>NC_135173.1:47377197-48806364 GCF_041146795.1 Maylandia zebra | reverse complement strand
CAACTTGAGGTCTTTTCATATTTTCTAAGATCCAAGTTGCACAGTGGAGACTGCAGCCAACTTCTTACGAGCACACTCACATGAAAGGTGTTTCAGAAGTATCTCAGTATGTAGGTGCTTTTAAAGAAACTGCTAACATTTTGGGGTTGCATGCACATTGTGACAGCACCCTCTTATAATGGGAGCAAGTTCAGAAGTGTTACCTCTGCTGCTAACTTAACATGGCATTCAGCAAAGATGCAAACACCTGTGTAGAAAAGGAAAAGAGAAATACAGAAGTCAAGAATTGATATGACACACACACACACACACACACACATACACACACACACACACACACACAGACAGACAGACAGACAGACAGACAGACAGACAGACAGACAGACAGACAGACACACACACACACACGCTTTGAAGGAAATACAAACAAATAATGGCAATGTGGCATTTCCATTTGGGGAATAATAAAACTGATGAAAATGTTTGATTTTTGAGTAACTTGTATTCATCCTACTGGACTTCAGAGTATCATGATGTGGGGCCTCAAATGTCCGAATATGCCTGACGCATTCCACATGTCAGCAAGCAGTACATGGTAATCATCAGTAACCAGGCAAGGCCCTACTTCAGAAGGAGTCAATATCTGTCAGCAGTTAGCATCAGCAACCTGCAGTTCAGGCCTGGCCCCTTACAGCAGACCTGTCAGTATGCCTCCGGCGTTGCATCATTAGTATAACCCCATGTCAGCGCTCACTCATGTTGTAGCCAAGTATCCACTGTTTTTGTTCACAAATAGTTCTAAATAAAATCTGTCTCCAAACTCCATATATTCACATTGATATTCTTCATGCAATGTGTTATTATTAATTTTGCCATGTGTCCTTATCCATCTACCATCAGTTTTATGTTTTCTGTTGCTATGTTTCATCTGGAACAACTAAATCATTCAGGGGTTACAACACTTTTAATGATGAGGTTACTGATTAGACCTGGTTTTCCATTTTTCAACTGCTTTGAGGTTGTTGATGATGCTGAACATCCTAAATAAAATGAAAACAAACAAACATAAGGTAACTAGCTACCTCAGTGTATATAACACCTCAGTTCCTAAAGGGTTGAGATGATTTGTCAAATGTAAATTACAAAAAAATAATGCAGTGATTTAATAGAACTTAGAAAACGGACCAAATGCATAATCTGAAAAAATGTGACAAGAAAATTATTAGCTCATTTTCAGTTTAATGGCAGCAACAGGGACAGGGCGATGTTCACCACTGTGTAATATTTCTTCTTCTTTTGACAACAGCCTGTAAATATCTGTGAACTGAGGAGACTGGTTGCTGGACTATTGGGAATGTTATGCCATTCCTGTTAAACTGGAGTTTTTCCTTCCCTCTGTTGCCAAAGTGCATGCTCTAAGGGGGTCATATAACGTTTGTGGTTTTATCTAAATGTTTACGTAGCTTTTACTTCTTAAACATATTGAACCATATTTCTAACTGGATGGCTACACTGAGAAGGCCCCAGGGCCGACCTAGGGCATGTTGGTAAAATGATGGATGACTTGGAAGATATGTACTACTTAGACATCTTTTAGACCTCTAATGAACAAAAATTGCTCAGTTGGTGAATGTGCCTCAGTGAATGTTTGAAAAGAGGTTAAAGTCTTTGTAATGTTGGAAACAACAACTTTTTACTCTTTTTAACCAAATTTAGATGTACAGTAGACATCCAGATTTAGCCCTGAAAACAACATCCACGGATGTCTGGTGCTTGGGAGGCAAACGTTATCTGTCTACCCCAAGTATATGGTAAACACATGCACAATGTCTTGCAAGATAAGATTATTTTATATCCTGATTCATTCTCTGTCTGAAGCATTGGCAATAAATGTGTACTCTGGGGAGTGTTTGGCTTCTTTCTGTGGTTTATAGAGAGACAGAATGAATGGCCACTGTCACTCATGTCAGATTCAGTGCTTGTTAGAACACATGAAAGAATATGAGCAGTCCTCTGCATGCATTTTGGATCAAACACTGCACAAATTACAGGATGCTAAGAGAATCTAGACTGAAGAATATAGGGCAACTTGAGTTCTGTTTTCCTTCAGAATTGCATAAACAGCAATATAAGATTTCATTTCAATTGCTTATTGGATAAAATGCTTGAGTTGGATGCTAAACCAATGCAATGATAAAGGCTTCCTGTGTCATAAAGAAATAACCAATAGAAAATGTGGCACATTTGGGTTAAAAACTAAAGAATCTGGCCAAAAATCATTTGCAATTTGAGAGTGCAATTTGACAGGCTTTGGGAAAGAAAAATAAAAGTTGTGACACCTATACAGTGACATAAGTTTTGCACCACAACAGATGTGCTTGCAAATGAGATGATGTGTAATGCAGTATAATGACAGAAGCAACAAACAGCCTACACAGAGAAGACCTCAAATATATCCACGTATATGCATTTGAGAAATATATATATACATTGTTGTATTAAGCAACAAGACATCTACAGAATCACAAGAATGGCACCCAAAGATCCTATGGACTTGTACCTGCTCTTTGCATCAGTAAAACAGGGCTTTGTTTCTGGGCATCAATTTTTCATCAAAATGTCCATCTATCTTTTAACTTGTGTATGAGTGCCTTTTTGAAGGCATGCCGAATGAGATGGGTCCTCTGTTTTTCACAACAAGTGATTTGTTGCTCCGAGCTGAATTCCTTAAGAATTAAGAATGAGCTCTTGTCTGTTTTTGTGAATACAAAAACACAAGGGTGAAGGCTGTCAGCGCTGTGGGTTTGGTCTGGGGAGCATGGTGGAATGCACTGTGAATGTCTTTTGAGAAACATACCAACTCCATCACTGTTTTCACTAAAGTCATTTTCAGATTTGAGGAGTCATTGTCTGGTTATCTTGGCAGAGGGATTGACTTTGATGAATCTCCAGTTGTTCTGCAGCCTGTGGGTTTGATGCAGCTTGTTTGCTAATGACCTCACCATATTACTCTCCACCACCCACGCCTCTTCTTGGAAATTATCAATAATAATGTCATGAGCTGAGATTTTTCAACTGCACTGCTCTGTTTAATAAACCACAAATTTAGACGTAGATTTACTGTGCACAAATCTCTTCCATAGACAGCATACACCTGCCTTGGCTGTGGATTTAGTACAAAAATCTTATTCCATATGTGCTTTTGGAAGCCTTTCAGCAGAGCCTTTAAGCTTGATGTCTGTCTGTTAAACAGCTGGTATACTCCTAGGCTACTTTTTTGAGGTTTGCAGGGCTGCTTTTATAATGGCAACACATTCAATAATGCTAATCTTGAGTCAAAGGAAAAGTTCTAAACTTTCATAGCATAGCGGATGCTTTTTCTTGAAAAAAAAAAGGCCACTGGTAGCCTTGGGGCCTGCATCATCCAACGGTGTAACAATGAAGCCACCCACCACTTTGCTATAGTCTTGATTCATTGGTAGCAGGCACCACAAAAACACTTTTTGCAGAAAGGCATTTGCAGTAAGGCATCAGAATGACAAAGTCTTCTCTGCTCTGTGTCATGGAGTGTTTGACTTGTAGGCAGACTGAATCATTATCTGTGCAATTACACAACTTAATTACGACTGCTAGGGGCAAGCCCCGCATACTGTCCATCTGTCAGGCGCCCTTGAACTCAATCCATCTTTTTTGTCCCTTTTCTTTGGATTTACATCCAAGGATGAATGAAACTGGAACTTAAGACAGCTGAGGGCTGTCATCCATCTGCTGTTTCTGTATCCTGATTGACTGTCTTGTTTTTCAGCATTTTGAGCAAGTGATGTTCAAGTTGTCTTTAAAGTTGAGATAGTATTCTTTACTGGGAATATATGGACGTTGCCTCTTGGAAATACCCCAAATCTCCAGACTCAGTGTCTGAATAGAGATTGTCTACTTTTCAGTTGACAACAGTGGCTGTGTCTTAAACAAGAAATCATTCAAAACATAGATGTAGCCATGGTGATGTTTATGAACTATTTGAATATCAGTGCATGTTTTATATATATATATATATATTAGGGATTATATTTGGATGGGAAAGTAGACCTGGGAAGTTAGCACAATAATTAATTTGCTTGTTATTAATGAAACAAAATCAGTAATATTAATTAATAATAATACATTTTAATATTACATTAGTTTACAGCAAGTAAAGTAAGCCTTGAAACCAGTGACTGAAGCCAAAAACACAACAGAAAAATGTGATTAGAAGAGATGAGGCCATGTTCCCCACAGACTTCCATGAAACCAAAATCGCTTTCTACTGGATTAAAAAAACAAATTAAAAAAAATACAGGCATTTCTGCATTAGCCCTTTAAAATCTGGAGTCCATGTTCATCTTTTATATACAGTGTAAGGAATTTACTTGCTGGTTGTGCCAGCCTTAAGTCTTTTAGGTACTTCACTGGCTTGTTTTTCAGCCCTGAATGGCTGCAGTACTTTGAAGTAAAATAAAAATTGTTTCCATGTTTAGAATGATCTTTTTTTATTTCTATGAATTTTCCTGTAGGAAGAAAAACATATATTTTTTAACCAGATGTAAATTCATGATGTCTAAGGTTAGCCACCCCTAGATTACTGTAAGACAGCTAGACAGTGGTAGGACCTCCCACTTTTTTGTTTCAATATAGGCAGAGTGATTATGTAATGCTGTATAAGCATGAACGTGAACTCACATACCGTTTTCCCTCTCTTTTCTCTGGTATTTTTTTTTCTCCAGTGCAGATTGCATTGTAACGAGGTAAGGCATTGTTCAATGCACGAGGCAAACACTAACCCCCTCTGCTGTTTTGTTTGGCTTTCTTTTGTTCTACTCTTTCAAATTCATGTTTGTGTGTTCTGTTTGTTTGGTCCAATTTCCTTTGATTGCTTTCTTTTGTTTCATTTTTAGTTAGGCCTTAGCATGGTTTTTCTTTGTTGTGTGCTAGGCCAGCTGTTCATTGTGCAATATCATTATGCTGCCCTTCCCCAAGACAAATTTTGTCGCATAGAGCTTCATTTGTAGATGTCTGCGGATCTTTTGTAATATCATTTTTTTTCTTTTTTTACATTTTGTGCTCTGTAATTAGCATGGCCATGCAAAAGGCAGGGAGCCGGCACTTTACTCCCTTAATTGTGTGTTTTGTACTCAGTAGTTTAGTTTCTTGCATATATACTTTTATTTAGTTTATATTATTTATTTTGTGTTTTTTTTAGCACCTTTGAGCAGGTGTTTGGTAAGGGAACCAGTCCCAATCTCCACTGGCGTCTTTTTTCTGTTTAGGATTTTGATTTTCAAATATCTCTGGCCCAGTAGTTCTGTTTAGGAATTTTGAATTAGGATAGCATCTTAGTTTTTTAACAGAACTACTGTATAACATAGTCAGAAATCCATTTACATATGATAAACTTTTTATTGTTCATTGTTTTCACCAGATTTCGTGTACCGGTATGTGATTTGTACCAAGTCCATTTTGATGTACACTAATGTTTTGTATAATCAGGTTGATGGAGTCTTCTTGTTTTGCGCATGCTGTTTCCTTCATTCCTTTTAAAGGAAAGGTCATTTACGTTTTTTGAAAATCTGTGTAGGCCATGCTTCCTCAACACTATTAGAAACCAGACGTGTTCACTGGAATGTACAGTACATCCTGGTTTGTGAATATTCTTTGTTGTGTAGCTGTTCACATTTGTTTTTTGTTTTTTAAAAAAAATACATAAGTATTTTTTACTAACTTAAAATACATAAGTATTTTTTAAAAAAAGCAAAATTAAGCTGTACACAGTAGCACAGCTTTTATTTTGATATTTACTGATTTGTTTATTTCAAACACCCCTTCTGATGTCTGTCAGATCAGAAATCAACAGATTAAAAATCAACTATTTCAAGAAAATGATCACTTCATAGAGACTATGGTCTTTCGTGATCACTATTTCTACTGGGTTGTTTATCAGGTGATAATACATGTCGCTCATCTTCCTAATTGCTTGATGGCCTCATTTAGGGCAGAAGAAGCTGTTCCTTTCTTTCTTTCTGTTTTTTCTATTCGTGTCCTTTCCCGGCATTGTGCAGCAATTGGCAAATGCAAAATGAACAGTACTAAAGAATAATTATAAATGAATCTGTATTAAAATTATATATAATGCTAATGGGAAAAAAGGGTAATAGAGAGTAGATAACTCGGTGACTTACATTAGGAGCTGACTTTTAATGTACACTTACATTTTGGACTTGTATTTTTAAGAAATCATCCAAACTAGTCAGTGCATCAAGCACAAGCTTTGTCATCTCTTCATCATCAGACACTCAAACACACTACATGCTGCTACTCATGTTTTGCAGACTCGTGCACAAACTTTGATGTGTTCTTTCATCTTGCTTGTACTGTACTGTTGCTTGTACCAGACACCTGGTTCACTTGTGCACGAACTGTGACTGTATGTGTGTGCTATCTTTTCATCTGAGACAGTTTGTGGTTGACACTGTACAATGATCCAAAAGATTTTGGAGTATGCCTGTAAAAAAATGAAAATGATGAAAAATATTTGTAGAAATTCCATATAAACTGACGTGTATGACTGCAGGAGGTTAGGTCAAGAACTAACATTTCTCACATTTTAATATTTGCATAGACTTGCACTTAGCTCCCTTGTCTTTCTGGTGTCAGACAAAGGCACTAAAGGAGTTCACTTATTTATTTTAAATCAGACAAGCTTACCCTTTATAAGCTAATGATGACTATTGTTGCTTGCCTTAGGGTGGCTTTAATGACATGTTGTAATAATGTTATAATCTCATAACAGTGGCAAACATAGATGAGGATAAGGCAAATACCATTGCTACCTGGCTGTCGCCAATAAAAGAAGGTCAGAAATGTGATGTTTCTACTCAGGGCTCTCAAATGTTCAGCTGGTTAAGACAACAAAGAAAGCCTGGTCACATGTGCTGTTATAGAATAACACTGTTGGGCTCTTCATGCTTTTAAGTGGGAACTGATACAACAAACCAAATTTTAATTAAACATTAATTAAAAAATTATTTTTTTAAAAAGTCATGGGTCAAAGGGGGGTGTAATTAAGCATGACCTGGGGTCTATCTGTGCATGTTTCAGGCAGTGAGTGACAAAAATTATGAGAACTGTTTATCACAACTCTGGATACTGTTCAAATCTTCTAGCTATGCAGGGATGTAGTTTTTAATTTGCTGTATTTTTCCACTTTTCATAAAGAGTCGAGTAAATCCCAGAAGCTGGGATGTGTGTGGAGTTTTTTCTTTCCCCCCCACCTTTTTTCATTTACCATCTTTTGTTGTTTATTTACAGCTAACACTAAGTTCTTATTCACTTGCTACGAAAACAACTCTATTCTTAAAAATCAATTGATATGCACAATTTAGTGCTTTCCCTGCTCCATTACCTCCCATGAATATCAATAGGATAATTTAAAACCTTCAAAACAATACAATATATCCAATACAATAAAATTACATGCAATCAACAGTTAAGAAGTGATCATGTGCATGCTTTATAATTTCCATTTTAGTGGAATGCACAGTTTAACAGAATAAATACCGCAAAGCTTGTGGTGCAGTCCATGCTGTTTCATTGATTCATTTTGATTTACCACGAATGGAGATCCCTTAATCTGCACTGTAGTCCTATAGTGGCAGACATCAAATAGATCCATACACACTCACATTATTCATGAAGCTGAAAAATGAAACCACGATGACTGACTGACCCTCTCATTTATGCAAACACACATGCTCATACATAAAAAAAGACAAGAACCGAAAAGCGCACACACACACACACACACACACACACACACACACACACACACACACACACACACACACACACACACACACACACACACACACACACACACATATCCTGTGACCATAGCCTGCTTTGAAGCCAGAGTCCAAGTCAGAATAGATCTGTCAGGCTAATCAGTAGTCAGAACAAGCTTGAGAAAGAGACAAGAGATCAGTCGCTTCTACTTGCTGTTAGTATTCTGTATTTATTCTCAAACACTTTCGGGCATTTTATTATTATTTTTAGTTCGGTGCAACAAAAATATGTAACAAAAAAATAGAGGAGACACTTAGAAAGAGATTTACCCACAATCCTCTTTTAAAGTAATACATTTAGAGCTGAGATTTGTCAAAAACATTCAGTTACAGTTAGTGATGGAAAAGTATACGACTGTCCATTGAGCAAATGAATTTGTATGAGTTTCACTTTCTAAATCCCAAATTTGGGGAAGCAGAATATTTGAATAAATCACAATTTCTACATGATTTACATCTTTCTAGTCATCAACTAAATGGTAATCATTTAAGTCAGAAGTAATTTAAGTAATTTAAGTCTTCCTACCTAAAGGAAGATTTGAGAACTGAGATGGAATGATGCAAGGTACTCGTGTGAGCTATTATTACACATACTGAATGCCAAGGGACACTTATGATGACTTGTAACCCTCAACTACAAGAAGTCATGCAGCACTCATGCCACCAAAACTTCTTGCAATCGATTTCATGGCATCTTGATCCTTTTAAGAACTCAAGAAGACCTGTAATAACACTAAGAACCCAAAAGACTTGGGACACTGTGTACAATGTAAATAAAAACAGAATACAACAATATTTCAAATCTCACAATCTCATATATTTTTCACAATACAACCTACAAACACATCTGATGTTAAAAATAAGAAAACATACCATTTTAAGAAAAAATATTTGTTCATTATGAGTTTATGGAGACATCTGATTTAAAAAAAACTGCATGTATAAATTTTGGAACAACTTTAGAATAGTGCTCCTCAGTGTAACATTGCAAAGACTTCGAATATCTCATCATCCACAGCACATAACATCATCAAAAGATTCAGAGAATCTGTGTGCAAGGGACAAGGCTGAGAATCAATATTGAATGCCCATGATCTTCAGGCCCTCAGGCATTAAAAAGGCAGGATTCTGTCATGGAAATCGGTGCACAGACTCATGAACGCTTCCAAAAAAATCATTGTCTGTGAACACAGGGCTCTCCTCAAATGCAGGATAAATCATAAAAAATAAAGAACTCAGAAATGATTATAATCCAGAAACATCTTGTCTTGGTCAAAGCTCATTTAAAATGGTCTGAAACAAACCAGAAAGCCGTTCTGTGGTCAGACAAATCGAAATTTGGGGTTGTTATCAGCAATGAGTTTAAAAGCCTGCATTCATGGTATGAGCCTACTGTAGTTCCTATCCGATTGTTCAGTCTGACGTCACTAGCCGTGTCTGGGTCTAAACTCTGCTGCAGGTCCATATATCAAACAATCACTATGGCATTACTGAGAGTTGAAAAACTGTCTAAAGTCTTTCATCTTTAATAAAATGATCAGCGTTCTGCTCTACCGGGTGTAACAATTGAGTTTAACATCCAGGCATCCATGAAAACTGAATTTATGACATTTAACGGAGTTAGAAGTTAGCAGGAAGTTAGCTTGCTAGCTTCTATCCAAATACAATATAGCATGTCCTGACTGCGGGGTTTTGGAAACAAATTAAAACGTACAGCTCTGTTATCACTTCCAGCATAAATGAAGACAGAAAACTAAACAGCAGTGACGTTTGTAGGGTTACTGAAGTTTGGCTAGCTGGTATTTAACGATGTGCTACGTGACCGCTTGCGACACAGCTATGTTAGCATAATATAAACAAGCTAACTTTTTTTCCCACTCAATAAAAGTTAACGTGAGTGTTCTCGGTGGTCAGGAACAAATGTAATCGCATGGCAGGATGCTGTAAAAGGACCAAACTTCAGCCAGGAGAACAACTGAGATAATCCATCCACAATACGAGGTTAGTCATTCATATACTGCTGCATGGGCTGGGCTGTAGTTACATCCTAAGGTTTTAAAAACTGAGCTTAAATAAATGATTAGTGGTAATAAAAGCCGAGGGAGGTCAACAGTGATCACTGACTGTTTTAGGAGCTTTTTGAGATTAAATAGAAGAAAATACATAACATTAAACATGTTAACAACACAAAAGCCATATTAAACGCAGACTACTTTAGACCCGGAAGTAGGATTCGTCGCGTCATCACTGAACAACCGGATAGAATTAGCAGCTAGCACTGGCATCTGGAAAGACACCATTAATGCTGGAAGGTAAATATAGGTTTTAGAGCAACATATGCTCCATCCAGACAGTTTAATTAAAGCATTGTGAAATGAAAAATACAACAAGATGACCCAGGACTGTTGAGCAGCTAAAATCAGACAAGAATGGATCAACATTGCTCTCCTGAAAGTCGAGCAACTCAACTCAGACACTTATGAATTGGTAAAACAAGAGTGAAAGCTGGTAACCATGGGGAACCTTTCCCAGCTATTTAAAGATGCAGGGCTCCCATCAAATTCAAAATGAACTAACACTTTTCCTAAAATTTTACAATTTCTCATTCTAAACATTGAATTTTTTTTCTATGTCCTATGATGAAGAAAATTTTGAGATTTAACTGGAATAAAGCAAAATAACTGGATTCTGTTTCTGTTTACATTTTACATGGTGCACCAGCATTCTCAAAATTGCATTTCTGGTAAGGCCTGTAAAAAGGTAACATTTTCAGCTAAATATCAATCTTATTTCCCATTTCTGTCACATTTTATGGGGACTGAAAGCAATAGCCTACCAAACAAATACACAGCAACTGTAGGTTGCTGGTCAGAATGCTCAGAAAATGTAGTTTTTCTTTGTGTGCGTCCTTACATCATATCATCTTTGCTATAATTTCCTCTGCAGTATGAACCTTTTGCTCTACCGCATTTACTTTGCCAACAATGTTGTTCACTCGTTGCGAGCAGGTTTTGAAGCATTTCGCTGTGTTGTTAAGAGACCCTCATCAGATCTGCTTGTTTGTGACCCTGCGTTAGTTTTCACAGCTCTTGGTAGGCTGTGTTGGTCATAATTAAAATCAGCTGGCTCTGTATGTGTTTGTTTGCTCATTGCAGTGTCATGCTTATTTGCCCTTCTTAGGAAATCTGGCCCTTATCGCATTAACCATATTCTAGTCCACAGTCCTTACTTCATAGTAGCTTGAAGCATTTTAGAAATAGCCGATAGAAAGGGGTAAAAGAAATTAAAGGGAGCTTAAATAGCAGGTTTGGGGCGATGGGAGGGTAAGTTAATTTCGACTGTAATGATCAGAACTGGAGCTGGCTGGTTGTTGTGAAATTGCTGCTGTCCATTTTCTGCAGACAGGAGTCCTGTCAACACAAAGCAAAGGAAGGCACGAGAAAATGTGCGTTTTCATGTCGAGGGTCAGTTTGTGTCCCCTGCAGTGTGTGTGTGTGCATGAGCTGTTGTGTGTCACTGCCATGTGTTTACCCGGTGTTATGAGCTACAACCTTGGCACTGTTTTTATACTCCAGACATGCTCCTCCACCCACGTAGTTCTGCTAGCGAGGAGATCTGGAATGAACCGTCCCTACCACCCACCCAGCAATGTTCTAACAAGTAGCTGTACAGTGTGAGTGTCAGTGTGTGTGTGCAGAGTAATATAGCATAGCAATAATGCAAAGTCTTTTTCTTCACTGTCCCACCTTTTTCCCGTAAACGTTGTAATTGCAGCTGTTTTATCCAGTATTTCGCTTCAGCTTAGAAGCTGCTGTAGCTGCTTAGACTTGTGCTTACCTTTTTACATTGTGCTGTCTTGTACAACATGTTCCATGAAGGATATACATTTATCAGACTAAAAGTCTTTTACCGCCTGTATAACTCAAACTGAGGAATTTTCATTGTTTTAATTAACAATTTACCTCCCTACTTGTTTGCCCCAGAGCTCTCTTTAAAATATATACATTTAAATTTCATGTTCGGGCATTAAAAATAGACAACAAAATACCTCATAATGCAGTAGCATATCACAGCTGTGAAATGTGATAAACTGTCAAAATATAGCCAGCCCACTGGGGCCTGTGTGACCTTGAGCCCTTAGGGTTATTGCTGACAATGTAGCTTCTGTATTTAATGCTTGTGATGCGATGCAAGAGGAACAAAACACTGGATGCTCTTTAAAATTACAACCATGTGGGTTATGCTCATGATCTTCCTCCAGATTGTGATATTATTGCTATTATACTTTTTAAATCTTGGATAAATATAATGAAAAAGAAATATGAAAAGGGCTAAATAAATAAAATATGATACATTTTAACACTAATTTGAATAAGAGCAGAGCTTACATTTGTCCTACAAGATATTTGTTTAGAAAGTATATAAATTTGATCCAGCTGCACTGGATTTAAATTTAAACTTCTCTTCCTGGTATACATGTGTTCACACAGTGGGTGTTCACCATATAATATTTGCTATGATGTTGGCTGATAAACAACTCAACCTCTGCGTGTTTCCTCCCAGGACCCAACGACTGAGCTGCCCGTGCACAGATGAATTTTGTCCCTTAGCAAACAAATCAATAAAACTCATTTCCTTTTGGTCAATTGTTAATTAAATGCCAGTTTTCCCTCAATTAAAAACAGACTGAAGTGCAGAATATGGCATGTAATCATATTTTCCCTCTGCATTCCCCAGAGCAATTGCACGTATACAGAGATGATTGCTAATGCAAAATAATTTTCTGATTTGGATCTGCAAATTGCTGTTGCCCTTGTGGTATCATCAAAGCTAGGTAGGTTTTATCAGCCTCTGACTTGGTAAATTATTTTAATGTTGATGAGTTAGATTACCCTTAAAGTAAAGCTTTCCAGTATGCTAAAGGTCATTCAGTATTATCTAAAGGTTGCCTGAAAATTATGCAGAATAAGAAGGTGGTGTTAAATCCCAGCAGTAGGTATATGTATTTAAAATGTGAAACAGAAAAATGCAGCAGTCATGGTTTTCTGTCAGTACAAAGTGTTTCTATAACTGTGATATTTCACTAAGGGATAATGAAATGTCACAGTGAATCCACCACTTACCTTAGCTTTCAGTTTTGAAAATCTGCTATGGTTCATGAACAACTTGCAAAGTCTTTTGCTTTTCAGGAAGCCGTTGTGCCTTAAGAGGCACCATATTACTTGAAGCCAACACCCCTTCAACCAGCCCTCCCTTGACTGTGATTCTAAGAATTCTAATGAATTCAAAACTGGCCTTGGTGAAGTCACCACGAGCCAGGATCGTTTCAGGTACATGTGCGGAGGAAAGGGGAGGAGGGGATGGTCTGGGAGCTTAAACGGGAGAGGAATGACCATGGATCAAGCTGTGGTGCAGAGATGTTGCCCAGTGGGCTGCAGTCTGAGTGAGATACAGCATATAGCTTATGACAGATGTTTCTCTTGAAAATGCATCACCAGACTGAGCTTCAATTCATCCAGGTTCTCCTGGGTATCAAAGAGAATACCTAACTGGAATAGCCTGAGGTTTAACAATTTTCAACTTCAGTTCCCTCCTGTTTCCTGCACTTGAATTTTACATATACTTGCCACATTCAGAGACAGAAAAGTACACATGCTGTCTCTCTTCATTGCTATGCATCCACCCAAACACATACACATGAGATTGTTTCCCCTTGAGCATTAATATTCTTATACAATCTCCACAGTTGTAGTCACAAATATGTCTTTTCCTCTTTTGCAAAGCATCCCTGAAGCAAGACTGATTTGCTCAGTATTGCTTAACACACATGCTGTCACGGCCAGGCGGATCAGCTGCACGCTGATCAGCCCTCTCTGTTTCTCTTCCTCTTCTCTCTCGCCGGGGCGGAACTCACTGTGGGTTCATGCCCTTGGCCCACGCCCTCGGGAGATGAGACCCAGGTGTCTCATTAAGGGGAGCAGCATTTAAGCCAGGAGGTGACTGCTGTTCGTCGCTGGATCGTTGTTTACCACGCGTTAGTAAAGTCAAAGCTACAGCAAGTTTAGTGAAGAGTGTTTTCCTCTGTGCATCGTCCTTAACCCTGTCTCCCTGTCTACAGAACCTCTTGGATTTTTCCCCGTGTGGCAGTGTTGGAGTGTGAACCTGTGATCGTGTGAGTGGATATTCTGAAGAACGTATGCTTTCCCTTGGACTTCCCTGGAGACCCCTTCTTCCCCCACTCAGCTGTATATAACACCCCCCTGCACATTCTTGTATATACACCTGGTGACTTGTAAATAAACTCTTCTTGTAAGCATCAGTACCGGAGTCCTGCGCTTGAGTCCTCCTTCCAACCGTAACAATAACGATCCAGCCATCATGGACTCAGCGGACTCAAACCCCACCCAGCAACCCGTCCTCACCCCGGAGGCAATTCTGGAACGCCACGAACACATGCTTCGGCACATAAATCAACAACTGGCCGCACTCACTCAAGCCCTCGCTCAACGTCTACCGTCGGTAAGCCCACCCTCACCCCCTCCGTCTGTTTCTCCTCAGCTATCGGCTCCCAGTCCCTCTGCAGCCGCTCCGCCTGTTTCCCCCACGCCGGCCCCCACAGAACCACCGGAGCGATCGTTACCAGCGCCGGAGCCTTTCTCGGGTGAGTTCGATAAATGTGGTGGATTTTTGACTCAGATCACACTACAATTCCGTCAGTTACGAAGAACATATGAGACAGATGGGGCCAAAATCGCCTTTATGGTTCAACTATTACGCGGGCACGCATTAAACTGGGCGCAAGCTGTTTTGAGAACAGCCCCGGACATTTCTTATGAGGACTTCCTCACCAAATTTAAGAGTGTTTTTGAAAGAGGCACCGGAGCGGAGGCGGCTGCCCACAGACTGTTAAATTTGAAGCAGGGGAGGCGGAGTATGGCGGATTTTTCGGTCGAATTCTGGACCTTGGCCGAAGAGACTGGCTGGGGGCAGTCGGCATTGATAAGTACTCTCCTGAATAATGTTTGTGATGAGTTAAAGAGAGAACTGATGATGAGAGATGTTCCTAAGACCTTGTCTGATGTGATTACGCTGTGTGTGAAGTTGGATGAGCACCTACGGGCGCGTCGGGGAATCGGAAACTACATTTCCCAGAGGCCCCCGGGGCGCATGGAGACGTCAGGTGGGGGCGCGCCTAGCGGCAGTCACTCGTTGGACAGCACGGAAGAAAGTGAACAGCCCATGCAACTGGGACGCTCCAGTCTGTCGCCCGAGGAGCGGTATCGTCGCTGGAGGGCCGGTGAGTGCTATTATTGTGGCCGCAAGGGCCATATTGCCATGGATTGCCAGGCGCGGCTAAAAGACAGCGCCCGCCGGTAGTGAGGAGGGTGCTGGGTGAGGTCTCATGTTCTCAGTCTCCTCCTCGTCTCATGATTGCGGCTAAGCTAACGGTTTGTCTCAGGACTCATTCTCTCGACGCTCTGATTGATTCCGGGGCAGAACAGAATTTTATTGATGCCTCGCTGGCACTGAAGTTAGGTTTTAGCACGGAGCCTCTGTCTCATTCACTCCAAGTCACAGCCCTTAGTGGCCAGCGTCTTCCAGACATTACTCATGTCACAGAACCGATTTCCCTGTCTCTTTCCGGCAATCATGTTGAAACCATACAGTTGTACGTCTTTAAGGCCCCACTCACTCCACTAGTCTTGGGCTATCCCTGGCTGTGTCAACATAACCCTGTGATTGATTGGAGGAAAAAGAGTATTTCGGGGTGGGGGGAGGAGTGTCACATGTCCTGTTTAAAAGCCGCCACCCCCGCCATGAACCTACCACCCAATAAAACTATTTCAGAACCGCCTGATCTGTCCTCCATACCGTCTGACTATCACGACCTGGCGCAAGTGTTTTGTAAAGATAAGGCACGCTCTCTTCCCCCTCACCGGCCGTACGATTGTGGGATTGACCTCCTCCCAGGCACGCCGCTTCCGACCAGTAGGTTGTATAGCCTGTCTCGACTGGAGCGGGAAAGCATGGAAAATTACATCAATGAGTCACTTGCCGCTGGTCTCATTCGCCCCTCGTCCTCACCTGTTGCTGCTGGTTTCTTTTTTGTCACCAAAAAAGATAAAAGTTTACGGCCCTGTATTGACTATCGCGGCCTCAACGCCATCACAGTTAAAAACAAGTATCCCCTCCCTCTGCTGAGTTCCGCGTTCGAGCTGCTTCAGGGTGCCACCATCTTCACAAAGTTGGACCTGCGCAACGCCTACCATCTGGTGAGGATTAGGGAGGGAGACGAGTGGAAGACGGCTTTCAATACTCACCTGGGCCATTTCGAATATCTTGTGATGCCTTTTGGTCTCACCAATGCTCCAGCTGTGTTTCAGGCTCTCGTGAATGACGTGCTCCGAGATTTCATCGACCATTTCGTTTTCATTTACTTGGATGACATCCTCATCTTCTCCCAGTCTGTCGCCGACCACCGACGCCATGTCAGGCAAGTGCTTCAGCGTCTCCACGAAAATCGTCTCTTTGTTAAAGGGGAGAAGTGTGAGTTTCATGTCTCAACTGTTTCCTTCCTGGGCCACGTCATCGATCGGGGTAACCTCAAGACTGATCCCGCAAAGGTTCAAGCCGTTGTTGACTGGCCGACCCCCTCTAACCGTAAACGGCTTCAAAGCTTTCTGGGGTTCGAACTTTTATCGGCGCTTTGTTCGCAACTATAGTAAACTGGTCCTGCCTCTGACCCGTCTTACTTCTCCCAAGGTTCCCTTCTGCTGGGATGGGCTGGCTCAACGTGCGTTTGCCCATCTGAAGGACCGCTTTGCCTCGGCGCCCATTCTCGTCCAACCCGATCTCGACCGGCAGTTCGTTGTGGAGGTGGATGCCTCGGACGCTGGAGTGGGGGCGGTGCTTTCCCAGCAGCAAGGAGGTAAGCTGCATCCCTGTGCCTACTTTTCACGCCGTCTCACCTCTGCAGAGAGCAACTATGATGTGGGAGATCGAGAGCTACTAGCCATCAAGCTAGCCCTGGAGGAGTGGCGCCATTGGTTAGAGGGTGCTGCCCAGCCGTTTGTGGTCTGGACCGATCACAAGAACTTGGCGTACATTCGATCGGCAAAACGCCTCAACGCCAGGCAAGCCAGGTGGGCCCTGTTTTTCACTAGATTCCAGTTTACGATCACTTACAGACCCGGTTCCCGTAATGTCAAGCCAGACGCCCTCTCACGCCAATTCGCCGCCTCCGAAGACGCAACTCGGGACTCTCCCATTCTACCGCCCACCTGTGTAGTCGAGGCCCTGACCTGGGAGATCGAGTCGGCTATTCGAGAGGCTCAGCGGACAGAACCGGACCCCGGAACGGGCCCTCCAGGGTTGCTCTTCGTCCCCCCCTCAGTAAGGTCACGAGTGTTACATTGGGCTCATACTGCCAGATTCACCTGCCACCCAGGGGTCCACCGCACTATTACCTTCCTCCAACGTTTCGCCTGGTGGCCTTCCCTTGCCGAAGACGTCCGCGAGTATATTTCCGCATGCTCGACCTGCGCTCAAAACAAGAGTGTCCATCAACCACCCTCTGCCGACTCCGAGCCGCCCTTGGTCGCACATCGCTGTTGACTTCATCACTGGTCTGCCCGTCTCGTCAGGTAACTCTGTGATTCTCACCATTGTGGACCGCTTCTCCAAAGCTGCTCATTTTGTCGCCCTCCCTAAGCTCCCCACTGCTCTAGAGACCGCCCGGCTGCTAGCTGACCACGTGTTTCGCCTCCATGGCATCCCCACGGACATTGTGTCAGACAGAGGACCGCAGTTCACGTCGCGTGTATGGAAGGAGTTCTGCAGTGCCCTCAGAGCTCAGGTCAGTCTCTCCTCTGGTTTCCACCCGCAGACGAATGGCCAAACGGAGCGTGCCAACCAGGAGCTCGAAGCAGGTCTCCGGTGCCTGGTCTCCACTAACCAGTCAACTTGGAGCGAGCAACTGTCATGGATTGAGTATGCTCATAACAGCCTTACCACCTCTGCCACCGGTGTGTCCCCTTTCGAGGCGTCCTTGGGCTATCAACCGCCACTCTTCCCAGCCGTCGAGGGTGAGCACTTTGTTCCCTCTGTCCAACAGCATCTTCGGAGGTGTCGGCACGCCTGGAGAGCGACTCGGGCCTCCCTTCTCTGCACGGTGGAACGCAATAAGCGCCTGGCGGATCGCCACCGGACCCCTGCTCCCACCTACACACCTGGACAAAAGGTTTGGCTGTCTACCAGATTCATCCCCCTCAGGTCTGAGTCCAAGAAACTGTCTCCCACTTTCATCGGTCCCTTTGAGGTCGACTCTGTGATTAACCCTGTCTCTGTCCGCCTTCGCCTGCCCCGGAATATGAGGATCCATAACTCCTTCCACGTGTCGCAAGTGAAGCCGTGTCTCTCTAGTCCTCTGTGCCCTCCTTCCGGACCCCCTCCACCCGCCCGGGTCATTGATGGCCACCCGGCTTTCACCGTTTCGCGGATCATGGATGTCCGGCGCCGGGGGCGCGGTCTGCAGTATCTCGTGGATTGGGAGGGCTACGGGATGGAGGAGTGTTCTTGGATCCCGCGGGCGGCCCTCTTGGATCGGGGTATGGTGCGGGCGTTCCATGCGGCTCACCCTGACAAGCCTGGGGGTCGCCGGGAGGCTCCCGTCAGGGGGGGGGGGGTACTGTCACGGCCAGGCGGATCAGCTGCACGCTGATCAGCCCTCTGTTTCTCTTCCTCTTCTCTCTCGCCGGGGCGGAACTCACTGTGGGTTCATGCCCTTGGTCCACGCCCTCGGGAGATGAGACCCAGGTGTCTCATTAAGGGGAGCAGCATTTAAGCCAGGAGGTGACTGCTGTTCGTCGCTGGATCGTTGTTTACCACGCGTTAGTAAAGTCAAAGCTACAGCAAGTTTAGTGAAGAGTGTTTTCCTCTGTGCATCGTCCTTAACCCTGTCTCCCTGTCTACAGAACCTCTTGGATTTTTCCCCGTGTGTTTCCCGTGTGGCAGTGTTGGAGTGTGAACCTGTGATCGTGTGAGTGGATATTCTGAAGAACGTATGCTTTCCCTTGGACTTCCCTGGAGACCCCTTCTTCCCCCACTCAGCTGTATATAACACCCCCCTGCACATTCTTGTATATACACCTGGTGACTTGTAAATAAACTCTTCTTGTAAGCATCAGTACCGGAGTCCTGCGCTTGAGTCCTCCTCCCAACCGTAACACATGCACACACATGCGCGCGAGCATGCTATTTGGATTTTGCCATTGCCTTCATTTATACTTTTTTTTTTTTTAAAACAAAACAATGCGGTGTGAGTGTGATCAAAATGCTGAAAAAGAAAGAAAATAATATGATGCGAAATTATTGATGTTGTGGCAGTGAAGTTCTAAATCTGAGTTTTATCTCTTTGTTATTGCAGAAAACCTGATGAAACACAATCATTCTGATACCTAATGGCTTATGCAATACAATGATTCAATGAAAATAATCTCTCAGAATCAGTGTGATGCTGATATGCTAAGTAAAAGGCCTCGTTGGCTTTTAACACTAAATGTAGTCAGTCCTTCATTTACCCAAGCAGATTAATTTGTTTGCGAGTGTATGAGGTAATCTACAGCTGTAATTAACTTTTGGTTTTGGTTACCTTAGCTATGATTTTAGAACTGAGGGGTACGCTATAGAGCAAGTTAAGCACAGCTAGACTTTCTTTACATTGACTGTAAAGGAAAGAAGAACATGGCAATCAGCTGTCTTTGTTATCCCAGGCTTCACTCTGCTACCATGAAAGGAGGACATCTGATACAAGATTTGACTCTCATTCCACACAGAGTAGACTGGGTAATTGATTACTTATTAATCTCAGTGCATATGGTATACTCTTCTTATTAAGCCTCATTGTAATGTGAAACATAAACACATTTAGGAATGTCCCAAAATCTTTCCAAGGGATACTGTCTTCACTAGAAAAACTGATTATTTCCAAGACCTTTAAAAAAAATCTATTTTTATGTTTTTCTGTGTTATGTTGATATGCATCTCTTGTGGTTCTGCAAAATCACATTTGTCAGGAACAAAGATGAAAGTGGTGTGGCACCATTGTAGTGTTGCAAACAATGATTTAGCACTTGCAAGGAGAAGTGCTTTAAACCTCTAGAAACTAGGTTTTTAATCTGAAGAGTTTCTCTAAAATATTTAATACTGCTGAAAAAATAAGAAACTATTATACGGCTACATACACAGAAATTTTACATCATTCAACATCTTGATTTTATTTAACTGTTATTTATAGTTAATTGTTAATTACCTGTCTCTCAAAGGGATAAACCATCTGAGTTAATTTTCATTGATTTCATTTTCAATTTTTTTTTCATAAAGTTGCCTAATTTTCATACAATCTCAATACTATGACTGAGCTAAGGTAGAGGGGGTGTTGAGAAGAACTTGTCAGATCTGAAAAATAGAAGGTTTTTCTCTCTTTAGATTGCTCCCTGAGCAGGTAAGCCTTGGTGTGATCTTTTCAGTCCCCAGTTCTGAAAATCTGAGATTGATGCCAAGGATTCATACTGCTCCTCCATAATGTTCAGCAGCCTGTCCTCTGCTGTGGCGATGGCTTCAGCACTGAGCACATGGCCCACTGTTTTCATGCCAGATGCAACAGTGCAACTCCTGTTATACATTTGGAGCAGCTTGTGAGGGCGTTTGTAGGGTTCCAAAAGGAAATTATCTTCCAGCAGGTAAAGAGACAATTATTATTGCCACACAGTCACTCTCATCATAAAGCACTTATGAATATCTTGCTATAAGTGCTCATTCTTTTTGCATCTATTATTTAGTTTTAGAATGATCCACAGGCTTGAAATGAATTTATCACAGCTCCTCTTGAGTGCCATGTACAATGACAAAAATATTTCAAGGAGAAAATGCCATGGCTCACAGCCAATCAAAAGCAGGATGTAAAACATGTACAGTAAATGCACTGCGAAACCACCACCAATAAGAGCTAAGCAGGTATTGCATTTAATGAACATTCTTTTTTAATTTTTTCAAATTTCAAAGAGAAGTAGTGAGGGTGTAATGCAGAAGCATTTTCAGCAATGGTGCCTGGGTTTCATCTTTCATGCGTGAAGCCAGAACATACACCTCTGGATGATGAAGACTGGTTCTGTAGTGAGCAGGATGGATATTATAAATCATCTGCTACTGCCACTAAAGCCAAGGGGGTGGGGAACTGGTCCAGTGCGCACTGGCAGACAGCAGCAGATGATTTGAAGGGTTACCATGTTTAATTTCTAAGGCAGCAGATAAGGTCAGCATAGTGTGCTGTAAGTCTCTTTATTGCTATTAAATACTAACTTAACATATAGGATGTAGTATGTATAGAAATTTGCAAGTGTATTTGCAGATATATGCATCATCTAACAATGAAAATAAGCAAACGTGATCTGTGTACCACAGTACAATGCTGCCGCACAAGACATTTCCAACCGATGCACTAGATTAGACTAGTTCGTATTCGGATCTTGTGTGAGTCATTTGTCTCATACTTGCACCTTTGTTACCTGTGGTGCAGGTAACAAAGGTGCGATGGTAAGAGATTGCCGCCTGACCAGGCATGATGCTGTGTGAAAGAATATGTCTTTGGGGGAAAAAAAACAAACCAAGACAAAAAGAACCCTCTCACTCCTTGACCATCATGTTTTGACTTAGAGAAAGTCTGTAAGAAGAAAGATTTGAAGCTCCTGGCCTGCTAATTTCTGCATCCTCCCATAGTCGCACATGCTAGGTTAATTGGTGATTCTAAATTGGCTCTTGGTGTTGATGCAAGGTAGATAATGTTCGTAAGTGCTACATGTGGGTGAAAAAGGTACACGTGACCTGTAGTGCAGAGCACTCTAAATGCTCAGGAAGACTTGAAAAAGGCCTTTTCAAACTGTCAGTCTATTTAAGCAAACAAACAAACATTAAAAATACAATAATGAAAGTATTGTGAAAACTGCAATTTTCTGCTTTTTTATTCAAGGAAAACTGAACTATTTTGTGGATTAAGTAGACTCTAACATGTTTCATTTCATTGTGACTTATAGTCTACAAACTAGCCAGTTTATTTTGTACCATATGAGTGGGTGTGTTAGGGAAATTCACAATTCTAGGTGGCAAATTATTGAAATTTACATAAATATTTCGTCTACTCTATCATAATTAGTTATTCTATTTTTGTTCTATTATGTTTTTCAGTTTTGGAATAGCAAATTTATTGAAGCTGGGTCCCGAGTTCATAGTTAATATCAATGAGCATGGACTAAGCAGAAAGATGACCTGTTCTTGCTGATTAAGAGTAGTTTACAACAACATAGCAGTTTTTAATCATCAAAAAAGAGTATAAAAACTGGGCAGGCTAAGATGAAATTTGAGTTAATAAACAATAATCAAATAAAAATAGTATGTAATTAAACACTTAACTTTTAGATTCATTAGCATTAAATAATCATTTTAAACATTTTCCAGGTCTGGACTTTTTGTTACTTTATGTTGTATATAATTTGAAAAAGCATCAAAATGATTGGATATTTGCCTTCCTAGTCTGCTACACCTTATTATTAAGCAGATGAGTGATAAACTTGCATTTGGTCCCTCTTGACTGGACATAAGCTGAATAGAAGTGAGGCCATCATCAAAAATAGAATTTTCACTCGTAAAAAAAACTCTTAAAAAGAAACAATGCACTGCACCAGCTCAGCAGCACTGAAAGGGCTTTAGACCACAAGAAGACAATTAAAGTAGATGATTACAGACATATTTCAGCAGTTCAGAAAAACAACTTCTCAACATCTAACCAATTTCAGAAGAGTCTCAAGGTGGTAGGTGTATCATTATCACAGTCCGCAACCAAGAAACACCATCACTGATGTAAATACAGTTATTTGGTTGTTCTTGAGTTTACAACAAGATGGAAACCACTGGTTACACTCAAGAACATGTAGACCAAATTAGACTTTGCCAGAAAAACTCTAAATGATGTTATTCAGTTCTGGAAAAACATCTTTGAACAGATGAGATCAAGAATCTATATTTGAGGTTGTAGAACTTGTATCAGAGTAATGGGAATAGAAAAGTATTGAGAAGGAGAAAAATAGCTCACAATCCAAATTATATCCCATTATCTGTCAAGTCTGGGGAAGGCAATGTTATAGCATGTCTCGCTGCCAGTAGAAGCAGACCACTAGTATTTATTGATGATGTGACTTCTAATAGAAGTAGCAAGATTAAAACAGAAACCACCCCCAGAAAATCTGCTCTTCAATAACAGCTTGATTCTTTGATATAAAATAATTTAGTGGTGTACCTACAATATAACATGGGGAACATTAAGAATAACAATGAAATATCAGAGCAATCTATGCATAAGATTGAAGAGGACTGACATGCAAATTAAAAGCTCAAGCCAGAAACTGCATTCAATACAAGGGTTTCTTCCTTTCTTCAAGTAATAAAATGTATTATATGTAAATTCATATCACGCAAGTCTTAAGAAGACAGAATTATCCATTACTCTTGTTGCATCCAATATTTGTGGAGAAGTAAAATATGCGTCAGGGTCAATGCAACAGACTCAATGACAGGACACTCTGGAAAACGTTTAAAGACTTTGTTTACCTCCTTAAATGCACAATCGTAAAAATGCAGAATGTTACTGAAGTTGAAAAGTGGGGTTTTCAAGGCGTTTAGTTAGTTTGTTATTACTTTCACAGACGGAATTGCAGGTGAGACTTCTTCGTCTTCCACGGGTAAAGCTATGAAAAAGTGTTTACTGCTTTAGGATTTCTTATTTCTCAGTTGTTGTTTTTTATTACTCATGCTTAAATGTTTCAAATCAACAAAATAAATAAATAAATATCCAACAAAGATAACCTGAATAAATGCTAAATATATTTTTAAAATAACAATTTCACTTATTAAAGCCTATCCAAACCTACCTGAACCCGTGTGTAAAAGTTGTTGTCCCTTAAACCTGATAGCTGGTTGTTGTGTACCCTCGGCAGCAGGAACTGCAGTCAAGCATTTCCAATAACTGGCAATGAGTCTTTCACATCGCTGGGGAGGAATTTTGGCCCACTCTTCTTTGCAGAATTGTTTGAATCCAGCCACATTGGAGAGTTGTCAAGCATGAACGGCCTGTTTAAAGGTCATAACAAAACATCTCAATCAGATTTAAGTCTGGACTTTGACTGGGCCGTTTTATTTCATTTTTTTCCATTCAGAGGTGTGTTGGATCATTATCCTGCTGCATAATGCAAGTGCACTTGAGCTTAAGGGTTTAAATTGATGGCCAGACATTCTCCTTCTGGATCCTTCATGGTTCCATCAGTTACAGCAAATTGTCCAGGTCCTGAAGGAACAATGAAGCCCTAGGCCATCACACAACCAGTGTTGCTTTTTTTTTTTAATCATATGTTGTGCTAGTTTCATGCTAGATGTAATGGTGAGTTAAGCCTTCCAAAACTTTTGTCTCATCAGTCCACAGAATATTTTATCATCAGGATGATGTTGAGCAAGCGTTTGCGTTCTTTTTCCCTTTCAAACTCTCCCATGGATGTGTTTTTTTGTGTTTTTTTTCTCTTTCTTCTGATCTTAACTGTAAGCTAATTTAGGCCTGTCGTACTGTGGATGGGTGCTTTGGTGACCTCCTGGACGAGCTGTTAATGCGCTCATGGAGTAACTTTTCAAAAGCCAGCAACTCCTGGGAAAGTTCTTTATTCTTCCAAGTTTTCTCCATTTGTTAATGATGACTCTCATCGTGGTCTGTTGGAGAAAAAAAAATCAGAAAGGGGGGAAATACTTTGTTTTACAGCACTGTATATTTGCAGGGACTCTCTTTTTCTCCACAGGCTCACACGCAGGTAAGGTCTCTCCAAATCCACAGGTTTGAACTTGGGTGAGTATTTCTTTGTGAGCAGGAATGGGTCAGGCCGTTTTCTCCAGGAACAAGGCAGACAGGCACACCAGGACAGAAGCTGCAACAATGTAGGATAGATCATGTAAGCACAGAGCATGAGTTGACAGGCTAGCAGGCAAGGGCTCAAACCAAGAAGTTTTAATTACACTGCCACACTGAATAGTTTAATAATCTGAGAATTAGGGTTATATATTGCTGGTGATAGTTGATGAAGATCATCATGGGGCAGTCACGTGTATTCCTGGGAGGAGGTAATCCAAGTAAACCTCTCGCACAGGTAGAGGAGAGAAAGGAAGATAGTGGATCTGAACCGTAGAGGGGGTCTCTGATAAGATGAGGGTCTTTCAGCAATTCGATTCTCAGGTTTTTAATAGTTATTTGGTCGGTAATCTTGAATATCGCCTTTGGTAATGCTGAAGGACTTTTGAAAACATGTCTTGCAATTCTGTCTTTTCAAAAATGCAAAAAGAAAATAATTCGGGGGGGCCTAACAGTTTCTAGTCCCTGCAGTAATTTATACTTGTTATGGATATAAACTGTGTGCAGTGCCCCGAGGAAAGTCACAGAAAAAAGGTATTTTCTTCAAGTACTAGTAGGAAATAAACACACAAACATTTAAAACTAAAGGGTGATCAATTTTGATTTCACCGCAGCATAATTTAATGCAAGTTCCAATATTTTACCAGACCTGGTAGCTTTATTACAGCTGTGCCCACATATCCTAGATCAGTGGTTCTTAACCTTGTTGGAGGTACTGAACCCCACGAGTTTCATATGCGCATTCACTGAACCCCTCTTTAGTGAAAAATAAAATATGATTTATTTCAAATTCAAGACATATATATGTTTTTTATTGGTGCACAAAATGAGCCGTGCATGTCACGGTGGAGGCTCTGCTGAACCCCTGAGACCGACTCACCGAACCCCTAGGGTTCGATCGAGCCCAGGTTAAGAACCACTGTCCTAGATTATAGACACTCAAACATTGCTAACACTCTAGTTTCTTTAAAGTGAAGGTGAAGAGCCGACCAACAACAATCATACGGTTTGGATAAAATTGAGGAAAAAAATATAGAAATTTATTTATTTTTCTTTATAGGGTTGTTTGAATCTAATTGCATTGTTTCACAAGTCTTGCTAGTGGTATTGGGAATAATGCTTTTACTGCATGTTCCTAGGATTTTGCCAGTCCCAGTAGGAACACAGCTAAATGAACACATTAAATATTTATAACATATGTGAAATGAAAATAAAATAAATGGTATTAATACAGAGATAACACAGATGCTAATTGTGTGGTGCTGCTTGCATTAGTCTAAAGGATAAAACCTTTTACTAGCTTAATCCTGCATAGCGTTATTTCCGATTGGATATTAATTTACTATCTTCTGTTGGGATCATTTTGAGTTCGTCCCTCACACACTGTTTACCCTCCAACTTCACTGCTGGCTATCTATGTAACTGCACAGTCAGGTTTATCCACCCAGTCAAATTAATCCTCAGGAACAGCTTTGAATGTACTATATCGCTGCTGGATTTGGCGCATGCACATAATAAAAGTGTCATTCAGGGGGGGACTAACACACTTTTTTTGGCAGAAGCTTAAAGTCAAAATATATATTACCTACCCTCATGGTTTTCCATTTATTTTCCCAAAGTGCATGTTTCCTTGAAAATAAAGGCAAAGAAAGTGTGGTTACTGGGGAGGTCTATATTTCTCTAGAATTAGAGGCTGTTCTCAACCATCCCCCAATCACAACTTTGAAGGCCCTTAAAGAAGCCGAAATGTAAAAAGCTGGCAAGGTCTACCAAAACATTTACAAAAACTTTGGTGTTCACCAATCCACAGTAAGGTATTATTTACAAATGGAGGAAATTCAGGACTGTTGATCCTGCGAGATCACACAAACAACTCAACATGAAATGCTGAACAAAATAAAGTGAAACAGCAAGAGATGCCTACAATTTGCTTGAGTCTTTTTTTATTCATCCATTAAGAGAAAATTACACAAATTCACAATCCTCTGGCGTGTACTAAACTGCTTTTGAAGGGGGAAAAAAAGCCTCTGCAGACCAACAACAAAACCTCGTCCAAATTGAGTCATGACCATGGTGGAGAGAGTGTTATTGTTGGTTGCTTTTCTGTCTCAGTTCCTGGGTGTCTTGTTATGACTGACCAAACAATGAATTAAAAAACAACAAAACAAACTGCATTATGAGACTTAAAGAAGAATTTCAGTTCAACAGTCCCTAAGCTAAAGCTTAGGAGAGGACGTCTGATGCAACAAGAAAATGACCCAAAGCATTGAGTAAATGAACAAAAGAATAGTTGTGAAACAGTTTATGTTTTGGATAGGTCAAGTCAAAGCCCTGACTTTAACCTGATTTAGAAGCTGTGGTCTGACTAGAGGAAAGCTGTTTAAAAAAAACTCTCTCAGACATATTGATGAACAAAAATATGTTTTTTTCTCTACAGAGGAACGTTCCAGGTCTACTCATTACATGAAGTACAACTATCTCTGTGTTATTTAGGTTAGTCAGATTGTGTTTTTCTACACTGCTGTGCAAATGTTTCGAGCTACCTAGTATTAGGAAAATGGGAAATAGGTGCAGTATGCTATTAAAACACTATTTCTTTGTGTGTTTTTCTCTCCAGATATGCTTTTACTGCATTGGCAGTGTGTTTGGGATCATGGTCATGCTGTCAAATGAAGCTGTTGTCAATCCATGCTTGTTATTGCACGGTGAATAAACATCTGATCGTACTTTTCTGTGTTCAGAATTCCATCAATTTTGACAAGATCCCCAGCACCACTGGCTGAAATGCAGCCCCATCTGTGTGTTACAGCTGTCTGTAGACACTTACTATTAAATCACTCTTCTAATCGCCTCCATACATACCATTTCAAACACAAACTTTGCATTTGGATTCATGGTTCAATATCCTGAAATGAAATCCCAAATCATTACCGAGCCTCAGACGATTTGAACCAAAAATGTCAGATTTGGATTTATCACTCTATAAGATCTTGTGTAATTTGGCATTTTTCAGCCTTTTCTCTCCCTTGCTTAAGAATGGCTTTTTGACAGCCACACTTCCACTGAGGCCATTTTGATGAGGCTTTGGCAAACAGTAGATGGATCAACTACACGCCAGATGCTTCTCTCAGGTCCTGTGGAACACCTGACACATGCGGACATGACTTTTTTTGTCCTTCACCTTTTTTTAAAGATACTCTGCACAACATGCTAAGCTGTCCCAGGTTTTTAGGAATCATCTTGTTGGTGCAAAATACTATTTAATGCCCGTCAGACTTTATCTATGTTAACTTTGGCTTTTTTCATAGACTCAAGAAAAGAAATCTGAACAAATGATGTGTTTTTGAAACATGCTGCGAGTAAGAAAGTGCCTAAAGATACAAAAGAAAATTATTGAAAAACCTTCAGAGAGCCTGGAGAATTATTGCTCATCACTTGAAGAACAACATCTTCTTGGAAGCAAAATATGGGGAAATTAAAGGTGGTTCAAGATTTTTGTACAGCCCTAATTATTGTGACTCTGATGATGATAATACATTTTTAAGAAAAATCAAAGTAAACAAAGTACTTTAACTGTATTGTACATAAAAAGGAATGTGGAATTACATCTTTTGGAAAATTTTTGGAACAACTTTGGAAAATTTGCATGCACATGCAGCTCTAACCTTACTTCAAAGAGAAATGTTTTGAACCACTTTGTTAATGACAATGACTTTCATGCCACATTTTTCAGACTATTGGGGTCTTAGCTTACTCGTGCTCATTTTATCTAATTACATTTATCAAACAACAAAGGCCAGAGAAGGCAGAGGAGATGCACACTAATTACATTAGAGCTGGAGGAAGACTGGCACATGGGATGAAGTGATTTGGCAACTCTCAGCCTTACTGACAGTGCTCAATAACTTCAAGCCCATCCCAGCTGTTTATGAGATTGCGCTTTCATCCAGACATCAGTCACATTTAAGATGTTGCCTTAGTCTTTATGCTACAGACCCTTACTAACACGAATAGTGAAATCATGAAGCAGCAGATGTTATTGAGTAAGTAAATCATATCAGACGAGGACTGGGTGAAAAATTGTCAAGTAACAAGAGCATTAACGTGTCCGTGAACAGAATCCAAATGTACTGTATTTAGGAATTTTCCCACAGCAAACACACATCGTAGAAAAGTCTTTTTTTTTTTTTTTGTCACTACAGACTTTGGAGTTGACTTTTCTCCCATGCTATTTTAATATTGTCACAAGACTCTCATCATGATGCAAAACCCATTCTGTTTGTATTCTGCACTATTTTTTCTCCAGATGCTTGGCACAGTGAGCTCCAGGAATACCAGGCTGCTCAAACAGGTCCCGGAGAGCAAATCCAGCATCGCTTTGTGGCAGTATTTTCCCTAGAAGACAGTGTCGCTCTTACTACTGTACAAGCTTTTCAACACAACTCTGAATCTTCTGTTGACACAAAAGGGTGTTTGTGTGTCTGTGAGTGTGTATTTTTGTCTGCGTCTATGTGTTCGTCAGTGTTTACTGAGGGGATACAGACAGGAACTTAGTAGTTTGCAGCTGTCACAGTGAGATGTCAATATTTATGACATGTTGTTTGCTATCTGGTGTGAACATTTTCTCCTTCAGATGTCTGCTTCAGACACACTATTTGCACATTCACACAGCATTATTAAGCATCGTGAATATAAACCACAAAGCCAGGACAATTAAATTAAATGCAGAGCAATGCTTCATTTTTCAGGAGGGCCCTTTTCACACATAGCCATGCTGCACATCACAGAGATGGGAGCGCTAAGCTGCCTAGTAGAACACCCAAGTCTGTTTGCCACTGGAGCAAGGAGAATAAGGCAGAAAAAAAGCACTGATTGTTTTTCTTTTCTGCCCAAATATATTTTTGTGACTTGTCTGTGAATCAGACTGGCAACCTTATCGTTGCAATCCCCTCTTGGTGGAAGTATGAGGTAAAACCATAAAGGTCTACATGATGACTTATAAATGCAGAAACGAGAACAAAACAAAAGAAAGTGCCAAAACGTTTCATTTGTCTTTCATGGGAACGCCATGCGAATTTGTCTATTTATTAAATTGGAAAATCTAATCAATCTGGCACTGAACCAACTACACCTGCATGTGGGCATTTTTTTTGTCGCTCTTCTTTCAGGCATAATGGAACTGACAGCCATTTGACCCAGAATGAAGGCAATGCTTCAGTCAAATGGAAGGAGTTCTGACACCTTCCCCAATCCCTTTAGGCCTGGCTCTGTGCATGCTTCAGCCACTATTTTTCTTTCTTTTTAACAGCACACAACTTTGAGCAAGCAGTCTCGCTGACCTTCTATAACTCTTTTATCCGAGATCCACAAATTCAATCTTCCACAATATATGTTTTCCCCCCCTCCTGATTCATTTACTCTCTCACATTCAGTAATGTACTGCAGTTCTCCTTCACTGTCCACATTTGTTCTCAAATTTTCATCTCGAACGCAGATCTCTTGATTGCTTCCATGCTGTGATTTGTAATGAGAAACAGGTGTGCACAGTGTTTTGTGAATCTGGGACTAAGCACAAGTACATAGATACAGGGATTTGCGTATGCAGTTTTTTTCTTAGTTGCACATTAATCAAAAATGTTCTAAACTTAAGGCCAAAGCTTCTGTGATGTGTTAAAGTCCACAAGGACCAGACATCTACAAGCATCCTTGTGCACTGGGTGATTAAAATATCATCACAGCTTAAATTAGCACTTCATTAGTAACACTGGTAATTTCACAATGGAGCACTCTGTGAGAAAAATAAAACACTAGACTTTAAAGAATAAGGAGACTAAAGAGCAATACGCTTCAAGAAGAGTTCAAATCTGAGGATGTTTTCACCGTGCTACGTTGAAAACATAAATGATGAACGAGTAAACAGGTAAAAAGGGCAGAGAAGCAAAATCCAATCTGAAAAAGGAGACAAAAAAACCACACACACACACACACACACACACACACACACACACACACACACACACACACACACACACACACAGATACATACTGCAGATATAGAGTTAGAGTGGGGGAAGAGAATGCTAAGGACAGTAAGAGTTGCTGTCAAGTGGAAAATGGAAAAGTGGGAGGCGTGAGATTCCGTCACTGCTGGCTAGAATAACGCATATTTTGAGAACAGAGAGCTTCAGACCAGTCCACAGCATGCTACTGAGCCCTTTAGACAGCCTCTGGTCACATCCTAATCACTGTTTAATTATTTAGAGTGAACAACTGCTCTCAAGGCAGCTTTGTTTTCTTTTCAATTGGAATTCTGTTGCATATGTTTATTCTTCCTTTCTGTCTGGCGTGAGAAACAAACGAAGCCCAGTTTTTCTTTTTTTCTTTTCTTTACTTTTTTTTTTAATTGCATGGTTTGCCAAGAGCAATAAGAGCAGAGAACTCCCTATAGTCAGCAATTTGAAGGAGTTGGATTTTTTAAATTGGACTCCATTTGTACTGAAGTTTCCCAGTGATAAACTTTTTAGTGCCTGTTTTTATATACAAAACATCAAACATTCAGACATGTAAAACATTATCTGAAGATTATGGTCACGTGAAAATTACATCTGAAATGCATTAAATTACATTTGAGACTATCTAGTGCTATTGCGGCGTTATAACAGTGTTAGATGTCTGCTGACAACTATTACTTCTATTCCTGCTCATCTTGATTAAAACGTTAACAAAATTTTTTACAGCAGTAATTTTCTATCATACAAAATTCATTTTGTTTACATAATTCTTGCTGTTGCTGCACATCAGGGGAAATTCAGTGAATTCAAATGAACAATTTAGTGAACTTGTCTCATCCTACTAATCCCATAAAATCACTCCCTTTTGATCTAAATGCAATCTTCCGTGTGCTAGCCACTCTGCTGAGCTGGTAAAATGAATACCATTTTTACCCTTTTCCTTTGCTAATTAGTGACAGAAACCACGTACTGTGGAAACTGACTGGAATTAGCGATGGCACGACCAAGCGATAACTTTAAGGTGACATGAAAACTGAGCAGCCATGTACTTTATTTTAACTGTTAAAATTCTGACAGACATTCAAAAATACATCTTCATCTTCAAAGAAGCCCTTAAAATTTTCATTTAATTATCTGCAACACCCTAAGGTGGCGAGCACCCACACTGTGCTCAGTCCTTTGCTTTTGTGCCAGATGGGCAATTAGATGTATGGTAAGTGCATGCTGAGCAGCCACCCACATACGGGTTGCAACATTGCCACATGTGGTGAGCTAACCTGTAACAGCACTCTTACTATATTTTATGCCTCATTCAAGGTCTTTGGAACGAAGTTAAAACTTTCTTCGAATTGTCACAGCAGGTTTTAAATAGATGTTACTTTGGATGAAAATATATTTTTCTTTGATTTGCAATTTAACATTAAACACTGCGTAGGAAAAAAAAAACCTTATTACAGTAGCTTTTAGTTCACACATCTACCTTCCTGTGAAAGGTAATCAGTCTAGAAGCAAATTGTTTAAAGTTCTGCAGCCTTCTACACCACACACGCTCAACTGATGCGTCACCAATGCTGATTTGAAGCAATACACTGCCATTTAGAGTGAAGCTTAATGTCAATTAGTTTGGATCTCTGTGAAACATTTTTCTAATTGTATGGATCACAAGGACAAACTGAAATGAAATACCACGCGTCTGTGTTGGTGATGCCTCATGCCACAGAAGGATGTCTAACGCTGAAGTGCCATCAGTTCCATATCATGTTTGCATATAGCTATAAAGTACAACACAACACATATGTGTCCCTGCTTCTGTAACAGAATGTATTTAGCGCGGCATTTGCCAGGCTTTACATTTAAACACAAGGCTTTAGTGCTACGTTAGCTCCTCTTTTTTCTTTCATTTTAATTGGCCATTAATCAATTCTTTATGTCCAGTTTGTACAATACAAGGCTGGGCTACACCCTACTAAAGTCACCAATCTGTACTTATGTTTCTTGGTATTTTCTTTCTTTTGCAGTTAATAAATAGATTTAATTGTTGTGTTTGGGTGAAGTTAAAGTGCTGTTCAATTAACAAATAAGCACTCTTATACAGATTTTTACATCAGTTTTCATGTAAGTAAAACTATTAAAAGTTGTTGCTTTTGTGTGTGAATCCATCTGGCTGTCTTATTATCTAGAAGCTTCACAAAAAACGAGTATGTTTTTCATTATAGTAGCAGTAAGGCTCGAATGGTGTCATCTTCATTCATCTGTGATTCTCCAATTTGACCCCCCTTTTCTGGGCCTTGCGAGAAAAAACCCCACAAACTCATGACTGATGGACCTGCTGGCTATTTGGACATCTGTCTTCTCCTTCATAGCACTGGCAGGGAGAGGTCTGGGTACAGTGTGACAGGCTTCCGCAACAGCGTGTACTAACACCAGGGTAGAAACATTTCTGTGGCCTAAGCCATAGAGATCAGCCATTAGTAAGTTGTCAATCTAGCATGCAGTAATAGTCTTCTGGGCAGCTAGGAGGAAGATTCAACCCATGGCTTCCAACAAGGAGGTAGATGTGAAATCATTACAGCCCTGATAAATTTAGCACCTGTAAGGGTTTTGTGCCTGGGTTGCTGTTGAATATGACCCAATTACTGTAGTTATGTGGCTAATGGAGTCGAATCTGCAAAGTATATTTTTAACTGACAGTGATATCCTTCACACCCATAATGCTGCATTGTACAAACTTTGGTAAACTTCGACAATGAGGAACTCATGCTGACAAATAATTGAACGTTGAGTAGTGGTGCATGGAAGCATGTTGCTTTTAAGGATATTATTAAGAGAGATTAAACGTGTATATCCAAGAAAGTTTTTCGCAATGGACTGATTCCAAATTAAATCCTATTTGTTTTTTTTCTAGACTGTAGTTTGTTTATTTGTTTTTTGCAGTAGAATTAGTAGTTTAGGATGCAGGACATGTTGTGTAGAGATTGGAAGGTTGGTGGTTCGGCTCCTCCGGTGCACATGTCTAGGTGTCCTTGGGCAAAATGCGTAACCCTGTATTGCTCCTGATGCATCCACTGAAGCATTAGTGTGTGGCAGATGCAAAAAGCACTGCATTGTGGGAATGTGTCTTGTAGATAAAAGCACTTAGAGTGTTTATTTAGACTGGAAAGGTGCTATAGAGGTACCAGACCATTTCCCAATTAGTGAACATCAGGGCATGACTGGTAATCTGGCACACCCGGTACGCACTTTTGGGCTGATGGATTGACAGCGGATTGCCCAATCAAATCTCTTAACACGACCAGCCCCTACCCTAGCTTCGCACCTTGTAAAAAAGTTTCGTATGGAAGAAGTGGCGAGAATGTGGAGCTGGAAAGCTGAGAGAAAACAATGAAAAGAAAGTAAAAATAGATGCAGCAGAATGTGTCAAATTAACCGGCATGTTAGTTGTTGGGGCTGCTGCACCAGTAACACCAGGAACAACTAGTAACCTGGCCTCACAGTCACGAGAGGCTTCTGCTGCTACCAGCAGCTGTGGAGAAGGTGAAATTAACGTGGTAAGAAAATAGATGGAGGGAGATAATTAGGAAGGGAGAGATTCAAGGACTCAGGTAGAATGAATGGCTACTTCGACCATGACCCGCTGCTAATAGCCAAAGCGTAGCTTTTAATTGTCACATGCTGCAGTGCCACTAAGAACAGCAACTGTGCCAACCTGATTAAAACCTGTTTCAATATCAATAAGTCCAGTCAAACAGGTGAACATTACACATCAATAGTATCATGTACAAGTGCTGATGATGTAGTTCATCAATTTCAAAATGTTTGAGAGGTCATCGGGTTTTGTTGAATTGAGCACACTTGCCTTTTCTTAAGTATTATAATAACGCTTAATCCTAATGATAACTGATAACATTATTATTACTTGTAAAAACGTGCCCTATGGGCACTTTCTGCCAGGCCTACTGTGCTTGTTGGCTTGCCTCATGTATTAAAAGACCGATATCTATGTTAGTTTATCATTTTATTCTTTTTTATCTTCATTCTTACTGTATTTAGTCAGATGACAAAAATGACTGTTCACAAACACCAAACAAAAGAATAATAACTAAGTATATGTCTCCTTAATTTTAAGCTAAATATTGGTTGCATAAGACAAAGTAATCAATGACAGGCACTATTAGAATCACTGTTTGACTAACACTTAGAGATATGCATTAAAACACATTCCAGTTACCCCAAAGTGCCACTGGAATCAAAATTTGTCTAGCAAAATGTATTTACAGACAGCAACAACATACACGTTACATGCATGTAATTTCAGCGCCTACACGTGCTGTCACAGTTTGTTTTCAGATCAGTTACTACACTTGATATGCAGAAATAGAAAGGATTTGAATATCATAAACATAATTTCCAAAAGCTATATAGATGGTTATAATCCTGTTATTCTAGGCAGTTTAAATAAGTAAGTTTCATCCAGACAGACTAACCTAGGAGGATTTAGGGAAGAGATATAATTACGTTACGATCATTACAGAAATATTTTTATCATTTTATGTAACTCTGCATGTACAATGTTCAGTACCACAAAGGCACCGCAGGTTATACTACAGATGTGAAAGACTTTTTTTAAATGACATCTGCAGTACATCACAGTTCTGTCTGCAATGTAAATGGTAATGGTTTGTATTTGTATAGCGCTTTACTAGTCCCTAAGGACCCCAAAGCGCTTTACACATTCAGTCATCCACACATTCACACACTGGTGATGCCAAGCTACATTGTAGCCACAGCCACCCTGGGGCGCACTGACAGAGACGAGGCTGCCGGACTCTGGCGCCACCGGGCCCTCTGACCACCACCAGTTGGCAACGGGTGAAGTGTCTTGCCCAAGAACATAACAACCGAGACTGTCCAAGCCGGGGCTCGAACTGGCAACCTTTCGATTACAAGGCGAACTCCCAACTCTTGAGCCACGATCGCCCCATCTATTAAACTATCTTTTATTTCCATTATAACTGGATAGATTATCAGGATTTATTTATACTTCAAGTGTTGCTGGAGATTCGACCTTTCCATTTGAAAAGCCACGATTCAAAGAAATCTTCAGGAAGGTGCCTACAACTGTTGCATTCCCAATTGTTGCACTTCCAAGATCAGCTGTCTCCTGGGACTGAGACAATATCAGAAGTGTCTTACCTGGGATAAGAAAATTGTAGTTGTTGCTCTGTGGTTCAAAGCCTGTTTTGGATGAAAGAAAACTTTTCATTTACTTTGGAAATCAGGCTACTGCAGTCTGTACAGGCACTCGATCCAAGGTGTTTGAAGTCCAGCATGAAGCTTTTGCAGTCTGCAAGGAATTGGAGTGCCAGGTCACCTGCTGAAGTTGGTGGTGGTCAGTCCACTGTGTTTTGTCAAATCCAAAGTCAATACAGTTGTCTACAAGAAGATTCAGAGCAGTTTATGCTTCCATCTGCTGTAATGGTTTATAGAGATGCCAATTTTGTTTTCCAGCAGGACTTAGCACCTGCCCACAGTGCCAAAAGTACGACCAAATGGTTTGCTGACCATGATATTGTTGTGCTTGACTGGCCAGCCAACTCATCTGATGTGAGCCTCAGAGAGTCTGTGGGGTATTCGCCAGGAAAAAGGTGAGAAAGACTTGACCCCAAATTCCAGACGAGCTGAAGACCATTATTGAAGCAACCTGGGTCTCAGTAACACCTCTGTAGTGCCACAAGCTGATCATTTCCATGCCAGGCTGCACTCAGGCAGTAATTTGCTGTAATGTAGCCCCAGCCAAGTAATGAGTGTATAAATAAACATCCTTCTGATAAGGTGGACATATCCCTATTATACATGATTTTGATTGATCTTAGGAAATATTGTAATAGAGAAACAGTTTTTTTTAGTTTAATGAGGTAAAGTGAAATGAAAGTTTACCTTTTTTAATTAAATCCAGAAAATAAATGTACTTTTCCACAATATTCACATTTTTTGAGATTTAGTTGTTTAATAAATGATAAATATATCAAATATATTAACATATTATATATTTTTCCATTATTTTGAAAACTATCTTTCTAATGTTGTGGAGAAAAAAAGGAAGAAATGAAACCAATGAAGCCAATAGTTAGAAACAATAGAGGGGGCTGATTTTCTTCTAAACGTGTGATTACTTAAACAAACTTTAAAGACATTGGCACAATCTCCATACCTAAATAATGAAGCTTAAACGTGAGTCAAAGGCAAAGATGCAATTACAACATTTTTTAAAGCCTTAAGTAAATTTTCTTTATTTTCACCATTCATTATTGAAGAATGTGTCAGTGATTCCATAACTTTCATAATTACAGACTGTTAAAGCAGACTGAGTTGAAGGAATTGAATGTTGAGTGATATCCTTTTATGATCTGCACTTGGCAATAACTTAAGTTTAGTTTCTGCCAACAATCTTATCAAAAAGCTTAACTGGGTAACTGCTTTTTCTCCAAAAACAAAACTGATCTCAATACACCAAGAAAAGGGGACTTTTCTCTCTGAGTATCCACGGTTTTGATTTTCTGTGACCCAATAATTATATTAGTATGTTGTGTTTGTGTTTGTCTTCAAAGTCTGATTATATTTATTCTTGTGGGATTTATATAGTCTGAGACCAAAAGTGCCTGGATTTATCGAATATGCTTAAATTGCATGTAATTTACTGAGAAAATCTGAAGTCAACAAATAAAACGAAACAAGAAAGCAGATGGAAAAATGCTGCACAGTGTAATTTTGTTTGGATTTCGGTTTAATTTGAGTCTTCAATCAAACTACTTTTGACATAAAGTCTGTTAAGAAGCATTTTGATTCCAAGATATTGTGTTACTGTGCTGGACACAATTTTCTTCTGACCACAGATTTCAAATAAAAGATTGATTTTCTTTCATTGCCTCTTTCTTTACAGTAGGCCAACAGCTCTGCTAGCATTGACCCTATGGACGTAGGGAAACTCAAGATATGCATCTATCCAACACTCTTGCCATGACCCAGTCACACAAACACTCTAGAGTAGTACATATTTCATCATAGGTAAATCCCAAAGCAACAGTGGTACTTTTTTGTGTGGTATTCATGACCAGCATTCACAAAACAGCTTTTGTCTGCAGTATTGCAGCAACACATGGAATAATGCATACCGACAAATCCACATCAAGCACTTTGCTTGCTTTCTTGTGTTTGATTAAGCTTTGACAGCAATACAGTATGCAACTACACACTTTCAGTAAGTACCACTGAAAATCAGGTGGCTTATGTATCCCAGACTGGCTGATATTTACTTTGTTGGAACGTAACCACTGACAAAAGGTGTGAGTTGTTCAGTTATTGTTTGATATTATAGTGTTACTCCACCGCAGACAGCAGGAATCCAGATTTTCAAAACAAAATGAGAATAATTAAATGTAAGAGCCGTCTTGAACATGTCAGTAATTTCCCTTGGTGACAGTAAATCTTGGCAGGAAAGGGGGGAAATTTCAAATTAAAAGCTATTATCAATTGAATCGTGAAATGTAACATCAATGATCCCTGGAGCATTTTATGACTGCAACTGCAAAAGAAACTTGTCACGTGTCACCACCACTTCCAGGCTAATGACTTTGTAATGGCACCATTTATCCATTTAGCCTCATTGAGTTCCACGCAATGTTGGACCCGCCAGGTTCTTTAGCCGATGGTGGATGCTTCAAGTACTTCACTGCAAGTGGACCATTGGAGAGCTAGTGAGTTGCAAAACTCTCTGTGACAGCAGTGGATATAGTGATGTCAAAATCAGTTTAAAAGTTATCCATTTGACATGCTCCAGCTTTGAGCTACAATAAAGACTGTGAGCTTCCAAAATCTACCCCCCCCCCCCCCCCAAAAAAAAAAAACAAAAACAAAAAACATAAACCCCACATCTAATAACCTGTGTCAGATATACTTTTAAAGTATCCGTTTTGGATTATTAAATAGAGTATTAGCTCCTATGACACACTGTAGTATGCCAAGCTGTTAATGCCATTTCTTCTTTTGTGTGTGTGTGTGTGTGTGTGTGTGTGTGTGTGTGTGTGTGTGTGTTTGTTTGTGCTTTGCATTTCTGAAAACTATTACATTGGGAGAGAAAGAGTAAACTTAACTAATAAGTACAGTGGTGGGTTCGACCGAATAAATCAGGCATAATCCATCTGTGGTTTTTCAGGTTATATCTATTCACACCTATACATATTTCCACTAAATCAGGATGATACTGCCAAACTAATGGAACCTTTAACATTCAAAAGAAAAAAATTGCCCACAAGGTACCTTAAATATTAAGTAACCTTATCTGACCTGACCAAAGATGGTTTGAGGCAAAAATTTTAGCAGCTATGTTACCAGCTTCAATGCACAGTTCATGTTTATATTTATTGAATCTCAGCAGTAAAAATGTATGTGAAGGAGACAGAAAGACAGAGCAAGCTGTTCTAAGATGAATGCTGATGTAGAAGAAGACATAATGACCTGAGGAGGATTTGTTGCATTTTTATGTTAAGAATTGTAGATGGCTTGTAAAACCTCTCAAAAGTCTTTGTTTTGAAATTTGACTGCAGATTCTACCTATTACTCTGCACTATATTTAGCAGTGCTGGAGATATCCTCATGAAGTGAGGTACAAGCTGATATAATTTTGATGTAATATCTAACGCAGTAGAGTAGAGCGCTTTTGGCTAAGCCTTTGGTCTAAGGAAATATGATCTTATGTCATGCGTATGCTGACCATATGTTGTCAGAATACACCACTCACCAGCACCATAGCAAGGATTTTAGAATGATGCCAGGGGTTCCCTAGTTTAACACCAACATGCCTATACAAATTTGATGTAGCCCCCACAGTGTTATTATAGAATATAAGCCCTAACTGTCTGTCAAAGCCACAACATTGAGCAGCCATGACCTTATCAGTCATTAATGAAGTGAATTTATACGTTTAATACAGTGTTTGCATTAATGAATTCAGCAGCCATGACACCTGCCACTTTGAGTTAACATTATTACCTGACACACATCACCACAGATCTACTGAGCAGGTTTCGCAGCCATCGACAGAACAACAGAATCTCCCCTGCTGCTTTTCAGAACCATGGACAGTAACCAGAACTTCACTTCAGTTGTGTTTCAGCACCTGGGACAGCAGAGCAAATTTTGCTCCACAAAAATGTGTGCATAAATTGCCATGGTTTCGCTTCCAATGCAACGTGAAACGGGGTCCACAGAGCTATGCTGAATTTTTATGAAGATGAGTTTCTCAGCAAGTCATCATAAGTTCACATTAACACAGACATACAGTCACGTTGTTTTTTTATGTAAAGAACACAGCCTGCACGTGGCATTGTGTGACACCTTCTGCGCAACTCAACGCCTTCTCACTTTGTTGCGCTTTCAGTTGTCTCAAAAAAACAAAACGAAAAAACCCAACAAAAATCCTTGTATGCTTAATAAGCCTGTGTCCTTCTGAGCCCACACCGTACCCAAATGTTGACACCTTAATGAGCAATGACCAGGCTATTTATGGTGCTCATCCTGTAGCCTCGGTGTAAAGAATTAGCATACCTATCAGCTGAAAAAAGTCACGACGCGGCTTCTTATCCTCATCCACCCTCAGTTACCTCGCCTTCCGCCTCATACAGTCCAGACCCACCCCTCACTGCCTGCCATGACCGTCCTCTACAATACGAGACTGTATTCTTTGTACCTCCCCTTTCTCGCCCTCCGTCTGTGGATCCCAGCCTCCCTTCCTAGATATCCATCCACACCTCTCTACCCGCAAACGGCTCCTAGTGTGACAAAAAAAGAGAGCAGAACTGTTTCAAACACGTCGACATAAATCCCACTTCTACAGCTCCCTTTTCTCCATTCCCTCCTGACGGACTTCATTACTTTATTCATCTGCGCGCCAATGCACGAGACCACGCAGAAACGGAGGATTTTTTTCCCTTGAGCATGAAAAGGATTGCCAAATCATCCGCAATCCAACATCACCGACTGAGCCACCAGCATGAGCACTGGATACATATGCTCCAGCAGAAGTTGTTGGCGAGAGAACTAAGAAATCTTGGACCACAAATACAGCTAAGAGGGGAGAGTCAGTTTTAGGTAAGTACGGTATATGCTGGCTTAGACCTCTAACAGAATGTGAAGGTGTCTTATGTATATTTTTTCCTGTTTATCACTAACCACGAGGAAGTGGTCTGGTAGGCAGGGCTATATTGTGGCACAATTATGGCGATGTTGCGTGGTCAGCATGTAACTAGGGTGGCCGGTGGTGTCCTTTTCAGGATGGAGGTAATTTTCCCCCTTTTCTTTCTCACGGCGAAGCTACCTATCAAGCTCCGCCCGGACTATATGTCGACGTAGCCCTTCGGAGGGTATTAAATTTGATACAATTTGCCGTATAAAGCCTTCATTTTAGACCACCAGGAAAATGACTTATTCTCACAAATTGCATGCGTTCGCCTGCGCTCTCGCTGCACGTTGTGAGGCAGCATCTTCCCCAGGTGATGCTGCAGAAGTGCGGATGTAAAAGGAGCACGAAACACTGAGGGAATCAATGATCTCAGTATTCGGGGTTGGCACATTACGCAGACCTGTTTCAGTGAGTGGCAGTCCGGGGGGCAACATTCAGAGTAGGGGTGTAAATCAGGCCTGCAGTAGTCAGCATCAACATTTGTACTCAAGCTTCTTTTTCTCTCTCTTTGGAGTCCAGATCTAGCGATGATTAGTTCACTCTGAAAGCTGCATTTGCTCTTAACTTTAAATGAGAGTCACCCCGGATTAAAAATAATAATAATGATAATAATAAAGAGTAAATCAATCGCGTCCATTCTTTCTGTTATTACTAGTGTTTTTATTTGCATGTTATTAATAATTATTATGAATATTTCTCCATTGTTTCGTCTCACTGCTTGATATGAGACGGATCAGTGTTTGTGCGCGCCTATGGCCCGTCCTGTACGTAGCTTTGGACGCATGAGGGTGCGCGTACATGAGAGCCAGCACGTACGTGTTTGTTTTGTTGTAAGTGTGCGCGCGCGCGTGTCACCAGTGAGGCAAAGTTGCCGTTCCGTGTTCCCTCAAGTTGCTTTGATTGCTGTTCCACCGGCTAACTGCGAGGGGAGCTCATGCTCTTTTACACTATAGGTGTCATTGTGTGGCTAAAGGCAAGATTACTGTGTGTGATACTGATACCAAGTCTATGAAATTAGAGGAGCAGCTTCTGTTTGAAATTAGTCCGGAAACATTTATCTGCAATTCCACGGCTGCCACTGCAAATTTTGCTTTGTTTGTCAATGTTTCTTTTTGAAATGCTAGCCAAAGTAGCTTTAAGGAACTTGATCAAATGTACGTAGAAAAAAAAAAGAAAACAGAAAAAAAACGCAGTTCCAGTTATAATTACCAGGCCGAGAGTGCAAAGCATTAGTTTCATAATGCTGAAGTCACACATATGAGTAATGAACAATGCAGGATCTCAGTCTATACTGCACAATCAAGCCTTTGATGAGCATGCTAGAAAAGGGTCTGTGTGGCACCCCACTGTAACTAACCCTGCATACTGAATTTGAAATGTAAGTTGAGCTTTATTTATTATTTTTTTTCTCAAATGAGCATTACACTAAAAGCAAGTGCTTTAACTCTGTGATATTGTTCTGCCTTCTCTGCATGTACAGTAGAGAAAATTGCACTGGCAGCGGAAATTGCAGAAGAAAAGCTCCCTCATTCCGAATGCTTCATTCAATCTGGTGGCCTTTTCAATGGCAAAATGCTGGCAACATGTAATCATATTCAGAGGGAAAGCATTCTAAATCACGCTGCCAAAATGAAAATGCCTGCAGTGGCTTAAAGCTATATTTGTGTCGTGGCTTTAGATGACCCAATGTTGATAATGCTTTCAAGGACTGAAAAGAGAACATTCAGCAGCAGAGGTCCTTTTACAGAGCTTGGCAGTGCAACTTACTGATAAATTGTCTGCAAATCATGTGACTGTGATTCTAAAAGACAAGGAAATAAACACCCATGAACATAATTAGGAGGAAATGATTACAGACTTAATGCATTGACCATATGTGCACAGCATTTCTTTATCACTCTGTGTAAAGATAAGGATATTACTTTTCCAACAGTCTGTGTGCTGGATAGAGAACAGTACCAGTCTTGTACTGGCACCAGCTCTCTCCTGCTCTTCCTCTCTGTGTATCTCTCTCTTTGTATTCTTGTATTGGCACAGCATTGTTTTTATGTGGGTGCTGGCTGCAGCTGTAGTGACCAGAAGGCTGCCTCCTAAGAGGTTTGGAGGAAAAGAAAATCTGTTTTTATCAGAAACAAACAACAGGGTCACACAATGACATGTGACAAACTCTACCAGAAATCCTGGCACGTTTACAGTATTTTGGAAACGCAGCTGATCTCCACTGAGGGTTTTCTGACCTGTGTGCTGGTGCTATCAGTCCCAAAAGTACATGGGTCTAAACATGCTGTTCTTATAACGCAGTGTTCAAAAAGCCGTTCGCAGCCACAGGCTCATAATTAAAGATGATTACTAGTGCTTATTCTTGCATGTCATGAAATATTAATGCTTAGGAGGATTTCACAGTTTCAGAAGGAATTTTTACTTTACTTATTGGATGGCCATTAAAGACAACGTTTATCTCAACGTTTGCATGGAGTGACACAAACCTGCAAAGAAGGTCTCCATAGTTTTGTGAAGAAAAATATGAGTGTCGTGCAAAGCCTCAGGGGAGCACGATAACAGTGACAGTTTTATTTTTATAAACTATTTAGGCATTCAGTACACGTAATTCTTCAACTAAGTAAAGTGGCCTGTCTCTGGTTTCTCTCTATCTCCTTCTTGCTTTATTCACAGCAGGGGGCCAGAGTCTGAATAGTTGCGACTGAACACGAATACCATTTTATGTTGCATTCAAGAATTAAATAATACATCAAAACCTCAAAAGCAAACAGAAAACATTATTTATTAAATTAATGTAAGTATAATGTGGATTTGCTTTCTGACTACTGATGAATCTGGAGGTAATTTTATATATGTATCTATACATACATACATACATATATATATATATATATATATATATATATATATATATATATATATATATATATATATATATATATACACACATACATATATATATACATACACACATATATATATACACACATACATATATATATATATATATATATACACACATATATATATACACACATACATATATATATATGTGTGTGTGTGTGTATATATATACATATATATATATAGATAGATAGATAGATAGATAGATAGATAGATAGATAGATAGATAGATAGATAGATAGATAGATAGATAGATAGATAGATATACCAAAGAGTATCTTGATTGCATAAAATTTTGAAAGAAAGAAATTGGGTGATGAGCAAAAAAAAATCAGGGCATCATCCTTTGATTTAATTCACTAGTTAATGTGTACTGATTGTGCTCTTTTAAAACTTTTAGAAATTAGTGTTGGCAGCATATAAAATCATTTTAACCTATTTTTTTATACTAAAATGAACAACAGACCTGAAGCAAATTACCTGCTTTCAGTCATATAAATTCTGAAAAGATACCTAAATCAGCTGCTGTGCACAAGCACCATTGAATATTAATGCTAATTAACTTCATCCACCAAGCAAGGAATTTGACAAATCCAATGTGATACAATTTTTATGCACTGAGGGAAGAGGAGGCTCCACATCGACTTTGGTCTGGGTGTAGCTGCTGCTTCTGGTTGTTGCTGTAGCGGGTGAAGCTGCCTTATAAAACATTTATTAGACCAACTATATTGACATATGCTAATTCTGAGACATTCACACTCAAAGCCCCAAGTACCAAAAACTAAACTTGTCATTATCCTAATGTAAACAAGTGAGCCTACCATTTTTAGATGATATTGCATGTGGATGGTTGAAGCGTCTTCTTTTAACACTGGTGTCATTTAGTTTAGAGCCAAGACTGAATAAACATTTAGGAAACATAAACACTAAAGAAGTTGGGGTTATCTGGCTATATTTCATTGGGTAAAGTTGCAGAATAAAGGATCCACTCTAAAGGCTGCTAATGAAGCATTTGTTTCCCAGCCACTTATAATTTAGTAGATATAGCCAATCGACCAGCTGAGCAGCTCTAACAATCATTACAGATCAATTCTATTTGCACAAGCTGCTTTCACAAAAAAGATGTCTCACTCTCTGCAGATCACCTGTGGAATGCTAGCATGGATGGCATAAAAATCCCTATAACAGTTTTTCTCATATACTTGCTCCCAGTGCTTTTGCCTTCAAAAGTGCAAAAGTGGCCTTTTCATATTGGGTTAAAACACTCTCACTCCTCTGCACACCATGCATCTTGACCTAGCACTTGGTGTTTGCCAAGTAGGAGACACTAGATAGAAAAGTGATGCTAAATTGAGCCTCCGCAACCCTGACCCATGTGTCATTAAACACTGCCAGGAAGCTTAGTTATTACTCCCTAAAATATGATAACTCGGACAACACAGTAATAACTACAGTAATTTATTTTGCCTGACATTGCCTTGGTCTTTGCTGGCTTGGTGACAGCAGTGTTGTACATCTACTTGATTTTTTTGTGGAGAAGGAGAAAGATGTTTTGATTTGCAGAGGTCTGCACTGGTCGACGATTATACATAGAGCCTTTAACTTAATTTGCTTCACTCCAGCCTCCCATGTTACCGCTGCTATATAATTTGATCTGCTCTTGTCTAGAAGATGTGTCTGAGGTATTTTGCAAAATGCAAACCTCCCAGTATAGCTTCTGGGTCTGGTTTGTATAGCAATAATGTGCAGCTCTGGCCAGTAATTGGCAGTTTTGTTTTGTTGCTGAGATTTTCCTCCTCACTTGCAAATCCTTGGTAAATTTGTGGGCAGCAACATAACTGTGCAGCCTTTTGCTGTTAAGTGTGTTCCATAATTGAGTTTGGTGTGGCATATGTTCTCTGTCAGTATGTTGACGCGTCATATGTGTTTACGTACGTGCTTACCTACAAAAATTATTGTTTTTTCAGCTCTAAGGTGTATACTAGCCACATCTGATAACTAAATAAAGCTGCATTAATAAATACTTTTAATATCAAGAATGGATTGAGTTATCTGTACTTTATAACACAAAACCATTAGGCATAGAGAATTACTGTCCATCTCGTTTCTCCTCAGCTTAATATGGTTCACTGTTTTGCTTTAATAGCTTGCAGCTTAATAAACATTTTTCCTATTAAGCAGCCTACTTTTTGATTAAAAAAAAGCACTTAAATACTTGCATTGAAAGGTACCTGAAGTATAGGTTTTGGTGATATCCCCCTGATAGCTTGTCACTACCTGGGTTAAAACCAAATTTTCACATATTGGGAATACAAAACAAATTAATGCCTAAAAGATGGGAGTCTCTTTATACCATGGGAAGGGAACAGAAGCAACTACTTAAACTATTAAATATAAATTATACTTGGATGTTCCATCAGGTATCCACATTACTTGTTTGGATGATGTGAGTCATTGTATGCATGCAGATATAACTTGTGTGTCACACCTTCAGCAAAACAATGCTGATATTTTAACTACAAATCAAATGTACTGTGATTTTGTCTTTCACAATTGATTCTGGGAAAGCTTATAATGCAGATTTCAACATCTTGAGAAAATTGAACCCATGTTGAAAAAGCAATCAGTGTGACCTTTGTGTGACTCATTTGTAACTGTCACTACTAACTTTTAAAGGACTGAGCAGGTCAGATTTGATTGACCATAAATTTACAAAAAGATTCTTAGTCATTTTGAAGTGTGTCACAGCCGCTTGCCTGACCACTTGTATTTTCGCCCATGAAAAATGATCACAAAAGGCTAAAGTCACCCAAAGAACCTTCAGTTTTCCTGCCATAAATAACGAATTCACATTCTAGTTCACATTCACATGGATAAACAAACATACAATTTCAATTGTTCCACTGAATTGCCTATCAACGTAAAAGTCATAATTTAAATGTGAACAATCACGGGAAGATAATCTTTCTGAAAACAAAATGTTAATTGGATCTCACACAGAGAAGGTTTTAATCTTTTTCATCCTTCCTTGTGCTGACTAACAAGTGTAAAGTACTCCCTACTGGAGCACTTTAGGTACCCCCTAATTATTTCTTAAGAAGATAAAAAAATATTTCAAACAAGCATTTCAAATTATATGGCATTTATCACGTGAAGCTTGAATTGAGATTAGAAGCTGCCATTCTCAGTAGATTTACCATGGCCCAATTTTGAAAAATTAAACAGTGGGGGCTTTTTTGGAGAGAGAGTGGAGTCATGGACTGACCCCATGACCTTTGTGATGCTGGTGAGTCAATGTGCTGTTGGCCAATGCCAGAAGATCGCAGCATCACTGACCTATATTGCAGCCCTGGGCAGTGGCAACCTACACACCAGCAGATCGCTGATCAGAGGAGAATATTGAAAATGAGGTGCAAAAAGATTTTTTATATTCTTTTCTAGCTATGCCTTTCCTACATAAATCTACTGGTTCTGCATTTGTGTTTGTTTTCATACTTAAACAATGACTCAAGAATTTTGAACAACTGAAATATAAAATCAAAGGTCTATTTATTCACTAACAAAAATATGCTTGGTGTAAACTCAATGTTTACTATTATGTTTACTAAATTTCATATGACTGCTTGTTACGACCGAGATGTGCAGATGAGCATCTCTGAATGCACAAAACCTTGGGTACAGCAGTGGAGGACTACACCAGGTGCCTCTCTTGTCAGCTAAGAACAGGAAACTGAGGCTATAGTTTGCACAGGCTCAAAATTGAACAATTGAAGTCTGGAAAAACATTGCCTGGTCTGATGAACCTTGATTGCTACTGCAACATTCGGATGATAGGGTCAGAATTTGGTATGAACAACATGAAAGCATGGATCCATCTTGCCTTGTATCAACAGTTCAGGGTGCTGCTGGCGGTGTGGGGGATATTTTCTCACCACACTTTGGACCCGTTAGTACAAAATGACCATTTAAATGCCACAAATTGTGTTGTTGCTGATCATGTCCATCCCTTCATGACCATAGTGCACCAGTTAGATTGCTCCAATCATCCCAAACATTTTTTTAACATGACAGTGAGCTCAGCTTAATCAAATAGCCTCCACAGTTACCAGATCTCAATCTAATGGAGCTCCTATAGGAAGTGGCTTAATGGGAGATTCATATATGGATGTGTAGCTAACAAGTCTGTAGCAAATGTGTGATGCTGTTGTATCAACATGGACCAAAATCTCAGAGAAATGTTTTCAGGACGTTGTTGAATCTATGGCAGACGAATTCAGGCAGTTCTGAATGCAGTACTAGTAAGGTGTATCTAATGATGTGGCCGGTAAGTGCAATAACAGCATTAGTGTGTTTCCCCTTAAATGTAAGTCATTAAACAACATGAGCATATTTAGTTGGATAACACAGCTTTCATTTTCCTCAACAACTCTGAGCTGTAAAAGGCGTTGGGCTACTCCAGAAGTAGCACATGAAATGACCTGACACAGCATTTTCACAAAAGTACCAACCTATAGATTTTTTTTATATAGCTGCCCTTGCCTTGCCTGTGACAGAATTTGTGTGTGTGTGTGTGTGTTTGTCTCTTGCACATTAAGCATCTTTTTGAATTCCTGAGGCCCAAAATCAGGTATAACAGCAGGCATGTACAGTGGGGCAAAAAAGTATTTAGTCAGCCACCGATTGTGCAAGTTCCCCCACTTAAAATGATGACAGAGGTCAGTAATTTGCACCAGAGGTACACTTCAACTGTGAGAGACAGAATGTGAAAAAAAAATCCATGAATTCACATGGTAGGATTTGTAAAGAATTTATTCGTAAATCAGGGTGGAAAATAAGTATTTGGTCACCTCAAACAAGGAAAATCTCTGGCTCTCACAGACCTGTAACGTCTTCTGTAAGAAGCTTTTCTGTCCCCCACTCGTTACCTGTATGAATGGCACCTGTTTGAACTCATCATCTGTATAAAAGACACCTGTCCACAGCCTCAAACAGTCAGACTCCAAACTCCGCCATGGCCAAGACCAAAGAGCTTTCGAAGGACACCAGGAAAAGTATTGTAGACCTGCACCAGACTGGGAAGAGTGAATCTACAATAGGCAAGCAGCTTGGTGTGAAAAAATCAACTGTGGGAGCAATCATCAGAAAATGGAAGACATACAAGACCACTGATAATCTCCCTCGATCTGGGGCTCCACGCAAGATCTCATCCCGTGGGGTCAAAATGATCATGAGAACGGTGAGCAAAGATCCCAGAACCACCAAGACCTGGTGAATGACCTGCAGAGAGCTGGGACCAAAGTAACAAAGGTCACCATCAGTAACATACTACAACGGCAGGGAATCAAATCCCGCAGTGCCAGACGTGTTCCGCTGCTGAAGCCAGTGCATGTCCAGGCCCGTCTGAAGTTTGCCAGAGAGCACATGGATGATACAGCAGAGGATTGGGAGAATGTCATGTGGTCAGATGAAACCAAAGTAGAAATTTTTGGTATAAACTCAACTCGTCGTGTTTGGAGGAAGAAGAATACTGAGTTGCATCCCAAGAACACCATACCTACTGTGAAGCATGGGGGTGGAAACATCATGCTATGGGGCTGTTTTTCTGCCAAGGGGACAGGACGACTGATCCGTGTTAAGGACAGAATGAATGGGGCCATGTATCGTGAGATTTTGAGCCAAAACCTCCTTCCATCAGTGAGAACTTTGAAGATGAAATGAGGCTGGGTCTTCCAACATGACAATGATCCAAAACACACCGCCCGGGCGACAAAGGAGTGGCTCCGTAAGAAGCATTTGAAAGTCCTGGAGTGGCCTAGCCAGTCTCCAGACCTCAACCCCATAGAAAATCTGTGGCGGGAGTTGAAAGTCCGTGTTGCTCGGCGACAGCCCCAAAACATCACTGCTCTCGAGAAGATCTGCATGGAGGAATGGGCCAAAATACCAGCTACTGTGTGTGCAAACCTGGTAAAGACCTATAGTAAACGTTTGACCTCTGTTATTGCCAACAAAGGTTATGTTACAAAGTATTGAGTTGTATTTTTGTTATTGACCAAATACTTATTTTCCACCCTGATTTACGAATAAATTCTTTACAAATCCTACCATGTGGATTCATGGATTTTTTTTTTTCACATTCTGTCTCTCACAGTTGAAGTGTACCTCTGGTGCAAATTACTGACCTCTGTCATCATTTTAGGTGGGGGAACTTGCACAATCGGTGGCTGACTAAATACTTTTTTGCCCCACTGTATATTAATTAGAATTCTAAACATAGAAGCTCTGTGTACACTAATGTCAATCTTACATGTCCCAATGCATACATTTGCATTCCTGGCATGAGAGCTTGGCTGCCTAAGCACCACTTCCTGTCACATTTAGCATGGAAAACATTGATTGACTACAGACTTATGCATATTTGTTATCATTTGACATTGCCTTTAAGGCATTTTCTCTGTTAGCTCTTGCAACCTCATATCTTTAACTGGCATTCTTACATTTGGTCGGCCTTATTTTTCTTTTATCACTCATGGAATTCTTATATTTAATTTACTGGATGCATTAATTTAGAATAAATAAATATCTGATTCCTATAATGACCTGTCTTTTCCGATGACTACTTATGTTTTAGAGGCAAATTTGCACCTGAAGGCTACAATATTGTTGCGGATTATTAAATATGAACCAGTTTTGCCCCAAGATGGAGAATATGATTAAAAGCTAGTAAATAAAATATGCCATGTTCAAGGCCTTTATATGTTGGTGGTATTGCTTGGCCAGAAGCCCTTCCAGAAGTTTCTCCTGGAGCTCGGCAGCCAGTTTGGATCGAATCCAGGTGGTTATTTGATGCCTGTATATAAATGAATGGGAAACAAAAAGCTATAACTTAGTGGTCACTGGGACTTAAAAACAACATATACAGAATTGCCATTAAAATCTAGTAAGGTTGAGGTTTAAAACTTTTCAACACAGCTTTTAAAACCTGTGAGACTAAATTGACTACCGTCTGATGTAGTAACCGCCACATCAGATTTTCAATTTTAACGGTTGATTAGGTATCTGAGGGCAGTGGTAGTACAACAATCATCTTCATTTCCCTGACATATTTCAGGATTCTTTCTGTCTGCATGCCCTCCTAATATATTATGTCTCTACTTGGCCTCTAAATGCTGTCTGTGTTTTGGTAAATACTTCATATTTTATTTATAGTTTGACTTTTTTTTTTTTTTTTAAAAAGGTTACTGTGTACACCCAACATGCCATGTAACCATGGCATTGAAATGCATACATTTACAGACAGCAAGTGAAACCTGCTAAATTGAATGCATGTTTTGGAATTTATAAATTGGGGACTAGCTGCAGGGCATCATTCTGTTAAACAGGTAGTGTGTGCCTAGATGCTCTTAAGTAGGGCTGTGCGATATGACCAAAATCTCATATCCCGATATAAGAATTCTATCGTCCGATAACGATATAAATCACAAAAATGTAACGAAAACCCCCCCGAAAAAAAAGGTTTATTTTTTAGCACCTGGCGGCTCTTTTTTACTTATCATCCATAAATAATCTGCTCTTTCACGTGATTCAGTTTATTTTGAAAAGTCTCAACAGGATCTTGAGCTTTATTGTGAAAGGTTTATATGGAACATAAACAAGCGGACACGTGATGCTCTTACCGTCGTTGTTGCTAACCACAACGCATAAAAACAGGCGCTTGTCCGTCCGTAGTGTGGTTATATTAAATATAAGAGAAAGAGAGAACTTTAAGAAATTAATATAGCCACTACAGTGACCATCAAAACGATGAAAAAATATTGCCATAAACTTTTTTTTTTGCGACACCACAAAACAAACGATAGCGTAAAATGAAACGATAGACGTTTTTATATCGTCATCCGATATATATCGTTATATCGAACAGCCCTACTTTTAAGGCTGCTTGATACACTTCAGTTAACAAGCTAACAAATAACTGTTAAGCTGGCTTGAGATGCAAATAGTTGTAACAGTACCATTGGTTGGTTATGTCATGCCTCTTATCCCACCTTTGCTCTTTTTACCCCTCCTCCAAGCTACGCAGTGTTCCTACTTATCATACACAGGAATTACATAGTGAGTCAGTTTTCAAAATTAAAGATCTTGTTCAAATTAAATGCTCTGCTTTTAAAATGCTTCCAGTGACATTTAAAAGTTGTAGAAGGGACGGAATAAAGATGGACAAGAAATGCACTGGGGTTAAAAGGCAAAAAGCTGTACCTTTTTTCTTTTTCAAAAAAAAAAAATGCTTAGGTTTTTAATGACATTTTACATTTGAAATCGAATGAACTGGGATTAAACATCTTATAAAAGCAAGTTCTAAAAATGATCCCTACCGAATCCCAAATGCTGTGCCTGCTGAAGAAGAAGCAAAGAGGCAGATGTTGAGATAGAGAAAGTATCTTAAACCAACACAGTTTCTCAAGAAAAAGTCTTCCACTCAAAAACAACCTTTTGATTTGGCCGTATTTGTAAAACGCATAAATCTAACAACTTATTTTCATTCCCTAATAAAAAGTCACTGTTCATTTTCAGACACGGTGGAGTGCCTCTTTCTTAAACAATTATTGAAAAAGTATTATTTTCCAGCTCGGCTTGCTCTCAACTGGTCAGATACTGTCACTTGATCAGGAGCCATTGGTGTCACATTTAAGCTTAATGTGCGCCCTCTTAGAATAATTATCATCGGTGCTCCGAGAGTCACCATAGAAACAAGGACAACAGTTGAGAAGCTTGTTACATTGGGAAAAGTGTTGATGTTAAGCTGTTTTTCAGTCTAAGCCATGATGTTTTCCAAATCCTTAAAGTAAACTTGTTTCTTATACCTAACCAAAAAAACTCTAGAAAGGTAGCCAATGGATTCAAATGATGATGAGGTTTCCTGATCATAAATCATTATGTGACGAGTGTCAATCAGACATACAACCAGCTGTGTTATTAATGCTTTTTTTGTGTGTTATTTTTTTGTTGTTTTCTTTCTAATCCCTCAATCCAAAGATTAATCTATATAAGCACCCACATTTTGCAGGAAAAACAGTTAGGTCAATTGTCAGCATGGTTTCTGGAAAGGAGGATGAAGCATCTGGGTATCTAAATGTAGAAAGGGAAGTGTTGCCAGAGAACTAGCGATAATAAACAGATGTTGAATATAATTATCTGCAAACTTTGTAGGATACGTTTATGGGACACACTGGGGAGCTGTTCAGATGTATTCTTTTATGTTTTAAGCTCTATGCTTAGTAATTTTGGTATTTCCTTCTGACCATGAAAGTCCTTAGCGCTGAGGTCAAAGGTTTATGCTCTGCGGCAGCAACTGCTCTTTTCACTGTCATATATTCCCCAGATCCATTGCACAGTTTTTCACATGGCATAAAATCGATAGCAATGAAGAGGGTCAGTGCAAGAGAAAGGGAGGCATCCTTTAAAATGCCAGAGTACTTATAGTTCACACTTTACTCTCTTTTGATGCATGTAAATGAAAGTAAATCACATCATTTATCATTAACATCATTATGCTGCCAAACAATTCAGGGTTAGTCAGCCGTATTGTTTCCTAACATACAAGTTACCAGTCAGATCTGGGGCACTTGGAAGTTCAAATGCCTGGTTCCATATCGCTAATTAACCTCCCACATCTAATTATCTTATTCAGCGATTCATGTAGGTCTTGATCACTCCTCCCTGTCCTAAGCATAAAGTGGCACAGATGAATATCAAATTAAGCTGTATATCACAGTGAAATGAGGTGGCCCTTCAGACTGACGATCAGTCTAATAAAGCTCAAACACTTATTAAGTGAGCCTGATTTTGCCTAACTAAGCTATTCGGGATAAAGCTTTGTGGCACATGTATATCATTACTACAGGAAAAATGTTTAATCTCCAGAGTCTTATTACCACCTGGTTCCTTGCCTGTTAAAATAAATATTCAAATTACTATACAATACTATTAGAAAGCAAAACACTGTCACTGCAGAAAAGGCTTTGCTTTCCACCAATTCTATTAGGATTGCTAACAAACAATGGCAACGGGTTGCAACTGGGGAATCCATCACAACTGCCTGGTGGTGGGGTGAGACCCAGCCATCTGGCCTTTTCTTTATTCTTTTACCACTGGTTCCAGCGACTGTCACTTACAATGCACATGTGTGGTGTTTAGTAAAGGGGAATGCTTGATCTGTGGTGCATTCATCATTCTCTGTAGGTTATAAGCCCGTCAGAGATTAAAGGAAAATGTGCTGTATGGCAGCTTACCTGTGTTTGGTTGAGAGTGTAGTGTGGTATATTCTCCCAGGCTGTAGACTGGTGGCATTGTGTTTTGGCTGCAGCTGTTTTAGTCCAGTACTGTGTGTCCCTTTTCAAAGAAGTGATGATTGGAGGGTGAATAAAAGCTCCAAGTCAGTCAATTGGCTCTGAATTGCCTGAACTTAACTGCAATATCAGCAGTGCAAAAAAGTGGCTGGCGTGGTCAAGTTTTTCTCGGTTTAACTTGCTCAGCCCCTCACATTGACATCAGGGCCAGGTGGATAGGGAGGAAGTGGAAGGAGAGGAGGCTGTGTGCTCGATTTATCAGTAATTATGGAGTGCTATTTTCTCTGTCTCCCATCTATGTCTGCCCTGGGAAGCAGTAGCCATTCTTTAATCTTGACACCCAGTGATCATGTAACACAAGGAAGTGCCTATTAGAGGTGGAGAGAAATTGAAGGGGACCTCTCACCTGATTTTAGGGGTGTTTGGGGTGACAGAAAAGGTGAGTATAGGGATACATGAGTAAGAGGAAGGGAAAGAGGCTCTGACATGAGATGGAGGCTGAAGTAGTGTCGACAATATACAGAACTGGCTTTTAAAACTTCAGAGGATTTGTGCAGAAGTGAAGCTGTATATATGTGTGTGTGTGTGTGTGTGTATATATATATATATATATATATATATATATATATATATATTTGTGTGTGTAAGAGAGAGGTTGGGAAAGGATGTGAAAAATGTGAACTATAGTAGTTAAGTAGAGCAGGTCTTTGTGCTGTCACCTCTGGGCTTGCTTTACACTGAGTCAAACACAGTCTAGACAATGTTGGAAGTAATTTAACTTTGCTTTGGGATGATTGTGTATCAGATAACATAATCAGGTGATGGCGATCCAGACAAGACTAAACGCTGTATTTTAATACCTCTTTTGATCTGAGTTCAAGTCTACACCTGGTAGACTGAACGCTTCAGTAAAACAAACACCATTTTCACATTCAGACCCTAGAAGCCAGACTGTACAGCTCATTTTTAAAAAAAATGTTCCAGGATAATTGCTCTGGTATGTCGATCCATATGCAGGAAACAATACATCAAACCATACCCAATTTGATTATTTCTGAAACACTTCAGAGGGCGATACACTTACTGCCTTCTAGAAAAAAAAATCAGAGACATTGGAAATACACATTGATTGAGTCTCTTACTATGAATAATTTGTCTCCTCAATTGAGTGCAGTGCTGCCGATGCTGTGCCAATCTGGCACCTCACTCCATTAACACTCCTCTCCTAATTGTGGAGTAACATGAAATTATCAATGCCAGGATTTTTTTGGGTCAGTATTAACATTTTCTTTAGACAGAGAAGACAGATATATAATAGTAAGTGTTTAAAATAATAAAAAAAAACTCAAATCCCAGATCACCACACTGTGGGCCTATTTATTATGCTGAAATGCAATTTTAGCACATAACCACTACAAAGTCCAACAAGCAGAGCCAGACAGGGGGAGTTTTTGTGTGTGTGTGTGTGTGTGTGTGTGTGTGTGTGTGTGTGTGTGTGTGTGTTTATATTAAACAGTATCCTGACAAAAAGATGGTGCGTGCTGTGCATTATAAATACTTAAGTACTCTCATATGCTTTCATTAGCCTCTTTAAATATGAACATATTTTAATATAAATTCCCATCAAATCAGTGATGTATGTAATGCTACACTGATTATTTGGCAATTTATTTTCACAATTAGGCACTATTCGTTTTTCACAAAGCCCCAGAACCTAAATTAACCTCAGAACCTATGTGGCTGTAGTTTTAGAGGTGATTTCAATAATTTTCCTAAAGTAATCAAAGACAACAGAATTATTATTGATATGGGAACTTCAAATTTGTGTTACTTCATCATGCATCACATGATCCATGTAGGTGTTTGTCTATGCTTTGTCATGAACCAGTGTGTGTTTCATTGATCCCGTTTTTATTTTGTATCACTGCTCACTCAACTACAAAATTACTATACACTCTGTACAGTGTGCGTGCCACAAAAAAAGGTTGAGTCTTAGGGGGCAAAAAAAGCACTTTTTTGTACCTACTTATGATCAAAAAGCAGAAAAATGCATACCATCCCCAAACAGCTCAGTGGTGTGTTGCTGATGGAGCTGATGTAGTTAATTTTAATGATGGAGAGGCCAGTCCAGGTGAAGCTTGCCTGTGCAGTATCCTCTCTGGTGCTTTTTGTGCTCTCAGCACACCAACAAGACAACAATGTAGGGCATGGAAGAGGCAACATGGCACATTCAAGTCACACTTGCGAGCAATAAAAGTGCAATCGTTGTAGTTTTTCCTGGACTGGAATCTGACTACACTAATCTGAATGTAACTCTTGAAAACAAATCACATTTGAAAGAAAAGTGGATTGTGACCTGTCAATGTATAATTGGGATTAGGTGAGATTTCACAAAATGTGCTTTTACTTTGATGCTTCCCCCCGTTCTTTGGTTCAGATGGTTCAGCAGGGAAGTCTTTCATCACTGTAATTGAGCTTAGCAAAAGTTTAATAAAGGAGACTACTTCATTTTTAATTCTTTCACCTCTAGGCTACTCTTTCATTCATTAGTACTCCTTCTAAGCCACACCTCTCAGCTGACATCCGTTCTTTTCCACCTCCCTCCATTATCCTATCCGTTTCAAATTCAAGAGGCAAACTCCTCTTAGTTCATCATCCAATCAAGCAAGCCTAAAATTCACTCCTTCTCTCTTACCCACATGGGAGCTAATCACTAATCAGTGTTCTCTTGATTAACACGTTCAACTGTGAGGTCATTCCTTCTGAGTGACTACCATGTCCTCTTTTCCACTTTACCAAAACAAGCTTGCTTCTCCAGTCATAAGTTATACCAGACCGTTATACCACGTACTTCACACACACACACACACACACACACACACACACACACACACACACACACACACACACACACACTGCAAAAGCCAAAACAAACACAAAAAGCGCTCAATCGAAAAAGAGGATTGCAAGAAAAAGAAGCTTGTTTTTAATTGCAGACCATTTTTCTGCTACTGTGGAATTCACTTAGGCATGTTGTTAAAAAAGCAAAGCATTTTTCAATAAAGCAAAATGTTTTCTCTGTAGCTGACGTCATAGATGTAGAAACATATGCAGTTATGTAAAAACATTTCTTTTTAACTGTAAAAATAAATGACTGGGTATAGGCCTGGGCCATATCATACCGTTCATGTTAGGCAATGATAAGAAAATGAAATATTGCGATAAAATATGGTTAAAACGTGCATGCGCAGTGCCTTTGTTTACATACGCACATGGCAGAAAAAGCATGGCAGCGACGGAGAATGAGAAGGGCGAAAGCGAATCGTTGAATGAAACAGATGAACCAGAACTGGTTTGTAAAAATGGTGCAACTTCAGTGGTGTGGAACTAGTTTAGCTTTCGTCCGTCAGATACACACCAAAGCACATTTTTTGGTAGAGCATGCTAGCAGGCCGTCGTTATTACCGAACCAATTTTATGTGGTACACGGCGCTCAAAAATTTGTCAAAAAACGTTTTAGTAGGACTTTGCTAAGCTACGAAGCCGCACCACTTGATGGATTGTCGGAGCATTACAGCTATCGTAGTCAGGAGCCTCGCGGAGTGATACGTACAGTGCTTCAACATAATATTAGCGTATGTGTGTGTATAACCTCTTTTTAAGTTTTGTGGATATTATACATGGTTATGCTCAGGATATGTCAGCCAGTTTCCATTGGAAATGCCTTTTGGTTAAACTGTCAGCAAGGAATTTGCATTTGTACTGTTAAATCTTTACATAACTTTAATGCACATAAAAAAAGCTGTTTGTTTAAGTGAAAATACATTGATGGGTTTTTTTTGCACTAATAAAGTTGTGGAGTTGTATTTTGTCTTGCTTCAATTATATCATCGGTTATATCGTTACCTCAAAATTTCAAATATATATTGTGATAAATATTTTTGGCCATATTTCCCTGCCCTAACTGGGTATAAGGTTGTTAGCAGAAAACACCATTGACTTTCCAACTAGCCTATTTTATGGTGTTATTGGAATGTTTTAGAAAAACCTACTGTATGAATGTAAAACCTACTTATCTGTGGAAAAGTAGTGCACATTTTATAATTTATTACTTGAATGAGAGCATCATCTACATTTACCAGTGCCTCGTTTGTGTCAGCTGACCTTCCTTCTCCTTTCTTCTATATATGCAAATATATTTTATGTGTCAATCCGTCTATTGTTAGATTTTGATCTCTATGAAAACATTTTTGATGCATTTATATAAAAACCTGTAATTTCAACCATCGCTAAAGAGAGGGCTGACTTTTCAATTTCTGTAGCCTTGATTTAATTATTATTAGCAGAGTTAAATCCTTTATACCCTATAGGGAAAGGATTACCTATATCTAAACCAACTCATTAAATATTAAATCGTGAAGAAGCACTTCCTGTCTTTTCTTAATGTAAACATTTGAAAAAGACCTCAGGAATTTACTCCTGTTCTTCTGAGGCTCATACCGCAATTTTGGCAAAAGAGGCCTGTTAATTATTCAGCAGCAAAAGGAAATCCTGTTATTGGCAATCATGCATTGAGGTGCATATAACAACAGCTGACTTGAATAGGTGTATAAAGCCATGCATTTTACAAGGCTTGTGACAAAGTTTGCTTCTGTCTTGGAAAGGAAGGAGGCTAAAGAAGCAAAGGAGGATGGGAAAAATAAAACGCTAACCTTGTAGCGAAAGCCTCTGAGCTACGGCATAAAAAGAGGACAGCTTACGAGTGGAATATAGTGACAGTGGAAGAATTTCAAAGGCAAGAGGTCAAGAGCACTCTATTTTCAAACTTAACATGGGGAATAGGTACATGTTGGCTGCACTAACCCATATCAAGGGCACATTTTTGCAAACGATAACCTCCCAAGAAGAGCAGACGAAGTATGGTGCGGAAAGAAAATTGCTTTTCTCAGCAAAATTCCACTATCCTTTTAGTCATATCAGTCCTGAAAATGTCTGCTCGGGATGCCTTTGTGCATGGGGATCTGCTGTATACACTGCATGACTGAGTGTGTGTATGTGATAGAGCATTTCCCAAAGCACTCCTTTCTTTATTTCATTTTTGTAACCCCCCGCAAATTCCCCAAACACATCATGTGACAACAAGTATCAGCACAGGTTGAAGTAGAGCAAAACTGAAACGTTATAAATACAGAAGCTGTATATCCTTTTAACCCCATTCATACCAGTGATGTTCCCTTTCTGTTTATTGCTTCACGATATTCACATCTGCAAATGGAAATGTTCTGCAGTTATATCAAATATTTCAAGTCCGTTTCTTCACTTAAGCGCCCCTACTTCAGGACAGTGACTATAAATACTCCCTGGGTCAAATGGTAAATCCGTCCAGTTCATCTGGAGGCTAGAATCCAACAAAAGCCATATATTATGTATGTTGATAGATTAATACAGTTCACTCAGCAGTGGGTAGGCTCGTTCGAACTGTGTGGGAGAACGAGCTTGGCACCGAGCAAAAATATCTTTAGAATTTTGATAATAGTACTGACCCAAGCCATGCATAATATGGAACAGTTTAGCTTTGCAGTGCTTAATCTGCAATGAATTGAGATGGGATCACTTTTTTTAAAAAAATAAAATTTCACCATCTGCTCTACGTCTCCGCAGATTTTGCTGATTTATGGAACACAGTCTGTGCCTCCTCCTCCTTTTTCCCCCTTCCCTGACACAAATATATGGATTTGAATTAGAAACAATAGGACCGGTGACCGTCGCCTAAATGTCCCATTCCTTCTGCTGCTGAAGAGCAAGGCTGCCGGTCAGAGAGGGAACTCTTGCCAAAGTCTCGTGATTTACAATTTGTCGAATACTGAATTAGGAAGTCGACATCAAAATGGAAAGAAAATGAGGTCAATAAATTCAGAGATGGCATTGCATCAGAGTGCAGGGAGCAAATGGGGATTGCAAGAGCAAACAAAAATAACCCACTGCAGCTGGAGTAAACCTCTCTCCACATAATGCCAGTGGTCCATTCTCTTGAGAGGACAGCAGCTGTTATGCATTTCTCTCAGAAGAAGCTCCCCATAAAAAAAAGTATAAAAGAGGAATGTTGATGTGAAAAGGTGAAACAGCATTAACTCTTAGAACTATGCTGCCAAATCATTTTCTTCTCTTTCTTTTTTTTTTTGTTGCAAACTTGATATATGGACATCTGTAAGTAGAAAAAGACAGTTTTAGGAGGTTAAGGTGGGGTGGCGGGACTAAGAGTGAAACACATCATTCTGTCTGAGCTTAATCTTTTGCTAGAGCTGATAAGGACCACAGTGATAAAGTATATAGAAAACATTACTTTTCCTGCCAGAGTCCTGTAGCACACATATTGAAATGGGATGAGGAAATCATGCTCTCACCTTGATAAGATGATACTTCCTCACATATGTCTTTCTAAAATAAAATGCAGTTCTGCGATCCAATTGCAATCTCACAGTTGCCTCGCAACAACACTTCTTCGCACCCTACCCTCATAGTGTGATTTGGAAAAAAACAATGTTACAGTCACTGGCAATTATGACAAATCAGTCACAGGACGGAGAAACAACGAAGGAGGATCAGCTGTTTAATTCGGTGAGACTTTACGGTCATTCTCTTCAAATAAATGCATAAATTAAATTGTTTCAGATTTTTGAGTAAAACAAATGTGTGCATACGTGAAAAAACAGTAAAGCACGATAGCAGGTTAGGTAGATTTACATCACTCTTATCTTAGAGCAGCTTATATGAGCTGATCTCAGATAAACAGCCTTCTAAGAGATTTTTTTCCTCCCTGCTCGTCCATTGCTTTGGTCTAGACCTTTTAGGGCTAGTCACTGGAAACCATACAGTGGATAACATCACTTGACATTTACATGCATGAGCACGGAAGGTCTGCAGTGCGAACAGTGTCATTTACATCCTCCCAGCAACTCCTGTTCAGGCTCTGATTCATGTCAGGGGCTCCTCTGGGTGCATTTTGAGTATGACCAGCTCGGGGACTGAAATTAATTCTGGCATTTTTGCCTTCATTCTCATATCCCTTCAGTCGAACTTTTGAACAAGAAGTAGCATACAAATTCTGTTACGCTTGGAGGATTGCGCCCTTTTTAATTTTCCCCTTTAAAGGCTTATTGGAAGGTGAGAGACGACATATTCAAAACAACGACTGTGCCCAGCGAGGTAAATCGAAGGAAAGCAGTTAGTGGTTTCTCATCAATAAAACCACAGAGTAATTAGAGAAAGCACTTGAAAGCCAATTTGCAAGTTGACAAATGATCAATCTTCATCTGTAATGCAGCCACAGTAGCCAGCAACATCAGTGGTGGATGTGGTGACAAATGGCTCGCATGTTGTACCATCTAATTTTCTTTGGTGAACGACTGTGATTCTGGCTAAAGAGGTAGAATCCTGCTGTTTTTCCCTATCAGCTTAAAACACGTTTTCCTGGAATGAGATGAACATGGAAGTAAATCAGTAATGCTATGCTCCTTTTTGTCTAAAAGTGCTATTTAAGAGACATACTCTGTTGATAATCATGTTAGCACTCCCATTCGCAATGTTAATAGAAAGGTAAGGTATTAATATGAGTGAAGGAAAAAAAAAACCCAGAGCGAAAAAAAATGATTCAACTGTCACAATATTTTTATTTCCATTGCTCAGAATCCCCCAGGATGTAAATGAATTCCATTTTTATTTCATGCTAAATTTCTATGCCCTGTGGTTTGCCAGCTTGCTTAATTTTTTTGACACCCCAATCACACACCCCAGTGTCTAAGACCATCCGTGGTCTTCGCGCTCACACTTAAACTGAAACCTTATTAATTAGCTTGCTTTATGACAGAGACATTCCCTGTTTAGAAACATCTCATAAACTGCCCCCGCATAGCTTCTGTTCAGCTGGGCAGTCATCAAATCAACCTCGATGCACGCTCTGTGCACTACATCACATGACGGATGCTCTCCTCTGCTACTCCTCTCCCCTGTTTGCATTGATCCTTCCCCTCCCAGAATAGATGTGGACACAATAATTCAGCAGCCAGGTAAATTGGAATAACTCTGACCATTAGTGAATTAGTTTGCTCTTTAAAATCAGCCATTGATCCCCGAGCTGAGCTGATTGGTTGCTGACCAACCAGAGAATTTAATTATCAAACAGAGTGTTGCTTGCTCAGCCATGTTTTCTGAAGGTCAGGGTGCCACTGCAGTCCTTTTTAAAGAAACGGAAGGACCAAGGCGAGAGATTGGGTGAGGGGAAGAATCCAGTACAAATGAAGTTAGCCACGGCTGCTCCTCCCATTCCTCTGTTGCTTCCCAGCAATTGCAAGTGGCAGACCATTACCACGCCTTTCCAGACATGACTGTGAGCTCTGCAATAATAATTCTCCAAATTCAGACGACAGTGGTTTGGCATATAGATGCAACTCTGCTCTCTCACTCCTCATTCTGTCATTCCCCAGCATGAATCCTGCATACCCTTTGGTCCCATTGAGGTCATATTAATATGAACTATGGTAAAATAACCCAGAGGAGTATAAAAATTCATAGGCTGCCAGCCATCCATAACCTCGCGTCAAAGGTTTTGCTTCACTACGCGCATTATACCTGTATCACTGGGAATAAATTCACTCTGAGGCAGCTGTGCTGATAAGAGTTCAGAGAGAATCCCATCTGCTAATATCCATACAATTCCTCTGACTGAAAATGTAGAAAATAAATATTACATACTGGTGACAAGATGTCACATATGAACAATGGACAGTGTAAAAATACAGAATACACTATCTGTTCTAATTCCAGTGAGTCTACCTGTCTCCCTGCAGTAGGCTTCTTTCTATCCTGATCTCTTGCCTCCCTGGGATTTAGAATACAAATAAGCAGAACAAGCCTCCCCATTCTTATGAACTTTATAGAATAAAGAGAGACACTTAGGGCCCCACACTAGGGAGAGAGGAATTGATTGGCAAAGCTAGTGACGGGACCAGAATGGGGATTGAATCCCCTTGAAAGAAGCAGAATGGAGGAGGAGTTGCAGTATGAATAAGGCTGTTTAAAAAGAGGATGGAGAAAACAAGCCTCCCTTGTCCTGTCTTGTGATTTCCTGAAGCAGACATCCTCCCCTTTTTACCCTGCTATTCAAGGGTAAACGTGATCCACTCGCTGTCTCTTCCCCTCTCAGTTCTGTTAATCCACCCCAAAAATAAATACCTCAAATGATATATATATATATATATATATATATATATATATATATATATATATATATATATATATATATATATATATATATAACAGAAAGTGAAAACAAACCCTATTTGCGCAGATGACCAAGCAAATGTGAGTATGATTTTAGATTGCCATTTGTTTTGATCTCATGCTCTACCTTTGCATAAATGCATTATCAAGGATAGTGTGTTGTTGTGCATTGCTGGTACACACATCTTTTCATCAGTTACAAGCACTCTTGACATGAGAACAAATGTAATTTGCTCCCATTCATGGATTAAAATTGATTGACTTGGCCAGCCCTGCAAATTGTGACCCTTGGTACAGGAATAGAGTTGCATGTGTATTGAGCATGTGAGGCCCAGATTCTTAACAAAGAAATACATACATATATAATCAAAGTGACATGGGACAGTTGGGGTGACCTCTGCCATTTAACGGCTTTCATATGGCTTTCTTTTTGTGAGTATGAGCATCAGCAATGCAATCTGGACTGAATCAGTGAGCTGAGTCTGTTTTACAAGGGCACAGGACCCTGAACTGGGTCTTCCCATGCAGTAGTGCAAGAAGACCCAGCTCAGGTTCTGTATTAACACCTCCTCAGGCACGTGGCTACAGGCCCTTATTCTATCAGTCCCAGTGTCCTAAACTTCTGTGCTGCATAGATATCTGGTATCCTGCATCAAGTTGCCCTAAAGTCAACTGTAATTTAAGTATCAAAGAGACTAAAATTGTCGTACCTTGGACCACATGCTAAAGACCATCTCCGGTTTGCCTGTCACATGCAGCAACATGGTGACTCTAACATCAGTGATAACGATGGCACCTTTTTTTTTCTTTCAGTGCCTTTATTTCCACTGAGTCAGAGGTTACGCAAGATAGGGGTCAGTGAATCTACTATCTTGTAGATTGCTGACTGTCTGTTGGACAGGTCTCAGATTGTGTGGCAGGGGAAGTGCCAGCTTGACGTGGTGGTTAGTAACACAGGAGTGCCACTGGGACTGCTCAGTCCTTGGTTCTATTTCTTTGTACATCTCAGATTTCTATTATAACTCCCCAATCTGCTGAAGTTCTTTAACAATTTTAAAGTGCTGACTCAGACAGTATGATTGTCTGCTCCTAAATATAACAAGAAAGAGGAAATGATGGCTGATTTTAGGGGGAAAAGAATTGTGACCAAGCCCATGAAAAGCACAGGTGAGGAGGCTGGAATAATTCAGAGCTACTAGTGGTTGGGATTCGATTTGAACAATCAACAGGATTGAAGGAGCAACACCATGGTTGTGCAGATGCATACTATGTACTCAGTTTTTTTGGTGTTTTCACGAGGATGCTGGAAATCTACTAACAATCTGTAGTTCTGTCTGCATTGTTTTTGTCTGCCATGGTACCAGCTGTAGAGATACCAGATCAATAAACCAATTCAGAAGGCTGAAACTAGTATCTATCTATCTATCTATCTATCTATCTATCTATCTATCTATCTATCTATCTATCTATCTATCTATCTATCTATCTATCTATCTATCTATCTATCTATCTATCTATCTATCTATTAGGGGTGGGGGAAAAATCGATACTGTGTAGTATCGTGATATTTTGTTTGCTAATGTTACAAAAAAGTTTTTGTGGACTGGAACATGCTCTGACTTCAGAGCATGTTGATCCTTTTTCTGAGCAAGAATCCTGACATTTCTTCACTGTCCAAATGTGTTTAACTTTTTTTTATGGCAGCAATGAACATGACAGTTTACTTATTTTCATTTAAGACATGTTTTATTTTAATTAAGTTTAAAACTTTTTTATTTAATGTAAAATTATATTTTGTTTTAATTTACTTTCAAATTCTTCAGTTGCTGAAGGGGCTGCATAGTTTTCACAAATTTCATAGTTCAGAATAGCTATAATTGTACCAGATAGTAAGTTGGACTAGACTGTAATACAAACCGTTCAGTTTTCAACAATAAAACTGACTGAAATGAGAGAAAGACTGAGTGTGAGACTTTGTTATTAGATAAAATGAATATTGATAAAGTTTACCTTTATGTACAGAATCTGAATATCGCAAAATATTTTTAAAAATTGCAATAATATCGTATCGTGCATTAAGTATTGTGATAATATCGTATCGTGGGATGTATGGTGATTCCCACCTCTACTATCTATCTACATCAAAACGTGGAGAATCGTTATGAGATGTTTGAAAAAAATCATCAGTGAGGCCATGATGTTTTATTTTCTCTTGTGGGTAATGTTTAAATACAGTCTAACATAATCCTAAAAGTAAGTTATTAGAGCCAGACCTCTGTGATGTATGACAACGTGCCATTTGTATTTTCTTGCCTTAAGGCTATCTCTGATATTTGTTCTCAAAATCCTCATATTCCCTCACAGAATTTAGTGCATGCAAATGCATCCAGTATCTCTCTGTCAATGAGGGACTGGATGGTTGACACCCCATCCAGTTGTTAAACCCTCCCTGTGGTTCTCTTCCAAATTATTTGGCTCTCCTTGTGATGACATTCATCGGTTTCCTACACTGAACAGTTCTCTTAGGACCTGGGTAATAGTGATTAACCAAGTATGTTATCTTCTCCCAAGCTAATTTAACATCACCGTCCTTAGTGGCTTATTTACTTTGATTTGCTCCTTGTGAATCAGCATTTCATGCACGTGAGCATAAGCGTGTTCATGGGAGAAATGTGGCAAATGCTCTCTGTAGCTTTCATATATAAACTGAAAGACTTTTAAACCTTCAAAAAAGAGTGTATCTGATTCCTAATCCCATCACATTTCCAGCTGTGCAGCTGGTTCACTGCACCACATGCCTCAGCCCCTCAAATACCACAAGTCCATCACCTTGCCCCATGTGGACATTGCTTTTCACCAATGAGCACTGATTCATGAAGGTGCGGCCCTCACATTTTAAAGGCTTCACACAGTCAATGCGTAAACTATTATTTTAACACAGTACTACTAATAAAAAGCATCGTAAAAAATTTAATATAAATTGACCGACTATACATAGTTACTCAGCATTTAGTATAACCACTTACTCGTGCTCGGTCAAGACTCAGTTTTATCAGGTACATTTTGGTACAGAGTGTGAAAATGTTCAGATGGGAAACTCACAAAGCCAGCAGGAAAAAAATCTGTCGTGAGATAATTTTTTTTGGCAGTACAAGAGAGACAGCCATCTATGTATGAATAAACCTGACTGAGGATTTACTCTGTCAGGTGGCCATATGAATGTAAATGCGCTCACTAAGAGGTTTCAGACTAATGCTCCAGGTGGTGGAAATGACAGAGTACTGGGTCAGCTGTAGACATGGTTTTTATGGTAGTGCAACTGCTAAGAGCACAAAGTAACTAAATCAAGTGTTGCAGTAAGTCAGTAAGTAATAGTGAGAAAGACGACCAGTTAGTCATTAATATAATAAATAGGCACATAAGGATGTGTAAGGTGAATTCTGTACATGAAGAAGATGTATATTTTTACTGTACAGTGATCCTGTGATTCTTCATAAATCCTCAACAAATTATGCTTGCTGTGTTTGGTGTATGTAACATATACATACACATGTATGAAATGTTATATGTATATACAGTATACAGAAAATACACATGCTATACAGTATGGAATATTCCTATTAACTACATAATAGTAATATTACTTTCTACCAATTTTCAATTTAGTCGCATTTTGATTCATTCATGACCAGAATATATAATTAATTCTAATTAAATAATTAGTAATAAATTAAAACTTTAAAACGTCCATGAGCGTTATGCACAGAGCCGTCACAGCAGGTCAGCCTTTATCTGAAAACCACTATACCAGCTACTTTATAGGAGAAATATCCACTGATTTTATGTATATGAATAACTCAAAAGCAAACACATTTGTGAAGGAAGCAATGCACTCTCCAACCATAGTAATGTACACAAAGAGCTACGCACAAACTTTCATGAAAATGCATCATGCAAACAGCATTTGTCTCTAAATTAGCAATTAAAAATGGAGAAACTTTGATTTGTCATTTCCATTATTTATTGGCCTGTTGTACTGGATGTGCATGTAGTTCTCAGATAACAATATAACTCATAACTCATTAAAGAATTGTTATTAATTATAAAGTAGACTGCTGTATGCAGACAGCACTCCTATAAACCGTTTAAAAAATTTAATTTATATATTAAAAAAAAAATCTCACATTTTCTTTTGACATGGCATTACAAAAATGCTCACTGCTCATTTTAGCACAATCACAAAAGTATTAATCCCTGGTCAGTATTTCTTCTCTCTGTCTCATTATATTGTTTCATTCTGACAGCCAAGCTCAAATTAGTCTAACGTAATTAACATAAAACATGACTGCTATTAAAGCGGGAATAAAGTGTTATTGGAGGAAAGTTGAAATTTCATTACAATCAGCTTATACTTCAAATATGGCAGTGTGATTATTGCTAGTTATATAAGTTGATATTCAAATGATCTCTGATTCTTCCAAGTATTTTTGCAAGGAGATGAAACATTGTTTAAATAATAAAAAATATAGAATTAATTTAACTGACGTGCTAATTTGAGCCATGACATGACAGAAGAAAAAGAAATATAATAATAATAATTAAAAAAAAGAAAAAACCTTCCCCATCCATATACTATGATTAGTTTAACTTTGGCAATCAAGCAGTTCATCATGTATTTAACTGGAAAAGATTAGGCCCATTAAATTTTCCCTGCTCTTTTATGATGTGTTATTGTGTAATAAACCATGAAGGGAGGGGAAATTTTTGCATAGAGTAGCACTTAATAGCACACTGTTGCTCCACGGCCAGGGGCCAGAGTTCTTAAATGCAATTACTGATGAAAATCTTTTTTTTTCTTATCGGAAACTGCAAGGCATAATTTCAGTGTCAAATAGATATTTTCATTCAAAAGCACAAGGAGTACAAAGAGAAAATGAATAATTTTTAATGTCCAAATTTTTTTTTCCACTTTTAATTTAACAGTATTTAAGTATTAAACTGGGTTAGTAATGCTATAGCATGCACATGTTATGTATATGCTTCCCAATGAGAGGCAGGTTTCTGGCTGGTGCTTTTAGATGAACTTTTCCTATTGATTCTTTTGCTTTTATTGTGTATTGTTTGTGACATATTTACAGAACAACATTATATGTAATAATAAGATTTGTGTGATGACAAAAGCAGTGGTCTAACTGAAAGTTTCTTCTGGTAATAACTGCCACCATTGGTCAAAGGGAGATGTTGATCTTGCATGTTAGTGGATGAGTGTCTTGCATGTTAGTGGATGAGTGTCATAACAAGTCAAGTTGCCTCTAACCCTGTCAGAAATTATAATGATAGCTATTACATAACTGGAGAAAGTGTTAATAAAAAACAAAAACAAAAAACAGTCTATGTATGAAGAGGCAGAATGTGCATGTTTTCCTAAGAACAAAGAAAAAAAAATCCAGACATGGAGGGGGCGCAAAGCTAAGAAAGAGCAGAAAATAAATATACACCATGTCACAGTGAAGTGACAATGACAAGGGCACTGTCTTATTTGTTCGGTACAAGACAATTAACCTAACTCTATGACATCTTCTTGTACCGCTAAAATAGACTTTGTCATGTAACAACTCTCTTTCTCTGCATCTCCTTCCCCCCCTTCCCTCTGCTCTTCTCTCCCATCAGGTCTCCACATAATGGAGCGAGAATGAACAGAGAGCGGCTTAAAAAAAAGCATGAACTGGAGGTTTATTGAGGTCATCTGCTTCCTGTTTATATGGGACCATATAACAGTTCAGTCTTCCCGCCAGGATCCGTTGGCCACTGAACAACATGTCACCAAGCAATATGACTGGCTCATCTCTGACCGCGGACCTTTCCACCACTCTCGGAGTTATCTGTCCTTTGTGGAAAGATTCCGCCAAGGATTTACGACTAGATATAAAATTTATAGGTGAGTTCACTTTCAGCCTGTGTACTGATGCCACTCATGCTTTTTAGGGGAATGTCTTTTTACGGCTTTGCTATTTTCAGATTTTGAGATTTTAGTTGCAAAAAGCTGAACTCTGTACATCTTTAACCCATTAAGTGTACTTTTTTATATTTAGATGCAGCCAGTCTCACCCCCGTGAAATTGTTTTATTATATTAATGAAGTGCGGATAAGACTCCTTGCTTTAGCTTGCTACTGTAGACCAATACACTGTAGACAACAGAGTAGGTTTTTAATGTTGAAGCAGTATCCTTAAAATGACTTTCGTGCTAAGACACCAAAAAAGTCAAGAGAATGGAGTCAGTCAGCTATCAGTTTCTGGTGAATTTTTATTTTAATTTTCAATGTAATTTATTTTAATTTTATTTACATACCACTGAATCACAGCAACAGTTGTCTCAAGGGGCTTTTTATTGTAAAGCAAAGACCCTACAATAACATAGGCAAAACTTGGCATTTACATCCAGTCTGTTTGTCCTGTCATCCTCCTTTCACCGCAAACCGAATGCAGTATATGATTGGCCGTCCCTGAGCAAGATCCTAGCAGAAGCTTCTTCCTGTTAAAAGGGAGTTTTTCCTTCCCATCATCACCAAGTTTTTACTGACAGGGGGTCATCTGAATGTTGGTTTTTTTCTATAATATATTTAGGTCTTTGCGTTAAGAAATAAAGGGTCATGAGGTTACTGTTGAATTGAATTGAATTGAATCACATGGTGATTAATTGTGATAAATCATTAGAAATTGTAAATTTGTTGTCATCTACATATATAGGAATACCAACTGGGTTGGAATTGATATTTTAAAATTAGTCCATCAACATACTGCACAACTATTCCTAAAATTAGTTTATTTATCATTAAGTCAATTTTTGGGGTAACAAGCTTCTCAACTGTTGTCCTTGTTTCTATGGTGACTCTCGGAGCACCGATGATAATTATTCTAAGAGGGCGCACATTAAGCTTAAATGTGACACCAATGGCTCCTGATCAAGTGGCAGTATCTGACCAGTTGAGAGCAAGCCGAGCTGGAAAATAATACTTTTTCAATAATTGTTTAAGAAAGAGGCACTCCACCGTGTCTGAAAATGAACAGTGACTTTTTATTAGGGAATGAAAATAAGTTGTTAGATTTATGCGTTTTACAAATACGGCCAAATCAAAAGGTTGTTTTTGAGTGGAAGACTTTTTCTTGAGAAACTGTGTTGGTTTAAGATACTTTCTCTATCTCAACATCTGCCTCTTTGCTTCTTCTTCAGCAGGCACAGCATTTGGGATTCGGTAGGGATCATTTTTAGAACTTGCTTTTATAAGATGTTTAATCCCAGTTCATTCGATTTCAAATGTAAAATGTCATTAAAAACCTAAGCATTTTTTTTTTTTGAAAAAGAAAAAAGGTACAGCTTTTTGCCTTTTAACCCCAGTGCATTTCTTGTCCATCTTTATTCCGTCCCTTCTACAACTTTTAAATGTCACTGGAAGCATTTTAAAAGCAGAGCATTTAATTTGAACAAGATCTTTAATTTTGAAAACTGACTCACTATGTAATTCCTGTGTATGATAAGTAGGAACACTGCGTAGCTTGGAGGAGGGGTAAAAAGAGCAAAGGTGGGATAAGAGGCATGACATAACCAACCAATGGTACTGTTACAACTATTTGCATCTCAAGCCAGCTTAACAGTTATTTGTTAGCTTGTTAACTGAAGTGTATCAAGCAGCCTTAAAAGTAGGGCTGTTCGATATAACGATATATATCGGATGACGATATAAAAACGTCTATCGTTTCATTTTACGCTATCGTTTGTTTTGTGGTGTCGCAAAAAAAAAAGTTTACGGCAATATTTTTTCATCGTTTTGATGGTCACTGTAGTGGCTATATTAATTTCTTAAAGTTCTCTCTTTCTCTTATATTTAATATAACCACACTACAGACGGACAAGCGCCTGTTTTTATGCGTTGTGGTTAGCAACAACGACGGTAAGAGCATCACGTGTCCGCTTGTTTATGTTCCATATAAACCTTTCACAATAAAGCTCAAGATCCTGTTGAGACTTTTCAAAATAAACTGAATCACGTGAAAGAGCAGATTATTTATGGATGATAAGTAAAAAAGAGCCGCCAGGTGCTAAAAAATAAACCTTTTTTTTCGGGGGGGTTTTCGTTACATTTTTGTGATTTATATCGTTATCGGACGATAGAATTCTTATATCGGGATATGAGATTTTGGTCATATCGCACAGCCCTACTTAAGAGCATCTAGGCACACACTACCTGTTTAACAGAATGATGCCCTGCAGCTAGTCCCCACTTTATAAATTCCAAAACATGCATTCAATTTAGCAGGTTTCACTTGCTGTCTGTAAATGTATGCATTTCAATGCCATGGTTACATGGCATGTTGGGTGTACACAGTAACCTTTTTAAAAAAAAAAAAAAAAAAGTCAAACTATAAATAAAATATGAAGTATTTACCAAAACACAGACAGCATTTAGAGGCCAAGTAGAGACATAATATATTAGGAGGGCATGCAGACAGAAAGAATCCTGAAATATGTCAGGGAAATGAAGATGATTGTTGTACTACCACTGCCCTCAAATACCTAATCAACCGTTAAAATTGAAAATCTGATGTGGCGGTTACTACATCAGACGGTAGTCAATTTAGTCTCACAGGTTTTAAAAGCTGTGTTGAAAAGTTTTAAACCTCAACCTTACTAGATTTTAATGGCAATTCTGTATATGTTGTTTTTAAGTCCCAGTGACCACTAAGTTATAGCTTTTTGTTTCCCATTCATTTATATACAGGCATCAAATAACCACCTGGATTCGATCCAAACTGGCTGCCGAGCTCCAGGAGAAACTTCTGGAAGGGCTTCTGGCCAAGCAATACCACCAACATATAAAGGCCTTGAACATGGCATATTTTATTTACTAGCTTTTAATCATATTCTCCATCTTGGGGCAAAACTGGTTCATATTTAATAATCCGCAACAATATTGTAGCCTTCAGGTGCAAATTTGCCTCTAAAACATAAGTAGTCATCGGAAAAGACAGGTCATTATAGGAATCAGATATTTATTTATTCTAAATTAATGCATCCAGTAAATTAAATATAAGAATTCCATGAGTGATAAAAGAAAAATAAGGCCGACCAAATGTAAGAATGCCAGTTAAAGATATGAGGTTGCAAGAGCTAACAGAGAAAATGCCTTAAAGGCAATGTCAAATGATAACAAATATGCATAAGTCTGTAGTCAATCAATGTTTTCCATGCTAAATGTGACAGGAAGTGGTGCTTAGGCAGCCAAGCTCTCATGCCAGGAATGCAAATGTATGCATTGGGACATGTAAGATTGACATTAGTGTACACAGAGCTTCTATGTTTAGAATTCTAATTAATATACAGTGGGGCAAAAAAGTATTTAGTCAGCCACCGATTGTGCAAGTTCCCCCACCTAAAATGATGACAGAGGTCAGTAATTTGCACCAGAGGTACACTTCAACTGTGAGAGACAGAATGTGAAAAAAAAATCCATGAATCCACATGGTAGGATTTGTAAAGAATTTATTCGTAAATCAGGGTGGAAAATAAGTATTTGGTCAATAACAAAAATACAACTCAATACTTTGTAACATAACCTTTGTTGGCAATAACAGAGGTCAAACGTTTACTATAGGTCTTTACCAGGTTTGCACACACAGTAGCTGGTATTTTGGCCCATTCCTCCATGCAGATCTTCTCGAGAGCAGTGATGTTTTGGGGCTGTCGCCGAGCAACACGGACTTTCAACTCCCGCCACAGATTTTCTATGGGGTTGAGGTCTGGAGACTGGCTAGGCCACTCCAGGACTTTCAAATGCTTCTTACGGAGCCACTCCTTTGTTGCCCGGGCGGTGTGTTTTGGATCATTGTCATGTTGGAAGACCCAGCCTCGTTTCATCTTCAAAGTTCTCACTGATGGAAGGAGGTTTTGGCCAAAATCTCACGATACATGGCCCCATTCATTCTGTCCTTAACACGGATCAGTCGTCCTGTCCCCTTGGCAGAAAAACAGCCCCATAGCATTATGTTTCCACCCCCATGCTTCACAGTAGGTATGGTGTTCTTGGGATGCAACTCAGTATTCTTCTTCCTCCAAACACAACGAGTTGAGTTTATACCAAAAAGTTCTACTTTGGTTTCATCTGACCACATGACATTCTCCCAATCCTCTGCTGTATCATCCATGTGCTCTCTGGCAAACTTCAGACGGGCCTGGACATGCACTGGCTTCAGCAGCGGAACACATCTGGCACTGCGGGATTTGATTCCCTGCTGTTGTAGTGTGTTACTGATGGTGACCTTTGTTACTTTGGTCCCAGCTCTCTGCAGGTCATTCACCAGGTCCCCCCGTGTGGTTCTGGGATCTTTGCTCACCGTTCTCATGATCATTTTGACCCCACGGGATGAGATCTTGCGTGGAGCCCCAGATCGAGGGAGATTATCAGTGGTCTTGTACGTCTTCCATTTTCTGATGATTGCTCCCACAGTTGATTTTTTCACACCAAGCTGCTTGCCTATTGTAGATTCACTCTTCCCAGTCTGGTGCAGGTCTACAATACTTTTCCTGGTGTCCTTAGAAAGCTCTTTGGTCTTGGCCATGGCGGAGTTTGGAGTCTGACTGTTTGAGGCTGTGGACAGGTGTCTTTTATACAGATGATGAGTTCAAACAGGTGCCATTCATACAGGTAACGAGTGGGGGATAGAAAAGCTTCTTACAGAAGACGTTACAGGTCTGTGAGAGCCAGAGATTTTCCTTGTTTGAGGTGACCAAATACTTATTTTCCACCCTAATTTACGAATAAATTCTTTACAAATCCTACCATGTGAATTCATGGATTTTTTTTTCACATTCTGTCTCTCACAGTTGAAGTGTACCTCTGGTGCAAATTACTGACCTCTGTCATCATTTTAAGTGGGGGAACTTGCACAATCGGTGGCTGACTAAATACTTTTTTGCCCCACTGTACCTAGAACCTTCAAGGACGTTATTTTGACCCCACAGAAATTAATTTAAAACAGCAATTGTGGCATGCCAAACTGCTTAGCAACATATATTGCTTACTCATAAACTTACAAGACTGTGCGAAGTGTATATCTAGAGAAAAGAAGAATAATTACTGCAGGGCAAAACAGGTCACCGATGGGATGTTGAGCTGGGTCAGAGTGGGGGTGCGCGTGACGGTACACATGGAGAACCTGGCAAGTTACCGGCTGTGCAGAGCAGCAGGGGAACTGTAGCTGAACTGAGCAGAGAGTCCAGAGTGTGGAGTACTAATCCTAGGAAATAAAGAGTGAAATCCAGAGCAGAGCAGCCGAATCGGATGGGTTTCAGCCTGATGAGCCTGGCTGAGGAGGGGTGTGGATTGAGCAGTGTGGACAGTGGATGACAGAGATGCAGGTCAGGTAAAGTAGAGGCAGATGTGAATGGTGTGATAAACTTTGACTGCTGTACTTTTACAGTAACTCTGTGATTATTTTTTAAATGTAGGCAATGGCTGGTTCAGTCTGTTTCACAGTGAGCACTTTTTTTTAATTTTAATGTAACTAATACCACCTGTGTCGCAAAAATAATCTTTTAGGTTTTCCATACTGTTCTCCTGCAATAGTGAAATTATTGTGTGATGTTGCGAGCCATTTTTATTAGTAAATTGAAATACAAGTTTTTAACTTTATGATAATCGAAATAATTTATAAAACTGGTAAAATAAAAACCTCCAATGATTTTTTAATCCCCTGATAAATTTGTAAGCATGCTCATTTACAAAAAGTGAACAGTTTCTATTTTTTTATTGTAGTTTCATTTCAATTGAGACAGACAGAACATCAACCAAAAACCCAGACAAAACGCTCCATAAACATTATGAATAGATTGGCATGTCATTGAGTGAAGTAAGTATTTGATCCCCTTCAAACCAGACAGATTTCTGGCTCCAACAGATTGGCCGTGTGCCCGTGTGATAAACAGATCACAAAGAATCAGTCAAATACAGATACTCATCATCTTGATTCATAACTCATTATGTCCATAAAAGAAAACCTGTCAACAGATTCAGTTTCTTACATTACAACCTCTCCACCACCAAAGACCAGTCAAAGGATGTCGGAGACAAGACCGTAGACCTGCACATGGCTGTAATGTGCTCAAAGACAGCAAAAAGCTTGTTGAGAATTAGAAATAAAATGACCGTCAATCACCTTCATTCTGGAGCTCCATTCAAGGTCTTGCTTCATGGGGTGAGGATGATCATGAGAATGTGAGAAAGGTGTTGGATTATCCCAGAACTACATAACACATAACACCATAATTAGTTGAAATCTTGCAAAGTCCACAAGGTCCCTCTGCTCAAGAAGGCACATGTACAGGCCTGTCTTATGCTTGCCAGTGAACATCTAAATGATTCAGAAAAGGGCTGGGATAAAATGGTGCAGTCAGATGAAACCAAAACTGAGCTCTTTTGCTTGAACTTGAACCGCCATGTTGGGAGGAAGAGACATGCTTAATTTGACCCAAAGAATACTATCCTTCACAGTCAAGCACAAATGTGGAAACCTTATGCTGTTTTTCTTATAAGGGTATAGGACAACTTTATTGCATTGAGAGGCCAATGGATGGGGCCATCTACCATAAAATCCTGGATGACAAACCTATTTCTCTCAGCCAGAACACAAAAGGAGGGTGTGAAAGCTTGAAGTTGACAAGGGGCAGCCAAAAAGCTAAAGGGAGAGTTTTGAGAGTATCAAAAAGAGGAATGGGCCAAAATCCCTCCTGAGATATGTGCAAACCTGGTGACAAACTATAAGAAATGGCTTACTGCTTTGCTTGCCAGCAAGGGTTTCTCCAAAAAGTACTAAGCTATGTTTTCTTAAAGACCAAATACTTATTTCACTAAATAACGTGCAAATTAATTTATAATTTTTATGTAATGTGCTTTTTCTGGATTTGTGGTTAATATTTTGCCTCTCACTAGTAAAGTGAAACTGCCATAAAAATTGGAGACTGTTCATGTCTTTGTAAGTGGGCAAACTAACAAATTCGGTAGGGGAATAATGAATCATTTTCCCCGTTATATTTAGTCAAATCTTATTCATAATTAGAGAAATATCAGCTCAATTTCTTCAACTTCTTGTTTAACTGCAAAAATATTTAACTGCAAGAGGACATAGGTGCTTGGCAAGCTTGCTTTAAATAGGAATATAACAACTAGTTGGCAGCCAGGTCAAGTCCCCTATTGCAAAGACTTATGTCACAGATGAGCTGGACTCATCGATTGTCTGATAGATCTGTCTGTGTTTATGAATTAGATGGTCATTATTTGCTGCATTTACCCTCAGTTAGACCGCAGCCGTTTGGAGACAAGATGCCTCAGACAAAGGTGACTTAGGCAATCACCTTGCGATCAAAAGCGATCACCCAGAAATTAAGGGTGTTGCATACTTAACCTCGTGGCGAGGGTACAGCGTGGACTAGTTGCCAATCTGTCCCAGGACCTCAGCAATTCCAGCAATTCTGTAAACAACCACTAATTTTTCAAACTCTCACGAATGTTAATATTCTATTTTTATTCTAGTTTGACTGAGCAATTAGGCCCACAAAAATGTGTTATTCACTCGATTAAATTAAACTCATTGCACTGCAGTTCACTTTGATTCAGCCCAGTTCAAATCAGTTCAGTTCAATTAAATATTAATTTTGCACCACTTACTTATTTATGCCCAAATCATAGAGTTTGACATTCATTAGTTGCAACATAATCCATAACATGCAACATACATTCTGTTGCTTTACATCGCCAGCCTCCTCAGTGCTCACACAAAGAAGCAAAAGTACAAAAATCGGATGGCTTAAATCTATCTTTCTCAGAATGATGTGCTTTGATTTCCTATCATCCCCCTACAGTCTGCTAAGTCGGAATTATAGAAAGACTGCAAACAGAGTAAGAGAATCATTTGCCTCATTCTTTGGCAGTTCTTTCACAGACTTGCTTGTCTTGCTTTCCTTCGTCTCACTTGGTAACTTGCCACAGCCCTTGGTCCCCACTGACTTTCACTCCTTGATATTGTCACATGAACGGTAAACAATGCATTTGCATAATGCGTAACTTGACAGAGCAGGATGTTGCACAGAGACATGAATCTCAGAGGCAAAACTTCAGAAGCTGCTTTCCGCAGACACTGTACAGCCGTCGAGTCCTGTCTGTGATGCTGCAGTGATTTATTAAAACAGAGTGTGTGTATGTACGTCAGGTGCTTCTGGGACTATTGGTGGGCCCAGGTGGTTCCTGTTGTTTTTCACACTTAACAAACCATTAGTGGCATCAAATTCAGCCATGAGTTCTAGATATCCCCTTCATCATGACAAGTCAATTAAACCTAAAGTATGAAAAAATTATGTGTTTCTCATTAAAACAATCAACTATCCATACCTATACGAGGCATCTGTAAACAATTCAAACTTTGATAGATCTTTTTTATTTCCGTCTGACATTTAAATGATCTTGTGATGCCTATTAGTGTACAAAAATGAGAAATACTTCTAGGCACAGCATATACATTTTGCAAAAAAAAACAACCCCAAAGTATCTAAGAGGAATGCATGAAATTGTTGCCAAAGGTCAAGAGCTTTAAATCATTCCAACCTCGACCTTCAGATAATTTCAGTGATTAGCGCATCTTCAACCAGGAAGGTGGAGTGACATCGAATGATGTAGTGTTTGTTTGGAATGAAATCATACATAGCCTTGGTCCTGCTTGGCACATGATTGCCCAGGCGTGCTCTGCTCTAACAACCAATGAGGACTGAATCGCTTTGTAAATTTCCCCGGGGACTTTCTCTGCCTCAACAATTTAGTGGTGGAAAGTGGTTGAATCAGATTTGCAGAGAGACAAAGCATCCATTCCTTTCGGGTTCACTTATCAAGAGAGATTACCCCGGAGGCACGCGGTGTGGACAATGCGAACCTGATCAGCAACAAACAAATCTCCCCCATCTTTAATAACATGGGCAGTGTGCCTAATTTGAAGGATAAACACGGAATTAGAAGGTTCCAGCCCTGCGTCTAGTGCTCTGAAAAGGTCATTGCCGCTTCAAGGGGAGAGACACACACACCGGAAGGCACCAATTATCTGCTCCCTCTAGACTTATGTGTCTTAAAGAAATTATTGGAGTGTTCTTTGTATGAGTAATTGTCGCCACCCTCTCCCTGCTGATTGCAGTCTTTAAACAGAATCTTACTCTTTGTCATATATATTTCCTTTATTGTATTTTGGTCAAAAAAGCCACTTTAACTGCTGGCTGCATACAGTTTTTTATATCAGAGCTCAGCTGAATAAGGTGTTAGTGGTGAAATTCGATGGCCTGTTTTGCTCACACTAGCATCACTCGTGCTCCTGCTTGTACTCTATTATAGGGTCGAATGTGTTTCAGATGATGCGTGTTCTCTGTCTGGTCTTTGTTCGCAGAGCTCAATCTCAGGTTCTTGCGTGTTTGGGAAAAAAAATCCAATATAAATGCAAATCTGGTAGCCATTAATGCATTTTAAAGGCCTCAAATCAGCATTGCACTGTAATCAAAGAAGCAGGATGAGGGTTGTTATTTAGAATAAAAAATATTTATTAAAATGCATGGCTTTCATAGATTGTACTCTGAAAAGCTGTGCAGGATGAATAGAGAGGTCTGATAGAGCTTCTCTTGTCACTAAGTCAGAGCTCAGCAACCCTCAAAATGTATCCAAGGATCCGATCAAAATCCTGCAATGACCTGCGAAAATATTATGCTAAATTAAATTAAAATCTCATAACAAAAGAAGTTCAATCTTTGGACTTTGATTCAAAAATGTTGAACACAAGTATTATAACTTATTTCACAAAGGAAATTTAGATTTTCTTTGTTGCACTCCTCTGTTGTACTCCGTCTCTATACTGACTTAGTAAAGCCTTTTGAAAAAAACACTATAAAACCCACTTTCACTGTACTTTCGTCCCTTCCAGCCCTGCATCTGTCTCATCATCATCGGTCAAAGCTCTATTTAAGAAATGTCCTGCTCAGTCAGATTGAATCTTAATCAAACTTGCTTTCGGCTGCCTACAAAGTCTGCGCAATACCCTATTGAGTGAGTGTCTAAAGAATTTACAGCTTGTTGGTGGGCACCTAAACCAGTAGTGAGAATGCCTCTGAAGCACATTATCTCCTGTTGTGTGCTACATGTGAAAAGGTCAACTTCAAACAGTGTCCTGACCTGATTTTTTCGACATTGTCCAAAGTTGTGTGCTTGGGTTCATGTGAAAACATGAAAGTATTTGCCTCTTATTGCAAGTGTTTTTCCTTTGTTCCTTAATTCATGAGATTCTTGACTGTTAAGATAATCCAGCAGTAAAAGCTGCTTGTAAATCTGGACATCTGGACAAACCACCAGCATCTGGTAGACGTAGCAATTCTTCTCTTTTCCTTACCTGTGGCAGCAGGCGCTCAATGGCAATAATTTCCCAGAGATCCTCATGCTTTCCAAGTTGGAAATTTGGTTTGGAGAACTACTTGCGCCAAAGTGTCATAGCTACATGTGTGATTTCCTCACCGAGTCTCATTTCCCTTTTGGCGACTCATTACACATATTTTGACTGTTCCGAGACAATATTACGTGCTGTGCACTCCAAATGGCATTATTATTTTCCATGCTTTGTTTTTGTTACGGAGCTGCAGCACTCTCATGTTACTGTGGCAATTAGACAAACACACATCTCCACAGTGAGTCTGCAACAACACTTTGACTACAAGGTCGTACAGAAATATGACAAAATTTCCCACTAAAGCATTTGTCCATCATACTGTACGAAACTCTTTCTACAAAAGCAGATAAATAGTTTGAGGAATCTCAGAGAGCTGACTGCTGAGTGAAAAAATGTTATTGAATTATACGAGGTCTAATGTCAGGTCACTAATGGTTTACTAATCCTAGCTAATAACATAAGGATACACATTTAATGATATGAGTAGTTTGGAGCTCAACTGTGTTATCATTAAATATCATGTATTTCACCATACCAAACATAACAACTAAAAAGAATTTGCACTGAGCCATGATCACCATCATAGCTTGTTTTTGTTTGGCTTTTTTCTTCTTTTTTTCAAGTTTATGTTCCCCAGTTTGGCTAGTTTGATTTAGGGTTTTTGCAACCACGATAGGCTTTTATTTAATTAAATTTACCAAGAATACTTCTCAAAGGAAATTTCCTTCATGGTGTTAATTATTCCTAAATGTAATCAGTTTTTAGACGACCATTTGATCAGCACTAAAATGAATAATCTGCTATTCTAATTTGCATGTCCAAACTCATTTTCCTCCGTTTCTAAAATTAAACAGTTCATCAAACAGAAAGCTCTGAATCTCGGACCACACTCCCACCCCTACATTTTTTTTTCCAATTGCAATATCTTAACATTTGTACATTTTAAAAGGAAAACTTAACTCATACATCAAGAGTGAATATTTAAATGTGCTGATATGTACCTCATTTGTTTTTTAAAAAGATATAAAGGTGTTACATTTGTCCGACTCAGGTTTCGAATTAGTTTGGATGAGCCATCTGTAATTGGATAGAGTGAGCAAAGGAGGATTTGATGTAGTCGGCAGATTTGCTGAGAGAGGCTGCAGAAATGTTTAATTCAGCATTCTGTAGCCAAAGGAAGTGATGGAGGGAGGCAGACGGGAAGTCAGGAAGGATGAAACAGACTGAAGAAAGAGGACAGAGACATTGAGGGTCTGGATTGCCATTAGGCAGGGAGACAGGAAGGTGCTAAAAGTGTGTGATAAAGAAAATGTATATAAGTGTTAGAGACACTGAAGGGGATCCGCTGAGTTCAGTATCAAAACAAGGAAGAGGGGAGCAGACAGGTAAACTGGCAGTGAGGTCATAGTCAAGGTGAGGATGAACACAGACGCACTGGAGTGGTTCAGATGACTCACAAATACCATGAAGCAAAGTGCAGCACTCAAAAAAACAAAAACAAAAAACCCCAACAACAACCAAAGCCTACATTATTAACACATTCTCTGCATCTAATCATGGTTCTACTTAGAAAATGATGGGTTTTTCTTCTGCCAAAATTTTTTAAACTTACATTCACTTAGACACAGATTCTGTGGACCAGGAGAAAATTGCGTAGAGTTTCGGCTATCTCTATTCATCCATGCACTTCTCTACCAATACACGTACACTTCTTTCATGTAACTGCTACTCATTTATTGTTTTTAGCTGTGAGGCAGTGACAGAGACCGTCTAATAATGACACACTGTGTGCGCAGACAGAATGAATGTAATGAGAAAACATAATAAGATAAATAACAATGCCACCTGCAATATGAAGCAAAAAGAGAGCTTAGTGTTGTTTTTTTTCTGTTAATCAACAATTGAACAGCACTATATTGCACCTTTGCAGTATTATTGTGTACAGTCTGAAGCCGTATGTCACCTGTTCTATTGTATTGTCATTGAGCAGAACACAGTAAAAGTGCATCCAGGTGGCCTCAAGGTTTAAGATGCTGACCATGTAATGGCAATGTCCCCAAGTCCAGCCATGGATTCCACTTGCAAGTCATCTCTCACTTTCTGACAGCTCTCCACAGTTGGCTGCCTACGTTAAAAAAAAAAAAAATCACAGATAAATGCTGTAATGTATATATAAATATTTCACATTTCCTAGTGATGCTTTAGTGATTGAGCAAATTAGATGACTCACAAACATGTTGTCACCAAAAGGATTTTGGCTGCCTTCTCGTGCTTTGGCAGCATACACGAATTCCCATTTGCTGACTGAAGCAGTAACGACTTCCAGCACTTGGATTTCAAGCACTCGTCTCAGCCAATCAGGCAAGCTGAAAATCCAGCACTGCTAAAATCTCTCGAGTTTCCATTATCACTGTTGTGCATCGAATGAGCAATTATTTTCTTTTTAAAACTTCTTTTGAAAAACTTTTACGTGACAGACACACTGGAAGCGTTGTTTACTGTGGGGCACAGAAAATATCAGTTTAACTTTAATCTGTTTTTATTCCCTCTACTCTAATCTGTTTCTTTTATACACACTTGGAAGACACAAACACACACATACACACACAACACAAAGTCATCTTGGGGCTATTGCAATTACAATCACTGGAGTACTGCAGAAACTGGGCGTTGATCTGCATTTTTCAGTTTTATATAGGTTTGGGAAAATCAACAGGAGCTGATCTGGGGAGGGACTTTATGCCACTTTCCTTCTCCAACCTAGTGGTAAAAAGCCCCCGCTGTGGGATGACTTAATTACTGGCTAGGAAGGGATGGTAATTAGAGGAGAAACAGGAGGCTAGAAGAAACTGTCAGGGTTAAGTACTGACTAATTCACTGTGTGGGACGCCTGTGCCCCTCTCCCTTGAGACTGGCAATATAACATCAACAGGCAGCAACAAGCACTGAAGATGAGATAACAGCGCAACCATGCATCGAATGACTGTTTTTCTGATATAGTGATCCACGCTGCCTAGTCACACTAGATGCTCAAAGAAAGCTGTTCACTTTGGTTAATGCAAGTTCCAGGACACAAACTCTGGGGAGTGGATTTCAGTTTGAAGCACACGGCCCACTAATGGTAAATGTATTTATATAGCGCCTTACTAGTCCCTAAGGACCCCAAAGCGCTTTACATATCCAGTCATCCACCCATTCACACACTGGTGATGGCAAGCTACATTGTAGCCACAGCCACCCTGGGGCGCACTGACAGAGGTGAGGCTGCCGGACACTGGCGCCACCGGGCCCTCTGACCACCACCAGTAGGTAACGGGTGAAGTGTCTTGCCCAAGGACACAACGACCGAGACTGTCCAAGCTGGGGCTCGAACCGGCAAACTTCCGATTACAAGGCGAACTCCCAACTCTTGAGCCACGATCGCCCCATAATGCTGGCTGTAAGATTCATAAACTTCATAAACTTAAAGTATTCACCAACTGCATTTTGAAACATTTCATTCAATTTAAAATCCAATCCCTTATATGCAACAGAGCAAACATGGATAGCACAATCAAGTCTACAAAGAGCCTTCAACATACAGAGAAAAGCTCTAAAGCTCTAATCAAGCAAACTAACAGAAAACATTTGTGTGTACAGAGACAGTAGTTTATTTCTACAGTAGTTTGTTTCTATTGAGTGAACCGGAATTTGACACAGTTAAATAATATTTTGGTATCGTCATTGTATCTTTGCATTTTTCAAATGCTAGAATGAATTCAAGATTATTTGCCATTTATCTTGCAAATAATAGTTCTAATCAACAATAATCGCAGGCAAAATTACTCACTTAACAAACAAGAGATAAATACTGTACGATAAAGTCTGAATATCTGAAATGCACAACCTCAATATGTTCCAGTGCACAGCATCGCCTCTCTAAAACACCTCATCAGAGGTGTCTTTCCTCTGCTACCCCTCTGTCCTGTAGTCAGCACACGGCTTTGGTGTTGTTTTTTTTCACTGTTTTTTTTGTGACCTACACAAACACAAAAAAGGTTTATTCTCAGCCTTCTGCAGAACATCTGAGTCAGTTCACTTGCAGCAAAACACTGACTCTGTTGGGCTTGTTATCTGGGCTGTCTTAGAAATGTAGCATCACAGGTTTTTCTTATACTGTGTGTTACATGTCTAAAATTATTTTCAAGTGGGCTTTTATTTGCTACCTACTGCAATATTGTGTCAGTTTGCATGGTGATCCAGGGGATACACCACCAGTGGACGCATGTACTCAATTTATTTTTAAAGTAGCCGTTTTGCAAATTAGATTCATGATCATTCAAAGACTGGACATACTGCTGGGAAATGAAACTGTCTGTTTAGATATTGTGAGTACTTAGTCTTTATATTATTTCTTATATTATAATGCTCCTAATGTTGTAACATTCAGCCTATTTTTTATAATCAGTAGAAAACATAAATACCTTCAGATTTTCTCTGTCGTTTGTAGATAAAACTGTACGCGCTGTTTGTCGTTAGAGAGTCTAAAGATTAAGCTGACCTAAGGGAAATCAGTTAATTTCATGCATTTATTGAGGTGCTGAAGCATCTGTGCACAGGGAAAGCATGCTGTTGTACATATTCTTCACAAATATAAAACCAAAGCCCATTTGCTTTAAAGAATAGGTCTTTTACTAAAATGTGTGTGTAAGGGAAGTTTTAGAAGGAGGACACCGAGTTAGCTAACCTGACAACCTCTGGAAGGTTGTTTTCATCTCTTGGGTCTCACATAGCAAAGGCCTGATAAGTGGGTTTAACAAGTAATGACATGTTTCTCATTTTCAGACTTGAAGCAGTGAAGCAGCAATGATATTAAAGACTACTGACAAGCGCATGCTTGTGACATGATATCTAGCTGAAGTATGATTTCAAAGCGCAGGAGAAAAGTACTTTTAACTGGAGGTCAAGTGTCTAAAAAAGGACACAGAAGGATTAATTCCTGCATGTTGTTATGTCGCTATAAAACCCGTGATCTATTTTGTTTATCTGTTTCCTCCCTTGGTCACAGAATGTTGTTTGTCAACCAACGTGATATATAATGCTAAATGCTGGTGATATTAATTCAAAGTTATTTTATTTTTAGAGCCGTAATAGTGGCCAAAGTGCTAAAAAAATATCCTGAAACATCTTATTTGCCTCAAAATTCGTCACAGTTTAATTTGCAGTTCTCATAAAGGCAACAGTTTATCACTTATTTATATCACTGCAAGGCAAAATCTAAACCGTATTCAAATTGGTTTCAAATTCTTCATTCACACGGAAATTACGATGGAATAAGGAAGGTAAATTGCAATATTTTTTTCCAGCAGGTAAAAAGATCATTGGGATTACAGAAATGAATTAGCTTAGTAATTTTATCTATTACACTCTTAACAAATGCAGTCCACAAAAACCATCAACATAATGCTTTTATTTTTTAATTTGAGCTGTGACTGACAGTTAATATGGGGTCAGCTGAATTCAGCAGTAAATGGATATGATACAGTAAGCGACATCTAACAATACCAGCTGATTCTTTTTACTGCATGAATGTTTTGACCTTTGAAGGTTTTCATTACGTGTAGAGTGGGGGAGCACTGTTTGTCACTGTTTACAGGATAGAGCAGATGATGAAGTGTTTTATTATCTGCATACAAAGGGACTTTATATGTCAGGTGGATACATATGCAAACAAAGGATAGCAATCTAGAAAATGTGTTTATAAGACTATGAAGATATTTAGAGATTCTATATGGCTTTCATTTCTGTGCAAGCGCTCTCTCTCATCCAGTTGTATGCTGCGTGAGCTAGTAATAATTTCCATTTCTTCCCTGCCCACACATTGAGACTAGTTCATCAGCAGTACTTCTCACATTACACAGTTAATTAGATTCAAACGCATGCTCATGTCACTCACCCATGCGTTCGCTTCTGGCACAATGTCCCATCAAATTCTTGAGATTAAAGCGAATTAAGAGATTGTTTTTGATTAGATCAATTTTCATTTCATTGCCTCATCACAATTACAAAGTGTACTAACAAAGCTATTATACCAGCAATCATATTCCATTTAGACAATCATGTTCCATTTGCTGATATGCTCTAATTAATAGTTATTAACAGAGAAGCTTACATGTGAATACAGAGATGGAATTTAGGTATTATGGCATAGCCCTCGAAAGCTTGTATTTATTTATTTATTTATTTTTGTCTTTCAGTAAATAAAGAGTATGATTTCATAGCTTTGAAACTTATTTCTATGAAAAAACAACTAAAAATAACTTTTGTATACATTCTCACTATGCTGCCACTGAGCAGACTTCATTGCATTAACTGTTATTGTGGTCACAAGTTAATTCAATTTATAGTTTTTATTTCCCCCTTACTTTGACCCAAACTATTGAGATTATTTTCTAGGGTCAGCCCATTATTCTGCAGACGCCGAAGTGAATAAAATCATGACAGAGTCAAATGATTTTCTGAGAGGCTTTATTCCAACAGCCGCACATTCACTGGAAAGAATGGATGAAAAATCATTTCCACAATCATACAAGAATGATTGAGGAAAAACACATGTATTTCATTATCCTCCCTTTCTCTGACTTTTCTGTGCAGATTACTGCTGATTTTGCTTTAGAAAAAAGAAAAAAATAACAGTGAAACTGAATTATGTTAGCTCGAGCAAAATCTACCCGAAGAAATAAAAAAATCTAATACTGCATGGGTGTTGCTCTCGCACATCACAGCTGATATAATTTTATAATTTAAATAATTTTATAATTTTCTTTCACAACTAATTATGTACTTTTTCATCTCACTGTCAAATACCAGTCAAATACAAACATTTCACACAGATGACTTCCACAGGAACACGCATGATGTTGCATCTTGAAGCACTCCTCTTTTGGAGACTGAGAATTTTTGGTTTTATTTTACCAAAACATATTCAACCTGCAGTACAATAATTATGGACCGAATGCAGTAAGCTGACTGGACATCGACTCCTAGCATAGGAGGGAAATGAGCCAAAGCGTTCTTCAAAAGCAATTCAAAACTTTGCAAGGTCGCTAAGTGGGCTATTCCACAGGAGTTAAGTACTTGAAGTATTTAATTTAACACGACTGAGCATGCAATCAACATGCATTTGACTTACAGGACTAAAAACTACAGAAAAACCTGACAGCTGACAGCAAAAGCATTGTGGGTATCTCCTCTGGTTCTAGAGTTCGGGCAGGTTTTACCTGCAAAGGATGCTTGACAAAGTATTAAAAAACTGAGAACTGTATTTATGCTTATGTTAATTTGTTCCAATTGTATTTGAATTGGAACTAAGGGACTGTGCATAAAAAAGGACTTTAATTCCCCTATAATTAATGCAATATTCAAATTAATGCTGAGAGTCTGCTGTACTACTCCTAACTGTAACTAGGATATGTAATAACAGAAATTGTGACTAAAATGTCTAAAGAATCTAAAATAATATGTGGACCTAGCTGTATGCATATACTACTGTGGCTTTTTGGTCTAAAACAAAATTACTGTTATTCAGTTAGGATAGCAACAAATTACAACTACTTTAATACTTTTAAAAATAATAATACTTTTTGTATTCAAAACCATAATTACAATACAGCAATAATGTTTTAGAGCTGCACTACAGTACACCACAACCAGTGAGAGGGCATATACATTCATAGAATAGTACATACGTACATTTGGATTATCAGGCATTGTAACTACCCTAAGAGAAGGGAGAAGACTGACAGTTAATTTTAATTGGTTCACTTTTAACACCTAATTGTATCTAAATCTATCTGCAAGGAAAAGTCTCTTGGGTTTTTTATATGAACTCTCTGATGGTATACCACTATTTCTGTATAACTCCTCCAATTTCCCCACACTATTTACTCTATTAAAAAAGAAGGGAAAAATCCAGCCTATGCCTGTACTGAAGAGTAAATAAATAAATCAAGAACAAGCAAACAGCTCTGCATAGTCCTTCACTGTGCACTGGAGCATAGGATTAAGATTTTGTCTATTCTGAATAATTCTCAGTGGTTGAAATTCATGCAGGACTTCAATTGTATCTCTGTCTATTTGATTTATTGCCAAGCTTTGCCTCTTTATTATCGGTAATATCTCCCTACCCCTTCCTCTGCCTCCTTTTTCCCGTATATTCTGTCAAAATGCTACATAATACTTTGGCATCATTGCCCATCAGGGAGCGGAAACATGGAAATCTGAGTTAATGCACTGCTGATGATTAGTGTATTTTGTACCCTAGTTTAGCTGGATCATATAGATAAAACCTATTAGGCACTTCATCTGTCAGAACATTAAACTGTTAAGACATGATTTTGCTTGTCCATTAGTTATCCCACAATTTAAAGACATAGGTTCAGAATGGTAACAGTGTTATACTTTATGGCCGATCTGTTCGGCAGTTCATGTAGGTCTGACCCTGGGACTGCTGGCACAAGTGGCCGATGAGAGCATTGTAAGCACAAAGATTTAGTGAAGTACAGTAAAGAGGCTAGCTTAATGGAGTTAGCCTCTTAGCAAATTCATAACAGAGAAAGGGACAGACAGCTTTGGGTGATAACAACCCTGGTGTCCAACCTTTTAGAGGTCAAACGCCAACAATATCAACTCTAAAGTATGGATCACTGGTTAATCACATGAACTAGACGAATTAAATAAGCCGCAAGCTGTAACTCATGAAAGCCTCTTGTTCATAGCTTCGACAAGTGGTCTTCAAAGAAGACAGTCTCTGAAATATGGACATTCATAAGGCCTGCTGGGCCACATATTGGTCTAGATGTAATAACATTTATCCTATATCACTGAAAAGATATCATATCTGAGTGGATGTGATCATGCAGCACTGTTACTGTGTGAGAACACCACGTACAGAATAAAAGAGAATAAGTCAATACTGTGTGGGAAGACAGAATCGCTTCACAAAGTCATTCATGGGGGAATTTCCATTATTGGATCAAAGTCTCCCCCCGTCCTAGCACTTTGCCAGCATTTTCTGTTGAGCCCTCATGGTGCACCACTATCACTCAGCTGAGCATGGCTCTGTAAAGACAGTGTGGCAAAGATTCAATCAACAATGTCTCAGGAATGTTTAATGGGCGTAAAAAAAAACAGCGTAGAATGCTATAAAACAAAGTCCCAGTGTGTAGGACAATTTACTCATTAATTTTAATAAGCATTATTCCACTCTCAGTCATTTGGCTCATACTACCAAAACCCCATCATTTAAAAAAAAAAAAAGCTACATCAATCATATGGGGCTTGCTTTCTGTTCAGAGTAAGTGTAAACAGGTAAATACATTGCAAGACGTGATAAGATTTCTCACTTGTGTCTCATCACTCTTAATTATACAAAATTCAAAACGACCCGCCTATGTCAGAGCCTCCTTTTACGGGGAGCACAGATCACTGCTATTTGTGTTGGTGTTCTGTTTTTCATTTAATGGTTGTTTTGATAGCTCATTATCAGCACAGGAGCTCATTTGCATAAACACTGTATTTTTAAAAGTAGTTGTTAAATTCTCATGTAAAACAGTAAGTATGCATGCCTTCCAATCCTCAGGAAGCATCTCTTTTTAACATGCAAAAGTATCTTGATATAACTTGACTCGAGTTAGACTTTAAGGTCAGTGATTTGATAGACAGCAGTTAATACCTTTGCTTTGATTGGCTGTTAGAAATAGTCTGTTACCCCTTGGAGTGATTTGTTTTTATAGCAGTGAATTAGACCTAAGTAGGTAATTCAAAATAACGTATCATTTTCAACTGCAAATATGAAGTCATCCCTGACAAACAAAGTAGTGCAACAAACGGCTGAAATTGAAAGGTTCACCCTTTATCAAAGCTTGAAAACAGTCTGTTCCTTCTCACATCAGAAGGAAGAAGAACTTGTACAAAACTGCATCAGCAGCCCCAAAATCACACACCTCATTCATGTTGTGTGCGACAGGTACAAAGAAAACAAGTGAATTCTTAAAGGGAGAGAGCCCTCTTCAGTTACGTGTTAAAATAACATTTTTCTGATGTCTACTGATTCTGCTGATCGTTGCACTCATCAGTAACTTCTGACATCAGTGACATTTTCCAGTGCCTATTGCATTACTTTCATGTTCACATCTGAACACTGGATGACAATTATTCATCGTGCAAACACATTTGAATTTCTTTTTTTTTTGGTAACCATTCCAGCATGTATCATAAGGCTATAGATAACAATAGCAAAGCAACTGACTCACCAGATGTGAAACAAAGCAGCGTGTTAAAGGTGATGTGAGAAACTAGAAACAAGTCCAGAATAAATGTGAGAGGAGGAAATTGCTGTCTGTGGAGGCTTTCAGTAGATATTACAGCAGAGGCAAAGGAGCAAAAGGATTTACAAAATCATGTAAATCTGTATATATGCAGTCACCAGCCACTTTGCTACGTAAACTTGTTCAATGCAAGTATCTAATTAGCCAATAACCATTTAGACATGTAGACATGGTTGATATGCCCTGCTGAAAAAATACTCATCTGATAGGATTTTCTCACACAAACAAATCTACAATGGTCAGAAAAACAGAAAATACCCAGTGAGCTGCAGTTCTCTGGGCAGTAATTTCTGTTGATGCTATAGGTAAATGTAGAATGAGTAGATTGGTTCTAGCTGATACGAAGGGAAAAGTAATTCAAATAACTATTTGTTACAGCCAGGGTATGCAGAAGAGCATCTCTGAATACACAACAAATCAAACCTGGAAGCAAATGAGCTACAGCCACACTACGCATCACTCCTGTCTTCTTAGGAACATGAAAATGAGGCTACAATTCATTCGTACTTATCGAAATTAGACAATGGAAGGTTGCAAATCTTTTGCCTGGTCTGATGTGTCTTGATTTGTGCTGCAACATTTAGATGGCAGGGTCAACATGAAAAAATGGACCCCATCAATTGATCCTATCTCGTCACAATAATTCAGGATGCTGGTGGTGGTATATGGTGCTCGTGATATTTTCCTCTCCATTTTGTGCTCTTTAATACTAAGCATTGTTTAAACACCATAGTATTGTTGTTGACCATGGCCATCCTTTTACGACCACAGCATAACCATCTCCTTATGGTTGTTTTCGTGGGGTGAACACAGCATACTACAAAGCTCAAATAATCTCTACCTGGTTTCTGGAACATGACAGTGAATTAACAGTATTCAAATGGCTTCTGTAATCACAAAAACTCAATCTAATAGAGCATATTTGTGTTGTGGTGCAATAGGAGATTTGCATTATGAATCTGCAGCACCTGCGTGATGCTTTCCAGCACTTTGTTCACTGTATACCACAAATTTAGGCATATCTGGAGCCAAGAGGAGATCCAACCTGGTATTAGGAAAGTGTACCTATAAAGTGGCTGCTGAGTGTAATTTAACAACATTTAGAATACTTTTGTAAAATAAGGAGTTTTTTGTAGACATGTTTGACTGATTTCTAAATATTCGGAACTCAACAGAATATTTGTTCTATTATTGAGCATATTTGAATAATTACTAAAGATGATTTCAAATGTCTCATTATTCAAACAAATGCTGATATCTGTCATCTACATTGTACCCTTTAAGAATATCAGACAGACTCAGATTGAAGCATCTTTCATGCAGTGATTATTGCTGTTTAATTGCAGCATCAAAGCACTCTAAATATTACATTTTCAAAACAAAATAGACGTGTACTAAATGACACACGTCTTTGATAGAAAGACTTACTACAAATAGAGCTACTGCTAATTTATGATGTAATTCAGTACAATAACCTCAAAAAGCAGCTACAGAAATTACAAAGGGTTGAATCATCACCTCTCTGACATACTCTGCTGAAAAATCACCATTATAAGCTTCACAACTGTAAACGCTGTATGGATGTACAGGACACTGATTCTCCTTGCTCTCTCATCTGTGTCATATTTGAGGGATTATCACAGCAATGCGTTCTTCTGAAAGTACTGATGAAAGACATTCGAGGTATTCCCAGACCTGCACTTTGAGATTCAATTCAATTTCATTTTTTCTGTCTTTTACAAGGTTTGAAATAAAGCCTTAGTTCAGTGACTGTAAGTATCTAACAAATGCAATAAAGTAATATCTGTTAACACATTTTTAAGTTAAAAAAAAAAGGTTACCTCATATTTCAAGCAACAATATACATCAAACACAACCAAACACATTAACAGTGCTGTTAAATATACTTTGCTGTAAAATTTTAGTTTTTTAACATCGTAAACACCAATTTAATTACAATTTTCTGATCTGGCACTAACCAGTGTGACTTAATGTGCTAAAAATGTCCTTACTACTTTGAAAAAGCAGTTTCTCAACAGCTCAGTTACTTCTTAAAACAGAATAATTGCTACGATGCCTTCCAGTCAGGTTTTAGACAGAACCACAGCACTGAAACCGCTCTGACCAAAGTGTTTAATGACATATGTCTGAATACAGACAGTGGAAAAATGTCAGTCCTAGTTTTACTGGATCTCAGTGCAGCATTTGATACAGTTGACCACAACATATTACTCAAACGACTGGAGAACTGGACAGGTCTTTCAGGAACTGTACTAAACTGGTTCAAAACATACTTAGAAAACAGGAAATACTTTGTATCAATAGGTAACTTCACATCTGAGCAGACAAGTATCACATGTGGAGTTCCCCAAGGTTCCATCTTGGGACCCCTTCTGTTTAACATCTACATGCTCCCACTGGCACAGATTATAAACAACAACAAAATAAACTATCACAGCTATGCAGATGACACACAAATATATATCACAATGTCACCAGGAGACCGAGGCCCTGTACAGGCTCTTGGTAAATGCATTGAGGAAATCAATGACTGGTTGTGCCACAATTTTCTCCAGCTAAACAAAAACAAAACTGAGGTAATAGTCTTTGGCGCCAAAGAAAAACGATTACAGGTCACCAGAGAACTTCAATCTATACACCTAAAAACCACAAACCAGGCGAGAAATTTGGGTGTAGTGATGGATGCAGACCTAAACTTAGAAAAACACATTAAGACAATAACAAAGTCAGCTTACTATCACCTCAAGAATATATCAAGGATAAAAGATCTGATGTCTCAACAGGACCTGGAAAAACTAGTCCATGCATTCATCTTTAGTAGGCTTGATTACTGTAACAGCATCTTTACAGGTCTACCTAAAAAATCAGTCAGACAACTACAGCTCATTCAGAACTCTGCTGCTCGAGTCCTCACTAAGACCAAAAAAGTGGACCACATCAGTCCAGCTCTGAGGTCCTTACACTGGCTGCCTGTCCGTCAGAGGATAGACTTTAAAGTTCTGATGCTGGCCTATAAAGCTCTGAATGGTTTAGGACCAAAATACATCAATGACCTCCTGACCCAGTATGAACCTTCCAGATCCCTCAGGTCATCTGGATCCGGTCTTTTATCAGTTCCCAGAGTCAGAACCAGACACGGAGAAGCTGCATTCAGCTTTTATGCTCCTTATATCTGGAACAAACTCCCAGAAAGCCTCAGATCAGCTGAAACACTCAGTTTATTTAAATCCAGGTTGAAGACTCACCTGTTCTCAGCTGCATTTGAATAAAGCACCAAATCCACACTTTAAGCTTAAATTTCAAAACTTACATTTAACTACTGATTTTATCTACTGTTCTGATTTTATCTGTTTTGATTTTATATACTGTTTTGTTTGTTTGTTTGTTTGTTTGTTTGTTTGTTTGTTAATTAGTTAGTTAGTTTATTTGCTTGTTTTAATCAATTTTAAATCATGCTTTTTATTTGTTCTTGTTTCTAATGTCTCTGTAAAGCACTTTGAATCACCTTGTTGTTGAATTGTGCTATAGAAATAAACTTGCCTTGCCTTGCCTTATTAAACTGGTTGCTTATGTTATAAAGCTTTTATTTCTTAAAGCCCAGAGAACACAAAGTATCAAAAAGAAAAGAAAAAAATAACAGTCACGCTGTCTCTTGTTTGCTCATAATTTCTGGTTGAAAGTTAAAAATGAAAGTGATATTAGGCTTAATGGCTTCACTGTTGAAGAGGAGAGGAGAAAAGAGTGGGAAAGTGCTTGTAGACAAAGACAACTTCCAAAAGACCTGCAGTTACGTTCTCGACACTTCTCTTCCAAAACATCTGATGCATTTAGTCCACTAAAAGAGCTCAAACGCTGCTCACGACAGGCAGCAACTAAACCAACACTGTGCCTAAAATTGTCAAAAAACTCTAAGCACTCTCGGGGGGAGTAATTGAAAATCACATGAAACATGAAAGACAGAAAATATTAGTTGATGTTCTGCAAACAGTAGACTGCCAGTTGGTGTTTGTGAAAGTGCACCAACGATCATGGTAACATGAGGAACCTGACAATCTGCCAGTTTAGTCAGCTCAGCAATCTGTATGTAAATGTACTCTTGAGATGACTACAGACATGTCAGATGCCATACAATTGCCAGGTGATTTGCATTAAGTGGTAATTATGGACCATGGTTACACATGTGAACATGAAACTGAGTTGGATAAAACAGTAGAGCAGACTTCCAATCCTAGGATATGGCAAATGGTCTTCTCACTCTACTCTGAGTAGGACCACAACAGTGAGTGAAGTCAGAGTGAAACTGACTTTTGGCAGTTTTCTTTAGCAATATCCATCCGTTTCTGTTGTAACATAAATCTCTAAACAATAGTGTTTGTATTTGTGTTGTTGTAGGCCTGCATTCTCCCAATCATGAAGACTGATGAGATCAACCCATAAAACATCACAATTGTGGCAAATCTGCCTAAAAATTCTTCTTCATCATAATGCAAAAGACATCTATAAACACAAAACAAAAGCTGTGGCATGTTTCTCTTCCATTAAAAAAAATGTATTTTATAAAGTAGCCTAATAGGGGGCAGGGATAGCTCAGTAGGTAGAGTGGTGGCCCCATGATCGGAAGGTCGGGGGTTCGACTCCACTGAACGGCTACCCTGAGGTACCCCTGAGCAAGGTACCGTCCCTACACACTGCTCCCCGGGCGCTGCACTGGTGGCTGCCCACTGCTTCACTGGGTGAATGGGTTAAATGCAGAGGAACTATTTCCCTATGGGGACTAACAAGCTCACTTTACACTTTTACACTTAATGTAACGGTGGCGGATGCTAACGTCTGGAATTCCTCATTAGTGGAATACATAAAATAATCCATATGGTGCCACAAACAACTTTTTCCATCAAACAACAAACCCAGTCACTTTCTGAAACACAGAGGAACAGTTTCCAAACAGACTTCCAAGATTTTGCCCTGTTATTGCCTACTTGCATTAGCGATCATCTTCATTTTTTCGTTGTTCTCATTGTTATGATCTGGTTCAAATTGAAAAGGTTAAACAGAATGCATACTTATCTAACTGTAGGGTCAAGAAATTGGGGGCATTGCAACCATTTGACATACCAGCAACGTAAACAGCCACAGCTGCCTATGAATTATTTATATTTCATTTTAATTGGTGACATTAGTCTGAATATAATAGGCTTTACATATCTACGTGGGCAGGGTTCTTTTAAACACCACACTACTCTCAGTTGCAACTGTTAAACATCTATAGCCAGTCAAAAATAATATTCTGGCCTCTTTTTATCGTTGCAGTTTAAATCATGTTTGTCAAATGCTGAGGGCCATAGTGCTACCCTTTCTGACAGCATCATATCTATTCCAAATAAAGTTGTTGATAACACTTTTACAATTGGTGCCGGATTTTTTGTTGTTTCATGATCAGTCAGTATTGTTTGCTTTAATTGAAGATAAAATGACACAGACTTTGTTTTAGATAGCAGAACAGATGTAAATGTGATTTATACCTCACACTGACACAGGTCAAGATGTAAATATAGATGAATGCATTTGACTGCAAAGGCTTTGATCTATAGTATTAGAGGAGGGCAAAGGGAAAGAGGAAGCGCGGCATGACAAGCTCTGTGTTTCACTGACAGTCCTACTTTTTGTTGTGTTTTTTCCATGTCATTTATGAGGCACCAAAGAACATTTTGTGTATGGGCCTTGCCAGTTTCCCACTCAATTAGTTAGATATTTTCAACAAAGATGTGTCTCTCTTTATTCTTTGCTTCCACACTTCTACTTTGAATGTCTGTCATGCTCTCTCAAGGTTTTTTAATCTGGGCTACAGCATCAAAATCAGCTAAGTGCCTGTGGTGACACACTGTATGATGGTCTTTTCCTGCCCCTGCGAGAGCTTTAGGAAATATTCAGTGGATGTCAATACAGCCCCCAACTCTAATTGAAGCAGACGACATGCTGCCTGGAACTTGTTATGACATGCCATATTCTCACTTTCCACCACTATGTTTTCAGGGTGCATCATAATAGTCATACCACTAATAGTCATTCAAAACATATAAATACTATGTTAACAATTACAGTAAGCACTGCAAATAAATCTTACATATAAAAGCGTTGTTGTGAAGCCCAACATGCATTGATTTGTAACAATTTAGCCAGGTTTATCATCTTGAAGCACCAGGTTGAAACAAAAATAGGTCTTGCTTGCAAATTTTTGTTCATTTTGGTTGTGAGTTATGGTAGCGACCTGACCTCTTTTTTTCTAAAACAACAACACAGGCTGATAATTTCACAGCTGTCTATGTATAGGATAGTTTTGCTGAATTTTGTGGTGTCATTCCATTTTGTAGAGGCTTTATTCATGGCATTTAGTATTGAATTCACAAAGATCAAATGTTAAATGTACCACCTGATGAATTAAACAATATTTAAATATCTCCTGGAAACTGCAAGTTGGGCAAAAACAGGACACAGAAATGCAGCTGCAACATTGTTCTTACCAATCTCTCTCTCCATATGGACAAAACCATTTTTTTAATATTTCTGTAAACATTATAGAACATTTAAATGTTTTTTTTAACAAATAAAAATACAATACACTTTCCTTTTACTGTTTCACAATAAAATCAACTGTGTTCCAGTTGAACACCTTGACTGGATTAACTTGCCTCTGTAGGTGAGAGCTAGAAAAGTCAACTTTTCAGAAAAATGGCAGTGAAATAGCACCAATTTTACAGGGAAAAAAGCCATCAGTTATAAAGTTTAATCAGTTGTTTGATTGGTTTGAATTGGTTACTATTAGTTTATGTGAACATATTTCAGGTTGAACATAGACCAAACGTATGAGAAATTAATATTTTCTTTAGCAAGCAGATATAATTGAACTGACAGAAATTATGACTGTTGCTGGACGAAATGTATTCATTCATTAATTCATTCAGTTAAATTTTTACTCTAATTCTGTGTAAATCTGTTGCACATTATATTTCCCATCCAGTTGATCATTAAATGATGGTTTTCATGTCTGTGTGCAGTCTCTATACCTTGGCTGTAGCAAGGACAGACTATATTACAGACAGAACATACTGGACATATCAATATTTCAGGCAAGAAACCCAAACAAATCAATGCTACTTGTGCAACCTTTGGGTATCCTTTTCTTGCCTCAATGTATGCTTTTCTTTACTCAAAATATTGGACTTATAGTTTCATTCAATCTAAGTGTTATTACATAGATTAAGTATTTATTTGTGGATGTCCACATTATCCCTTATATTTTATCCTTTATTTCATACAGCCAGACATAATCTACCCAACCTCCCAAATGAGTTACTTAAACACCATAAAGCAATAATCACATATATCCCTGTCTTCCTTCCATGCAGCTACGATACCATTTATCTCCTCTTAACTTTCTTTGATAGGTCATTAAACCCGGTCTTGGAGCTGTGAAACAAAGCACTGAATCATGTCATGCTGTAGGTTCCATCTTCTGGCATTTCTTATCTGGGGCAGAAAGGCTGAAGCATATATGGCTGCCTTATATAGTTTTATATTAAAATGGATAGTGACCAAACTATGAGAGACATTCTGTGACAATCAACTGACATCTATGACAGAGAGAAAGAAACGAATAACAGGCACATTGAGCGAGCCTGGCAGGCAGTGGAGAGAGATCAAATTTGGTACCACAGTTGCATAACTACAAATAAAATCTTGCAGTTATTTCAGCTTAAAAGTTTGCTCTAGATTTGAGGTACAGCAACGTGTACCCCTTAAAGAGCTAAGTCATGGAACAAGAGTGGAAGCTGAATCAGCATGTACTAGCTTGAGTGGTGTGTCCTGTCCTGCCAGATGAGCACTTGTGTCTTTGCTGCGTAAAGGAATTGCAAAGTTCATGAGAAAGACTTCTGCAAATCAGCAGCAAAGACCTCTATTTATTTATTTTCTGGCTTTAAGACAATGCATAAACATATATGGTTAGCAATGCTTTTCAATTTGTTTGAAGCGTTCAAAATGTATAAAAAAAATGTGCCCTGTGAGGACACTGTCAAGATATTACCTGTGAAATGTCTGGTACATTACGAATTACATAACATAACAGTCCACTGGCAGAAAAGAAATTGAACTTTAAATGCTAATAAGTGCTGAACAGAGTAGTAAAAATTGCTTCCATCAAGCCAGACACATTGCTGACTACATGTCAGAAAAATCAAACTAAGTGACCGATCAATTGGAGTGGGCCCACGTATTCAGGAGGAAAGCTTGTGATTAGGCTATTATAAAGCGTTCTTGAGTAATTTTTATTCATAGCACTTACTTTTTAACTGAACATTCAACAATGCATTTTTCAAATGTGATAACAAAGCAGTATACTATCGTATTCAATCTAAAAAAAACAAAAAAACCCCCAAAAAAAACAAAGGCAACATTTTGACATTATTTTACACACACCTGCCATATCTGCATGTTTCAAAAACCTGGGTTCCTAATATCAAGCTTGTAATACTTTACTTTCTAAGGACAGTTTCTGCCATTTAGTTCAGTTCAATTCTTCAGTTCTAAGAGCAATTGGTGGAGAATCCATGATTTTTAAGTCCTATGGGAATGTCCCCAAGGGGGTCGTGGACCCCCTATTGATCCTCTACCTAATCACACGAGCCAAGGTGTGAAAACGGGCGTGGGTCACAATCAGCCAAGGCTTCCGATGAACCCACAGTGAAAACCTAGCCTCCCACCCTATCATGTGATTTCCTGAGGTCAAATGGTCCAGGATGTGAGTGGGCGTTAAAGCGTCTGGGAGTTAAGGCCAAATCTCTTTCCAAGGTGCTTAGACTACGATGACCTGGATGCCTGAGAACCTTCACAGACATGTAGGACCCAAGAGGTTTTTAGTTTGTCTGTTTTTTAATTTTTTTAAAAAAAAGCTTAGTCATTAGGATCTCGTGAAATTTGGTAATGACCAAATGAGGTGACATTAGTTTTCCCTGCAGGGACTTGGTCTCCAAGATCCAGTGAGAAAACTGGAAATCCTCATGGGTTTAGGAACAGGTGGAGGCACTGGGACCAAACGTGGCCTCATTAAACGTATATTTTCCACCAGAGAGAGAAGCTGGATGTCAGACCAATCAAATTATCACGTGGTTTTTAAATAATCTAAGATGGAGTATATGACAAACAAAATCGGTGGCAGAGCTGCTGTTTCTCAGAGATGCACTGAACAGAAAATAAGGTCATAACTATGTAATGATGTAATCTGTCAAAGCCATATGGAAATTTGCAGCATTTGACGATTAGAACACACTGCAGTAATCAAAAAAGTGTTTTTCCTAAATTCTAAATAAACCTCTAGATACACATTCACATAAAAGAAATGTATGCAGAAAGAATGCAAGATGATAATGGCAATTTCTGATTAAAATAGCAATAAACAATCAATTACAGTTAAAAATACACCAGGAATTCTTGAATAGAGATATTTGTAATGTTTTCGGTGAAATCTTTTCTTGATGCGGGTCTCGATGGACAGAAACAAGCTTCATAAACATTCACACTTATTCTCCATGATCTTTTTACACTGCAAAAACATGAAAACATCAAGGGCAGAATGAGTTGTAGTTAAGTCAGTGTTGCTTTTTTTTTGTGCACTGTGTATTTTTATATTTTCTTTCTTGAGAATTAAGTCAGAGCATGATGAAGAGGAAATGACCTTGAGCAGTTTTCAGGAAAACATACTGCATTACAGAGGAACATCGCAGGAAGCTGGTCAGATTACAAACTAAGCAACAATGATTATGCATGGTTGTGCCAGACTGAATAAACACAAGAGAATACAGTGCATCTTCATTATTGGCCTCTGTTTTTAAAATTTTTTTTAATGTTTTATTGCCTCATACAGTTGTATTCACATGAAAGACCCCAGTGTGCACTAGCTTTTCAGATAGAATTTCTATAAGTAATGTAGCTGCATTGTTAATGTTAATTGTTAATGTTAGTAGTGTAATATAAGGTATGTTGTTGAGAGCATGTTTTTCACTGGTGTTTTGCAGGGAATTTGCACGTTGGAAGGTGAGGAACACTGCAATTGAAAGGAGGGATCTTATTCGGAACCCTGTGCCACTCATGCCTGAGTTCCAGCGCAGTGTACGCCTGCTGGGACGCAGGCCCACTACTCAGCAGTTCATTGACACTATCATTAAGAAATATGGAACTCACATTCTCATCTCAGCCACCCTGGGAGGTAAGAGAGGTTCACATGTTTCATTTGCTCACTTCCATGCTTGATTAACAATATTACTTGTTTTTCCACACTGGCTGAAAAAGCTTATTACACATGGCTTGCTTAAAAGGTTCATGTCAATGAAAGAATTTATATGTAAGGGAGGATTTCTTTCAAGAAAAGTCTTTCAGGTCTGTTAGGAGTTTTGGACATGCATATGTAATGTATTTTTAAAAAATCTGATGATACACAGTATAACAAAAAAAATCAAGTATTTGGTAAGTTTTATTCCTTTTTGTTAATATTGCGATCAAATGCCCCTGCATGATTTCCACTGTGAAAATTCAACCTAATATTGTCCAGGATTATTTATTTACCAGCTTGCTAACAACGTCACATCAACTCAGTAAAGTAGCTTGAGGTCAACTCTTTCTTCATGGTTTTGAAAAACTCAGCCGCAGCTACATCACAAAAGAGCAGAAGAAAGCGGACGTGAAAATGTTCTCCAACCAAATCAAAAAAGCTGGGATTTTCAAGTGACTAACAAACAAGAGCATAAGTGTTTCCAATAAAGTGTAGCTGTTTCATTACAGAGAAAATATAACCTTTAACTCTTTCTCCCATGAACATGACATTTGACGACCTCCCCTGTGTCCTTTATAATGAGTTTTGACACCTCAGAATGTGTCATTAAAGACGTGGTTTGATGAGCACTAGAGAAGGTTTTTCCAAGGGTAGCCCTAGTAAGCTGTATAGGCAGAAATCACTTTCACTAGTGCACCCAGTCATTTTGTTCTGGAGGCAGGTCTGAACAGCAGCCGCTCAGTTCAGAAAACAGAAACAAGGGTTACTCTAGTAGGCATCCAGGGGGGGAAAGAGTTAATATATATAAACAGTTTATGACTATATGAAAGACAAAACATTAATGAGAAAATTACAGGAAATTGCCAGGTGTCCTGATTTGTCAGCTGTCCATGGTTAGTAACTTGTACAGAATTGCAGGCAATCAACCAAATGGAAATGGCATGCTGTCTGCTAGATTTTTCATCTGGAAACAATTTCAGAAACATGTATTAAGTAGAGAGACAAAGACACATTTCTATTTTCAGTTCATGATAATTGATCATTTCAGTGAACACTTTTCTCAGAAAACAGATTATCAGTCTGTATGAAAACCAATAAATGTGATTATGATGATGCTTTACATGGGCACTTGAAAGGTATTAGTAAAGGAATCCCAAAGAAGTTTAGTAGGGAAGGTAAGCTGCTGTTGCACCAAAAACATAAATAAACATAGCAAGAGCTAAGGTGTAAGGGAAGGTGTAGCTGAATCAGAAACCCTTGCAAAAAGTATAATTCAACTTACATATGATCTTCAAACTTACCTTTACTTTAAGGGACACAGTGTGCACTTCTGTGATTAATCTATAAGCATGACAGATCATCAAATTTCAGTGTAGATTGCAAATATTATAGAAGATTCATTCTATAGCTACTGTTAGTTACTATGAATATCAACACTGTTCTTAATTTCTAAAGAATTAATCAATTCAATTAATTTACAGTGAAAAAGAAAAGAAAAAAAGCATCAAAAGTATATTGAATGTACTTCACCCTAAAAAAAAAAAAAAGGTAAGCACCTGTGCTCTCCTAGCCTAACAATAAATGCTTTCTCCTCGCTATGTCTTATCTTATCACAAGCTCGGAGGGATGGATGAAGGCAGCTTACTCTGATTATGTTCCCAACTGCATTTTAAAGATATAATTAGTAAGATAATCTGCTCTGTTATTCAAACCTTGAATTATATAATTGCATGCATGAAACATTGCCAAGTAGTCGCTTCACTTGTGTAAATTGCCGTTTGTACTGCAGTTTTGTAATCTCATGATCAAATGCCTCTGAAAAATATTCTTTATACTTTTGTCATTATTATGATGCTGTTCAACAGGCTTGGGTCATGTTGCTCCAGACTTGACAAAGCTTGGGAAATGTGCATTTATGTACCCCAGTATCAATTATTCAGAGAGAACTGGTGTCTTTTAATTTAATTTTTAATTAAGTAACCTCAAACTATATTTGTATGTCAGAAGTGATATCTTCAAGTGGAACTGATGCTTAAGCATTAAGGGAAAAAAATTAATCTGGTAGCAGATTTCTTTACTTTCAAATATAAAGTCGGCTTTAATTATTTAGTTACACTGTGCAGATGAATATTAGATGTGAAGAGTTAGAACTGGGATATTGTATAACCCACCCTGTAAAGTGATTCATCCTGCAACACCTTTTTTTTGGAAATTGGAAATACAATATTGAGCTGAAACATCATATGGGGGTGAAATAAAATTAGGAAGAATCCTAATACAACAGGTACATCAGATGGCTAAAACAGTTGAAAATAACCACAGTATCATTTTCACCCACAGCATCCTCCTTAAGGTTATTGAATTGCATCACCATATGTGGTTCCTCTATATTTTTACAGATATCCCCGAGCTCATCTACTTTGCCCCTGAGTTATCATCATGTTTTCTTTAACCTTCAGGCCTTTGTTTCAATTTATGGGTCAGCAAACTCTTATGTCAATCTTGGAATTGCCCATTAATGGTTATATGAACCAAGAAATGTGCATTCAATACTAGAGATGAAGTAAGAAGAGGAGGCTAATTCTCTCTTTAGCCACCTACACTTTGTGGTCTCATGAGTCATTATACACTTGAGAGGAAAGAAATGAATTCTCCTTCTCCCAGGCAACTTAAAGTTGAGTGTTCAAGTGTGAAGAGCGCCATTAGAGCCCCTCCGCCCCACCCGGAAACTGAAAGAAAATGTTACAATGAATTACCATTGTTATGTCACCTAGCATGAGTCGTTACTTCTTCCTTTCTTTGTCTTTGAGCTCTAAAGAGCTAATGAAAAGGTGTACATAGTCACAGCCTCTTCTCAATATCTTTTGTTTTTACTTTTTTTAATTAAAGGCAAAATGAATTCAGTTGGGTAGTTTGTCATTTATATTTGTTGTTGTTAAAGAGTTTCATGCAAAAGAGGTAGGATCAATGCTATGCTAATGAATGCTAATGAACTAGCTTTCTGTGTTACTAATTGCCTGCAAATATGGTGCTGTGGTAATGACAGGGTTAACTAAGAAGCAGATATTCTTATCTGAGCACTGACTGACAACGTCAAGGGAAAACATTTGTTGTCTGAACATTTTTGACTGTTTTAATTAGATCTCAGTTTGTGGCACATTTTTTACATTTTGTTCGTTTGTTTGACTTTTCTTAATGAGTATCAAGTTATGTGTATTTTGAAGTGTAGCATATGATCTGAGTAGGGCTGCCACGATTAGTCAACTAGTCACGATTACGTTGTCTATCAAAATCGACAACGACTGATTTAATAGTCGACGCGTCGTTTGAAGCTTTGTAAGATCCCAAAAGACGCAGGAATAAGTAGTAGGATTTAAGAGTGTAATAACGGACTGAAACAGAAAATGGCAGCACTGCATGTACAAGGATGCCAGCTGCCGTTAAACCCCGAAGAAGAAGAAGTAGCTCTGTCCCAGAATTCATAGCGCAGCCCAGCTCAGTTTCCAACAATGGCGGCAGCTAGTTAGTTTTAATATTACTCTTATTATTCTTTCTGGGTCACAAAATAAACGTTTAACATATTTTCAGGTGAGAATGTAGCTGTGTAAACCTCAAATATCTGCTCAGTTTATCAAGACACCACATATTTTCAAAAGCGCTCCGACGTTTTCGGAGACGTCTGTTACCCACTAGCTCGATAGCTAGCCGGGGGCAAGGCTCACTAGAGCCGGTGAGAACACCGGACTCCCGGCAAATCGTTTTCAAACCCATCTTTCGCTACTCAGGTTAAACATATATAAGTCACTTAGATAACTTAAAAATGTTATTGTTTGGCTTTTTTTTAGTATTTTATTTGTTCCTGAGTAAATCGGTTTGGCTGAGATCAAAGTTATAGTTTTTGCACAGCTGAATAAACGTCCAGCAGACAGCTGATTATCAGAAGTGTGAGATGCTCGAGAATATACTCCGGTGTCCCGGTATATTTTAGATAGCAAGGAGTTTATTAAACTTCACCGAAACAATCTGCAAATTTCATTAAAATTTAATAAACTATCATCTTGTCTTTATTTTTAGTTAGCACATACCTTAAACACTTAAAACTGTAAGCTAATGATAGTTATATAAGAGCAGATGCTGCTGGTGCAATAATCTATACGTTTTATGTCCAATGGATGCATGATCTGATTAGTCGACTAATCGCAAAAATAATCAGTGACTAGTCGACAGAGATGGGCAGTAACGCGTTACTTGTAACACGTTACTGTAATCTGATTACTTTTTTCAAGTAACGAGTAAAGTAAGGGATTACTATTGCAAAAACGGTAATTAGATTACCGTTACTTTCCCGTAGGAACGCTGCGTTACTGCGTTACTAAAACCATGATTTTTTGCGAGAATGTCTCACGACAGTGACGTAAGCGAGTGTGCCGTTAGTAACAACAGCTGTGTGCAGATCAACAATGGATCACATATCGATTGTGGGAGAGAGTATGAGCGTGCAGCGTTTAAAGCGTGGAAGTACTGACCTTACTTTGAGTTTGACTCCATAAAATGTGACAAAAACATTAGCGTCCATTGTGCGTGGGAAGAAAACTTCTTTTTACAGCGAAAAAAACCCCTAAACTTCCAAGCAAGCACCGAGTGCGCAACGACATAATGGGAAATTCACAGAGAAAGTCGCGGTTTCTTCAACTGACCGCGGCACACGTGCACCAGGGTAAACCTCCGCCTATCCCAGTCCTGCTTTACAGGTGAAAATAGAGCAACAGGACCGCTGAGTCTTTGACTTTATTTATTTTCTGCTGTGTTTTACTTGCATCTATTTGAAAGAGTGAGTGTAAACACAAAAAATATTTTATTTTATGTGCTGGAATGTGCAGAAAATAGCTTTAAATGTCAAACTAATTTATTCAAGTCAGAGAATGGTGCATATAATTAAATTTTTGCTTGATGCATAAAGTTAAAAGATTAAAACTGATAAAACAAGTTAAAAAAAGAGACTTTTCCATTTGATTACATTTTATATGATGGATTATGTAGAAAAAGTAGAATTGGGCTGAAAGATCTATCGCTTTATCACCTCTTCAGGTTGTAAATCGTGTTTTTAAAAAGTAACTAAGTAACTAAGTAATTAATTACTTTTGAAAATAAGTAATCAGTAAAGTAACTTCTTTGGGGAAGTAATCAGTAATTAGTTACTGATTACTTTTTTCAAGTAACTTGACCAACACTGCTAGTCGACTATCAAAATAATAGTTTGTGGCAGCCCTAGATCTGAGTTTAGCCCACTGCGGTTAAAAGACTTGAAGCAGTTAAAGTGAAAATATACCTCAGTTTATGTTTTAACTGAATTTGAAGATGAAATAAATAAATTAATAATTAAGTAAATAATATGTACATAAAACAGTTGGCACAAATATTTAACACCTCAGGCTCTTTGCCTGAGAACAATAGTGTAAGTGAAGCACATTTGCTGACAGGAAAATTCAACCTTTCGGTGTGTCAGTAGTGAAGACGTCTGCAAAAGTAAGGCTGTATATAAATGCTAGAGGAGGTATTGCTTTTAGGGAATGTGAAGGACAGATTTGCATTTTGCTAAAGCTGTAAGGAATATATTTTAGCACATCTGTCATTTTCTATCCTTCACATGCTTGAAATCATTTTTCCACTTTAAGTGAGAGAACTGCTGTTTCACTGTGACTTCCATGGGTGTGTGCACAGCCAACTATAGAGCATCTGAGTCGAGTCAGGGAATAGAGAAAAAAAGCTTAAAAGGAGACACATCCAATTAAATCCAGCAGACAACTATAGCTACTTTGGAGAGTTCATATGTCCTACATACATCTGTGTGGAGGGATTTAAAAAATACACGTTCTGCTCAAACATTTTGCAAAACAGCAAACACTGTCGCTTTAATTGACAACATTCATTTCTGCCTAGCTTTTGCCACTAAGAACTAATCTACATTAACAACAACAACCACAGTGCATTTTTTAAAAATGTATTTGTAGTTAACTGAGAAAGAGTGCATTTACTTTACGCTCTGTTAGAGCTGTTGCGCTAATAACTGCATGTTAGCTGAGGAGACTCCTTTGCCAACCAACACTCTGTTGTGATTACACAGACTGACTGAATGAAACTTATTCAGTGTCTCATATCTTCTGCCATGAAAAAAAAGAAATAGTTTATTGAAATGACTTGTGGTTGCCCAAGGCTAAAGTTCATATGCAGAACTATGGCTGTGCCTCTGGTTGTAGAGTAAAACTGCCCAGTGAAACTTGCCAACGCTTCTGTCAACAACAATATCTTTTACTCCATTATACCAGAATATATCTTGCATAAACCCGAAGCAAATGTGTAACTGGCAATAGCGTTATGCCGCTGAAGAGAAGGGTAGAAAATTGGTTGTGAGTGTTACATATACATTTTATTATAAGCGTTAACCTGTTTTAATCACGAGATTATTCATAAGAGAAGTAAGATGTTTACAATAGAGCTAAGTTGTTGGGTTGTGAAATAGAATTCATCCTATATTGGTTTATTATTTACACAATTTTTGTCATCAAACATATGTATATATAGTTAAGTACAAAAAATAGATGTAATTTTTCTGTAACGAAGTAACTAAAGTAACTGCAGACAGCAGCACCTATCAGCAAATGCAGGGTATGTTTGTGTGTGTCCTGTGAATCTGTGACTAGGTTATGAAGTCATTTGAAAGCACTCACTTAGGTTCTTTGAAAAGGTTTCCCACACATGTACCACTGGCATAAAATGGGGCTCTCCCTACCATTCCATTACACTAGGCAGTCACATATCCTCCATGACCTCTACATTCATGCAAACACAAGGAAAGTGAAAAAAAAAAGAAAAAGATATTCAGAAAACATGCTTGTATACATGCACGGAAACACTGATTTGAGATGAAACAGTTTAAAATACCTCTCAGCTGTAAACACATACACCCTACACGAGCTGATTATTTCTGGCAATGTGTCAGCGAGGTGCCCCGCAATAATGTAGCACAATGTATTACTTATAGAAAGGTGCACACAAATGACTTTTTTAAAGCCAGAGAGGTAATGATTTTTCCTGGCCAGCTAGCAATAACCACAAAATATTTATGTATAGAAGACCTTTATGCCACACTAAGTTGAAATAGTGATAAAAAATGGCAGATCAAGGGCTTAATGTGGGACTATTATTCTTGTGCAGTGGTGTAAGTCGAGTGTATGTAAGTAACTTTGCTAACCCCTGAGGGACAGAGAGCATTGCAGCATCGGAGAATCGGCCCTCGTCCCCTCAGTGTTTGTACTCTAACCAGGCATGAGACATTGGCCCTGACTGCTACCCACCCCTAGTCACGGTCACCACAAGTTAAATGACCAATTCCAATGCATCGCTTGGGGCCAAATAACCATTCACAGCACTGTAAACCTGAACATATGTGACACGCTCTTGAAATAGTTCCAAGCATATGGTTTGCCATTTGAACAGTAATCTTTGCAGGATAGATTGTGTGAGCTTGCAGAAGTGAACTGATATTTGCTTGTTTGCTTTTTATGAATCTGTTTCTCCTTGTGGGAATGAAAGACTGAGAAATATGATGTGTACTGATTGAGCATCTCAGCTCTTTTTAGTGAGTCAACAAACGAGCACAAGACATGCAAACTGAAATGGTTGTCTGGTGCGCTGTAAATATTTAGGCCCTTTGCTGATCTAGACTTTCATATTCTTGACCTTACAGACACTTTCTGCAAGATCAGGTTGAATTCAGTGAGTTGACACACTTACCGGTACTTCTCTTTTTCAAGTGTTTTCTGAAGTGTAAAGACGGACTTACTTTGTCATCTTTGATAATAATAGCATTTAAATTATGAAGTATGTAATCAGTATAGGATCAGTAATGTGATTGAACTGAATACAGTATTTTTGTAAAAATATATAACTGGGGGAGGATCTGGGATTTGTGCAGTCTTCTTGAGGTAGCTAAACTGGTTCCACTACTTACTTTTACCCTTTTCGTATTTTTCTTTTAAAATATTTGCATTCAATTATTTCAAATCAATTATTTGTGTGTTTGTATCATGCCTATTCTTTTCCCGTTCTGGGTTCTTTTCCAAGAAAAATTCGGATGTGATATATTTACCACAAGACCACAGGATGAAATTCCTGTGGTATTGTGGTAAAAATTCTATATCACTACACCTCTTGTGGAAATAATGCAATCCCAATAGGGGTAAATCTAAGGGCATTTTCCGGGGATGGTGCCAGCTGGGGATGAAGCAGCAAATATGTGACTGTTCTGGGAAACCTAAGGCATCTGGTTTCTCAAGCTAAAGCTCCTAGCATTGGTATTCATCTCTGACTTCTCTGTTATATTGAGTGCTCCACCGGCAACCAAGATAAGACTGAATATGACAACTTTCACATTCAATATATGTACAGCTCTTGCTTCGCTTTTGTAGTACACTGGATTAAAAAATAATGTCTTCATTGCCTTAAAAAGTTCTTAAAAAACATGCTTATATAATTCCATTTCTTTTTGCCACTTGCAGGGGAGGAGGCACTGACAATGTACCTGGCCAAAAACAAGCTGGACAGAAAGCTTGCCAATGCTACTCAGAATGTGGAAGCCCTTCATCAGTTGGCTTCGTCTTACTTCATTGACCGTGACGGTACAATGAGGAAGCTGCATGAGATCCAGATTTCCACCAATGCCATCAAGGTTAGCAGATTTTAAACATGCACATTCACATACAAATATTTTTGGTTCCTGATTTGTTGTGCATGAATTTATGCTTTTTCATAATACATGTATAGATGTATTGTGATATTCAGTGCAAAGGAAGTGCGTCAAATTGACAAGTGAATTTCATGTGTGCTCACTTAGACAGTCAGAGAAATACTTACTTTCTCTTCCTCTAGAGAGACATATGTTGCATAATACAAATAAATTAAAGTGAAAAGACAAAAACACAAACACAGTGCATTTCATGAATATACATTAGCCATTGTAAGGATGGTGGAAATAATCTGAATGTAATACAGGGTGTCTTAATTAGCATATTTTTCCAAAGTATAGAGGAGCAAGCACGACGATAGATAACCAGTGTTAATGATGGCACCACAGGCTGAAGACTGAAAGTAGATATACTATACACATACAGTAGTAAACACTTTGATTGGACAGACAAGTTTCCTATATGGATGCTTATGAGAAGTCAGGGTCAGATGATAATCTGCAACACATACACACATGATAATGTGCATTAGTGCACAGGAATGATTTTTTTACTGCTAAAGACAATATATTTGTTTTCATCAGTGTTCACCGAATAACTGAAACAACAGCAACAAAGGAAAAACAAACACACAACTGTATTTGTAGTGTGAGCCTGCTGCATGCAACTGCTTGCTCACTGTTTATTCAGACTGATTCACCCTTTCAGTGAGGAGAGGGGGCTAGGAGCAGCAGTTGTAAAAACATGTAGATGTGCCCTGAAATGACAGCTGTACAAATACGTATGTTTATTTAACAGAAATTGTAGATTGGGAAGGACCATATAAAATCATACCAATCTGAGAAAGAACTGAGGAAAGTTGTGTTTGTTTGGAAATAGAGCAGGAAGCTAACATGCCCTGAGGTAAAACTGTGTCTGCTGCAGTCAAATATTAACTACTCTGAGTGAGTTAGCTGGTGTTAATTTCAAGCCCAGCTGATCATAATTATTTAGACTTCTCTAGTTTTCCAGGCATTTGCAATCACACAATTCTTAGTGAAAAAAAAGCTTGCAGATGAGAAATTAGGCAGCGAATGCTACCTAATATATAAATAGGATGTTGTCTTGTAAATGTCATCAAAGATATAACTATAAAAGGTCAGCTGGACAAATTTTGAATTTTCAGTTGTGAAGGCCTGTTTCAAAATGTGTGCCCGAATCTATCTATCTATATATAAATGGTAAATGGCCTGTATTTATATAGTGCTTTTACTAGTCCCTAAGGACCCCAAAGCGCTTTACATATCCAGTCATCCACCCAATATATATATATATATATATATATATATATATATATATATATATATATATATATATATATATATATATATATATATATATATATATATATATATATATTTATTTGACAAATTCTTTGACAGATTCTTTGCCTTATTCTGGGTAATGGCTAGAAATAGTGTTGAAATCCCCGTAACTCTAAAATTCCCACAGCAGTTGTGATGCACCTGTGCTTGCACACCTGCACTAAAATCTGCAGGATAACTCTCTTATACACCCACCAATGCTCCACCTCCCTATCTTCATTCAAGGAGCAGATCCTGAGCTTTTTGTTGTTGTGAGTGACAAGTGGATTAAGGGGGTTTGGCAGATGAGAGTCCAGGTAGCAGGAAGTCAAGCATGACAAAATTAAGCAGACCTGACAGTGGCTGCTGAGTCAGTTTCTCAGAAAAGGAAGGCAGGGCGTGTGGAGAAGAGAGACCATCCATATAGCACACATACACAAAGACACACACACACTCACAAACACACACATCGAAAGCTGAGAGGGCTACATGTCTTCTGATCCAAACCGATGGACCAATAACGTATTTCAAGAGGAGAGGGGTTTTTTTTTAAACTTGAGAAAGGGGTGGGAATGGATTGGTGATGGGTAAGTTAAGGAGCTAATGTCACGCAAGAAGGGTTTCTTGTGCTTATCACGTACTGCATGAGGGTTAGTAATGAGTTGTCTTAGACACTAAATTGATGTTTTTTGCTTTTTAACAGGATAAAATAGCCACCTAATAGGTCTGTTCTATCAAGTGAAACAAACATGGCTGTGCACAGTCAGAATGGCAGTGAACTTGTAGCGTGGGTGGTGCAATCCAGCAGTTACATAAAAGAATGGAACACAAATCCATGCTTTTATTGGTTAAAACTATGGTTCCCAAGCTCTTTTTGCTAGACCCCCCTTTGTCTTACAAGAAAAATGTTCGCCCCCCTGAAACGCAGCTGTTTCGTCCACACGTAAACGGCGTTTCGAAACACCGAAACGGAGATTTTTTAAAACTCCTTTTTTTGCGTTTACGTGTGGACGAGGAATACAGAGTTCGTCACGCAACATCAAAGGTATGTGCTTTTTTTTCACGTCAGGCTGTGCGCCACGTTATTGTTTACATGAGATGAATTGCAGAATGGCAGATAGAGACAAAATACTGTTAATCTGACTATCTGCAGGTATTACATGCTTACATACACACGTAGTTACTGTCCCTCCATTTAGAAAGGCAGAGGCGTCACGATGTAATTATTTTATGTGTAGTTGTTTTTTTCCTGTGTAATAATATTCAACATTGCTATCAATACATTTTTCAAAAAATGCCTCTTTGTGCAAAATGAGTTCAAAAACATAAACAGCTGTGGGATACTGTTTGTCTGTGATTTGAACCGGGCAACAGATCGTGGCAGGATCAGCCTGATGTTATTTGGATCCCGCTGTAACTTTACAGTATAAAGAGCTAACATCTCCAAAATGTCAGGAGTAGTTAGTCATTATGAGAAGTGTTTGTGAACTAAAAATCAAGAATGTGGGATACTGTTTGTCCGTGATTTGAACAGCCCAGCGCTGCTCCCAACGAAGGGAAAACCAATTCTGCAGGGGAGACCTACCTCGGAACTTGTGCAGGTGAAACCAAAGCGAAGATATGCTTCACCATATTTTCTAGTCTTTAGCTTAGAATAAAGTTGGTTTGGAAACATATTCAGCGATGTTTCATCTCCTGCTTTGCGTTTGTGTGGGCGCCCCATGCTAGCAGTGTCCAAGCATTTTTTTCCCCCCTTTTCATACCGCACCCCCTCTGCAATGGCTCTGCGCCCACCCCCCACCCCAATAGAAATATGTGGTGACTAGATTAGAGTCCTTGCCCTTTGCATGTAGTTTCCTATTTTATTATTATATTGATTTACTGGAACTATTTGGGCATCAGCCTTTCTGCAGTGGGTGTGTTACACCCAGCAAGTAAGAGTGCTTGGGGTGTGAGGGGGAGACTTTTTAAGAATATCAACTTCTTTCTTTTTTACTCCACAGAGTAGCAATTGGCTATAATTTGTACTTTTGTTTAGGAATATTATAACTGGAGAGTGTCCGGATAGCTTGTCTTAATGGCTAGGGCTGCCACGATTAGTCGACTAGTCACGATTACGTCGACGATTAAGGAATTTAATTTTCGGAGACGTCTGTTACCCACCAGCTTGATAGCTAGAGGGTTCGAGGCTCACTAGAGCCGGCGAGAACAGCCTATTCCCGGCACATCATTTTCAACCCCCCCGCGGTCTTTCGCTACTCAGGGTAAACATGATATATAAGTCACTCGGATAATTTAAAAATGTTATTGTTTGGCTTTTTTCAGTGTTTTATTTGTTCCTCAGTAAATTGGTTTGGCTGAGATTAAAGTTATAGTTTTTACACAGCTGAACAAATGTCAGACAGAAAACTGATTAAACAGAAGTGTGAAATGGTAGAGAATTTACTCTAGTGTCCTGTTATGTTTTACATTGAACGAACAGACGGCCGAGTTTATTAAACTCCACCGAGACAATCTGCAAATTTCATTAAAAGTTTAATAAACTATCATCTTGTCTTTATTTTTAGTTGGCACATACCTTAAACACTTAAAGCTGTAAACTAATGATAGTTATATAAGAGCAGATGCTGCTGGTGCAATAAGCTGTACGTTTTACATCCAATGGATGCATGATCTGATTAGTCGACTAATCGCAAAAATAATCGGTGACTAGTCGACTATCAAAATAATCGTTCGTGGCAGCCCTATTAATGGCACATGATACCAGTATCATGTTTGAGAAGTAGCAGACTGTTTTCTGATGGACCCATGTAAAATCAGGAGCACTTTCTCTCACATGAAAGCTGTTTACTATATTCTATTGTATGCTATTATTTGCTTTTTAATGCACACACATTTGCACATCTTTTAAGAGTAAAGAGGTGCATACTTAATTGTATTGTTTTTAGGGAAATCTGTGTTAAAAACACCTAAAACAGTGGCTGAGCATGTGCTAAAAATGTAAAAATACATTCAGCATTATATACTGTATATTTTTTAGTAATACTAATAACATTGGTAATATATGTTAACCTTGTCTGATATTCAAAATGCAAAACATATTCAAAACAAAATGCATTTAGGATGAATCTGTATTTTCCTTTTACTTGACTAAAAATAAAGGCAGCCTAAATTGCAGTTCTCCAGTCACGTCGGCTGCAGACAGACAGTGATCAAAATGTGCAGTGGAAGCAAAGTCCATCAGAAGGCACGGATCTATAAACACAGAGAACAAGGGCTTTGCTCCTCCAATATTGATTTAGTATGGCTGTAAGTCCTGCTTTGGAGTGCAAACTTACAATCAGGATAAAAAACATGCATCAATACAGCAGAAATGTTTTCCACATTTCCCATCTGCAGGTAAGCAGGTTGAAAGTCAGTTCCGTTGAAATAGTTTGTAAAATGTTCAAAATCTGACCTCTGTGAGATTCAATATTTAATACATTTATTCACTATTAGTTCATTCAGCATCTGTCTAACACTCTTATTACCCTGAGGATTTATAGTAGCTTGAATACACACAGTCTCATGAAAACGTATTTTTTATTCTTACCTGGGTTATCTTTTTGTACTCTTTTTGTACCTTCAAACAAATATTGTTTTTTTTTAAAGCACTGTATATACTAAAAACATGTTTAAATGTATCAATTATTTTGAACTATGAATTCATGGATTTAATATTATACTTAAATTTCTAATGTGAAGGGCAAAATAAATAAGTAGCTTTGTATTGTATTTGTATTATGTGACATATTTCCACAGTGTATAAGTCTGGAACGATAGATGGCAAAACAACTGTATCCTTAAGACACAATTGAAATGATTATGAAAGCTACAGACAACTAATGTGTCTCTACTGAAAGAACTGTCCTCCACATTGGAGAATGAAGAATTTTCTTAAAATGAAAACCATGTTTCTGTCAATTGTCTGCCTAATCGAATAGCCAATTTAACAAAGAGGATGAGACAGACCCTCAGCCAGCAGTAGAACAGCTCCATCAACAGTGTTTATATGGATATTCGTTGTGACGGGCATTCATGAGAAAGATGCTGGTGCCCTGACTGCCCTGCTCAGAGAATCACCAGAGAAGTGCGACAGCTTCTAAAGTCTTGTATGTGTTTCTTACCGTGATATATTATTATATGAGTCAAATACAAATTTCCCTGTGAAGACAGCAAATGACCTTGAACATGGGTCTATTTTGTATATTTTAATTTAGTTTGATCAAGATGATAAAAAGTTGTTTTTCTTCTTCCCTACTTTTTCATTGCTGTTGTTTCTTTGTTTTTGTTTCACTCTCACTCACATTGTCTTTGATAGGATTCATATCAACAGGAAAGGTAACAAAAGTATTCTAGAAAATGTAATCACTTGCAAAAATCAGAATTACTACGAGAAATAAGACGCACACATTTTTTAAAACACCGTACTCTTATACACTCTGAATACACTCTCTATTAAGTTATACAGGTATACACATTATACAGATATAGAATGCTGCCAGATACACTGATTCCATACCTAAATCCTCATATGATTTTAAGTAAGAAAGAAAAAGAAAATCAATGATCTGCAGCACCGTAAATCAGAATTTATGCTGTGTATGACTTTGGCAAGCAATACTTGATTAACTGTGTCATTATCAGACTACTAATGAGGCGGCAGAACAGCACGTGAACATCAGGACAGCCAGCAGGGTATATCACAATCAATCTTTGATGACATCAGACATCTGTGCAGGCACTAATGCAAAGCTTCCTCATTATAAACGTAGTTTTTTTCATCAATGAGAAATACAAACAGTTGTTTGATTGTTATTGGACTCCTACAGGTTGCACATGCTGTGCAAGTTACAATGGTTGGAATACTAAAACACATAGAACACTATTAATCTTTAATAAGAAAATTTCCCTAGGACCACTGATTGTATTGCTAAATAAAATTTGGTAATCAAAATCACTGATGGAAAAATGGTTACATTTGGCTAAAGTAGACATGGTCTAATGGTGAAATTTATCACAGGAAAAAAAAAAGCCCAACAGCATGGCACTGATTCTATATGTCTCTACCGAATGGATGTTTCCAGGATGTTTTTACTCATTTGGTCTTTTAGCTGGGTTTGGCTGAGGTTACCGCTGTTACATACATGTCAGCTCAAAATGTTCAATTAATTTGAGATCTAGTAACTGCAAATGTTTAGAAGATAGAGTAGGACAACTTGTTTGCCAGCCTAGCTGTAAAGGGGCATGGTTAGCGGCTTAGCTAAGTGCTGTCTTGCCAATTTATTTTGGCAGTTAGCCTGTTACTTGTGTCAGTTGTTTCAGAGGTTTTTGTATACATCCAGTCTTAGAGGAACATAGGCACTGAATTCTTACAGATGCCCACTCCACAATTGTGACATAGTGCAGTGAGTATGACATTTTAGAGCCTCTGCCACAAACCGGTCCTTTGAGTCCAATGCAGCTATTATGAGTTGGAGATGGATTATACTCCCTGAAGTGAAGATGTAGAAAAATATGTTGACTTGGATAGATGATTAAAGGGGACAAACCTACCACAGACTACAAGCTATAACATAGATAGCAAAGTGGCAATTTGTGAATGAAATGGTTATCAAGAGGGCGGGGAAATGCTCAACAAGATCGATTATTTTGTGCAAATAAAGAGAAACACACTCAAGAAGCAATGGAAACGGTATAAGATTGCTACTAAAAAGACCGCAGGGTGGTAGACATGATATCCCCCCCCCCACTCCTTCAGTGTGTACCCTAATGATTCTTCAAATCCCCCCCAAATTCTCAACAAGCTCAAAGCCAATTATCATTACAATACACAGCACTTTCTGGATCATTGCATGAACTTAAGGCACCTGGCAAGACAGCAGAAGACTACACAGGTAAAGACGAACAACTGCTCCTGGCCCTGTGGTTAGCACCACCACACATTACTGGTTGAGTATTCACTGTAGTACATGCATGGGAAACCCTTTTGACGTGCTCCACAATGTAAATCTCTTTACTGCCAAGACACTGAAAGAACTGCAAGGCACATGCAAAAATTGAGTTTTTTTTAGTGTTCCTTCACCTATAACCACCAAATCCCAAATGAGCGGCTATTGCCAGGCCCATCCCTCTCCTGGGGATGTATCAAAGAAGTATTTCATCAGGTGAGATTGCTGCCTGAAGATCGGCCTATATAGTGATTTCTTGGGTGTGAGAGACTCTACTACCTAGAGTGTGTGAGTTGATCCTCCTGTTTGGGAATATGTGTTCACCAGGTGGTGCCCTATATATACTCCATAGCTAATGGCTATGCATTATCACAACCATCAGGGAAATGATGACTGTTCTATCAAGCACTTCAAAGTAAACAACTAGCTTCTGTTTGCCAGAAAGACCAAAGATGTCATCAACAAACAGAGGGGCTTATTAACTTATTAATGACTTGTTAGCTTTGACAGTGGACAAACTGTTAGCTGTGTCATTAGCCGTTTACCCAAGAAGATCATCAGCTAAACATACAGACATGTACCCCATACACCTGCCCTGGGACTGTGCTGGTCATCCCACATCCCACAGATACGCTGTGCTATAAACTAAATTGCTTTCCTCCCTTTGCCCCCATTTCTCACAGGATTTACTATGAGGGTCAAGGTTCTTTTTCACCAAATCTTGGACAAAAAGCAGTAGTGGAATGACCTTTTAGACAATAACATGCTTACAGCAATGGAAATTTGCTAACATGACCTGCAACACTTGGATGACAAAAGACTGTCTTGCTGCTATGTGAGTGCAGCTCTTGACCGTGCAGCCAGTAAGTGGGAGATTTACATCTTCTGAAATATACCCTGGCATATAGGCGGTTGCATGGGATACCTGCTCACAGACAGGAAATAGGATACAGGTGATAACTCAGAAAAACATCCTATTAATTTGTAATAACCATTTCCTCTAAAGGGATAGCGAATCCAGTTCATGCCAGCCAAACCCCCAATGCATAAGTTGTTCACTACTAACCATTTCCCTCTATGTAAGGGTCGACACTGTTCTTTCTGGCAGTCATCTGATCATGCGCTGCACAGAGTTCATTCAGTTGTTCTTTTTCACACACGCATCATCTCCAACATCCAACCCTTGAAGATATTCCCATAGATCTATTTGCAGATTTAATTTAGCCGCTTTTCAAGTTGAAACTCTAGCCAGTCCAGCTGTGTTTGTGATTGAAACTCATGCCATCTGTGCCCCAACAATAAACCCTCTTTCAAAGTCTTTCGCTCTTGCATCTTGAGACAAGACCAGAATCCCTTTGGGCAGCTAAGCATTTCATCCATGACACAGCATCTATCCAAATGTTAACTGTTTAACTGTATCATACATTGAGCATGTATGGTTATTTAGGTTTATCGTTTAGTTTGTGATCCACTGGGATGTTTCAGTGCAAAGAGTTGTCTTCATAAAAAATGTAATGGCTATACGTAAGATTTAAGCTCATTCTTTAGATATTATATGGCATCTAAAATACTTTTGGTTAATGTAATTGTAATGCCCTGTGATCATTAATGAGACTTTATGATGAGTGTAAGTCAGCAATATAGTTTGAAAGTAAAGTGCAATTCTAATGAATTACTTTAAAAATGCTATTATATAAACATTTCTAGGCACTATGTAAGGGTTATTAGCAATTATATGATAAATATAATTGCTGCATATGTAGAATAATGCTACCTAAAAGCAGTGCAATGCTAAACTTATACATATGTTATTTCAACCAGTTACACTATTAAAACTTTGCTAAAAGCTGCCATTAATGGGTATAAACATTTTTTCAATCATATATCAATTCATTACTATCATTATTTTTAAGGTACTTATATGTATTTATATGACCTTCTTACAAAACGTTAGTGAGGTTTTTCCCCACTGTGCATAAAATCATACCTTGCTGATAGAAAAAAGATGACATATGGTTGTTTGTCTTTGTGTGGCTGAACTTCATTGCTGCAAGCTAGGACTCCAGTGGGGAGGGAGGGTCATTTAGGAATGAAAATAAGATACCCAATGGAGTGTTTTAATAGAAAGAAAATGTCAATTTTACGAATGAGTGTGTTCCCGTGGAAATGTGTGATTATGCAGCAAGACGTATGATGAGGAACTGGCTGTGTGAATGTGTGCTTGCATGCTATCTTGACTGTATGTGAGTCTGCATGTGACTGAGCGGCTGACTGTGTCGCGTACTCTATAGTCATTCATGCATGAAGTGTGCAAGTGTGCATTCCTACAGGGTGTGCTTACTGCATCCCTCACAAGGTCACCTATCCATACAGTTACTCTGGGCAGATTTACACCAGCAATCAATATGCACATTTCCTGATGATGCTGCAGTGCTGTGGGTGGTGGTAGTGTACCAGCAAGAGTCATATGATCCTTTTTCTCATCTCTCAGTCTAGTCTTGTGAGCCTTGTGTAGGGCAAGAGAAATTTAACATGTATACAATATGACCCAGATTTCTGTCGTCTGCAGAAGCCAAGTTCGGAGCAGTTTACATCTAATTTGCATTTGCCACAAGCAAGCATGACAGATTTTATATTCAGTGTTGCTTGAGTTACAACACTCGAGGGTGCCAAGTTTATAATTAGAAATGCCCTAAAGTTGATCTTTTTTTTTTCCGTATCACTTAAAACTAAAGAGTTACATTAATAATGTCTTTTACACTTGACACATTTAGATATTTAAATATTCATACAGAGAATTTTATAAATGTTCAAGGGAAATGTGCTACTACAGAAAAAAAAACGTGGTTGCTCCGTGCCTCCAGTGTGACTTAGAGGAACACTCTAGCCACACGAAAAATGATATGAAGTAGGCAGAAAAGTGTCCTGAGAGAGTTTTCACTATACCAGGGTGAAGAATTACAGAGGAGCACGTCTCTTCTTTTCTATGTAGCCATAAATAGCAAGTCATTAAGAAAATGGCATGTGATGGGCAGATTAGGATGGTGCAGCAGAAGAGACGTGTAATGAAGACAGTTGAACCTTACAGTAATCTTCCCTGTCCCACTCACCCATCTTATTGCCTCATACATTGTTTTCCTTATCTCACATAGCTTCAAACCACCTTTTATTTCTCCTTGTTCTTTCTTGCAACGGAGACTAGAATAATGTGTGGTTTGGTTTCAGAGAAACATCCTTTTCAGTATAGCAGTATAGAAGTAAGATCATACTACTCCCATGACAACTTCAAGGAATTGTAGAAATAATGACAGCTTCCTATGCTGTGTAATTTTAATGAACCTGACAAAAAGTGATTTTATTGCACGCTGAAGCAGTCGATACACACTGAATCATATGTAGAGATAGGGAGATGTTTTAGGTGACAAATGACAAAGTTATCTAATACAAGGCATAAGGGGACGGTATTATGATACATCTGGAGAGATGTATTAATAAAAAGATAGGTATACACTGGCCTAAACTCATGGATGCATTTACCTTGTGATACATGTGTGCACAAACTATGAGCAAAGCTCACATAATAGCAGTTTTACAGCTACCTTTTCCGTGTTTTATCCCTAATAATTCACAGTGCTTTAGAGTCTATTTTGTATAATAATTTTATATGAGATTCTTTTTTTCCATTGCACAGTTTTCACGAAATGACCTTTACCTATGATTTTAACTGCCAAATGTTCCTCTTTGTATTAAAGAAATTCCAGTTGGCGCTTAATGAAAGGCAGGTACATTAGAAAGGTCAGCTATAGATGTGAAGTGAATGGGCCTGTGTGCTGGAAAGGCAGATACCCAATTAAAGCAAGTTAACTAGGCCAATTCAAATCAAATAAAGTGAGAAAGATGACGGACTATAAATACATAGCTTGAGATGTAAACATGCAAATCAAAATTTTCAGATGTGCTTGAGGTCAAAATGTTTCATGGGGTAGCTACTTAGCCACTGATCATTACATATGCAACCGGTTCCCAAGAAACAAGCAACATGATTGAGTCTGAATGCACAGACACACTGTATGCAAACACACACGTTACCCACAAGTACCCACACATACTACATGCACCTGATGTACTGCAGCTGCATGGTATGTATATCATGAAGTTATATTTTGCATTTTGAAATACAGAGAACTTTGCACAGGAAAAACGTAGGTTTTTTTTTTTTTTTTTTTTTTAATATATGGGGCTCGGGGAATAATATATGTGCATTAAGTCACCAACAGAACCTGCAACTTTAGATCTCCTGTGCATTATCTCTTATTTACTTGGTTAGATGATTTTCTTGGTGACAGATGACAATTAGATGGTTGTTCCAGAACTATGGTTTCTGTCTGTGGACTGTTATACAGTCCGGGCCCAGTGGGATTCCACTGTTGTGTTCTGCTTAATAATCCAAATCCTCTAAGTCCCCCTTGGCCCACTTCAGTCCTTTGATTGCTCCTTGTATTTTTATTACGTTACACTCCATTTTCATAATCTGGTGCATAGCATTCTTATGGTGTGTGGTGGAGAAAATGAAAAGACAGAGCCTAACAAGTAATGCACTACGCTCTCCTAAGGTCATCCAGATTACAAGGGTCAGTCTCTAATCCTTAAAGCCGGGTGTGCTCTTAATTTGGAACCATAATTCTTGGAGCAAATAACTCCATAGAAAAATGGCTGTGAAGAAAAATGGCAAGAAGCAAGTGTTCTTGCACACAATTTGTGTGAGAGTAAAGATCTAAATATGCCTTAGCTTGCCCATGAAATCACCTATTTTGTCACATGGGAGATGTCCCGAAGTGACAGGGGACAGATATCCACCTTTGTTCAGTCACCCTGGGTCGTGCAATACAACCTTTTCAAGGAGGTCATTCATTTCACAATAAGAACAACAAAAAGGGAGGAAAAGAGCTGGGTCAGCAAAAATGTGAATGGCACAGTGTGACTGCGTCGTTCTGTTATCAGTTCAGATGCACACATTAGTCAAGTGCACCTCAGCACCTCAAAACTTCAAAACCTTTGCCATTCAATTCTTTATTTCTTTTAACCAAACTAATGAATTGTGGCTAAAAACTGCAAGGAGGTGATCATTATTACCTCATTAATAGTTTTTAAAAGTCATACATGCTAACCTTTGTTGAAAGGAAATTTCTTTGAATGTGATTCAAATTAAACTGGAATAAGCCCTTATATTATGAAGACAGTAAAATGTGAATTTCTAATCTGGAAAGCAGGAGTTCAGTTACTTACAGTGCTGTAAACAGCAGGTACTGTATGCGTTTTAATTTAAAATAGTAAAGCTTCAGTGGATCAACCACTTTTTCCCATTTGTATCTTAAAGGAAAAGACCAGTAAAACATTTGGTGGTAGCAATACCAGAATGCTAGCGTGACATTTTTAAATAGTATTTCCAATCTCTGTATGTTTCTTTCACACTCCATTCATTTAATTTCAGTCATTAAAATGTTGTATATTTTTAACAAATAATATGCAACAATGGCATACCGTAATCTACAGATAAAGAATGTCAGCGTTATCGTCAAATATGAAGAACAAACAAAACAAAAACAAAAAAGCTATTGCATCTCTAGCATGTGCCCTAATATAGCAAGATTTATTCAAGAGCATATTGATTGAATATGAAGATTATATAGTTCTACTCCAGTCTGTCCCTGTCTGTCTTCTGATTTTGCCGCCTGATGCCAGGGGTAGATTTACATCTGTCTAATTTCGTGCTTGTCAGCCCACCATCTGGTATGGTATCAAAATTAAAGACAGGAAAAAATGATATCACACTGTCAATCACACACACACACACACACAAATGTGCAATATAAGTTACTGAAGCTGTCTGTGGTGAAAATTCATCTCACAACAGATATGAATGTGATGGTTCTGCGTCTTGACCCAGTGTTTTGAATCTTGTTTAATCATTATTGTGTGAGTGTCTTATGTTTCCTCGTTTAGTTTTCTTGCACTTATGATTGCATTTTTCTCTGTGGTTTTGGTTTAGTTCCCTTTAGTGTTTCCCTTCCCCTGTGTTTTGTCCTCAGTGTGTCCTGTAGATGTCAGTCTTGTTGTTATGCCATGTCATCTCGTAGCCTTTGTCTCTGTGTTCTGTCTTCAACGTTCCCTCAGCCTCCCCAGCCTGTCTAAAGCCCTCTGTGGATACAAAAGCTCACCTTGTTTTTCACACATTTTAATGAGTTCAGTTTTAAATCATTTTTGTTTGCAATATATAATCTTGTAAGGGCACAAAACTTTTTAAATTGGCATAATCTCAAACCAAATCTAAAAATGAAGCATTGATACAATATGTAAAATATTCTAAGAAGTTGCATTTCAATCCAAACCGTGATATATTCTCAATCCAAATATTTTTCACTGTTCAAAGGCAGGTTTGTCTGCGCCTCCTCTACCCCACATAGCTCCTAACAAATATTATTGCACTATTTAAAACTGGAAACAGTCTTTTATGTCAGGAATTTCAGGGATCTTTTTGCTTAAATGGGTAGTTTCAGAAGCCCTTCCATCATATCAGATGTTGGAATGTGTAAAAATGACTAATTTGAGGACTTGCAACATGTGGATCATTGTTTGCAAATTTTGTTGCTTTGTTTAAATTTCTTTATATTTATTGATTCATTTGTTATGCCTCTGAGATAAAAAGATTCTTTCAAAATCCTTGACACAGGTTTGACTAAGCCAGGTTAGATTTCTGATTTCAATACTTTCTGTTATGCTTACATTGTTTTATTTTTGTTCCGTTCTCTATTTTTTTGTCATAGATAAAGATGTTTATTGTTTTGTTGTTTGGAACAGAACAATCCCATAGTTCAAAAATATTCCTCCTGCAAAACAGCTTAATTTCTCCCCCCTCCCCCCCAAAAGATCGCATCCTTGTGGCAAGATGAACATCAGCCTTGTGGAAAAATAACCGAGTCAGTTAGTTCTCAATACATTATTTGCCTGTTGGTGTAATAACAATAGTGTGAATGCTGTACAGTCTGTACATATGAGAGTCTAAGTAGCTCAAACATAATAATACACCTAAACATTGTTAAAGGGTGGTTTGTTGTGTGATGGCTTCTTTTAAATGAGGAATACTTCATCGAGCAGAGTACAGTGAAAGCACAATAGATGAAACAAAGATATGTAGTCGTGTAATAGTGTAGTAATACTTGAACACAACGGGCACGCAGACGTTTGTATGCCCGCACGCACACAAGTACAGAAAGTGAATCTGATATGTGTTTTTCATTTGAGTCCTAATTCTCTTGCAGGTGACAGAGACACGGACGGGCCCGCTGGGATGCAGTAGCTATGACAATCTGGACTCAGTTAGCTCAATCCTTCTGCAGAGCCCTGAGAGCAAGCTTCATCTACAAGGTAAACACTGCCCACATTCATCCCCAGAATGCTGGCTGTCACAAAGAAGGAGGGTCAAACTCTCGCTTGACCTCTAAAATGAAATGACATCTATACACTTAGATGAAATAGTCTGAGGTGGACTAAAGAAATGGCTTGTGGTTTCTGAAGAATTGAAAGTCAATGCATTTTTTAATTGGCACTGGGATGGGGATAGAATTGCTCCCCATTCCCATCTGGGGATTTCAGCACAATGTTCTGGTTATAGACGTGCGCTTGTGTTCTAATGTGATTGTGTCTTAAGTCTTTCTAAGCTTTGATCAAAGACAGGTCTCCAAAACAGTTGTTTGAACAGTGCAAACTAATCAGTCATGAGAGTACAAAGTAGCACTTTCTGTGTAGCTGCAATGTGTAAAGGGACAAATGAAACAAGGTGTTTAGACAGTGTTTTTATGTTTGACAGTGCTAGAGCCATATAATGGTTTATAGGAACAAGCTCGCTATTTATACAGGAGTTTCTTTCATTAGGATTTGTCAGTATTTGAAAATGAATCTACTTTGCTCATGGATCATACGTTGGTCAGTGCACACAGCAAATTTACCTATGAATGGTGATGTTCTTTTAAATTAAAATAGGTCTGTCTTTCTAACAGAAGTAACAATTAGCTTAAGAGAGGAATTACATGCAGTGTCAGTCACCCAGGGGAAAACGAATGATGAAAGACTCTGTAACTGTGGTCAAGTGTTTGAGAAGTGTGATTGCTTCTTTGATTTATTTCAGTTTATGCAGGTTATTAGAACTAGTTTGAAAATCACATAGGCCTATTTTTAATCCACACATCTCCATCTCCCTCTCAGAAGGGATCATTATTCCTTCTCCAAAGTCAGAAAACTAAGTGGTTTGTCAAAGAAACACTTTTAAGTCCTTGGCTGCCACTTACTCAAAGCACTCTATAGGTTTTGGGAAAAGCTTTATTGTCATGCACCAAATGTATTAGCCTTGTGCTTTGAAGAGTGCTTTGTCACAGAATTGATAGATGACAGGCCCGGAAAAGATTCTTTCTTTTGGTTTGATAATAACTCCACTAGAAAGCGAATGCTTTTATGATTGGTTACAGGCTTAGCAATTTTTATTAAACTAAATTATATTGGTGTGTGTGTGTGCGTATGTGTGTGTAGTGTGTATGCTTATGTGTACCAGAGAGCGGTGGTGGAGGCGGGGGTGTTAAGAGTTTGTCTGAAAATGTGTTCTTTGGAGAGCAATCATTGTTTCTGATTTTAATTAGAGGACAGCTGATGGTGTAACTTCTTCAATAACTGTGGTGCTCTTCAAAGTGATGGCACTTCACTCAGCCCATGAAGAGGGATGTGGCCAGTAGAGAGCTTTTAAGGTCTATGCTGATCAAATATGTTAATAATGAGACCCAACCATTTAATACAACTTATAGTTGTCAAGAAAATGGTTCAGTTTAGATGACTTTATTTTTTTTAGTTTAGTTGTAGTTTATTTATTTTTTTGTCTCTTATTAAACAATATATTTTTCTCAGATTAGAGTAGCCATCTATTTTTGTAAAGAACATTTGTTTGCAGTCTAAGAGTCGGTATGGCTTCACTTTACATGCCTACATGCCGTTTTCCGTCATTAACAACATAAACACAAACATCGAGGTAGTCTTTATCTTGATCTGTGAGGCACTGCTGCAAAAAAGTTGGACTCTTTGCCATCCTAATTCAGAAAAAGTTTGGACTTGGAGGAAAATACAAATAAATGCAGAATGCAATGATTTGCATTTAAAGATTGTGGAACAATTTCAGAATAATGTTCTCCGGTGTAAAATTGCAAAGACTTTCATCATCTATAGTCCATAATATAAAAAGATGCTGAGAATATGTAGAAATTCAGCAAGAGTTTTGCCTTTCTGAGAGATGAAGTGGAAAATTAGTGTTGGGTGTCTGTGGTCTGCAGTCTCTCAAGCAGCATGACATTTAAAACATGTATGATTCTGTCATGGAAATCACTGCATGGGCTTAGAAAACACTATCAGGAATCACTCTCTCTGAGCAGAGTTCGCTGTGCCATCCATAAATGCAGGTTAAAGCTCTCTCATGCAAAGAAGATGCCGTATGTCCAGTAACACCATTGTCTTCTACAATACAGGGTGGGCCATTTATATGGATACACCATAATAAAATGGGAATGGTTGGTGATATTAAAGTCCTGTTTGTGGTACATTAGTATATGTGAGGGGGCAAACTCCTGAAGATGGGTGGTGACCATCTTGGATACAACTTTAGTTTTTTCAATTGGAAAAGGGCCATGTGACACATCAAACTTACCGGTAATGTCACAAGAAAAACAATGGTGTGCTTGGTTTCAATGTAACTTTATTCTTTCATGGGTTATTTACAAGTTTCTGACCATAAATAAAAATAAAATGTGTTCAATGTGCTGCCCATTGCGTTGGATTGTCAATGCAACCCTCTTCTCCCACTCTTCACACACTGATAGCAACACCGCAGGAGAAATGCCAGCACAGGCATCCAGTATCTGTAGTTTCAGGTGCTGCACATCTCGTATCTTCACACCATAGACAATTGCCTTCAGATGACCCCAAAGATAAAAGTCTAAGGGGGGTCAGATCGGGAGACCTTGGGGGCCATTCAACTGGCCCATGACGACCAATCCACGTTCCAGGAAACTGTTCATCTAGAAATGCTCGGACCTGGCACCCATAGTGTGGTGGTGCACCATCTTGCTGGAAAAACTCAGGGAACCTGCCAGCTTCAGTGCATAAAGATGGAAACACATCATCATTTAGCAATTTCAAATATCCAGTGGCCTTGAGGTTTCCATTGATGAAGAATGGACCCACTATCGTTGTACCCCATATACCACACCAAACCATCACTTTTGTTGTTCCAGCAGTCTTGGAGGATCCATCCAATGTGGGTTAGTGTCAGACCAATAGCGGTGGTTTTGTTTGTTAACTTCACCATTTACATAAAAGTTTGCCTCATCACTGAACAAAATCTTCTGAGTGAACTGAGGGTCCTGTTCCAATTTTTGTTTTGCCCATTCTACAAATTCTGTGCACCGATCTGGGTCATCCTCGTTGAGATGCTGCAGTTGCTGGAGTTTGTAAGGGTGCCATTTGTGAGTAGCTAATATCTGCCGAAGGGATGTTCGACTAATGCCACTCTCCAGTGATATGTGGCGAGTGCTACACTGTGGGCTCTGGCTGAATGAAGCTAGGACAGCCACTGATGTTTCTTCATTAGTGACAGTTTTCTTGTGTCCACATTTTGGCAAATCCAACACTGAACCAGTTTCACGAAACTTAGCAAGCAGTTTGCTAACTGTAGCATGGGAGATGGGTGGTCTCGTAGGGTGTCTTGAAATCTGCTGCAATGACCCGGTTACTGCGTTCACCAGATATCAACACAATTTCGATCCGCTCCTCACGTGTTAACCTCTTCGACATGTCAATGGCTGTGAACAAAGAGAAACTTGTAAATAACTCATGAAAGAATAAAGTTACGCTGAAACCAAGCACACCATTGTTTTTCTTGTGACATTAGGCAAGGCAAGGCAAATTTATTTGTATAGCACAATTCAACAACAAGGTGATTCAAAGTGCTTCACAGAGACATTAGAAACAAAAATTCATGTGTGCTGCCCTGACAAGCCAATGGCAAAGGACTTTTTAAATCTTATTGACTCTTTTGATCTTGTGCAACCTGTGTCTGTGCCTACACAAAAATATGGGCACACGTTGGATCTTGTTTTAACTCACAATTTACCTGTCTCTAACTTAGAGGTTTGTGATGTTGTATGGTCAGACCATAGGCCTGTCCTGTTTGAGGTTTTCCTTCCTTGTACTAAAGTTAATCTTCCTCCTGTTGCTGCTAGGAGCTGTCGTATTTTTAACCCTTCCTCTGCTGGACAGTTCTCTATTGTTTTTAATCAGAACGGCGGCCTTCCTGATTTCATATGCAATGATACAGAAGAACTGAGTACGTGGTTTTATTCTGTCTGCCAAACTGCTTTAGATTCAGTGGCCCCCTTTAAGCTTAAGCAAGTTAAAGCCAAATCTGAACCCTGGCTGAATGAAGACACCCGGGCTGCCAGAAGAAAGTGCAGGAGAGCTGAACGTAAATGGAAGAAGGATCAACTTCAGGTGTCATACCAAATGTTACAAGATTACTGGAATTCTTACCAGAAAACTGTAAAAGATGCTAAGAGGAAACATTTCGCTACTATTATTCAGGCAAATTGTCGTAAGCCTCATGTCTTATTTAAGACTATTGACATGGTCCTTCATGCTCCACAGTCTTCTGTCGAGTCTTCTCAGGAAATTTGTGAAAACTTCCTACACTTTTTTATTGATAAAGTGCTATCTGTCAAAGCACAGACTTCCCAGTCCGTTCCCGACCCTTCTACCCCTGTCCCTAGTTCTGCTGTCTTTGACAGGTTCGAGCCAGTTTCCATGCTCTGCCTGCAGGAGTTGGTTGCTCACATGAAGCCCTCAGGTTCCCCTTATGATGCTCTCCCTCCTCGATTTTTCAAAGAGGTTTTTCTCACTATAGCATCAGCTGTACAATCCATTGTAAATAGTAGTCTGTCCTCTGGTGTTGTACCTGTCAATCTCAAACATGCAGTGATTCAGCCTCTACTCAAAAAACCTGCTCTTGATCCTGATATTATTGCGAATTACAGACCTATTTCCAAACTGCCTTTTATCTCAAAGATTCTTGAAAAGGTAGTTTACAAGCAATTAATGTCCTTCCTAGAAGAACACGGTATTTTAGAAGTTTTCCAATCTGGTTTTAAAGCTTTACATAGTACTGAATCTGCCCTTTTAAGAGTTTTTAATGATGTGTTTTTGGCAAATGACTCAGGTGACTGTGTTATTATTGTGCTGTTAGATTTAACTGCTGCTTTTGATACAGTGGATCATAATATTTTAATTTCCCGTTTAGAGCAGTTGGTGGGTATGCGGAGTACCGCACTGCAGTGGCTCAGATCCTATTTGGCAGAGCGAACTTTCTCTGTGAAACTAGGGGAGTTTGTATCCTCTACTGCTTCTCTTCAATGTGGGGTTCCACAGGGTTCAGTTTTAGGCCCGCTTCTTTTCTCTCTATATCTCCTACCCCTTGGGTCTATTTTCAGGAAACATGGGATTTCTTTCCACTGCTACGCCGATGACTCCCAGATTTATTTCCCACTTAAAAAGATAAATGGCTTCTCAGTAGACCCGCTGCTCAGATGCCTTGATGAAATAAGGACTTGGATGGCTTTGAACTTTTTACATTTTAATGAACAGAAAACAGAAGTGATGGTTTTTGGTGGCGCTTCTGAGGCCACTATTATAGATCTTGGTTCACTGGCACAGTATGTTAAACCAGTCATCACTAATCTGGGAGTTAAAATAGAGGCAAATCTTAAACTTGAAAGCCAGGTCAGAGCTGTTGTAAGATCTAGCTTTTTTCATTTGAGGGAATTAGCCAAAATAAAGCCTATCTTATCGAAACAGCATTTTCAGACAGTAATCCATGCCTTTGTTACTTCTAGGCTGGATTATTGTAACGCACTTTATTTTGGGGTTAGTGATGCGTCCATTAGGTGCCTGCAGGTTGTGCAAAATGCTGCAGCACGTCTTTTAACTGGAACAAAAAAGTTTGAGCACATTACCCCTATTTTAATTTCACTCCACTGGCTACCTGTACATTTTAGGATTGTTTTTAAAATTCTCTTATTTGCTTTTAAATCTCTTAATGGCCTGCCCCCCCCCTACCTCTCGGAGCTACTACAACCATATACACCTGCCCGTTCCCTTAGGTCCGCCAATCAGCAACTCCTTAAGGTACCGAAAACTAAGTATAAACTTAAAGGTGATCGTGCTTTTGCTGTAGCTGCTCCAAAGTTGTGGAATGATCTGCCCTTGCATGTTAGGCAGGCCTCTTCTCTCTCTGAATTTAAAAGTCTTCTTAAAACATATTTATTCGCTGAAGCCTTTGGCATTGATTAGAGGGGTTGACTCAATTTGTTTTAACATGTTTCAATTTATTGTATCTATTTATTTTATTGTATCTCATTTTAATTTTCTTTACGTATGCTATTAACATGTACAGCACTTTGTGAAACTCTGGTTTTATGTTAAAGTGCTTTAGAAATAAAGTTGGTATGGTATGGTAAAAACAAATAAAAAGCATGATTTAAAATTGATTAAAACAAGCAAACAAACTAACTAACTAAACACACACATTTCACACCTGTTCGCGTGATCTGAACCCTTATCGTAAGGGGAGCTACCAGTCCTTCTGTGGACGAGCTACTTTCTATTTTAAATTCCCTGAATTTAAAATACTCTCTAGACCCAGTCTAGACCCAGTTGGGGAGCTACCCAGAGCTCTAATCCCACACCTGTTCGCGCGATCTGAACCCTTATCGTAAGGGGAGCTACCAGTCCTTCTGTGGACGAGCTACTTTCTATTTTAAATTCCCTGAATTTAAAATACTCTCTAGACCCAGTCTAGACCCAGCTGGGGAGCTACCCAGAGCTCTAAACCCACTTAACAAACAAACAAACAAACAAACAAACAAAAACAGTATATAAAATCAAAACAGATAAAATCAGAACAGTAGATAAAATCAGTAGTTAATGTAAGTTTTGAAATTTAAGCTTAACAAACAAACAAAACAGTATATAAAATCAAAACAGATAAAATCAGAAATAGATAAGATCAGTAGTTAGTGTACGTTTTGAAATTTAAGCTTAAAAGTGTGGATTTGGTGCTTTATTCAAATGCAGCTGAGAATAGGTGAGTCTTCAACCTGGATTTAAATAAACTGAGTGTTTCAGCTGATCTGAGGCTTTCTGGGAGTTTGTTCCAGATATAAGGAGCATAAAAGCTGAATGCAGCTTCTCCGTGTCTGGTTCTGACTCTGGGAACTGATAAAAGACCGGATCCAGATGACCTGAGGGATCTGGATGGTTCATACTGGGTCAGGAGGTCACTGATGTATTTTGGTCCTAAACCATTCAGAGCTTTATAGGCCAGCATCAGAACTTTAAAGTCTATCCTCTGACGGACAGGCAGCCAGTGTAAAGACCTCAGAGCTGGACTGATGTGGTCCACTTTTTTGGTCTTAGTGAGGACTCGAGCAGCAGAGTTCTGAATGAGCTGTAGTTGTCTGACTGATTTTTTAGGTAGACCTGTAAAGATGCTGTTACAGTAATCAAGCCTACTAAAAATGAATGCATGGACTAGTTTTTCCAGGTCCTGTTGAGACATTAGATCTTTTATCCTTGAAATATTCTTGAGGTGATAGTAAGCTGACTTTGTTATTGTCTTAATGTGTTTTTCTAAGTTTAGGTCTGCATCCATCACTACACCCAAATTTCTCGCCATTACCAATAAGTTTGATGTGTCACATGGTCCTCTTCCTATTGAAAAAACTAAAGTTGTATCCAAGATGGCTGACTTCTAAATGGCCACCATGGTCACCACCCATCTTGAGGAGTTTGCCCCCTCACATATACTAATGTGCCACAAACAAGACTTTAATAACACCAACCATTCCCATTTTATTATGGTGTATCCATATAAATGGCCCACCCAAAGGGTGCTGAAAGGTGTATGCAGGTTGTGAAGTAGCACTTCCTTCCGTCCAGACAATGTCTTATATAGGGAAGGTCTTGCATAGTTCAGCATGCTAAATGCATGGTGCAGCTGTTACACCACTGTGGCTTTGTCCAGGTGCTGAACTGATCTGCCCGCAGTCTTCTGATGTCATTGCACAGTGGCCTTTGCTTGATGTATGCACAGTGACTGTATGTTTAATAACTTGTTGTACACGCAGGGGTAGCACAGTTAATGTGGGGAAAATTATGGATTTATAAAGTAATTTTACAGTGGAAATAAAGTGTAGGGATTAAAACAATCAATCCATAATTGTAATACAACTCATGCATGATTCTAAATAAAAATAATATTATTTTTTCAATTATAAAAGAAGTCAATAAGCAAAAAATGTATAGCTAGAAATAGACAATACCAGGAGTGTTGCTCTGTAGCTGATTAATAGTTGAGCAAATAAATGGCTGAACATATTTTTGTGACTAATATATGGCTGCTAGGGTATACTACTTATTGTTCGGCTATTTAGGTTATTTCACATTGCTGCTAGTACGAGGATTGTATTATGTCATTTAAATGTTTGTCACATGATGGTCAGATTAAAAACAAAACAAAAACCACGCCAGTGTGTTACTTTAAAACTCAAACAGTTTAGGTTATATTAATATAAAGGGAAGTCTTTATGGACATCTCTCTTTGGTGGAGGGTTCATCAAAAAAAAGAAGAAAGGTCTTGGTGTAAATTACCAAAATCATTATCATGACCAAAAGAGTATTTGTGAAGGAGAGTAGGCACTTAGAACTGGCTTTGGTCTCAACTGCAGGTGGGAAGTGATGAATTATATCTAGTTTCAAGTACCACACGGTGGGGAGAACACTGGTTTTCAAGAGACGAGCTGAGTGAGTAGCCGTGATTTAGCCTGTCTCGGACCAACTCTTAATAAATGAAGGGGTAATGAATGCGTAAATGATCCTGGATTCTCCTAATCCCACCACCCACATCAAGCAAACAACATATTCAGCAGAAAAAAAACGACAATGCATATAAAATCCAGGAGCCCCATGGGTTCAGTGGGATAATTGCTTTCATTGTTCTGCTGTTCCTTCAGCTAAACCGATACCGATGACATTTAGATAAGTGGAAGTGACATACATAATCAGAACACACGAAATATAAATTGTCATCTCAGCAGCATGTTTTTCTTGTTTCTCCACTGTGAGGGAGGACTGTAAGTGTCATGGTGGCTCCAAAAGCATTTTTTTCCTCTTTAGACAAACACAGTTCAATTCTCTGCAAGATTTACTGTGTCCCTAGACTGGCCTTTACATTGAGTGGCCCAAAAAATAACAGCTTTGACAGCATTGTCCTCTTTTTACAATACACCATAAATGAACTTCTCAGACTGTCCCTTGAGGAAGATGACATTGGCTGGGTCCAGTGCTACTCTAATAAGCACTAGCAGCTCTCAGCACATCTAATGAACGCCCACCATGTGTCTCATTTACAAATGCCTATTGACCTTTTACCAGACAATTAGCTAAAATGCTAACTTTTGGCATTTAAACTGTGGGGAGGAGTCACAACTGGCCAATGTGGAAGATCACAGATCACTGCCTGCTATCTAATATGAAAATACACATCACCATGCAACATCTACGTACTTGATTCATTTATCAGCGGGAAGTGTGAGCACCTCTATAAAAGCAGACATTTTGACAGTTTGCTGGCCTGAACCATTCAGGTGTGTGTTAACACAATATTCATCCCAGGAGTGAACATCCCAGCAAATTCACCCCAAGGTCAGACCCTGCAATCCTCAGAGAAATTGCAAAAAACCTAAGAGCTGCTTCTCAGACTCTACAGGCCTCAGTTAGCATGTTAAATTTAAAAGTTCATAACAGTACAGTTAGAAAAAGACTGAAAGAGCATAGTTGTTAGTTTGAGATGCCAGGAGAAAATCTCTTCTCTCTAAAAATAAAAAAAGAGAGAGACTCAGCCTGAATCTTTTTGCATCCTGATGAAGTCTGGATGGTAAGAAAAATAACATACGCAAAGTGGTTCATTTCCATTATTCAAGTTTTTATGATTTTTCCATGTAGCTTCTCCTGTTTACATATATTTTCTGTACTATCTGCACTAGAAGTGCATGGGGAAAGTGCTTTTGAAGGAGCTGGCTACAGAAAGCAATTCTGAACGACACTTTTAGATGGTACACCTCCAGAATTCCTGTTTGCGTTCTGTTTAATATGTAAGTGATGAAACTGTAGTCATTTGTGATGATCCAAAATAAGACTTTTCAAGTACATTTTGTTCTCAGTTTTGTGTTTTTTTGTGTTATTATTCTATTTGTGTTCATTTGTCTTAACTCACCTTTTTCTCAGTTTCTCCACTCTGTGTTTTTTACCATTGTTTTTCATGCTATTTTTTAATTTAACTCTTCAGCAATCCAAATCATATTCCATATTGTGTACACTGGGCATTTATGTGTGAAGCTTATGCCACGTCTTCTTCATTTTATGTGAATGAATAGACGGAAATGAAAAAAGGGTAATCTAGACCAGCCATTTTAATTGCTTATGAATTAAATAAAAGGATCATATTAATATGCAGGGTCACATGAGTTACAACACAGATGCATTAATAGAAAACCCACTCTATTTCATTCTTCTATTTAAACTTTTAATCATGACTTTTTTCTGGTTTTACTATTGTATTTTTTAAATCCAGACCTCTGTACTTTAGCAGGTTACAGGCATACATGCCATATGCACAAATAACCAATCACAAACCTGTGATCTGTTTTTTTTTTTCCAGTTTTTTTTTAGTAATTTTATTCGGTAGGATTAGGTCCAGAACCTGTCACAGGCTGGGTCTTCGACCCAGCACTTTGAGTTTTCTTTGTTTTGTTCTTATTTTTTGAGATGTTGTTAGTTTTGTGTTATTTCCTATTTGCCTTTAGTTTAGGCAGTTATTGTTCCTGGGTTTTCTATGTTTGAGTTCTTGCATTATTCATCACGTATTTGGTATGTTAAGTTTGTATTGTCATGTCTAGTTTTAGTGTTTCCTGTTTTATTCTGACAGTGTCATGTGTTCTTTGGTCATTGTATTTAGTTTCACTCCTCCTGGTCCTGTCATTAGATTCATGTCAGTCAGCTGTTTCCTCATGTGTCTCCACTTCCCCTGATCACCTCATGTGTGTATTTAAGCCTTCTGTTTTCTGCATGTCATGGTTGGGTCGTCTGTTTATCTTACCAGAGTTACAGTCACAGTCATAGTCTTCGCCTGTTTTTCCACCATAGTCATAGTTACAGTCTTTGTCATAGTCTTTGTTTCTTAGTGGTTTTTTTTGTCAGTTTGCTTTAGGTTCCTGGTTTTAGCCCTGCAATCATCCAAATAAAGGATCGCTTTCTGTTTAAACTTACAACTCCTCGTCTTCATCTGCCTTTGGGTCCTGTTTCCATTCACATCGGCGCACCCCGCCGTGACAGAACGACCCGACCAGTATGGACCCAGCGGATGTCTGCGAGGATTTTTTTGAGTTCAGCACTCGTGTGACCATCCTCCAGGGACAGTGGAGAATCTATTCAGTATGCAGACAGGAGAGTGAGAAGGAGTCAGTTAAAGTTCAGCTACGACAGATCTTGTCTGCTTACCCTGTTTACACGGCGGAATTGTCGGAGGATGTGCAGGATTTCGTTCGCACAGTTTTGCCACCGCAGCAGCATCAAATCCATGAACAGGAATCACTGCCGCTGCCTTGCGAGCCTGAGACGGTTTGTGTCGGTTCGCTGAGACTCGCCGCAGCGGCACCACCTCTCAGCTCATCAGTTTCCACACCCTCGTCACAGTCTTGCCACACTCTTGCCACGGTCCAGTGCGAGGAAGCGCTGGACGCCATAGATTTGGACTACGACGAACGTCAGGCAATATTCAGCGCTCTATTGGAGGAGGAGCTCCGGTGGAAGCCATGGCTCATTCCAGAGCATGAGCACCCTTTCCGGGGAACTCGACTGGCTCTCGGGGGTCCCCGGAGTTACCAGGGACTTCCACCCGTTGCTCCGCCGTCTCCCACTCTCAAGAAAAAGCGGCGTGCGTGCCACCGACGCTCCGCACCACAAACGCAAGGGAGTGACTATGTTTTGGCTCCTCATGTTTTTTCTCCGGAGGTTAGAGAAGCTGACACTGCTTTTCCGGTTCATGAGCCCGGCTGTAAAGAGACTGTTTGCACAGGTAATGCTAGCCATCAGGCTCAGCTAAGCTGTTGTGGGACTGCATACCAGGCCGTTTTGGAGCCGGGGACGGAGGTGCAGCTTGTGCAGCCTTTTTCAGTGTCAGCCGGAGGGCCCGGGGAGCCCGTCCAGCCTCATGCTTCGTCTGCTGGAGGTTCGGGAGAACCCAGCCAGCTTCATGTCTCGTCTGCTGGAGGTTCAGGAGAACCCAGCCAGCTTCATGTTTCGTCTGCTGGAGGTTCGGGAGAACCCAGCCAGCTTCATGTTTCGTCTGCTGGAGGTTCGGGAGAACCCATTCAGCCACACGCCACGTCAGCTGGAGGGCCCGAGGAGCCCGTTCAGCCACACGCCACGTCAGCTGGAGGGCCCGAGGAGCCCGTTCAGCCACACGCCACGTCAGCTGGAGGGCCCGAGGAGCCCGTTCAGCCACACGCCACGTCAGCTGGAGGGCCCGAGGAGCCCGTTCAGCCACACGCCACGTCAGCTGGAGGGCCCGAGGAGCCCGTTCAGCCACACGCCACGTCAGCTGGAGGGCCCGAGGAGCCCGTTCAGCCACCTTCTGCTTCACCACCTGTGGCTGCAGCGCCACCTCCTGCGGCTCCCGTGCCGCCACCTGCAGGACCACCACCTGCTGCACAACTGCTTGCTGCTTCTACGCCTCAGCCTGAGGACGACGCCTCGCCTGGTTCTGCCACACCTCAGTCTGAGAACACATATAAACTCATTTCACCCAATATAGACTGTGTGTTGCGGCAACTTACACAGCCTCATGCCACGTCAGCTGGAGGGCCCGAGGGGCCCGTCCAGCAGCCTTCCTCGTCGGCTGGTGGTTCCGGAGAACCACACCAGCCTCATGCCTCGTCAGCTGGAGGGTCCGAGGGGCCCGTTCAGCCTCCCGTCTCCGCTGGAGGGTCCGAGGGGCCCGTTCAGCCGCCTGCCGCAGCTCCATCATCATCCTCGCCTGCCGCAGCTCCATCATCATCCTCGCCTGCCGCAGCTCCATCATCATCCTCGCCTGCCGCAGCTCCATCATCATCCTCGCCTGCCGCAGCTCCATCATCATCCTCGCCTGCCGCAGCTCCATCATCATCATCCTCGCCTGGCCCGGCCTCTGAGTCTTCAGCCTCGCCCGGTCCGGCCTCAGCCTGTGCTTCGTCTGCTGCAGCTCCAGCCTGTGCTTCGCCTGCTGCAGCTCCAGCCTCGCCCGGTCCGGCTTCCGTGTCTTCATCTTCGCCTGGTCCGGCTTCGGCCTCTGTTTCTGTGTCGGCCTCGCTTGGTCCCGCGGCTGTGTTGCCGCCCAAGCCACGTTTTGCCCCTCAGAATCGCCGGCCGTTTTCCGGGCCGTCAGCTGGACTTCGTTGCCATCGGGGTCGGCCCCCTGAACTGATGAACTGTGACCTGCTGTGCTCTCGACCTCCGGGTCGGCCTCCTGAGCTCATGGATTTTGGACTGCTGGACCGTTGGCCTCCTGGTCGGCCTCCTGAACGTTTGAACTTCCTTTTGTTTTGCTGTCGACCTCCGGGGCGGCCACCTGACTCGCTTCGCCATTCGCTCCTGTTCTGCCGGGTTCATGGTCGCCCTCCTGAAGCTGGGTCTCGGACTTTTGTGCCCTTGTTGTTTTTGGCCTGTGTGCTTCTGATGCTTTGTTTTTTGTGGTTTTGTTTCTGGCCCTCCTTTCCTGGTCCCCCTCCGCCCGCCCTGGGTGGGTTGTTGTGGTTTTGTGTTTGTTTTCTGGGTGTTTTCGGGCGTCTGGAATCCGCCCTTACGGGGGGGGGCTCTGTCACAGGCTGGGTCTTCGACCCAGCACTTTGAGTTTTCTTTGTTTTGTTCTTATTTTTTGAGATGTTAGTTTTGTGTTATTTCCTATTTGCCTTTAGTTTAGGCAGTTATTGTTCCTGGGTTTTCTATGTTTGAGTTCTTGCATTATTCATCACGTATTTGGTATGTTAAGTTTGTATTGTCATGTCTAGTTTTAGTGTTTCCTGTTTTATTCTGACAGTGTCATGTGTTCTTTGGTCATTGTATTTAGTTTCACTCCTCCTGGTCCTGTCATTAGATTCATGTCAGTCAGCTGTTTCCTCATGTGTCTCCACTTCCCCTGATCACCTCATGTGTGTATTTAAGCCTTCTGTTTTCTGCATGTCATGGTTGGGTCATCTGTTTATCTTACCATAGTCATAGTTACAGTCTTTGTCATAGTATGTCATAGTCTTTGTTTCTTAGTGGGTTTTTTTGTCAGTTTGCTTTAGGTTCCTGGTTTTAGCCCTGCAATCATCCAAATAAAGGATCGCTTTCTGTTTAAACTTACAACTCCTCGTCTTCATCTGCCTTTGGGTCCTGTTTCCATTCACATCGGCGCACCCCGCCGTGACAGAACCACACTATGACTTGGAAAAAAAAGTTTAAAAAACAAAAGGAAGCAAGTAATATACAAGCTAGTGAATCTAGTTGTGGTCAAAATTTCTCCTAAAGACACCTAGACTGCCTTTCCAAAATATAAGAATTTTCAAGGGGAAATGTTTTTCCCCTCCTTCCCACCCCTGTGGTCTGCTCTTTGTAAGCTGTGGGGCTGTGAGCCAAAGATAACACATTGCGGATATGACACTCCCTGGATATTCCCTTTGCTTTAACTTAAATTTAGATTAGAATGTTGTAGTGTAATCTCACATCAAGGCAGCTACCTATCAAAGCCTAAACTCAGTTTTCTCCCACAGTTTTGCTTTGTACAATATTTTTCAAATAACTCTTGTACTCGCTCTCCTTATTTTCTCACTTTCCTTTTCAGCAATCACCAGAATTAAAATTCATGCATGACTTAGCAAAGCTTTTATCTGTTAAATATGTACCCTCCCATTGCTTAAATGTAATATCACTGTGACGGTTTCAGTATTACATTTTGCCTGGTTTGGCATCTGAGTGCATGCTATATGGAGTATTTTACTGGCAGTCCTTGGAGGATGAGTTATAAAAAAAAGTGTTTTTTCTAGACACCCATGATGAAATCATAGATTCAACAAATTATGGTATTAAGTTGCAGACAGTGATAATATTTGGCATGATACAGTTGTATTTTTTGTTGCAACCTAATCAATTATAATTAATAATAATATTATAACATAAAACCTACAAAGGCTTTCACCTTTAATGAATCTTGTTACGTTCCCCTGAGGGGTCTAGGCGGTGAGGGGGAAGTAACAAAAGGTGTCCAGGTCAGAAAAAGGAGTCAAGGAGGCAAAAGGGTTAAATTAAAGAGTTTTATTAAAGTAGCTCAACTAAGAGAGACGGACAAGCCGCTATCACCATTTAAGAAAAACAAACAAAACTCAGGCGTTGGTCAATAAAGTAAAACGTAAGCCAAAAAGAAAGAGAGCAGCTCACTAGCTGAAAACACGGACATGCAGCTCACTAGCTGAAAACCACCAAAACACAGCTCACTAGCTGCAAACTCAACTAACACTCAGCTCACAAGCTGTAACCACACTAATGGCACTCTGGCCCAGAGCTCACCTTTCCCTGGGCTTAAATACTTTTAATTACTGACGTGAGTCAGCTGTGTAACAGGGAAAGGTGGCACCTCAGGCAGAAGAGGTGGTGGGACACGCCCACACAGGCACCTTCAGGAGGAGGCCCTGCTAGGGCCGTAACAATCTTTTGAATGATTGGAACATACACTTTTTAGGAATTGGCTTGTTTGTGTTTTTTATTTTAGATCTGACTGAAAGATGCACACTATTTAGTTTTACTACAGCTGGGAGTTAAATATGCTTTTATTCTTCCTCATCAATTTGTTTTTTATTTGTTCATCCTCTCTCTAGGCTAACGCCTAAAAACCTGATGATATTGGTTTTGGCTGAATTCTCACTTTCAGCCTCCTCTGGGACCTAGAAGTAAAAATAGCTTACTGAGGAATGAGAATTAAATGAAAGAGGGGATTAACACATGGTAGGTAAATAGTCTAGATTTGAATGGTTTTCTTGAACTCTTGCAGAGTGTGTTTCAGGTAGCGAGACAGGAATAACAAATCTATTCCCTGCCACCTGATAGTATTTATAGTTTATTAATTTAGAAAATGTATTTTTAAGTGGCAAACCAGTAGGAGCTTTAAATGCATTAGGGCAAAGTCATAGAATATTGTTTGTGCAATGTGATATCCTACACAGAGCGACAAAACGTGTACTGGGGCTGAAAATTGCAAATTGGTAACGTATATTAACTGCATCAACGAACGATAAAAGGCCCAGCAACCTCCACAACCCATTACCCTGCAAGGATCCAATCACCTCCAGTATGGCTGTCATAAATTAGCACCAAAACAAAAGCAAACTAATTTGCTTCTTTCAGTCCCCACTGCATGCTTTTCTCTTTCTCCGGTTTCCTCAAGAGCCTAAATTGGAAGAGCCATGAGCCTATCTTGGAAGATTTATGAATATGTTAGAATAGCCTGAGCCAACAGTTTTCAAAGTGGTGAAGTGAAAATAAATTAAACTGGCCCTGTAGGCAAGTCGTGCACCGAGTGATGAATTAGATACTCATTGCTCTGTCGCTTGATGCCTGTCCCTCTTTTCAAGTGAAAATGCTGCAAACGGGGAAAGACAAACAAGAATACAAATCAATTAAGTTTCTTTGATGATGGACTTGTTGAGAAATTGATTTGGGGACTATAAGTGTATTAGTAAACACACTGTTCTGGTTACCAGTGAATAATTTACTAAAGAAAAATATCTGATGTAAATCATAAAGAGAGAGGAGCACAACAATAAATCTACAAAGGCGTTTTCATCATCTTCCCCCCCAACTCAGTCAGCCTCTCTCTTTTTGCTCTGCTTCTTTTTCTGTACGCACAGAGATAGTAGTCCTGCTGCATTCATCTGTTTCTCGCTGGGTCCTGCAAAACTAAAATTATTTGACGACGTTTAGAAATTACAGGGTAACTTTGGCTATACCCCATGGTTTGTCGCGAATGTCTGTTGAATTGCCTCTCAGAAGGACCCATGCATTTTTGAGGCAACTCTCTCCTTTGTCAAAACACACATGCTTCTTGGCAAGACATGCTATAACATAGGATCATTTTAAAAGTGGATGGCTGCGAACACGTTTTTCACTTCTCTCTAACATGCTAAAACCCCAAACCTGATGAAATCTTTCCATGTTGACCTGGAGGTCAGCTTTCAATTGGAAGTGGCCATTCAGGTGAAAGTTTCGATTTGGTCTAGCATGATCATAAATCTCTTTTTCTTTTCTGCTTAGTCTTGCTAGCTGCCGCTTTTGAAAATGCTGTGGTTTTCCACACAGTCATCCTTTTAAAATGAATTTTTCTCATCAGTTCAGTTAGAATTGTATGTATATATTTATTCATTTATTTATTTATTATTGCATTTGGAAAGACCCATGCAGCACAGGAAGTGCTTTTGCAAACGCTTTTTGTATTTGCTCAAATGGAAAGAAATGTTGATGTGCATTTACAGAAAAGTAGTTACTTTATAATAATGAGGAACACTTTAAATGATTTCCTATGAAGTCAGAAACTGCAATGTCCATTTGTGTTAATGCTGTTAGACTATTAGGAGTACATATAACTGTAATTTTCCTGATATTATCATTTAAGTTATTGTACAGTAGATTGTCTAGAATTCAGCAGGTTTATTTATTATAAGAAGAGTGTAAAGCAAAAAGGCATTTCTCAATACAAATAGATGAACAATATGTCTGCGTTTAGGGACGTTTGATGTAAAATTTGGACTTTTGATCTGATGTGTGTACACAGCCCATCGTGACACTTTGAGGGCAGTTGTATGTTTTATAACTGAAATGGGAATGTCAGAGCTTGTCATATGTCTGCCCCCCCTCCTCTCTGGGGTTCTCGTAAAACATGTGATTTCTGCAAGAGGCTGCAAAGGGTGTGCACGTGCGCATGTACATGGGCGTATGCGTTTCTCTGTGTGCATGCGCACGATTGTGTGACTAATACAATATCTCACCAGCCGAAGCCTACTACTACAACTGCTGTGCAGGGATACAAGGCAGCACATGACAGAACAGCTTGAACAGCGCAGCTGAAGTGCACATGCAGCCAACAGCAACCACCTATCTAATTACTTGCTGAAGCCGATTTTGTATTAGGACTAAAAATCATTTCTAAATTCTACTTAAATGGATGAACACTGTTAAAGTGTTAAAGTGGGGAAAAAAAGAAACACTACAAGTCTGCATTGGTGTCCTGTTGTGATGGTTTACAAAGTCAAAGGTGGGCAGAGAAAAGCAATCACCAAATTACTTTTTACTCTGACCCATCATGTATATCTGTGTTCTGTGTGCAGCACAACTGACAATAATTCAGCATCATGTCGAGCTCATCCACCTCTCTAGACCGCCTGCCCTGCTCAATTCAGCAACTGCTTCAGCATGCAATTTCAGCAATTCCTCTTTTTTCAGATAGCAGGGACAGCGAGCTCTGAAGGCCAAGACCATTTTTATAAGTAATTTGTGCTTTTACAATGATTGCTGCACCTGCGTCATCAAAGCTAAACTTATATAGAGATATTATGTGGGACATATGTTTGGTCTTTTCACGGACACATATCATGGATTTGCAGGCTCTTGCATCTCAGTACATCATAAGGTATGTTGTCATTTCATGAAATATCTTTTTTCTTTTTTTGCTATTTCATATATACACATTTTATTGTATGCTTCTGTACCACAAAAACCACAGGAAAGGAAGGAAAAAACATTTCAAATGTGTAAATACTAATTAAACTCACAAACAATTATTCTCCACAACATTTTTTTTTTTTTAAACGTACTGTAACGCTAAATTTTGACATCTCAAGCTGCTTCCCTCTAAAGTGCTTAGAACACTTATGATAATCTGTGATAATCTACTCACCAAAGATACACCAACACATTATCCATTTGAATGCTAAGTACACCTCATTCAGAACTTTAAAAAATGCTAACATATTCTGAGAGCTTAGAATAGCTCCAGTGGAACATGTTATCCTCTGTCAGGCCCAACACACACATACACCTACACACACAGAGGCAGAGACCTAAAGCGCTTTATGCAAAGAAATGAAAAGTGGATAAATAGCTACTTCAGCTGCACCTTTACCTCATAGCTTGCTAAGAAATAGGCAAACGCAGCAAATCTCATATGGTGTATTAAGTATATAGGATCAGCAAGAATGGCTGGGTAGGCCTAGACTGAAGAGAAACAGACTCTTATCCAGTTCAGAGGTCTTTGGTTTTGTATCATGGCTGTACCGATAACCTCCAATGGTAATTTAATGCCTCCATTGAAGTAATGCACTTTATTGCACCAGTGGATTAAGTAATGATTATTTTGTGAAATTGTGGCCACACAATGGTCAATTAATCTTTAATGAAACTGTAACTTATGAGGCGGAGCGTGGCTTTCCAATAAGCAGGCAACTGCTTGCCAAAGCAGTTACAAGCCTCAGTTGCGGCCTACACACCCTATCTATCACCATGTAAAAATAGAGCACTCTCGAAAAAGACACAATGAAAAGGCGAAGTCACACTTGCAGAGTCTCAGATTTTAGCATTCATGGAATGGTAGCGGGCCTATATCTTCCAAACTACGTGAAGAAAATATATCAGCCTCGGATGTATGCAATGAGATTAACTGCCATTTTGAGGTGCTATTTATTTATTTAGAGCAAGCCAGGCACATGGGTTGCAGGGAATTATTTGCACTGACAGAGCATGAAGTTGGGGGTTATCAAAGAGCTGCACAAGAATTCCAATACAGTACAGTTTCATTTCAGCATCTCCTCTTTAATCATGGTAAGTATAGCTCCAGTATGTAGTGTTTTCCTTGACATGCACCTGCCTCAGAGCCACATAGAGAGAAGGTTTAAACCTCATTCATTTTGAATGTATTCACGTGTTGTTGCACTAACACAGCAAAGCCGAGTAAGTCACAAAGATAAATGTTTTTACTCTGATTAGTTTCTCATTTCATTTTTGGCCTGCGGGTTTTAATTCTCTCTCTCATTCTGCAATGCACTAACAAACGCTGATGGATTTACTTTCTGTTCATGACATCATTCTGCACACGAGTAGAAGGACAAGACACCACATTTCCAATTCTTGAGTGTATGCTCAGTGCGAGAATGTAGAGGAGAGCAGACGAGGTGAAGAAACGGGAATGAGGAGAGTGATTGATGGAGTGAATGCGAGCCAAAGGATGATGGAGAAGAGTCAAAGGGTATGTGCATGTGTGTGGCCAGTAGGAGTGAGTGTAATGAAGTAAGACAGTGGAGATCTGTGGGAGGCAGAGAGAACGGGACATAAACAGTGAAAGAAGAGACTGGAAAACAAGAAACTGTAAGACAAATAGTTCCTGCTGCAATTGTCCTGTTGCAAGAGTGATATCGGAAAAAGAAAATATGTACATGTTGATGCAGAGATTGAGGTATGAGGTATGGTTAGACAGACGAGGGAAGGGGGGAGGGCTGAGGCACTCGGTGTTATTGTGCACCCGGCCGCTGGCACCAGCACTGTCAGTGAGCAGCGTTGATCCGTGAACTTGCCATCTGGATTTTCCCACAAATCACATTAAAGTTTCAAGCCCAGGAATACATCAAGCTAAATGAATATTGGATCCAGACAGGCCTGATGGAGAAAAAGCCCTGTGCAACCCAGCTCTTTTGTGGTCAGACATGATCTATTCATCCTCTTTACTCCCACCATCCCTTCTTCCTTCTGTTCTCCTCTTCCCTGATAGGCAGTGGTTCTGATGAGCTGTGCAGGAGAAAGGCACTTATTATTAAATAGGTACATATTACAAGTACAGACTCTAGGACAAAGAATATGCGAGTAATTAAATTGTTGCAAAAGGTAAAACTACTTGCAGAAACCTGAAATTTGATCTAAAGTAACATAATCTAAACAAAAATATCCCTGAATATCAACCTTTATATGAATTATAAAACACTGCAGATTGAAATAACTAAACACAGCGTGCATTAGTTTTAATTCTTTTACCTGAAATCAGCTTATGTTTTAGATCCCACTTATTAAGGCCTTAATCTGTTTCTCAATTGCACACAGTTATACGTTTATTGTAGAGTATGTTGCAGCTAGAAATAAGGAGGATTAATTGCTGCATGTGCATACATAATAAGGGACACTGTTTGACACCCTGACAACACATTGAAAATGATTCATGAGCACAGTATGAAATTATATGCTTACTTTCCCTTTCATTTTAGCAACATTATGTTGACTTTGCATAAATGGATTTCAGTTTTCACCGAAAGGTGAAAATAATATGTGTGTGGCAAAAATAATGCAATCATTCATCATTCAATAACATGTTTTGTTCAGGTTCCTGGTTGCATATTTTCTGCTGAAGCGCTGTTTGTGCTCAAGTAAAAGCCATTAAGAAAATATGGCCTCACCAAGATTCTGTTTCATACAAGAAGGAAAAAAATCTATTTAGTTCTTTTCCAATCCAGTGGCTTGTAGAGCTAGGGATTTATTTTCCCCAGGCTTGGACTGAAGAGAAAGCCTGTACTGTTAGTTGTCCAGGCTTCAGTTGTGTGAGATCCCCAGGGTGAGATATGGATTGGCTTGGAGTCTAGAAATTATAAATACCTTGTCAGTGATAGTGAAGGCTGAAGAGGTTCAGCTTCAGCTCTAAATTGGGCTGAAGAACACACATTCAGCTATTGAGATTTCTCTATAATTAGCAGAATGCTGCATAGTTTGGGTATGCAAACCACAAGCAAGTATGAATGGTAAGACACAGTAAAGTACATGCATGCATGCTAGAAAACGAATGCTGTGGGAGATAGCTTCACTGCTATATGCGAACCAATACGACACACAAGAGCAGGCATAAATCAAGGATTTATACATTGTCATCGTGAGCGACCCACCATAGAACAAGCAGTTCTAGCTGAACAGAGAAGATTGCTGGAGCACATCCTTTAGAAAAAATAAATGAGTACTTATGACACAAAGCAATCTTAGTAGAGCAGTCAGTCAATTCATTGCTTTTTCCCTCTTTTCTGGTAACTTGGTCTGTGGAGAGATGCCGTATACATCTCAAGATACAGCAGCATGACAGACAACATTTACCTCATATTTTTCAGCATATTTTTAGATATTGTCTTTTTCAAGATGGTTTCTTCTATTATATTTTCTTCTGTATTTTATTTATTATCCCATTGTGTTTTTAAAAAAACCCCTGTTTCACATTTATCTGTTTTTCAGGCCTGCAGGTTATTTTCCCAGAATACCTGCAAGAGAAATTTGTCCAGTCAGCTCTGAGCTACATTATGTGCAATGGAGAGGGGGAATATGTGTGCCATAACAACCAATGCATCTGTCAGTGTGCCGAGGAGTATCCCCAATGCAACTGTCCTATAACCGACATCCAGATCATGGAGAACACCCTGCTGGGGATGTATGAGTCATGGGCAGCCTCCTACAAAGACTTTGAAAGCTCTGGTAAGCTTGAATATCCTTCTAAATATGATAAGAATCATCAGATCTCATGTCCATGCATTTAAAAATTAATCTTTTTAAAATTTCTTCTTTTTTGTTTTGTTCAGTTTTACAATTTTCTATGAGAGACAAACTGTCATACATTTCGCCCCTTTAATTCTGAAGTGCTTATCAAAATTTGAGCTGAGGCAGCTCTGTGTTTTTTCCAACCCCCCCCCCCCGAACCCATATTAATGAAAAATAACGAGCACCTTTAAAACTAGCATACATTTATATTATGCTGCTGCAAAGGGTCAGTAGCCTTGGCAATCTTGATGATCAGTCTTCATCCTCAACTAAATCGATGCATTTAGGAGGAGATCAGAAAAACACTCACATGGGACTGTGACTTCTTTTTTTTAATGACAGTAAATAGCAAAATGATCACGTAACCAGATGCTAATTACACAATGTAAAGGTGTCTGTAGAAGTGAGTGCAAATGCAGGCACAAAGGCGGCAGTAGAAGTTTGGACACAGCAGAGAAAAAACACATATTGTGCCTTATTGTTTTATGGCAAGGCACCATGTATATCTATTATTAATACGAAATAAAAGTGTCTTGATACAACCTGCCAGCAACAGATAAATATATTTATGCACCATAGGGGTAAGTTAATGTTAGTCATGAAGGTCACTGAGTGCAGTACATCTTCAAAGAAGTACTTGAAAAGAAAGAACACTGGAAGAAGCCAAATAAAAGAACATAACTTCTTTTCAGACCAAAGCACAAAGAGTTGTGCGGCCTCTGCTAAACATTTGAAAAATAAATGCTTGAGAACAGGTTCAAAAACCTCAAAGCATCAGATTGACATATGATATAGACAATCTGTATAATTCAGCATGTGTAAATGTAATGACAGGGCACATTCAGTGCCTGCTAATATTTGCAGCACTGGAGTATTCTGCTGCTTAAACTAAATGGTACACCAACATTGGTTTGTGGAAATGTTCTGTAGGTACTATAGAAAAGAGAGCTGATGTGACACTACACGATTCATTTATTGCTTAGCATTCCTTTCAAAAGACAGAGCTGTGGCAGTATAACATTACTGGCTGTGAGAAAAGCTGCAGCTGCTCTGCTTATGCTCATTTTAGCTGTGACTGTTGCTTTGTTGATATTGCTCAGACTCAGCTGCATTTGTAGTTGAATGTATTCAGTGAATTTCTCTCATTAAACTTAGTCAAGAAAAACATAATTATGCAATACATGCTTGGATTTTACAATAGTTTTTTTTTTTTTTTTCAGATATAAAACAACAGTCAGGCTATCAAACAATGCCTGTATGTGGTTAGTATGTAGGTAGTTTATCTGGGTATATACTGCCTCAGCACTGAGTGAGAGCACTGACCAAACTGGTTTATCTACTTATTTAGCTACAGTGATTCCCGAAGTTACACCTGTTCCTTATGAAATAGGCTATGCAGACATTATTGTGGCTGAAGATAAAACGAAGGCAATGAGCCAATACGCAAGTTATTGCAAAGTGCAGTTTTAGTGTGAAGTAAACTTTGTCCTATGGGATCCAAAACAAATGTTCACATACACAAAGATAACCCAAGTAAATGCAAAATGAATTTTTACAAAATTAAGTATGTTTTCCGAAAACCCTTGGGGATCCTAAAGATGAGTTTTTGGCAAATGTGACATGAGCCTTTGTCTTCTGGTTTTCACTTTGGAATTCTCCCATGGATGCCATTTTTCCACAGTCTCTTTCTTATCTTTCTTGTTGAATCATGAACACTGACCTTAACTGAGGCAAGAGAGCCCTGCAGTTCTTTAGTTGTTGTTTTGGCTTCTTTTAAGACCTCCTGGATGAGTTGTTAATGTAGTCTTGGAATATTTTCAGTAGGCCAGCCACGGAAGCTTCACCACTGTTTTCTTCATTTGTGGATAATGGCTGTCATCATGGTTTGCTTGAGTCCAAAAACCTTAGAAATGACTTGTAGCCCTTTTCAAATTGATGACTTTGCTTCTCAGCTGTTTCTTTAAATTGTGGCATGATGTGTTGCTTCTTGAGACATTTAAATCTACTTCACTTTGTCTGACAGGTTATATTGGACTCTTTGATTCAACGTGCTGGTAGTAATCAGGTCTGAATCTGGCTAGAAAGGGGGACATTTGATTTTTTTTTGTTGTTGTTTTTTATGTAGGGCTTGTTAGGTCCTTTTGATAAATGAAAATCATGAATTAAAAACATTTTAATTTAGTTGGGTTATCTGTGTATAATAATTAAACTTACCCAGTGATCTGAAACAGTTAAGTGTGACAAATATATTAAAACTACAAAATCAACACGAGGGGAAATACTTTTTTACAGTACCATAAAGTGCTACATCTGAGTATAATTTAAGGTCATTTTTTAAAATCTACAAGCTCCTGCTACATAGTTTAGTTTATCTAATGCCACATCAATTGATTTTCTTTGATTGTCTCAGATTTTTATTTTTTATTTTCACTTTTTTATACAAATGGCATAGGATATCCGTACAATCTGGTGAAAAATACATGTGATACAAAACAACAAAGTGAAATGTAATGGCACAATGGGTGAAGTATGGTTACATTGTGAGAGCTTTAATCTCTAGATAAGGTGTGCTGGATGGCTTAAGATAAGGACTATGTGGAAGCACTTTCAAGGAAGGAGTCCTTGACGGCTTTGAAGCCTGTATAAAAGGACTTGGCAACTATTAAACTGGCATTGGGAGTGACTCAATAAAAGCGATGTTTTTTGGTGGGAGAATCAGATATATCTGAATACTGAGTGCTGGAGACACCCGGCTTTTCTAGGAAAAGGGAGGTACCTGACATTTCTGAAAGCTGGGTGGAGGGATATGGCAAGTTCAAAACAGGGGAGGAGAAGAAATCTGGCTTCTTTGAAGAAGAAGAGGAAAGGAGCTCTGATATGCCTGTGCGGAGGGTGGAGGAAATTCTGACATTTCACGGCAATGGTTGAAAAGGGGTTCTCAACTGTGGTTAATTCTGTTAAACTGTCTTGAGGAGGACTGCAGGAGGGTTCGGCTGTACAACTGCATCTCTTGAATATGGGATTTGTTGTTCACGAACAGAGTGGAGCAGTTTTTAACTGTGTCCAATAATATTTATGTCATACTTTTCATGGTAGACTATTGCATCAAGTTTATAGCTTTAACAAACTTTTTGCATTTATAACAAACACTATAAATGCAAAATTATTGCTCTTGTTGTTCGTCTACTTTTGAACTGTATTCAGTTTAAACTGTAGGAATTAAAACGTTTAATTAATGAGCTTAGTATTAAGGATGGATGAACAATGAGTTAATCTGAATTAACTGACTCAGTTGATTAGCACGCCAAATAAAAGCCTCTTTGTCCATGTGTATTTTTGTCCATTTGTATTTTTCAAGCATCTTCATGCTCATTGTTGCCAAAAATTGAAGCTATCGTTGAAAACAGCAGTTGTCTATGGAGGAGACAAACAAGAATTTTTAGAGGCAGAAAGAGGGACACAAGGACAATCATCACCACTGGTTGGAACAAATTTGTTGAGGCAGCAATCTTGAAAAGGTGTCGGGGAGCACAGAGTGAGAGGGTGTTTACTGCGCTGAGAGTCTCATTTCTCTTCAGATACTCACAGCAGTCGAAGTACAAAAAGCACAGTACAGACATGAAAAAAACCATGTCAAACCTCACGTTTGAAGATATAAACTTGGAAACTATAACTTATAAAACGTACTTTGTTGCAAATATTACAACAACAGTTGTCTCCAGCTGTTTTTTTGTTTACTTTTGTTCTTTTAACGGTTCCCTCTCTGTCACCTAGATGAGTTCAAGTCATTTCTGAAGAGGCTGCCCTCCACTCATTTCCTCCCCATCAGCAGTGTGCATCTTCTCTGGGGCAGCGACTGGGATTTGCAGGCCCGCTACAGGCTTCTTCAGAGCTCCCTGGAGGTGCAGCGACTGAAGATCCAGCGCACCGCCCGCAAGCTCTTCAGCCTCAGCATCCGCTGTCACCACAATCCCAACCACCAGATGCCTAGGGAGAGGTGGGTAAAAAAAAAACTTAATTCAATGTTCTGTTCAAAATTAGCTATGAATTTACTCGGACAAGCCTAAGGTGCTGTTTCTGGTCTTAACATTTTTGGGATATCTGCTTTTTTAAAAGTAAAAGAAGATATTAAAATGTATCTTGCAGAGGAGTGACATCTTTCAGGGAAATTTCCCTTTTGGATTGATGTATGGGTTCTGTTTTATTTGGTGCTCCTTGAAGCGTGCACAGTGAGGATGACATCCATTATACATTTTAACTTATGGTTCTGTTGTTTCTGTCCATCAAGTCAACTTAGTGCTGAGGCTTGCACATGCCGAAAACACTCTACCTCACTCTTGTATTTCACTTTGCAATCTAAAAGGGGGGGAAAAAATAGCTGTGGGAGTTTTCTTGATAGGTCATTGCACACATCTGTCACCACCTACTGCAGTTGCAGCTTAAGAGCCTTGCTGCGGATGTGCCATTGTGTCAGCGCTGCATGAAATGCCAGGAATTTTCAACCATCCACTCTAGCAAATATCAGAAAACACTATGCAAAATATGCAAAGTTCCTGGCTTCCACATGAAACACCCCCAAAACTGTTATGTGTAGGGGATGTCACCACATAAATGGAAACAGAATCCGTAAAATATTCATTTAAGTGGTCTGAAAATGAGCCGCTGTCAACTGTCACTGACAGAAAAAGAGCACACCCACATTTGTCCGTGAGAGTTGGCAAAGGTTTGTTCTGAAGTGTTATCAAAGAGCTGCAGTATGCGCTTCCCCGTCCATGGAGTATGCATCAAGAGTGCCTGATGGCACTGGAAATAAGAGCTGCATGTTTATTTGCTTGCTTGTGTAAGACAACTTTGCATCAGATGAAGGAATTATTTGGTTTTATTATAACCGTGTGCATTTGCAGTACATATATACGTACAACATTAAGATTTTCCTTTCCGTTAAGATATTACCAACAAGGACTCCAGTCCTTCCATTTTTTCCAGTCAAACTATAACAGATAGTCAGTGAAGAGACTGAGGCAAAGTTGAAGGCCTGTGTGTTTAAGATGTGTTCCAACGCATCTTCATGTCAGTCAGGCTGTGAGTTGATGAAGATGTGAAAAAAAACTATATTGCTTGGTTCCAGAGATGAAAAACTGGTGCATCGGGATTCGAAATGACAGCAACACACATCCCTTGTGAGAGATCATTTGTCCCCTCTCCAGTTCATACTGTATATCAGACCCCTAGTGGGAAGGATCCACTTGCTATTTTGCATTATTCTACTTTGAGAGTAGTGTTCATCAACCTCCGAGATATTTTACTGAAGAAAGAATTGTATTTGTACAAGCTTGCTTTTAACCCAGAATGTTTTTAACCTTACCAAACTATGATTCAGCGTAACGAAGGTAAACCTTGATAATACCCATCATCAATATGTAACTGATAAATTAAGGTTAACCGTTAATAGTTTGCGAAAGGTTAACAAATCCTATAAACATTATTTCAGCTGATATTAAGTTAAAGTTTACAATTGTTTAAAAGCATATGAGCGGGTGGCTGGACTGTGAACCTGAATAAACCTGGAACGGCTTTTTCCACTACTATTGTATTTCTTTTTTATATACAGGATTCACTTTTGCTTTTCTTTAGTTTAGTTGTTTGGTTAGGTTAAGGAAAAGATCATGGTAAATGGTTTTTAACCCTGCATGGCTTAAGATTATCTAGTGCATTCAGACTTCACTTTTGTTCTTTGTCATGCCATGTAAATCTTCATTATGAAGCCTTAATAACAGTGAAATGCATAAAATTGACAAAAAATATACTTCAGGTAATTGTTACTGTCGCTTCTCAGGATTATGAAGCAATACCTGATACACTGTAACCAGTGATGGGAATAATGGCGTTACAAATAACGGTGTTACTAATGGCGTTACTTTTTTTCAGTAACGAGTAATCTAACTAATTACTATTTCTATCATTACAACACGGTTACAGTTACTAACAAGAAAACGCGGTCCGTTACTATTTTTCAACAAGCAGACGGTTGAAGCTGTCTTCAGCTTACCGCATCTTATATCAGTTGCACAGAAGTAGCTGTAAGTAATCTGGACGCTACAGCCTTAAGCAGCTGCGCGCGCTCCCGTGGGCAGTTATCACTTTCTGGCAGACAATTACTTTTTGGCACAACACCTCGAGCTAGGGGGCAAAACAATCGCATGAGTGCTGCTGTTTGACTGAGGAAGAATAAAGTAGTCGTGGTAAGCCAATCACATGACCACTTCAAGATGACAAAGCAACAAGGTGATATATACCAGTTTTTAAATTGTGCTGAGAGGCCACGTAAAACCAGAGTCATGATAAACAATATATACGCGGCGTTTTTTCCTCAATCGTTTCGTCACTTTTACTGTCTATGGACAGCACTAGCAGACACTCTCTGCTTATGAGCAAAAAATTAAAAAAACAAATGAACCAAAAAACAGCCCGTTCCTGTTGGTGGAAAAATGCACCATGTCGACCAATCAAAAAATTATATGACAACATGACATTGTTTAAGGAGAGGGGGAAGTTTCAGGAGTGACGGCGAGAGAGAGAGAGAGAGAGAGAGAGAGAGAGACAGCAGAAAAAGAGAGAGAGTGAATTTGGAGATGTGAGAGATTTGTGAGTTTAGCGTGTTTGGAGTGTGTAGTTAATGTGTTGTCTTGTGTAGTTAGTGTGTAGTGTTGTGGATAGTTTTGTGTTGTGTGTCAGAACAATGAGGCGACTGCTGTCTCCAGGTAAAAAACAGGAGGAGTGATACACCTGCTGTCAGACCTGCAGGTATCAGGCTGTGATGTTCTCCTTTATAGTGGACAGAAATTATTTTTTGGAGTGGCACAAATAATTTGTGTGGCATCTTATTGATGCAGAACAGCTGATTGTTCTGTAAACAGTTTGAATGGTTATTAAAAAGGGGTAAGGTAAATGGCTGCAAACAACTTTGTTTGCAAAACCTGTGCATAGGATTTTAAAATTGACAATTTATATTTACATTTAAAGTTATAAAATATGATTCATTAAACATGTTTGTGGTTGTTACAGCAAAAATATAACTTTCTACTCGGATTTTATGTTTTTTGCCTGATTTTAGATCAATTGTGTTAATACAGTATGTCAAAATGAAAACATAACTGTAAATTCAGACACGTGAGGTTGTGCTGAAAAGAATGATACCAAACAAGGCAAAGTAAATAGTTTTTAAAGGTGAAATGTAGAGGTCAAATCAAAAGTACCTAAAAATGGCCAATTATACTCTGGACCCCAGAGGGTTAAACATTTTTCTTAAAGTAACGCAATAGTTACTTTTCAAGTAATTAATTACTTTTAGAATCTTGTAACTCAGTTACTTTTTTGAAGAAGTTACTAGTAACTATAATTAATTACTTTTTTTTTTTTTTTTTTTTCTCTAAATGACATCAGAAACAGCAGTATGCGACATTACGTGATGGCAGAGCTTCAGTTCATCCTTTGTCATTTTTTTTTTTTTTTTTTTTTTTTTTAATAAATAGGACAGGGGGAATGAATGAGAGAGAGAGGGGGAGAGAAAGAAAGAAAACCAAAGGGGAGAAGAGACGGTGAGAAGGGGGGGGAAGAGAGAGAAAAAAAAAACCTCCTGGGTCACCTGTATGGAGAAAAAAAAAAAAAAACAAACAAACAAAAACAAACAGAGGAGACAGCAAACAACAAAGAGCAACATAATAATAGAGAAAACAAAGCACCATCACAATAAACTAGCTAGTCATAGATATCAGTATTTACTAAGTAATAAACGATATTGTGCAGCACGCAAGATAGACAGCGCACAGTGTGCTTTGAGGCAGCAGCCAAGAAAGCTTTAGTCCGCGTCTGTGAATACCCATGTGTGCATACCTGTGTGGATCAGCATGCTTGCATTCCAAAGGTTTCTCCATGTAATGATCTGCTAGGGAGTGTGGGGGGGCCACAGCCCCGTCCTCCAGGGTGTGAAGCGGGTATGGAGGAGATCAAAACTCCAGACATCCAGAGGCCCCCAGAACACAAGAGACCATGGAAGACCAACAGAGGGGCAGCCGCGCCACTGTCCCAGTAAGAGCTGAGGAGAGTCCCAGATGAGGGCTCGCCCAGCAGCCGCGGAGCAGAAGTCAGGGGGAGTTGCAGTGACGCGCCCGTGAGCTCCGCCGGCCCCCAGCTGCGCCTGAGTGACCGAGCCCTAGGCCGAGAGGCCGGGGGCACCCCACCTCCAAAGGGGCCCGAGCGAGCCCCAGGCCCCAGGCCCCGACAAGCGGCCGCCAAGGAGTGAGCCGGTGTGCACCCGGACGCCCACCCCCAGACACAAAGAACCACCAACACACCGACACCTGAGGGAGTCCGCCACCGGCAGGGGAAGTGGTGGTGGGTGGAGATAGGCCTCCAAACCTTGGAGGGCCTGAGGTGTCCCCAGAGAGGTGGCGTCTGATACCCAACCTGACATATAGACACAGACATACAGGCACACACAGACACAAACATCCATTCCCACCCTCATGCTCTCATATGCACTCACTCCACACTTAACCAACGTGGAGACAGACATAAAGAGACGCTGTACACACAATCACACTCCCCAAGCGTACTCTACAAACCGGGTCTAGGTACCCTTGCCCCTGGAGGGGGGAATTGCACCCAGACCCAGGTGGTGTTACCCTTTTCCCTGCGGTGGGGAGAGGCAGACCACCCCGACTCCGCAGCAGCAGGGAGGCCCCACACCCCAGACCGCAGTCGGACGGCCAACTCCTCCTACTATTAATTACTTTTTCAAAGTAACTTGCCCAACACTGATTATAACTGATAATATATAATTAATAATGTAAATTTGTATCATAAAATATAACAAATAAGCATAAATTCGAACATCACAAATGACTAAACATTCATTCTCATTTTATTGTCTGTTAACAATTAAAATAAATGACACGCTACTGACAAAAGTTTCATAAACTACTTTTTAATATTGAGCATTATGAGGTGCTACCTGTTGTTGGGAAGAAGAAATACAGCAATGTGACAGCAGAGTTAATGCTATTAAATTACAAGTATCTCAGTGAAACAAAGATTAGAAAGGGAGAAAGGGAAATCATTCCATTAGATTTGTTAACGCTAATAAGACAAATCTAATATCAGGATCTTAGCTGCAAATACCAATATGTAATACAAAGATGATATTAGATCGGTAATTTATGAGAAGGCTGTGGCTGCGTGTTTTTTGCAATATGGTGGAGTGAGAGAAAAGGAGATTAGATGTGAAAAGGTGAAGTAAAATCTGTAATCTAATTTGGGATCATGCAAACATTCATAGTGCAGAAATGCAAACATAACACATACATATATAACTTAAAGGAGAGGGGAATATTTATCTATAGCTGGTGATAATCAGTCTGAAAGGATGAAGGTATACTTGTTTCTGAGTCCAAGTAACGATAATAAAAACTTGTTAATATTAACTTACCAAACAATTTAATACATTTTAATCTGCGTTGTCCCTTTACTAGTGCTTGCTACATAAACCCAAACAATAAACACATTTATACATACAAAGACAGGAAAATGAACACATCTGTTTTCCTAATAACATATACTTACAGGTATTCTGAATATCTGATAGGATTTTTATTTGACATGACGAGTTTATACAGTATACAATACTGTACTAAAGTTTTGACCCAACGCTCATTTGTTTATATTTTGGTTGGAAAACAAGAAACACCTGGAACAATTTATTGAAATATGTATACATGAAAAATACCGTAAACAAGGCAAAATAGAGTTTGTATTGTTGTACAGTTTTTTTTAACACAAGCTGAACTAGGCAAGTTTTCTAATGTTTAAGCAGTTTTGAAAAATAGTCCTCCAGGCTTCCTGAAGGAAATTCCAAGGCTCTTCTTTAAATGTCAGCTACCTTTTGTTCCATTTTCTGTCAAGCTGTTCCCACACTGCTAATTCTGAGGTCCGGCTCTGGAGAGGCCAATCCTTGACTGTTCTATTGTGTGTTTATCTATCCAGGTATGCTTTTACTGCATGAGCAGTATGTTTGGGATCAATGTCACGCTGAAAAATGAAGCTGTTGCCAGTCAGATGTTTTCAGATGGTATTAAATGGTGAATTAAAATCTGATGGTGCTTTTTTGTGTTCTGTGGTGTTGGGGAATTTTTGACAAGATTCCCAACACCACTGACTGAAATGCAGCCCCAAGCCATTCAGTTTGATTCAATTGAATTTTATTTATATAGCACCAGATCACAACAGCTGCCTGGAGGTGCAAACCATGACATAGCCTTCACTGTGTTTTACATATGGCTGTAGACACCCACCATTCTACATATTTCCACTTTGAATCAAAATTTTAAATTTTGATTTATTACTCTATCAGACCTGTTGCCACCAATCTTGTGTAATTTGGCATGCCTCAGCCTTTTCTCCCTGTTTCCCTCCTGAAGAATGGCTTCTTGACAGCCACCCTTCCACTGAGGCCATTTCTGATGAGGCTTCAGCGACCAGTAGCTGGATCAGCTGAAGGGCCAGATGCATCTCTCAGGTCCTGTGTCTTTGCTGGATTTTTTCCTATTTCTTAGGGACATGGCTTATAGCTGCTGTTCATCTCCTGTAGACAGTTACAAAGTGAAATATTTCTCTGAAATTGGTACATAAAATAAAGGTCCAAGTACTAAATTGATCGAAAAAGTAGGCAATGTCTACAGATAAACCTTTGAAAGACCTTCAGGAAGCCTGGAGAACTGTTGCTCAAGACTGCTTTCTTGGAAGCAAAATGTGAAGAAATGAAGAGTTACTAAGGACTTTTTCCGATATACAAATGTAGAGTTTATACAGATTTTTGACACAGGTATAGTATTTTAGGAAAACAAAGGCATTCGTATCAAAATAACACAGATTCAGCTAACCTTTTGCACCATGCAGAATATTTTGTGAGTAAGAGAGCTTAAAAAATTCAGCCAAACATCATCAAGGAAGTAGTATGCTGTATGAATTGCAACGACAAGTAAGCTTATTCACTGCTTTGAAGAAGATCCTGGGTTTTCCACCTGCATGGTCTTTGTTGGGTTTGTTTTCTGACTCTAGTCAGAAGTATTCTTTGTTATATCTGGTATTCTTTATTTTACTCTGCCATTTTGACCGGATATTGTTATTCCTTTTCACCTTTGTCTAACCCATTCACCTACTTTTGTGTTCATGCCTCTACAGCATTCTTCAGGAAAGAAATGTTATGTGTCATTGTATGTTGATGAGGGATTGCCATAAAGTCTGTCTGTCTGTCTGTCTATCAATCAATCCATATCTCAGTTTGGAGCTCATCATAGAGAAATCAAAGTATGTGCTTCCATTGTTCTCTTTGGTTGATCTTTTCTTGTTATGGTATCACTTGTGGCAATGTCATATATCATTGTCAGTACTTAAAATAATTTACTTGTCAAACTAACCTTGACCAGCAATACTTTCTGAAATCAAAATTCAGATTTCATCTTCTACAGTCAGAAAAGAAGTTCCAGTACTGTCAGGATGACAAGGAAGGATGTCTGATGGGGGCAAAGACAAGACAGGAATATCAAGCAATGCTTTCCACCAAAGGGAAATAACCGGCCCTATCTACTAAAAATTATGTCCCTATCCAACCCCAAGGCACTGTAAATTATGCTGCAAAGCAAACACATTTTCTAGTCTTATATCAGATCAATTGGAATTAATATTATGGATGTATCTGTTTTAACTCTAGCAATGATCTTTTTCACAACCCAAAAAAGTACATTTAGTTAATCACAGCAAGTGAAAATGTAATGTAGAAGTCAAACAGTAATACAAAATTAAGTGAAAATAGTAATAGTCCTACCGAGGAAGACAAACCCAAGTTACCAGGGTGAAATTATGCCTCACACATGCCTCATTCACTCCATCAACTCCTCAGGGTTCTCTTTAATATGCTGGCCTTTTGTTGGAGAGAAAATATACTTTCTTTTCCTTATGAGAATTTAACATGTATACATTTTAACTTTATAGGCATTTACTGGTGTGCGTTCTTTTCGCTGTTCTTGTCACACTAGATTGAGATTAAAATTTCCTGATCACTGCTAATGCTCTTATGCTTTTTTTCTGTCTTTTGCCTCTTTAGATCTGTGATGCAGTGGCTCAACAGGGTTCAGTCTTTCCTGTACTGCAATGAGAATGGGTTTTGGGGGACCTTCCTGGAGAGCCAACGGACGTGTGTGTGCCACACAGGTGTCACACTGTGCCAGCGACCCATACCATGTGTCATAGGTGGAAACAACAGCTGTGCCATGTGCAGCCTGGCAAACATCTCACAATGTGGCTCATGCAACAAGGGCTACAAGTTGTATCGTGGTCGCTGTGAACCTCAGAATGTGGACTCAGAACGTAGCGAGCAGTTCATCAGCTTTGAAACTGATCTGGACTTTCAGGACTTGGAACTCAAATACCTGTTACAGAAAATGGATTCACGTTTGTACATTCATACTACTTTCATTAGTAATGAGATCCGACTAGAGACATTCTTTGACCCACGCTGGCGTAAGCGCATGTCCCTGACTCTCAAAAGTAACAAAAACAGGATGGACTACCTCCACATGATAATTGGTTTATCAATGAAGATCTGCCAGATGCGAAACAGCAGCATTGACCCCATGTTCTTTGTTTATGTCAACCCATTTAGTGGTAGCCACTCTGAAGGCTGGAGCATGCCCTTTGGTGAGCATGGTTACCCACGCTGGGAAAAGGTACGGCTGCAGAACTCCCAGTGCTTCAACTGGACTCTTGTATTGGGTAACCGGTGGAAGACCTTCTTTGAGACGGTGCACATTTATTTGCGTAGTCGTGCCAAGGTCCCATCTGGCCTCCGCAATGATACAGGACAGGGCCCGGTGGACCTCGCAGACCCGAACAAGCGCCAGATCTACATAAAAATCTCCGATATCCAAGTTTTTGGTTACAGCCTGCGCTTTAATGCAGACTTGCTTCGTAGTGCTGTGCAGCAGGTTAACCAGTCATACACACAAGGTACACAGTTTTACTCCTCCTCATCTGTTATGCTCCTCTTATTGGACATTAGGGATCGGATAAACCGTCTAGCGCCTCCCTCTGCACCTGGCAAACCCCAGCTGGACCTCTTCTCTTGTATGCTAAAGCATAGGCTCAAGCTCAACAACAGCGAGATGATTCGAGTGAATCATGCATTGGACATGTACAGCACAGAGATATTAAAACAGTCTGATCACCTGACTGCTAAACTCTGTTGAACATTCACATAAGGACAGCAAGTTTAACAGAAACACCCGACAAATGAACTATGGGGGTATATTACTCTTACTTTTTTTCTCTTTTTCATTTTTTGACCTTTTCTGCCTTTTGATGTAATATTAACTTTGTAAGCATAATTCTTAAAGAGAAAAAGGAAAAGGCAGTGATGCAAAGCTTTTCTGGCGTATAAAGAAGAATACTGAAACAACTATATGGACTGTATCATATTTGTCCCAGCATGTCTGTAAATCCCTAAAAGAACTTAAAATGAGAAAGAGACAGAAAAAAACAACAAAACAAAACAAAAAACATGAAATTTATGTACTGGTAAAAAAGAGGCCTTGATTTTACTCTGAGGGATCAAAGGTTATATCTGAAACTGCCATTCTTTATTGAAAAAAAAGGAAAAAAAACATTTTTAAAAGAAATAATAATAACACAAGGGCAGACCAGATATCACTTCATTCTAGCTAATGAGCTAATCGACAGTTTAATATTCAAAATGTTTATACATTGTAAGGATTAAGTATCCCTAGTGAGTAAGTAGTCAACACATTACTGATAGACTTTATTACATTTCAGACCCACGGTGAATCTGCATTGCTCTTTGTGAGTTATGAGGCACTCTGTCATTGTTCTGACACATAAGGCACACAGCAGGGCAGTAATGGATAGTCATGTCAAAACAAAAGCCAGCTGTTTATATATACATATGTGGTTGAATGTGTGTGTATGCGAGAGCGTGCGCTTGTGTATATCCTTTTTATTATTATTATTATTATTATTATTATTATTATTATTATTATTATTATTATTATTATTATTATTATTTGGCTTGATGCTTATTGCTGTTTGTTAATTGAATGTGTCATTTGAGATTGACTCCAGTCTTTGCTAATTCTTGCATTTGGAGCGCTTCTTCCCGTGTTTGAAATTCAAGCTGTGTTTTCCACAAGGCAGTACCTCCTGGTGCGTGAGTGCAATATTGTGGTCTGAAGATTTAACAATCAATGCTATTTTGTACAGCTTTGCAAAATGTACATGTTGTGACTGCTGATTTGTGGAGCTTTTTAGCACCAAGAGCAAAATGTAAGCATTCATCATTCAGGCACGTTTGCAAGACAATTTAAAGCCATACACTTCCCTGAGGTAGACATAAAGTAAAGTAAGTTCATAACCTTTATTCACTTCATAACACATGGAAAAAATGTTCAAGTTATATGTTTTTGTTTTAGTCCCTCAGCTGATTTCAGATAAGAGCACAGCAAAAGGGAAGTTGACAGAGGAGAGTGTATATTATATTGAATAGGAATGTCTTGTAAAGCCATTGATTTTTCATGTTGTTACACAGGGGAAAAAAAAAAGAAAAGAAAAATATGAAGAAATGGTTGAATACTAAAGTATAAAATACCCTTTTGGCAGTGTTTAATCTGTACGCTTTTGATGGCCATGTGTATAAATGTCTGTTTTCCTTTTGCGATATGAAATCAATAACATTTTTTGCATGTTCCTGGAAGCATCAACAACTCTCATCATCCAAATGAAATATAAAACACTACCTATGTATTAATGGTCAAACTTTATTTGGGTAATCCAATGATGAAATATTTCTACTACTGTTAACTTTTTGTAGGTCTAGTCCTTTGCTTGGATGTTTGTTAACAAAGATGTTGTACAACCAAGTTGGTCTGGCCATTTTCGGGAGTTCAAACTTTAAAAAAAAAAAAAAAAAAAAAGGGGGGGGGGACGACATTGAGTAGTTGCTGTCATCTAAGCCAAACTCTGTAAAACAAAACAAAAACAGAAAGCTGTCAAAAATCCATATTTTTCCAAGTGTTCCGCCAACATTAATATTATTTTTTTTATGTGCTAGTCTCTTGATGTAGATAGTTTAACAGTATTAGTACTTTAGTTCAATTATATGTTCCTTTAACCTAACTTGGTTCTTACATTGTAATGACACTAGTCTATGGGGTCAGTCGTAAGTGTAGACAGTGGTAATGAGTTATGATTTTCATCTGGGTGACAATGACAATGAAGGTGTAATTCCTAAACCAAGCCCTGGACTAACATGTCATTACACTTACTCAGCTTCAGATTTCACTGCGTCAGAATTCCAACTTGAATAGCATCAGTATCTCATCTAACTTTGTTTTACAAAGATTACTCGTATGTTTTCTTATTATGTTGCCAGTCTTGTGAAGCATGTTTATTGCCTGGGAGGTGCTTTTTTTTGTTTTTTTAAATCACAACTGACTATAAAGCATTATTACAAACTAAAATGACATTCAGGAGATATAATTGTTAATAGCGGAATAGGTTGATTTGTATAAGTTTGGATAACAACAGCACAGCTTGTCAGCCTTTGCTCTGTTTTGGTGAATTAATCGAGGCTGTGTCATAAAAACAATTTGCGTGTTGTAGCACTAGGACAGTTAGTTCATGTTCACATGGTAATGGTGTGTTCAGAGCAAACTCAAGTAGAATCACATATGATCAGAATTTACCAGAATCCCATAATTCAGTCTACTGTTCTCCAAGGTTTATCTAACTTTTTCAGTTTCTGTATAAAAGAAGTTAAGTCATATAATTCCAGATGCCCATACATAGCAACAATGGACTAGGCATCCATTTATGATTGTCAGTGATGTCAGGAGAATATCATCATTGGCATATTTTCATGCATGTGGAAAACTTTAGGCAAATATCAAACAGAGCTGAGGCTGACAAGGTGATGCCCTAAAATGGCCCTATATATACACATTTCTTGATTGTTTAGCATCATTATTGGACTATCCAAATGAATTGTCTCCATTTCATCATTATTATTATTATTATTATTATTATTATTATTATTATTATTATTATTATTAAGTGCCTGTTATTGATCCCTTTAACATGTTTAGACCTGGAGTAAAACTTTGAGATATTAAACAGAAGAATGACACTGAATTACTTTCAGAATTTAAGACCATACATGTTGAAATATACTCTTTTATTGTCCTCCTGGCAGCTACGCCGTCAGGTGTGCGCATGTGGGGAAGCTGACCACCAGACAGAGACAACAGATGACTCAAAGTAATGGTGGATATTTATTGTCTCCTGCTGTACAATATATCTGTAAATATGAACACTGTTACAGTAACATTGCTCTGCTACAGTAACAATATTATAAAATATAACAGTATTGAAAGGGAATACAAAGACTACTTCAAAAAGGCCCTCCATTTGAGTACATTAGCACAAAGTACAGGGCACTCATGTCTTATGTATCTAATTAGAATCATGACCATTTATGACTGTTTTTATATTGTCAAAGTGTATATTAAAATTTAGTTTTGAACCACTTGCAAGATCCATAAAACAAGCACATTTTCTTGTATGGCATTATGCTACCACAGTGTTGCTTATTGTATATGTATCCATGGATATGTCTGATAATGATTTTTACACCTAATACCTTGCCTATGTACTTATTTTGCTATTCTTTTGGGATCATTATCAGCTTATTTTAAATGAATGTTTCATATAATAATCTATTTCTCATTAAAATGCTATATTTAATAAGAAGAGCAATGCTTGTTTGTACAAATTCCCTATATGAAGTTTTTTGCACATCTTTAAAGTAACCTAGTTTTGCCATAGTTGCAATGGTAAATGAATGGCTGGATAATAAGTTATTTGTTTGGCTACATTTTTATTTTTTTTGTTTGCTTGTTGCTTGACCTCAGTGTTTTTTTTCTCTTATCATACAAATCAAACTGGTGTGTTCATCTGCTGAACCACTTAATAATTGTACGTTTTTGTAAAAGCATTCTGTGGCTAAAAGTGTTTGTAACACAAAGTTGGTAGAAAATGTTTTGGGTTTGATTTGTTAAAGGCCTCTGTGAGACCACACAAAAGCATAGAAGATGCAGTCTCACTTTTTATTTCAAAAGAAAAAAAACTTTTAAGGGAATAGCATTGTATTTTGTATATATTCATTTAGTTTTCTTTGATCTTTTAAAAGTACTTTAAGAATTTTGTAGTACAATAAAAATTCTGTGATAATCTTGAAAGAAAGGCAGATGTGAAAGGTAAAAGCGAAATCAGAGATGAAATGGAACATGATATTTGAATGCAGCTTTTTGAGATATTTAAAACTCCTCTATAGCTATATCATTTCCTACACACACAAGAGGAAAAGACATAGAAAAGAAAACTGCCTAAAAGGCCTCATTTGCTTTCCAGCTTTGTAATCTCTGTCTTATCTTCACCACCAACAGCTAGTTTTGCACACTCTCAGACAATGAATGAGTAGCTGCCTCAAAGTTGGACATTTTTAATTACCCACCTAATCACTTATCTCACTCTGGAATGGAAGACCCAACGGAATAAAATAATTTTTGATGGACAGAGTTACAGTCAGGAAAAACTTTCCTGCTGAGAGTTAGAAATTCTGCAAAGATAAAAACGGATGTGAAATCACAAAAAAATGTGTGACTAGCTATTTTTATTTAAAATTTCCTATAGCTATCGTCATTATCTTAAAACGAATTAACACAAGCACTCTAAAAGTTGCTATCCACATAATCGTCTTTTTTTTTGTTTTGTTTTTTTAATTTCTGCGTTGCAAGATTTCAGTAGGTATGGAAGGACGACATGTTTTTAAACAAAACAATATATTTTGTTTAATTCACCACAGGTTGTTCCTTTATAGAAATTGTTCTGCCATCTTAGTCAGTGATTTGAACTAAAAGGATAGGTTTTACAAAATGAAACTGAAGGAAAGCTTTTAAGATAATTTGATTCAAATACAATGTAAGTGAGGCAGCTGTTCTAACAGTTACAGGACACACACCAAAGAGCTTTGCACTCAAGCCACGCAGAAAATTCCAGGCTACTTTATTAAAAATACATAAATAAATAAGTCAACATAAAAAAAACATATCCAGGTAATTTTGGTTAAGTCACTTTCCTCCTGTCTCTCTGGGTTATACCTCATTGAACGAGGAATATATAAGTTCTAAGAAAGCAGTCTAAATAAGTCACAAAAGACTACACTGTGATTCTAACTGTAATATTTGAATACTGTGGAGAGGCAGCCTTAATGTTATGGATGTAGTTACTGAAGTTATTTTGGTTGCTTAATTTTCCAACTCCAGGTTGCACATAATTTTCATTTTCATGTGCTTGTATTTGTATGTTGGACCAGGAAAAATAAGTGGCCTGATATGTGCCTGATGTCTCATCTATACGATGCTCAGTTGTTGGAGCACAGCAGGGTGTATGACCTTTATGCCATTGTTGGTGAGATCCCACACTGAGTGTCATATTGACACTGCTGAGGAATTGGGCCACCTCAGACAGCCGATGCTTTCTGCCAAATTATTAAAAGGTCACAGACCCTTAATTGATTGAAGTCAGTAATTATTGTCCTTTCTCCAGGGAGCCCTTGTATCTTATTTAAGCCACACTCAGTCCTAAGAAGTGTTGGGTTTGCAACTACAGACATCTCTTTGGGATCCTGTATTTCAGAAAAAGCAAAAGAGGAAACCCTTTTTCTTGAGATGCTGGGCAAGGCTTTTCTAAGAAGAAAATTAAAGACAACTGCAGAGAGGGTGCCAAGCGCACTAGCTCCTGTTGCCTAAGAGAAATTGATTCAGGAGAAGGGTGCTGGTCCCCCATCTCCTCAACACCCACAATGGCCAACTCCAGTACCTGAATGTTTCTTTTGATGAGTATTTCTGTTCTGCCTTCTTCTGCTCAGTCTCATTTTCCTAAAACAGGGTTAACGGCAGTCAAAATGATAAACTCCAATTTTTAAACCTTTCTCTTGAATATTAGTATTTGCATGCACGTAAGATTGCCATGTACCATTTGAGAATAATTCCAAAACTAACAACAGTATTAACTGAAGGAATGCATTGCATGTAAATGGAGCTGTGATATGCTTCAGTAATAACTAATCAAATCACCCACTTCAAAAGTGACACAGAAATGCAGGTTGTATTTCCCATATCACATATTGGTGTACAGATTTAATGTATAATAATGTAAAAGTATCTTGTGTCTACTGAGACCAACCATTCACACCTCTTTTGAATACGCGAGAAGTGCTACCCAGTACTGGTAATAATGGTACCAGGAAATGGACCATGATGCACTGATGCCCCTCATTCTGTCAGAGGATCTGGCTGCCTCTAGGGCACCTACAGGAAATGTTTATATATGTATCTGTGCAGGCCAGGATATCACCTCAATAGGTAGTTTTGCTATTTGGTGTGAAGTAAACATTTGGCCTCTCTATCCACCATCACTACACCTGGAGCACTTCCTCACTGGCACCTCCTTTGCATCAGTATTCCTTGCGAATGCAGACCAGAGGGAAGTGTGGGCAAAAAAAAATGCAGTGAAGACACCCGTTAGTTTGGTTTGAAACCTGAAATATCCATTGAGGAGACTGCAACCAGTGTTTTAGCAACATTTTATTTGGATCCCTTAATCATGCCACATGTGGGCAGTCATGTCATGCTACTGGGCCGCTGTCCAATTAATTCTACTTACCTTTCATTGTTTTGAAGTTTGAAATAAAATAGTTTTTAAACTAATACTAAAACTAACATTTCAGTTAGTTAACTTTTAAACACACTCTCTTTGTTAGTGGTTAACCACTGTGTGGTTCTATTTCTGGTTGTTGACTACTCTGTAAACAAAGAGAGATTTTGCCTCATAGGCCATGCAGAGTCTGCTGGTACCAATGCTCAACTCTCCTCCTGGCTGTTCTGGATGCCTTTGTTTGACAGAGAAAACCATTGGATCTCCATCCTCTGCCAAATCCTAGAGGATGAACTATTGCTGACTCTTTCTTTTCTGTACAAGCATTTTACAATCCATCACCACACATCCATGGACTGGTCCTTCACTAAACACATAATCTGAGTCATTGATGGTCACATCAATCCATGAGGAAGACCGTAGCTGCAGGCTCCTAATCCTAATGCCTAGAACCGTTTCACACCTAGTGCTTCAGAACCATGGACATCATCCAGACAGGAGAAGGAATGAGTAAAAAAATTATATATTCCACCACTGCGATCTGTCTCACTGGTCAAAAGGGTCGAGGTGCTAAGCAAGATTAAAATGTCTATTTGACCCAATGGTAACTCCAGCCAATGACCTACCCTGAAGTTAACTGTCTCTGGGGTTGACCCTAGTGTTGGGAGTCACCCCGCTTGAATTCCTCACAAAGCTGACCAGGTCCAAGTTCATTAAACCATGCTTACCTCATGCTACAACTCTCATCACTGGTCACTTGATCATTAGAAATACCTTGGTTACTTTGCTCAATCATGGCATAGACATGTATGGTTAGTTTATCTAGTTATTCTCCATTATACCACTATATAAACTCACAAAGTGAAAAATATTGCTGCTAGGCACCTTACAACAGAATGATATATACATGTAATAATGATATGTTTACATGGAATGAAAATACAAAAGGCAATGGAAATGGAATGTATACATGGAAATGTAAGTCTCTGGTTTTAATACACATTCTACCCTGCTGGATTCACATCTTGTCTGTCGATCTAAATTTACCTGCAGGCTGATCATTTAACCTCAAGCTGCTGCCTTCATAGTAATTAATTTTCATTTGAAACGCAGACAGCTGGGAGATCGTTATTAACACATTATATAAAAGTTATAAATTATTTTGCATGTCAGTGAGTGAAATAAATATTTCATCCCCCAGTAAAACATGGCTTAATACTTGATGGACAAACTCTTGCTGACAAGCACAACAGTAAGACATTTCTTATAGTTGGCCACCAGGTTTACACAAATCTCAGGAGGGAACTCTTCTTTACAGAAACTCTCCAGATACTTTAGGTTTCTTGCCTGTCGCTTAGCAACTCTCCACACTTTTTCTGTAGTGCTGAGGTCTGGAGACTGGCTAGGCTACTCCATGACCTGAATGTGCTTCTTCTTTAGCCACTCTTTGGTTGGTTTGGCAATATGGTTTAGGTCAATGTCATATTGGAAAACCCATCCGTGACCCACCTTCAGTGTTTTGGGTGAGGGAAAGTGGTTTGTGTTCAAGATTTTACAGTACATGGTCCCATCTATTAGCCTCTCAATAGTGTTTAGTCATCCTCTGTATATTATAATAATGATTAGCATCGACCAAATATTTCAAATAAAAATACAATTTGACACAAAATTAAGCGGTGCAGTTCTGTCGCAGACACACATTTTGGTAACCATTAAGTACAGCCAGTATATGTTGAATGTGACACATGAAAGAAATGCAAGCAGAGACCCTCAAATTTACAGTGGGATGGTTAAAATATCTTGATGAAATAAATCTGAAAATCAAAAGAATAAGTTAAAACAAATCTTTTTTTAAATTATAGATTTTAATTATTGCTGTTTGTGTTATGATGTTTGTGCAAAGGTTTGTTCAGATTGACCCATCTGCTTAGGAGGAGATAGGGGTAGATACAGACATACATACAAAAGCTATAATCACGATAGCAAGATATTATAGGCATTTACCTTTATGACAAGCATCAGCTACCTTTAACCCCATGAACTCTTTATTCAAATATTTTTAAATTAAGTCACATCAGTTGTTGTTGTGCTCCTCCTCTGGTTGCTCTGAATTCCACAAAAAAGAATTGCCCTTCTAAGTTCAAGATCTAGCTGCTTCCTCTGCACAATTTATTGATCTCCATCTTTCTCAAGCCTGCTGAAGGTGGGGAGTTATCATTTTTTCTTAATAAGGAATGGTTTAAGTGTCCTTTTGTTTCCTTAGGTATTTTTACTGCACTTAAAATTCTTAACATTGTGATTATTGGCATTGTTCCTTTCGTTTTGATGCATGCTCAATCATCCAGGTAAGTAAATCCCCAAAAGTTGATTCCATTCATCATGACGTAGTGTTTTCAGTGGGAAAAATGTTTCGTCACTCATCCAATGACTCAGTCTCAGCTGACTGCAGGTTTCCCCAACCTTATAAATAGAACATTTGCATAATGAAGGAACAATGGGCTGGCAGGTCAAGTATTGTTCGTTTGTTTTGTATTTTTGTTTATAGACCCCCCAAAATGCAGCAATTCTTATTCTTAAGTCAGAGTTCTTATTCTTGGTGACTTAAACATTCCCGTATGCCACCCTACACACCCTATGTCAGGTGATTTTTTGAGCTTACTGATTTATTTAACCTCCCACTTTCAATGTACAGTTATATCAAGGGTAATAGACACCAATAATTTGAATTTAAGCTTATTAAATAATAAAGAATAGGTTTATCACAACACAAAGAAAAATATTTTATATGTGACAAGTCACAAATCTATATGTGACTTATTTCTAACTGATTCTTTTTCTCAAACTGCACAACTAAAACCATGGGTTCCCCCACGTGCCAAATTCCATTTTTTTTATATTTGCCCACAAGTAGTTATTAGTGCACTTTATCCACTGTTTTTTCTTTTGTTGTTGTTGTTGTTGTTGTTGCCTGTCCCAGTATTTTGTATTGAATTAATTGAAGATTGGGATTTCTAATTAAGTTAAAGGTTTTTAAGCATATCCGAGACCAGAAGTTTTGGTCTACGTTAACTGATAAATCCGCTTCCCATTTTGCAATAGGAAGTGATATTGATTCATCTGTTTAGAAAGCATTCTGTATATTTTGGAAAGCAATTTGGGGGGTTTTAAGAATAAGAAATTGTACCACACTTGGTGGTGTCTGTAGTTCAACTTGACCGGGTTTAAATTTCTTTTTTACTATGGATTTAATTTGTTGATATTCTAAAAATCTTTTCTTGTTGATCCCATATTGTGTAACTAGTCTGTCAAATGAAATAAATTCTGTTCCTTCTAATATATGTTCTAAGTATTTGACTCCTTTACCACTCCAATCTGGAAAGTTTATCATATTATTGTTTTGTAATATGTCAGGGTTATTCCAGATAGGTGTACGTTTGCATGGGATTAATGAAGACTCCGTCAATTTTAGAAACTCCCATCATGCTGTCAGAGAAGAGCTGATGCTGATGCTTCTGAAGCGTTCATGTCGTTGGATGTTTGAGCTGATAAATGGTAGGTCTGAAATCTCTAGATTATTGGAAAGTGCTTGTTCTACATCTACCCAGGGCTCATCTAAGAAGGTACGTTTTAGCCATCCTGAGATAAACTGAAGCCTGTTGGCTAAGAAGTAGTGCTGAAAGTTAGGTAGTTCTAATCCTCCTTTATCCTTGTTTTTAAGCTTATACGTGGGGGTTTATTTTTCCAAAGGAATTTGGACATATATGAATCTAGAGATCTGAACCAATCTTGTGGCGGTTTAGTTGGGATCATTGAGAATAAATAATTTATTTTTGGTAAGACCATCATTTTTCTTTCCCTCTTTCTTTCTCCCCTTCTTTCCTCCAGTCAAGTCTGTCCCGTATTCAGTAAGTGAAAATAAAATAAACAATAAAAGGTGAATCAAATGGACCATTACGGCAAGGCTGGGATGGTCAATTTGGTAAAGTAAATCCGTTGGGCATCTTTCTTTGCCTTTAGACAACAATTCTGATGGCAAAAGAGCCAAACGGGACAGGCAAAAAAAAAAAAAAAAAAAAAAGACCATCATTTTTATAGTGGCGACCCTTCCCATGGGTATGGGTAGAGATTTCCATCTAGCCAGATCACCTTCTACTTTCTTTAAAAATGGGATATGGTTTAATTTAGTTAGATCTGCAAGCTTGGGAGAAACATTAATACCTAAATATTTTATATTTCCCGATTGCAGTGGTGTAGAAGAAGAATTATGGAAGGAGCAATTAATCGGAAGGACTGTAGATTTTGACCAGTTAATTGAGTAATCTGATATTCTTGCAAAAGAGTTTATCAATTCAATCACCCCAGAGATATTGGTTTGTGAGTTTTGGAGAAAAAGTAACACATCATTCGCATAAAGGCTGATTTTATGTTCTACGTTCTTGCATTTTATGCCCTTAATTACTGAATTCTGTCTAATTGCTGCTGCTGCTGGTTCAATAAAAATTACAAACAGTGTAGGGGAGAGTGGGCATCCCTGCCTGGTGCCCCTCAGGAGACAGAAGCTGGAGGATTTTTGGTCATTTGTTTTGACACAAGCTGTTGGGGAATTATATAATATTCTTAGCCAGTTTATGAAAGAGGTTCCAAAACCAAATTTGTGTAAAGTTGGAAATAGAAATTTCCACTTAACTCTGCCAAATGCTTTTTCTGCTTCTAAAGAAAATATTGTAGTTTTGATGTTTTTACTGTAGGAGTAGTCTATCAAATTAATCCTCTAAAACCGGTCGGAGCGGGCACGCTCCGTTTTGCGTAACTATTTTTAAATCCCTGTAGAACCGGAACCGTGTAAGCTAGCGTAATAATTTTTTTGTATATGAAACCGGAGGAGTTGTACTTACATCTTATGCCATCAGCTTGTCCTAGGTCATGGCTTCCTTCCACATATAGCTTTGCAAATATTGCATAAAAAGCGCTTGCAGGAACAAAAACATAATATTCCAGAAACACGCTTTGCCGATCTGATCAGCCGTTCGTAACACTTCCCACATTGAAACAGACATCAGCGCAAACGATCACATGTCCGCCATTACCTGCCCGAAACCAGAGGTTTTTTTTACTTGTAGGCCTTAAAAGCCTATACTGGTGTTTTTATAAGTCATGTTTGACTTTATGCTTTTCTGAATAGTTGCTGGGATGCTTAGAACTCAAATTGCACTGCTTAAAATAGTTTATTTTGATGCACATGCTGTTTACTTTCCAAATTTGCATCATAGGATTGTTTTTCGTTTTTCCTGCAGTATATAAAAGTTGGTGTATCTCAAAAATAAAACAATGAAGACACTCAAAATAAATTTCCTGTTGTTGTAAACTATTTTTTGCAACTTTTTTGTATTTAAAGTTTTGAGGGATAAACCTCTTAAATTTGTCCAGGTAGAAATATATGTTAAAAAAAAAAACCCAAAAACGATTTTCAATTTTTTTGTAGTTTATTGCACTTTGTTTGCAATTAATGTAGTTACTATGGACTTAATGCATACATATTATTAAAATATGGGCTATGACATTTGTATTGATGTATAGCAACTTGAAATGCTCCCAAAAATGGCACTACAGCATGTAAAAATATAAAGTAAGCTCTGGCGGCCTTGGTTCTATGGTAGGTCTTAAAGGGTTAAGTAATCTATGTGTATTTGTTGTTTATTTGTTGATGAGTGCTTACCTTTTATGAAACCAGTTTGGTCAGGATGAATTAAGAGGGGGGTTATTTTCTCTAATCTCTTTGAGAGAGGTTTGCAGATTATTTTAAGGTATACATTTATAAGGGATATTGGACAATAGCTTGAGGGATATACAGGGTCTTTTCCTGGTTTTAGCAGGAGATTAATGTTTGCAGAATTCATATTTGATGGAACTCTGCCCTTTTCTTTGATTTCCAACAACATTCTGTAAAAAACTGGTGCTAGAATCGTCCAGAGTTCTTTGTAGAATTCTGCAGGAAAGCCGTCTGGACCTGGAGCCTTATTATTGGGTATGCTTATCAGGGCTTCCTGGAGTTCACCTGGCCACCTGAATCCAGAGCCATTGCTTGAGTGTCTAATAATTTTGGAATAGTTATGCTGTCCAAAAACTGATCAATTTCCTTTTTAGATGGGTTTATTTGTGGTGAATACAAAGTTTTATAGAAATCACTGTTGTTTATTTGTTTCGGTCATATATTGTGTTCCCAGATAAATCTTGAACAGTTGTATTTATAGTTGTTTTTTCTTTATTTATTTTTAGCTGGTTTGCTAGAAATTGACCGGATTTATTACCATGTTCATAATTTTGTAAGCGTAGTCTTTGTACTAAGAATTTTGTTTTTTTTCATCAAATATCTCAATTAATTCTAGTTTTGTTTTGCGTATTTTGTTCAATGTTTCCTGATGTTGGTGTGACACATAGGCTTCTTCTAAGGATTTGATGGTTTTTCTAATTCCTGAATATTTTTATTTTCCTCTTTCTTTTTATGTGATGAGAAAGAAATTATTTTACCTCTCATCACAGCTTTCCCTGCTTCCCATAGAACAGAAGCTGATGTTTCGGGAGTGTCATTATAGTCCAAATATGAAGTCCACTCTTTTTTAAAATATTTAATAAAGTCTTCATCTTTAAGCAGTGATGTATTAAATCTCCAGTTTTTACTTGACGTAGTATTATTCTTGTGCATTAGTGCTAAAGATACAGGAGCATGATTGCTGACAGCTATAGGGTGAATCTCAGTGTCTGAAATGTCACTCAGCAGTGAACTGCTGACCAAAAAAATAATCCAGATGAGAGTAAGAGTGATGGACATGTGAAAAAAAAGTATATTCCTTACTGTTGGGGTGAAGGGAGCGCCATACATCGCAAAGGCCAAAGTCACTCATACTGTTTGATTATATTTGTGGATTGCCAATTACGCTGTGTTGAGCCTATCCATTTCTTCATTTAGTCCAAGGTTGAGGTCGCCTCCAAGAACAAGTGTGCCATCTAAGTGTTCAGAGAGTGCACTGAAAAAACCGTGAAAGAATGACGGATCATCAACATTTGACCATATACACTTACAATACATAGCTTTTTATCAAGTATAGATAGTTTAATGATTAAGAATCTGCCCTCTGGATCTATAACTGTATCGAGTACTGTGAAATTAATATTTTTATGTATTAAAATTGCTACTCCCCTTTGTCTAGAATTATAACAAGAACACATTAGGAAACTCAGGTGTTTTAAGTTCTTTTAAACCTCTAAGAGGTCTGTGGGTCTCTTGTAAAAGGACAACATCTGCCTGTAGTTTTTTGAGTCGGTTAAATATTTTTAACCTCTTTTCTCTGGAGCCAGCTCCATTTATATTCCATGTAACAAACCTTAGTGTGCCCATAGATGTGTTTGTATAACTAGGGTGTATGCTGTGTGTGTCGCTTAGACAGGTGGAGAGAATACATCACTTGTTCATAAATAAAGAGAAGGAGAGAGAGAGAAAAAATGTGTGGCGAGATGCTCCCTGAGTCTGACTATGTGTGTACATATTTACTAATATGAGTACGCTTGACTTAAGTGTGTGTATCCTGTATGCGCTGTCTGACTGATGTACATGTTCTGCCGTTGAGCGCATGACTATGCAGGATCGTGCTGTGCGTATAATGTCGAAATAAAGGATGTTGTTTGTGGATGAGTCTGGAAGCAGGTGATCGAAGCAGTGAAAGAAAATAAAAAAGAAAGAAACCAAGGACAGGGGTGAGCAGCATAAAAACAAGATGGGGAAAAGAGGAAAAAAAAGAGAAATCTTTTTTACCATCAAAAGTTGTAAAGCATACTAATTTTTGCCTCTTTACACACAAATTGATCAAGTAATGTTGATGTTTTTATTTGCTTTTTTCGATCCACTTAGCAGATAGTTGAAGAACATGCAACTTAATCAACAACATTGATGCCTATAATGTGATTACTGAGTTTAGTGATGTGTTTCATTTAATTTTATGTTACAGAAAGTTTGTAATTGTATTAACACATGCTATACTCGATACTGAAAAAATCTGATGTAATAATTTTGCCTATTGCATGAATCCAAACTGACAGAAGTCTTTGCACGTCTTCCTAAAACTCAAATTGCCAGGGATGCAATGCAGTCAAAGTCAGTAATGATTATTATATTGTTCTTTTTCATAAACTGTATTATGCATTATATGATTAATTTTACAGGGATAGTACTATGACATATCCCAAGCCTTCAGTTTGAACCCCCGGCCCCCACAAAAAACAGAGAGAAATTCGTAGTGAAACATCTCAGATGTCTACAATTTACTGTCATAAACTGGCTGTGTGGAGGCAGATGAGGACCCAAACGCAAAACTCACGGAGACAGGAACTGAACTCAAAATCACTGCTTTATTGCAGGCCTTACAAAGAAACAGAACTAAACTCGGAATGCTAACAGAGGACCGAGGTAACAGAGGAATGCACACAGGTTCGGGGAGGAGACATTGACGACACGACACTGAACTGAGGGAGACATGCACATAAATACACAGAGGGTTAACGAGGGAAGTGGGAGCACACGGGGAACACAGCTGACACAGATAATCATAACGAGACACGGTAGTAGTAAACACAACACTGACGGGAGACTGTCAAAGTAAAACAGGAAGTACAGAGGTGCAGACATGAGGAGAGAGAGCACAGGCAAAGCGGGCTGGGGAAACGGAATAAAACAAGGAGAGGCGACGAGGGCTCATAGATACACAGAGGGACACACAGGGAGAAAAAGTTACAAGAAGAAATCAAAATAAGGAACAACTTAACAGAACAACCTAGGAACCACGGCATAAATAAAGAACAAAATACAAAACACATGAAAACTAAGAATACTGGGCCAACATGGCCCAGGACCATGAATATTTACACTCCTGTGTCTTTATTTACTCTACATTAAATTAGTATGTTGTATACACATTGTTGTGGAGCAGTGTCTGAAGTCTTCTACTTAACACCTGGCAGAGAGCAACACAGGAGCAGAATACCTAGAGGAGAGAGATGCCTTCCATCAAACATAGCAAACATTGCATCCAGTAGGAGTTTGGCTCAGGATCAATGCTCCGTGACTCATTTAATTAGAACAAGGTGACAACAGTGTGTGTCACAAGGTTTGAAATATGAAAAATCAAAAACATAATGCAGCCGGAATTTGTGGGGGAAGTGCAAAATCTGATTTTGATTCCCACTTTTCCACGCCTTGGTTCACATTGGTTCACAGTTCATGTTTTGAAGTATTATCTTTTGAAGCACCCAAAAGACAAAAAGGAATATATTTCACAATAGTTCACTAAACCAAAACCCTCCAGTCAATAGCAAAGCAACCTAGAATCATAAAAAGTGGGGCAATGACACATGCACCTTATATAATGAATAAATGGGGAAAACTATTCAGCCTACTTTAAGTAAATGTCAAATAAATAAAGGTTATTACCAAGAAACAGGTGAACCTAAGTTTGTGCTTTCCTTTGGGTGGAAAAACAGCTGACAGGAATAAACACACTTGTTAGTGTACACTCTTGCCTTGCAAGGAATTAGACACAAGCTGGCAGGTAGCTCTCCTGATAATTGAAGACACTACACCGTAAACACCTCAAGGCTGTTGTTATTCTAGAATCTTGTTAACAGCTGTGGTTGACAGAAATGTGTGAGTGCTGATGTTAAGGGCATTCTACATAGTGAATTTTGTGACAAGCTGCACAAATATAATGGCATAAAGTATTTTAGTTCCAAAATGCTGTCATATGGTTTGAAGCTACAAGAAAACGACTTAAAACACCTGAATACAATTTTCTGCATATTGAAAACCAGCTTAAGTTCATATTATGAGGGTCAGGAGCAGGAGCAGAAAAACAAGACAAGGAATAGATGAAATAATAATTAGCCCTGTGACAAGTGATCTGTCCAGTGTGTAGCTTGCCTGTCAACCTATGACAGCTAGAATAAATTTGAAACCCCATAAAGCTGGACAGGTGGTTAAAGAAATTGATGTCTGAATCAAAGCAACATTTCAAAACAAAAAGTAGAACAAAGACATAATAAGTCTACAAACTAAGACTGTGGCTTTAAAAATAACACAAAGACTCAACTTTCAACTAAAACCAATTTTCTGAGATGTAATTTTTAATTTTGGTTCTGCCTTCATTTTTTCTTTTTCTGCAGAGCTTCTTTTTTGATCTGCAATTACACCTATTAGAAAACCAGGGGTTGAAAAAAGGACTTTTTATAAAGCAAAAAAAGAAGATATAATTGTGTATAGCACTTTGCCGTTCTTCTTATTTTCTTTAATTTGGGTTAAACAAGAAACACTCAACTCATAAGCATGACAGAATCACTTTCAATAAACCTGAATTATCACCAACCAGCTGATAATGAGTGCTATATATAAAGTCCCACGTTCTGCATAAATGAAACAATTAATGTTGTTGATTATAAAGGTGTTGATGTAACTGTAGGGATCATTGCTTAGAGAAGTGATAATTGGATACCACTTTGTTGTGATAGACTGTATGTAGGCAGAGGACTCTGAAATATTCAAAGTTTTCTTTCCTTTCTGCCTGCAAGCTCAATCTGAATTCATTTTTTTCAGACTTGCTTTATGTGACTCATAAAATTAATTCACTTAATATTTTTTATGTAATTTCTTTAAATTTTCCAGGTATTCTTGGCCCCACTGCACCGTGAAAAGGTTTCTGCATTCAGAGTATTAAAGTTATTGGATCCCAGTTTTCATTAATTTTTTATATTGAACAGAATATAATTTAAAATACAGCTCCTAAAGTCATAAAAACTAGAACAAAATTGTCCAATCAGATTTTTAGCCTGACTGAGTAAAAACAATTTTAAGGTCTTTCTAATCAAATGGAATCATATTATATTGTGAAATATTCATGTTACCATGGCATGTCATACTTAATGATCTCACCATACTACGTAAAACTTACAGCCCATTCACAAATAGTCCAAGTCAATCGAACTGGTGTGTTGCGTCGAATTCTTAGTGGAATCAGGCAAGAAATCCATTCAAAGTAACTCACCAAAAACACAAAAACTCTACTTCAACATTTAGGTTTCAGTGTCACTGTGTCAGCAGTAAATATCATCTATGTTTTTTGGTTTTGCATGACTTTATTCGGGGTTAGATAATAATATCTATCTGTCATTTATTGACAGAGCCTGGTAATGGACCCAGGACATGATTTTATTTTTGGGTCACTGATTTGGATGGTGCACAAGTTTTCAAGGTTTGCCTCATGCTACAGTCACATTAGGGAAAACAGTGGTTGCAGACCTTGGCGCAACCAAAATTATTTTGACCATGTACAGTGTACAGTCTCATTGCCATTTTAATAGTCACTTTGAAGACAGGGACAAGATCTGTGATTACTTGCAGTAAGTTGCCATTTTCCAAATCATTTTAGTGTATCAAAATAAAAGAGCAACAAGATGACTTGTAGAAGGCACTTGCAAACTTCTATCAGTCTGCTACCAGTCTGCAAGTGAATAACATCAAATGGGAATTACATGCAATCCATTTGTGATAAGACATTAATTAACTCTGATAAATTGTTGATAATCCCAAATCTTTTGCCATGTGTTGCATATCTGTTGCTATACGAATACACAGGAATTCCCATTAACTACTTATATATAAATTACACTCAGTACCTCATGGAACCACAAAATCCTCCACAAATAGTCATGTAGCTACTGCAGAATGGTGATTTAACAACAAAATGACATGGGTTCTTACACAATTTGCTTTTACACAGTAATATAACCAAAATGCATGGCATGGCCTTTTTTCTTTATTTGTCTGCAAATTATGACTAATTGTTTCTCAGTCTGAATGTTTTTAAGCTGAATTATGTAAAAGCAGCAAAACACAGGGCATTCCTTAGAACTGTTTTCATCCCTATTATTTTAAGTGAATGTCAGGGCTAAGCAAGTCTGTGGCTTTTATTCTGACTGATCTTTTCTTTTTAGTATTTTTTTTTCATGTAAAGTGACATTATCTTAAAATGGAGTAAAAAAATATGAAAAATTTAATTTCTTTAACATGTTGTTTCTCTCCAGTGCACATGTGCCAGAAAATAGTCTTAAAATGCTGTTCATCACTTAGGATCACCAGTTTTATTGTCCCAGTTTCACTCTCTGATTGATAGAATGGGGCAATTTATTTACATACTAATGACCGACAGCTTCACCTTCACTACTTAGTTCTTCACATGAAGAACTTCACATGCTGCTAGCGGTTGTTTTGTCTCTGAGGTCTCAGAGTAGTATAGCATAACACACTCTTTGTGAACACTAACAAACTAGCTCTCCAGCCTGCTTGATCTAGACAGGCACTGCTGAGATTGATGGCTGTGACTTGAAAGTTGCATTTCAGAAACTGCCTGCTCTCCCCTGACAATATTCTATAAACTGCTTCCTCTGGTAAATCTGGTTGCTCTCACTCCATCTGTCTCTGTCATGGGGGAGACACACACATGCACCATGATCACAGTTTCAAAACACAAGCGAGGAGCACCTTTCTAGCCTTCCTCTCTTAGTACTTTCTAGGGATTATAGTAGGATGTAGTAAGATTACAGGAACAGATTAATATGCATTAATCAGTATTAGGATGGTTGAGGTCAAAGAGATGAAACCACATGTTGTCTACAGAAAGGGTCACTGTGCTACTTTTATTAGGGACCTGCTTCTGTTTTAGGGACAAGTTTCTCCTGGGTGTTGAGGGGAGCTCTGAGAGCTAAATGCCCAATTAACCTTGCCTGGCCCAGGCACATTTTTACAAATTTAAATGGTTCCCAAATGACAAAAGGTAATTAATTAATTTAATGGGATGGCATGCTCACCTCATTGTAGAAAGGTGCTGAGTTCACATGGCATTAATCAATGGGATTACCTTTGGCCTTATTTAGCATGCCATTGAGAGGAATCTTGGGCAAAACAAATTATGGTTTGTAGGACGAGTAATTAGTCTAAGCTGGTACCACTCTAGTCAGCTATCACAAGACAATAGAAAATGTATCAATTTGACATATTGAATTGGCTGCTAAATGATATATTTAAAGAATATAAACAGGCATGCAAATGTTTATTTGTAATTACCAAAGACTTCTTCGTTAGTTAGTATTAATCTCTGGCTCAGTAGTATGTCTTTTGTCCCGCCTCCTTTCCCTCACACCCAACTGGTAACAGTAGATGGCTGCTCCTCGCTGAACCTAGTTCTGTCAGAGGTTTCTTCCTGATAAAAGGAAGTTTTTTCTTCCCACTGTCACCAAGTGCTTGCTCATAGGGTGGCTCATCTGATTCTTGGGGTTTTCTCTGTTATTGTAGGCTCTTTATTTTGTAATAAAAAGCAACTCATGATAAGGTAATATATAAATAACACAGAACTGAATTAAATTCTAGGCTTTTTTTAGATTAACGCTTTAAATCCCCTTTATTTGTACAGGCTTGGTTGACATTAACCTAGAACAATCACGAAATAAATTAGTAAGAGAATTTGACTTCTTTGCAGTATAGCAGCTCACCTAAGAAAAAGATCCCTGGTTTTCCCCTTGGTGGATGCATCAGGGTGAGTATCTGGTGTTTAAATCTGCTGAATCAAACACACAGAGCTATTTGATTCAGCAAATAGCTGACTCATGAAGCAGCCAAATTTAGTTTTACAATTACTCAGGTACTTTATGTTTTAGAACAAAAGTAAAATGCAAAAGCACTACAGTACTTTGGATTCCTGTCATGACATACATACAGTCCTGTTATGCTAGGTAATTCCCACTGTCTAAACCGTTACACATAGACTGATTCCAAAAGATAATCCTTGTGCTATGATTCTTTAAAAAAATATATATATGGAGCCATGCAGACATAGCCTATAGGTCAAAAACTGAGAAAGTTGTGACATTCCTGTCTAACATTAACCTTTAGGGCAATTAAAATTGAGAGATACTTTCAGTTTTGTGTCACTAATCAAAGTGTTTCTAACCTTTGACGATTGATGGCAGGCGTGTACATTTTCTGCCCTACATTGTGACCTGAAACTAGAAACTGGAAGCCCAACAAGCTTATGGAACAAGGAGCCTGCACATAGACACTCAATGCACTGGGCCATATAGATAAACCAATGACGATAGCCTCACTAACAGCTAAATTTATCACAAACAGCTAAAGCGAAATACAAATCGGTGTGCTAAATTGTGTGCTAGGCTAAAATTAATGAGCTTAACATACAGATGTTAGAAAACAAAGATCGATGAGAATAGGCTCAGGCTCGCAGAGTTGGAACAATATCCTGGTAAGATTCAAACAAAAGAAAAACTAGGGAATAGTTCCTAGCTGTGGTCCAAAACTTATGTAAGAAATATACACATAATGGAAAAAAGATCAAAAGCCTGGGGCACAGTTAAACACAGGATTAGGCAGATTTCAAACTTGACAAAGGCTTACTGAATTGAAGGTTATCTGGTCATTGTGTAACTATCTATAGAATAAGTATATGAGTAGCAGAAAGGTTAAAAAGAAGATAATGTGTGTTTTGAAATGCCCAGTTGTCTCAGACCACCACTGAAATGTTAATGAACCAATGCACTTTTTAGGGAATAATTTTGAAATGTTCACCCTTGTTATTGTGCAAATGTCATTAGCAGCTATCAAGAAAATATCTGATGGAGGTCTTTTGAAATGAAAATTCTGATGACTCAATTGGTTCAGTGAAAATATGAAAAACAGAAATGCATATTTTTTAGTGTGATTGTGTTTGTCTATAATCATCTCATATTGAACTGTATTTTATGAGAAGTCAATATAGAAATCTGGACTGAGTATAAATGATCATCTGCCACCTGATGACTGAACAATCAATTAATATCACTTTATTTAGCTCTATTGACCATACAGAAGTATAAAAGAAAATATGCCACCAAAGTCTGAACATTGTTTGATGTTTCAAAATCATTTGTATCATGGAAATATGCTTTGAGAGAGGTATATTACTTGTGAAATGTTTCTTCAAAAGGTCAGATTTAAGTTTTATGTTCAAATTAAAATATTTTCAACAGAAGGTATGCTATTTGTGACTTAAGTATTTCTAAATTTCCTTTGGGATCAATAAGTTATCTGTCATCATCTTCACAGATTAAGTTTTGGAAGCTAGCAACACTTAATTTCAGATAAGAGTAAAGCTATGCTTGTAGCTAATTGTGGGGAAAAATACAAGTAAGAATGTCAAAGGAAATTATTGCATGTCAAAGAGCAGTTGCCAACAAAAATACTTATGCTTAGTTTATGTTGTCAATGTGTATTATTTGTGTAACAGAAAGTACATTTATAGAGTGAGCAAGAAAGATCAGGCCAATTGTTATCTGCTTGATAACAAATAAAGAAAAGAAACTTTTCTTTATTTGCTTAATAAAGAAAAGCTTCTTAATGCTACATATAAAACGTATGCTGAAGCCAAGAAATACTTTCGTATCTTCATTTACGAAGATTTAAAGGATATGACAGCAAGCCATTTGGATTCGCCCATTTTAGCCAATACACAATAACAGAGACTGGTGAAGCGCATGCAAAACTGTCAGGACTGATGAGCTAAGTAGGGCAGGGATTCATCTAGACTTATCAGATTTTTAACTATGCAAAGATGAGTGTGACTGATTCACTCTTCAAATTGATGAGGTGATTGCACAGCCCATCGTGCCCACATCAGGACAGAAAGGCCATTAAATACAGTGACCTTTTGTCTTTCACTGTCACCGCAATAAACTGTTGAGTAGAGCTGAACATTTCAACAATTTCCTGTCACCCTCTTTAAGTCACCCTCTGTTTGGCCCATGCTCGATCTCTTACTTTTTACACACTATTGTTGCTATCCTTCCATCTATCTCCCATTTTTAATCCCTTGTTCTACTCTCCCTCTCTGTGCATTCAACCCCCTCTCAATCTGTTTTGATCCAATTCCTAACAGCCGTGTGCGCTTCTGTAAGTAAGAGTGAATCACCCAGGGGGCTCTCATCAAAGGGCTGCCAGGAAGACAAAGAGGCTGGGCAGCTCTGTGCTAACTGCCAATGTCCTTAAAGGGGACTTGCTGGCAATGCCACCTTTGATCAGTCCACCATGACTGTATTTCCCACAGCACTGAAGCTGTTTGACAACTTTCTGTGTATAACTACAGAATTCAAACACTGTAGCCTATTACCAAAACACCTTGTGTCAAGCGCATCAAAAAATAAATAATAAAAATCCTGCTGAAGATGCTCTTACTTCTTAGAGGAGATTTTTTTTTGAGTTGAACTGTGAAAATCATCAACATAAAATAATGCTTGCCGTGTATTATCTTTTATTTATTTATTTATTTATTAGACCAGAGGGAGAGAAAAGATATTTAAAAGTGGTAATGAACCATACTGCTGTCAACGTCTCAGTAGGGGATGGTCAGAAACTATAGAGGGGTTAGATTGAGGGTCCTCCTACCTCATGCAGAGAAATAGGACAAGGTTTTTGATATGGCAAGGTCAGGCCAGAGTTTAGGCCACCTGCTGTAAAAGCACAAGGACAAGGACAGCCTTGCAGAGCTGAGCCAGTGCTGTGTCAGTCAAGCTATGCACCAACATAACTACTGGCCTTTCCTTTTCTTTACTGCTTCCTTCTAGATGCCAATCTAGAAAGGACGAGCAGAGGGTGGGAATGGTGCTGTGTCCCTCCCCTCCATCTGGTGCCGCATGCCTCTGTCAGGATGTCAGCCTGCACATAGTAATGAAGGGTGTCATCAAGGTTACTGCAGGCTGGAGTGTTGCCGACTCCTCTTCTCTCCCTCTGTATCCCTCATCCTTGTCTCTTGTAGCACATATTCTCTATGTAAGATGCAAGTCACTGGTAATCAGCATATATTTTCTTCATTAAATTATCTTTACTTAGTAATTTAGACATCTTATCGATCCTTGCAAGGGACCACTGAACACTACTTAAACTAATTTAAAAAAAAAAACAATAAAAAAATGCATTTTTTGATACACAATTTAAAGTATTAATTTTAACATGTCTATTAATTTTAGACTAGAAGTAAGGTGATGGTACAAAATGGCAACTGTTCATAAGGACTACAATATTTTATCTTATCTGGTGCATAGCAATTTGACAGGTAAATGAGTAAGCAAGTAAATAAGTACATAATGTTTATCTACAAGTTTATACATTACCTTTGGTTTGTCACAATGTATAGTAAAATATACAAGAAAATGAAATGCCCTAAAAATCATACTAAACAAGGTAATCTGGATAAACAAAATTGTTTTTAACCATTTTTTTAAAGAATCCACAGAGACAAATAAATATAATTGCAGAGGGAAACTGTTCCAAGGCCCCATAGTCTTCAGTCTTCTACGCTTCTACACTTTACAAGTTTGAAAATGTAATTACCTCTTTTTTGATGAATATTATTGTAGACACAGCCACATAAATAGCAATTTATGATAATAAGTCATACTACACATACTATCATTATGCTATAACTAACATAATATAAACATACTCTCGCGAATGTGCAACAATGAACTGTGTGCATACTGTTTACCAGAACACTACCCTAAGGAGTTACATTTACATGGTAACTGGTGCACTGGTGCATTTCATCTGTCATCCATTATATGAGGCAAACTGGAAAATGCTGACTCATGACAGCAAGGAACTTTTGGATTCAGTTAAATTCTGTGATTGCAGTGATCATTAATAAAGCATTAGCTTTTAATTGCTTCACTATGTTTGTTACCCTTCAATTATCATGATGAATTGTTTCTTCCTAAACCTGATCTATAATGTGTTATTAATGGTACTGTGATTAAAAGAAGGGGGTTCTGAGAATTGTCAAAATAATTACTTTTGTTGTTCCAATTCAATACAGAATATTCTTCGTATTGCGAAACCATTCTCAGTATATCATTACCATTACTATTTAATTTCACTTCTTTGCAGTGATTTTTTTTAATGCTGCAAAGATCCAAAAGCTTTTATAGTGACAATGAAAATATCTGTGATGTAGAACAATGTGGAAAACATTTTTTATTCAGTGTCAAAGCATATTAATGAGACATTTATCATCATGTTGGATTGGTGATAAACAAAGAAAGCTTTATATTTACGTCCCCTTAATATTTGCGGTAAGACATCGTGCTTTTTTGAGGGTGAATTTAGCTGATCTCTCTAGTGTATTTGGTCAGTGAACAAGTGGCATGGCTAAGCTCTGGATCTCAGTGACATTAATTTTCCAGTGTCACTGCTGATATATGAGGGTACTGGATGAACATGGTAGGGAGGGCATGCTAACCTTGTGGGAAACTGTTAGGGGTCAATCCTTACCCATCTCAGAGTCTGTCCTGAGGAAGGGATGCACAGCGCATAGTTTGGTAGATTAGCAGAGGGGAAGCACTGCTATTTATTTTACTGGAGATTGTGTGCTTTTTTGATAGCAAACAGGTTTTCAAACACAAGTCTGGTTTATTGTGCAAGTTAAAAAAATGAACAAAAATATACAAACCTTTATTTTACACTTTTCAAGCATATTCCACTTAACTAAAGTTTTAATTTCACCTTTATATGGAAATTGAATAATACACAGTACATGATTTAAAACAAATATTCGTAAATCATTTTGATATAAACCTTTTGAGAGTGAGGTAATAGGACTGAATCAATTTCACATTGTCAAACGTGGTGGTATATACATTTTTGTGTCACCTCTTTATGGCATCTGCCTCATCCATCTCTGCTCTGGGAATTGGGACACAGTGGGGAAATAGAGACGAAAAGATGCACATTCTCAATCACTCACTACAGACCTTTGGATTAAGATCATGACATGAAGCGTTTTGAGCAGCATAATGTCTCTGTGAATCAAGAAACACTCTATATCAGCACACCTAAAATAGCACTCTTGAAAGAGGGAAGGGCCAGTGAGAGACAAGATGGGTCCTGACCACTGTTACTCAATTTTGTCAGGGAGCAAAGGGAACACATCTCCCCTATGCTTTTAAAGGACTATTAATGTCATAGGGTCTGACACAAGGTATGAGAAGACTACAGAGGAAACAACTTGATAACCGTGGCTTTACAGAACATGTGAAAGACATATGCTCCAAAAGTGCTTGAAAATACTGAATGCCAGTACCAGTAATCCAAGTCTATCTGTGTGTGTGTGTGTGTGTGTGTGTGTGTTTGTGTGCATTGTGTATGATGTTGAAAAGTTATCTCATATAACTTTTGACACTCAAGGCCTAGTCCACAACCAGCTGGCAACCAACTATTGATAAGGAAAAATTGATATTCTCCAACTTGTTTGCAAAATCTAGATGCAATTTGTATTGTTCCTACCATATTGCTGCAGTTGTGGTTTGAATAGAAGTGAAACTTGGAAAAACTGTTGGAAACAGGGAAGGTTTGAATTAAAAGTAAAAGTTGTGTCTTTTAATACATGTTGGCTATAGTACTTAGTTAATTGCTGGGGTCTGCTCCAAAGTCTATCAGACACTTGGAATTGGTATTGTGTGTTGTTCTAGTATTGATGAGTCTCAGCTCTGGGTCTGTCTTTTTGCTATTGTTCTCTTGCAGCTGAGATCCTGGATGGGCTTTGGATAACAGGCCATCTATTGTCTTGGCTTCTGCTTTTCTGTTCTATCTTTCCAGGCAGAGCTGTAATTCTTCGTTTGGCAGTTTCTAGAGCCTAAGTTACTGACATTTTATTTTATTTTGATCAGTGTGGCTGCTCTACCAGGTGAAACAATAAAGTTTAACATCCAGGAATCCACCAAAACAGAATTTATGGAGTTTAATGGTGTTTGAAGTTAACAGGGAGTTAGCTTGCTAGTTTTCATCTAAAGATGACATACCATGTTCTGACTGAGGGATTTCAGAAAAATTAAAACGTACAGCACTGCTATCACTTTCGACATAAATAAAGACAAATCCTACAAACATAAAGACAAATGTTTGTAGGATTACTGAAGTTGGGCTAGCTGTTATATAATGATGTGCTACGTGGTGGCTAGCTACAGAGCTATGGTTAGCATAGTAAAAAACATTAGCACAGTGAAGCTGGAGGATGAAAGCTAACTTTTTTCCACTCAATAAAAGTTAACGGGATGGTTCTTGATGGTTAGGGACAAATGCAATTGCATGGCAATTGAACGGACCAAACTTCAGTCAGGAAAACAACTGAGATAATCGACCCACAATACGAGGTTAGTCATTAATATACTGCTGCATGGGCTGGGCTGTAGTTAAATCATTAGGTTTTAAAAACTGTGCTTTAAAATGTGCTGCCAATGAACAGTGGTAATAAAACCTGAGGGAGGTCGACAGTGATCACTGACTTTTTTTAGGGGCTTGTACAGATTAAATAGAACAAAATACAAAGCATTATGTTAAAAACATGTTAAAAACACAACAGCCTTAATAGATGCAAAGTACTTTGGACCTGGGCGCAGGGTTCATACATCATCACTTAAAAACTGGTACCTTTCCCCTTTCCCTCTGTTAGATAACTAACATTCTTCCAGGCTTCCCTGATTTTGTCTTCAACACAAAATCAGGGAAGCTTCTAGGATGACTGTGGCTGTGCCATATGTGAGCTCACTTGCTTCTGTGATTCTGGTGATGATTAAGAGCTGTGTTAACAGCTGGAGGAATGGTGGTCTTGGTTGTGTGGTCTTACATCTGGCCACAGTCTTCATCCTCAGCTCAACACATGCAAATATCAGAGGAGGTGACGATGAGAAACTCACAGAAGTAATGTAAACTTTAACCACCCACTAAGAATTCTAAACCACAAAACTAAAAAACGCTAACCAATAGTAAACATAAATTCAAAGTTTAAAAAAAGCTAAAAAAACAGGAAATGTAAACTGAAATATATATTTATAGAACTCATCTCGAATGAAAGAAAGAAAGGAAAGAAAGCAAAAAGATTGCCATGGGTCAAAGAGAGAAATATTAATGGTGCTGGAAGAGCTCTGTGGCTTTTAAATCTCTGGCCTAATGGACTGTATTGACCACATTAATAAAACAAGATATGTGTTTCTAATGTCCTCTCTGTGGTGCATTAGGCTTTGCTTGGTCTATGGTTCCATTTGTTTGTCCGGATGCCAGCTGGGAGCAAGCAAAAATATGAATCTAAAACTCATTTGATCTTTAGCATAATCCAGCCAGGAAATCTCAAAATCTCCCCTTCAATCTAATGAATGTTATGAAAACAGGAAGTTTGAAAGATAATGGTGTGTATAACACTGAACAACAACAACAACAACAATAATAATAATAATAATAATTTCAGGATTCAAGATTTCAAGACCCCATGTAAGGATATATAGATAAATAGGACCTACTTGAAATATGAAATTAGATTAAAGAAAAACATAAATAATCCACCAGTAGAATTTATAAGTAGTAAGTAGATTTATATAATGTTATATAATGTGATTTTTTCTCATTTTTAGTTCAGTTGGAAATAAAATTGTTCATAAAGTTTATTTGAGTGGTTTTAGACAACTGGTCTGACTTTTCCAAGAACAGCCTCATTCATAGGCATTGTTACGATTGCTCTGTCAGTGATCAGAACCGAAAATTATCATATCCCAGATAACTACAGAAAGCTTTGCCTTTTAGTTTTGTAAAGACATGTCTGGTCACAAGATATTTGTGGTTTCTTGCTCACTTTTGTGCTCCCCTGACTTTTCATGTAGTGCCACCAAAAGACTGTTTCACTTGTTCTGTGAAAAATGGTTTGACACTAAATTTGACAGATACATTCGCGGTTCCCATGGCCTATTAAATGTGTTGACTCTCTGATTCTGCTATTGTGACATTGACAGGTTTGGTTTTTAGCAAAATGTCAGTAACTTTTAGATGTTTTGAAATTAACCTATTTATCAATGCTGCCTTCAGATTGAATTATAAGAACTTTGATGATCCCCCATTTTTCCATTTAGTGTTACCATCTGGCCATTAATTTGTCAAACACTGAAATACGAAAGCACAAAAAGAAAATAAATATATATCAATATAGTACTATGCACGAGTTTGAATTGCCATAATTTCTCATGATCAGCTTACAAGGCAAAAGACTTTATTGCATTATTTTAATGTGGTTTTGAGCAATACTTTCTGATGGTCTTTCTCTTTGAACATTGGCTTTTTCCACAAATTGTCATTCCAATACGCATGTGTGACTTTTTTCTGAATGTTTTGTTTTATCTGTCCTTTTAAGCAGCTTAACACTGACCTACCAATTCATCAATCCATTAGTGATGGGATTTCCGGCTCTTTTTAGAGATCCGGCTCTTTCGGTTCGGCTCACTAAAAAGAGCCGGCTCTTTCGGCTCCGAACCGGCTCTTCAGGTTGTTTTGTTGCTTTAATTAATTTATTATTAACAATAATATAAAATTATGCACAAAAGGAATTACTAACGTAAAAACAAGTGGTTTTATTTATATATGTTTATATATAAATATATGCGGTGGCCCCTAGAGACAAAACACGTACAAACTCCAAAACACATTTCTAGCATGAACTGAACTTCCAAAGCAGAGCTACTAGATCACTTAAATTACACAATTGAAAGCATGTGTGTATTGTTTGTGTATTTATACACAGGCACTCATATATATATTCAAATAATTTAAAAAAAAGTTCATTTACCTGTTATTACCACACACCAAATCCGGTCGTTGGTACTTGCTGGCTTGTGTAGCCACAAGATAACAAAGGCTCAACACTGCGCCCAGCATCCTGGAGCACTTCTGTTGTCTTTTGTACGTGTTTTGAGTTTTTATGTGCTTCTGAGTTTTTATATGCTTCTGAGTTTTTACGTGCTTCGGAGTTTGTACGTGTTTTTACGTGTTTTGGAGTTTTTACGTGTTTTGGAGTTTGTACGTGTTTTTACGTGTTTTGGAGTTTGTACATGCTTCAGAGTTCGTACGTGATTTGAAGTTTGTATGTGCTTTGTCTCTAGGGGCCACCGTAAATATACTTTTATTTATTCACTCCACATAAAATGTAATAAATAAATCATATAATACAAAAATCAACTATTCACATTTCAAGTTTTAACTATTTAAATTTTCAGCTTTTTCCTTTCACAAATTTAAAGTGAAAAGAACACAAAACACTGCAAACCACAACACAATTAAATATAAATTATAATATGAAAACTAAAAGAACATGCATATTCTCTGTCATATGGACCTGCATGAATAAACTTTCTCAATCCTTTATCATCTGCAACCGAAAATAGTTGTGGATGATTACTATACCTTTCTAATGTTGTTGTCCCTGCCTCTCTTTCTCTCTCTCTGGCTCTGTTCCTGTGCTACCGAGTGTAACTACCGCCCCTCCCCCCTCTGCCCAGCGTAAAGCACAAGGCTCGCGTGCAGAGTGAAGCGGAAAAAAAGTGCGAGAGAGAGGCTGAGAGAAAGAAAAAAAAAAAAAAACCCACGTGACGGCTCGCGATAAGGAGCCGGCTCGCGTCGTTCACGTCAAAGAGCCGGCTCTAAGAGCCATTTCGTTCGCGAACGACCCATCACTACAATCCATCCACTTTCAATTCAATTATATATATATATATATATATATATATATATATATATATATATATGTATATGTATATATATATATATATATATATATATATATATATGTATATATATATATATATATATATATATATATGTACATATATATATGTATATATATGTATATATATATATATATATATATATATATATGTATATATGCTTTAAACACCCTTCAAAAAACCTGGAATTTTTTTTCCTGAAGACAACTTAAAGAAATCTCTCCAGCGTGTCCTGGGTCTGCCCCGGGGCCTCCTCCCGGTGGGACATGCCTGGAACACCTCACCCAGGAGGCGCCCAGGGGGCATCCTTGTCAGATGCCCGAACCACCTCAGCTGGCTCCTTTCGATGTGGAGCAGCAGCTGCTCTACTCTGAGCCCCTCCCGGATGGCCGAACTTCTCACCCTATCTCTAAGGGAGAGGCCAGCCACCCTTCGGAGGAAGCTCATTTCTGCCGCTTGTATCCGCGATCTCGTTCTTTCGGTCACTACCCACAGCTCGTGGCCATAGGTGAGGGTAGGGACGTAGATCGACCGGTAAATTGAGAGCTTCGCTTTTACACTCAGCTCCCTCTTCACCACGACGGACCGGTGCAGCGTCCGCATTACTGCAGCTGCAGCCCCAATCCGTCTGTCGATCTCCGGCTCCCTTCTCCCATCACTCGCGAACAAGACCCCGAGATACTTGAACTCCTCCACTTGGGGCAGGAACTCATCCCCGACCCGGAGTGGGCACTCCACCCTTTTCCGGCTGAGAACCATGGCCTCAGATTTGGAGGTGCTGATCCTCATTCCCGCTGCTTCACACTCGGCTGCGAACCGATTATATCTCTCGGCTGGCCTGGGAACGCCTTGGTATTCCCCCAGATAAGCTGGAGGAGGTGGCTGGGGAGAGGGAGGTCTGGGCCTCTTTGCTTAGGCTGCTGCCCCCGCGACCCGGCCCCGGACAAAGCGGATGAAGATGGATGGATGGAACTTAAAGAAATTACAAGAAAGCTTGTCAAAAGGTGGTCATAGTAAATATGTGCTAATTTAGAACTGTACAAACTCAGTTTTGCCTTATTTTCTGTTTCCGTGTATCTTTTCAAATTTAAATGAAGCACAGTAATTACTTCACATTTTCCTAACAAGGGTACTGGCACAAAACGTTTGCACAAAAAGATATATGTATGTGTTTGTATTTGCATTTCATTAATACATCATATCATGCATTATTATCAACAATACTGCCATGTTTGTGCATATTTGGCAGCAAGATATGTCTCAGTTCCTTCTCCAGTCTGACTGTACAGCACACATGGCAGTTAAATGAAGTACACACGTTTCTGTGGCTTGGTAAATATTCCCATTACTCTCAAAAAATGCTCTTTCATTTTTTAAACCAGTCGACCACAACCTCAGTGTTGTGTTCAGTCCTTTTCACCCTTGAGCAAGCATTGTAGAGTGGAGATTCATGGCTTTGCTAATTATATTTTTGCAAACCTGCTGGAGCCCCTGGTAGCCATTACCTGCCAACAGGATTTTGATTAACTGGACATGAATCCACTATTATCTAGAGTTACTGTTTGGCGCTTCTAAACATCAGTCCCCTAATTAAAAAGAATAATGCTGCACATATCATGTTCAAAGCAATCTGCATCTTACTGAGCTGTTAGAGTGGAAGTGAGGAAAACCAAACACCTCTTAAGGTTATGCTTAAAATGTAACAAAAATGAAACACTTCAAGTTTTGTTGTATTTCACAATTCAAATACACACTCAAATTATACACCCTCCTTTTTGTGTTCAACAGCACTAGGGGATAAAAAAAAAAATAAGGGCTCTTTTTTAACCACATTGTATATAGCACAGAATGTTGATAAACAACAATCATGTTAACAACCACTAGTTCCAAAAGATTTCATAACTGTTAAATGTGTCAAAGCCAACACTGATTTTGTACTAGCACAGAAACAGTAAGGATGATGAAATAAACAGATCAATGAAAAAGTGAAAAATTTAAATGAAAACCTGGTCAACAATGGCCGGCGCCAGATTTACTTTTCTTATATCCATCAAACAAATGTTGGTGATACCAAACACAATCCCTTTTATCAGATTCCTGTGGTGCAAGAAGAGCTGCAGTAACATGTTAGAAGTCAATTGTGTTATTCACCACTATGCAACACTATCCACTTTTTTTCTTCTTCTCCTTCTTCACAGGCGTCATTGCACATTTGTGACAACTACAAAACCACTGATTAATGTCACTTGACATGAGACGCAGTGGGCTACTTCGATGGGTTGTTAATACTGGAACAGCAAAGGTTTGCAGCCTCTCCTCCCCAGACACAACTGAACCTCTTGCTCAGATGTGACAATTGAAACCACTGGGAAGTTACTGGTAAAAATGTAAACATCTTGAAAGCATCAGATGATTGAAAAAGTAAGAGACAGCACGAGAACGTCATCTGTATTTAAAATTACAGCCAGTTCAGATGAGCTGATTTGTCAGTTTATTTGTTATCTTAAATATCATTTATCTAGGTACTACATCTACAACTACGGTAGTGTGTATATTATATATATTATTAAATTTTGGGTAAGAGCAAAACAACCATATTTTAAAGATCCATAGAGGGAAATGTATATACCCAGAGAATCACTGAAATAGGCTTTTACTATCTCTAGCTGATCTGAAACCAGATAAAACAACCTTGCAAATGGTCTTTATCAGTTCTGCTTTGAAGAAGATGGGCAATTACTTCTAAGTATCACCCTTTGAAGGTTGCCCTTTAAGGACATCTTTCACTTTGACATCAGTTTTAGGAATCAGTGTGGATATTCCACGGGATGTTAGTGCAGATGACTGCCGATATCAGCCAAACTGCTTCAAAGAAAGATTCATATATTCAATACTATATGTGAATGGACAGATATAACTTTGATTGTAATAAAGCCTTACAATACAATACTATAACAAATTTTTACCACTTTGTGTTTTTCTGAAAAAATACCATGGCTGACTTGTTTCAGAAGATTTTATTTTTTATTTTAATTTAAACCCACCAGCAGAGTTCAATTTTGTTGTGGTCTGCCACAGGCCACATCATAATAAGACATAGTGTAACTGAGCCTTACCTCTCCCTGAGTCTGAGGATATTGTGACCTTTCATTATGAAACTTCTATAAATTCAGTTTGTTGCCATAGCTTAGGGATTAGGAAGGGGATGGAGTGGATTGGGTTAAGAGAAGACTAGAGGAAGCACTCTTCTTAATGCTGGCACTGGAGAGATGTTTGAAAGTACTCCAGGGCTCTTAAGCAAAGACCCTTTACCTCAATTAGATTGATTCAGAAGCCAGTGACTTTAACCTCTGCTGGGACACAATTTGTGTCATTTTGCTCTGATTTTAGAATGTCTGAAGCAATTTCCCAAGTGGCTACAGATTTCTCAGCCTGTGTTGGTTGTCTTGCATATTGCTTTTACGTTGATCCATCTTGAATGAGTGTATTTAATGATTTTACTGTTTATTGAAAGTGAGATGTTTGACGATGTATATTCACAACAGAGTTAACAGGAAATGAAGTGTGTGATTCAGTCGTGTCCAATACTGAGTATGACTTATCCCATTTACATCTGTAGCTTTCTATATATAAAAAGGTTTCCTTCTGAAAGTAAAGTGGCAACAAATATCCCAGAAATGTAATAACCTAAACAAATAAGCAAATAACATAAAATGTGTAAAACAAAAATGCAATGGTTTGGTATGGGGTAAGGGGTTTCTATAGGGGTTCTGCTTTTCATGATAATAGTATTAAAGAAAATACTTTTGTATTACTAATAACCAGATCACATTAAAAAAAAAACCCCAACCAAACAAAAAAACAAGCTGCCATGCACACCAGTGTAGTGTATGAAAACATGGCAACCTTTATGCTGTTTTTATGTCCATTTTTTATGTCCTTTATCCTTTCGGATAAATATCAAAAGATAAGGTGAAGAGCAGCACTCGATCTTCCCATATTATCACCACTGAAGTACTCTTGCTCAAAGCCTCCAACACTCAGCTCTGGTGAAGCTGCTCTTTGGCTACCAGACTCTGTGGCTCCTGTAATTTTGTTAGGCAGTTTGAAGGTGTTTGAAAATTGTGTGAATGAACAAGGTGTTGCTGAGAAAAAAGAGCACTGGCCTCCTGGAAACTCCCTGGATAAACCATTCGAAAAAAACGATTGTCTTTAAAACATTGGTATATGCATGTTACTCAAAGTCTTACAAGATCTTTATATATCTTTATATTTCCATGGAGCTCTGGCAAAGGCTTTTCTGCAGTCTCATAACAAGTGTTTAGTGACACAGAAATAAGAATACAATTTTAGAGTACTCAGGTACATCTTGGTTGCTTAAAATGTATCCATGATTACTGAGGCCAAACAGTGCAAACCAAGGTCAGTAAGCAATTAAATGGCCAAACTTAAACTATTGATCAGGTAGGGCTACTTACAAATATCATTTAAAGGTTCATTGAGTAATTTTTTTAGGTTATTTAATAGAAAAAAGAATACTATACTCATAAATATATATAGAAAAATGGGAAATTAATCTTCCAACAAAATGATACATTCTCATAAGCTGTCAGGGCTCTGTGTGCGGGCAGGCAGGGATGAGGAACGCAAACGCAAGACTCATGGAGACAAAATCGCAACTCAAAACCACAGCTTTATTGCTGGCAAAGAACAAAAACAAAAACTAAACCATGAAAGCACTAACTAGAGCACACAGGCAAAATCTGAGGTTATGACATGACACTGACACAGAGAAACATGGGGCTAAAATACATAGGCGTACAAGTATTTTAGGTATGGGGCTAGTGATAAGTCACATACGTAGTATGGCATAAGGCAGAGGAGAGGAGGAATTGCACGAGTTTCCTATGCTGTGGATGGATATTTAAATTTGTGAGACCAGTGACATTCAGTCAGGACAAGCAAGGCAAGCCCTGCTTGCCTGTCAAATCTAAAAATACACTTAAATTAAAATGTACCAAAGTAAAGCGAGTTTTCTTCTCTCATCTCAGACGGTATGTCATAAATCTGTTCGCCAGTCAGCTGGACTTTACATTACTGCCATCATGTGGCCACAGTTACGGAGGGCGTGTCTGTCTCCAGAGGCCAGCAGCTTGTTTCTGCGCTTCATAATTTTAATAAGTCATACATTATCAAGGAAAGTGTGACAATCATGGACAGGGGGGCAGCTCTGACCATATCCAGTCTAATAAAACAGACAAGCTGAGTAGATGGAGGCTCAGGAGCACTTTCAGATTTGCATCTGTGAGAATGGCTGAATCTAATATGTTTAACCAAATGTTTTACCAACATAATTTTTCATTCATATTTTTAATTCCACTGTAAATGTTGACTTTCAATTCGGGTGATTTTTTTTGTTATTGATATTTTGATATACTTTTTGAAAAATCAAGATTGAGGCATGCGTTTCTGAGCTCATGAGCAATCTCTGCTTGCCTTTCTGTAGAAGTCGTCACACATCACTGTGTGGGGTCCCCATCACCAAAGAAGTTTAAAAGTAAAAGAAAGAGACAACGTTACTGGCATCTGGATAAAACACCAGCTTCTTCCTCTTCATCTCAAGCCTCATCTCCTGAACACTGGACTGACAATCTTCCAGAGGTAAGAAAAACTGGGGTGGATCCAGACCTGGTCCAAATGGTAGTAGAAATGTTGGTCAGTAAGCCAAAACATGTTTTAGCCGACTATAACAACTCTGTCCTATAGGAGTCACCATAGCTATGATTATGCTAACGTAAAATGTAAAATGTGGTGAGTAAATATAATGAGCATCAGCACCTTAAACATAAGTTGATGTCTGTTTTCTGTGATGTAACTATAGAGCTAAACTGCCTTGTATTTTCATGCAGTTTTTGAAAAACAAAAAATTTGTATTACTTCAACTTGTACTACTACAGCTTTCACAAAAATATAATTCAGCAATATGTTCTGTATAGACACAATATAGGATTAAAACAATAAAAACAATGAGGGCGCTACCCGTAAGATTTAGGTTTATTAACTTGCTGATCAATCCTTAGCTTTGAGGAGAATTTCTCATTTTTCTTTACTGTTCTGTCCTTTTTCATCTCTAAGTCACATGTTAACATTTTTTCAATCTCCCTGGGAAATGTGCACCAAGCTACATACACTGCACAGAAACAGATTAAACTTAAATCAATTAATTAGATGTTAAAGTACCTAGACCATAACTTTATGTCTGCACTATGGTCACATCACAGGGATGAGAAAGAAAAAACAATTTGTTGAAGGTGTTGATCAAGTATCTCAATTGCATCAATTAGAAGCAATGTCAGACTGCAGCACAGATGAAATGTACTTACTCATCAGTATTATGCATTAACCTATTAGACATAATGTGTCATTATTGAAAGTGCCAGAATGCCATTTGGAATATTTCAGCTAACTTTACTTTGGCCATCCCTGATTGCACTATGCCTCTCTGCCTGTATCTTCCTTTTTTTCTTAGGCCCTGTTCACGCGTAGACTGATATTTTGGTAAGCATAGCCTTTTCTATGTAATTCAGACTTTTTCCCACATGTAGACACTGTTTTAGATAACTAAAAATGGAGCTTAAAAAAACTCCTTCAAGTGTGAATATCAACCGTAACTCGATTTCTGTGTTTACATGTGGATGAAGAAAACTGAAAATTTGCCTTGCAATGTAAAAATGTGCATCTTTATCTCCTTTTTCAACATCAGACTGTGCACCGTGTTACTGTTTATAGGCTTCTGAATAGATTATTTTGCCACCTGTTATTCTGGCATGCTCTTGACAGCACTTGACATAGTTTTTCTCGTTTTTATGTGGACAGTGATATTTTCCAAAATGAAAGCAAATGGAAAAATACTAGTTTTAAAAAACATCTTTGTATATGCGGATGCAGCCTTATGCATTTGATTTTCAGTCTGTAGTCATGACAGTATTTCAGTTAATAGGAGAATTTATAATTACTGGCATTATTGTGTTACCTTTGTCAAACAATATGATCATTAAAATGTTTGTGTGTGTACAGATTGACTAGCAAGCATTTTTTTCCTCCAGTTTGAATTCAATTTAATCATTGCTTACTTTCCCACATATAAACTTGAAGTTACTCTATATTATTAGCCATGAATATGAGATATTATATCAGGGTCACTATATTTACCTCTTGACATGTTGTGAAAACTAGCCTATAGAGTTTTGTGTTTTTAATTTTATTAAACACGTTCTGTTTTATTTATGTATCAGTTTATGGTGCATTTTATTATGTATGGATTCTGACTTAAATGTGACCAGTTGAAATCTTTACTAAGGCTCTAACGTTGACCACATACTGTAAATGTGGTCAAAGAAAGACATAAAATGATAAAATACCAAGAGGAAGAGGTGTAACCTATGCAACTGTAGCAAGGCAACTACATCTGCAGATTCAAAAATAGTAGTCCTGGGAAAATCTGTGCAGTTTTTCAGCTGCAGGACAGTTTAATCACATTTTTCATATGATAGGGTAAGTATTAGAAGGAAAGTAGAGAGAAGAAAATGTCTCAAGGACAAAAGTATGATGCATGCTTTGCAGTTTGATGACTGCAGATAGAGCCTATCTCCTGGATATCTTTTATTGCTTTTATATTTGCTCCTGTCCTTGGGTTCTTCATGAATTGGAATTTGTTTCCTTGAAGTGCATTTCTCCCTGCACATTGAAAGCACATTCAAATGAGAAGCAAGATACTTACCTCTTAAAGCTTTCCAGGTAAACAGTATTGTTAAGTAAAGTGGTAATTGTAGGCCATTTATTATTTAAGTTTGCATCTAAGGACTGAGTAGTTCCACCACATATACTAATAATAAGGTTATATAAGACACACCTAATTGTTTATATTATTATTTATGCATCTGGCTATTGTAATACTTGTGATCATAAAGTTGCAGCTGATAAAATGGGGATGGGGTGTGATGGAGATTGGAATTTGATACCGATATCATAAATTTGGATATCTGCCGATACCGATATGAATCCGATATAGTGTTTTTTAATCAACAAACCTGTTTTTAAAATATCTTTCTGCATTTTGTATAAGTTCATACTCAAGTTTAAAACAACAACTACACTAAAGCTATTCTGTTATACCTGTATACAAAAAAAATATTTCATAGTTCAGCAATACTGATCAATCTAATAAACTTAAACCTACACCATCCTCCCTATTCTGGTATTTTAAAGAGTACTTAGCATAAATATTAAGCAACCAAACTAATAGGGTTCCAACTCCCAGCAACAACAAAAATAAATAAATAAAAAATAGGGAACCACCCCTCACGCGCCACCTCATGATGCTTAATCGACGTAATCAACCTTAATTTGATGAAGTGTGAAAAAAAATGCACAGAAATCAATTCTTTTTCAAGAAATATTAAATAGATTCAACATCTTTCTTCAACAAAATTGCAGACTGCACAGATGGTACCTTCCCAAAGGAAAAAGTACTATAGCTTACTAGGGTATATATATTAGACTTAATAGTTACTATATACAGTAATTGACTTCTATTCATTTTACATCAAATTAAAAGTTTGGGTGTCAGATAATTATTTATTAAAAGCTAGACATTTTAAATGAGAATAAGAAAGAAAAGTATGTCTTTGTGCCCCCTTTTCCCTGTTAATGCCCTATCGGCCCCCCTGGCTAAACTTTGCTAGATCCGCCCCTGCACAGTTACCAGCGTCAGCTACGTAGAAAAAGATCCTGGAGTAGAAAGTAATATTAAATACATTCTAACAATAGCTGATCAAGCTTAAACGTGCTGCTGTTGTTCAGCCACTGGTTTCCTCTTTCTGGTGCAAAGTGGGCCAAAAGCAAACTAGAGACACGGACTCGCGACAGAAAAGCCGATCAGCTGATCGTTAAGCAGTTTCACCATTGAAGTAGCAGCAGGAGAGGCAGTCGCTTGTTAAGCTTAACGCAGGAATGCTTTACAAACATTCAGAGATGGACTTACAAACTTGCTTTACTTCTCTCTGGATAACTTTGTCGGAGATGAAATGCCGGGTTGCTAGCGAAGCTCCAAATGCTATCCAGACCACTGACAGGTCCCGCATGCCACAGCCGCTCTATCACGTGATGCATACTGCTCCGACGTGCTAACGTTCTGAGGTGAGTTACGGCGTGTTGCAAGTTTTGTGAGGTGCTTTCGTGATATTTAATGGATCGGATTACATTTTTTATTTTTCTCCGATATCCGATCCAGTAATTTAGGTCAGTATCGGACCGATACCGATACGTAATATCGGATCGGTCCATCTCTACACTAAACACGGGGGCACAGGAACAAAACCTAAGAAATAGAATTCACAGAGCAAAAGAGGAACTAGAGTGCTAGAAATACAAAACGGAAACCAAAACTCTGGTAGACATGAACCATGATGAAATCAAAACTCAATAATAATGATCCAAAAATCAAAACACTGGACCACTGACCCAGGACCATGGTATTTTGGTATTTTTCTTTTTGCCAGTATTGTCACTGGGTTATTCTTCCCTGAATGATGGTCAAATAGAACAGCAGTATTTACCTACTAATATCTGCTAGAAAGAGACAAGATTAGTGGTAGTGTTTTGTTGTTGTTTTTTTAACTTTTTTTTTCAGTGGTCAAAGCAGTAATGGCTTTGCAGGTAAACACTATGTGGAGCATAAGGGGGGGGGGGGGGGGGGGGGGGGATGCATTTTCCATAATAAAATCTTGAAACCATTAGCAAACATCTGATGATGGCTTAGCTTTGTATTTCCTATTTTCAATTTATCTGTTGTTGTAAACAATGGCCAGGTCACAGAACAGGTAGTCTCTGCCTGGATATCTCCTGGTTATACTGAATGCTCAAAACATTAGTTGTTGTCAACAGAGGCTGAATCATCAGATATTGTTTGATGGGTTACTAGATTGAATTCAGATAGATAAAGGGTTAGTAGCTCTGGCCTTTTATACAACAAATACTGACTGAATTCTGTGTTGAATTGCAGACAAAAATAGGTTGCAAAAAAAGGGACAGCGCGATAGATTCTTGTAAGAATCTGTATATCTATTCCACATAATTCACTTGAAGGTAGGAAAAGGAGCACCAGCACAACACTGGGAGCAATGGGTGAATTGAGGTAATGTTGCAGTTATAAATTCACAAAGCTTGTTTAAAAAGAAGCTCTGAGTGAACATATGAACATAAGCATTTTAATCATTAGGTTCTGACCACATATTGAGTTAGAATAGTTAGAATCACACTCATTTACATTTTCTTTAACATTTTCGTTGTGTATGCGTTAAAATGGAAATGATCAGAGTTGTACCTATTTGATTAAACTTACTAGTGAGTTTTCAGCAGTCTGTTCTATTTTATCCAAAGCAAACAACAAGTGACCTGCACTGACATTCAAAAGAGATTTAGTGTTCTGGCCTGTTACTTAGTGCTACTTATTATAATTGTGCCATCCGTTACACTCTAACTACACTCTCAGCAACACTGTTCCCAAATTTCGAAAAAACAAAATGGACTGAACTTGGCGTAATGAGTGGGTTGATAAAAACACAATATGATATTCAAGGAATCCCAAAGTTGACATGACTATGACTATTTCCCAGTCTTACAATAACAAAACCATAACAGCAAAGGAAAACTGTGCCCATTTAATCCTTCATTATTTATTTTAATATATATGTTTGTGGTAACATATTTTGTATCTGTGTTTTACTACTTTCTGCCTGTATGGGGCAGTAATTCAGGGGTAGGAACCACTGGCAGCTTTATTCATGTTTTATGGGAGTAAACCAATGGCAAGGAAACCATGGGGTGTTGTCACATTCCCTGTGACAAGGAGCATGCAGGGCACTAATGGTTTGCCCCCACTGTCAGCTGTAACCACCCAGCAGACTCAGGAGGTGTGTGGCTGTGTTGTTTACTCCTTGTGAGACAACCGGATATCTTGGTGAGTGGAAATTCTTTGCACCCTATAGATTTGTTGTCTTGGCCTGTTGTGGCCAGGTACAAACATGATATTCACCAGAAATTAAACATTCAAATATGGGGTTAAAACCAAACTTTCAGCAAAAGGTCTTAACAAAGTGATAGTTTTCTCCAAATCTCTGTTCTTTTTAAAGCTGAGAGGCTTTCACGGGTTGTGGTTTTTGTGGGCCCATCACTTACAATGGAGAGTGGAATTGTTTACACTCTTCAGATAGGGTTAGTGGATCTGACTGTGCTTTTTAATGTGTATACAGCATTGAAACCCCATTTCTGCAATTTGCAGGTGCTGCTTTGGGCTACACCCTTAGAAAATATATGTATTTTATTGGCTGAGAATACTGATAAACCTTAGCCTGTTAAGTTCTCTACCTGGGCTTTCTCTTGTTCACATTTAATTTAAAAAAATTCATCCTATATTTTGGGATGTTCCTTTTTTTGTGTTTATCAACAGTGACCTGGGGAGTTCCACAATAAAGACTTTAACTGATCAAACACACACATCCACACATGTGCAATAACACTAAGTGCAATAATCTTTTCTGGCATCGTTGTATTTTTACTCAGTTGTATATAGCATTTGTATTCTATTTTTATCTTATTGTATATTTTATTCTATTTTATTCTACTGTATATAGTATTTTATTTTATTCTATTCTGTACAGTTGTGTACTGTATTTATTCTTATTGTATTCTAATTTTATATACACACACATACATACATACATATATATATATATATACACATATACACACATACATATACACACATACATATATACATTATTTATATATATATATATATATATATATATATATATATATATAAAATTGTGTAAATCATGTGATGTCATTCTCTGGGGGTCGTGGTCACAAATTTACATGGTTACAGGATTATTTTAATCCATAAAACTGTGTTAGTGTGCATTAATATTTATTTGCTGTTAGCTTATCTTTCCATACACAGGTCAAGAGTCAAGTAATAAAGACTCAGTTCTTTACAGTTTCAAGGTATCCAACTCTTTAATAGCACAGAAAAAACAGAAACATAATTATAAATGTTTATGTGGCATGAATATGATGGTTACAACATTTTAAACTTGCGTAGTGTCTATTTTGTTGTTATGTTAATAATTGTGAAGACGGTAATGAACTACTAAACTACTACTAAATAACATTTTTCTTGTTGTTGTTGTTTTGTTTTTTTAACATGTTGCAAATATTATTAATGTACATAGTAGTCAGGAGTAAATCAAGTTACTAGTTAATGTAGCAGTGGACCAGAATACAGATCATTATTGTCACAATCTGCTGTGTGGAGTATAATTCTTTTTTCAGGAACCAAGCACACAACAAGCTGATTAAAAACAGTACTGTATAAAACACTAACCATAACAATTATGTGCTTTATAATATAATTATTCACTAATAGGGTCAATACAGTTCCAGCTGAATTTATTAAATTGTTATTTTAATTATAATTATAATATCAATATGTTATTACAAAGTTTTTAGGAAAGTAATGCAGTAACTAACAGATTGTTTCTGATATTAGACATCTGATACATGAGGAAAAAAGTAAGGAGTCAAAATGCTTTTTTTCTTTTAATGTTTTTTCATATTTTTCTTATCCTGTATTTTTTGCCGTAATGAATAATGATCATTTGTTATAAAGATATATATAATATTTTCATCACTATAATTTCTGAGGTTAAATTGTAGATAGTAACAACCAAATTTCATTAGAAATGGCCTTTTGTGCAAAAACTAGAAATCAGTCCATTTCAGTTTGAACCACATCACACGATCTGATGTTAAAAAGCAAACACTATACTGTATGATCAAGGTCACTATGGTGTTCTTTCCATATCACATTCATCTTTTCAGCAGCCTACCAGAAATGCACTCTTGATGCATGTATTCCATTAAAATATTACAGCACATTTACTATAGAGGTTATTTCCTCTCGTGCTGACAAAAACAATTTCCTTCTCAAGCCTAATGAGGATTGCAAAACCTTTCAAATTAGGGTTTTGCATAGCTTATCATGTCTTGGCCTATTTGATATTGATGAGAGTCAAGCCACTGCATTCATGAAATTAAGGTCTTAAAATCTCTGCAATAGAATGCACAGCAGTTAGCATTTATTCTGATGATTTACAGGGTATATTCACTGGCAAGTGCATGGTTTATAGCTTCATTCTTACTCGTAATTCAAGTGCAACATCACTTTGTAATTTAAAACACAATCCATACGCAATGTGAAAGAGGTTGAAGTGAAAAGAGGAGTGTGGGAGTATGTGGAAGCAAAGGTAAGATTATATAAGAAGAGAGAAAACATTTGCCTTTCATGTTTATCATTTTATCATAATGTATGATTTTTAATATGTTACTACGTAGTACTTGCATACTATTACAGTAAGTAGTCCTAAAACCTTAAAGTAAAAACATTCTAGTTTCTGGCTGGATTGTGGAGGGTTTCTCTGGGTGCCTGAGCTTAATTCCATCCATCCATCCATCCATCTTCATCCGCTTATCCGAGGTCGGGTCGCGGGGGTAGCAGCCTAAGCAAAGAGGTCCAGACCTCCCTCTCCCCAGCCACCTCCTCCAGCTTGTCCGGGGGAATACCAAGGCGTTCCCAGGCCAGCCGAGAGATATAATCTCTCCAGCGTGTCCTGGGTCTGCCCCGGGGCCTCCTCCCGGTGGGACATGCCTGGAACACCTCGCCCAGGAGGCGCCCAGGGGGCATCCTTGCCAGATGCCCGAACCACCTCAGCTGGCTCCTTTCGATGTGGAGCAGCAGCTGCTCTACTCTAAGCCCCTCCCGGATGGCCGAACTTCTCACCCTATCTCTAAGGGAGAGGCCAGCCACCCTTCGGAGGAAGCTCATTTCCGCCGCTTGTATCCGCGATCTCGTTCTTTCGGTCACTACCCACAGCTCGTGGCCATAGGTGAGGGTAGGGACGTAGATCGACCGGTAAATTGAGAGCTTCGCTTTTACACTCAGCTCCCTCTTCACCACGACTGACCGGTGCAGCGTCCGCATTACTGCAGCCGCAGCCCCAATCCGTCTGTCGATCTCCAGCTCCCTTCTCCCATCACTCGCGAACAAGACCCCGAGATACTTGAACTCCTCCACTTGGGGCAGGAACTCATCCCCGACCCGGAGTGGGCACTCCACCCTTTTCCGGCTGAGAACCATGGCCTCAGATTTGGAGGTGCTGATCCTCATTCCCGCTGCGTTACACTCGGCTGCGAACCGCTCCAGTGCGAGCTGGAGGCCCTCACCCGATGAAGCCAACAGAACCACATCATCCGCAAAAATCAGAGATGAGATTCTGAGGCCACCAAAGCGAAAGCCCTCCGCCACTTGGCTGCGCCTAGAAATCCTGTCCATAAAAATTATGAACAGAACCGGAGACAAAGGGCAGCCTTGGCGGAGCCCATCACCCACCGGGAACGAGTCCGACTTATTGCCGGCAATGCGAACCAAGCTCTTGCAACGGTTGTATAGGGATTGAATGGCCCGTAGCAATGGGCCAGACACCCCATACTCGCGCAACACCTCCCACAGGACGCCCCGAGGGACACGGTCGAATGCCTTCTCCAGGTCCACAAAACACATGTAGACTGGTTGGGCAAACTCCCATGCACCCTCAAGTATCCTCGAGAGGACAAAGAGCTGGTCCAGTGTTCCGCGACCAGGACGAAAACCGCATTGTTCCTCCTGTATCCGAGGTTCGACTAGCGGACGAACCCTCCTCTCCAGCACCCTGGCATAGACTTTCCCGGGGAGGCTGAGGAGTGTGATCCCCCTGTAGTTGGAACACACCCTCCGGTCCCCCTTCTTGAAGATGGGGACCACCACCCCGGTCTGCCAGTCCACAGGTACTGCCCCTGATCTCCACGCAACATTGCAGAGACGTGTCAACCAAGACAGCCCTACAACGTCCAGAGCCTTCAGGAACTCGGGGCGGACCTCATCGACACCAGGGGCTCTGCCACCAAGGAGTTGTTTAACTGCCTCAGTGACCTCGCCCCCGGAAATCGGTGGGTCACACCCCTCATCCCCAGACTCTGCTTCCTCCCCGGAAGACGTGTCAGTGGGATTAAGGAGGTCCTCGAAGTATTCCTTCCACCGCCCGACAATTTTCTCAGTCGACGTCAACAGCGCTCCGCCAGCACTATACACAGTGCAGGTAGAGCACCGCTTTCCCCTCCTGAGACGCCTGACGGTTTGCCAGAATCTCTTCGAGGCAGTCCGAAAGTCTTTTTCCATGGCCTCTCCGAACTCCTCCCACACCCGAGTTTTTGCTTCAGCCACTGCCCGAGCCGCATTCCGCTTGGCCTGTCGATACCTGTCGGCTGCCTCCGGAGTCCCACAGGCTAACCAAGCCCGATAGGCCTCCTTCTTCAGCCTGGTGGCTCCCTTCACCTCTGGTGTCCACCATTTGGTTCGGGGATTACCACCACGGCAGGCACCAACCACCTTGCGGCCGCAGCTCAATGCAGCAGCTTCGGCAATGGAGACGCTGAACATGGTCCATTCGGACTCAATGTCCCCAGTCTCCCTCGGAATGCTGTTGAAGCTCTGCCGGAGGTGTGCGTTGAAGATCTCGCGGACTGGGGCCTCTGCTAGACGTTCCCAGCACACCCTCACTACGCGTTTAGGTGCACCAGGTCTGTCCAGCGTCCTCCCCCGCCACCTGATCCAATAATTCCTATGTTCCAAAATTCATGTTGCCTTATGATGTACAGGTAACACGTGGTGAACTCCACCTCCAACCCATTGCTTTGAATGCAATCATACAAATCTCATAAACTCATATTTTAATCACAATAGAACATAGAAAACATATCAAATGTTTAAAGTGAGACATAAAAGGTTGAGACAGGGGGATTTTTTTGTCAATACCACTTGCTGGAAAAGCAAGTGCTACTAATAAGAAACAGCTAGAGGAAGATATTGCAACTAATCAGGTTCACATTAATTGAGCAACAGGTCACTGAATGTAAAAAGAGCATTTTAGAGAGTTAGCAAAAAAAACAAACAAACAAACCCCAAAACATTATATCTAGATCATTTCTGTGGAGCAATCTGTAGAACAATCTCAAAATAATCTTTCACAGTGTAACATCGCAAAGACTGAGTATCTCATCATCTACAACATTAATATCATCAAAAGTTCAAGAAAACCTGGAGAAATCTCTGTACACAGGGGACAACCTGCAAATCAATATAGTATTCCCACACTGAAAAAAAAAGTTCTTTCAATTTACTTGATTTTATTGTGTACATCGGTCCCACATAATATGAATAAGTATGACTGACTTAATTTTCCACTTTCCCTCAAGTAATTAATGCTTGTCAGATCAAAGTATTTTATTTACATCAGATTACTTTAAAAAATCATGTTTGATGTACTAATATTAATCTATTATCATAATATCAATGTATTGCATAATGTCAATATATTTTAATGTTTAACACCAACTTATTTTTATTTGCCAGTGTTACGCAATGATATTATGTAATGTAAACACATTGCAATTATGTTCCTGCAACACAAATTATGGCTTTAAATCCTACTTAATTTTTTCAATTGAAATATTAACTGATTATTATTGACAAAAAAGGCAAAGACTGTGAGTGCTACTGAACAATTCACCTTTATTAAACTGTAACAGCAGTGAAAGCAGCAATTCTGCCATGAACAAGTCCAAAATCGCATCCATATAAACTTGTTAACACATTTTTAAAGATAGCCTGCAGAAATAACTAAAAGAAAAAGTTAGTTTGAGAATATATTTGCAAATATTTCACAAAAAACTGACCTCAGCAGCAAATAAAAGAATGTGCTTATAGATGATCCTGTCATCTCTTGACTTCAACGATGAGATCCTCAGTTGATTCAGGCGCTCCATTAGAGAGTGAGCCTTCGACAGGTTCTGTCAGCCAAAACAGTCTTTAGGACCATAGGACTCCCCATAGGACTCTGTAGGCAAAAAAGAATTACATATTCAGAAAGAATCCTTTCAGTTTAGTTTTCATAAAGCTATCCATACCCAATACTCAAAGTTATAAAGATCAGACATAAAAAAGAAGAATTTATCTAATGAAATACATGCGACTGAACCTATTACACTTATATGAACACCTTTTACTTCTATATGCCTTTTTAAAGTCACAATGTGGACTGATCCAATCTCATAGTCAACCAATGGATAAGTATCAAGGAGTTCACAGAGTGAAGCGAGAGTGAATATTCTTGTGGATACTGGGCGGAGCTCAAAAGCTCTGTCGTGCTCTCTGTACCAGCCACCAAGCTCTCTGACAATGTAGAATATGCTGTGGTACAATGCAGATATGGTTTTTCAGTATTCTGGCAATCCACCTGCTGCCCTTTGGGCCAGTACCATTCCATTTCTATAAGTTATACTCTTTATGTCACACACTGTGCAAGGTTGACCTCTAGAATGTCAGGGAATATGTACCTAATGACTTAAGCTATCTCCTCTTTAAGCAAATCCACTAGAAAGGCCGATACAGCTGAGCTCTCTAATTCAGACTTGCCAAGAGATGGGGAGTTTAGATGGTAAGCTATCATCATCTGATGTTTTGACTTCTGTAATCATAAAGGTAAAAATTCCACCATCACAAAAAACATTAATTTTAATTGAAAAAAGGTATTCCAGTCCAGAAGAGCATCAATGGTTTCTTTAAAGTACCAATCTTTCCCTCATTTATACATAATGTTTTGAGAAGCAGCTCACATATGTTCTACACAAACTAGAAAAAAAGAGGGGGGGAAAGGGTCCTAATTTGTTTTGGGCCGATGTTGGAAAATTCACAATACATCACTTAATAAGACATAGTCTGTTGAACAAACTTATCTCCTTGTAGATATCTGCTGTATTATTTGGCCGTGACCAATAGAATAGTCAAGTAAGTGACACTTCACCTAAAACAATGACTAAATGGAAAAATGATTTGGCATTTATGGGCACAGGTTCTTAAACCCACGTCTAAGGTGGCAGGATCCTTATTATAACTTGAGTGCATGTCATCAGCAATAATTAAGGTATGGCACTGTGGCCCTCCCAGCTTCTGAAACTCTGACGGTTACAGCCAGACTAATTAGCCAATGTAGCCATAGCTAGCACGAGTAACACAAACACTATTGCTCTCTCAGTGACGTTTTAACTTGCTAAGCCATCAAAAACGTCAGTGCTCTCTGTCACATGCATAAATTCCATATCTGACCGGCAACAGCTGCTTTCTCCCGACTATGTGCAATTTGTTAATATTTTTCAGCTTTAGCCACAAAGCTAATACCAACTTTAGCTAGCACTGTAAAAACAACATGCAGATGCATTACAGATTACTTTTCATATAGCATGCACTACAACAATTCTGTGAAAACGTACCCAACTAAAACAAATATATTTAAATTACTTACCTTCTCACTATGCCTGACTCAGTGCCAAAGGTTGCATGTGGCTGAACAATCTTCCAGCATCTGGCGGTCAATTGCGCTCTCCTTAAATTATGTTGTTGTCTTATTGGATAAGGTAGGTCTTATTATCCAATCACATTTAGTTGTTGTCTTTGAATATATTGCATCATTTCCGGTTGTGGTCAAACATGATTACAATGGTTTTAGTATTCTAATTTAGTCATTTTAAATCAATGCAAGAAAAATGAGTAGTCTCAGTATTGTTTATAATCAAGTAAATGGTACTTTATTTAATCATGTAAATAAGAGAAACATGAGAGGCTTGTGTAGCATTAACTAAATTCATTTGTGCAAATTCAAAAGCCTGCCAATTCTCATTTTTTCAGTGCATACCTGTACTTTCAGGTGACACTGAATTTAAAATAGACATGATGCTGTCATGGAAATCCATCAAAGCCCTTCTTTTGAAAGCTGAAATTTTGAGTCTTCTGACCTTGAATTTTTTTTTTTAAATTAAAATGTGCCTGTTTTGGTTATTAGGAGTCCTTAGCTTATAGTGTCACAGGTTTTTTTTAATTCCCTAATTTCATCATAGTAATTGCTCTGTATTTTGACTTTTGCTACTTTGTATTTTGTTTTCTGTGCGTCTAGAGTTATTCCTATTAGATTCTATGCTTTTACTTAATCTGGCCTCTTTAAGCATCTTGTTGTATTTTGTTATGTATTTCGCACTGTCTTACATGTTTCTCTACTATGTTACAGTGTTTTATTTTGATAGTCATTTGTCTTCTATGCCTCAGGTCTAGTTTTATTTGCTACAGCATGTCTCATTATTAGGTCTAGTTCAGCTGTATTTTGTTCTCCAGGTGTTCCCACTCTGGCCTCATTACCTTCGGTGTGTATATAGTAGAGATGGCACGATACCACTTTTTTATGTCCGATACCGATACCGATATCATAAATTTGGATATCTGCCGATACCGATATGAATCCGATATAGTGTTTTTTAATCAACAAACCTGTTTTTAAAATATCTTTCTGCATTTTGTATAAGTTCATACTCAAGTTTAAAACAACAACTACACTAAAGCTATTCTGTTATACCTGTATGCAAAAAAAAATATTTCATAGTTCAGCAATACTGATCAATCTAATAAACTTAAACCTACACCATCCTCCCTATTCTGGTATTTTAAAGAGTACTTAGCATAAATATTAAGCAACCTAACTAATAGGGTTCCAACTCCCAGCAACAACAAAAATAAATAAATAAAAAATAGGGACCCACCCCTCACGCTCCACCTCATGATGCTTAATCGACGTAATCAACCTTAATTTGATGCAGTGTGAAAAAAAATACACAGAAATCAATTCTTTTTCAAGAAATATTAAATAGATTCAACATCTTTCTTCAACAAAATTGCAGACTGCACAGATGGTACCTTCCCAAAGGAAAAAGTACTATAGCTTACTAGGGTATATTAGACTTAACAGTTACTATATACAATAATGGACTTCTATACATTTTACATCAGATTAAAACTTTGGGTGTAAGATTCAGATAAATATTAAATAATTAAAAGCTCGACATTTTAAATGAGAATAAGAAAGAAAAGTATGTCTTTGTGCCCCCTTTTACCTGTTAATGCCCTATCGGCCCCCCTGGCTAAACTTTGCTAGATCCGCCCCTGCACAGTTACCAGCCGTCAGCTACGTAGAAAAAGATCCTGGAGTAGAAAGTAATAATAAATAAATTCTAACAACAGCTGATCAAGCTTAAACGTGCTGCTGTTGTTTATCCACTGGTTTCCTCTTTCTGGTGCAAAGTGGGCCAAAAGCAAACAAGAAACACGGACTCGCGACAGAAAAGCCGATCAGCTGATCATTAAGCAGTTTCATGATTGAAGTAGCAGCCGGAGAGCGAGAGGCAGTCGCTCGTTAAGCTTAACGCAGGAATGCTTTACAAACATTCAGAGATGGACTTACACACTTGCTTTACTTCTCTCGGGGATAACTTTGTCGGAGATGAAATGCCGGGTTGCTAGCGAAGCTCCAAATGCTATCCAGACCACCGACAGGTCCTGGATGCCACAGCCGCTCTATCACGTGATGCATACTGCTCCGACGTGCTAACGTTCTGAGGTGAGTTACGGCGTGTTGCAAGTTTTGTGAGGTGCTTTCGTGATATTTAATGGATCGGATTACATTTTTTATTTTTCTCCGATATCCGATCCAGTAATTTAGGTCAGTATCGGACCGATACCGATACGTAATATCGGATCGGTCCATCTCTAGTATATAGTCATAGTGTCTACTTCATACTTTGTCAGATCACCTGTGTCTTGAGCCTTTTTCCTTACTCCACCTAAATAAAGTTTTTTGTTGTTGTTGTTTTTTTTTTTAGTTCTATATCAAGTGTTCTGCATTTGGGGTTTTTTTGCAGCACACATAACAGTACAATCTGACCAAACAATGGACCCTTTGGACTCAGGTTTTGCATTTGAGGAGCCTAAATCAAAAATACTCACTTGGTGTGAAGGAATCCCACAACCCATATCACAAGGTAATTCAGTTAGAAGTTCTGGATGCTTACATTTCATGAAAACATTGTGCATTACTAGACACTGTAGGAAAGCCCTTCAGTGTGAACTATCAAACACTGGTAACTCTGTTGAAGGACACACTTCCTCCTCACCTCTACAGTCAAGCTTCTCTCTGTCACTGCAGCTGTTCAACTCAATTATGCTCCTGGACCAGAAAAGCTTAACTTCACTGCCATTTCAGGCTGCCTGCACATGCCGTCACCGATGCAGTTATCAAGCTACTGCTTCCCTGTCCAGCCCCATCTGCTAAGGAGCCACATATCTCTTTGGGTTGTAAAGATGGCGGGGCACACACGCAGCAGCTATTAGTTCTCCATTTTTTCCAGTTTCACTGTGCAATGCCTGAGTACAGCAACAATAAAGGACTCTTTATCTTTATCTTTAAAAGAGATTAGGTTTTCAGTGTCAGAGTCCCCAGCCAGTGACATCCATAACATCACCCTAAGTGGTCTAACTTTTGATGACTGTGGGGCAAATGGACTCTGAGTCGCCCATTCCTCCAGCTTCAATGCCCCTGCTCAGTCCTGGCAGGTCCGAATGCTCATTTAGAATAGACAAAGTATAAAACTGTTCTGGGGCCAAAATAATTATTATTTGATATTCCTTTTGGAAAACATGGATTTCTCATTCTCTGGAGTAAATAGCAAAGCAACCATCTGACTTGCTATCACTGCTCAGTTCAAGATTTTGCATTATTGCCTGGAAACTAACAGCTTGCAGATCTGGATAAAGTACCATCAATGCTGAAAGGCACAGTATATACAAGTTTTAAAGCAACATATTGTCTCACGTGCGATCCGGTCCACTCTGAAATATATATGGGAAGTACTGACATTTTTCAGCAAGACAATGCTAAAAAACATACTGCATCTGTTAGAACAGTAGAAGACTCTGGATGCTGAACTGGCCTGCCTGCAGTTCAGACTTTTCACCCACTGAAACGATGAAACAATTTGCAGTGGCAAACATGCCCCTGTCCCAACTCTTTTGAGGTGTGCTGCATGTGGTTCTGTGTTCTAAATGTGAGTTTATGGATTTTGCAAGTTATCACATTGTGTTTTTGTCACGGCTGGCGGGGTGAGCCGTGTGGTATAGGAGGAAAAGGACCCAAAATGCAGGCAGTTGACTGGTGATGAGAGTGACGTTTTATTTACAGAAGTGGAGCGACTGAACAGGCAGTGAGAAAAGACGAATGACTGAAAAAACCTAGACTGGGAAAACTAAATGACAAACCTAAGCATGAAACGGGGAGCGGAGAAGGCAGAGAGACGTAGTTACACCAAGAAACACAGACGATCCAACGATGAACAGAAGCCAACACACACTATAAATACACACTAGGTACTGAGGAGATGACATGCAGGGGTGGACACAGCTGACACTAATGGACATGATGAGAAGCAGACCTACAAAGTAAAACCGGAAACACACAGACTGTTTTACAACAAAAACACAGGGACCTGAACGGAGCACAGAGGGGAGACACAGGTAGGGATAATAAACATGACAACCAACCCAAAGAATTAATACAGAATCAGAATAAACACCAAACACAAGATGAACCCAAAAAGAAACACAAAACGCTGGGTCAACGACCCAGGATCATGACAGTTTTCTGTTACATTTTATACAGCATACTAACTCTTTGTAATTGGAGTTGTGAAAAACACCACCAAAACAAACACAAACCCAATAAGATATATTGATATAGATGTATATTTTGTGTATAACTGGAAGAGAACTTTAAACACAAACTGTGCAGATTTTCAGTATGCCCTGAGAATAATCCATGTTCCTGTAGCTTTAATTGCATGGGATGTCGTAAAGAGTAATGAATACAAAGCAATCAGTGTGGTGTTCATGTGAACTCAGATGATTGTAAGATTATGGTGGTGTTTGTGCAAGGTTTAATTAGATGACCACAGCAGAAGTAGCATGCATAATGTGCACTACCAAAATTAGAGCCCGCAGATGATGCATACCTGCTGACTTCAGATGACTAAGAGAGTTAATTGTTTAAAAGGGAAGATATTCATACATAGCTGTTATGAATGACACATCCTGTAAGGATTACATTCTGTATTTATGCTTTTGTGTCATGTTTCGGCTGTGTACAGGCAGGAGAAGGACCCAAACGCAAAACTCACGACAATGAAATTAAACTCAAAAAGCTGCTTTATTGCAGAATGGTATGGAAAACTAAACTGGAACATGGATGACTAACACACAGGGAAACACAGCCATGAGGGGGACTACGACACTGACAAAGAGAAACACAGGGCTTAAATACACAGAGGGATAATGAGGGAATGAGACACAGAAGGAGGGCACAGCTGGGAGTAATCAGGCTGGACGAGACAAGGGAAGCAAAACTAGAAACACTCACATGAGACATGGACCTTCAAAGTAAAACAGGAAACACACTGACTGAATTCTAAACATGCAAACTTAACAGCAACTGGGGAGACAGAACATAGGAACCTGAAACATGGTACAAAAACATCACAGTGGACATAACATGGAACACAGGGAAGCCATATGACAAAGCCAAAGAACTAAACCTATGATAACCATAACAGACCTAGGGAAACAAGAAACAGTACAACAAAGGACTCAAAACATAACCCATAATATAAAAACACAAGATCTCTTCAAAATAAAATAGGAAACATAATGAGACGCAGACATGACAACCAGAACTTGACAACGAAAGACACAGACATGAAACGCATGAAGAGCAGGGGAGATTTAACATAGTTGGAAACACGAGGGGGAAATAATAAGAACTAGAAACACTTACGGTGTGTTCACACCGAACGCGATGGACGCGAATAAAACGCCCCAAACGCCCCTAATTTGACGCGTGTACATTCGCGTCTCAACGCGTGTCCAAGAAAAATCCATCGCGCGTCAAAATATGATATTTTGACGCGCGTGAACCGGAAATGTGGGAGGAATGTGGGAGGGAGTTGTGCCAGACCGGTATCTTTGCAAGATGGCAGCTATCGAGCTAGCGCTTGAAGAGAGAGTCTCCCTTCTCTATGTACTGTGGAGAGCAGAGCAGCAGCGTAAAAGACGTCCTCGCCGTACCTGGGTCCATCAGGTCCTCCAGAGGCATGAGCAGTTTGGTGAGTTTCACCACTTGCTCCAGGAGCTGCGCCTGGATGACGGCCGATTCCAGCGCTATCACCGTCGGCCAGTTTGAGGACCTGCTTTCCCTCGTCGGTCCCAGCATCGCCCGCCTAGACACCAACTACAGACGCTCAATCCCACCTGCAGAGCGCCTGTCCGTCTGCCTGAGGTTAGTAAAACTATTTAATACGGTAGTCCTTTATTGATACCTGTGCTAATATGCTAATCCATCCAGTTATACACTGCTAACATGGATGTGCTATGCTAACAGTGAATGCTGTCGGTGTTTACTGAAAGCAAACTGTGGTACAGAGACGACTCTTTATAATATTTCTAGTGATACTCAGAAGGTCTCATCAAGTCCCGATTTAATTCGATTTATGCTGTTATCAGTGTTTGCATGATAGCATGGCTGTGGTGTCCTATCAATGTATGCGCTCGGTGTTTGCTGATATCAAACTGTAGCATTAGGACCACTGAGTTAACCTTGTAGTGATACTCACTCCTTTTTATTTAGACCTGGTTTAATTCTGGGATAGTTGAATATTTGTATATAATCCCTGCAGCTGTCAGACTCTATAGCAGGCGTCACCAGCCTTTATTAAAACAGAGTTAGATAAAACTGTGAACAGTTTGGTCCATCTCTAGTTACATGGTTCTATCTTGATAAGCTATGTCTTATCACAGATTAATTTTTCAAAAATATTAATGATTTAAGCAAGGAAAGGGCTACATGTCAACATACAACTCTTTATTTCTATTAATGTCTTACTTCATTCCTACCTGATTGACATGTTTAGGAATTATGAGTGATTGGCTCACTGTAGTTGTGAAAGTTGCTACCAATCAAATTATGATATGTTAAAGTTAAAACAAAACACAACTGTTTTAGATATTATCTAATATACATTTTGTAATTATCCTTATAATTACAAAAGGTTTTATGTAAGATTCATGTTTTGTGATTTATATCTGACATCACAAAAGTATTTTGGAATTTGAATAATGTATTTTGTAACTGCAGTACACATAATACTGATTTTGAACAATTTTGTCCAGGTTCCTTGTCACCGGGGACTCCTTCAGGACCATCGCGTTCAGTTTCAGAGTCTGTGTGTCCACGGTGAGCCAGATCACCCCCCAGGCAGCGACGTCCATCTGGGACTGTCTAGTGGACGACTTCATGGCTGTGCCTTCACCTGGAGACTGGCGGTCCATCACAGAGGGATTCCAGGAGCGCTGGAACTTCCCTCTGTGCTGTGCAGCTCTGGATGGGAAGCACATCCAGACAAAGGCACCCCATATATCATATAGGAGACACACACATTGATATACACTAAATATTCATTTCATTTCTTTTTTGTGGTGCCCAAATTGATGCACCTGCTTGATTTTGTTTAAACAATTATTGCACACTTTCTGTAAATCCAGTAAACTTCTTTTCACTTCTCAAATATCACTGTGTGTGTCTCCTGTATGATATTTAACTGACATTTTTTATTGTAACAACCAACAATTTATACAGGAAAATAATGTCTATTAACAAGGTTGCCCAAACTTCTGCATCCCACTGTATCAGTATATTTTGTCATTAGTATAATATGAAATAAATTCTACATGTGTCAAGTCGTGTGCCAACATTTGCTGTGTAGTAGAACTGAGACATTAGTCATTATAAACATTTATTTGAAATAATATTAAAAGTCTCAAACATAAAAACATTAAACATAAATATATAAAATATAAGAATTTACAGAGAGACAGGAATAAAAAGGACCAGCTGCTCTCCAGAGCAGGAACAAGGCTGAGGAGGAAATGCTCCATTGGAGACTGGTGTGGCCTCTTCAGGGACTCCAGGATGGCCAGCTCCACCGCCGATGGACCGTCCTGGGACCCGTCCCTCATCTGCCTCGGAGCCGTCCTCCTCTGTGGGCCTGTAAAACAGCACAAAACACAAAGAAATGAGAAGGCTGCTACTAGATTTTAAATTTCAACATTGAAAAAAAAAAAAAACAATAACAGGATATAATCAGATTGGTTGTAGATATTTAGTAAAGGTGATCACAAGGGAATCCCACCGACTAAAAAGGTATCAGTGCTTGCTGTACATATCTGTGGGTGCAGCAGCAGGAGCTCAGGGACTGGGGATGCTCTGCTGCAGAATCAGTTGGTTCTATCAATACAGTATTAAATGTTAACAGGTTCGATATAATAATCATAGAGTAGACAGTGGTCCCTCATTTATTGCAGGGGTTCTCAGAATAACTAGCCCCTGGTCACAGTTCTCACAATTGATTCTCAAAGTGCAAACCTTTGTAGATTGCAAAACGTAAAAGTATTATTATGCCGCGGTTTGTCTTCATCTGCCCGCCACTTTCGTGCGCCTTTTTCCCCTCACGGTGCAGGTGTCTATTTCCGAATGAGGCTCATAGTTATGGGTGTTTTTGTGCTGTTTTTTCTATTGGACGCGATGGTTATCAAAACCAAACGTGATAAATTTGGCAAGCGCAGGAGATTTGTCAATCAGGCTGCAGAATGCAATGCTGTACTGTGCAATAAAAAATCAGCGAAAAAGCAAAGCAGTGACGGATGAACAGCGGGACCACTGTGTGCTGTTTATTAATAAACAATAAAATATATTCCTAAATGATAACATGCATAAAAGCAGAACGGTATTTGTACGTCAGTGGGAAAATAGCGGTGGCTTGCTAGCTTTTGTGCGGCTTCCCCGGGTCAGTGAAAACTTTCAAAAGAGAAATGAATGAACTTACCAGGTTGCCCGATCTCTTCACATATCTTCCTCCAAGCTCGGTCCTTTTTATTCCTGTCTCGGTACTGAAAGCAGCTGGTGTTGTACAGCTCCGAGTTGTTTGCTACCGCATTGATTAGCCTTCCCCTCCATTGAAGTATGAAAGGCTTTGGCTGGATCTGCCCCTTTGACCTAGGTAACAGCCACGTCACCAGGCTCCTGATTGGTTGTCGCGGCGCGATTTGACGCTGGAGTTCAGATTTTTCCAACTCGAGCGGTAGACGCGAAACGCGCGTATGCACAAAATGCAACACAAAAACTCACGCGCGTGGTTTTATTCGCGAATCAAACGCGCCAGACGCGCTACACTGACGCGCGTTTCACGCGTTTTGGCGTTTTCGCGACGCAAATCTGCTTCCGAATTTTCGCGGGACCCGCAATCGCGCGTCATCGCGCCTTTCCATTGACTTTACATGTAAACCTGACGCTCTATTCGCGTCCATCGCGTTCGGTGTGAACACACCGTTAGGCATGATAACAAATGAACTTAGGAAACCTGATAAGCTTAAACATACACTATAAACATCAAAAGAACTAAAACTCAAAACACTGGGTCAGAAGACCCAGGATCGTGACATTTTGAGTATGATAGCCATAATCACATTGATTCAGAACATTCTACCTTTCATCATGGTGATGGCAGTTCTGTACAAGGATCTATCAGCTATTTCGTATACCGTAAATGTCGGGCTATAAGCCGCTACTTTTTGCACAAGCTTTGAACCCTGCGGCTTTTAGTCAGGTGCGGCTTTTCTATGGATTGTCCGTGATTTTTGTCATATCGTAAGACGATTTGTTTTGTGTGTTCCGCTGTTGTACGGCACTACGTTGCCTGGCGGAAGGATCGGGGTTCAAGAGTGGTATGTTAGTCACATGTCCGTCCGCCAGGCAACGTAGTGCCGTACGAAGTAGCGCGAAAAACAAACTTCAAAGTAGCGCTACGCGTTCAGCGGGAGTCGTGGATGATGAGCGGCGATAAACTTGCAAGTTATGCCCAAAAAGCAAGTTATGCCCAACTCCACCGGTGGATTCTGACAGCGTGGAAAAGTGTGAAAACATCCACGATCACCAACGGATTTTGAAGGGCTGGACTGCATGATGGAGAGGAGGACACCGCCACGGCCCTTCTGAGGGTGTTCGACTCTGACACTGACAATGAGGATTTCTTTGGTTTTGAAAGTGACAACGAAGGAGAGAAGAAGAGTGGATGACGAAGCCATCATGAGCCTGTTTGTATCCGACACTGGAGAAGAGGACTTTGGTGGTTTTAGTGCGTAGGAAGAAGAGAAAGATGGTGGTGAATGACTGACTTTTCTTCTTGTTAAAGCTGTGTCACTGCACCTGAGCCTAAAAGGTAGGCCGAATCTATTGTTCTGGTGTGCTGTAGGTTATTGTTATGTACTACATGTGCAAATATGTACCCATAACTTGTTTTTCAAAATATTAATAAAAGTGATGTCTCCAAACAGCCATCTCTTTCCTGACAATTCCCTTTGTGCATATTCTCTTACATATGATAAGTCAACATTGAAACACCTGCGGCTTTTGGTCAGGTGCGGCTAATGTATGTACAAAACAGGTTTTTCCCCTGATTTTAGCTTGTGCGGCTAATATTTAGGTGCGCTTTGTAGTCCGGGAAATACGGTAAATTAAACAAAATGTTTGCAAACTGGTTTAAATTTGACCTGTTTACAGCAGACAATACCTTAAATCTCATTCTTTCTTGTCCAACTGCTTTCTTTTTTAGCTGAGAAAGGGATTTTCAATATAAAGTTTCTAAATGTACTACCTTCCTTTAAAAAGCATACATTATTATTAGTTTTTACACACAATAACAGATTATTTAAGGATTTTTTTTTTTTTTACCAAGGTCAGTAGTTTTCACCCCCTGAAAAACTGACCTTTTCATTTAGCCTTAATATTTAGCCTTAATACAAACATTGCTCAGCATCCAGCAGGAGCTTCATAGTGTGAAGAACTGGAGTGAGAAGTATCATTAATAAATTCAAAGAGAGACACATAGTACATAACAAGCCTGCCAAAGGTGAAAGGTTTCAAATACTATGGAAAGAAAACTAGTGAGAGCCATATCTAAACTTAGCCAAATTATCCTGCGCAGGATAGGACTACAAGGTTGTAGACCAAGAAAAACTTCACTTGTTCAGAAGATACAACTTCAAACCAGACAGAAGTGTTATGCTGTGGGGATGCTTCAGTGAGTGTGGGGACTGGGAATCTGGAGAAGGTGGAAGGAAGCATGAAGAAAGAAGAATATGTGAAGATTCTGAAAGAAAATCCAGAGCAGCAAACGTGGAACTGACTCCACAAGACCAAAGTGAATGTTATTGGCTGGACTTCACAAAGCCCTGACTTGAATGCCAGTGGACATCTGTGGGGGGAAATGAAGACAGACCAAGGACTGAAACCCAAGAGGATGGGCTGGTACTACTCAGGAGATGTGCGAGACTTGTTGAAAACTACAAAAAACAACTGAAGGCTGTTATTCCACAAAAAGCATACACAGTTAACTATTAGCATCAGTGGGGCTAATCATTTTGACTCTGGTATTGTTTGTTTTTCAGGTGGCTCAGCCATGTAATTAGGATGCCTCCTGGATGCCTCCTAGGTAAAGTGTTTTGGGCATGTCCTATGTGAAGAAGGCCCCTGGACAGGCCTAGTACAGGTTGGAGATAATAAATATGTACATATTAGTGTGTGGGTATAAAGACTATATACGTATATATTTGCTGAAATATGCTTTTTTCATTAATCTTTGGACAATTGCAATTTTAACAACAGTGATTACCACCGTTATGACACATGTCTATCATTTCCCTATGGTTACCATTCAGTGAAGTAGCACAATTTACAGACATCACCATCAGATGTCACAGCTGTCCTCAGGAGAAGGTACAACTGTAAGCTATTCAAAGACAGGTCAAGAAAATGGTCAAGAATCCCAGAAGGCTGGTTCTGATGACATCAACCAGTTGACAGACAGAGAGGGACCCAATAACTTAAACCAAGAATGATGTGACAGAGGCCCCATTAAGGCACTGACCAACTGACAGAATGTGACTTACAGACAGACAGACATAGACAAACAGACAGATGAAAGCATCAGACACACAAAGAGGCACCAGATGGAAGGACAAAAGGTCTGATAGACAGACATGCACAAACTGACAGAAGGAGGGTGAGGATGATATACAGCCAGCCAGATGCAGAAACTGGCAGTGTGCTTTTGCAGCTTTGATTCAATATTGCATTGGCTACGTGTGAATGTGTGTGTGTGTGTGTGTGTTTATAAGCTTTTGTAAACCTTTTGTTTTTGTTTTCACACATTGTTGGTGTAAAAATCACCCCTTCAACTTTAACACAGATAACACAAATATTGACAACTGTTGGTTCAGCATCTTACTGGAGAGACTGCTGAATACATTTTTATTAAAAAATATTTGTCACTTTGAATATTTTCAGAGGAAATATTTAATATTGCATTTAAGAAAGAATGAATGTGCTTTATTCTGTGCAGACCCATAAATGACTTGCATCATTCTTTAAATATTTTGTCATATTTTTCATCAAAACTTTCCAACTTTGTTCTTTTTTATTTTAATTGGAAAATACACTGGGATGCTGTAAAATACACACAATACAATGGTTTATTTGCAATAGAACATAGAAATTTAATTTTAAACTGAAAAAAAAAATATTTAAGTTTATTGTATATTTGTTTATTGGGTATTGTATATTTTGAATTTCATACTAGCAGCATATCTCAAAAAATCTGAGGCAAATCTGTCATCCCATTCTTGTCTGATATAGGATTCTAGCTATTCAACAGTCATAGGTGTTCTTTGTTACAGTTATCATTTCATGATACGCCAAATGTTCTAAATTGGTGAAAGGTCTGGACTGCAGGCAGGCTATTTCAGCACTTTAAGGCTACGTTTACACTAACGCGTTTTCGTTTGAAAACACATCATCCATTTTCTCTCCGTTTTGGCCTCCTGTCTTCCTCGAATGAAAACGCTGTGGACAGCAAAAACGGAGACTTTCGAAACCGATGACGCATGTCAGTCATATGATGCAGTCATGTGACCAATTAAACAAAGATAGCGGAGGGCATTATACAGCAGTTGTTTTGTTTGCTCTCAATTTTGAACAGAACTATTAAAGATTAATATCAGTCTGTATATGGCTTTTCTTCAAATTCTTTAATTCTCACTCGCTTTTGCAACTTTGTACTTTTGTGTTACTTGCAGCAACAACTCCACCTCATTGTTAGTCCATTTAAAAAACTCGGTGCTTTTCCTCTGCATTTTGCCACGATGTTTCAAATAGCCGGAAAGTTTATAAACGGCAGACAGCAATGAGGCAGGCCGAAGCTTCTTGTGTTTCACGCATGCGCAGTACTGTAACGTAAGCATTTTCGGCTGTTTCAATGTGGACTCCCAACTCTGTGAAAACGACTGAAAACGCTAGTGTGGACGCGGAGCGTTTTGAGACAAAAACGCCGTTTTCAAATCTATCCAGGAAGGTATGGAAGTACGTCCACACGTACACGGGTATTTTTGAAAACGGAGATTTTCCTTTTCCTTCGTTTAAAAAAAAAAATCCCGTCTATACGTAAACACAAAGATGAAGGAAAACACTGCTAGGAACATGCCAAAGCAACAGGTGGCGATATATTCCCAATAGTGATGTGTCGCGAGCGAGCGAAACGGCTCTAGAGCAGACTCTTTGAAGTGAACGACACAGCCTTTTCTTTCTCTCACCCTCTCTCGCACTTTTTTCCCGCTTCACTCCGCACGCGAGCCTTGTGCTTTGCGCTGGGAAGAGGGGGGAGGGGCGGTAGTTACACTCGCAGGAACAGAGCAGGAGGGAAAGAGAGAGAAAGAAAGCCAGGGACAACAACATCACATTAGAAAGGTGTAGAGATCATCCACAACTATTTTAAGTTGCGGATGACAAAGGATTCAGAAAGTGTATTAATGCAGGCCTATGTGACAGGGAATGTGCGTCTTCTTTTGTTTTCATATTTATATTTAATTGTGTTGTGGTTTGCAGTGTTTTGTGTTGTTTCACTTTAAATTAGTTTAAAGGAAAAAAGCTGAAAATTTAAATAGTTAAAAGTTGAAATGTAAATAGTTGGTTGTAGTATTATATGTAATAAATAAATTATGTGATTTATTTATTACATTTTATGTGGAGTGAATAAATAAAAGTATATTTACGTTGGCCCCTAGAGACAAAGCACGTACAAACCCTGAAGCACGTACAAACTCCAAAACACGTAAAAACTCCAAAACACGTACAAAACACAACAGAAGTGCTCCAGGATGCTAGGGGCAGTGTTGAGCTTTTGTTACCTAGTGGCTACACAAGCCAGGAAGTACCAACGACCGGATTTGGTGTGTAGTAGTAACACTTGAAATGTGTTTTGAAGTTTGTACATGCTTTTTGGAGTTTGTACGTGCTTTGTCTCTAGGGGCCACCGTATATATTTATATATAAACATATATAAATAAAACCACAGGGGTTTTTTTTTTACATTAGTAATTCTTTTTGTGCATAATTTTATATTGTTGTTAATAATAAATTAATTAAAGCAAAAAAACAACCTGAAGAGCCGGTTAGGAGCCGAAAGAGCCGGCTCTCTTTAGTGAGTCGAGCCGAAAGAGCCGGTTCTCTAAAAAAAGCCCAAAATCCCATCACTAATTCCTAACTGTGTAGAAATGTTGGCCAATCATAAGTCTAGAAGCCTCGGTGGGAAATAGTAAACAAAGATGGCGCATAGAAGCAGAACCAAGTCCTATGTGTGGAGGGACAGTAACTCTCTGTGTATATGTAAGCATTTAAACACTGCAGAAAGTACAATTAACAGTAACAGTACTTTGTCTTAGTCCCCCATTGTAGAAATTCATTTCACCGAAACAATAACGTGGCGCACAGGGTGACATCAAAAAAGGCGCACACCTTTGACGCTGCGTTTTCTCCGTTTTCCTCATCCACACGTAAATGCAAAAATGGAGTCTTCGAAAATATCCACCCTGGCAGGCATTTGCAAAAATCTGCGTTTTCAAAAATACCCGGGTTCGTGTGGACGTAGCCTAAGCCTAAGGTTACATCCACACGTACCCGGGTATTTTTGAAAACGCAGATTTTTCTATGCGTTTGGGCCTTTCGTCCATACGTAAACAGTGTTTTCGGTCACTGAAAATGCAGATTTTTAAAAAAACTCCTGACAGGGTGGATATTTTCAAAAACTCAGTTTTAGCGTTTACATGTGGACAAGGTAAACAGTGGACAAAGTGTCAAAGGTGTGCGCATTTTTTTGACGTCACACTGTGCGCCACGTTATTGTTTCGGTGAAATGAATTTCTACAATGGCGGACGTAGACAAAATATGTTACTGTCAATTTTACTCTCTGCAGTGTTTAAATGCTTACATATACACACAGTTACTGTCCCTCCACACATACGACTCAGTTCTGCTTCTATGCTCCATCTTTGTTTACTCTTTCCCGCCCAGGCTTATTGACTTCTGATTGGCCAACACTTCTACACGGATAGGAATATAGCGCCACCTGCTGCTTTGGCATGTTCCTAGCAGCGTTTTCCTTCGTTTTTGGCTTTTATGTGTGGACAGGATTTTTTTACTAAACGAAAAATCTTCGTTTTCAAAAATACCCGTGTACATGTGGACGTAGCCTTAGTCTTCTACGTTTATATATATATGTGTGTTGTGTATATATGTTGCTCTAAAATGTGTATTTATCTTTTTACATTTAAAGTCCTTCGCAGATGTGCAAGCTGCCACTTCTATAGGCACCAATGCATTTTCTCATAAACTGCATATGTTTTCTATGTTTTATTGTGTATAAAATATGGGTTTATAAGATTTGAAATAAAAAGTACACTTACTTACTTGTGCGTGTATAGTATTTACAAATGCTATTTCTGATTTTGAGACAGTCATTTATAGTGTCTTATAGACAGTAAAGAATAAAAGATGAAAGACTTCATCTTGGCAAAGATGTGACACTATGAAGTAGTCAGTGTATGCCCTTCCCATCATTACAGAAACAAAATAGCAATCTGTCAGTAACGTGAATGAATAATGACAGTGAGTGTAGACATGTTGATAAGGGCTGTTGTTTTGATGCCAGCAGTGAGAGGCAAACAAATATTGTAGGCACAGACAAAAATCAACTAAACAGCTCTCCACCAATCTGTATTTTATCAACATTATTTATAGATTTACCACTTGTGTTGTTATTATTATTATTTGTTCTTATTATAATATTTCTCAAAAATCTCACAAAAAATAATTACTTTGACCTTGAGTTTCATCTTTTACTAACATAAGAAGAGCTTGTGAAATGAATTTCAAGGGCCACATACAGTGGGGAAAAAAGTATTTAGTCAGCCACCGATTGTGCAAGTTCCCCCACCTAAAATGATGACAGAGGTCAGTAATTTGCACCAGAGGTACACTTCAACTGTGAGAGACAGAATGTGAAAAAAAAATCCATGAATCCACATGGTAGGATTTGTAAAGAATTTATTCGTAAATCAGGGTGGAAAATAAGTATTTGGTCACAATCGGTGGCTGACTAAATACTTTTTTGCCCCACTGTATGACCATTGAACAGTGTATAGAAAAAGTGGTGTAACGTTGGCATTATTCATGTAACCTGTGGTTCAAGGTAATTCATAATATAAAAGATTTGTATTGATAGACTCCATGTGTTGGAGAATAAACATAATTTATGTCGTTGTTAGATAATAATTCAGCTGCACATATACGTTGTTACTTGTATAAGCCTAGTGTTGCTTAATAAATTAGCAAAAGCCCTTATATGACTTTGTTAAATAAAACACATGTTCATGTGCAAAACAATAAATAAATAAATAAATAAACTATCAAGGCTAAAACCAAACAAAAATTTGTTGAAAAAGACAAAAGAAAATAATATTTTTTACAACAGTTCAAAATCATTGATTGGCTACAATTTGTTTAATTGTAAAATTAAATTAGAATTAATAAAAATTACTAGAATTAAATTAGGGCGGCAAGCTCGTTGAGAAATTTAATTATGTAAAACTCTAAAAAAAAAAAATCTTGATTTTCACCACACAACATCTTCCTTAACTACTCAGTTTGGAGTGCCATTGGGATCAAAACATTTAAACTCACCCAGGGCATTTGAACAAATATCATATTCATGTTACGAATACAATAACTCTAGAAAAGAAGTATATTTACCTACATGAATAGATAGGTCTGCCACCACACAAATTGTCTTTTCAGGCAATGTGAGTATTTTAATTGCAGTATTTTTTTGTGTCATTTTTCTCCATTATAATGCCTCTAGTTAAAACAGCAAAAGTTCTGCCTTAATATTTTTTTTCGTGTACTATTGAATTTAAGATGCCTCCTCAGATTACTTCTCAAATGCTATAATTATCTGTTAAGCATGACTTCTGCAATCACTACAATAACAAATGTCTACTTTACAAACAAGACAACAGGTCATACATGCAATGAGGATGACAGTGAATCTCCTGCTGTGGTAAAAGCCACACTGTTTTTTGTTCTGCATTAAATATAACAGCTCTGCTTATCACTGTCCTGCACAAAATATAATATTGTGATACAAAATATAGGTTCCACATGGCTTTGTGGCGCAGTTTGTCAAAAGCAAAATGTTAAGGTTGTAAGGAGGAGCATTAGTTGAATATGTATTGATAAAGCTATATATAAAAAAGAAAAACTGGACACAGAAAGACAATGGCGTTCCATCAGGACACCCATATGGAAAAGATATATATAAATCTTATAAAGTTTGTATCTGTCTTGTGTGAAACTTGTATGAAAAGCATATAAGAGTGAAAACAGATATAAGATCCCGTGAAAAATTATATAATGAAACTTGTATGTTTTGGATACTTACTAAAACAATGTATGAAAGTAATGAGAAAGTGGCCACTTTCATGAGTAAATCATGTAAGCCTTATATGATTTACTCATGAAAGTGGCCACTTTCATGAGTAATCACATATAAGTTTTTACTATTTCTTTTCCATATGGGCAAGCACGGCAAGCAGTGCTTGCTTTGCCAAATCTAAAAACAGACATAAATTGAGACGTACTCAAGTAAAGCGACCTCTAATCCCCTAAACTGCTGTCATCTGTGGCCACAGTCAGCTATTGTTTCTGAAAGTTGTGATTATTTCAGTCTCATTAGAGACTGTAGCTCTCTTTGTATAACACAGGAGTGTCCATTTCTCATTTACACTGACTGAAGCTGAGCAAACTGAGAAGAGCCAGCCAGGAAGCAGTCTAGAAAGGTGAAAATGTCCATGTAGAGTATAGACAGACAGCACAAATGGTATGTTCTAAACTGATCCAGGCTATCTTGCTAAATAGTTAAATACTGGAGGACGATGTTTTTGTTTGTATGCTGCTGAAAAAAGCATGGAATTTTTACTTGATTTGATGACAAGATTAAAAATATAAAAATGATGCAGGTACTGCGTAGTTATAAATCAGGCTTCAAATAAAATTCACACAATTCTTCCTTAAAAACAATAATGAAAAAGTAAATAAAGAAGTTTCATGTAATATTATATCAGAGTTTTAAGTAAAAATTCAAAGACAATATCTTATATAGTGCATAAAACATTAGTGAGAAAACAACATCTGAATTACCAAAGTTTTGTTTCTGTCCTGCCAAAAGGAACTAAAAATTACCTTATTCCAGGTTTAAAGAAAATGTTATCAATAGCCATAGAGCAGCACGCCAAAAATGTTTACAAAATCATAAAGAGGAGCTAAAAAATACAAATCTCTGCACTACCCGTGGAAGTAGTCCTTTCAAGACCATTGTTAGTATAAAAAAATAAAGATATTGGAAAAGACAGATAAGATAGTGTTTAAAAACATGAGTAAAACAGACTCAAATTGCAAGTATAAGATACAGTGCAAGATGAAGGAAGCCTTAACATGCCTTGAAAATGCCTTCTAAAAATGAATAATAATTTGACTTCTTCAGACATTGAGGGGACATCAACAAAAGCTTTGTAACCTTTTCAGCCTTGACCTTCCAACTGCCAGATATCCCTGTTGTAAAAACATGCAAAGAATAAGAAAACAGACAAGATAAAAATAAAGAAATAAAAACTGTCCAAACAGGCCATTTAGCCAGAGGCACGGTGATCCTGTGTGGTCTGACAGATATGGAGTGTACTGAAAGAGGAAACTATTGGAATTCTCTGCTGCAAAGCTGTGACATTATGTCAAACTTGTCATTAAGGAAATATGTACTGGTCACTGTGCCATGAAAAGGGGATTATTATTATTTGAATAGTGTCACTTCTTTTTCCAGTCTTACGCTCTCAAAAGAGCTAAATAAGAAGAACTGTTCAATATCATACTGAAAATACTGAACTCATATTGTCCTCTGCAGAACATCCTGAGGTGGCGCAATGTGTGGCAGTTCAATATCATTTATTAGAAAGTGCCTGAGTCAATATGCTGTATTTTTGCCACGCAGCGGTCCTTGCTTTAACCTCTCTGAATGTTCTTTTTGTCCAATATTCTACTGAATTATTAGATGGATTCACTGTATTGACCTAGACACATTGAACAAAAAGTACAGTAATGTCAATTTAATCATAACTTATAGGCCCTGTTTCAGTAGAATACATTTACATAGCAAATGAGAACGAGCAAAAACACAAAAGCAAGTCCTGTATCTTCCATCACCAGGACTTGTTGCATAAAAAAGGGATGAAAGGAGCAAATACGGTACATATAATTTATGTATTATTTGTAGTGCTATACTGAGGGGTTAAAGTATGGTGGAACATGTGCAGAAGTCCTGAAGTTGTGGTCGTGGTACTTCAGCATCTAGCTAGCACTACCAAGGAGGAGAGAGCTTAAAGGGAATAAAGTGTTCTGGCAGGTAATTTCAAATGGAATGCTTTTAACAACTCAACAAATATCAATAAACACACAAACTGTTTCTGTGCAATTTGTCACACATTGTGTCTGTTAGCAGTCCAGCTGCTGCATTTCCCAAGGAGAGATGAGAATGAGTGATAGTGCCACTCGGAGATGGAGAAAGATGTAAGAAAGACTTGAAAGGGGAGGAAGAAGAGAAGTAATATTTAAAGGTAAGGACATTTCAGTGGCATTTGTTAAACTGGAAATTAAAAGATTTTTTTAAAATCACATATGCAAAACAAACTGAGGTACACAAATTTTTCAATATTAAATGGTTGCATGAAAAAATTACTAAAATGTGGTTTAGTGCAGGATAAATAGCGGGCCTTTCTGTGGTGAATTTACAGTAATGCACTATGTTGGACTGGTACACAGTGTCTATGGTGTTCAGGGTAGTAGTCAAATTACATCAAGTGTAACGTAGTTGAATTTGAGTTTAAGCTTCTGACAGTTAGATTCATTCAATCCTGTACTTTTACTTGAGGATTTAACAAAAAATTAATTAAATAATCAGAATCAGAATACTTTATTGATCCCTGGGGTATTTCTTTGTTACAGTGCTCCATTATAAACAAATATTAACAAGACAGACAATACGCTAACTAAGAATAGTACAATATACACACACACACACATATATATTTGTATATATATTGTATGTATATATTTGTGTGTGTATGTATATACGTATATATATATATATATATATATATATATATATATATAAATAAAAACACCCAGCACGCCCCTGCGGGCGGTTTATCCTTCAAGCTCGGGTCCTCTACCAGAGGCCTGGGAGCTTGAGGGTCCTGCGCAGTATCTTAGCTTTTCCCAGGACTGCGCTCTTCTGGACAGAGATCTCCGATGTTGTTCCCGGGATCTGCTGGAGCCACTCGCCTAGCTTTGGAGTCACCGCACCTAGTGCTCTGATTACCACGGGGACCACTGTTACCTTCACCCTCCACATCCTCTCGAGTTCTTCTCTGAGCCCTTGGTATTTCTCCAGCTTCTCGTGTTCCTTCTTCCTGATATTGCTGTCATTCGGAACCGCTACATCGATCACTACGGCCGTCTTCTTCTGTTTTTCTACCACCACTATGTCCGGTTGGTTAGCCACCACCATTTTGTCCGTCTGTATCTGGAAGTCCAACAGGATCTTAGCTCGGTCATTCTCCACCACCCTTGGGGGCATCTCCCATTTTGACCTCAGGACTTCCAGGTTATACTCGGCACAGGTGTTCCTGTACACTATGCGGGCCACTTGGTTATGGCGTTCCATGTATGCCTTGCCTGCTAGCATCTTGCACCCTGCTGTTATGTGCTGGATTGTCTCTGGGGCATCTTTACACAGCTTGCACCTGGGGTCTTGCCTGGTGTGATAGACCCCAGCCTCTATGGATCTTGTACTCAGAGCTTGTTCTTGTGCTGCCATGATTAGTGCCTTTGTGCTGTCTTTCAGTCCAGCTTTGTCCAGCCACTGGTAGGATTTCTGGATATCAGCCACCTCCTCTATCTGCCGGTGGTACATACCGTGCAGGGCCCTGTCCTTCCATGATGGTTCCTCGTCTCCCTCCTCTTTCTTGGGTTTCTGCTGCCTGAGGTATTCACTGAGCACTCGGTCAGTTGGGGCAGGGCGTAGGTGTTGATGGCCCGGATCTTGTTCTTACCATTCAGCTGACTCCTCAGGACTTGCCTGACCCTCTGCAGGTACTTGGTGGTTGCAGCCTTTCTAGCGGCCTCTTCATGGTTCCCATTTGCCTGCGGGAAATCCCAGGTACTTGTAACTGTCCTCTATGTCTGCAATGTTGCCTTCTGGTAGTTCAATCCCCTCAGTTCTGACTACCTTCCCTCTCTTTGTTACCATTCGACTACACTTCTCCAGCCCGAACGACATCCCGATGTCATTGCTGTATATCCTTGGTGTGTGGATCAGTGAATCAATGTCTCGTTCACTCTTGGCATACAGCTTGATGTCATCCATGTACAGGAGGTGGCTGACAACTGCTCCATTCCGTAGTCGGTATCCGTAGCCAGTCTTGTTAATGATCTCACTGAGGGGGTTCAGGCCTATGCAGAACAGCAGTGGGGACAGAGCATCTCCTTGGTAGATCCCGCACTTGATGGTGACTTGTGCTATGGGCTTGGAGTTGGCCTCTAGTGTTGTACGCCACATCCCCATTGAGTTCCTGATGAAGGCTCTTAGGGTCCTGTTGATCTTGTACAATTCTAAGCATTCCAGTATCCAGCTGTGGGGCATTGAGTCATAGGCCTTCTTGTAATCAATCCAGGCAGTGCACAGGTTGGTCAGTCTGGTCTTGCAGTCTTGGCTGACTGTTCTGTCTACCAGTAGCTGGTGTTTTGCGCCTCTGGTATTCTTGCCAATCCCTTTCTGTGCCCCACTCATGTATTGACCCATGTGCCTGTTCATCTTAGCCGATATGATGCCTGACAGGAGCTTCCATGTAGTACTGAGGCAGGTTATTGGTCAGTAGTTGGAGGGGACCGGTCCCTTCTTGGGGTCCTTGGGGATCAGGACCGTTCGACCTTCAGTTAGCCATTCCGGGTGTCTCTCGTTAACTAGCAGCTGGTTCATTTGTGCTGCCAGACGCTCGTGGAGTGCAGTCAGCTTCTTCAGCCAGTAGGCGTGAACCATGTCGGGCCCTGGTGCTGTCCAACTCTTCATGCTGGAGACCCTTTCTTGGATATCTGCCACTGTGATGGTTACTGGACCCTGTTCAGGGAGGTCGCTATGGTCTGCCCTCAGATCCACTAGCCACTGAGCATTGCCGTTATGGGTTGCGTCCTTCTCCCATATGCTCTTCCAGTATTGCTCTGTCTCCAGCCTTGGTGGTGCTGTTCTCTCATTGTTCCCTTGCCACTGAGAGTACACCTTTGCTGGTTCTGTGGAGAACAGCTGGTTTATTATCCTGCCTTCTATCTCTCTGGTGTACCTCCTCAAGCGGCTGGCCAAGGCTGTGAGTCTTTGTTTGGCAGTTTCCAAGGCCTCAGGTATGGACAGTTTGCTGTATTTCTTATGCACCTTCTTTGCTGCACCTTTCTGCAACTCTGTTAGTTGGCTAACCTATATACATACATAAGTGACTATATATATATATATATATATATATATATATATATATATATATATAGTCACTTATTAATAAATAGCTGAAAAAGAAACGTGTAGTTGTAGCAGGAAACAGTGTGTTAAGTGGATGCGTTGTACAGGGAGATGGCCACAGGCAGGAAAGATTTCCTGTGTCGTTCAGTGGTGCTTTTCGGTACTCTCAGTCTCTCACTGAACATGCTCCTGTGACTGACCAGCATGTCATGGAGTGGGTGGGAGGTGTTATCCAACATTGTCTTTATTTTGGACAACATCCGCCTCTCCGACACCACCTTGAGGAAGTCCAACTCCATCCCCACAACATTACTGGCCTTACGGATTAGTTTATTGTCTGTTGGCATCTGCTCCCCCAGCATGCAACAGCATAGAGGATCGCACTGGCCACAACAGACTCGTAGAAAATCCTGAGCTGATTACTTTGTCAGACACACAATGTGGGAGACGTACATATTGTGGTCTTCCTGTCAGGTAATCAACAATCCAGGACACCAGAGAAGCATCCACCTGCATCGCTGCTAACTTATCACCCAGGAAGGTCGGCCTGATGGTATTGAAAGCACTAGAAAAGTCAAAAAACATGACCCTCACAGTGCTCGCCGGCTGATCCAGATGGGTGTAGACACGATTGAGCAGGTAGATGATGGCGTCCTCAGTTCCGAGACGAGGCTGATAAGCGAAATGAAGGGGATCCAGATGTGGTCTTACTATGGGTCGCAGCTGGTCCAGGATGAGCCTTTCCAGGGTCTTCATGATGTGGGAGGTCAGTGCCACGGGCCTGTAATCCTGGGGGCCACTGGGACGTGGCATCTTTGGTACAGGGACGAGGCATGATGTCTTCCACATCACTGGTACCCTCTGCAGACTCAGACTCAGCATAAACAGTTTATGAAAGACTCCACACAGCTGGGGGGCACAGGTCTTGAGGACGAGGGGACTCACTCCGTCTGGTCCAGTAGACTGCCTGAGTGAAGTCTCCTCATTTGCATCTCAACCTGAACCTCAACCTCAACCATCTCAACCTGGTATTGAGTGAAGGTGATGGGTGGGGGAGGGGTGTCATGAATCTCACAGGAGGCAACAGCACCATGTGAAGAGAGAGGCTGGCACAGTGGTGTGGCTCTGGATTCCAGGCTGACTACAGGTGAGGTTGTGGGGGTGGGAGCAGACACTGTGGTGTCGAATCTATTGAAAAACAAATTCAACTCGTTAGCTCTATTCTCACCTCCCTCAGCTCCCCTGCTGTTGGTTGGCCTGAATCCAGTGATGGTCTTCCTTCATGTCCCTCCACACCTCTCTCATGCTGTTCTGCTGGAGTTTCCACTCCAGCTTCCTCCTGTAATTGTCCTTAGCCTCTCTGATCTTGTCCTTTAGTAACACCTGGACCTTCCTCACCTCCTCTTTATTGCCCCCTCTGAAAGCCCTCTTCTTGTTGTTGAGGAGGGCTTTGATATCCTTAGTCACCCACGGCTTCTTATTTGGGTAACAATGAACAGTCTGAGCTGGAACAATGGAGTCGGTGCAGAAAGTTATGTAGTCTGTGATACACTCGGTAAGCCCATTGATGTCCTCGGCGTGAGGCTCACAGAGTATTTCCCAGTTGGTCACCTCAAAACAGCCCTGTAGTTCCGCTAAGGCCTCCTCTGACCACCTCCTAACGCTCATCGTGGTCACAGGTTCCCTCCTCACAATTGGCACATAGCAGGGGGTGAGGTGAATCAGGTTATGATCTGACCTACCAAGTGGGGGGAGGGAGGAGGAGCTGTATGCATCCTTGACATTTCAAAGTCATCAAAGTAAAGTTGTATTTGAAGAGCATCAGGGTACATTTTAAACAATGGGTGTGAGGAAAAGTGAGAGCCATCACAGTAATCACGCATTTTGGCATCAGTGTTCTTCTTATTCTGAACAAAGAAGTCCTGAATGTCCTGATGTTGGAATAAAAACTTGAGCGTTTCAATGACTGATACATACTGGCATGTATCTGCTGCCAAAACCTGTTTCATCTGACCATCTTTTCTTACAGTATCTGACCTGTGACCCAGAAATATTTCCTGTGGTTTAACAAGGGAAGACTTCTCAGTGAAGTATTTGTTCATTTTATATTTCGTGTCTACATCTTCAAATATGTTTTTAGCACTTTCAAACTCCTTCATTAATGCTTGAACAGCCTCACTGTCTTGTGGTACATCCAAGCTACTCAACAAAGCAGCAGTTGACTGTTGCAAACAGTCTACAGTTTTCTCAAGCAACTCCTTTGTACAGTTTACACTTCTTGTAACATCTGTTAAAGTAATATTTGATGATGCATACATCACTGGGTATCTCCAAAACATCAGGAACTAGATCATCAGTTTCAACTGAACTGTTTGATGTCTCTCCTTGGTAAGAAGGTTGAACTGAGTCAGCATCCATTGAAGATGAAGTAGAATGAGATCTATGCAGGTGCTTTGAAAATGAATTTAAGTTATAATACGTCCTTGGGCAGCCATCTTGGCTACATATAATTTTCAAGTTTTGTCCATCTGATAAGCAGTGTATTTGACGAAGATGCCAAATGAGGTTTCTCACCTCTGTGAACAGAGACTCTCTACATTTTGGACAGGTGAACATTTTACTTGCATGCTTTAATCTGTGCAATCAGCTCCAGTACTTTGGTTTTCCTTTGGGTGGACAGCGGCAGGTCATAGACAAACTCAAAGAAGGTGAAGACGGAGCCAAGCGGTGCTGGATAGGACAAGTTACATACACAGTACAGTTTGAAAAGCTTATCCACACCACACGTCAGGCCATCATTCAGAGGAATGGTTACTTTGTCATTCTTAGCAACAATGATGTACTGCCTGGTTGCACTCTTTAGATCACCGATGCATATCAGCTGGGGTTGGTGTGTTGTGGATGATGCTTCAGGATCACTGCAAAGCGATGCAATACTTGTTCCAGGCTTGGAGATGGGGAAGATAAAGATAGATTTTTAGAGAAGTATTCAGTCAGGTGTTGACAAATGCTTTCCTCAGGTAAATACCATGAGAATTGTACTGAATAATCAAAATCAACCAAGTGCGTTATAGCTGATTTAAGGCTGCAACGACTGGCACCAACTGGTGGGAGCAGGTGTGTTAACACCACAAGGGCAGTGTAACAAGCCTCATCTAACAAAGAAAAGCAAGATGTAAAATTATTCAAAATACAGAAATGTGTTATTTAATGAATTATGAGATGTACATCAAAAATGACTTTTTCTTTTGTGAATAGATGAAATCAGAAATGCAGAGGCTTAAGGCACCTCATTTGGCTTATATGTGCAGCTAATAAGGTTGCCCAAGGCCACATAATTTAAATTCTCCTCACAACCATCTCCATAGACCTCATTCTCCACCATCAGTAAACATAGACATATTTCAATCCATTTACCAAAGGGTGGCATCTAACAATTTCTTTGAAAAAGAACAACAAAATTTAAAAATATAACCCCTTCTTGTGTAGTTTTTCTATTCAGCCTTTAACATCCACTTACTTGTCATCTAAAGTAAACAGAACTATTAATTTGATCATCCTTTTTTTCTTACTTTCCAATAGTAAACGTGAGGCGGAGGGATGGAAAAATACCTTCAGTCTTCTCTTCAAAATCCTTCAACAGAGAGGACATTCTTGTTTCCAGGGCAGCTACTGATTTGAGTTTCGGAATGATACTGGCTTCCCATTTTCGTAAAAAGAGGTCCACCTTTCCTCCTGTAAGCTTGCCAAACTCCAAGTCCAGCTAATGGAGAGAAAAAAAGTGTTTAAGTTTAAAATTAAGCATTAAATACATGAAATTAAAAGTACATGCTGCCCATTTGGTAGCTGTATGGCTAAAATCAAACCTTACAGTATCACATTTCTGTTACCCACTTCCACATCAAGCTTACCTACACAGTGAAACATAACAATTTACTTGGAGTGGTATTTGAATACAAGTCTATTATTCCTTAATTTTAGCTATGATTTGGGTCCCATCAGACCCTGAGAAAAAAATTAGGACTTTTTAGCTGATGTTCAACTTTCTAGCAGCCAATTTCTTATTTTGTCTGTCTGCGGTTTGTCCTGTAGAGCTTTTTTGCTGAAAATAGTGCTGCTGAAAGCAGAGTTTCGTACAAATTTAGGTGATCTTTTTGTCGTTTTTTCACTTCCACGAGCAGCACCTTCTGCATTGTCATTTGATGTCCCTACTATTAGATAGTCATTTGGTGGCACGACTAAGATTTTGGATCATCTGAAACGTGGTGCTCATTGTAATAAAAGCCCAGTAAATAAAGATCCAACTCTGAAATTATAAAACTTTCAAAATATTCACTAGGAGCTCATAAACATACCTCCAAATGTATCCACTCCTGTTACATACTTTGTATGCAATACACAACTGAGTGGAGAAGAAGTACATAAACCATTACCAGGGAACCAAGCAACTTACCAGACTTGGCATGTCCAAAGACCGTGGGTACTCTCTGAATATTTCAGCAGCAGTGGGGGAGTCCTTGCTAATCCAGGCTCTGCGACTGGTGTATGTTTCCTCCATGCCTGACATGATAGTTGGAAGGTTCTCAGCTGAGGGCCGCAATCTTTTGATCAGGGTGACCCACTCATCTGTGCTGCTGGTATTCCCATCCTCTTGCCTGAGCTTCTTGTCTTCACCACAGTCATTGGTCACTTTTCGCTTCTTATAACGTCTCTGCCCCTGGTCGAGATTCCGTCTAAGGTTGCGCAGTTTAGTCTCTAGGAATCCACAATGAGAGACTGGATCATAATAATGCTCCTAAGGAAGAAAGGACAGAGGTATATGGGTAACAGCTGAGCAATTTTAACTGAGAAAAAAAAAGCTCTAATAAATAATGAGATAAAGGTTAAAAGATACACAGTAAGTGGGAACAAGTGCAAGTATGTAGTGGAATTTACATTATTAAAATGCTAAATTTACTTACAAATCCTTCCCCCTGTCCTGCCACTCGGACACTCAGGGATGAAAAGTGGTGATGATGCTTTTTGTTACAGTCAACTTCTCTGCACTAAGAGGGTAACTGGAAAATAAAGGTAACCTTTTTTTTAACTCCTGTGCACTTCAACATTTTTAAAGAAAAACATTCATTGCAAAATTTTAACAAAGTGCAGTAAGGTGCTATACTTACTAACCACACCTCTCCACCAAATCCCCAATGCAAGTCTTCACAAGAAGCTTCCTCGATGGCACTGACAGGGTACCTGTAGTTTCATACTCCTTAAGAATCTGTGGGGCTTTCCTCTTGAGTAGTGACTTCAGGGGTTGACTTTGTTCTTCTGTGGTAATGGTAGACTGTATAAAGGCAACACCAGACACTTTACCTCTCTGCAATAATCTTCAAAGTCATGACAGCAAATTTCCACAGAGCATAGAAGCATGAGTTTACTCAAAAAGCTGCAGCAGAAGAAGGCGGTTTCTTAATTACCGTGATTATAACGCAATGACTAAAAGAAATTCTGAATAATAATTAAATTGATTTTATCTTCTAGTTGCTACTTGGTGAATAAATCTGATCCTGACTAATAGTTAATAACTGTTAAAACAGTCAAAGGAGCTTGCAAAGAAAAGCGTCTGGACTTCTTTAAGTTGCTTGAAGACGTTTCACCTCTCATCCGAGAAGCTTCTTCAGTTCTAAGGTCAAATGGTGGAGAGTCCCAGATATAAACCTAGTGGGAGTTTCCCCCCACAGAGGGACAAAAGGACCCCCTGATGATCCTCTAATCGCCTGAGCCAAGGTGTGAAACTGGGTGTGGGTCCCAATCAGCCAGAGTTTCGGGTGTGTTCATTGTGAAACCTGGCCCCACCTTATCATGCGAATTCCTGAGGTCAGATGGCCTAGGATGTGAGTGGGCGTTAAGGCGTCTGGGAAGGGATCTCAAAACTGGATTATAGATGGCAGAGAGTTGGTGTCGTAAACCCCCGCCTCTGTTCAAAGATGGTCGCTCACAGTGGATGACTGAGAACCTTCACAGACAACTATTAAAACACATTTTATGACTTGGGAAACTGAATAAATGCAAAGTGTACCTGATTTTGTCTAATCTCCCTAAGAGAGGTTTCCATCGGTGGCCCTCTGGCTGACAGGAAGATATGGAATCTATCAAAGTCCTTAACGTCTACCTCATTGTCAACATCAAAATATTCCATGAAATCAGTGTTATACTTTAGCAACCTATCAAGCACACAGCCCACGTGCTGAGCTTGGCTTTGACCTAGGCGACATCAAACTAAAGTTACTCAGTCTTAAATTCCTATTCTGTGCTAGCAAACGAATGGTCGCGGTGATAACTACATTTGCTATATTCAGAGCTAACAACAATATTGTCATTTTACACAACACTGCAAATGTTAGGTGCTGACTCTGGCGTTGCTCATAGACACCAGAATGCCTGTCGGAGCCACTAGCCAACTACCACACTGGTTCTAAGAGCAATTACTCTAATACATAAATAAAGTAAATAGATAAATACATGAGTAAAGTAATACATAAAATTACTACAAAAAACACATTAACTCTAATGAAGTATGGCACTAAAGCCAAGAACTAGTACTAAAATTAAGAGTAGGATATGTTAGCAAGACTGTTACATTAAGGTTAGCTAGGTATAGTTAAGCAGTAATTAACAGCGCTTAAACTCAAAACTCCTATATTTTATATAAATTCAAAGTTTCACATTCTTCCAGAAACCCGACATATTTTCAGTACATTAAGATAAACTGGTAAATTATATTTACTGTAAGGTCTGACAACATAGTAGGCAACGTAACCTCCATCTTTGTCTCCTTTGTCTCAGTGGCGCGAAAAGATAGCGCCCCCTTCCCGCCGCTGGTATGTCATGTTGCTGGGCAGAATTTGTTTCAATTTTCAGCATGTCGATTCTTACTCATTTAATTTCCTACTTTTACTTCAATTGTATTGCCCTAGTTCACATTTTACGGTCAAAATTAAGCCTGTTCTGTGTGGATACTTATGGTTATAGTATAGCCATGGCCATCAATTGGTATGCCATACATATTGAGAAATAAAAAAAATGTATCTTCTTTCAGAATTTTAGTACACCATACACACCTTGCTCCACATTACATTATAAAATGTTTTATTTGTTGAAAGTAATGAGGAAAGGGTTATGGAAAACAAACAATAACTAAACATTTTATTTATTCAGTTAATATTGTTATAATACATTACAATTTATTTCACTAAACACAGGGCTAACATCAAATAACTGAGCTGCTAATTTTAGGTCCTGTTGTTAGATTCTGAAAATAACACACAAAATGTGCTAAACTGTGCAACACATCAAGTGTGTTAAGCTTTTTACACATTTTTTCAATGTTTACACATTTTCTTACACATGTTATGTTAAAATTCACACAAAATGTGTTAATAGTGTAACAACACATTTTTGTGTCATTTTTTAACACATCCTTTCTAAGAGTGTACACACCAACAAAAATCCCTTTTCTAATGAAGACACAAAAGATATTTATGTGTAAAAATAAACCAAAGTTTAAAGCCATCCCAAAGACACTTTAAAGCAATTGTCACACTGATTTTACAGTAGAAACATATACTTGCATGTTCTATACTTAAAGATTACTTGTAATGTCCTAACTCATTTCAGATGCAAAGGTTAGGTGACCATAGCCTGCACACAGAGATACAAATGATTCTGACTCATTTCAAAGGGATTCTTTTCCCTACTTTGCACTTCTACACCCAAATCTAAGGGTCCTCCTACCTACCAAAACCCACTTTAATACTTGTAAAATCTAACATGGACAATGGACATTTCTGAAGCAATATCAGTGAAATATTAGTGAACAGTTTCTAAGAAATACCACAGTATTGTGGAATGTATAAGGGCCTATGTAATGGAGTGGTAGAGCAAGAATAGATCAGAAATCCAGTTAGGATGGTCACAATGCATAAACAGAAATGCTAGATTTAGGCAAGCAGCTAAAGAATGAGTCAGTGATTATAAAGCATGAATGAAACAACTGATGCTAATCAGCTAATGTAAGTGCAACTTCACTACTAACGCTATGCCTCATTTAGTATGAATGTGGATACTACTAGATGCTGATTTAATATATGATTGCAAAACTATTGTTTCATTAAGGCAAGAGGTTGTTAAGTCATTTGTGTCTAGGTTTAATCACAGTTCATGTTGATTAATGGTAATATCTGTAGAAAGCTAAAGGCTGCATAGAAGATGGAAGACATAGAAGATAGCATAGAAGTTGCACCACAAAAACCTATCCTGAAAAAGCAAATCAGCAAAATTTTGCCATTTTTAAGTAGGTAACCAGTATGAGTAGCTGCTGATTGGAGATCTTTCCTACTTCCAGTTAACTGTGAATACTGATCAGCCCAAATTACAGAACACAACAGCAAGATAACTGCAACAACCGCAACAAGATGACTACTGCAAACAGATTTTTAGCTAGATATTATTTGTTCGTATACAATCTGTTGAATATGTTTTGAATATTTTATGTGTCCATCCTATGGTAACAGCCATATTTAAATCCTTAAATATAAAATATTACTTTAAGGATTTAAAGAAGTAAACAGAAAAAAAGGAAGAAGACAGAATTGTTCTTAAACATAATTCATAGTTTTAAATTTCTTTTACTTTTCTCATTTTTACCTTTTTGGGGTTTTTTTTATTCATTTATAGAATTTTAATGTATTTGTCTGGTTTTTTGCTCTGGATGAAAGATGCTATACAAGTAAACTTGCTTTGCCTTGCCTTACTAATGAAATGATTAATATTTATTATCTTTACAATTTGATATTTGTCTGCCACTATAAACAAATATTACATAAGTGTTTTTTTAATCTTTAACCAAAAATAATTTGCTTAACTTGCTGGCTAGGTCAGACCAAGACCAAAGGAAGACAGATACCTTAAAAAAGTCACTTCCTCTCTGATTTACTAGTCTTTTGTTTGGATACTTGGCTTTGTAATGGGTAGTGACATGGTCTATGCTAAAAGTTCCCACTGGGGTAGTTTAAAGGGTGTGTCAAAAACTGCACATGCACTGTGAAGCAAGACTATCACCATGCCATCTGTAGTCTCTCCACAGGAACATAACTAGCACCATTTACTGCACATATGATTACTTGTTGGCTTTTTTTTCTTTTACAAGCCATCTGCTCAGGAGAGGTGAGAAAGGAGTTGTGAAATAAAATTCTGTAGCATATTGATTCGGTGCTCCATTATTAACACATCACTTTATTTCAATTTTGTGATTTAAACCTATTAATTGTAGCACTATATGTTACCCATGAATATGTGGAAATTGTTTATAGTCAACACATTTAGTGACATTGCTGGAAAAAAAAAAACTATATTAAATGACTTACAAAAGTAATATAAAAATGCACCTGCGTAATGGAACACAAACTGAGCAAAAGTGAACTTCTAGATGAGAAGCTACAGGTAACAGGTTGCAAATGTCCAGTCTTCTGCGAGGTAACCAAGTTTCACTTTTACTATGTCCTGGTGTAAAAAGTATTTGGTTGACTTCTGCAGTCAGAAATAATTTTTCACTGTCTCCACAGTTTTTTGACCCATTGTGCATGTACAGTACTGTTACAGCCAGTAGCTAAAACTGTTAACATATCAACAAAAATGTTATAATAATGAGAACGTTACTGTGAAACACAATATGATGCATGAAAAAATAGTTTTTGTCCAGGAAGCTTTTTTCAGTAGAAGCTAAAACTGTCGAAAAGATGCCAGACTGGCACAGACAAAATATTAACAATCTGTGCATCAGATGTTCAGGAACCAGGATATCCTGATGGGAAATGGGTTACTGGAACAAGACGGCATAAGATAGGACAGATAGGAGAATAAATGAGTGGTTGCAGCAGAATCCAGAAACTACATCTGGGATCTCTATCCAGAAGAGTGCAGTCCTAGGAACATCTAGAATATTGTGCACGACCCGTTATGGTGTTCCAGCTATGCCCTCCATGCTAGCATCTTGCACCCTGCTGTTATGTGCTGGATTTTTTAGGAGGATCTTCACACAGCCTGTACCTGGGGTCTTGCCTGGTGTGGTAGACATCAGCCTCTATGGGTCTTGTGCTTAGAGCTTGTTCCTGTGCTACCATGATTAGTGCCTCTGTGCTGTATTTCAGTCCAGCTTTGTCCGGCCACTAGTAGGATTTCTGGATGTCAGCCACTTCCTCTGTCTGCTGTTGGTACATACTGTGCAGGGGCGTCCATGATGGTTCTTTCTCTTGTTCCTCTTTCTTGGGTTTCTGCTGCCTGAGGTATTCAATGAGCACACAGTTGGCTGTGGTCATCTTCCTGATGTATTCGCGGATATTCATTGTCTCATCCTGGTCCTGACACTCACTAGTCCCCGGTCTTCTTCCTTGAGCTTAACTTACAGTCTAAGGGCAATGGACTTGAGGTGAAACCCTCCAAGCATGGTCAGGAGCTTCCACATCTTGATGTCAGTGGCTTCTATCTCCTCCTTGGGCCAGATTAGTATCCCAGCAGGGTACCTGATCAGGCAGGGGCGTACATGTTGATAGCCCGGATCTTGTTCTTACCGTTCAGCTGAATTCCCAGGACTTGACTGACCCTCTGCAGGTACTTGGTGGTTACAGTTTTGCTAGTGGCCTCTTTGTATTTGCCATTTGCCTGTAGGATTCCCAGGTACTTGTAATTGTCCTCAGTGTCTGCAATGTTGCCTTCTGGTAGTGCAATCCCCTCAATTTTGAAAACCTTCCCTCTCTTCGTTAACATCCCTCTACATTTCTCCAATCTGAATGCTATTCCAATGTCCTTACTGTAGATCCTGGTGGTGTGGATCAGTAAATCGATGTCTCACATTGTTCCCCTGCCACTGAGAGTACACCTTGGACGTTTCTGTGGAGAACAGCTGGTTTATTCTCCTGCCTTCTATTTCTCTGGTATACCTCTTTAAGTCACTGACCAAGGCTGTGAGTCTTTGCTTGGCAGTTTCCAAGGCCTCCAGTATGGACAGCTTGCTATACTTCTTAGGCACCTTCTTCATCGCACCTACTTTGCAGCTCCGATATTTGGCTAACTTCCCTACATGCTACCTTGATCTTGGCCTCTAGTCTCCTTCTCCATGGAGGGTACTGCTCCTTGTGGCTGTTCAACTTGTAGCCAAGTATCTCACTGATCACTGCTGCCGTAGTATAGATCAGCTGGTTAGTCTGGTTAATGGTAATCCTTTAAATCCTTCAGATTTAAAGTCTCATTAAAGTCATTTAAAGTCATTTACTGAAATTGCTCTACTACTGTGGGTGTAGTGTAGCAATAATGTCAGTATAAGTAGGAAATGTTTATACTAAAGTCATTATCTTGTTTTTAATTGTCTTTTAGTTTGACATGGAGTATAATTTTATATGCCTTAAATGAGCCTACAAAGCAATCTTTCTGTAATCAGATGGTACAATCCTGGTTCTATTTTGGGACCATGATAACACAAAAGCTAAAGAGAGTTACTGCAATTCAAAAAAGAGAGTACCAAAAAGAAAAGAAAAAAGAGGATTAAGTTGTGGCTGCTATATGAGCTTAGCACCTCACACTCTTGTCACAAAAACTTTTTTTTTTTGCTTGCTTTGCCATTCACTTGTGATTAGATGTGGTCTCAGAAGGCTGAAATGCAGACAAAATATTATGCCAAAATGTGCACTAAAGATCACGATGTGCCACTGATCTGCATAAATACAAACTCAGCTGTACTACTTTGCTAGATCTCAAATAGGCTTATTTGGCGGTAGTTGAGCACTTTGGGCCAGAGATCAATGACTGACTTTGTAGCTGTCTCATTAGACTTGAAGTGTTGTGCCCTGGATGAAGAGAGGGGCTTAGCTATCAATTGATCAACACCTGACGGTGTTTGCTGTATTAGATGTTGAAGATGGCATGTGTTCTCTGCGATACGTAGTATTTAAATAAAACAGCTCAGTGACAAAATAATTTTCATTTTGATTACCTATACATCTGTAAGAAGAAGTAGGGGCCTTCTGAACATTCGAACCCTGGAGCACAGACACCTCCTTCTTACCTTCTTACACTTGTCAAAACTAAAACAGGCAACCCCAAAGCCCAAAGGCTCTAGTGACAGCAAATGAGGGGATTTGTTTTGTTCTAGTTTTTAACAACATACATAAGGCCAAATTTCTTAAGCAGGGCAAATTACAGTCATATTGCAAGTTTTGTGAGCGAGCTTCTAACAGAGTACAAATTGCTGAACACAGATAAAGATAAAGGTAGTTTGTCTGACTAATGAGTGACAGACTCTACAACAACAATATTGCTGGTCACATATTATCTACTGAAGATGTTGTTACGAACTTGCATGCCCATATGTTTGTTTGTGCAGGTGTTGTGTCTTTTTATGTTAATTTAGCTGTGCCAGGGCCCTGCTCCGATTGGTGCGTGGATACACCGCCCCGATGTGACTGGTTCCAGCTGGAGGACCCACCCATTAAAAGGAGGCTGGAGTGCTACAGCGGGAGAGGTCCTCGCGTTTCTCCTCATGACCCAGCAGTATTCCTGTGGCAGCCGCTGGCTGCAGTGCGCTTAAAAGTTGTGGAAGTGGAGTGGGTAGGGGTGAGCTGCCATTTCTTTTGATCACCCGTTTTCTCCTGTTTTGAGTTAGTTAAGGAGGTCAGACTCTGTCTTTATTTTTGACTTTGTTTTGGTAAGGTCAGGGGTGCGGGATTTGTGTAGATTTGTTTTGTTTATTGTTTTGGCTTTGGCTCACCCTGAAGTGTTGACACTCCCGTTTTGGTTCCTTTATTTCACATTGTAAATAAATCACCTTGTATCTACCGGATTTGTTTCTTGCGGCTGCTTGGGTCTTGGGGGGGAAGCGAGGGCCTCACTCATGTTATGGCCTGGCCCTAGACGGGTTGTAACAATGTGGATTTAAAAAAACAACTCACATGCTCCAGAAAAAGCATGTCAGTTCAGATTAAGTAAAGACAACTAAGTAGAAATCAAGATGATCTGATATAGGGGAAACGCCTTAAATAGGAACAGAAATTGATGGGGACAGGGGTCTTGGGTAAGCTGTTCTCTGGAGAATTCTGACAGTTATGGTGGAGTTCAAGATTTATTCAGTAAAGCACTGCTTTATTACAACCAAACGTGACAGTGATATACTTTTTTAATATGGATCTATCCCTGCATAGTAATGTGAGTAAAACCTAGAAATCCCAAACCACTGTAAACCACTCAGCTTCCTGGGAAAAGTAACTTTACTGTATGCACCATATCCATCCCTTGTATGTATTCTGTACTAAGGAGGTTAGCAGAAATTTGCATGGCTCAACTCTAAACATCTGGGGTGATGACAGATCAGAGCCAACGCTCTGGCACTGTTCTCAAAGCTCTGAGCAATCCACCTGTGCCAATTATACACTTCTCTTTGTTCTGATAATAAATCTATCAGACATTCCAAATAAATTAATGCACATCAGGTGCAAAAATAGACATGCACCATTAAATAATGGCCCAATTTGAAGTATATTGCAAATTTTAAAAATGAGCGTTCCAACTGCAAAATGTTTTTTTTTTTTCAGGAAAATTTCAAATACATACACAACACTGCCAGACAAAAAAATCCCCAACTGAGCGAATTAACAAAAAATAAATAAATGTTGCCAAGTCTGTCAGTCAAAATTGATGAAAAAACACAAACACAAAGCTGCTAATATCAGTGAAGTTGTGTGTCTTTTGGAGCTATAAATGGTTCTGAATCCTCTGACGTGTCTGAAACTACGTGAGTTCAGGCGGTGCACTGAAATCATGCACAGCTTTATTAGATAAGTACTAGCTGACTCTTACAATCACCAGTTAATAATCTAACAAGCTTACACTCTCACTCCTCTGATCATTTATGCTGCCTCTACATATACTGCATTGGCTTTGCTGCTGGTAGTGTTGCTACCTCCCTCACCTCCAGTCCCACTGTTATATTACCATATACTTGAGAGATTGCATCTTTTCCTTGTGCATTATGTATAGTCCACATCTCAGTGATATGTACCCTCTGGGTTCTCCTCTGTATACTCCTTGTAGCTTTAATGCGTTCCAACAGAATCTCATATCTGCTTGAAATCATTTATGGAGCACCATCATGCAGAGTTTTATATTTGAATATGGACATTAGTATGGACATTACAGTAGTTCAGAGGATTGAACTCTAACCTTAGAGCAGGAGATCAATCAGTATGTATTTGATGGTTAGCTGAGGTTTTTCTATGAAGTTGAGTTGTTCTTTTCATGTCTGTGGGTATCCAGATATGCTGTTTGTTTTCCACAGCCTAAAAGGAATTCCAGTGAATTAGTATATACTGTAGGTACGATCCCCAGTTAAAGGTGTGCTCTTCTGTAATTCAAATGGTATTCTGGTCCTCTTTGACCCAGAATAGAGAGATACATTTTCATTAGCATAAAGTCCAACACATCATGCCCTGATCTTTCAATGTTACTCTGACATTTACCACTTACCATAGCTGCAATGGGAAAGGGCACGGTTTAACTCCTGGCTTAAAAAAAGTTTATAAATAACAGCATCGGCTACAGAGCTGATATCTGCACGTTACTCTATCTTTCAAACTGCCACATCTGCTGCACCAACTGATGAGTTAATGAGGGGCACACATGTCCTGTCCTATTTCCTGCAATCAGCTCACTCAGACATTTTGACAGGAGGCAATTATGGACAAAAAACACTGAGCAGGCTGCAAAATTGCTTAGACACACACACACACACACACAGATATATCTATTTGGCGGGTCAAAACTGCATCAGGGATAAGGCTTGGTGCACCTGACTGGCACACACTTGTGAAGACTTTGGACCACTTAAACCCCAACCTCAGTCACTTCTACACACAAAGTTGCCACTATAGCCTTTAAATTATTGCTGACCATGAACAGATTTTCATGTGTTTTAAATACAAATGGTTAAAACCTACACAAAAACTAAAAAATCAAAAAACCCACACGACTGTTGGTGTGATTTGGTGCTGTATAAATAAAATTGAATTGAATTGAACTAGACTTTGCAGTGAATATTTAAAATGATATCCCCTGATGTACAGAAAACAGGAAAATACACTCAACAAAAATATAAACGCAACACCTTTGTTACTGCTCCCATTCCCCATGGGATGGACGTAGAGACCTAAAATTCATTCCAGATACACAATATAACCATCCCTCCCAAACAGTGGTCACAAATCAGTCCAAATGTGTGGTAGTGGGCACATCTGCTATATTGAGATAATCCATCCCACCTCACAGGTGTGCCACATCAGGATGCTGATCTGACATCATGAGTAGTGCACAGGTGTACCTCAGACTGCCCACAACAAAAGGCCACCCTGGATTGTGCAGTTTTTTGCGCTATTGGGGGTCTGGGGACCCAGAACCGGTCAGTATCTGGTGTGACCACCATTTGCCTCATGCAGTGCAACACATCGTCGCATGGAGTCTATCAGATTGTCAATTGTGGCCTGTGGAATGTTGGTCCACTCCACTTCAATGGCTGTGCGAGGTTGTTGGATATTCGTGGGAACTGGTACACGCTGTCGTATACGCCGGTCAAGCACATCCCGAACATGCTCAATGGGTGACATGTCCGGTGAGTATGCTGGCCATGCAAGAACTGGGACATTCTCAGCTGCCATCTGCCCTGAACAATGTGAACCATGATTCATCCGTGAAGCGCACACCTCTCCAACGTGCCAGACGCCATCGAATGTGAGCATTTGCCCACACAAGTCTGTTACGGCGACGAGCTGGAGTCAGGTCAAGACCCCGATGAGGACGACGGGCATGCAGTTGAGCGTCCCTGAGACGGTTTCTGACAGTTTGTGCAGAAATTGTTTGGTTGTGCAAACCAATTGTTCCAGCAGCTGTCTGGGTGGCTGGTCTCAGACGATCTTGGAGGTGAACCTGCTGGATGTGGAGGTCCTGGGCTGGTGTGGTTACACGAGGTCTGCGGTTGTGAGGCCGGTTGGATGTGCTGCCATATTCTCTGAAACGCCTGTGGAGACGGCTTATGGTTGAGAAATGAACATTCAATGCACGGGCGACAGATCTGGTTGACATTCCTGCTGTCAGCATGCCAATTGCACGCTCCCTCATTGCTTGTGGCATCTGTGGCATTTTGCTGTGAGACAAAACTGTACATTCCACAGGCATTCCACAACATTCCACAGGCCACAATTGACAATCTGATAGACTCCATGCGACGATGTGTTGCACTGCATGAGGCAAATGGTGGTCACACCAGATACTGACCGGTTCTGGGTCCCCAGACCCCCAATAGCGCAAAAAACTGCACAATCCAGGGTGGCCTTTTGTTGTGGGCAGTCTGAGGTACACCTGTGCACTACTCATGATGTCAGATCAGCATCCTGATGTGGCACACCTGTGAGGTGGGATGGATTATCTCAATATAGCAGATGTGCCCACTACCACACATTTGGACTGATTTGTGACCACTGTTTGGGAGGGATGGTTATATTGTGTATCTGGAATGAATTTTAGGTCTCTACGTCCATCCCATGGGGAATGGGAGCAGTAACAAAGGTGTTGCGTTTATATTTTTGTTGAGTGTATGTGTGGTATATAGTGTGATATGTGAACTTCCACGGTGCTGAGATTACTTGCCAGGCATCCAACTTGTGTTGAGGTTGGAGTCATTAAAATTGTCTGCCTGTGCATCTCCATCTTACTGTGATTGAGTGATAAGGCAGTCACAAATGATGCAGGGTGGTCATATATCAACCAAATACTTTAAACCCCTCCTCCACACCCCTGCATCCTCAAGGTGATATTGACTAGAAGCTTGATAGGAAAGGGCAGGGGGAAAATGTCTACACTTAGCATGCTAGCATCATACTTCAAAATAGTCTCATATGTGCCACTTTTGTCTTTCTGGTTAGACTAAGACTATTAAAATGATATTTGGAGTGTGGCATGTTTTATTTTTTTCCTCAGAGAAGTTCCCATTACATGCACAAAGAAAATCTTTTGGTATTGTGGCAATAATCAGATAGAGTTTATAATTACAATGTTTGGTAATAAATGCATAAGTCAGTTTTAAATAAAGGGCTTAAGAAGCCCCAGAGTAATTCACAGATGTCTTGCTTCTGACAAGAAGCTGATTTAAACATGTAAACTGTCTCCTAATCTGCCCTTCCACCTTAGGCAATCTGTCATGATTGACAGTGTGTCTTCAGTGGTAACAACACAAACATTCAATCTCACTGCTGAGGCCCCACAAGGCATTTAATTTCCTTCCAATGAGACAGCTAGGGAGTAAACCCTGTGATTACAGGTATAGCACTGGTTAAAGTTCAGCTTGGCAGGATACTGCTCTCGGGTGATTCAGCCACATTAAAATCCCGGACACTCAAGATGACTTGCATGCATTGTCAGCCCTTTTAAAACATCACACTAAGCACTTGAACAGCTTGCTTCTGCTGGGGCCAAGGGGCCTCACACCTCCCTGTTGCCAAAGATTTGCACACTCACAACCCTAAACATGCTGTTGGTGGTGGTGAGGTTACTTATCTGAGTAGAATGACTATGGTGGTAATTCTTTCTGCTTTATCACATTAGATAGCTTCATTGGGCATTATTTAAAAGCTGCAATACTTTATATAACATGTCAGTTAAAGGCTCTACTCAATTAACCTTCAATAGATAGATAGATAGATAAAGAGAGAGTGAGAGACATAAAAATGAAATAATTGTTTATTAAGCAAACTTAGGGAGGCTCAAAACATAGAGTAATTAATATATCATTGCTCATAGTAGGCTGTTCTTTTTGATAGACCTTACTCCTCCTCACTATACAGACTGTTGCTCCCTTAAATGGTTATTTGAGAAGGATTCTCCATTTTTTGTGGTAAACAAATGACTGTAACGCTGTTACGTTCAAGCTTTATAAATGTTTATAATACTGTGACTTATCCCTAAGAGCTTTGCGGAATTTTACAAATGGATGGACTTCTTTTTCTTCATCTTCTAGATGATATTCTGCATGGGATTATTTATACAGTAAAAACTGTTTTTGAATATGATGTATAGCTGGGATGAATGTATTGATATCTGACAGAAATATTATCTGATTTGTCCCCAAAAAACAATTACTGATAAAGCTGTATACGGCTGTATTTAATCATTTGTCTAAATGCCCTAAAACATGTGCAAACAAAAAATGAAAAATGCTCTTTTTTGTGTGCACAATTCAACTGTTTTGAAGGATTTCAGATATTTTGAAAATATGAACTGTCACCTGAATGAAATATTTTTGACAGGCTTTTAGGAAATTTGGTAATTTCCTAAAAGCCTTGTACCACGTGTTTTCACTAACAATGAATATCTATTGTGCCAGTCAGATTATTTTTCTGACTGCTATTATTGATCAAAGTCAATACTTTTAAAAAAAAAATGTATTTATTTATTTTTATTAATATTTTTTGTTCCTAAAGCAACATCAGCACAGGTTGTTATTCCCTCAGATTCAGGTGTTATTGTATTACACTGTATTGAATGACTATAAAAAATGTTTGTAGCTAAGGCTGAATTAAAGATCTAATGCCTACTTTTGCTTCACTGTTCAGTATGAATTTTAGTTGCAACCATGTTGTTAACAAAGTGTAGCCATCATTACGTACCACATGAGGTTCATGACTTAATCCATGGCTGCTTGTAGATTCCAGTCTAGAAGTTCCAGTCTAGTGGGGCAGAAAAACTTGAGAGTTAACTCACATCATTTTTAATGGAAGAATAATTCAAAAAAGATACATATATAAAAAGTAACCATTTTTATAAAAGGTGCCGCCATGTTTACTGCTGTACAATTATTTCATTTATTTCTATTTAGAATATTTAGAACTGTTCACTTCTTTTTTTAAGTGAGCAAAGACAAAAATTCAGCAGGTGATCAAATAATTATTTTCCCCCACTGAAGCATACTACATCATCTGTCAATGATGTGGGCATGTCTGGCAGCCAGTGGAACCAGGTCACTAATGTTTATTGATGATTTGACTGCTAAAGGAGTAGAGGATGAATTCTGAAGTGTACAGGGGTATACTCTCTACTCAGATGCACCCAACCACTGCAAAACTGATTGGACAGCAATTCATGGTGCAAATAGATAATGCCCCAGCAAGATATTCTTCAATGGCCAAGTAAATCACCTCATATCAAACCCAGCAGAGCACAATTTTCTTCAGTTTCTGAAGACCAAACTGAGGCATAGACCCACAAACAAGGAGTAACTACAGGTGGCTGTAGTAAAGGTCTGGTAGTATATCACACAACATTTAGTGATATCCATGTGTTTCAGATTGTCTGCAACAAATTTTCATTTAATTATTAATAAAGCCTGCACAATCATGTTTTGATTGTTTCATTTAAAAACCACTGTGGTTACATCCAGAGGCATAACTACAAAACAAGAGTCATTGTCCCAGAAAACAAAACACCCCCCCCCCCCCCCCCCCCCCACACACACACACACACACACACACACACAAAACTCATGGGCCTAACATGGGTCTGTTGGTTGTTTCTACAAGAAGGCCACAATAACTCAGCTTCAAGGGTCACCACAGCAAATGAATCCACATATTTGATTTTTCATACTGACATCAGAATACTCATGCAGCAAAAGCAATGTACATGTCTTAAAACATGTGTGTCCCGGCACCTTTATACAATAACTCAAGTTTGATAATGAAAGCATGATGTGATCTCTTACCAAGTAGAACAGAAACTAAGTGTTAAATCAGAGCAAAAGAAATGGTAGCGGAAGGACAATCAAACCATCCTGGGCACAAATAAACAGACCCCTTTAAACTGACCTGTATGCTGGATAGTCTATCAGTTTTAAGTACTTTGTGGCTTGCTGCTTTCAGGGTCTGGTGACTCCCAGAGCGAGGAGCTAGGGTCAGTCTGCCTTTCATAACAGGCTCCTCTCATCCTCTTTAAAAGCAGCACTTTCCCACCGTGATGTACTGACAGTTTGGTAATGGAATGGAGAGTTCAGAGCTACGTCTCTTGAGAGGAATCTAATATTCTTGTTTCGGACGTGCAGAGTGGCAAGTTTGAAGATGCAGCATTCCAAATATGATGCCAAGAACAGATGGCATCAGCTATTTAAATTTACACCTCAGAATATTTTGATATTTTTAGAGATCAGAGTGTTTGTACAGTTGAAAGGAACAAGACACAAAGAGTATAAAGGTACTTTATGCAGAAAATATTGCCGACTTGTTTGGAAAAAAGTGGCCACACTTTAACGCAGATGACACGTTGGAGTAGCAATAATACAGCATTCCATGCTTCGTTTGTTTTTTACCTTTTAGTCTTTAAGAAAGACTTCCCCTACTTTGTACTATCTATCTGAATATGGAACCTTTATGTTTTGTTGTGTTCACCAGACCTTTGTTTCTCTGGACATTGTTTTAAAATGATTCATTTTTGGCTTTTGAGTGTGCTTTAGTTACGACCGTAACATTTTTCCAACACTAGAACATATTGTTGTCTGTGTGTTTTGTGAATAAGAGGTAAGAGGGTGATTATTCCTCTTTTAGATCTGGGTATCAGAGACAATACATCAAATTGACATTCAGTCTTTTTACAACAGCAGAAAGGCATGTTTATTTTTGTTTTTCTGCTTTTCTGTTCTCTGAGAAAACAGGTTGTGATGAGAGGAAAATTGAACACTGGTAACCATGGTAGGGAATAATTTACCCTTCTCCACTTTAACCGCAAGACTTTTGTTATATGTGGTTAACTGCTGGTTTTTCTCTTTTGAATGTTTTTTAATCTTATGCTGTAAAATTCTTCTTGTGTATAAAAACACTTCTGCATTCTTAGAAATTTTATGAGATAAGCCTCTTCTCAAACAAAACTAGATCTTGGACTTCTGCGAACGCCACATCTGTTCTAGGCTTAAGGGAGCAGAGTAATCAGTTCAGTTGTACTGGTTGCTTGGCAACTGAGGTCATGCTTGGACATTTTCATAGGTTACATATCTGTTCAGAATGATGTCCCTGAGCAGTGCACTAGCTAAGCTACTTCACCAGTTAAATCTGTCTATCCTTGTGCACACATCAACACAAAGCATTTCAGTATTACTATCTCCCTATAGAGAATCAGGAGCTGCAACTGGAACAGGTACGTGAGTCGCATGGCAGGCTCGTATTTTACCTTCAGGCACTGGCTGTCAACATTTCGACTACAGAATTACAAATGACAGAGCAGTTCCTAGACTCACAACCATCACATTCTGCACTCCTGAAGACAGCAGTCATGACATTATTAAATACTATGTTTTTGAATTCATGTGTTGAAATGTTCTGTTGAACATTTATTTTCTTACTAACTACTGAAAACAGAAATAGATATATTGAAATATACTGAGAAATAATTTTCAACCTTTTTTATTTTTGGATGCTATTTTTTTCCACACAGCTAATTTAATTTCATATTAAATTTACTAATATTTAAATATATCAAGCTGATAAAACAGGTGTTGACTTCTCAGTGTCTATAGACATGGATTAGCTAACTAAAAAGATAATTCATAGCTCTATTTCTAAATAGAGAAAATAATGGGAGATACAACATACATTTTTGTGAGTGTACACAGAAGGATAAGTTAAAAGTGATAACGTAAAGTCTAACCCTTTATCACCCAACTATTATACTTTTGCAACAGTTCATTCATTTAGCCAAGAGGAAAGTGTTACTTATGAAATGGTGAATTTTCACATCAGTCGGTCATGGTGAAAATGTTCCAGAGAATGCCATTTAAAAGTACATCTAAGACAGGCCCTGGGTAATCATGCAATAATGTAAGTTATATAAAAGGTTTATTACTTTCAGTCAAAATGTCTTTTCTTTTTCTTTTCTTAACTCCACTCATTATAAATGTTTTTAGTACATGTGACTGTAGTAAAATTAATGAATGATACTCTTAAATCCTGATAACACAGAAATTAAGCATACTTAATAAGAACTGTGTATGTCCATGGAGTTTACGTATTATTGGAAAACATAGATAGATAGATCTCTTTTTCATCACATCCAGACCTGTATAGGAGACTGACTTGAAATGATTTTCCTCAAGGCTCTTGCTGATTATTTGAGATCGATAGACACATTTGGTTGGCTTTGTTAAAGGAGTAAAACACGACGACCCGGCTTTGCCCACCAGCCTGTCCACCCAAAAACTTCCATTAGATTCCCCCCTGACCCTAGCCACCCTGTGCAAGACACAGCACCACCTGACAGATTCCATTTACTCTGAACACATTGAGTTGGTGTAAGTGGTGATGGAACAGAGCAATGGGCAAAGGAAAAAAATAAATAAATAAATAAATAAACTAAGAATTAAGAATAAAAACATTGTATAATGTATTTAGTTAGTTACGTATGTTATGATTTTTTTTTTTTTTTATTACACGGCCCACCGTGTCCATTTCATGCTTTGCCTCTCCAAAGTGTGAAATGGACACAGATGTAGAAGTTGCATTACTGCATACAGAAGTTGCAGTACCAGCAGGGGGAGATAATATATTTAAAAGCAGGAAGTTGTTAGTCAGCAAGAAAGGTATAAAGTACATTCCAGGGTCCTTAATCAACAGAAACGATTAAGCTAGGTGGCTAATATGTATTTATATGTAAACGTGTTAATAATGTCTGTTTAAACACTTTCCAATGATTATTTTCATATTGACTTGAAAAAAAAAGTCTCCCTGTGCTGGTACTGCAGCTTCTTGGAACTTCTGCAACTTCTGGATGCACAGATGTGTCTATTGCATTTTTGACTGTGATACTGGACTGTCTAGGTAGCCTAGTGGTCGCCAAAATTTGTATCCAGAACTTTTTTTTCCAGTTATAACAAAATACAAAATAAAACTTTCAAGGCTGAAACACAAAAAGGCCAGATCTATTTGACAGCAACTCTAAGTATTAGAGATGGACCGATCCGATATTACGTATCGGTATCGGTCCGATACTGACCTAAATTACTGGATCGGATATCGGAGAAAAATAAAAAATGTAATCCGATCCATTAAATATCACGAAAGCACCTCACAAAACTTGCAACACGCCGTAACTCACCTCAGAACGTTAGCACGTCTGAGCAGTATGCCTCACGTGATAGAGCGGCTGTGGCATGCGGGACCTGTCGGTGGTCTGGATAGCATTTGGAGCTTCGCTAGCAACCCGGCATTTCATCTCCGACAAAGTTATCCCCGAGAGAAGTAAAGCAAGTGTGTAAGTCCATCTCTTAATGTTTGTAAAGCATTCCTGCGTTAAGCTTAACAAACGATATATGGAGCGACTGCCTCTTCTTGCTGCTACTTCAATCATGAAACTGCTTAACGATCAGCTGATCAGCTTTTCTGTCGTGAGTCCATGTCTCTAGTTTGCTTTTGGCCCACTTTGCACCAGAAAGAGGAAACCAGCGGCTGAACAACAGAAGCACGTTTAAGCTTGATCAGCTGTTGTTAGAATGTATTTAATATTACTTTCTACTCCAGGATCTTTTTCTACGTAGCTGACGCTGGTAACTGTGCAGGGGCGGATCTAGCAAAGTTTAGCCAGGGGGGCCGATAGGGCATTAACAGGGAAAAGGGGGCACAAAGACATACTTTTCTTTCTTATTCTCATTTAAAATGTCAAGCTTTTAATAAATAATTATCTGACACCCAAAGTTTTAATTTGATGCAAAATGAATAGAAGTCCATTACTGTATATAGTAACTATTAAGTCTAATATATATACCCTAGTAAGCTGAAGTACTTTTTCCTTTGGGAAGGTACCATCTGTGCAGTCTGCAATTTTGTTGAAGAAAGATGTTGAATCTATTTAATATTTCTTGAAAAATAATTGATTTCTGTGCATTTTTTTCACACTGCATCAAATTAAGGTTGATTACGTCGATTAAGCATCATGAGGTGGAGCGTGAGGGGTGGTTCCCTATTTTTTATTTATTTATTTTTGTTGTTGCTGGGAGTTGGAACCCTATTAGTTAGGTTGCTTAATATTTATGCTAAGTACTCTTTAAAATACCGGAATAGAGATGCACCGTTGTGTTCCTTTTGCTCAGCAGTGTTTTTCGTCTTGGAAATATGCCATGCCGGCCATTTTTGCCCTGTCTCTTTCTTATGGTGGAGTTATGAACATTGACCTTAACTGCGGCAAGTGAGGCCTGCAGGCCTGAAATCAGTGTGCAACTTCAAATTGAGCCAATAAGCAGGATCGATATACAAGTAGATTAAGAATTCAGAGAAATCGAACTACTGTGAACTGGTTCACTACAACAACTGGTTCTTGATTTCCTATCCCGGCACATAGATGTGGAATCTCACCACAATCCACTGGAGACCCTACTCTGTAAACCACTAGCACTGACACCATCACAGCTATAGTGTATATTACTTTCACTTCACATACGCCACCATAGCCCAGGATGAGCAGCTATATGGCCTCACGCATGCCATTTGGTCTGGCTGGTCGGAGACAAGGAAACAATTTTGCCGATTTGTTACCAAACATTGCAATAAGATCACAGAGGCCAGTGGAAACTTCCTAAAAGGTGAGAAAATAATTACTCCCCACAAGCTCAGAAAAGACATGCTGCACTGCATACATGCTGGACATTTTGGTACCGAGAAGAATAAACACCAGACTAGAGCCATAATATTTTGGCATGGTTTGAGCCGACAAATAGCGGAAACGATAATGAAGTGTGACAAATGCCAAACACACCACAACTCTAACCAGAAAGAACCCTTACTCTTGCAGGCAGTTCCAGAGAACCCATGGCAGACTGTAGCAACAGATTTATTTCACTGGAAGTCAGAGAACTACATTGTCATATGTGACTATCTCACCAGGTACTTTTAAAATCAATGGCTGTGTTCAATTTCAACGGCCCAAGCTACAGCTCTGAAGATTTCCAGCAGTTTGCAGATTCATGGGGTTTTCAGCACATCACAAGTCCTCACTACTCCCAGAGTAATTGTATAAAAGGCCCCAAAATTCATAGAATAGTTTTATTGGTGTTTATAAGTTTATATAAGCTCATTTAATATTCAGTCTTCTGTCAGTTTGGGCCAGCCCACCTTCTAGTGACATCATCCGGTTAGTAAGGTGGGCAGGATGAGCAGTGTTGGTCCGGAGGGGGTGCACTGATTCCTGGGGAATGTTATGTGTGCGTAAATGACAAGTAAGTATTGTGTTGTATTTTGCCTTTGTTTGTGTTAGTACTGTAATGTGTTTACCATTTGGAAGCTAATGTAGTCTATAGTTGGAGCGGTAGGCCACGCATGCAACGCGTGAGTTCACCCTCATTTCATATGCTAATTTATGTTGTTAGCTTACCCCAGTTTAGCTTTGTTGACGCATGTACGGTCGCTCGTATGTCCATAACGTCATTCCTGTGTTATCAGACCTTCTCTGTATGTTGTATGTGATGCTTGTGATTGTTTATTTCAAAGTAGCGGAGGTTGTAGCGAACTATTAGTTATGAGGATTAATAAAATAGCGATCGTAGTTTGACCGGAAGGATCGCGTTCCCGCTTGCCCTTCACATTAAGAGCATTACGGCTGATTATAATGGGGTTACGTTAACCTTGCACTAATGCTGTTTAGTTGCATAGTGTGAGCAGTTTGAAGTGTACTATATTTTTCTGATCTTTATATTTGATTATGTTAACTATATTATATTATGTCTGTATTGGAGTGTTTTGCTTGTCTATTCTCTTTATTTATTGTTATTTCCATTGTTTATTTCCTTTATAGAAAACCACACACACACACCTATGTACACCTGCTGTGTTTACAGCCCCAGAGATTGAGGGGTGACAATAAAGTGCCTCAAATGGAACCTCAAGCTCCCTTCTTCTTTCATACTCTGGGACAATTTGGCCTTAAGGGGTGTTCTGGCCGACACACCGGGGTGACCGTAGTGCTCAAAGACTGAATCAGTGCCACAGCCGTGCCTATCTTTGATATCTCCACTACAGTAATGGCTTAGCTGAAAACATGGTTCACACAGCAAAGCAGATCCTTACAAAAGCTAGGAAGACAACAAAGACCCCTACCTCAGCCTAGTCAGAGATGGCAAAACTACAGACTTTCTTTACTTCAGTAGAAGTACACTCATTTGTGTTTAAAAATACTCCAGTAGAAATAGAAATACTGAAGAAACTTCTTTACTCAAGTAAAAGTGAAAAAGTATAACCTCCAAAATATACTCAAAGTAAGAATTAAAAAGTATCTCCTTTAAGGACAATTTTACTAACCATTTTTGTAGAAAGGTGACTGAACCTTGTGCTATATTAAATTAACATAAAACAATATTAGGATGCAAATATCTATATTCTAAGGAAACATGTAGTGAAAGAATAAAAAATTAAGATTTTTTTTTTTGCCTGCACTGTAGAGGGTTACTTTACGTCCATACTTAAACAGTAAAATGAGTGCTGTCAAGGGTTACAGTGGGATTTAGCAGGTGGGATAACTGTAAGATCTATGTAGTGGCTGAGTATGGGGAAAACACCACTCACAGTCACTTTTAATGTGAGCTTCAGTAGGTTTTCTTAGTGTACAGGCTGATCAGCAGACCTGCTGATCTTTGTGGATTTACACAACTGAATTCAACAATATGTAAGCAGTTTCACAAGCTATCTTGACTAATGTTCATCCCCTACACTGGCACTATACTGTTTATACTATATGTATACTAGTATACAGTTGGTATAAAGTTGGAATTCAGTTAATTAATCTAAGCATAATCAGCTTAGATGCAAATTTATCTCTGCTACAGTTGATGTGACCTAAATCTGACTATGAGCACCACAGCTACTGTGAACCAGGCCAACACAGTGCTTTTCTGTGAATTCACCACAGCACTACAAACTAACCTTTTTTATCCTGTGTAAAAATATCTGGTATTTTATACAAAATGTGAATAACGAAAAGTTAGTATAGCTTAGTTTTGTTTCACAAAATAAAAATATAAAACCTGTGAAAAAACCCAAACTCCAATATGTGATTAAAATTATGACATTACATGTAAAATTTTAATCTGCAGATTATCAACTATCACTGAGCACCCTTAACTCTAACAGCTCTCCCTGTCCTGTCTTTTCCTACATTTTTCTCCATCTCTGAGTGAAGTTAGCTTTTCTTCTTTTCTCTCTCTGGAAAAAGCAGCTGGACCTTTAGCTAGCAACACACCGTGTGACAAACTTCACACAAACCGTTTGGTGGGTACTAATGTTTGTTGATCTGATTGATAGAAACACTAACATTAAAATGTGAAATTACCTGCCATAAAAAATTTTTAATTCCCTTCATGCTTCCTCCTCTCCTATAGAGCTAGCTAGATACTGTAGTACTGCATCCACAAGATACAGACACCTGCTCTCCTTCCGGCATGCCTTAACTCCCGAGTCACCCACAAATCTTTTCTGTGCTAAAGCTCATTCAAAATGGACTGATGTAAATTTTTAAAACTATTATGGGATCAGATGAATTGAAATTTGAAATTCGTTTTGAAAAAAAAACCATGTTTATAACATGTCATCCGGACAAAAAAGGAAAAGGACCATCTGGTTTTTGATCAGCGCTCAATTCAAAAGCCAGCATCTCAGGTTGTATTAAGGTGCATTAGCGCCTATGGAATGTGCAGCTTGCACATCTGGACAGGCACCATCAAAAAGAAAATGTTGTCATCCAGTGATGTCTTTTTCATGGAAGGCCTTTTACAAAAATGTAAAGAATACCCAGTACTCTTGAGCAGCTACAATTCTATAACAGACAGGGATGGGCAAAGATGGGATGTGGTGATGGACTTACTTTTTTTTTTTAAATGATTCTTTTCTTAATTTAAACATTTGATTTATTTTTTGTGTTGTATTGTAAATAAAATATGGGTTATGAGATTTGCAAATGTTAGCATTCTGTTTGTATTTACATTTGATACAACTTATCAACTTTATCGGAATTGTGGTAGTATTCATGAGTATTTAACACCTATGCCATTGAGTCTATATTTCTGTTACAAAATACACTTCTTTATTTCAATTTGATCTAACAGAGCAAATATGTAAACTTTAACTTGGCATTAAAGGCTGCTGTTAGAGTTGTCCTGCCAAACCATTTTTCCAGGCATAATATTAAAACTATTTACTGTAGATTTTTGACTCTGGGGCTTACTTGGTGAAATAAATTCTATAATCTTCTAAATGTCATCCACACTGCTGAGCTGCACAGGTATTTCACAACACTAAATGTGTGGGCCACAAAGCCTATAGTCACCAGTGAGGTGCTGAGGGTGTGTGCTGTTATGTATCCATAAAACTGTGCTGGAGGGGAGATGTTTGTGTTTTGCAGCAGGGCACAGCATGGTCATATTTGTTAATGGCACTGACTGTTACTGTGGGAGTCTGTAGCAGAGTCTTAAAATTACCAGTGCTGTCGAAGGGCCAAGGGAGCCAAACCGCCAGTTTTATAGCCTGTTTTCTCTAGGGATAGTACAGTTTTTGCCCCCAGGGATCATAAAGTGTACTGTCAGAGCTGTGCCTCCCAATACAGTGGAGTGACTTGACTCCATATTAAACAAAGTGCATTTTCAAGAAGTAGATTATATAAAAGATTGGGGCATCTGCCATGTAAGGACACACCTGAATACATTAACCTCATTATTTTCTTTAGAATTATTAAATTATATGCTCCCTTCCTTCTTAGTTTGAGACAGGGATTGAGTATGGGCTATAGTTTACCACTTTCTTTCCTGTCTCTCCTAATAGTTATTGCTACAAATTTGACACCCTGAAGGCTGCAGCCAAGTTCTGCCACAAAATATTTCCTTGGAGCTAAGCAAGGCTGCCAGCCAAACCTCATCAAGTTCAATAAGAAGCATATAAAAACATTTCCCAGAGGTTAAAAGAGAAGACATGGCACTTTTATCATGTGCTGTGGGCTTTATATATGGAGGAAAGGGCAGTCTGGAGGGAATAGTAATTTCTTTTTGATGTTTCAGGTAAGACAGGTAGAAGAAAAGAAAGTCTTGGGAAACACAATGTGACCTGTAAATACAGAATATATATTGTTTTTTGTTTGTTGTGTCTTTATGCTCCTCTTTTCTCTTTGCCCTTGTCTCAAACATTCAAGACAGATGGCTGAGCATTATTTTATTGGAGGTTTTGTCCTGTTAAGATGGCGTTTTGCTTTTGTCCACTGTAGCCAAGTGCTCACTCAAAAAGGAACGATTGAGTTTTGCCTTTAAAATATTGGAAGGTCTTTATTGTACAAGATAAACTTCCCCCAAAAGAATTATGCAGTCAGTTGGCTAAATATGAATACAAGTGAATGGGATAAAATATTAAAGCTCTTTGTTGTGACTTTAAAACAAATACAACAGCATCAAAGTGGGATTACAGCAGTTACTACCATTACCATTCATGTTAGTTACTTCATGTTAGAAATATCACCTCCTTATCAACAGCTTTCTGCATAAATGTGATACTCACTTCGACTTATAGCTGTGGCTGTATTATTTACACAGTATAAGATGAAACATAAAATGTTTGAGAAATAAAAGCAAAACATAAAGAATATGAGAAAAAGAGAGGGAAGCTATAACCTGCCAGTTAAATTTAGGAGAAAGCTACCTGGTTTTCCTGCAGAAAAAAAGACTGTCAGAGCTAGAAGGAGAGTAAATATTAGAGTTATATTTTGTGGCCAGTAATAGAGTCACTGTAATCATATACTGCTGTGTTACAGTTTCTTTCACCACTGCTCTGAAAAAGAAGTCAGTTAATTCAGTTTGGTTAGCTCAATTAGTTATGCTGTGGTAGTTTACACATTCACCAAACATTTCCAGTTCAATCCTGGGAGAAAAAGGAAATCCCTTTGGGGTTCTGTCAGGAAGGCATCTGGCATAAAAAAAATCTGCCAAATCAAACATGCAGAGTTATCCACTGTGGTGACCCTTCTGAATAAGGGAGAAGCTGAAAGTAGCTTGCTGGTACGCTCCTTTTTCACTGGTAACATTGTGACACTTGCACAGGACTCTTAGACTGCAATTCATTACATTTTATTGTCCTTGGTACCTTTCTGGGTCATCACTTATTGTGAGAGGTAGTTGAATAGAGTTTAATAGATCCCTAAACATCTGTTTGATGCTGTAACCGTAACAGCTGCACTAACATGTTATTGGTATGTGACGAGTTGCAACTAAGAGGTTGCTTCACTCCATCACATTCCTTTCACTGAAACTTTTCTCTTACCACTGACCTGTTTTCAAATAGAGTGCCTTTCACTTTGTTAGCTCAAAAGTTAAAGCCATCGGTAAAGTCCACTTAGGCAAAGTCAAAAAAGCAACATTAAGCAACAAGTGAAATAAATGTACACACAACTAGGGTGGATATTGATAACCATGTAGCCATATCACTTTAGAGAGGTGTGTATCCCAGTGTGCACTCTGTGTCTCTAGCCATCACCTTTATCTTTATTTCAGCGCTCATTACATTTTGATGCAGAGGCTCCAGCTGTTAGTTGTGCATACCATTTAGTTCAATAAAAATTTCACACTTTAAGCGATTGATATTCCACGAGCACCTGCCAAAAACAAAGTGCTCTCTCAGCAGTAAGCTCAATTGTTTATGTAATTTGTTTAGTTTTGCCTTTCCACTTCGTCTGACATGTACATCTTCTTACTTCTAAATGTATTTTGTACATGTGTGGAAATAATGCTGCCTCTAGCTAACTGTGTGTGTCTTTGTTGTCAGAATACAAAAACATTCAGACTAAGCATCAGGAAGCAATTTGTTGAACCTGTGCCACATTTTACCTCCTCAGGATATAAAATTGATCCAATGGTAAGCAAACAGATTAAGCCTCTAGTTTTAATCCAATCCATTAATGTATTTTGTCCTGTGGATGACACTGAAAGGTTCCACGGGGCACACCATTAGTCTTCATGCCTAACAGAAAATATTCACCGTCCAATATCAGGAAAGAGTGTTTCTATTTGTCTTACTAAGAAAAAATATCTTTTATCCAAGCCTGTTTTGCTGGCGTGTACTACAGTTGCTGCATTGATCAGCTGAAATATAATCCTATTTGCTATTGGAAATAGGGGGAAAAAATGACCTGAGGCACAAAACTGCAGTTTATGACAAAAATAAAAGTAACGAAAAAATATAGCTTCAGTATGTGCATATTGTTAGACATTTAATTTGAATTTCTACCATTATAGCATCTTGTACGGTGGCCCTGAGAGACCAAACGGACTACAACTTCAGAAAACACTTGCAAAAAGAAAAACGCTGCAAAAAGAAAAACACCTGCAAAAAGAAAAATGCTGCAAAAAGAAAAACGCTGAAAAAAGAAAAACACCTGCAAAAAGAAGAAAAGCTGCATGTTTTGGTTCGTGCAACTGGTCCGTCGGGTTATTGTCTCCCCAGAAACATTTCCGTTGTGTCTTGTGTGCAGTTTGACTCACTTAGCAGAAGTCAGCCTGTTTAAGGCTCTGATATCTATTCTGTATGACTTAAAGCAGTTATGACTAGAGATGGACCGATCCGATATTACGTATCGGTATCGGTCCGATACTGACCTAAATTACTGGATCGGATATCGGAGAAAAATAAAAAATGTAATCCGATCCATTAAATATCACGAAAGCACCTCACAAAACTTGCAACACGCCGTAACTCACCTCAGAACGTTAGCACTGGAGCAGTATGCATCACGTGATAGAGCAGCTGTGGCATGCAGGACCTGTCGGTGGTCTGGATAGCATGTGGAGCTTCGCTAGCAACCTGGCATTTCATCTCCGACAAAGTTATCCCCGAGAGAAGTAAAGCAAGTGTGTAAGTCCATCTCTGAATGTTTGTAAAGCATTCCCACGTTAAGCTTAACAAGCGACTGCCTCTCGCTCTCCGGCTGCTACTTCAATCGTGAAACTGCTTAAATCAGCTGATCGGCTTTTCTGTCGCGAGTCTGTCTCTCGTTTGTTTTTGGTCCACTTTGCGCCAGAAAGAGGAAACCAGCGGCTGAACAACAGCAGCACGTTTAAGCTTGATCAGCTGTTGTTAGAATTTATTTAATATTACTTTCTACACCAGGATCTTTTTCTACGTAGCTGACGGCTGGTAACTGTGCAGGGGCGGATCTAGCAAAGTTTAGCCAGTGGGGCCGATAGGGCATTAACTGGGAAAAGGGGGCACAAAGACATACTTTTCTTTCTTATTCTCATTTAAAATGTCTAGCTTTTAATAAATAATTATCTGACACCCAAAGTTTTAATTTGATGTAAAATGAATAGAAGTCAATTACTGTACATAGTGACTATTAAGTCTAATATATATACCCTAGTAAGCTATAGTACTTTTTACTTTGGGAAGGTACCATCTGTGCAGTCTGCAATTTTGTTGAAGAAAGATGTTGAATCTATTTAATATTTCTTGAAAAATAATTGATTTCTGTGCATTTTTTTTCACACTGCATCAAATTAAGGTTGATTACGTCGATTAAGCATCATGAGGTGGCGCGTGAGGGGTGGTTCCCTATTTTTTATTTATTTAATTTTGTTGTTGCTGGGAGTTGGAACCCTATTAGTTAGGTTGCTTAATATTTACGCTAAGTACTCTTTAAAATACCAGAATAGGGAGGATGGTGTAGGTTTAAGTTTATTAGATTGATCAGTATTGCTGAACTATGAAATATTTTTTTTGTATACAGGTATAACAGAATAGCTTTAGTGTAGTTGTTGTTTTAAACTTGAGTATGAACTTGCAGACTTGCAAAATGCAGCAAGATATTTTAAAAAACAGTTTTGTTGATTAAAAAACTCTATATCGGATTCATATCGGTATCGGCAGATATCCAAATTTATGATATCGGTATCGGTATCGGACATAAAAAAGTGGTATCGTGCCATCTCTAGTTATGACATGGTCTGATTTTCTCACCCAATAAAGGAATATTTAATATATCAGTCTACTCTTCATTCTATCAGAAACAGTTATCACAGCTCGTACATTTTCTTTTTACACATATATGTAAGCATTGAGCCAAATTTAGTAATGCCAACATATTAAAAGAACAATATTTGTCTCTTATATATAATACATCTATATATACACTGTCACAGATACTTGTCTTTGAGTGAAGATTTAAGGTGACAGGAAATATAAATAAATGCAACTTCAATCTTTACTGAAGCTCAGTATTTGACACGGAGTTCAAACTCACTGCTGTAATAACTAATAATGATTAATATAATAACTATAATATTGGCCATATTATATTTACATTACCAAAGTGAGATGGCTTTAGTCTCATGAACAACATTAGCTAATTGTTATTTACTAGCTAATCTTAAATGACTGTTCAGTACAGAAATGAAGCCCAACAATCATGTTTTACAGTCCTGTGGTCTCAGCGTCAGATACTTATCAAATCACACAAAGCTAATGTAGAAACAAACGTGCAAAATATGTTCTCCTTCATTTCTGTCAAACAAAGCTGTATGAAACGTTTCCAGCTGTTAGTATCATGGTTGCTAGGCAACCTGGGCAGCGGGACAGAGGCTAGACCGTCCCATTTCACAAGCCTACAAGCCTCGCACTTCCAGCCTCAGTGGTCTTTGAGTACGCGGCCCTTGAGGACCGTTAAGGCTGCGTACTTTAAGGCTGCAGACCCTGAATTGGGATACAGCTATACATACATGTTTTGGTTCGTGCAACTGGTCCGTCAGGTTATTGTCTCCCCAGAAACATTTCCATTGTGTCTTGTGTGCTTTTGCAGTGTTTTTCTTTTTGCAGCGTTTTTCTTTTTGCAGGTGTTTTTCTTTTTGCAGCGTTTTTCTTTTTGCAGCGTTTTTCTTTTTGCAGGTGTTTTTCTTTTTGCAGCGTTTTTTTCGCAGTGTTTTTCTTTTTGCAAGTGTTTTTCTTTTTGCAGGTGTTTTTCTTTTTGCAAGTGTTTTCTGAAGTTGCAGTCTGTTTGGCCTCTCAGGGCCACCGTAAATCTTGGGTTTTTTTAAAGCAAACTTTGTAGAAGTTGTGGTTCTGATACCATGTCTGCACAAAAGGTGCAGCATGGTTAGTTTGCTGAGCTTAACTATTTTAGAAGTGCTCAGAATCCAGTTCCTACTCATTTGCACACATAAATACATTAAAACTGGCTTGCTGGTGAGGTGTGGAGCCACTACCAGGTGAAGTATGGACAACCAGGTGAAAAAAGCAGTCATCTGATGTTACTGAGTTAACCTTTAAGTTTAATTCCATTTGGATCAGTTGTGATAAAAACTGTGATGTGTGGATGTGAAATTCTCTTGACTTTTGAAGTGAAACAACAACAACAACAAAAAAGCTTGGGAACCACTTGTGTACAGGGAGTCTGCACCCATCTTCATTTTACAACTTTGTTACTTGTCATGCCTACTTGTTTGTTTGCCTACCCATATTCTCTAGGAATGCAATACAGCACAAGAACTGTATGTATTTGGAACAAAACACATCAACCATGTAAAAGCACAAAGGAAATCCCTTGACGATACAATTTCTTAATCCTTTTCATTTTAATCAAATAGTTTTTTCATTGGGTTTTGTGTGTTGCCAAAAAAGGGAAAATGAATGCAATTTCTTCTTTTAGCTATGTAGTGGAACCAATGTGAGCATAGAGGCTTAACGTTAGATTGTGACATCTGAGTCTAAAAATTTGTAATGGTTGCAGTTTTAACCTGATATGACACTGGCAAATTAGCCCATTCAGTTTATCCAAATTGATGCTACATTTCAGCAAAAAGAAAAAAATAATGCAATTCTTTGTCACAGATGAGGCAGTCCCTTTGAGTCTTAGCTAATTAAAGTGTTTTATCTTTGTGACACTTATAATGACCATCTATGTCTTGGTAAAGGGCAGGAGGACTGATTAGCTTCTCTTAAATATCGCTTGAAATGCTGTTAAAATCCCAAATAAGTCACTGGTTATGGGAGGATAAACAGCATATAAAAATATATAATCAATAAAAAGGAATTACGATCGTCTGTTTCTTTGAAATATATAAAAATATAATATGGCAGCTCTGTTTACATCTTCAGGTTGACATCTATCGAAGAGGCACTTTCCAATTAGTTCTGTGTCATAAGGTATAGCAAGCTAATAATATTTTTTAAACATTTTAAACAGCACCAGTTAAACATCATTTCGGTGTGCTGTGCAGTAGTTAATACATGTATTAATATATAATATTATATATTATTAATATATATGTACATATATTTTCTATGCATAGAAAATATATAAAGTAGGCTACATATATATATATATACATAAGTAACTTGTTAAACTGCTGTGGGTTCACAATCGGACTCTCAAGTCTTGACTGTCAGCTGCTGAACAGAGCTCTTAATAGAGCACCATTCCTTGTTATCCTCTTTAGCATTAGTGTTACGTGTGTGTCAACAGGGCTTGGAAATTCAGCAGTGTTGGATGCATGCCATTTTGAAATGGCTCGAGTCACAAACAAACCCACAGAGACACACATAACCCTTTTTTCCACTTCAAACAAGTTAACAAGTACAGGGGGAATAAAGATCCCATATTCTGTATGACATGTTCTGCTGGGAGCTAATGTTGACACTATCAAAAGGAATATAACAACCCAACACACAACACCAGTCATCCATGGGTCTCAGCTGCAATTACAGCAATGCTACTGAGGTATGCCACCTCTTGAATTTAGACATTTGAACAATGGGGAATTTGTAACTGAGGTCAAGTGAACAATTTCCACCTACCAGTTTTTGTGAGAAATCTCAAATGTCACACTCATAAATCCTGTCATACATATTTGTTTTCAGGTGTTTTGGTTTGTGGGCTTCATACCTGTTTAATATTGCATCATGAATTATGGGAACACAGCTTAAAAATAAAACAGAAATGACACTGCTAAAAAAATAATAATACAGTAACACTCTGAATGCACATTAGATTTCAATGAGAAATAAAAATCTGTACTAATAAGGACTGGGCAAGGTGTTAGGAATGAAAGGATGCCACTATGTTTGATGGAAATAAAAATTATCGACCTTCAGAGAGCTGAATTCAAAGACACCCCAAAGATCAGAGTTAAAATTTATGCCATTTTTCCGAAATGTTATTGCAGCAACTCAAAATGGTACCAAGTAGTCTGTATAGGGCACATGTTCTTGTATGCACACCTGACAACATCCCGGCATGGTCCTAATGAGACCATGGATATTGTCCTGGGAGAATCCCTTCCTAGATGTGGACTGAGCTCCGGGAAAGTTTGAGGTGCAACCTGAACTGGTCCACACAGGTTGAAAAGAATAATGTCAAGCATGGGGGCCCATCAATGGTATTAAATCCTTTGTTCTCCAGAAATTACCTACATTCTCTCACCACATAACACCAGGCATTGTTGTGACAATGTCTTTGGATCTAATGGCAGTCTGGGTGCCATCGCTTAACTTATAGAGGTCTATCCCTCCATGCATATGCCTACACAAGCCATCACTCACCATTAAACCAGTTACGCTGTCATGATGTACAAGGTGGACTCACGCGCTGGACTCCGGGGATTGATGCACACAAGAGAATTTATTAATGAACAATGTCCAATGAGTGCATATACAAAAGGTGCGGGGAAGTGCTATATAAATCAGAATCAGAATACTTTATTCATCCCGAGGGAAATTAGGGGTTACAGCAGGCAGCACGCTAATGGCGCATGCGCACTCACAAAGGAACCTTCTGACCAACTTTACACAAACATCACATTGGGGAGACATGTCAGAAAGGTAGGCTGATAGGAAAAACAACGAAAATACACTACATGAGGTAAGAGGAGGAGAAAAAAAACTCCACTCAGACTGAGCTCCTGGTGGGAGAACAGTTTGATAACAGAAAAAACACCTCAGCACAAAAGCAGTGAGTGGGGCAGGGCTCCAGGGGAAATCCAGGTGAACACTCTCGTCTCTCTCCAAACAATCCAAACACGAATCCACTCGAACACTTGTCACTCAGGGAACACCAGGGAAAACAGTCCAGAGGGTCTGCACACAAAGAAACGCTCGTTAGATTCCAAACACACAACTACATGAAAAAACACTTGCTAGACGCTCGACTCTCGCTGACGCGATTCTCACAACGATCCAGCGAAGAACAGCCGTTGCTTCCTGGTCTAAATGCCATCCACACTGATGAGGCACAGGTGTTTCTTCCTCCGAGGGCGTGGGCCAAGGGCGTGAACCCATAATGAGTTCCGCCCTGGCGAGAGAGAGAGTGAGAGAAACAGCTGATCAGCGTCCAGCTGAACCTCCAGGCAGTGACAGTACCCCCCCAAACGGGAGCCTCCCGGCGACCCCCTGGCTTCTCAGGATGAGCGTCATGGAACGCCTGCACCATGTTCCTGTCCAGAAGGGCCGCGCGCGGGATCCAAGACCGGTCCTCCATTCCGTAGCCCTCCCAATCCACCAGGTACTGCAAACCACGCCCCCTGCACCTGACATCCATGATGCGCGAGATGGTGAAGGCTGGATGGCCATCGATGACCTGGGCGGGCGGAGGGGGCCTGGAAGGAGGGCAAAGGGGGCTGGAAAGACAGGGCTTCACTTGAGAGACGTGAAAGACATTGTGGATCCGCATGTTCCGGGGCAGCTTAAGACGGACCGACACCGGGTTCACCAGAGAGTCAATCACAAAGGGACCAATAAAGGTAGGAGACAGTTTCTTAGACTCAGCTCTAAGCGGAATGAATCTGGTCGACAGCCAAACCTTTTGTCCGGGTGCATAAACTGGTGCCGGGGTCCTACGGCGGTCCGCCAGGTGCTTGTTCCATTCAGCCGTGTGGAGAAGGGAAGCCCGTGTGGCCCTCCAAGCGCGCCGAAACCTCCGGATGTGCTGCTGGACAGAAGGTACGAAATGCTCATCCTCTACAGCCGGAAACAGAGGTGGTTGGAAACCCGAGGCGCCTCAAAAGGGGACACTCCGGTGGCAGAGGAGGTGAGGCGTACTCAATCCAAGGGAGCTGCTCGCTCCAGGTGGTCTGATGGGTGGACACCACGCATCGGAGGGCCGCCTCAAGCTTCTGATTGGCTCGCTCCGTTTGACCATTAGTCTGCGGGTGAAAGCCAGAGGAAAGACTGACCTGAGCTCCCAGGGAGGAACAGAACTCCTTCCACACGCGAGACGTGAATTGCGGACCCCTGTCCGAGACTATATCCACCGGAATTCCATGGAGATGGAAGATGTGGTTCGTCAGGAGCTGGGCGGTTTCCAGGGCCGTGGGAAGCTTGGGAAGGGCAACAAAGTGAGCTGCTTTAGAAAAACGATCAATGATAGTCAGAATGACAGAGTTACCTGACGAAGGTGGCAAGCCCGTGACGAAATCGACAGCGATGTGGGACCAGGGACGGCTTGGCGTGGGCAGGGGCTGAAGGAGACCAGAGGATGGCTGATTAACACCTTTGTTCTGAGCGCAGACTGAACAGGCCGCTATGTACTCACGGACATCCTTGATAAGGGCGGGCCACCAAGCGCTGAAGGAGTGAGACAGTGCGGTGGACCCCCGGGTGGCAGGTGAATTTTGCTGTGTGTGCCCAGTGTAGCACCTGTGACCGGACAGAGGAGGGCACAAAGAGTAGTCCAGGAGGACCCGTTCCTGGGACTGGTTCTGTTCGTTGGGCCTCCCACGTCTGGGCCCCAATGACACACGAGGGGGGAATGATGGGAGAGTCTCGAGCAGTCTCCTCGGAGGCAGTGAATTGACCAGAAAGAGCGTCGGGTTTGGTGTTGTGGGAACCTGGCCTGTAGGTTATAGTAAACTGAAATCTTGTGAAAAACAGGGCCCACCTAGCCTGGCGGGCATTAAGCCGCTTCGCTGACTGGATATATTCCAAATTTTTATGGTCTGTCCAAACTACAAGTGGCTGGGCAGCACCCTCCAGCCAGTGACGCCATTACTCTAGGGCAAGCTTAATGGCTAACAGTTCCCTGTCCCCAACATCATAATTTTGTTGAGTAGATGAGAGACGGCGAGAGTAGAAGGCACAGGGATGGAGCTTACCCTTCTGTTGCTGGGACAGAATGGCCCCCACCCCTGTGTCCGAGGCATCCACCTCCACGACAAACTGCAGGCCGAGGTCAGGTTGAACCAGGATGGGTGCGGAGGAGAAACGAGCCTTCAGGAGGCTGAAAACCCTTTGTGCTGACTCCTCCCAGCAGAAGGGAACCTTAGGAGATGTGAGACGAGTTAGTGGGAGAGCAAGCTTACTGTAGTCACGGATGAAACGTCTGTAGAAATTAGCAAAACCCAGAAAACTTTGGAGTTGCTTACGGTTTGTCGGGACGGGCCAATTAATGACAGCTTGGACCTTAGCTGGGTCGGGCCTGAGATTACCCTGTTCAATGGTGTAGCCCAGGAATGAAACAGTGGTCACATGAAATTCACACTTCTCACCTTTCACAAAGAGACGGTTCTCGAGAAGACGTTGCAAAACCAGCCGGAGGTGGCGTTTATGTTCAGAGACGGAGCGTGAAAAGATGAGAATGTCATCAAGGTAGATGAACACAAAGTGGTTAAGGAAGTCTCGGAGCACGTCGTTGACAAAGCCCTGGAACACAGCCTGGGCATTGGTTAGACCAAACAGCATAACGAGGTACTCAAAATGGCCTAAGTGTGTGTTAAAAGCCGTCTTCCATTCGCCCCCCTCTCGTATCCTAACCAGATGGTACGCGTTATGTAGATCCAGCTTTGTAAAAACTGTGGCCCCTTGGAGCAGTGCATAGGCTGATGTCAGTAGTGGTAGTGGGTATTTGTTTTTGATGGTGATATTGTTGAGGCCTCGATAATTTATGCAAGGTTGTAAGCTCTTGTCCTTCTTTGCAACAAAAAAGAACCCCACCGCAACAGGGGATGATGACGGGCGAATCAGACCTGCGGCGAGCGACTCATTAATGTACTTTTCCATGCTGTCCCGTTCAGGCTGTGAAAGACTGTATAATCGGCTGGTAGGAAGTGGGGTGCCGGGAGAAGATCAATTCCGCAGTCGTACGGCCGGTGAGGGGGAAGAGAACGTGCTGTATCTTTACAAAAAGCCTGCTTAAGATCGTGATAGACTGAGGGCACAGACTAAAGATCGGGTGACTCTGATGGTGGGGGGTTACTCTGAGGGTTCGTGGGTGGAGTTACGGCTTTTAGACAAGACATATGACATTCCTCTCCCCACCCTAGAATGCTTTCCTTTCTCCAATCCAGGACTGGGTTGTGTTGACGTAACCAGGGGAACCCTAAGACTAGTGGTGTGAGAGGAGCCTTAAGCACAAATGACTGCAACGTCTCAGAATGATTACCAGAGAGGGTTGATGATATTGGCTCCGTAATGTGGGTGATATCCGGGAGACGCTGCCCACTGAGGGCGGTAACTTGGAGTGAGTGTGGCAGTGGTTTAGTGTTTAGTTTTAATTCTTGAGCGAGGGACTCATCAATGAAATTCTGCTCTGCACCTAAATCAATTAGTGCGTGGAGTGGGTGAGAAACAGAACGAACCGTTAGTTTAGCCGCAAGCATCAAGCGAGGAGGAGATTGTGAACAGGAAACCTCACCCACCCGTACTCTCCCCTCTACTGGCGGGCATGGTCTTTTGGCTGGTCAGGACAGGAAATGGCCATATGGCCCTTACAGCCGCAGTAGGAGCACTCACCAGCTCTCCAACGCCGTTGTCGCTCTTCCGGTGTTAATCTGGAGCATCCTATTGGCATGGGTTGCTCACCCTCGTCTTCATAACTCCTGTCCCGTTTTCCCATTCTACATGCTGTACCTCCGCCGGAGGCCATCTCCTCTCATCCTAGAGGCTTCTGGGAGTTGTAGACTCTAGCGCTGCGACGCGCTCGCATGTTTTCATCCACCTTTACACACAGGGTCATAACATCAGAAAGAGTCACAGGCAATTTCCTCATAACTAGCTCCCTTTTTAGCTCGTCACACAGGTTATTCAGCAGAGTACTTATTAGTGCTGACTGCCCCCACCTGGTCTCCTCAGTCAGAGTCCAAAACTCAATCAAGTAGTCGGCCATGCTCAGTCTTCCCTGCTTCAAAGTAAGCAGTCGGTGAGCTGCCGCTTCAGCCCCGATGCCTCTCTCAAAGACATTTTTAAACTTTATGCTTGACCGCATAACAACTGAACGAAAAAAAAAACAGTCTTAGCCTCATCGGTCTCATAAGTCCTCCGTAGCTGTTTGAATTGCAACGTCACTTGTATTAAAAAACCCGCAGTCTTGCGGAACTCACCCAAGAATGGCTCCAGTACGGGCAGCGACCGCTCAGGAGGCTCCACATGGGCAGACGTTGAACGAGCGGAGGACCCGGACGCAGAGGGCTCATGAGCCGGTAACTGTGAAATGACAGGTGGAGAAGGGGTGGGCGGGCTTACCAGCAGTATCCGTTGAGCGATGACTTAAGTTAGTGCTGCCAGCTGCTGATTAATGTGCGGTAACATTATTTCGTGCCGATCCAAGACAGCTTCCATGGAGATGACCGGTTGCTTGGTGGGGGCTGAGTCCGCTGAGTCCATAATGTGGCTGGATTGTTATTGTCACAGTGTACAAGGTGGACTCACGCGCTGGACTCCGGGGATTGATGCACACAAGAGAATTTATTAATGAACAATGTCCAATGAGTGTATATACAAAAGGTGCGGGGCAGTGTTATCTACAAAGGTGCGGGGCAGTGCTATATACAAAAGGTGAGAGGGGCAGGGCTCCGGGGGAAATCCAGGTGAACACTCTCGTCTCTCTCCAAACAATCCAAACACGAATCCACTCGAACACCAGGGAAAACAGTCCAGAGGGTCTGCACACAAAGAAACGCTCGTTAGATTCCAAACACACAAGTACATGGAAAGGTTCAAGGTTCAAGGTTCTTTATTTGTCACATGCATAGTTATACAAGTATAACACACAGTGAAATGTAGCCTGACACGCTCCTCGGGTGCAGAGGAAGAACATTATATATATATATATAGTATATACATTGGGTGAATGTGCAGTAGTAGCAGCAAGCAGGTGAATTCTGTACATTAATATGAATAGACATCTGACTATTTTACAGGATAGACAATATAAACATATTTAAAATTAAAGGAATTGAAATGTACATTGTGCCTTGGTTTAGTGTCTGGAAGAGTCCTGTCTCAGTCAATTATAGATGATGTGAGAGGGCGGGTGTGTCTGTTTAGGGCACGGATGGCTTGGGGATAGAAGCTCCTCTTGAGTCTCTCTGTCCTTGCCTGGAAGATGCGGAACCTTCTACCAGATTGCAGAAGTTGGAACAGTTTGTTGCCAGGATGGGACGGGTCCTTCAGTATCTGCGCTGCTCTAGTCCGGCATCTCCTGGTGTAGGTGTCCTGAAGCGGGGAGGAGACCAATCCTGCAGCAGCGTTCTGCTGTACGGATCACTCTCTGGAGAGCTTTTTGGTCCTTCACACAGCTGTTCCCAAACCACGATGTCATGTTCTGTGTGAGGATGCTCTCCACAGAGCCTGTATAGAAAATCCTGAGGATCTTTGGAGAGACCCTGAACTTCCTCAGTTGTCGTAGGTGATACAGGCGCTGCCTAGCCTTTTTGGTCTGGACCTGAATGTGGGCAGCCCATGTCAGGTCTGAGGAGATGTGGACACCAAGATACTTGAAGGACTGCACCCTCTCCACTGGAGCTCCATTGATGATAATGGGCTTGTAGTCTCTGTCCTGACCCCTTCTGAAGTCCACCACCAGCTCCTTGGTCTTGCTGACGTTCAGCTGGAGGTGGTTGTCCTGGCACCACGATGCCAGATTCTTCACTTCATCCATGTAGGCCGTCTCATCGTTGTTGGAGATGGCACCCAACACCACTGTGTCATCAGCAAACTTCACAATGGTGTTGGAGCCATGGGTGGCCACACAGTCTGAAGTGTAGAGGGAGTAGAGCAGTGGCGAGAGGACACATCCCCGAGGTGCTCCGGTGTTGATGGTGATGCTGTTGGAGAAGCACCTGCCCACCCTCACCACCTGAGTTCTGCCAGTGAGGAAGTCCAACACCCATGCACACAGACGGCTGTTAAGTCCCAGATCCCTCAGCTTTGTGAACAGTCTGCAGGGCACTATTGTGTTAAACGCTGAATTGTAATCAACAAACAGCATTCGCACATAGTTACCCTGTTTCTTGTCCACATGGCTGAGAGTGGTGTGTAGGACGTGGGCGATGGCATCCTCTGTGGATCTGTTGGATCTGTAGGCGAACTGCAGCGGATCTGTGGTGTCTGAGATGGAGGAGGAGATGATGTTCTTCAGCAGCCTCTCAAACACCTTCATTACCACCGAGGTCAGTGCAACTGGCCGGTAATCGTTCAGGGATGAGGGTTTGCTGTTCTTGGGCACAGGGATGATGGTGGATCTTTTGAAGCATGTGGGGACCACAGACTTCGCCAGGGACTCGTTGAAGATGTAAGTGAACACACCTGCTAGCTGGTCAGCACAGCAGCGCAGCAGACGGCCGGTGATGCCGTCTGGCCCCGCCGCTTTCCTTGTGTTCACTCTCCTCAGTGCCGCTCGGACGTCATGCTCCGCGATGCTGGTCACCAGTCTCTCGCTGATGACGTCACTGTCCTCGGTAGACAGGCGGTAGATAGCATTAGCCGCCTGGCTAACCCCGAAACGGGCGTAGAACTGATTCAGCTTGTTGGTGAATGCAGAGTCAGTGTTGATCAGCGCAGTGTCCCTGGCTTTGTAGTCCGTAATGGTGCGTAGTCCGTGCCACATACTCGGTGTGTCGCCCTGGTGGAAGTGGGACTCCACACGTTCCCGGTACCAGCGTTTGGCATCTCTCACCGCGCGCCGCACGCCGTATGAGGCCGCTTTGTAGGCGCTCATATCGCCAGTGGCGAGACCCGCGTTGTAGGAGGCAGTCCTGGCGTTTACTGCAGTGTGGATCGATCTGTCCATCCACGGTTTCTGGTTTGGGAATGTGGTGACTCTTGCAGTGTGGATAATCTCCTCCGAAAAACACTTGCTAGACGCTCGACTTTCACTGACGCGATTTTCACAACGATCCAGCGAAGAACAGCCGATGCTTCCTGGCTTAAATGCCATCCACGCTGATGAGGCACAGGTGTTTCCTCCTCCGAGGGCGTGGGCCAAGGGCGTGAACCCATAATGAGTTCCGCCCTGGCGAGAGAGAGATAGAGAGAAACAGCTGATCAGCGACCAGCTGAACCTCCAGTCCGTGACATACCTTAGCAATTTTACAGGCACCATAACATTTGCCACAGTTTCTCCTGACCTTTTCACATCAGTCACATGTGCAATTGCCAAGCGATGAGCGCAGGGCCCACTAGAGGGCCTCGGGCCACCCTTATGAATTCGGTTTCTGATTCTCAAAGACATTCACACCAGTGGCCTTCTGGGCGTCATTTTGTAACTCTAGCAGTGCTAATCCTGTTCCTATTTTCACAAAGGAGATACCGGTCCTACTGATTAAAGTTAAAGACCTTCTACGGCCCTGTCTAGCTCTCCTAGAGTAATTAGCTGTCTCCTAGAATATCCTCCTTACTCTTGAGACCTTCTGGCAATGGTGCATATTGATGTGTCGTTTTGGAATAGCTGGAGTACTTGTAGGTTTGCCTCATGCTATCAGTCAGAAAAGATGAGGAGGAAAAAGATATCAGTGGCTTCCACCTGTAAAACCATTCCTGTTGTGGGGATTGTCTTGTTGTTACCCCTCTAGTGCACCTGTTTATGATGTTATTAACAACAAAGGAGATGAAACTGATTAAGAAATCCTCTCAGTTTAAAATGTGTTTGAGCAGTTTACTGTACAGATGAATGTTAAATGTTATAATATTTAGTTAATGTAGTAACCAGAAAACAAGTGTTGTTTGACAAATGTGTATTATCAGTCCTTCCATGTCTGTTGCTTTAAATCACATGGTAGCAAATCTATTACTTACAATGTATAAAGCTACACTGCTGTGTTTTATGTCTCACATTTGGAAACAACACTTAGTATCATTCAGCTAGAGTCCTTCCCATTGAATCTGGGAAACTGATACACTGAACACTGAACTTTCTATTATTATAAATATTTCTTCGCTTTAATGTTTTTTCCACAAAAATAAGAAAGTTTGTTGGATATTATAAAAATGTGGACATTTATTTGAGAACCAGATATTCAGCATTTCAAGATCTGTGTCATAAAAAGACAGTCTTGGAATAATGGCTTCATTTATTACAGAGGATTTCCTTATTTGATTAAAAATAATGAAATCAGTCACAGTCCAGCAAATATTTTTGGTGCCATGAGAGTATGAATATTCACAGCCCTGCTCTTTGGTCAGATCTAAAGCTGAAACGAGTTGGTGGCCTTGTTGGATGAAGCCAGCAGATATTTAAAAGAGCAGCTTGTGTATATAGTTGCTTCATCTGTTGCCCAGCAACTGCTCTTGTAGATATGGCTGTTTGAGAGGCTTCAGTATCTCCAACAGAGATTAACAGTGGAGATAGCAGAGTTTAAGTTTCCATGTTTTGTGACTGTGCAAATGAATGGGATTGCTGTTGTTTCACTGAACTGAAATCCTGCTATATTCCCAAATCTCTCTTGCTGTAATATCATAGAGTATTTAAGTAGACATCATTGTACTATTATATAAAGACTCTCCATGTCTTTTCTCACACAGTCATTATATTGTATCATTCAGTCTATATTCTTTTTGTATGAGGAGTGGTAGTGCCCTGAATCAGATTAAATTTAACATTACAAAGTTATATCTTAATAATTTCTCCCAATTTTTTGGTCATATTTTCACATTGTTGTGCAGAATGAGATATATGAGAAACTGCCTATCCACTTACATTTACTGAAATGATATTGAGAGATCAGCCATTCTTGTTGCCTACCACAATTCTACACACTGACCAATGGAAAATACATTTTGTTAGCAATCTGTAAAAAATGCATTTGCATAAAGCTACATCTGTCACAACACATATGTCAAACTAGTGACAAATTGATCTGCAAGGTCCAAGTTATGTCACCACTGACCCCTATGCCCCCTATTGTAGTAAAACAGCTGAAGCACAACTGTGGTTTGAAATAGGAGCAAATTCTGTTATAATTGGAACACAGTAGTGCTGCGTCACTGGAGAGCCAGGCCTTTAATACCTCTCTGACAATGAACAATGACTGTCAAAACTGAATGACTAATTGTGGTGGAAGTTTTCATATCATCTATATAAGCACCAATGATATTAATGTCCCAGTGCCATCAAGCAAAAACCCACTACTTGAATATTCAATGTAACTATAAACAAAAATAAAAATTAGTCTTAAATGTCTTAAATTAAATGTAAATTAAACTTAAAAGTCTTAAATGTAAACATAGAAAAAGTTTCATTATTAGATTATGAATCACAATATTCATTATATTTTACTTTTACTTATACTTTATATACGGCTCTTCTTACTGCTGTGATTTTTTGAGATTGAAGTCATTATTAACTATGTCCTAACTACAGCATCACTGTCAAAGCTCAAAATGTGGTCAGTGAAAATTTTCCTAGCTCCTAATGCACACACTGCATCCAATATCAATGACAGGATCTGAGAAAAACCCTATACAGTGGAAAGGATCCTGTTTTTGTTTCCAAACGAGAACATTAAAAAATCGGCATGATGGACAGCAAGAAATTCAGGGCTTTGCTGAAGTCCCATAATACCACCTTTGGCGCCGCCTATGCTGCAGTAGCCATAGCATTTTTCTTTCAATATTTAATGAGTTGTGAAAGTATTTACAATCATTGGAATGTTTTTTTCTCATGGCTCTATGAAGAAGTGGTCTAAAATCATTATTTTATAAGAATATAAAATAATGACTTTATACTTGTGTATGTGTGTGTGTGTGTGTGTGTGCGTGCGTTTGTGTGTGTGTGTGCGTGCGTGCGTGTGTGCGTGTGTAATAAACCTTTCATTTGATGGTTTCATAAATTTGTAAAGCGCAGTATAGCAAGACAAAACAGGTCACTGTATGAGGGAAAAAAGGTATAAATTCCACATTTCTGTGATAGACACTGAAAACACTCTGAAGACATGTTTGGTCCACTTTTGTCAGGATTAAAGCTCTGAATTAAACATACAAGCATTCCAGCATTCCAGCTGAGAAAAGCAGCTGGTAAGCTTTGAGGCAAACATCTCATAAGCCTGTGTGCTGCTGGGATAAACAGGTACAAACCATTCAAAGACACGCTCTAAACATGGCATCAGAGGCACATCAGAAATACAGAAATAGACCAGTCCAGATGAACAGGAGAGGATTCTGCCACCAAGCCAAGTGCTCTGTGGAGAATGGAAGGTGGGTGGGGGTAGGGTTATGAATAGCTTGGAAACTTCCCTAATCTCCCAGTCAGAATTCCAAGCCTAGCTTGTGAGAAGAAGGCATAGTGCTCATCCCTGGTTTGGACGTGTACTGTGATCCCCAGCTATTGTTTGGTGCAGACATGGGAACCTTATAAATATCACAGAAATAGGCCAAGCAATAATTCATATTGATTTTTCCCTATTTATACTTATTATAGATGGGGAGATGTATCATAGGTTGTGTTATAGGTATGTTATATTATCAAGAGGTATATTTCACAGCTAATCATGCCATTTTGTAGCCCATTTCAATCGGAAGCATGTGCCTAATTATAATCCTCTTTGATTTTTGGACTAGACTGGTGTATCTGATGAACCCCTTAAAGAACACAAGAAACACTGATTGTCTAAATCACATATGATAGTCATCCCGTTGCATGTACTATGGTGTATCTGTATTTTCGAGTCAGTGCCATTTTTATTAGGAGTGCTGGCATTCAGTGTGTAGCTTCATGCTTTTCTAAGGTCTGTCTGAATAAAAGGCAAAATTGCAATCTCTTGATTTTTTCCCCTCACAGACACATGTAAGCGGTGTCGTCTCTGTGCAGAAAGGCCATTTGCAAATTCCATTTTCTCGAAATAGATAGCTAAGACTTTATGACTAGATTTGGATTTTTTAAATGTCTCAACTAAAATTTAATTTAGAACTAATGCATTTTTGTCCAGTAACATTTCAATTGTAACATAAAACAGAGGTCTAAGCATCAAAAATCAACTCCCCTCATGTCACATACAGCACCTCTTTATCATGTTGTAAACTTATTGTGTTTTGATTAATTTGAAATTGCTTGCTTTGCTTCAGTAGAGTGTGAAATGCACTTTCCCTTTTGTACTTTTTCAATTTCTATCATTGTAAGTATGGGGAGAATATGGGGTGGGCAGAGAGAATGAACACATGGATGTCTGGTGTAATTAAGATACTGAAGTATTAGAACAGGCAGTGCCTTCACCAGCTATAATTCATCAAACATGGTCTTAATTAAACTGTTTACACAGATGTCTGCTAGCTGGTTCCTCCAACAGTCATTCCATTATAACAACGCAATATTGTTACTCGACTCATAAGAAAAGTTTTGTGTTGCTGTTCACTACACTCCATAGGGTAACATAAAATGGAAATTAATTCTTATTTCATATTAGCGAAATCAAACAAGCACACTTTGGAAGCTGGTTTGATTATGGCCCCATTTTTTAGAGTGGCAGCTCTGTGAAAAGAGGAAAGCACTAATATTTGGACATTAAATACTAACACTGTTGGTTGTCTCGTGTGTGTTTAGTCAAAGTTGATTCCTGGAATTCACAATACATTCACACAAATTTTAATTATGAAGTACAGTAGCTGGCAGTTCAGTGGCCATTCCCAGGTCTGATGCACATGTCCAAGAGAGAAACTGGCGATTAAGAGGAGAGATAATACACAGTGGTGCATCTGTTTTTAGCCAGTTAACTAAACACAGATCTTCAGTCTGAGTCACCCTTTGCCAGTGCCATAGGAAGAATGTAACTGCTGTCTCTGTCACTCTCCTTTATTGGCCCTGACCATACCAGGGGTCTGCCTCCCCTAGTTCCCACTATTATCTCATGGATTAAGGACTTGCTGCCTTGCTGACCACCCTCTCATCTTTTGTTCACATAAACAGTCACTGCACCAGACACAGGCATGCAAGGACTATCCCCAAGGAATAACTCCATGGAGTTAAAAGGGAAAATTTAAGTAACATTTGTATAACTGAAATTGTGATCCCCCCCCCCACCCCCCCACCCCCAATCCAGTTTGGTAATTGAACAACAAAACAGTGAATGAAATGTAGAGCGCAACTACAAAAAAAAGGAAAAATAAGAAAAGAAATCAGCATCAGCTAAAGTTCTGTTCACACTGGAAGTGATGTAGAAAAGTGGTAGAATTGAAAACCACCAGTCCATTCACCATAAAAATTGACTCCAAGCAACTATGTTAAAAATAATCCCTGCTTCTAGTTGCACAACTGTGTGCAGGATATACTCAGGGACATATGACCTGGTAGTAAATATGTTAGAAGGTTATATAAACAACAGAACCTGGACTGTCCACCAGCAACTGCAGTCAGCTTCAATACAATGGGTTATGAACATATCACCTTCATTGTGCATGCAGCTTAAAACTGAAAACTTGGTTCAGAAGTGGAGGTATACCAAATGTATAGTTTAAAATATTATCATAAATTGTCTCTCAGAGAAAAGCTGGGTGTGTCTGTAGCACCATTGTTATACTGGTCTCTCAGTGTAAAGTTTTTCTTTCTCTGCTTTGAAGTTGACAGAAAATAAGTTGTTTCAGAACATTTCAGATATGAGTATTTACTTGGAGGCCTTGATGGAAAAATACTGGACTGAAATCAAATATACATAAAAAATAAATAAATAAAAGAATATTGATATTAAGCATAAAGAGGCTAAAAGCCTTTTCAGGGCTCACACCTCAAAGTCCATTAGTTTTAATGGACTTTGAGGTCATCACATTTAGCATCCCATTTTTGTTACACGTAATGATTTGGCTAAATATGAAAAAAAAAACATATTGATCAATGCAGCATTAAACTGAGGTTGACCTTACAATTCAATATCTTACATGCATTTAGGAAGAACCCTAAGGCTTGTGAGCACAATGCATGAATAGATTATTGTAGCTTCAAATGATCAATATTCAATGTCATTAATGCATGAACTTGACATTCTGACAGAAAATATATTATGTTTCAGGAGGTCTCATCTGAGAGAGACAGAGCACTATAAATATGCTTGTGATCACCCTGTGGTTTATACCTCTATATATTCTTTATGTTTCCATTGATGCTACTGATTATAATATGAAAGGAAATGCTTCAAAGTTTAATAGGGATTTCTAGATCTGTCCCATAATGTTTAATTTCTTACCTTTTTGACAAGAAATGTATTGTTTTTAGTAATCAGCCCATATCTGACATGTCAGACATGTGATGCCGATCGGAGTTTTGTGGTCATATTTTGGTATTTGACCCGATTCTGTCCCTTGAGGACAGATGACTGCCAGGTTCGTTAACATTTCCTACCACCTTTAAGCTGTTAATATCTATCAGTATTGTTAATTTGGGTATTCTGATTAACACAAATTAGGTAGCTCAGTTATTAAGCAATTGTTGCAAATAAGCAGACAGACACTATAAAGGATTGACAAGCTGACTGGTTCAGTCATTGCAGTTGCAGTGATTTACTGATTGATGACTTGTTTGAAAGAACTTTGATGGTAAAAGCATCAAGAAAACGAACTTTGATGGTAGAAGCATCAAGGAAATGTCTTCTCTTATTTTGTTAACATATGTGAACACCCAAATGACAGTTTAACAAAGCTTCTGTACACAAAAATGAACTTTGTAGTGGTCTCTGCATAGGCAATCCAACATAATGGTTTACTTGTGCTTAAATTGAAATATTCCAGTTATCTGCACTTGTAACACTTAGGTAAGGAAAAAGGATCAGTGTTCTAAGGACCAAGTACAATTGTGAAAGCGGGTATGATTGATATAGATTAATTTGAAGCTTTTGGTGGGAAAAATGATGACAATCATTAATAATTAGTAATCGCCTCAAATAAATCATAAATGTGGTATGAATGTGTAATTATTATTATTATTGTTTTATATACTTGATAAATATACCTTTTATATATTGTCCATATATGTTGTGTCAGTACAAAACTGGGCTCTCTTGCAACTTTTTTCATGTTTCCATCTTGCTCAAATGTGCACATGCACGTACGCATACCAAAAGACGACAAATTAGCTGTCAGTTTTACTAGCTATGTGACCTTAAAATGAAAAGAGAAGAGAGATAATGATCTTAGGCTAAGGACAACTACACACACACATACACACACATACACATACATACACAGGCACACTTAAACTACACTGTCCAAGGACTTTAAGCACTAGATTGACAGATCAAGGAGAACTGGCATTGAGACAAAGAAGGGTAAATGTGATTATCGCATGACAGGCTTTAGCTTTCTTTAACTGAGTTGATAAACTGTGAGGCATGCATAAAATTAAAGTTGCTATGATTAAAATTGTGTCACAGAACAGCACATCCTATATACCCTCTCTTCCATAAATGAAATGAATATTTTGTTGGTTAATTTATCATTCACTGAAGAGAATTATGGAGCAGTCATCTACATAAAGCCAAATGACATATTACATATTTATAAACCATACTTGTAATGGAATTGCATTGCCCGTTTTCACCTTTTAACCTCATAAGGTTTACTATTGGGAATATAAAGGAAAACATTTATTCCACACATGATCATGCCAGTTAAATAAAAAGAAGTAAATACGCTATTATTTTAAAACTCACTTAATAAAAAAATATACATATCTGGAAGAAAAGACTATTTGCTATATGAGAAAGACCCAAATGTAATAAGAAAATACCTTAACTGCAATACATAGCAGCAGTTCCCCTTTATAAGCAAAGACAGTTTTCTTTTCCCCATGCCCACCATATGCATAAGAACCTATGAGGCAAATCCTTTCGAAAACTTTCTTTAGTTTTACTTAAAAAAAAATCAGCTGATGTTAGCAGGGAACAAACGACTTTGGTTAAACGACTAACCACTTTCATCAGCATGATTACAGCAGTATTGCTTAATATATTTAACTCTTATGACTCATCTTTGCATTATCACTAGTATATGACAAATTAATTAAGAGTTCCCTTAGGATCTATGAGGGCTTGGCAGGTTTGTAAATGGCAGTGTGCTTGTCTGTCAAATTAAAAACTGCCAAACACCTGCCATTGAAATAAGGTTTGATAGATAATCCTTCTGTTATTCTGAGAATGAATTATTATAAAATGAATACATGCAAAGCCTAGAGACAAATATTAATACTTTTGACTTAGCTGCACCATTGTTCTAGTGAAAAGAATAGCCACCCTCCCAGAAAGAAGTGATTCCCAGGCATTCAGCATTTAGATAGCAAGCTATTTTAGTCTATCTCCCTCATGGGCTGATCACTGGCTATGCTCTGATCCCTTTGTCCATCAGAGAGACAGAACATTTTCGGGCTAATGCAACTGGACCCTCACTAATGACAGCAAATAGCCCTGTTGGTTAGATGACAGCAGCTGAGAACAATACTTAATGTTGACATCACTTGCTATGTGGATCTATTTTGGGTTTCTTCCTTTTATAGTGTGGTGGCTGAAATTGTTGTCTAGCCCCCTAGACAAAGCACATATAAAAGCCTTGAAGGAGGAGTTCCGGGATCACTTTCTATCTGCTCAGGCTCTTGTTCATTTCTCAGCAAGCGTCAGCTCGCCACTGAATTGCCTTGCAACATGCCACCAAAGAAGATTGAACCAAAGAAACCTGAACCCAAAAAGCCAGAGCCTAAGAAAGATGCAGCTCCAGCTGCTAAGCCAGCGCCACCTCCAGAGCCACAGCCTGAGCCACCCAAGGAGCCTGAGTTTGACCCCAAAAGCGTCACTCTTGAGTTCACTGCTGACCAGATTGACGAGTTCAAGGAAGCCTTCACCTTGTTTGACCGCACACCAACTGGAGAAATGAAGATCACATATGCCCAGTGTGGGGATGTCATGCGAGCTCTGGGCCAGAACCCAACTAATGCAGATGTGCTGAAAGTGCTTGGTAAACCACGACCAGAGGACATGAGTACTAAAATGGTGGATTTTGAGACCTTCTTGCCCATGCTGCAGCATATCTCCCGCGCAAAAGATCAGGGCAACTTTGAGGATTTTGTTGAAGGGCTGAGGGTTTTTGACAAGGAAGGCAACGGTACCATCATGGGAGCAGAGCTGCGTCATGTGCTGGCAACACTAGGAGAGAGGATGACAGAAGATGAAGTGGATAGATTGATGGCTGGACAGGAGGATGCAAATGGATGTATCAATTATGCCTCCTTTGTAAAGCACATTCTCTCTGGCTGAAAATGGACATTTTATCAAAAAGACTTAATTTTACAGAATTTCTTTCTATATTTGACCAGTTAAAGGTGATTTTGTCATTAACGCTGTGACATGTTGCATGGTAATTCAGTGAAGTCCCAGTCAAAGAATGAGGACTTACATAAAGGAAAATCAACGAATAAAGGAAATATGATCACAATCTGCCTCATGAATGTAATTTAAATACACCCATCCTTTTAAATTTGATGAGATAACCATGGGAGCTTGAGAATGCCAATGCAAGTGATGATTTAATGTGCATTCAACTTCTCATATCAACTGTGTTAATGTGATTAGTCCAAAGTACTGTGTGAACATACACACATATACAGGATTTAGCTACATCTCAAAATAAAACATATTTTGTTCTACTGACAAAAAGTTTTAAAATGAGTATGCTTGTCATTCTGGTTAAGATTCAGTTGCAGTGAACCAAGGCGCGCACACACACACACACACACACACACACACACACACACACACACACACACACACACATACGTGCACAGAGAGAGAGAGACGAATCCAGTTTCCTCTGAAAATTGCAAGAACCAGGAACTTTCTTCCTCATCACTTTTGCAGTGGCTGATAAATCTTCCGTTTAAATTAGTGAATTAAACCTCCATGGCCGTTCTCAGTGAATCATATATAAGTATGTTTAGCTTGAAATTTTTATTTAAAAAAAACACTTTGTAGGATTTAGTTGTCTCTAGCATTGAGTTACAGATTCTACCCAACTCCCTTACCGATCCCCTTCCAAGCGTGTAAGTGAACCTGCGCTGGCCTTGTCGGGAGCAAGCGGTTTATCCACCAAAGCGTTTAAGCTCTGGGCACGTTTTATCAAGTTAAATTAAAACTAGTGGCACTATGTTTTAGGAGTGAGACTAGACCCTAAAAAGAGCAGATAAATCAAACAAAGACTGGGACCAATCGGTGTCCATTTCTGACTTTAGTTTAATACAAAGGCTGCTTTGGAAGATTGGTGCAGTTATGTCCTAGATTTGTTATATTAAAAAAAAAGTTTTCAGTAATAATAATGACATAGTAAGTAATTATTTACAAATAATAATTATCAGTATGAACTCACCCGTCGCATCTTAAACACTTTAAGATTATAATAAATAACTTTTGGTTCTCTAATGATTCTAAATCAGAACAGACACAAGTGTTGGGCCACTCCTGTTTCCTTTTTTCTTCATTACCTAGGAACCCCCATCAACATAGCACACAGACCAATGAACATAGAGAAATAGATATGCTCACTACCAAGAGGCATTATTAAAAATTGCATTTTCCATTGCCGTATCTACTCCTTTTTATATACTATGTTCTGACACTTTACAAAGATGAAGGTAGAAAATGTGTTTTTTGTTTAAATTAGCAATCCCTCCATGGGTCTTACTTGTGTATTAGTTGGTATGCCTATTGGTAAAAGGAAAATGCTTTTTAAGAAAAAAAAAGAATTGATTGGTGAGTATTTGTTTGTGGCTTTTTTTTTTTTTTCATGGATCCCAAATAATTTTTAGGTGCTACAGGTAGCCGCTAATGGTTACATGGGTAGCAACATGGGTATCATTAAAAGCATTGCTACTTTACAAAGCAATACGAAATCTTAAGAAAGCACTATTGAACACCAATTATACATTTATACCACTAGGAACACTAAGTTGGTTAACAGGCAAGCAGATATTGGCTGACTGAGTAGAAATAAAATACCAGCTGGCTGACAGCTTTAAAGCAACATGTGTGTCCCAGATACATTCTAGTTTGTACCATCTTCTGTCGCTCTCCCTTTTTGTCTTCTTCGTTTCTTCTTGTTGTAAAGCAGCTCTTTGGGGTGGGGGGTTCTAGAGGTGTTTGTGTATCCACCAGCTACCAGATAATGACCAATATTGTTAGCTGCTAAGCGCTTTTGGGTTTGTTTGCTTACCTGCGTATGTATTTCAGCTTTGCCATAAATCAGAAATAACTTAGCGTGGGACAAATCCAGCCTGGTGGCAGGCTGGTGGTACAGTATAGTGAAAGAATCTCAGCAGTGATGGTGTAATTTTTCTATGTCTATTACAAAGAGCAAAAGAGATTTCATAACAAAAAATTAACACAAAATCTAATGTCAAGCTTTCTCAGTGTCTCCTTCTAATTATACATATCCAAAACAAACCAAATAAGAAATATTCTAGAGACACCAGTGACATGCCCAAAGTAACTCAACTGACTTCTTTTGATGCTGACTCTTCTGTTGCTCTGCTCTGAGCCCCTCTCAAATTACAGAGTCTCTCACACTCAAGGATATGGTCTACACAATGTTTAGAGCAAGCTCATTTTCTCCTTTTCTGCCCATGATTCCTGTGTTTGTGGCCATAGAATCAAGATCAACCATTAGACCATGCAAAGTCAAGCTTAGTGGTCACACTCAGCTTTTTCTTAACATCTCCAGACTCTAGTCTGTCTGTTCATCTTGCAATCTACTCTTCCACTACTATTGACAGCCTTGAAATTCTCCACTTGAGGCAGTAACACATCCCCATTCCAAAGTAGGCAATCCACACTTTTTCTGTCTCAGATCTATGGCCCTTGATAAGGAGATTTCCGATCTCCTCCTCAACTGCAAGGTGAAAGCTGCAGAATGTTGCTCATGAAGCTGAAATGATCAAATCAAAAGTGGCAACATGAATCTGACACCAGATTCAGATTCAGAAGTTCATTTAACTTAAATCAATTTAAGGAAGATGGGTAGCAGATAATGAAATGAGAAATACTAAAATGTGAAAATCAGTTGTCTTTCCTTTTAATTACTTGAAATTTCCCCCCAAAATCTATCCTGTAAAGTTGTACTTACGAGGATTCCCCTTGAATTAATTTCGATATTGAATTTTGATATTTAGTGTGTGATACACTTTAGAAGCTATTTTTGTTTAACTGTAAAAGAAGTAGAAAGATGCAGCTAAAGAGGCAGAAGTGGCACTTACTCTATGCAGCTGTCAAGCGCATGCAAAGGAGGCTCTAAGTGCACTGGGCATCCAGCTCCATAACTGTATGAGAGCCAGCCAGTAATTTAGACCCATCATGATTAATCAGCAGCTGTTAGCTTTAAAGTCCTTTGTCAAATATGTGAAGCTCTTGGCTAAAAGGATTCACCAGCTTGTGTATTCATGCTTTACTTTAAGGTTTGCTGTAGGGGGCATTCCCTGTGCAAAACGTGGAAGCAACATAGTAAATATTAGTGTTAGAAAGGTGATGCTGCTGTTATAATTTTATAGCCATAATTTTTGCCACCGCTGTAGCTTTGGAGTGCATAATATTAAAATGTCAGACATACAAACTGCTCTCTGCATAGCTTAAGAAGTCCAGGTGGCGGCATAAAACATCAAGTACACACACAAGCACTCAAACTGAAATATCAAGTAGCAATATTTTGTCTCATTTAAAGTGGTAATTTGTGAGATCTTCATACTATACCAAGGGTGGCATGTGGTGTTTGGTGCCAAACAGTTTTGTTTTTCCTTTCTTTTTCTGTTTTATTGTAGCAGTACAGTGTTACATTTAGTTTTGGTTAAAAACATGTAATGACTGGTTTAAATTACTCTCATAAAAAGAGATTTTTACTGAGAAAGAACGAAAGAAAGAAGTTTTCATGTCCTTTTATTGACATGATATTTTATTGATATTCTTTATTCAAGATCCATTTGATACTTTTTTTGAAAACTTTATTTGGAGTTTACCATGTGACAACTTATCATCTGGAACACTTGAACTGGCATTTGAACACTATCTCTCTCTCTCTCTCTCTCTCTCTCTCTCTCTCTCTCTCTCTCTCTCTCTCTCTCTCTCTCTCTCCCTACTTAGAGATGGAAGTCAGTACACTCACTGGCCATTACATTAGCTACACCTTGCTAGGTGCCTTAAGAACTGCCTTATAGCTTTCAATGCAGCTCTAGAAACATTCCTCAAAAACGTTGTTCCACATTGACACAAGAGTGTCACACAGTTGCAGCAGATTTCTTGGCTGCACATCTGGACTGAGATCTTGTGACTGAGGATGGCATTTGAGTACAGTGAACTGAAACATATTGTCATGTTAAAGAAAAAAGTTAGATATGATTTGAGATTGAGGTATTACTGTATCAGTCCGCTAGAAGGATCCATGAAAAGATGGTCATATTGTGGTCATAATGAGAAGGACATGGTCAGCAACAACACTCAGGTAGCCTCTGGCATTTAAATGATGCTCAGTCAGTCTTAACCTAAGATGTGCACAGAAAATATCCCCCACACTATCACACTAAGACCATACTAAGCTGTTGCTGGAAGGTAGGATTAATACATGCTTTCATGTGGTTTACACCAAATTTTGACCATACCATTCCAATGTCACAGCAAAAATTCTGACTGATCAGACTTCCAATCTTTTGTTATTTTATTTTGGTGACCCCATTCAAAGTCAAGCGTCTGTGTCCTGTTCTTAGCTGACAGGAGTGGCAACCAGCATGTTCCTCTGTTGCTGTAGTTTATCTGCTGCAAGATTTGATATGTTGTGTGTTCAGAGTTGTTCTTATGAGCACCTTAATTGCCTTCCTATCAGCTTGAATAAGACCATTCTACTCTGACCTCTGGCATCAACAATGCGTTTTCGCCCAGAGAACTGCTGCTTGCTGGATATTTTTCTCTTTTTTGGCACATTCTCTGTAAACCCTAGATTGGTTGTGTGTGAAAATCCCAGTTGATCAGCAGTTTATGAAACCTCAGACCAACCCCTCTGGCACCAAAAGCCATGCCATGTTCAAAGTCACTTAAATCACCTTTCTTCCCCATTATGATGCTTGGTTTGAGCAAGTTGACTTAACCACGACACACACGCAATAATGCATTGAACTGCTGTCATGTGATTGCCTGATTAGATATCTGGGATGATGAAAGCTGAACAGGTGTACCTAACAAACTGTGCAGTGAATCTCTTATCTTGCAGCGTCAACTAATTCTCTTCAGGGTTTCCTCTTGATAGCTTTCAAAAACATTATACTTACATGTGTTATCCCCACAAGTAATGTTCCTAATTACTGAAACCTTGTGTACTGTTGCCATAGAAACCACCAGCCCCAGCTCTGCTGATATTGATATTGTAATGCACAGCACCACCAAGCTTCTTAACACTAATGACATTCGAATAAATGTGTCCTGTTGTCTGATAAGAATTAGGAAATCATGCCAATGCGTCACTTAAAAGAAATTACAGCATAGATATGTAATGCACCGCTTCTTGGTTTAAGACTGATTCTGTTCATAAATTATATTGTTATCTTTTCCTTAAGCTTTTGAGCTCTTAAAACAAAACAGTCATGAGGATTAATCAAATATATGCTATACTCCTGGGGCAAGCGCATACAAAATCGGTGTATTAACTACATCAATTAAACACTTTAGAATGATTTGTGAAGTATTCCTTTTTAATTAAAACAGCAAGACAGTTATAAATGTGTCCCATTAGCAGAGGGAAGGTAAAGATGTGGGTGAAAAACATAAATCTGTAAAAAGCATGACAAATTTGATAGGTAAAAAGTCAGGATCACTGTTTTAATCAACGAGGATAAACACAAACAGATATTTTTATCTTTTATTTCATATATGTGAACACATATTACTTGACTGACCACAGAATATGTTCTGTTTTTATTCACAACATCAATATAGTGAGACCCTTCAATTAGCCTTTTAACACGGTCTTGTTTTTAGAATACTCCACACAAAACCTCTATAAACAGTCTCTATCCTCAAAGCTTCATTTCATTACCACTCATTCAACACATACTGTGTCCAGGAATCAATACTTCCTCACCTTGTGCGGAACAGCAGCTAGATTTGATGGAGGGCCAAGGACAATAACAAGGAGTGTCTAAACTTGCTTCTTACAAACATGTGAGCTCAACATTTTAACTGATCAGAGTAAGAGAAATCAAGAGCGGGGTAAACACCCCTTGTGAAGTGTACATACACAGAGAGGCTATTTGGGTAGGATTGGATGTACACCTTAGGATTCTGTTTTGGGAATGAGTGTAACTATCCCCCATGTAACAGTACAGTAGAGTTTATTTTGGTATTTTTCAGTTAAACTCCAAAAAAACATACAAATATTACAAATAACAAATATTTTCTGTGAAAATGGTAATGGAATGGAAAAAGGTAATGGTTTGATGTCAGTCGGTACATTTTTTTCTAAATAAATAACCTTTTAAATTTACTCCATATGTTTTTAAAATATGTCTTAATGACAGTGTGTATTTGCTTTCTAGAATGCTGAGAGGCAACAGAGACCATAATAATTAACCTTATTTGTCTAAATTTCAGGCAAGAAGGCTGAACCTAGTGTATGTTTGTGTGGTTTCTTTCAAGCCATTATGACTTGAAAATGTATTAGTGTGCCTAATGAACCTGCGTGCCATCTTGTAGGCAGCAGCCCACTCCCATTTATTTTAATCTCTATTGCCTTAAACTGAAATTCAAATGGTTCAAATGGCTATGCACACCAGGCAAATAGTTAAAATCTCTTTGACTCCACAATTGTATAATACTTTAGCTGTCCAAGAAATAAATAATTTCATTCTTCTTCTGATTTGGCAATAAATAAAATCACTGTCATGCAGTACGTGTGTGTGTGTGTGTGTGTGTGTGTGTGTGTGTGTGTGTGTGTGTGTGTGTGTGCGCGCGCTTAAAGACAGGGGGAGAAAACATTCTTTAAAAAGCCTTATTACATTCTCTTTAACAAAACTTCTAAAAGGTTGGAAGCAGAGTGGAAATCAAGTAAATTGATACCAGTGAGAATATTTTTGTCTGGTCTAACACATTCAAGGAAGCTTCAACGTTAACATTCATGAAAACTTTTTTAATATACTCTACTGTACTATAATAGTAGTAAGATAACATAATACAAGCAGTAAAATAGGGGTGGAAAGTTATCTTTCCTTTGGCCTTGTAATGAAATGAAATGTCACAAAATCAACTGCCTGGTTTCTCAGTTTATTGGTGTAAAACAGCAGTCCCCAACCTTTTTTGCGCCACGGACCGGTTTATGCCCGACAATATTTTCATGGACCGGCCTTTAAGGTGTCGCGGATAAATACAACAAAATAAAACTAGTACCGGTACCGAAAAAAAGAAAATTTACACACGTGAAAAGACCAAGGAAAACCGAGTAAACGACAAAAACGATAACAAAATAACGCCGATAAAAACTCTGAAAACTATACATTTCACACCTGAGCCTCAACGCACGGACCAGTCCAAGGCCCGGGGGTTGGGGACCACTGGTGTAAAATACATTTCTTGTTGTTTTCAGTGTTTTACCACAATTAAAGTGGAGTGATTTGAATCACAGAGAGTTATGCAATCAAATTTTGAAAATGCAACTATAATCACATACAGTTAAAAGGATAATATGCACACACATATACGTTCAGTTCAGTTACTAATCACATTACAGAGCAAATTGGATTTTAATTTTTTCCTATTACCTTTCAAAAGTAATTGTCTTCCCAGATGCCATGATGCAGGCCAATTGGTTTCCAAGTACTGTGCCAATGCACACTCGTATGCTTGTAGGCTCAGCTGTATTAGTGGGTATGTGAAAGTGTTTGACATGGAAGCTGTGGCGGAGGCGTGGCCCCGGGCGCAGCTGCAGGGGAGGAGTGGAGCGGAAGGCTCATCAGGGCGGCGCTGCGAGGCCGGTAAGGACAGCTGATGTTGTTTATGGACTAATGATGGTTTCCCTCCCCTGTGTTATAGTGAGACGGAGAGGAGCGGGAGAGGAAAAAAGAGACACACATCAGCTGGGATGGACAGCTGTCATTCTGTGCGATAGTATCAGTGTGTGAAAGTGTAAATAAATGTGGAACTTGGCGATAAAGACCTGTGTGTGCGTGTACCTTTGCCTAGTATATTCCACAAGTGGTGCTGAAACCCAGGACAGTGCCGGTGGGGAAATGTCCGACCCACAGGCCGCGCCACCCGCCCAGCCTCTGCAATTCTTGGCGCAGATGCTGGCGGAGATGGCGACGATGAGCCGGGATCAGGCGGCCGACCAGCGTGCCCACCTGGCCGCGCTGCGGGAGCAGACGGACCGGCAGACGCAAGTTCTGGAGCGGCTGGTCGGGGCCGCTGCCACGCCGAAGCCCTCGCCACTGTCGGTGGCGGTGCCCCGGATGGGGGACGGGGACGACCCACAGGTTTTTTTTGGAGACCTTCCGTGCCACGGCGGAGGCTTGCCAATGGCCGCGGGAGGAGTGGGCTCCGTGGCTGCTCCCCCTGCTGTCCGGGGAGGCACAAACAGCGGCCCTGAGTCTGCCTCCGGCGTCGAGGAGCAGCTTCGCGGACGTGAGCCGGGTGGTGGTGGACAGGCTAGGGCTCACCGCCGAAGACCACCGCCGGCGGTTCCGGGCCTGTCGGCTGGCTACAACGGACCGACCATTCGCCTGGGCCCGGCAGCTGCGCGACGCGGCGGTACGCTGGCTGCAACCGGGAACATCGGAGGGGGAGACGAAGCTGGTGGACAAGGTGGTGCTGGAGCAGTTCACGGAGGGATTGCCAGCGGAGACGGCGAGATGGGTCCGGTGCCACCGGCCCGCAAGCTTGGAGGTAGCGGTGACGCTGGCGGAGGACCACCTTGCCGCTGGAGCAGGGGAACCCGGGGACGCCGGACGGAGGCCGAACAAACAGGCCCCGGTGCCGGCCCCGAGGCGCCGTGTGCCGGCACCAGGGCAGGCAGAGCGGCTGCCGGCGCTGAGCCCCACTAACCCTTTCGCGGCGTTGGTGCCGTCCAGGGCAGCCGAGCCAAGTGGAGCCGCCCCCGAGCCACGGAGAGCAGCACAGACGCCGGGGCCGGAGTGTTGGAAGTGCGGGCAGCCGGGGCACCTGAGGAGGGATTGTCCGCTTATGGAAGTGGGGCAGGTGTTTCGTGTTGCTGGCGCCCCAGCACCCTCCCCCGGTCCAGGAGGGACATACAGTATTCCGGTAAGGACTCGAGGGGGTATACGCCAGGCGTTGGTGGACACGGGCTGCACGCAGACCCTCGTACACCAAAGCTTGGTTCGCCCCGGGGCATTGCTGGAGGCAGAATGGGTGGAGGTGAGGTGTGTGCATGGTGATGTTCACAGGTATCCCATAGTGCTGCTGTTATTAAAGTATAAGGGCAAAACGCATAGAGTAACGGCGGCGGTTAGCCCGCGCCTGTCGCACCCCCTGATTCTGGGTACCAATTGGCCGGGGTTTCATCAGCTACTGGGGCAGTACGCGGGGGTGCGATCACGACCGGAAGCGGGGTGTAGCGTGTGCGCGGCGTTCAGCGGTGACGCGGGGTCGTCCGACACTGACTCCGGGGGGGAGGAGCCGGCGGGTCCCTCACGGGACGTCCCGCCGGCCCCGGAAGTGTCCCCCATGGGTGATTTCCCACTGGAGCAGTCTCGTGACGGCACCCTACGCTCAGCCTTTGACCAAGTGATGGCTATTGATGGTCACGTGGTGCGCCCTGAGGCCGCGCAGACCTACCCGCGTTTCGTCTTATTAAACGACCGATTATATCGAGTGAGTCGTGACACTCAGACAGAGGAAACACACACCCAGTTGTTGGTGCCGCAGGGCCGCCGGGAAACGCTTTTCCAGGCGGCCCACTATAACCCCATGGCAGGGCATATGGGCTATGAGAAAACTCTGGAGCGAATAACGGCCCGATTTTATTGGCCGGGCATCCGAGCGGATGTGCGCCGCTGGTGCGCGTCCTGCCCGGACTGCCAACTTGTTAATCAGCCGGCCATACCGAAGGCACCGCTGCGCCCTCTCCCCCTCATTGAGGTCCCGTTTGAGCGCATCGGCATGGACCTCATCGGGCCGTTTCACCGGAGTGCACGCGGCTACCGCTTTGTGTTAGTCTTGGTGGATTACGCAACGCGGTACCCGGAAGCAGTTCCGCTGCGCACCATCTCTGCAAAGAGTGTGGCGCAGGCACTGTTTCAGGTCATCTCCCGAGTCGGAATCCCGAAAGAGATACTGACTGACCAGGGCACGTCGTTTATGTCTCGTACACTGCGGGAACTGTACGAATTACTGGGCATTAAATCTATTCGGACCAGCGTCTACCACCCTCAGACTGACGGGCTGGTGGAGCGGCTGAATAAGACTTTAAAGTCCATGATTCGGAAGTTCATTAACGAGGATGAACGCAATTGGGATCACTGGCTAGACCCTCTGTTATTCGCAGTGCGGGAGGTGCCCCAGGCCTCCACGGGATTTTCTCCCTTTGAACTGCTGTTCGGCAGGAGGCCACGTGGGGTGCTCGACCTGATTAAAGAAAGCTGGGAGGACGGTCCGAGCCCCGCCAAAAATGAGATTCAGTACGTGTTGGACCTGAGAGCAAAACTCCACACTTTGGGGAGGTTGTCACGGGAGAATTTGCTCCAGGCTCAGCAGCGTCAGCAACGCCTGTATGACAGAGGGGCTAGGCTCAGGCAATTTTCACCGGGAGATAAAGTGCTTGTGTTACTCCCTACTTCCAGCTCGAAGTTGCTCGCCAAGTGGCAAGGACCCTTTGTGGTCACACGGCGAGTCGGGGACGTGGACTATGAGGTCGCTCGGTCGGACAGGGGAGGAGCCACGCAGATTTATCACCTCAATCTCCTCAAACTGTGGCGAGAGGTTGAAACCGCTTCTCTGGTGAGCTTGGTGAAGGAGAGAGATGAGTTGGGGCCTGAGGTGCCAAATTCTATCATTCCCGCCTCCCTCCCTTGTGATGACCATCTCACACAGGCCCAGAGGGCGGATGTTGTCGCGTTGCAACAGCGTTTTGCGGACGTGTTCTCCCCCCTGCCCGGCCGGACGTCCCTCATCGAGCACCATTTCGTGACGCAGCCTGGCGTGACGGTGCGTTCACGGCCCTACAGGCTCCCGGAGCACAAGCGAAAAATCGTGCAGAGGGAATTGGCGGAAATGCTGAGGATGGGAGTAATAGAAGAGTCGCACAGCGCCTGGTGTAGCCCCATCGTTCTGGTGGCGAAGAAGGATGGGTCTATACGGTTCTGTGTCGACTATCGCAGGGTGAACGAAGTGTCACGCTTTGATGCCTACCCCATGCCTCGGGTCGACGAGCTCCTGGACCGGTTAGGCACGGCCCGCTTTTTCACGACACTGGACTTAACCAAGGGCTATTGGCAGATTCCCTTGTCTGCCGAGGCCAGGGAGAAAACGGCCTTCTCCACTCCGTACGGTTTGTACCAGTTCGTGACACTTCCGTTTGGCCTGTTCGGGGCCCCGGCCACTTTCCAGCGTCTCATGGACCGGGTACTGCGTCCGCACGCAGCGTATGCTGCCGCCTACCTGGATGACGTGATCATCCACAGCGACACCTGGGCGGAGCATGTGCTGCGGGTGGCCGCGGTCCTGGAGTCCCTGAGGGGGGCGGGGCTCACGGCCAATCCGAAGAAGTGCGCGGTTGGACGGAGGGAGGTGCAGTATCTGGGGTACCACCTGGGGGGCGGGCAGGTGCGTCCACAGGTGGAGAAGACGGCGGCTATCGCATCCTGCCCGCGCCCCAGGACGAAAAAGGAGGTGAGACGGTTCTTGGGGTTGGCGGGTTACTATCATCGCTTTGTGCCGGGGTTTGCGCAGCTAACCAGCCCCCTGACCGATCTCACTCGAAAGGGTGCCCCGGATCTGGTCCAGTGGACGGGGCCGTGCCAGGCGGCGTTTGTGCAGGTGAAAAAGGCTCTCTGTGGGGAGCCGCTGCTTCACACTCCTAACGTTTCCCTCCCTTTTGTTCTGCAGACTGACGCCTCGGACAGAGGGCTGGGAGCCGTTTTGTCCCAGCAGGTAAGGGGGGCCGACCGCCCTGTCCTATACATCAGCCGGAAGCTAGCAGAGCGCGAGCGCCGGTACAGCACCGTGGAGAAGGAGTGCCTGGCCATCCGGTGGGCGGTCGGCTCCCTGCGCTATTACCTCCTGGGACGCTCATTCACCCTCTGTTCGGACCACGCCCCGCTGCAGTGGCTCCACCGCATGAAGGATGCCAACGCCCGGATCACCCGGTGGTATCTGGCGTTGCAGCCCTTTAAGTTCAAGGTGATCCATAGGCCGGGGGCGCAGATGGCAGTGGCCGATTTCCTCTCTCGCTCGCGGGGGGGGGAGTTGGCTCGGCCGGACGGCTCCCCGGCCTCGAACGGGCGGTGGGGGTGTGTGGCGGAGGCGTGGCCCCGGGCGCAGCTGCAGGGGAGGAGTGGAGCGGAAGGGCTCATCAGGGCGGCGCTGCGAGGCCGGTAAGGACAGCTGATGTTGTTTATGGACTAATGATGGTTTCCCTCCCCTGTGTTATAGTGAGACGGAGAGGAGCGGGAGAGGAAAAAAGAGACACACATCAGCTGGGATGGACAGCTGTCATTCTGTGCGATAGTATCAGTGTGTGAAAGTGTAAATAAATGTGGAACTTGGCGATAAAGACCTGTGTGTGCGTGTACCTGTGCCTAGTATATTCCACAGAAGCAATGCACATATGTGGTAAAACACTTGAAAAATAAAAACGCAGGAGTCACAATAGGTTCAAGCAGGATGTTAAAAAATACAAACAAAAACCACAGAGTGCTGGACTGGTCTGCATAGAATTGCAATGATCTGGTTAAATTACAACTATATAGTTATAAATATCACAGAAACATGTAGCCAAGACAAGTGAAACATTGCATAAACTGCAACAACATGTTAAAGCCTTAACATCCATGCCAGTCACTGAGTATCATTTGGCTGTATGTCATATTGATGTCTTGCATATCTACAGGAGTGCACTTAATGTAAATCTATATCCTTAGGACTAATCCTAATTGAGTGTTTTAGACAGTGTTTTCCTTATTTTTCCTGTAATGGAGAAACCATTGTAGGGATTAAAAACACAGCCTCTGGCCAAAACATCTGAGTTGCACTAACAGGAAACACTTTCTTACATTTCTCATTAAATATTGCAAATGTACTTGCTTCAAGTCTGCCTTGAATTCCATGGTGAACCTGACTGCATATTCCCATTTACATTTTTTTTCTCTCGCTTTGCCTCACAGGTGTAGATTATCACTCTCAAATTGTGCCTCTGACATTGAACAATTACCCACTGAACCTGTGTCAGACAATTTAAGAAAATGTCTGACTCAGAAAAGGAACATTTTAAAACTAAAAAAGAAATAACTATGTATAACCCTCCTATCCCCCTTCAGTCTTCTGGGTATGCAAGCAATGCAAACAAGCATACAAGAAACATATTTGGAAAACATAAATATTTTGTTAAATATGTTTTCAGAAAGGCTCATATAAAATTAAGGATTTTTGGTGATATATTCAAAAGCAGTCTGTACATTATACTAATATAATTACTCTGTCATTATTACAGGGTCCTTACTTTGTCCATGGAAAGGCTCTGTGGATTTGAATACTTCACATTTTTACATGTTCTGTCCAATAACTGGCCAATATGACTTTTTAAAAAATATTTTTATCTCTGTTGTATCTCAAAAAGAATTCATTTATTTATTTTTTAGCTTTTTTGTTTTTTTCCATTCGGTCGCTGTAAAGGTCACCATACACAGCTACTGAGTGACACGTTTTCACAGTTTTGGACTGGTTTATCTTAATGGTTAAAATATAACAATATGAATTTTACATTTTATATTAAATTTTATTTACCATGAAAATCTGGAAAAAAGTACTCGCTAGGTTTTTGTTTTCCATAAGAAATGTATGTATGTATGTCAAAAAAATGTCATTCACCAGACAAGGTGTCAATTTATTTACATTTGACATTTAATTCACATGCCAAGTTTAAAGCTAAGTACAGCTGACAGCCATGTTGATCTCTTCTACTGACAGAGCTCTTGAAACTGCCTACAATTGTATTCTTCCAGTCTGAGCGTGAAGAGTTCTAATGCACAGTCCACATAATAGTGCCATTACTTTGTCTTTAATGGTTTAGTGTCATGACAGCATGTTATTTTCTGATAACTACGGGTGCCAGTCTATCAGTAAAGGTCAGGAAGGCCTTTCATTACTGTTTAGAAAATAGTAGTTCTATGAATAACAACTACTATATTGTATGCAGTATTGTGGCAGGCCGGTTGTGGGTAGACTGGTTTTAGTAACAGTGAAAATAGACAGGAGGTTGTGGAGTGGAGAACCAGTGTATTGTTCTGAGTGGGCATTGGGGACATCTGACTGTCAAACGCAACAATAGTTCTGCACCATTGTACAATTATTCACCAAAGGACACAGTGTCTCACTTTTCTCCACAACACTTTTTTTGGCCTTCAGATATGCGAGCTATCCAAGAATTTCCTTTAAAAGAAAACCAACTTTATTGATGTTAACAAAGCAAAAACAATCATTTTATTTATATGAATGCATTCAGCTGTGACTATAGTATACTGAATTGAATACAAAAGTAACTCACAATGCTGCTGTAGTAAGAACATTCAACAAAATTCAGAGCTTTTTTTCATGTTATAGTACATTATAGTTTATCTCCATCGCTGTGGTGCAGTTCTAACATTAGGAATGTTATTCTCACCACTCTTAAGGCATTTGTCATCATAGTCACCTGTGCAAAAGACACTAAAACAATAAAAAGTTTTTTTCCACATAAGCCAAAGCATGCAAAATTAATCACTTCAGCTGGTCTGTTCAACTGGGGTGGCTGTATGCTAAATAATCTAAACAATCCATCTGGCAGAATTTGAATATGTGTACATGTTAGATTGAAAACACATGCGTATAAAAAGCATAGAGAAGGGTGAAAGAGGCAAATTGTATAAAGTGGTTTGGTTGCTCAGGTAGAGTAGAAAATCACTATATAAAAAACAGTCCATTTACCACAACTGCTTTTTAATGAAAATATATAATCAGCCAATCACATGTCAGTATTTGTTTCAATAAACCTCTTTGAAAACAGATGTTTATATTTGCTTTCAAAAAACTCAAAATCTTACCAAGTATATTTGTCTTATTTCTAGTCAAAATTATCTCATTACACTTAAAATAAGACACAATCAGCTACAGGGCAACATTTCAGTAAGCTAAAGGAACTTGTTTCAAGACAGTGAATCTTGAAACTAGAGAAAAACTAGAGATTTTTCACTTGTTCCACTGGCAGATTTTTTCACTTATTTTAAGCTAAAATATCTTGTATTAAGTGAAAAAATCTGCCAGTGGAACAAGTGAAAAATCTCTAGTTTTTCTCTAGTTTCAAGATTCACTGTCTTGAAACAAGTTCCTTTAGCTTACTGAAATGTTGCCCTGTAGCTGATTGTGTCTTATTTTAAGTGTAATGAGATAATTTTGACTAGAAATAAGACAAATATACTTGGTAAGATTTTGAGTTTTTGCAGTAAGAGCTTTTTCGCTTCTACAGCTGACAGACCTTGCTCTTTCATTCATATTTGAAAAAACTTTGAAGTAATTTGATTGAAAACAATGAATGCAATGTTCAACAGCATTTGGGAAAATGAGAGCTCTATAGTAATGACTGCCAAAAGGTTTTGATGACTTGTGAGATTCAGATACAAAGTGCATCAACACAAAACAGCTATCTTTAGTAGTGAAGTATGCACAGAAACTATAGCAGTGCGCACAAAAGCAATAAAAAAGTAGTGTGTAGTAATAAATTTGTTATTATTAAGAGCAGTAAGGATGGCATTTTTCATGCGAGAATTGCACTAGAGTGATTGAGAAAAACTGGAAACTGGTTGAGTAATCATCAGGACTGTGTCTTGTCTGTCTTCATGAGGCCCCAGGAAATCATAATAAATGTATACACCACTGAACTCTTGATCCCGTTCAGCCTTCCATTTCTACATATCAATCAACAGGAATAATTTAACATGCTATTAATTTACATTTACAAAAATGTAGACATTTTAAAGCGATGCCTTTTTTAACTGATAAGTTCATAATTCACACATAAACAATCCATAATCCATAATGTTCACTGGTTGAAATAGATGATAATGTATCCTTACTGTCTTCCATCCATTTCCAACTATGTTGTGTGCTGCATGTCTCCAGCAAACTACTACCAAAGTCTCCTCTGACTCCACACTCCCCTGTGCTTTGTGCTGTTTGCAGCCAATCACAAAGGTCCTGAATATATAGAATATCTTGTAGGCTTCACTTTCTGATGGCCTCATTAAGTTTCAGTGCTGTTGAATACTGCAAGAATGGTAGACTAGAAAGCAGGCCCTCTGCGGTTGGTATATCTGTGTAGGATCCCAGCATGGCACCAACGATCTCCAGGAGTTTCCTGGCTTCCTGGAGTTCAGAACACTTTCCCTGAGCTATTAAAAAAATGCTGTATAACATACTATTATGTAATATGCTGATTTTTCTCCATTTCAGGACCAAAACAGTGAAAAGATGTGCTGCAGTTTCAAGCCATAAAATGTAATATAAGATAGAAAGATAAATACATTAATATATTCAAGTCAAATTCTAATTAAAAAGAAGAAAGGAAAAACATTTGAAATTCACTCATTATGCTGCATGCACAACTGGTATAAATGTTTCAAACAGAGGTTTAATAATTTATGATAACATGAAACAGTAGTTTATTCCCCATTGATCAGTTCATCCCTCTTGCCTGCAGGTACACAGTGTGACAACTGTCCATCACTTGGATCCTATTAGCCCCATTACAAGCAAAATATGTATGCATCCCTCTGTGCAAGGCAGAACAGAATGACAGTCAATTTTGTCTGACCTTGTTGCAAACGAAAGCATCCCAATTTAGCTATGGTTAACCTTCGTTTCTGGCATTGCCTGTCAATTGCAGACTCAAAATATGTCCTAGTTAGTTTCATTAGGCTTGTCACTGTCCTTCACCAGATGGTAGAGGAAAAGCAGAGCCATTACGGGTGAACCCCTTCTTTTGCAACACAGGTCTTACAGTATATTCATAGCTCTGACCATCATTCCTTCAGGCTATGTTGATAATTCACCGACCAGTTTGACAGGTGAGATCAACCACAAAGACATGGATGCTCAGACAATCAATTTGTAAACAAACCTGAACTTTTTGTGTGGTAACCCACATAGAAAGAGACACACAAGCATCCTTACATGTGCACTGATTTGACAGTTTTGACAACACAACACAGGTGTCTATTAGAGGAAGGAAAATACTGCAATGCGGGTTTGTGAATGCATAAAAGAGAGATTGTCTCTAGATTCCCACTGGTTTTACCTTCCACATCTTAGATCAATATCGTCTATCTAGTGAGAGCTTTTGATAAATGGAGAGTCAATGCAGTTTCCTTCCCCCTACTAACTGTGGTTCTTGGTCTTTTATTAAATCAAAAGCATGAGAGCTTATCACAACAACCTTTTCAGAAAATCAAAATGTTAATTGTAAGAAAATGGAGCACAGTATCTTACAAGATCCAGTCAAGGCAAGACAGATTTGACAATTAGAGAAGGGTTCACAACAATCTCATAGTTACCACATTGGTTAGTCTACTTTCAAACTTGGTTATTATTTTTCAAAACTAGGCTTATATCATTTAACACATCTCTGACTGCTCAAAACAATACTAAGAATTATTTATATCTCTGTATACTAAATTGGAATATATACACTACCAGTGAAAAGTTTGGACATGCCTTCTTATTTTTTATTTTATTTTTTTATCATTTTTAGTGCTTTCTGTATTGTAGAAGCAAGATATTGGAATTGTGGAATTGTGTAGCAGAAAAAAATAATTGATAAATAACTCTAAATATATATGTATATGTATGTATATATGAGGAACCAGGACACACTGATGAGAAGTGGGCTACTGGAACAAGAAGGCATGAGTGGGCAAGACATGAGAACTGGAATGCGACTACACAAGCAACCCCAGCAGAAGGGGTTACATGAATAGGATGAGGGACCTATGGAATCTTTGATACCCTGCATTCAGATTGACTCGTAAACCAGTGTTCCAACATTGGGATAAAGTAACTGCTCTCATGGCTAGAGGTACAACACAAATACTATGGCAAGCGAGAGCCAGGACGACAGGTGAGGGGGAAATATCATCATAAATAGATATAGATATAAATATATATGCAGGCTGTGTAAAGATGCCCCTGAGACAATCCAGCACTTAACAGCAGGGTGCAAGATGCTAGCAGGCAAGGCATACATGGAACGTCATAACCAAGTGGCCGGCATAGTATAGAGAAACATCTGTGCCAAATATGGCCTGGAAGTCCCGAGGTCAAAATGGGAGACACCCCCTAGGGTGGCGGAGAATGGCTGAGCTAAGATCCTGTTGGACTTTCAGATACAGATGGACAAAATTGTGGAGGCTAACCAACTGGAATTAGTGGTGGTAGACAAGCAGAAGTAGGCCACCAGGAAGAAGGAACACAAGAAGCTAAAGAAGTACCAAGGGTTCAGAGAAGAGCTCAAGAAGATGTGGGGGGGGAAGGTAAGAGTGGTCCCAGTGATAATCGGAGGACTAGGTGCAGTGACTCCAAAGCTGGGCGAGTGGCTCCAGTAGATCCAGGAACAACATCTGAGATCTTAACCCAGAAGAGCGCAGTCCTAAGAACAGCTAAGATACTGCGCATCAAGCTCCCAGGCCTACACAACAGGCTTACTACACAAGCTCCTCTGACAGGAATTCTTTTGGCTTTGAGTGGAAAACTATCATAAGCATGAATTGCCTGCATGTATGTTTTTCTACAGAAGAGACTCACCAGAGACTTTTCTGCATTATAACATGAAGAAAACAGGGATGACTACATAGTTTGCCTTCAAAGCACAGCAATTAAGTAGATACATTCAATTTCATGGTAATAAAAGCAAACACACAAAATAAATATGAACTATTACAGCTGTAAGAAGCAACCACACCTTTTATATTTGGACTACCTTGTTTAAACACAGCTGTCAGTCCCTTAAAACTAAACTCGACAAAGTGAGAACACCCAAATATAAAGAAAATCTGTCTACAGTTTTCTTTAAAGAGTCTTATTTCTTCATAAGGAATGAAAAAGTACCAGTCTGAATAATCCTGGACAAACTTTAGAATACACTGCAATATGATTAAAATCAATAGATAACGTGTGTTCACATGCTGAGTAAAACACAAGCAGACAAACAAAATAAATATAAAAGATGTTACACAAATAATCATTATACATAAGGATTGCAGGTAACAATTTAACAATAAAATCTATATATACACTACAGTCATCATGATAAAACTAAGCCTAATGGTCATTATAGATTAAATGTTCTTCTGCAAGTAACAGTTCTTGTGCAGTAACTCTTGAATAGATACAATTGAAATGAGTATAAAAAACAAAATGTGTTTAAATAAAGTGAAGAAGACCTTTGCTCTGGACCCTCATGCATACAATATCTGATTCCCTGGTCTACAGGGCTAAACTTGAGTGCTGCAGTGAATTTGACTAAAGAGCTAAACTCTCAAGAAGTAAGAGACTGCGTATGAAGTTGCAGCCCACTGTATGTTTATTTAACAAAGCAAAAGGAAGGCTGGCTATTTTACTTATTTCCTTAATACATAAATAAATAAATACATAAATAATGCACAGCCACACCAGGGATTTATTAGAGGACAGTTCCCACCAGCATCTCCTTTGTAGAATCGTCATGAGCGGATATTTGATTGTTCGGTGAGGTTGGATTGGGATGTACTGCTTCAGGCTCTTCCATCTTCTACCATTAATTAAAAAAGAGTGTTTATTAACACTGTCATAAACTGCAGTCTAAAAGATGCTTTTGAAACTGTGACTTTGGTCTAGCATACCTCACACAATGCAAAGACACAATAATAGAAGTCTATAGTCAAAATATTTCACGTTAGAAGGCCAACATTTGTAGAGCAACTGACAGCCTATTCACACCGCACCACACTGTGACCACACATTGAACCTGAGTGGAACATAACTATTTGTTCTCTCTGTCATTTCATCTGCAACTACACAACCTGACAGTGTTGGAAGAAACTCTCATGCAGGTATCCACATGTTTACTGGAGCATGCGGGCGGTATTAGTTGTTTGGTCATCAGTCACACTGTTTTTGGCTGTTAAGAGAACAGAAACATTAATCCAATTGTTGATTCAACAAACTGTAGCTTTTAAGCCAAATGGAGAGTTCAGGATTTATAACAACTAAAATATCACAAGTGGAGACTGAACTCTTTTAAACACCTCCAAATATTCAGGTTTAAGACCACGGAATATTTTCATTCTTAATAAAACATTTTACGAGAAGTAACTACAGGATTGGCAAACAAAGGTCTTGATGTGGTGATGAAAAAGAGAATATTATGTTTTGATCAACAGTACTGTATGAACCCTATAATGTACTGACTTCTCATGCAAGCACAGTCTTTTTGCATGTGTCCCTTATCTGTCTTTCAGAGACAAATCTAATACCTTCCTGTTACTCTCCCATTATACGCTGTCACTCTGTGGCATTTCCACAAACCTTTGCTTCAGTGAGAAAACATGATGGCCCCCATTTGAAAGCATGTTAAAAAGGTCACACATCCAAATAAATGCCAAAAATGTCAAAGTATTTCTCCTTATATAAACACTCAAGCAAAACAGAGGTTTGCTTCACACACTGAGAGAACCCAGTCTAGTTGAAAGGACTCGATATAATGTGAGCTTGGCCTTTAATTAAATAGTGCAGGATTGATTTTTGTTTGGCCACAGCTGAATGGAACTGCAGGAAAAAACTTTGCTTCATTAAGACATGGCACAGTGTCCAATATGATTAGATGGCTTTTAGAGGGTGATTAAAAGTACTACTAAAACTGCAAATTACAAAGCTTTTGTTAAAAAGATGATTATTGCTTGTTTTCTAAGAATACAACACATTTTCTGCATTTTTCTACTGAGTTTCACAACAACTGAACTATACTTGCATTTCTGATAAACAGTGTGTGTTTGCTTCTCAGAGTAAAGAAGGTATGTTTTACTTTAACCATTATCTGATGGCAAAACTTGCTGGGTATGTATTCAGTGTGACTTTTGTCAAGGTTATAGAGACAGCCTCAGTGCTGAACTCTTCCTTAACACAAGAGAAACAGAAGAAAAATGAGCATTTTGCTTGGCAATGACTGAGGTTTGTTATGTTAGGGAAAAGATAGTGATAATCCATCACATCAGATGTATTTATGTATTTGTTTGTTTGTTTGTTTATTATTTGTATTTATATGGTTTTCCAGATTAACTCAAAGATTAAGAGTTTATGGACTTTTTTTTGGAAAGATAGTTAAAGCCCCTGACATTAACCAAAGTAAATCTATTACTGAGCTATTAATTGAGACTGTGCAGCCTGTGCTGGAAAAGAAGTGTGAAAATATTTCATGGAGTTTTAAAACATGTGCTCCAGCAGGCTCTTACACAATCACAGACCTAGAGTGAGATACAGATCACGTGAGTGATGTATATTATGAAAAATTTCAAAAATCAATAATCAAAATACTTAAACCAGAAATTAATTTCATAAAGTCCTTCTTTTTTTTCAAATTTTACCATCCATAGTAATGGTGGTGTTTTGTCAACATAATGAACAAGCAAATGGTGTAGGGTAATAAATGAATGTGTTAAATGAAATGGAAAATGAAAGGGTGATGTTGTATGTGTCTTTTTTGCACTTTCGCTGTCTTATGTGTTCTCATACTTGGCTCCCAGTAAGAGGCAAACCTGATTAAAGACATAATGACAAATCCTTATGCTGAAAAGAGTAGACATGAAAAACAGGTGTAATTATTGTTCCTGGTAATAACAAACCATTTAGTTGTAACTGTATTAAAGGGGGCTCTACTGGCAAGATTTCATAATTATATTTTTGTTAGTATCTTCAGTAAATAAAAATTTATAGCTATTTCAGAATTATAGTGAAGAAAATATATAAGAGGAAAAGGCAGATATTGTAAAGTATTAATCTTACTTTGGTGACATTTTGTCACCATGCCAGTATCCATTAAACTCATTGCAGAATGATTGATAGAGCGCAACGGTTGACTCCATGATTAAAGTGTTTATTTCAGTATTTTGAATAACATTTTAAATCTAAAATTTTATTGCAATTTTTTATTGATTGTTATATCTTACATGGTTTTCAAATAGTTAAAAACAACAGCTAGTTACATGCAACTCTCAAATGTATTTTCAGTAGCCCAAGCCCCTGCACTAATATTGTAAGGCAAAATGCTCTCCAGAGCCTCGGTGAAAAACTACCCTCAAGCTCCAGTCACAAAATACAATACAGAAAGATCTTCATCCCACATGCTGTGCTACAGCTTGACTTGACTGATTAATCGCTTTGCTATCTCATTGGTCTCCTTGATATTAGAAGAAAGTAATAAATGCTTATGCCTCTGGGTTTTTGGCACGACTTTAGAAGGCAAGGCAGGAGAAAATTGCTTACAGTAGAGAAGCTTGTGCTGCAAAGAGTATTTTGACAATTCACACAATAGCTAGTTTGGCCGTAACTTTGAAAGCTGCAGCCATTGATTGTTTATTTTAAGAATAGTTTGAGACTAAATGTCTGATTTCAGGATGATAATACTTATATCGCTCTCCTTCCCACACATACAGAAAGTTAAATACTGTAGATGTGTCACACATTGACACATAAAAATTGCTGACACATGTTTTAATTAAGATGCTTTATTTAGAGATGTTGAACTATCCTAATCAGCAACCCTAAAATGTTGTGTTTGGTAACTTCACAAAAGGAAAAGTTTAAAAAGTTTGACTTTATTCTAGGGTTTATGAGCAGTGTGTGAATGTGAGAGTGAATGAATAGTGGTATTGTAAAGCGCTTTGGGTGCCTTGAAAAGCGCTATATAAATCCAATCCATTATTATTATTATTATTATTATTATTATTATTATTATTATTATCATAGCTAAAATTTACCCATTAGAATTCTCAACTCCCACAAATCCAACTGAGTTTCACAGCCATTGTTTATAATAATATTGTTACTTGCATTGTAAATTGTTGCAATGATTATTAACAGGTGCTGTGTGACACAGACTTAAGTGTGACAGGAACAAACTACTGACAGTGGAGGATTCAGCCAGTACATGCAATCATGTTACACAATGGTGGCCTCCTCCTAGCCTATAGCTAAAAATTATACTCATAATCCAATACTGTGAATACTCAAAAAGGTTAATGCTTCATGCAAAAACTGGGCAAAGTTTTAGAAGTAAAGACAAAGATCTCATCCTGTTTCAGTGGGAACAAAGAGCTCCATATGGTCAAAACATTCTTTGGTAGTGTCCTGTGGCGTTACTTTTACTTTATTCTGACATATAGCATGTGTCTTAGGTTTTAGTAATCATTTTTAATCCAGATTCATTTGCCTACAAAAATAGGTTCAAGGTTTGGAAATGTGGTGCTAAGAATTCCATACTACATCTTTTATTTTGCTTGTTTAAAAGACATTCAGCATCATGAATTAATGAGTTGAATTAAAGAAAATCTCATTGGCTTCAAGGAGAAGTGAACATCAGTCCTCAATACAAATAGCTAAGATAAGAATGAAGAAGTGAAACAGAAAAAAACTCAATCACCACAAAGCAAGATTGATCAACTTAGCATGGTGTGTGTAATTCTTTCCTAAAGGCTCTGTGAAATGGCCATGAGCTTGTCATCTCTCAATCCACTCTCTGTGAATCCTCCTCTATCCCTGTATTTTCTCTCCAGCAACTCTGTTGCAAGTCTGGTCTCCCTCTCTGCTCTCTCTAATGCCTTCCTCTCATGCTCTTCTCGGTCCACTGGTCTCATCTCCCTCTACTCGTCTCTCCTCTCCATTTCCTGGAGCTAAACCAGCCAGTCTGGCTCTCTGTGCTTCTAATTCCTGTGTCCTGCTCTTTTACGAACCACACGTCTTTTGTCCTGTGCTTGTGGTGGAGGAGAAACCGTCACTGCGTCCTTGGGGGAGTCGCACTGGGCCGGAGGATTAATGTGATGTTTAGGTCTAAGCATATCGTCCATCATCCTGTACCACTTCCAGGATGCAGCAGCAGTTCTCTTCCCTCTGTTGCCCATCCTTGTGGGTGGGTTCTTTAGTTTCTAAAATGAAATAAGAATAAATTGTGTTGGTTTAACATACAGTCAAAGGTCTTGTGTTGCCAAGAAAAAAGACATAGCTTTTCTTTTTATTTGAGATTTTCCCATCAAGTTTTCTTCTTTATGTAAAATCACATCATGTGTATAAAAATGTAAGGATGGTAAATATTTACAGTATTTGCAATTTTGAATTAAGCATTTTTATATTGCTGTTGTCACTGCTGTGTCGTTGCTATGGTGTTCTGGTTTATCAATAATTGCACTGCACTGCTACCATACAGTTAGAAGGTCCTGGGTTTGAACTGCTGGCTGGCTGGTGGCTTTCTGTGCAGCGTTATCTTCAGGTACTCTATCTTCTGCCCACAGACCAAAGACATACTTGTTTGGTTAATTGGTGAATTGCACATAGCATATTTGTCTATCTTTCTATATATGTTAGACAGAAAATATTGTTTTTTACTTATTGCTTTAAAAATGAATCCTCTAAAAAAATGACTTGTTTCTTTTTTTCTTTTTTTTGCCCAATAAAGGTTGGAAGACTATAAATTGACTTGAAATTGGAAAGCTTCTGAGAAAGACTTCAAGAACAACTTGTACCTAAAGTCTTCTTTATAGTGACATGGATTTTTTGATAACCACTCCAAGTAGCTGCACTTGGTTCCCCTGATTATGATGTTCTTGTTATTTAAAGAACATAACTGATTGGTTTGCAATGCACTTGCAGTACACTCTGCAAAATCACAAAAGCGAGAAACACCACAAATGCTGCTAAAAAGTTGTGCGTTGGCCCTTTGATGGATAGGTGGCCTGTCCAGTGTGTACCCTGCCTCTCACTGCATGACAGCTGTGATAAGCCTGTAAATCAGATAAGCAAAGTAAACATCTTTTTCAAAATCCAACCCAGTAGTTCCAGTGTTTAAATAGGCATACATGGGAAACAAAATCAAGTTTCCTTCGAGGCATTCATCTTATTTTCTTACTATTTTCCCTTCAACTTAGACATGAGGCTATGTTTAATTGCTAAACAAATTTAATTAATAATAAGAACATTTATTAATGTTTATCTTTGTTTAGAATTTAAATTAGGCTATTAACTTGGTCACATTAAAGGACATTTTGGCAAAATTAGGCACTGAGAGATATTAATAATTTAGTGAAAGTGGAGAAGACAGATTTCCTTGAAAAATTTAAAGAAATTTTGATGTTTAATGTGGTGTCCTGGCACTCTTGTTCAGAGTCTCCCATACTCTAAGGCAGGAGTGTCCAACTCCAGACCTCAAAGTCCAGTGACCAGCAGGTTTTAGATGTGTCCTTGATCCAACACAGCTGATTTAAATGACTAGATTACCTCCTCAACAAGTTCTCTGGTAATGAACTAATCATTTGATTCAGGTGTGTTGACCCAGGGTGATATCTAAAACCTGCAGGACACCGGCCCTTGAGGCCTGGATTTGGACACCCCTGTTCTAAGTGGAAGGGCTTAGAGCATAAGAGCTGCAGCACCATGAACTGAACAGCAACTGGAGCAACAGGTGAGCATCTGATGGTCAAGCTTTGAGTCATGAGGCTCATAAAATGACATGGATCCAGTGACCTGTAAAGCCACCACCCACTAGGGTAGGCATTGGCTTGAGTGTTGTGTGTTGAGTGTGCTAGAGTGAGAGGCACCTGGCAGTTGTGGGAATGCTCACACCGTCCCAGTGTGGCTGGAATGTAGTTACTGCTCTTTCACAGCCAGCTATGAAAATTAAAAAAAAATAATAATAATGATTTCATATTGTTTAGAGTTAACATTGCATCTACACTTCAAAACTTATTCAGGTACCTTTAGTGAAAATGTGTTTGCTTCAATAAAACGTAACTATTACCGAAGTGAGCCAAGTGATGGACATTTTCAACACATGTATCTACTGAAGAATCAGCAATTTAAAAGAGAAAGCATGAGACACTGCAGACAGGGGAATGGTGTCATTTGATTCCAAGGGCACTGTCCCTATACCCCCAGTATGTGCACTGACCGCTTCAATTAAATGTAAAGTGACAGCTCTGTGATATGCAGTCATTTATGAACATAATTCATTATTTAACCTTTTGCGACAAAACTGATATTTTTTTTGTCTTCAACAATATATTGTTAAGATGAAAACATGAAACAAGTGACACTTCATAATTCAAATGTAATGACAGCATAAACTGTACTCTGTATGTGATTGCGCATATACATGGCCAATAAACGCGATTCTGATTCTGATGAAGGTAAAGATTATGACTAATGTCAAGAAGCTCTTCAGTTACCTCATATTTTCTAAATTAACAATTACATAGGTAAGATAAACTGGGTACTCAATAACTCCTTATGTCACAAACATATACTACAGAGTGTGTATACAATGTACTTTTGTTGAGGTCCTACCGAGGTGTTTGAATAGAATAGAATAGAATAGAATAGCCTTTATTGTCATTGTACAGAGTACAACGAAATTGGAGTGCCACTCCCTTGGTGCAAGTTTCAATAATAAATATAAATGTAAAATATAAAAAGTACAAAAAAAACAATCGTAAGTACTCAAACAATAGTATGTACAATATATACAGGATTGCTTTTATGACTTTTGTGATTTCATTGAACCAAATGATCCAGTTTGGCCCATAAAAGCTGGTGAACCTAATGATGTGCACAGACAACGTAATAGCTTCTAACTAAGGGAATCAATTTTATTTCATTAGCTTTCAGTGGAAAGTTGCAAATATTAATATTTCCATGTATCCTTAATACATCACAAAACAGACATCAAGCTTTTAATTAATTTATGTGTAGCATTAAATAATGGTTGCCAGCTCCTTTAAATAAACTCAAAGTAGACAGTTTTTCCTAGACACATATTACTGATTTAATTGTCTTGTCTGTCCACACAAACCAACAATACACTCTTTAAACTGTGTATCTGTTTCAGGCTCACAGGGGGCTGGAGCCTTTCCCAGCACACAGTGGGTAAGACGCAGAGTATGGCCTTGACAGGTCGCCAGTCTGTCACACAGGGCTAACACATGCAGACAGACAAACACTTGTAGCAAAATTTGTCACCGACTTGGTTAAGTTGCATGTCCTTGGACTGTGAGAAAAGTAGAGCGCTGACCAGAAACTTACACTGAAAAAGAAATGAGTTCATTTGAACAAACTGCTACCCACCTTGCTGCCCAAATGCAGTAATCATAAATAAATAATAGAAGCCTGGTTAATATCAGAATTATAGAGAAGTCCATTCGATTTGAGCTGTTCTTTGTCATTCAAGCTATTTCCAAGGATTTAGATATAAAATAAATATAAAAGAAATTGAATATGCATTTAATATGAATGAAAAATTGACATTGGACACAGGAAATATACTTTTTGCTCCAGTCCACCCTACAATAAAGTAATCCTTTCAGGAATTGTGTGTTTAATATTTCATTGAGTTAGGAAGGTTGGAAAGTAACTTGATGTTGTTAAGCTCTTGAAAAAGACTTCAGTATGACCTTATACCTTCTTTATGACATGAAATTGAATTTTCCATAATAGTGACCAAGAAGCTTTAGCCATGTTTGGTTTTCCAGATTATGATGTTCTGTGTCTTGTCAGTTGAAGAGTATGAGCGGTTATTTTGGAATACACTTACACTGCACTTCTTTTTATGGCCATGTTACGCTGTTGTACATACTGAACTCACAAAACACGCACACACAGGTAGATTAACTCAAAAAAGAAAAGCTTTTAATGTAAAAGTAATCCTGAGCTCACCTGTCAGGCAGTCAGTACTGAGCAGATGATATTGACATGACACAAAGAGAGCTGGAGCTCTAAGGAGTACTATTTTTTTTTTCATATGACAATTTAATAAACCAAATGCTGTCATTTCTTTTTTCTAAATTAAATTTAGCTTCAGTCATTTCTTTTTCAACCATACCAATTGCCAGCAGACCCCAGGCGCACTACTGTTATCAAAACATTTTTACAAACAAATCTACGAAATGAGAATGTCTCATTTGCTGTTTTAGGTGCAGCAAATTCAAGGTGTGGTAACACGTTTTAAAAATACATGCAAGTCCATCTGTCTGTGCCTTGCATGCCACACACTCACACAAGCATAACCACATACACAGATACACACAACTTTTACCACCAAACTGGGTTTTTGCATTAATACTATCAAACTGTTCTTATAGTATTACATCTGGCAACGTGAAAACCCTGCGACCTCTCAATATGGAATAGGTCTATACTTTGGAGACTCCTGTCATTAGTTGTTGCAACACAAATTTGAAGAGTTTTTAATTATCTGAAGTAAAAAATAAAAAAATAAATTAAAATGGGGAAGCAACAACAAGTTCAGGAAAAGTGAGTAAACTGTAACAGTGAGACAGGGCGTATTACAGTAAGGCTAAGAAAGAGGGTTGTGGAGGAGGGGGGGGGGGGGGGGGGATATGTGACACAAAGCTTGGGAACAAGTGTTTGAGTGAATAGGTGTGGTGTGCAAAGTACGGAGAAAAGAATGGCATCATGTTTCATGTTCATGCGTGCAGAGTGACAGAGCTAATTATAGCCAACAGGATGCTCTTGTGTTCAAAGGAAAAAGACAAAGCTAAGCTAAGGGAGGAAATACTCAGCAGGTGGAAACAGCTGTGGAAAATCCCCGGAGGACAGAAGCACATTCGTCAGCAGGAGCGACTACTTATTAGCTGAAATTTTGCACGAGAAGTGTAATGCTGTGTCCTAATCACTTGTAAGGTTCAGTACCTTTCATGCTTTCCGCTATTCTCTCAAACAGTGCTCTTCTTGAAACAAAGTCACGTACTTCTTACCCCACAGCACTATCCTCACCCCTACCGCGTTTCACATGTCACTGTATCGTGTCAGTTTGTTTTGTTAAATCGCCAAGCTGCATGCAGTACTCAACCCCTGTGCATGATAGCAACTCACGAGGGCCACTCTTGTGCCATAAATACATTTCCTCAAACATTTCTGCTGATTCAGCACAACCACTGCACCAATATTCACGCTAAATGTGAACAGAAAGAGACTTGCAACCCAGATCCATGAAGTAAGAGGAAGAATGAGATGGCCTTGTGATGGAATAAATAGGTCGCTCAATTGTTTATTGCAAAATGCAAACTCAGCTGATGTATCACCTGATCTATGACTACAACCCAACAATTGTTCCCCAAAGAAAACTGCAGACTTTGCTTCATTTCTGCCTGAGCAGTGTTTTATTGAATGCATTTTTATTACCTAAATTCCATTTCTTGGGGTAAATTGGGGATCTACTAAGTACAGGGTGGGCCATTTATATGGATACACCGTAATAACATGGGAATGGTTGGTGATATCAAAGTCCTGTTTGTGGCACATTAGTATATGTGAGGGGGCAAACTCCTCAAGATGGGTGGAGACCATGGTGGCCATTTAGAAGTCGGCCATCTTGGATACAACTTTTGTTTTTTCAATAGGAAGAGGGCCATGTGACACATCAAACTTATTGGTAATGTCACAAGAAAAACAATGGTGTGCTTGGTTACAACGTAACTTTATTCTTTCATGAGTTATTTACAAGTTTCTCTTTGTTCACATTGACATGTCGAAGAGGTTAACACGTGAGGAGCGGATCGAAATTGTGTTGATATCTGGTGAACGCAGTAACTGGGTCATTGCAGCAGATTTCAATGCAAAACACCCTACGAGACCACCCATCTCCCATGCTACAGTTAGCAAACTGCTTGCTAAGTTTTGTGAAACTGGTTCAGTGTTGGATTTGCCAAAATGTGGACGCAAGAAAACTGTCACTAATGAAGAAACATCAGTGGCTGTCCTAGCTTCATTCAGCAAGAGCCCACAGCGTAGCACTCGTCGCATGTCACTGGAGAGTGGCATTAGTCGAACATCCCTTCGGCGGATATTAGCTACTCACAAATGGCACCCTTACAAACTCCAGCTACTGCAGCATCTCAACGAGGATGACCCAGATCGGCGCACAGAATTTGCAGAATGGGCAAAACAAAAATTGGAACAGGACCCTCAGTTCACTCAGAAGATTTTGTTCAGTGTTTTGTTCTCATTACGGTGTATCCATATAAATGGCCCACCCTGTATATCAGTTATTTGACACATTTATTTTAGCTCGTATTTTCGATATCATATATCATAATAAAAAATATTACTTTAACATTCTTTGTCTGTGGCCAAGACATTTTTGTGTTAGAAATAGCAAAAGCAGTTCAAATATGTAACTAGAGATACCTAAAATCAATGTAAGGCGAACAGAATGACATGGTGATATTTTAAGAGCTATGTTTTTTATGTGACTGCGCTATGGATAGACTTTTCTTTCTTTACGATACTTATTGATAACAATTTTATCTTGATATGTGGCAGGAGGGGGGGAGGGGTAAGGTACTAAATTTCTTACTCACAGATGAACTTGTGAAACAAAATTTTTTTTAGAACATATTACCATGCAAAGTAGCTATAAGGGACAGACTATTTCTTTGTGAAATTGTATGATAGTTCATTACACTGTATGGGGGGGGGGGGGGGGATTCTAACTAACTCCAGGTCTCCACCCCCATCAATTGATTTTTCTTTCGTTTCTTTGCAATGAGCAGAAATGCACACTCTATCTCAATTGTCAGAGGCAGGAGGATCCACTTATAGGTTCTTCTCAGGTAATTGCAATGCAAATGAGGTTCTTCAAAGATAAATTAGCCATCCTGAAAGAGAGGCCATGTCCTCAGTTGGCTGTCTGTCTAGTGGCCAGTCCAAAAAAAAAAAAAGCCCCATTTTGTTTAATAAAAGATGACTGAAATCCTGGTGATCTGCTCTGCTTTGATCTCTAACTCTTGAGAAACAGCAGCATTCGATAAAACTGACCTTAACATGGATCAAAACTGTTTACCATGTATTATCATTTGAAGGACTGTATTGAATTTGCTATTTCATCACTAAGTAAATTAAAGGTAATTAAAGATGGCATCAAAGGGCTGGGATTCAATTTCAATCTTCTCACTATTATTTTGAGATTTTTGGCTTTTTCACTTGTGTTTTGTAGTTCCTAAATAATTAAATATAATTAAAGATCAATGCAAAATTTCCCTTTGGTTAAGTGAAAACGTGCTTAAACATGCACAGTTTTTTTTTTTACCCCTTTTTGAGAGCAGAATTAGTTACAGTGTACGTCCACTCAACCCTGGAAACAAGTAGTCTCATTTAGTCTGTTAACATTAGAGTCATGTAGAGTCTCCAACTGGGATAACAGAGAGTGAAATCATTCATGTTAATTTGTGCATACACAAGGTGCGACTGTGTGAGTAGCCATGCATTTTAATGAAGCTGACACTGAACTCTTGGGTGGCAGTGTGTTCAAGTGAGGAAAATATGTTGGTTGGAACAGCTTTGGCACTAATGCCTTACTTGGCCCTATGAAGGGGACACAAATTGTAGAGCATGTCCACAGAGAATTGATGTGTGCACTTTCTCATTGCAACTCAATTTATTACTGCAGTGATTAATGAAATCCTAATTAGTCATAACATGCCCCTACCTTTTGGATTTGTGCTCGGAATATATTCTAAAAACAGAATAAATTCATACTGTTTATTAATATCTCAGACATATGCTCAAATGCTTTAATCTTGTTACTCCAGATACTCTAGAATGTCACGATACACCGTCGCTATTATAATTAACACAAAAACATTTTATTTTGCAGTGCTGTTCAACAGATGCTTGTTTATGCAAAATTTATTGGAAAGGGGCTCAAATGCTTGGAAAGGCATGCATCAGAACTGTTTTGCGGGGAGCAGCACAGTGATCCCTTGAGTTTTTCTTGTATTTCTGTATTTCTCATTTAACACGGTGATGTATAAGGCAGTTGTTTAAAGGCTGATTTCAAGCACTCCACACATACTGAGAGATTTACATACAAATTAGTATAAACTAAATTTGAAAAAAAAAAAAAAGGTAAAAAAGAAAAGGGTTCAAGGTTCAAGGTTCATTATTTGTCACATGCACAGTTATACAAGTATAACACACAGTGAAATGTAGCCTGACACGCTCCTCGACATGTGCAAAAATTGGGGGGGGGGTGTAGAGGAAGAACATTATATATAACCAAGTGGCCGGCATAGTGTACAGGAACATCTGTGCCGAGTATAACCTAGAAGTCCCGAGGTCAAAATGGGAGATGCCCCCAAGGGTGGTGGAGAATGACCGAGCTAAGATCCTGTGGGACTTCCAGATACAGACGGACAAAATGGTGGTGGCTAACCAACCGGACATAATGGTGGTAGACAAACAGAAGAAGACGGCCGTAGTGATCGATGTAGCGGTTCCGAATGACAGCAATATCAGGAAGAAGGAACACGAGAAGCTGGAGAAATACCAAGGGCTCAGAGAAGAGCTCGAGAGGATGTGGAGGGTGAAGGTAACGGTGGTCCCCGTGGTAATCGGAGCACTAGGTGCGGTGACTCCCAAGCTAGGCGAGTGGCTCCAGCAGATCCCGGGAACAACATCGGAGATCTCTGTCCAGAAGAGCGCAGTCCTGGGAACAGCTAAGATACTGCGCAGGACCCTCAAGCTCCCAGGCCTCTGGTAGAGGACCCGAGCTTGAAGGATAAACCGCCCGCAGGGGCGTGCTGGGTGTTTTATACATATAGTATATACACTGGGTGAATGTGCAGTAGTAGCAGCAAGCAGGTGAATTCTGTACATTAATATGAATAGACATCTGACTATTTTACAGGATAGACAATATAAACATATTTAAAATTAAAGGAATTTGAAATGTACATTGTGCCTTGGTTCAGTGTCTGGAAGAGTCCTGACTCAGTCAATTATAGATGATGTGAGAGGGCGGGTGTGTGTGTTTAGGGCACGGATGGCTTGGGGATAGAAGCTCCTCTTGAGTCTCTCTGTCCTTGCCCGGAAGATGCGGAACCTTCTACCAGATTGCAGAAGTTGGAACAGTTTGTTGCCAGGATGGGACGGGTCCTTCAGTATCTGCGCTGCTCTAGTCCGGCATCTCCTGGTGTAGGTGTCCTGAAGCGGGGGGAGAGCAATCCTGCAGCAGCGTTCTGCTGTACGGATCACTCTCTGGAGAGCTTTTTGGTCCTTCACACAGCTGTTCCTGAACCACGATGTCATGTTCTGTGTGAGGATGCTCTCCACAGCGCCTGTATAGAAAATCCTGAGGATCTTTGGAGAGACCCTGAACTTCCTCAGTTGTCGTAGGTGATACAGGCGCTGCCTAGCCTTTTTGGTCTGGACCTGAATGTGGGCAGCCCATGTCAGGTCTGAGGAGATGTGGACACCAAGATACTTGAAGGACTGCACCCTCTCCACTGGAGCTCCATTGATGATAATGGGCTTGTAGTCTCTGTGCTGACCCCTTCTGAAGTCCACCACCAGCTCCTTGGTCTTGCTGACGGGATGAAGTGAACTACACCATTTTTGTTACGTATTTGCATATTTCTGACAATCAAGAAGTTATATTTTGTCTCTGAAAAGTCATTGCAGGAGTTCTAATGCAGGTTTTTCAAACTACTAGGATACGGCAGACCATAAAAGACCAAACCACAAGACAACTATCATGAAGAGAACTATGTATAAACCCAGCTCTGGAGAAAATGGGATGCTGTAAGAGCAAAAGAAAAATAGAATTTAAGGACTTGATCTAATAACTCGATATTTTATTTAAAATAGTACACAGAAATCATATCAAATGTTTAAATTGACGTGTCACTGTATTTCTTTGTCTTGTTTTATTCACACCTGTAAAATATATATATATAAATAAATAAATACACTGTGTGGCTCATCTGTTACAGTGACTTTGCTGCCAATGCTGTTACCATTATGCACCTGGAACCTTTGGTGGCGTTATGGTCACTGCCACATAAGTTACGTTAATGTTATAATTAGTGCTGTCAAAATTATCGCGTTAATTGTTAAGATCAACGAGAAATGTGTAATGCATTAAAAAAATTTAACGCTGATTTTGTTTTTTTATTAATTTCCTGTAATCTAAGACCTTTAAATTCATGAGCACCTCTGGAGGAGGGGGCAACAGTGTGCTATGCTGGCGTTTGGCCTGACAGAAATGATTAGAAGAAGAAGTGACACCATGCTACTATCTAGCTAACACTAGCTAACACACGCAAGCATGGACGAGGGCGGACTTTTGGGTGGAAAGTTTCTCTTTAAGAAGTTGCCTGATGGCTTGTTGGACAAAACAAGAGTAAGATGCACAATTTGCAAAGCTGAATTCAAGTACCACAGAAGCAGTTCATCACTGGCGTATCACCTGAGAGCAAAACACCCAACTGAATCCACCTCTACGGGACCTCGCCAGTCTACGCTTCAGGAGTATGGTGCTTGTGGACGAATAACAAAAAATGTGAGAGAAAAGGTAACCAATTCCTTGGTTGTTTGGATAGCTAAAAACTGCCGACCAGTTAGCATAGTAGAAGATGATGGACTGAGAGAAGTCATTCGTGCTGCATCAGGAGATGAGTGTTACAATCTGCCCTCGAGAGGAACCATTGTGTCGAGACTGCACACTTTGTATGGGGACCAGAGGGCTCAGCAGTCCAGCAAGCTTGTGCAAGTAAGGAATGTCGCTCTCACCGGAGACCACTGGACTTCGGTGAACAACGATAATTACTTGGGGGTCATGGCGCATTTTATTGATAACGACTGGACTATGCAATTGTTTGCACTAACAGTGAGTAAAACTGAAGAGAGACACTATGCTGAGGCGTGTGCTGACCATTTTCTGAATGTTGCAAACAAATGGAAAATCAAGGACAAGGTAACCACGCTTGGCACCGACAGTGCTCGTAACATGGTTGCAGCCGCCAGACTACTTCCATTTGAACACATGCCCTGCATGGCCCACATTCTGCAAAGAACGGTCACAGTTTCTCTTAATGACAGCGCATTTGAAAGGGCTCTGGCCAAATGTCGCAAGATTGTTGGACATTTTAAGCATAGTCCAGCAAACGCTCAGGAATTAAAGGCACAGCAAGCTGCACATGGACATCAAACAGAACCGCTTGTTCAGGACGTTCCAACAAGATGGAACTCCACCCTAGAGATGATCAAGCGGATCCAGAGAAACAAATTTGGGCTGACCACCATCCTGACTCAACAAAACAGCAAGGTGACTATGTTGACTGACCAGGAGCTTGACAGACTGCAAAAGCTGGAGGAACTACTGGAACCTTGCAGGTAAATACATTTTGTTTCTCATGATTGTGTGTCTATCTTTGCATTCTAGCTTTGTTTTCAAGTATGTTCTCCACCTCCACCTCTCTGTGTATTTTCATATGTAGTTTTTATGTTTGTCTCTGTGTGATTAATAGAAAAATACAGACTTGATCTTTCTATTGCAGATATGTTACCGAACTGCTGGGAGGAGAGCGGTATGTCTCTTGTTCCATGGTGTTGCCAGCCTTGTGTCATTTGTTCAGGATTATGGAGCCCTCAGATGATGACCCAGTCTACGTTTTGAGGTTTAAGAAGATTTTTACCACAGACCTAGCTCAGCGGAGGGACAGCAGCAATCTCACATGGCTGAAGATCGCTACTGCCCTTGATCCCAGGTTTAAAGATCTTAAATGCCTTTCCAAAGATGAAAGAAGAGAGGTGTGGGCATCAGTACATGACCTTCTGATGTCAGAGACAGATGCACACCAACCATCTGCTCAGACAACAGAGGAACCCTCACCAAAGAAGAGCAAGATGTCCATCTGCTTGCTGGGTTCTCCTGATTCAGATACAGAGGAAGAGGAAGATGCTATAGACTGCTGTCTGAATCTGTACAAAGCAGAGCCCAAAATTGACATAGGAGAGTGTCCACTACAGTGGTGGTTAAAGAGAGAAGGAGCACATGTCAGGCTGGCACCTATTGCACGCAAGTACCTGTCAACCCCTGCAACCACAGTGCCTTGTGAGAGATTATTCTCACTCTCAGGTCACATCATTCAAAAGAAGCGTGCTTCTTTGTCATCAGACAATGTAAACAGAATAGTCTGCCTCAGTAACTGGCTGAGTGCAAAGAAGGACTAATCCAGATTGCTCCTTTGAAGTGAAAAATGTTCAACATTCTGGGTTTTCAGCTGTGTCTTTTTGTGTTTTAAATACTGAGTTTTGTGCACCCTTTATTGTTATGATATTCACTTTAACCTGTAGGCCTGGGTTCAGTCACTGTTGATGGCCTTAAAGGTTTTTTGTAAGTTTTCACTGTGTTAAAGATTGATGAAAACTATTAAAATTCTCTTTGAATTTCAGCATACATTCTTTGTGTTTATTCTGCATTTACTTCATTGTGTTGCATAAATGTCTGTTACAATCTTAAAATATAAAGAATAAAAAAAATGTAATTGGAGCCAGGCTATTAATAAAGTAATTGAGATTAATCGCAATTAATAACAGAAAATTGTGAGATTAGTTAGTTAATTTTTTTTAATCTATTGACAGCACTAGTTATAATAGATTATAACAGGGATCTGGGCCTTCTTATGCAGGTGTGATTAAATTTCCATTGGGCGAAAACCCAACCAAACAAAAAAACTACACTTTCTTAAGGCAACAATATTTGAAGGTTTTCTATATGGTGGCCAGGTGTAAGATACAGGGAGTGCAGAATTATTAGGCAAGTTGTATTTTTGAGGAATAATTTTATTATTGAACAACAACCATGTTCTCAATGAACCCAAAAAACTCATTAATATCAAAGCTGAATGTTTTTGGAAGTAGTTTTTAGTTTGTTTTTAGTTTTAGCTATTTTAGGGGGATATCTGTGTGTGCAGATGACTATTACTGTGCATAATTATTAGGCAACTTAACAAAAAACAAATATATACCCATTTCAATTATTTATTTTTACCAGTGAAACCAATATAACATCTCCACATTCACAAATATACATTTCTGACATTCAAAAACAAAACAAAAACAAATCAGCGACCAATATAGCCACCTTTCTTTGCAAGGACACTCAAAAGCCTGCCATCCATGGATTCTGTCAGTGTCTTGATCTGTTCACCATCAACATTGCGTGCAGCAGCAACCACAGCCTCCCAGACACTGTTCAGAGAGGTGTACTGTTTTCCCTCCTTGTAAATCTCACGTTTGATGATGGACCACAGGTTCTCAATGGGGTTCAGATCAGGTGAACAAGGAGGCCATGTCATTAGTTTTTCTTCTTTTATACCCTTTCTTGCCAGCCACGCTGTGGAGTACTTGGACGCGTGTGATGGAGCATTGCCCTGCATGAAAATCATGTTTTTCTTGAAGGATGCAGACTTCTTCCTGTACCACTGCTTGAAGAAGGTGTCTTCCAGAAACTGGCAGTAGGACTGGGAGTTGAGCTTGACTCCATCCTCAACCCGAAAAGGCCCCACAAGCTCATCTTTGATGATACCAGCCCAAACCAGTACTCCACCTCCACCTTGCTGGCGTCCGAGTCGGACTGGAGCTCTCTGCCCTTTACCAATCCAGCCACGGGCCCATCCATCTGGCCCATCAAGACTCACTCTCATTTCATCAGTCCATAAAACCTTAGAAAAACCAGTCTTGAGATATTTCTTGGCCCAGTCTTGACGTTTCAGCTTGTGTGTCTTGTTCAGTGGTGGTCGTCTTTCAGCCTTTCTTACCTTGGCCATGTCTCTGAGAATTGCACACCTTGTGCTTTTGGGCACTCCAGTGATGTTGCAGCTCTGAAATATGGCCAAACTGGTGGCAAGTGGCATCTTGGCAGCTGCACGCTTGACTTTTCTCAGTTCATGGGCAGTTATTTTGCGCCTTGGTTTTTCCACACGCTTCTTGCGACCCTGTTGACTATTTTGAATGAAACGCTTGATTGTTCGATGATCACGCTTCAGAAGCTTTGCAATTTTGAGACTGCTGCATCCCTCTGCAAGATATCTCACTATTTTTGACTTTTCTGAGCCTGTCAAGTCCTTCTTTTGACCCATTTTGCCAAAGGAAAGGACGCTGCCTAATAATTATGCACACCTGATATAGGGTGTTGATGTCATTAGACCACACCCCTTCTCATTACAGAGATGCACATCACCTAATATGCTTAATTGGTAGTAGGCTTTCGAGCCTATACAGCTTGGAGTAAGACAACATGCATGAAGAGGATGATGTGGACAAAATACTCATTTGCCTAATAATTCTGCACTCCCTGTAGATTAACTACAGCTACAGAAATACACGGTCCAAAAACAATTATAGCCCACATATAGATTCTGCTCTCAGAACAAAAGCATTATTTTCTCTTGATCAAGTCCAATTTCTAAACATTTGCAAAAGGTTATAGCTATATAGTTTATATCCTACCAATTCACAGTTATTAAAGCCTGGAATAAAATAAAATACTATATACAGTAGAATAAAATAAAATAAATATACAATAAGATAAAAATAGAATACAAATACAAATACTATATACAACTGAGTAAAAATACAACGATGACAGAAAGGATTATTGCACTTAGTATTATTGCATATGTATGGATGTGTGTGCTTGATCAGTTAAAGTCTTTATTATGGAGTCTGACAGCAGTGGGGAGGAAAGACCTGCGAAATCTCTCCGTCCCACACCGTGGGTGCCGCAGTCTCCCACTGAAGGAGCTGCTCAGTGCTGTCACAGTCTGCTGCATGGGGTGGGAGATGTTGTCCATCAGGGATGACAGCTTAGCCGCCGTTCTCCTGTCACTCACCACCTCCACTGGGTCCAGAGGGCATCCTAGAACAGAGCTGGCCCTTCGGATCACCCTGTTCAGTCTCTTCCTGTCCCCAGCAGAGATGCTGCCGCCCCAGCAGACCACGCCATAAAAGATAGCAGAAGCCACAACAGAGTCATAGAATTTCTTCAGGAGTGGGCCCTCCACTCCAAACGACCTGAGTCTCCGCAGCAGGTACAGCCTGCTCTGCCCTTTCCTGTAGAGGGCGTCTGAGTTATGAGTCCAGTCCAGTCTATTGTTCAGATGAACACCAAGGTACCTGTAGCTGTCCACAGCCTCAATGTCCATACCTTGGATGTTCAGTGGTTGCAGTGGAGAATGCTTGTGCCTGCGGAAGTCTACCACCAGTTTCTTGGTTTTACTGGCGTTGATCTGGAGGTAGTTCAGCTGGCACCAGTCCACAAAGTCTTGGGTCAGACCTCTGTACTCCTTGTCGTCCCCATCAGTGATGAGGCCGACTATTGCAGAGTCATCAGAGAACTTCTGCAGGAAGCACTGGGTGGAATTGTGGGAGAAGTCTGCAGTGTAGATGGTGAAGAGGAACGAAGCCAGAACCGTTCCCTGTGGGGCCCCCGTACTGCAGACGACCCTGTCCGACACACAGCCCTGAGTCCTCACATACTGTGGTCGGTCGGTGAGGTAGTCCAGGATCCAGGTAGTGAGGTGATGGTCCACTCCAGAGTTCACCAGCTTGTCCTTTAGAAACGAGGGAAGAATGGTGTTGAAGGCACTGGAGAAATCAAAGAACATGATTCTCACAGTGCTTCCAGCGGTCTCCAGGTGAGCGAGGGAACGATGTAGGAGGTGAATGACGGCATCATCCGCTCCAATGCCAGGCTGGTAGGCAAACTGAAGTGGGTCCAGTGATGAGCTTATTAGGCGCTGAAGCTGAGCCAGGACCAACCGCTCCAGGGTCTTCATCAGGTGGGATGTCAGAGCCACCGGCCTGTAGCTGTTGAGGTCCTTGGGGCGTGAAGTCTTTGGCACTGGTACAACACAGGAGGTTTTCCAGAGCTGTGGGACTCTTCCCAACCTCAGGCTCAGGTTGAAGAGGTGCTCCATCACCCCACACAGTTGGTCCGCGCAGGACCTGACGACCCTCGAGCTGATGCCATCTGGACCCGCTGCCTTCTTGCCATTAATCCTCCTCAGTTCCCTCCTAACCTGGGTGGTTGAGAGAGACAGGCTGGAGCCTTGTGTTGAGTGTGTATTGGATGCTGTTGTTGGGGGTGGGGGGGAGTGAGCAGGGTGAATAGAGGAGGTGTGAAGTGTCTGAGGTGGAACAGCAGCAGTGGGGGTGGGTGAGTCTGCAGCCGATGTTGCAGACTGCCTCATGGCTGAGTCAAATCTGTTGAAGAAATGATTCAGTTCATTTGCCCATCTCACATCCCTCCCAGGCAGAGAGTTCTGCTGTTTGTGGCCCGAGATGGTTCTGAGGCCTCTCCAGACTTCACCAACGTTGTTTTGTTGAAGCTGGTTCTCCATCTTCTGCCTGTAGCTCTCCTTCCCATTCCTTATCAGTCCCCTCAGCTCTCTCTGCACCCTTTTCAACTCCTCTTTGTCTCTGGATTTGAAGGCCCTCCTCTTCTGCTTGAGGACGGTTTTAATTTCTGGGGTAATCCAAGGTTTGTTGTTGGAGAAACACCGTACAGTCCTGGTAGGTACAGTGTTATCCACACAGAAGTTTATATAGTCAGTAATGCATGTAGTAAGGCTGTCGATGTCCTCACCGTGGTCATCACAAATCACCTCCCACACAGTCGACTCAAAACAATCCTTAAGAGCCTCCTCGCTCTCCTCTGACCATCTCTGTACTGTGCGGGTGGCTGGTGGCTCCCTGCGCACTAAGGGCTCATACACAGGGACAAGGTGCACCAGGTTGTGATCAGATCTGCCCAGGGGAGGGAGAGGTGATGAACTGTATGCCTCTTCTGCATTGGCATACAGTAAGTCCAGTGTTTTATTGACTCTGGTTGGGCAGGTCACATACTGGGTGAAGGTGGGCAGTGTGGAGTCCAGTGAGGCATGATTGAAGTCCCCTGATATTATGAGAAGGGCTCTCGGTGATTGTGTTTGCAGTCTGCTGACCACAGAGTGGAGAGAGTCACAGGCTGCATCCGCGTTGGCCGAGGGGGGGACATACGCTGTTATCGCGATAACATGCGAGAACTCCCGGGGCAGGTAGTACGGACGCATGCTAACGGCTAACAGCTCAATGTCTCTGCTGCAGAGTTGCTCTTTTACAGTGATGTGCCCAGGGTTACACCATCTGTCGTTCACAAAAACTGCCAGTCCCCCTCCTTTCCTCTTACCGCTGTCTCTGGTCCTGTCCGCTCGCAGCAGCTGGAATCCCGGTAGTGTCACGCTTGTGTCCGGAGTTAGCGATGTTAGCCACGACTCCGTTAGCATCATGATGCTACATTGCCGGTACTCCCTCTGTGACCAGGTTAGCGACATGAGCTCATCCATCTTATTGGGCAAAGATCTTACGTTTCCAATAATTACAGAAGGAAGAGATGGTCGATATGTTGGCCATTTGTTGGCCATTTGTTATGGACTCTGTACAACAGCAATTCATGTTTGGTTCAAACTGGCAACTGTAAGTCAGACTTAATTCCCATGGCACTTGGACAGCACCAGGGCTGTCCTTTATCACCAGTTCTGCTTTTTGTGATGTGGTTGTCCTTGCTTCATCAGGTAGCCACCAGCTCACAATTGGATGTTTTGTGTTAAGCAATAGGAATAAGAATTAGCACAACCAAGTCTGAGGCCATCATTTCTGGTGAGAACAGGGTAGAGGGTCTACTCTGGGTCAGGGAGGAGCATCTCAGGGGTCTGGTTTATGAGTGTGTGGAAAGTGGAGTTAGAGACTTACAGACGGATTGATGTGATGTATCAATCATCAGCAATGATGAGTGATACTGTGCCAGTGTGTTCTAGTGAAGAGCTCAGTATGAAATCCAACTGTCAGTCTATGTTTCTACATTCACCTTATGGCTAAGTGCTGAGGGTAGTCACCAAAAGAATGAGATTGTGGATTCATGCAGCAGAAATGAATGCCTTCCATAGGGTGTCTGTGGTCTCACTTAGAAGGAGCTCGGTCATCTGGGAGAAGCTCAGAGTGGAGCTGCTACTCCTCCACATTGAAAAGAGCCAATTGAGGTGGTTCAGCCATCTGACGAGGATGCCTCCTGGGCAGCTCCTAGGTGAAGTGTTTTAGGCATGTCCTACCGGGAGGAGGCCCTGGGGGCAAACCCGAGACATGCTGGAGACATATCTCAGCTTGGGATGCCTTCATGTCCCCCAGGATGAGGTGAAAGATGTGGCTAAGGAGGGGGAGGTCTGAGCATCTTTGCTTAGACTGCTGCTTCAGTGACCCGGACCCAGATAAACAGCAAAAAATGGGTGATGGCACACAAACTATTCAGGTAGTGGTCTTCACTTTATTTGACACAGGCTTAACATTTACTTTATTATTTCCACTTCCAACATATGAACTAGAATAGATTCCTATTTTTACTTACTATTCCAGCTATTCCATGACATCACATATAAATCACAAAGGACAACTAAAGATTTCCATCTACATCATTTCCAATCTTAGACTTTTTTTCTTCACTGACATTAATTCCCTACAAATATTTATTTTACAAATTATTTTTTGCCCTTCGATTTGTCAGTGGTATAGTGTGTACTGTATGCGACAGTGACAAGGTGCTTGGTACCAAAAACATTTTCAAGTTGAAAGACTTTTGCAATTCACAGGAAAAGTTATATGCCTACAAACAGAATGATTCACTTGGTTCATTGTGGAGTACTTGCAGATGGCCGTAGAAAATAAATGAGTTTCAAAGTATGTGTAGGTGGAATATTTCTGTGTAGACGTGCTTTGCCACAAACACAATTATATGTCTAACCCCTGACAGCAGGTTGAGAGAGAGAGAAAGCAATAGTGTTTGCATATTTCATCTTCTACTCTCAAATCTACTTTGTGTGTATGTCGCTAAGCTTGTATGTGTGGGTTACAGTATAACAAGCCTGTTAGCTGCTAAATATTTTTATAGGCATATCCAGAACAGCAAAATAATAAAATGCAAAATTTGAGCTGATTTGATAATCTCATCTAACAGACAGTTGGAGCAATACGCAAAGAAAAACACACTGTTTGCGTTGGCATCGATTGTTCCCCATTAAGCCCCAGGTTGCACCAGCTCTGTTGAGGAACTAATTATGGTGGATACTGTCCAAGGAAGCAAACTACATTCCTGGACTGAAATAGCAATGTTTGTGCAACGATGTCTCTTGATAGATTAAAAATCTTTGGTGATAATAATAATAATAATAACAATCAACTGAAATTTTTGATCTGTAAAATGTTTTGTTCTCAACAGTCACGAGATTGGCAACAATAGTGGAATACACCAATTAGCAATGGTATAAAATGTCACATTTACTAAATGCAAAATGCACTTTTTCCCCCCTTTACCTTTAAAGGCTTTGCTAAGATTGGTCAGCATCTCCTTGGGCACAGTATTCCAGATATGAATCTGTTCAGTTTCACTGAAAAAGAAACACCTGTTTTAAAGTTCCCCACATTTTCATACTAAAGTAAACAATTTCACCTTCTTTATCCCTCAAGAAATAACAACTAAGTCAAGTTTATCAAATTCAGCATTGCCTCCCACAGGAAATCGCTTTCATGCTTCATTGTCAGAGAAGCTAGGGAAAATATGAACATTTTAGTTTCCTGCCTGAGCTGATTAACCACATCTGAGGGTGTATTTTTACAAAAATAGAAAAATAGTCAGGTGTTCTTGCTGAAAGCTGTTTTTGAAGGCCAGAAATAAGTGATTTTATCCAATGGACTGTGAGGGGGGAAACTATTTTCCTTTTTAATGTCAAAGCACACACACTGGATACCTTTAACATTTAAAGTCAGTATCATTTTGGCATTATTATTGTTTGGTATGTTCGATATAATGCCAGGGATAGTAAATCAGTAAGTTAGGCCTTTATAATTGTCATATATCAACAATCAAGTTTAATCTCCTTCTCTCTCATAACGTTAAAAAATGTACATATATTCATTGTGTATTTTGATTTGTTCATACATCTTTGTGTGTGTCTTTGTGTGTGTTGGGTTAATGAGAAAAATAACCTGCAAAGATAGTTGACTCTGACTTCTATTTGAATTTATTTAATTGCCTCTCTGGTTATTAAAAATGTGTTTTCAGACTGTACGACTCATAGTCAGATGGTGGAGCAGGAAATGGTAAATTCATTGCCGTGTGTTGCACCAGCTAAGGCACCACCTGCTCAACAGCATGTCCAAGGGGAATCACTGTAATCTATTACAAGCTCTCTCCAGAGCACAGCTTGTTTTGTCGCTCCATGCCCAGTGGGTAATTTGGAACCTAGCCCACTGTTTTCTAAAACATCCAGGACACTTATACAACAAAATGTTTCAAATGCAGAATCATACTCATTTCATTTAGTAAGCAAAAAAGTATAAATTGGCTTCACAAAAAAAAATACCTTTTGATAACACAGAAAATATTAGAGTGGACAAACATAGCAAGCACCTAATACTCAAACACAGATAGTTGCTATAGAAGAAAAAGCATTAAAGTATCTAAAACAATATAGAAGATATATATAAAAAATGGATGTGGGTGATTTTTTTCAAATATCATCCACACAAACATTTGCTTAGACTTTTAACAGTTTTAATTTCTACAGGGACAAGCTTCTTGTAATTCAGCAACTCTAACTATTATAATCATTCCACATATTTTTGTGACCCTTACACCACCCACACTTGTAAGATATTAAAGACATACTACAAAGACAACTTACAAGAAAAAGAGTTAAGCTAAACAAGATTATTGGAAAGAGTATTGACATCGGTGCCTTTATGTCTGGAGTCTAAAGACATGCTGTTAAATTGGTGACTCTAAATTAAGCATAGGTGTGAATGTGAGTGCAAATGGTTGTTTGTCTCTAAGTGCAGTTTCCCTGTGTGTACACCTGTCTGAGTCTATTGCTGTAGACACTATGGCAGCTGTGATAGACTCTATCCCGCTCATGACCCCGAATTGAATAAGCAACCGTATGGATGACGTATTGATGCTGAAACTGAATGATTTTGAAAATGTGGGGAAAAGGAAAGAAATGACGTTAATAGAAACAGAGAGAACATGTCTTGCTTTTGTAAAAACTGTATTTGAAAAGCCAAAGTATCCCAACAGCCTTTCATCAGCTAAATTAATAAAAACATGTGAATTTAGATTGAATTGTATTTGTCTGCCAATTCATTTTACTGTAATTTCAAAGGTATCTCTTTATGTTACTTATAATCACCAATCACATCATTAGGTAGTGGGGTAAAACTGTTGGGAAACAGAACTGTCCAGGGTTGACCCTTCAAGTGTGGAAAGAAAAGAATAGACTGCTTACATTTTAATCATTCAGAGATTATGTGATTGAATAATATAGCAGCTCAGTTCAACTTTAAAGGAGCATTTTGCTTTATTATAAATTGTCACCTCTAGCTGACTAAATTATTGATGTTAGTAAATATAACTCTTCTTACTAATGGCTAAATTCATTAAGAACCAGCACAGAAATGGCAACTACCAACATGAAAGCCATTCTCTAAAAATAAACATTAAAAACACCAATTAAAAGTTTTTATATGCTTATATGGTTCTGTGTAGGCCTCAAGCATATGTTGACTTGCTAAATTGGCACTCAGTCATCATACCTAAGCCTATAAAGGCAACGTGTGCATGTGCATTTGCTATTCTTTTTGTAGGCCATGTGTGCCCCACTCCACCTGGTCCTATAACTACTCTATTATATACGAGCGAGCTTCTGCACTGTGAGCACTTTGATGTGTGTAGCCGTCCCATCTGCAAATTTAGTTTATCGTGTTTCTGAAGTAACTTTACCAACATTGGAATTTGGGTTTACATTAAGTTCACCCTTTACTTATCTGTGTGGCGTACAAATTGGCCCAGCGAGCAGATGTTTTGTGCTGGAGTGGAGCTCTGAGTGAGTGGCAATGAACAGAGTTTACAGCGAGCTTTTTCATTAGACTGCAAGATGCTTAACAGTCAGCAAAAGTGTCATCAAATTTGGCTCAATGTGAAATTAGTGTTCGTCAGACTTTTTGCCCCATCGTGCCTCCTATATCTGCAGTAGCTGAACAACATATATACTTGAACTGAAAAACAACAACAACAAAAACATCTAAACACACGCTAAGCTTCAGAGGTGCAGCTTTCACCAGCAGCAGATTGTGGCAGAATGGCTAAATAAATCAATAGGGTCCCTTTCACTGGTGCTATTGAAAACACAATATCCATGTCTAATCTTATGGATAGACTACAAAGGGAAAAGCAGCTGCATCATCCAGAAAGTATAAGGAACAAAAACTACACTGGCTCTAGCTATGAGCAGGAGTGTACCTCAAACAAGCCATCATACCTGCCTAATCAAAAGTAAAGAAAAAAATATTTTTATTCTTGTTCAGCCAGTGGAAAAAGCAGCACAGAAAACAATTTCTGCTGTCTGAATAGGTGACCTACAGCCCACCTCCAAAATCTCTCACCACCCACCCCCCTACCATCAGAGGTACAAATACAAAGAGCAGGGAAACAGACTGCCGTGCTTCTGAGAACGTGATGAGGTGTTCAACTATGAACTCGGAGCAACAAGTACAGCATACACATACAAACAGACCCTCTGGTGCCAAAAAAAAAGAAAGAAAGAAATCACACATAAGCAACAACGTGCTCTGCTCATGTAGATGAGCCAGTATGTTGTTTATGCTTATTATTCTCTAACAGTCTGCATTTCTGTGTAGTTCACTGTATCTGTTGTAGCTGCTTATGTGCTGATAGTGTGTCCTGATGCTCTCTCTTTCTCATTTAACAAATCAACAGGTCACTACTGATTGTGTTTTGGTCAGTTTAAACAGTTATTCCTTCCATTAAATCTGTCACGAAGTCACAACTGCGTGTATTAACTTTTCAATTTGATGTCTAATAACTGTAGAAATGTTATTTGTAATATTCTTCAGAATTTCTAGTTGAAATGCACTGAATGACCAGTTTTAGAACATGAATACAAAATTCATTTCCTTAATATAGTTTTGTCAGACTGTTTACGACAAAAATTAAGTGCTTGATAGAGAAAATGCCATCATCTGAACAGCGATCCTAACCAAGTAGGATACTAATCGTTCTAGTAGCAGCACAATTAGTATCCTAATCATGCTACTAGTAGGGTTATAACATTAGGTGTTGGTCTTGTCAGAGTTACGCATGCAGAAATTTTTCCCTGCCATCCAAACCTATAGGCCTGTTTGTTGGTCTTTAGCACCACTGCATTTGACCACAGTGAAATGTCTTAAAATAACTGTAAAGAAGGTTGTTGGTGCACACATTTGATATACATGATTTTTTTTGTCTAATAAGTTAAAATAGGACATTTTTAAGATGTATGTCACATTAATGTAATAATAATAATAATCAGCGTCATCATCATAATAAAAAAGTATTATATACCAAGGAATACAAACTTTGTTTCAACTTAAATTTTAATTCTAATTAATTCACAGACTTGAACATCTGTTATGTAGTACACAGGCAGAGAAATTCAATGGGAAGAGCAAAAAAACCAAAAGAATGGCTCCATTTTCTAGATGGGTGACTTTGCTTCCACACCTAAAACAAAATATGGAAATGAGTATCGTTACAGGTTAAACTGGTATTTGGCATGCGTGGGAACCCTAAAATCGCAGTGGTGCAATATGTGGAATGAACATGCTACAATAACTTCTGCTGCTCTTTGTAGATTTTTTTTAATTGATTTTTTTACAAGATAAGCCTGGATTTTCTAGTCTTAAATAGTGTAAATCTGGAACTCTTATCAGCATCGTCACCTTAAATTTATTGAATTGATGTTTAGTATCAATTCACCTGATGATACCTTACACTGACAATTAACACCACAGCTGCTTTGCGCAAGTCCCACATAATGCATTACTTTAAACTTCACCACAGTACTGCAAACTAAGCACAGTAGCCTGCACTAAACTGCACTTTCATGCAGCCTTGTAATAACATAAATGAGTTTATGTATTTTTGGATTTGATTACCTGTAATCCCTGTTACTCCCGTTATGCTTGTTTCTCTTTTGTATCGCTAGCTAGATGCTGAAGTGCAACATCTACACCAAAAACAGCATTCTGGATTATTCCAACTCAGTTTAAAATCTGACTACAATAAAATAAATGATGCATGCATTATATGATTTTTGGCCCTTTCATCTCTTTGTCTGTGATAAGCACCATTAATAGTTATACCAATAGGATCTTCTTTTATGTGTTATTGTTCATTTATTTTTATATAATTTTGATGATTTTAGAAAGAATCCCCCTCAGATGTCTTAAACCTGAAGTAAGATTTAAGCCTGTTTTGAAAATGTAGAGATAATTGTGTTAAAACGTTGGGAGGAAAAGTAAAAAGTCAGAAAAATACATTTTCAAGTAAGTACAGATATATGAAAATTCTACTGCAACTAAGTATTTCTACTTCATTACTCCCTATTTTGGGGGCAATTTGAACACATAAACAATAAAGCCCTAATTAGTAATTGTTTCAAGAAAAATTTGAAAAATTAGGAAGAATAAGCATTACCTGAAAAATACTGTCACTGAAAGCCTGATAACATAATGAGTATTTACATTTTACCAAAGTCATATCTGTGGTTAAATAGTAGATAGTCTGGTTCTAATTTAGCGCTTCTCTAATCTATCAGAGGTTTGTAGATCCTCAGTGTTGCATCAGCTATTATTATTTTGAACTGTGGAAACAAAAATTACACTAGTCCTTTAAGATTACCATCTGTAATAGCAACAGTTGCACTATTGAAATTTACGTTACCTTACTTTACTGTTGCATTTATATATTTGTAGCTCAGCTCCTACAGCATTTTGTACTATCCATTTATTATATTTTATCAACAATTTGATTAGTGTAACTGCCCTTTGGCCCTAGCACGAATAGAATACAGGGGCTCTATAGCTCAAGGATTACACTAAATGATGTGAATTCATTGTATTTCCAGGAACATGCAGTTCTTCATTTTACAGCGGGTTGTATATGTGCATGAACAGTAGACTTATTTAAATAAACTGAATTTCAATTACCATGAAGTATGGTCTCACAACAGTAACTTTGCAGAATTATACATTTCATGTTTTATGTACAGGATTTTGCACATGCTGAGGGCTGTCTGAGGGGTGTCTCTAGCAATAGTTCCCACCAATGTTCCCTCTGATTTTTCATGTGTCCGAGCGAACACACAAACTCCCTGAGCGCTCCCTTGGACCACTGTGAGCAACAGCAGATGTGTGCACTGTGGTCACGCCAGCATAGAATCCATCCAAGTTACATGGTTTATTAAAATAATCAAATTACAGCATTTACATTTATGTTAGACTACTTTTAAATAACTGCTTTAGCCCACTTACAATATCAAAGGCAAAATATCGAAGTCTCTGGCAATTCTCTACAAGGTTAAAGAGCTCATAAATCAAACATTATATACTCTCTATTGTTCTATTATACTGCCGTACATGACATACTGTGTGGAAGTGTGGGGAAACACATATAAGACACACACTCATCCAATATACATTCTGCAAAAAAGCGCAATAAGGATAATAAATAAAGCTACTTCAAGAGAACCATCAAATCCACTTTTTATCAAATTAAATATTCTCAGATTTAAAGATTTGGTTGACCTAAGAACTGCGCAAACAATGTACAAAGCAGCGAATAAATCTTTGCCCCACAACATTCAGAACTTGTTCCAAATAAGACCAAATACTCATGACCTGAGAGGAATCCTTATGTTCAGCAAGCCAGTAGTAAGGACAAATATAAAATATCAGAGCATTACAGTCAGAGGAGTTAGTGTGTGGAACACCTGTACAGATGAAATCAAGACAAGTACATCAATACAAAAATTGTTCAAATTCACGATTGTTCAAAAATAATAACTTGCATGAATATACGAAATCTTCCTCTCAGTGACTGAGTTGTCTCATTGTGTCCTCATTTTTTTATAGATCAAGGCCTGAGTAACCCAACCTTAAGTGTTCATTAAGGTGTTTGTCACATAGATATAAAATAAGCTCAGAGATTAAGCGGGTGTTATAGACAGGGTGATTAGTTTATGTAAAAATGTAGTTTGTTGTTGTTCTGGTTTACGTGCTGAAAATGGTTTTATTTGTGTATGTTCAATGTGTTAGACTTGTACATAGTTAACCATATATGATCAAATAATGTTGAATTCAATGAAATTTGAAATAAGGGGGTTGGAACAAGAAACGTGTAAACTTCATCCTACTCCTTTTCGAGCACATGCATTCTGTAGACATAGATATATACATGAAAACTTGATGATTTTTACGTTTTTTTAGTTTTTAGTTTTTCTCTGTTGTTATTTCAATTATATTTGCATGTTCAAATAAAATTATATCTATCTAAAATTTAAAAAAATCTTGTTCATGACCTGTGTAGTATGTTAACACTATTGGAAGTAACAATAACTTGAACTAAACTATTGACTACACTACACACTAACTACACAAGATTTGCACTAAACGTTGCAAATCTCTCACATCTCAAAACACCGCCGTCACTCCTAAAACTTCCCTCTTCCTAAACATGTAAATGCCACGTTGCCATATCCTTTTTTTGATTGGTCGACATGGTACATTTTCCCACCAATAGGAGAGGGCGGGGGGGTTTTTTGGTTTTGGTTTTGCTCACAGGCGGAGAGTGCTTTCCAGCGTTTTCCTTATAAAACGTTGTTTTTACCGTTTCTTCCCGCAGTAAATGTAAACAACGATAGTATTCAGGAAGAAAACCAAACATTGCATATATTTTTATCATAACTCTGGTTTTACGTGGCCTATCAACACAATTTAAAAACTGGTATGAAGTCCACACTTTTTCCGTCAATTGTTCTGTCTGTCCTGCTCACATCTCCAATGGTTGTACATGTTGTCATTTATATGGCTTCACTCCCCATCAGCCACGCCACTTTTCTAGCTAAAACACCGGTGTTGGCACATATGGACGCTGTCATAGCCTGTCAACAACGTTGATTAGCTGCGTATATATGAGTGTGAATCGCATTATTGGCTGGCCTATGGGATAAGGTGGCATCGTTCTATTCCCATACGGGAGCAGCCGGTCACTTACTGACTAACACTGCAAAACAGAATTGTTAAAGTATTAATTTACATTGGTTCCCACTACTATATTTAATACTTAATTACCTTGCATCCAATACCATCTCACCCTATGACTACTGCACCAAAATATCTCCTCTTAGAAAAATTAGTTGTGAAGAAAGACTGAAAATAAGTTACAAATGTCCTGTAGCTTGTCTTCAAAGAATGTGAATTCTCATCCAACACATGACTTCTTTTTATCAAGGTAGCTTGCTTCCTTCTTTCTTTTGATGTGTGTCATACTAGCTGTAATTGATTCCACTCAGTTCTGTCATGCTTTTGCCTGCAATTTGCACTGCAATATGCCACCCTTAACTTTTTGAACCCATAGCATAATGGAAAGGCTGTGGGGCCTGTGAAGCATGAATTATCACCTGGTCTTGCACATAATGCTGCTGGCACAAGAACACACACACACACACACACACACACACACACACACACACACACAGGCATTCAGTGTGTCTTCTGCAGTAAGATCTAGACCTGATGATGATATTGAAAGGACATGTTGTTTATGCAAGCTCTATACACATCAACAGTAATTCAATATGCAATTTCTTGTACAGACATTGTATTTTTTTAAATTTATTTTTCTATTTTACACCATGAAAAGTGAAAATGTAATCAAAGCTTCTGTGAAGGAAATGTAATAAACTGATTTGTGTATAACCTAGGCTCTAAACATTGAACTTAAAAATAATATGAATATTACACACTGGGAATTTTATCTTATCGCACCTGTTTAAAACCGGACAAGTATGAAATGTTATGCTTCACACTGATTTATAGGTTCCTGTAGTTAAAAGGGTAAGAATCACATTTTTTCAGTCTACTAAATTTGTCGATTTCTACTCAGAAAAAAGTGAAAACAGCAGCACTCTCTGAAAAAAATTGTTCTATATTTATTAAAGGGCAAAACAGATGGACGCGTTTCAGCAATAAGCCGTCATCAGCAAAAAAGATGGATGCTGAATCTTTTTTGCCCTTTAATAAATATAGTGAAAAAAAATTTTTTCAGAGAGTTCTGCTGTTTTCTTTTCTATATTCCTTAACGTGTATGCCTTTAAAGTTTTGAGGTTGAGTGCACTATTACTCTGTATTCTTTGTACTCATTGCCAATGGTCCAACGTTTTGTTTGTGCTGATGCTGCTTTTCACAAATACAAAACTTCGTGATGTAAAAAATGTTGGCTGCCATGGAAAGTCTTTGAAATCTGTGGTGCTTATATAAATAAATTCTCTTGTTTTTATTCTGTCAGTCTCCTGATTACTTGGATTCAGTGATATTTCCAAGATGAAACAAGTCACAAATTTGGGTTGACAAGCAGAGAGGCATTATGTATGGGAAGAAAATGTGTTCAATGTTATGTTTTCTCTTCCTTTTTACATAAGTGTGGGCTTCCTCCCCACAAAGTATTTGGGAAAAAGTAGGAGGGGTATTATTTTGCATGTAATCCACTGTTCCACTGGCAAAAACAATCTTTCTTGATTGTCTTAAATATAGAATTTGACTACGTGGCTTTTCGAAACTTTTCTTTACTGATAAATCTCACACTGGTGAGATTAATTGGTGAGCTGATATGATCAGTGTGACTTTATTTTCAGACAGATGAAGCTGTACCACCTTCTCCTACACCGGTGTCATTTTGATGAAGAAGGTAAAAACCTATACTGGCATTTAAATTCTAGTCTAATATGATAATAACAGAAATGTGCATGCTACCTGAAAATATTTACCCTTTAAATATTCCCTAGGGCAAAAACAAAATCATAAATGAACACTCCAAGCATGCGCGCGCAGGCACAGGTTGAACAGCCTATGCAAATGGTAACCCAGAAACAAGTGCAGCCTAGAGGAGGGAAGAGACGAAAGATAAAACAAAGTGACTCTGTTCTTTGCACTAACAGTATACACTGTAACCCAAAATGTTTTTCAAAGTCAGCTTGGGGCTAAAAAGTCATTTGTTTAATGGTTTCTGCTCAGCAGGATACCAACAGTCTATTTTTAAAGAGTGATACTGATAGAGGGACCACACCTTCAGAACACAGAGTGCATTGCACCACAGTATATCCCCAAATGGCCTCAGCAAAAGTGCAGTTGCTCAGTTCCAGTGCATGTTTCTTCAATAAGGACATTGAAATTGGATGACTTTTTAAAACACTTCATGGTGACTGGGTGAGAACAATGAAAGAATGAAGTGCAAGAGGTAAAGACTGGGAGACATCGTGAAAGAAAGAGGCACCTTAACCCACTGTATATCTGCTTGAATCAAAGGCCAATGCAGCCTTTTCTCTCTTTTCATCCCTTTGTCTCTGCACTACCTATTTCCTCTCTCAGTGGTCACAGATCCTTTTCTTAGTGACTACAGCTCTCATCAGCAGAAATCAGAGGAGCTGAGAACGAGAGGATCTGAGTAGATCACTGCTACCACCTAGAGGTCTCAATAATGATGGCATCGGATCACATAATAATACGGCATTGACCACTTATCTTAAAAGCTTTCCTGGTTTGCACATTTCAGAAGCAAACTTGATACATACACACATTTCTACCTTGTCCATCAAAGCTACCTGGGTTAGACTGAAAGTGTCAAGGCTCCAGACAGATAAGGTTTCAGTTTCAAAGCAGCCAACCAGGACAGAATTTCTTGCATTTAAGCCTCTGCTGCTTTGGAAAAAAAATCCACAGACTCTACTGCCCCCCTTTAACCCTCTCAGGCTCAAATTAAACTTTTTGTTGCTAATGCACAACCAAGTCCTGCAGTGGTACTTCTGAGTAAAAACACTCATAAGATATGTATGTGGGGTAATCAAGTTGTTAGTTTTTAACTGTTGCAAATCGGCAACGCCTGCCTTGAGAGGGTTAAATTTACATAACAGTTCCAGATAGGCAAGCAACTACTTCATGGGGCTTATTCCTACCTGGGGAGACCAGGGGGATGGTGAGAATCGGTTTCTTTGATTTTGTCAGTGCTTTAAAACTATCGGGCTTCTCCTGCTTAGGGAGAGGTTTATAGCAATGCAGAGTATGGACTACCTTAAAAGGCTTCAGTTTGAGAGGCCATCATCTCAGTCTTACCGAAAGAAGGTAAAAACAAGGAAAACTGTGATTCTTATCGCCCAATCTCCATCTTAAATGTTGATTATAAATTATTTACATCTATAATTACAAGACGCCTAGAGCTGTTCCTTCCTGACCTGGTGGATGAAGACCAGACAGGGTTCATTAAGGGGCGACAGACACAAGACAATATACGACGTACATTGCATATAATTAATGAAGTTAATAGAGAAAAAATCCCAACAGCCTTAGTGAGTTTAGATGCTGAAAAGGCTTTTGACAGAGTCTCTTGGATATTTCTTTTTGCTGTTTTGAAGAGAATGGGCTTTGACAGTATCTTCATTAAGTGTATACAATCCCTGTATCATAGGCCAATGGCTAGAGTTAAAATAAATGGGGACTTGACAGACAGCTTTGAGCTCTTTAGAGGAACTAGGCAAGGTTGCTGTTTGAGTCCAGCTCTTTTTGCTTTGTATATTGAGCCTTTGGCTCAGTATATACGGCAAAGTACAGACTTAAAAGGGGTTTTTGTTTCCAAAATTGAACAACGAATAGGTCTTTTTGCAGATGATATAATTATATATCTACAGGATCCTGATACGACCTTTCCTTGGCTGTTTAAAGCATTAAAATATTTTGGTAAAAACGCAGGATATAAACTAAACATCGTAAAGACTCAAGTACTCTGTCTGAATTATTTCCCCAAAGAATTATTACAAAATGAATTTAAATTAAAATGGGATTCAAATAAGATCAAATACTTAGGTGTCTATTTAACTAGTGATACAAGTACTTTATACGAGGCAAACTATGTGAAGTTTAGTAACACAATCCAAAAAGATCTGATTAAATGGGCTCCGCTTGTCAAGGACCTTAGCTCAAGAATAGAGGTAATAAAAATGAATGTGCTTCCCCGGTTATTGTACCTATTCACCTCATTACCAGTCCAAATAACAGACGCACAGTTTGGTAAATGGGATAAATTAGTTAGTAGATTTATTTGGAAAGGGATAAAGCCAAGAATAAGATTTAAAATACTCCAATCAGGAAAAGAAAAAGGAGGACTTGCCCTCCCGAATTTCAAGGAATATTTCTATGCAGCTCAGCTGAGATATACTGTTTATTGGTGTTCATCAGAATATACTTCAAAATGGAAGCATATAGAGTTAAATTATTGCCTATCATGTCATCCACAAGCAAGATTGGGAGAAGAAACTACCCAGCCCACGAACAAAAATCTCATCACTGAATTTACTATTAAACTCTGGTGGACAATAATGAAGAAATATAGAATTACAGAAGATTGTAAATTGCTGATTTGGCCTGCATACTCTCGAAAATTCCAAAGTGGACAATGGGATAGCACATTTTTAAGATGGGTCAATAAAGGAATTACAGCAATGTGTACATTAATAGATGGGACAACATTTAAATCTTTTGAGAATCTACAGAAACAATTCGGATTGGATAAATCAGATTTATTTAGGTACTTTCAATTAAGACACTTTTACAATACAGAAATTAGAAAGAAGCTTTCGAGAGAAAGAAATCGTATAATAGGAACAATAACAGGTGCATATAAAAATCTTCCATCAGGAATTCTGTCGAAATTATATGATGGCCTACAAAATTCGAATAGGAATGAAACATTATATATTAAACAAAAGTGGGAATCGGAACTACAAATTGAGTTGTCAGAGGATGATTGGCGATCCTTATGTCTCACACAGCATAACTCCACTAGCTCTAGACGATGGAGAGAATATGGCTGGAAAAATGTGATTAGGTTTTTTATTACTCCGTATATTAAAAGCAAGCAGTTAAAAACACCCCAACAATGCTGGAGATTATGTGGAGACTGGAACGCCAATCACTCACATGTGTTTTGGAAGTGTAAATATATTAAACCATATTGGGAAAGAATCGCGGCAACAATGACGAAGGTGCTGGGGTATGAAGTACTGTGTGAGGCACGAGTAATGTATTTTGGAATATGGGAAAATGTAAAAAAGGAGGACTGGTATTTGTTTAAGATTATGTTGTTGTCAAGCAAAAAGGTGATAACAAAGAATTGGCTGAAAAGCGATCCTTTAAAACTGGAAGACTGGATGGACGTAATCGAGGACATATATACAATGGAAAAAATGACTTACACTCTGAGACTGAAATCTGACAAACACCGAAAACAGTGGACAAAATGGATAATTTATAAGTCTCAGTCAGCCTTATAGGGCGGGACCTCTCGTGTTTTTTTTTTTTTTTTTTTTTTTTTTTTTTTTTTTGTGTGTGTTTGTTGTTGTGTTATTATTATTATTGTCTTGTCCGTATGCAATACAAAGGAAAAAGTACAAAATAAAGAGTTATAAAAAAAAAAAAGGCTTCAGTTTGTCTGATAATAAGGGAATGTTTTCTGCATGGTGCAGAGTAACATGGGGACAAGCCAGTAGATCTGCACTGTCACATTACATACCTCAGACTCAACTCCAGGTCGGTATATTTCCACAAAATCTTGCAGTGACGCCAATATCACTGGTGGTGAGGCCGTGCACAAGAGCACAAAGGATTGTAAAGTGCAAAAAAAAAAAAGAAGTTGGGTCTGTTGTAAGGCTGAGTGTGGACAGAGAGTGGCAGGGGGCAGAGTAGAGATCAAACGCCATTCCATGTCTCTCACCTCTTTCTCTTTGTAATGAGCTGATGCTGCTTTGGGCAACTTGGGCTTCACCTCATCTCTTCAAAAGATGCAAAATGGGTGTTTTTACTTAAGGCTTTGTGCTCAAGGCCACTAAAGTACACGGTGCTTTTGTCTAAAACTGTCAGACCTTCAGCAATTTAGAATGCAGGACTATTGGCATTTTAATACAATCCCCTCAGAAAACAAATGACCCTGTGGGTTCTTTGTTTAAGCAGCTTATTGCAACCTATGGTACTCTGTTGTGACAGCACCCTCTAGTAGTGCTAGATGAAAAACCCAGGAGACCAATGTTTCTTCCTAATTTAACACCAGTAGAGAGTGTATCTTTTAAAGCTGGCTATTCCAAACTTGTTATCATAATATTGCTGTTTTATCAAAGCTGGTGGCATCTCACTGATGCACACAAGGTGTTCTTAGACACTGGCGCTGTGATGAACTCAGTAACTTTTCACATGTGGAAATAACCCTTGGCATCACATCACATTTGATCACACTGGGTAAGAGTCATTTCAACATGCTAGGTCATCATGGATGAGCAACTCATAACTATGATGTTTCCCCAAACTTCATCAAGCAGTTTTCAGAACTACATGAAACCATGGAGTTCTATGGTAAAATTTAATGAAAACTAAGTAAAATAAGAGTTATATGAAAAATACCTTTGCAACATGTTTTTCAATTTTGTAATTTCTTTTTTTAATTTTAGAAAATTTACCTGATAATAAATATAATAATTTGAAAAATAATTTGACATTGACCAAAATTAGAATACCCAGAGGGTAAATTAAAATAAAATGAGATAACGGGCAGCAGGTGGTGGTTAGCAAGAAGGTCCTGAGCTCGACTCCATCAGCTGGCCAGGGGCTTTTCTGTTTGGAGTTTAGATGTTCTCCCCATGTTTGTGTGGCTTCCTAACACAGTCCAAAGACATGTAATTAGTAGGGTTAAGTTAGTTGGTGAGTCTATATTACCCATAGGTGTTTGTGAATGCTTGCCCGTCTCTCTGTGTTAGCCCTGCATTAGACTGGTGACCTGTCCACAGTGTACTTCACGTTTTGCCCTAAAGCAGGGATGGGCTCCAGCTCCCCTGTGACACTGAAGGATAAGTGGAAGAGAATGGAAGGATGAATGAGATAACATTATTGCAAAATAATGATAAAATTTAATGAATAAGACAAAAAAAATAATGTAACATCCAGGCAGCGGTGGAAGGTTGTTTTACAGTCTGTACGCAGTGGCGTGTCTAGAAAATTTTTGTTGGGGGGGCCAGGTAGGGGCACAGATTTGGAGAAGGGTGGCAGATTTAATTGGCAGATAATGTTAAAAAAAAAAATTCTACCAACCCTTAACCATAATTCAATAATCCTATAAACCTAATAACCAAATGCACTTTTAACTCTTATTAGAATGAGATTTTAACCACTACGGTGCAAAGTTTTTAGATACTGCGTTGATAAAGTACAAGAGATACAATCAGTGCTTTGTCAGTGTTTACTCAGCATTCAAGGACAGCAATATTTGCATAGTATTTTTACTGACATATAGTGCACATATGTTTTGGGCAAAAACATTTTTGAAAATTAAAATACGAACATTTGTAACAAACAATTGACAAATTAGCCAATGCCAATGCAAAACGTTATCTGCCTGTTAAAAAAAGAAGATAATCTTCTCACAAACTGGTGTTTGATTTTGAAACAGGAAAAAAGTGGGGAAACAAATGAAAAGACTAATATTTGAATAAAACCTGAAAGCAAGTAAATACTTTCTATGCTGCCTTATGGTAAACTTTGGTAATATTGATAAAGAACAACACTGGCTGATGATAAAATACAGTCAGCTGGCATGGTGACACTGCCAGTATTAACCTGCAGGGCTGGACTGGGACAAAAAAATTGGGCATTTTTACTACAGACCGACCCACCAGGTAGTAAAGCCATAAAGACTTTGACTGAAAACAAACGCTGTTGTGACAGTGATGTACAGTCTTGTTGGTATATGTATGATTTCTATACATTTTACGTCAGATAAAAACTTTGGTTGTAAGATTTAGATAATTATTTAATAAAAACTAGGTATTTTAAATGAGAATAAGAAAGAAAAGTATTTCTTTGTGCCCACCTTTCCCTGTTAATGCCCTACCTGGCCCCCTGGCAAAACTTTGCTAGACCCGCCCCTGCACAGTTACCAGCTGTCAGCTACATAAAAAAGGATCCTGGGGTTATTTGTCTCTCGGAAACAGTTCATAACTTCCCTTCAACTCATTCATGTCACCTAAAAGGTAAACCTGTTTCTCCATCACCTGTTCAGCTCTGATGGTTCAGTAAGGACATCTCCTGGTTTCATCTTCATGTTTCCCTCTCACCACATATCTAAACAGACATCATGACCAGCAGCTTTACAGCTGTGGCTCCAGCAAACATCAGCTGATACTAGAAATTAATATTAAATACATTCTAACAACAGCTGATCAAGCTTAAACGTGCTGCTGTTGTTTAGCGCGACATCCGCTGGTTTCCTCTTTCTGGCGCAAAGTGGGCGATAAACAAGAGAGAAAAGCCGATCAGCTGATCATTGATCAGTTTCATGATTGAAGTAGCAACAGGAGAGGGAGGGGGAGAGAATGAGAGAAGAAGAGGCAGCTGTGCAGCATAAAGACAGAATAAATCCAGCTTTGTGTCTTTTTTCCATTCTAGCTAAAGTCCGGGACAAACTGCGTCTCTTCTCAGCTCAATACGAAACGCGTAATATTTTCTCTGAATGAGGGACCATTCCATTTTTTTAAGGAGCCGTTGGCAACTCTACTAACTAACCTTATGAATAAAATAAAGTTCACTATCAGTAACATCATAGCACCCACCCAGCTGTATAAAAATTCCGTCAAACTGGCTAGAACGCAGTATGAGTTATTGCAACTGACAGTAAAAAGTCAGCAACATGAAAATAAACTCCACCTAAATTTGGTTTATATCTGACCCAGATAGACTGCAGGTCATAACTTCTTACCTGAAGTTCAGTTCACCTGACAATCGGACTGGTGGCTGCTTCGGGTCTCTCCTCCTGCCTCCCCTTCCCTCATCCACCTGTTGCCTCTGTGGAAGCCCCGTCATAGCCACCACCAAACAACGGAGTTATTTCTACACATCGACCTGCATCTGGCCAATCCACCACCTCTCATTGTTCATGCCATTACAAAAAAAATAAAAAATAAGTCACTGGGGATATGCCCGGTATGCCCGATGGCCAGTCCAGCTATGTTAACCTGCAACCAAATCTGCAGCTCCATACAGCAATGTTACGACTTAGATTATATCTTATAACTCATAACTCTTATGTTAGCTGCCCTCTGTAGCATACTGTCTGAAATATTCCACAGCTGCAATAATTCTTTAAGTGTATTTTTTTTCCTTGGTATTCTAATTTCACCGAAGTTTACTAAACTCAACAAACTTGATATTACTTACCGGGACATTTATTCTGTCCTCATTTTCTTTCACCGAAAAATTGTTTCCTGCAGTGCCATCTTTCGCGCTTGGCTCTCCTACCTTTGCTAACGTGATGCGCATAGCGCAGAAGCGATGCTGCATTCACTTACACTCGGATATCTGAGCGTCACCGTGAAAACATAATCGGACATTTGATATTTGATTGAATTTTATTGTTTTGCCTTTGGGGTGGCACCTGGGGTGGCCAGTCTGGTTTGGGGGGTGGCCTGTGCCCCCCCAGGCCACCCCGCTGGACACGCCATTGTGTACTGGAAAAGACAACTTCGTTAATTCTGAAACAGGAGCGTTACTATGAGCCATGTTTGTGTTTTCTCATCAGGAATCTGTTAAACTTGGGTTAATTAAAGATGTCAACACAATTAAGGCCAGATAAACCTTTAAATTATTACACTGAACTTCAGAGTATTTAAGCCCTCTCAGAGACAGGAAATGCAGAATGACCACAGGGATCAGGGATTTAGAGACCCTCAATTCACAGTTCTGGTAACAAATGTAACAAAACCTTGTACACATTGCAAAAAAAACAAACAAAAAAAAACTGGCTGGCTCTTACATTTACATTTCATACTAGCATGGTCACATATCTATACATGTGCATTCTCACATGGCGAAATATGTGATTGTGTGATTGTTTTGTTTGTGTTTTTTCCCCCAAAACATTACATACATCTAATTTACCAGTGGACACACTGGTGCACACACAAACACAGAGGGTTTTTTTTTCCTGCCAGCTGGGAGACGTGGCTCCCATGGCTCAAATATTGTCACAGAATAGTGTATAATCTTTGGAACAGCTGTGGCTGGAGATAAAACCTTAATCAGGTGAAGGGAGCTCAGTAATATAATAACCTGAAGCTAGAGAGTCACCATAGACACAAAAGAGCACTCATTGATAATCTTCAGGAGCTTACTTACCTGCATCCCTATCATGGACCACAAATAGAAGGACATGATTAGACGACTCACCAATAAATATATCATTACCTTGTTAAGTGCTCAAATATAGTGAAAAATGTAGAAAGACAGAGGAAAATGTATGAGTGTTTTACTGAGACACATCTAAAAAACACGCATATTTCAAAAGACCCCTTTAGAATCATACAATACACATGAAAAGTCATTGGACATGTTATTATCATCATGATTAGAATTATAAAATGAAAGAAGGAGAGGATATATATATATATATATATATATATATATATATATATATATTAGGGGTGCAACGATATTCGTATCGATATTGAACCGTTCGATACAGTGCTTTCGGTTCGGTACGCATATGTATCGAACAATACAACATTTGTAATTTATTTTATCAATTTTCCTTCTGACGATGCTGTCTGTGTGGAGCGCTCAGTGAATCTGTGTTCGACTACTCCGCCTAGGCTGCACTGTCGAGCGCAGATCCACTGAGCGCTCCACACAGACAGCATAGTCAGAAGGAAGAGCACAGGGCAAGCTAGCAAGACAGAAGTTAAGCTCTCCTTGCAACAGGCAAATTGACCCTCATTCAGATCTGGCGTTTGGAATTATTTTGGTTTTCATGTGACGTATGACCCTGAAGGTAAGCGAGTCATGGACTAAAGTAAAACAGTATGTTGGATGTGCCATGCAATGCTCAATTACATTGGTGTGAACTAGTGTGTTAGCGCAGTTAGCTCGTTAACGTGTTGGCCGTCTAGCCCCATGCACGGAGCGATCGGCGGTAGCTCGTTAACGGAGATTTGCCGTGTTGTGGCGTTAAGGTCATTTCAACGAGATTAACCTGAAAGCACTAGTGGGAACACAACGAATATGACTGCACATTTACACCGACATCATCCTAGTGCAAAGACAAAAACAACAAGCATGCTACTAACTTTAGCCGAGTCATTTAGACAGCTGTTAGCACATGATTCTCCTTATGCTGCTGAGAATATAGCCCAGAAGAAGCGGATAGTATAGCTTTTATTTTGGAAAGAGCCATTTCTCTGTAATAAACTCTCTTTTCCAAAGATGAGTGATTCCTCAATCAGATACAGGGCTCGCAATATCGCTAGCCCGACGTCCCGGAGCTAGCGATTTTTTCAGTCGGGCTACCAAAATCTATCTCTTCCCTGCCCGTCGGGCTATTGTAGGAAAAATATATGTCAATGCTTTTGCATTCTTTCAGAAATGTAGCTGGGTAATTATGTCATTGGCATCGGTGAGCCACTGTCAATATGTGACATATTGAAGTCGCGTTTGAATTTGCGCTTGTTTTTTTGCTTTCACTTTGCAATCGTGCGAACTGTGTATAGAGAGCGACAGTACTGATCTGTGAGTGATGATAATTTGTGCACCAATTCCTCTGACATCGTCTTATTAATCGTTAGCTTACTATGCAAACATGACAAGTGAAATCTCCCGCAGCAAGCTTAAACATGTGAGAGGTTGATCGCGCAGAGAATCGCTGAGCTTATGTGAGTGAGCGTGTAAAAGCATTTCAGTTCTGCTGAGCCAAATAAGACAGGTCAGGGTGAAGAAGTGACAGCCAAATAAAAGCTTACCACAAAACGGAGAAGTTATGACAAATCAGACTATAAGGCAAAAAGAAAGTGCAGCTTTATGGTTTCATGGACAAAAGAATTTCTGTGGCTGCAATATGACGAGCTAAATAACCAGGGGTGCACATAAGTGGTCCGCAGGTGCGCATTCGCTGTCAAAATAAAAAACGCGCACAAGGGTTAGGGTTAAATTTAAAAACTGTACTTTTGAGTTAAAATATATATTTATAATTTTAATAAATGACAAATTAAAAATGCATGAACATTTTTTTTGTATCGAAAAAATATCGAACCGTGACACCAAAGTATCGAACCGAACCGAACCGTGAATTTTGTGTATCGTTGCACCCCTAATAAATATATATATATATATATATATATATATATGAGCACAAGATCCATAGAGGCTGGGGTCTTTCTTGAGCTCTCAGCGAAGGCGGTCGCACTTTCTCCTCTCCTCCTCACCCTTATCTTCCCTGCTTCGCCTCTATGTCCTTGTCTTGTCTTGTGTGAATTTACTTTCCCTGGAACAGTCTCTCACTGTCGTTCTCTAAACCTAAAAGAGAATTATGGATTTGATCAACTGGTCTCTGAGTGCTATTGACACCCTTAACGAGAAGTCGGGGCTCGGGAGAGCCTGAGTGCCCTGGAGGGACTTTCCCTGCCGGTTACACGATGGACGGGTGGAGAACTGGAGGACCGTGTGCCTGGCGGGACTGTCGATCGAGGACGCTGAAGATATCTACCTATTCGGAACCATGATAACAGGGTTCATGCTGATCGGCGTTGGCTTAGCCCTGGTTTATCAGAGAAATAAGAAAGCGGAACCGGCTGTTCAAACCCCCACAAGGCTGCCCGCTGGATTCGAAGCGACGGGACGGGGTGCGACCTCTCACAACGAACGTAATATGGTCAACACCTTGGAGACGCTTACAGCTGCTGTGAAGGCTCAAAACAACACCATTGAGCGTATGAGGGGAAACATCAGAGAGAGGCCTGCTCAAAATGAGACCCTTGAGCGACAGTTGGAAAACATCGCGGAACGGATCACTGCAGTTGTGAGGTCTCAGAATCAAAAGACTGACAACACCACGGAACAGAAGTTTGATACCATCATGGGGAGGCTCGCAGCTCTTCAACGGGAGATCGAGAGACCAGCCTCGGAGTGCTAGAATTCGAGCTGCTCACAAAGGAGAAATCAACAATATTCAACATTTGGACGCCACGGCCCCAGCTGCAGGCCCAAGGCTGGAGCCCACCAAAACAACTCCCTGATAACGACTGTGTGATGACTATTCTTCCCGCCCCATGAAGGACACCTGGATTGGCTGGAGGACTGTTTACTTAGCCTGATAGGCCGAAGGACACTGTCTCAGCTAAACTATGGACACGCACACACACACACTTACACTGATAAGCACTCACTCATCCCCCTCCCTTTCCAACGCCTTCGATGCTTGTGCCCTACCGGGGATGATAGCAGTCAACTGGACCAGCACAGATGCTGCAGGACCGGATGCGCTGTCTACGCCGGCTCTCTCTTACCCTTTACCCGCCCCTGTTGCTTGTCTCGTGTTTCTATGGTGTATTGATAGTCATGTGCTTTTGTGCTGAGGTGTTTTTTCTTTTATCAAACTGTTCTCCCACTAGGAGCTCAGTCTGAGTGGAGTTTTTTTTTTCTCCTCCTCTTACCTCATGTAGTGTATTTTCGTTGTTTTTTTCCTATCAGCCTACCTTCTGACATGTCTGCCCAATGTGATGTTTGTGTAAAGTTGGTCAGAAGGTTCCTTTGTGAGTGCGCATGCGCCATTAGCGTGCTGCCTGCTGTAACCCCTAATTTCCCTCGGGATGAATAAAGTATTCTGATTCTGATTCTGATTCTGATTCTATCACACCAGACAAGACCCCAGGTGCAGGCTGTGTAAAGATGCCCCAGAGGCAATCCAGCACATAACAGCAGGGTGCAAGATGCTAGCAGGCAAGGCATACATGGAACGCCATAACCAAGTGGCCGGCATAGTGTACAGGAACATCTGTGCTGAGTACAACCTGGAAGTCCCGAGGTCAAAATGGGAGATGCCCCCAAGGGTGGTGGAGAATGACCGAGCTAAGATCCTGTGGGACTTCCAGATACAGACGGACAAAATGGTGGTGGCTAACCAACCGGACATAGTGGTGGTAGACAAACAGAAGAAGACGGCCGTAGTGATCGATGTAGCGGTTCCGAATGACAGCAATATCAGGAAGAAGGAACACGAGAAGCTGGAGAAATACCAAGGGCTCAGAGAAGAGCTCGAGAGGATGTGGAGGGTGAAGGTAATGGTGGTCCCCGTGGTAATCGGAGCACTAGGTGCGGTGACTCCCAAGCTAGGCGAGTGGCTCCAGCAGATCCCGGGAATAACATCGGAGATCTCTGTCCAGAAGAGCGCAGTCCTGGGAACAGCTAAGATACTGCGCAGGACCCTCAAGCTCCCAGGCCTCTGGTAGAGGAGCCGAGCTTGAAGGATAAACCGCCCGCAGGGGCGTGCTGGGTGTGCTATATATATATATATATATATATATATATATATATATATATACATATACATATACATATATATATATATATATATATATATATATATATATGTATATACACACACACACACACACATTATAAATTTGCTTGGATAATATGAAGAAGGTAATGTGTTTATCGCAACTGAAGGTCACACACAATGCATCCTGTAAAAAAGTGCCAAATGTAAACAGAAGTGTTGTCTGTTTACAAGAAAATATTCTACAGGGCACCTTGTGCTGCATTCTTTCACCGCAAGTCTTTGTTGGTGTATTCTTACTTGAATACATCAATTTATAACAGCCACATCTCAGTAAAGCAACCTTAAACTGGCTTAATGTGCACAAAATAATAATTATAATAAAAGCACTACCTATGGTCAAAGTGGTGCAGTAATTGAAGGATATCACTAAACTGGTCACAGTAACTTCAAACAATAGGGACTACTTTGAGCCACCGATTGGGATTTTTACCTCTTTTTGTGGTTCTGCTGCCGTTTGAATCGTTTGAAATAATGTTACAAATATTGTGACCTACTCTGAGTAACAGTCTGAATAAAATGAGCTTCAGTGAATGAAATTATGGTATTTAATTAGTCTGTTATCATACATTTTATTGGTACAGCCTGCTCACATAGCTTGCCTATATTGGCTCATGACTTGGGACCTTCTTTGCAAATGTGGTTATATCTGGGTCCAAACAGGACAATGTGACAGCATCTAGAAACACGAATACCTATAGTTTAAAATGCAGAATCCAGAAATCCGTGGGTGACATCTTAAAGTCAGTGTCCATGTTTAATGGATGGATGTGTTTGACGTGGATAGACAAGGATGCACACTAAATAAAAGCTTAGCTGGCCCCTGCTCTGGGTGGCTGCTCTGGATGTGGTACTCACCTTCTCCACCAGGGGGGGCGTCTGGACACCTGTGCCTATCTGCATCCTCACCCTCCATCTACTCACCTGGTGCTCATTCTGGCTGATTGCCCTTGATGCCATTTAAGGCCTCGGTGGAGTTTTGGTCCTAGCTGGATTGTTGTACTATTTTCAGTTAGTGTAGCCTGGCTCTCTGTAATATTCCTCCTTGTGCTTCCTGGCTCTCTGGCTTATTGTTGTTTTTCCATCTCCTCCATCACAGAACCTCCCTGGACCCCAGCCTGCCTTCCCTGGAAACCCTTTGGATTAGCGAGAGCATGAGTGAGGCACGGTGTGGACATCTGGACTGAATGTGTGGTTTTCATGAGCGGACTCAGAGGAGCGCGAGTGTGTCTGTTTCCCCAGCCCTGGATCTATACCCGGAATCCCTGGACCCCTTTGAACATACATATAAATTACCTCCTCAGCGTGACCTAGTCCGTCTAGGAGCATTTTAGGTCAACCATCAAGGAAACCACTGCCCTGAAACCTGAACTTGAGCTAGACTGTCCGTTTCCAGGAGTCCCCAAGATGAGAAAGCCAACAAAGACCTTCAAGATGTAGGCCACATATAACTCTACATACTCCACATATGACTACTCTTATGTATGGCATTGATCTAAATTTGGAAGCGATGGGCAAATGGTCCAATGGAGATGATCTCAAAAAGAAGAAGCCAAAAATCAGTCTTTGGATTTTTTTTTTTCACTGTAGTTGTAAAATATTTTAATTTAACTTTGTAATGAACCAAGGACTTAATCTACAAGTGAGGTTAGCTGTCTGTTGGTCTCTGTTACAGCTCCAATGTACTTCTTGGTAGATATACAGTGTTATAGAGATGCCACTGAAATAACCTGTAAAAATGATCAGACCAGGGTTAGCTGATGCATACTCATTAGTTAAACCAATGAAAAGTAACCTTTATATGGTAAATAAATGGTAAATGGCCTGCATTTGTATAGCGCTTTTCTAGTCCATAGGACCCCAAAGCGCTTCACACTACATTCAGTCATTCACCCATTCACACACACATTCACACACTGGCGATAGCAAGCTACATTGTAGCCACAGCTGCCCTGGGGCGCACTGACAGAGGCGAGGCTGCCGGACACAGGCGCCACCGGGCCCTCTGACCACCACCAGTAGGCAAACACGGGGTTAGTATCTTGCCCAAGGATATTTGGCATGCAGCCAGGATGCAGCCTGGGATCGAACCACCGACCTTCTGATTAGTGGCTGACCTGCTCTGCCACCTGAGCTACAGCCACCCACATTTAAGTAAAAAATCTATTGACAGCTTGATTTATTTTTACTTTATTTGTATTTCAATGTATTTTTTGTCACTAATACAATTTATGATTGATTGCTTTAAGTCAGTTTAACCCTCTCGCTATCTAGATTAACGATCTGTAAACTAGCATAACTAATTAACGTACAAAATAATGACACATGTAGTAAAATTTTCAGGCAATATAAAATGCAACAAATTTTACATCATGAATAGAAACTGTAAGTTATTAAATTGTTAGGATATTTTTTTTATCCTGTCTTATATTATTTTATAGACGTTAGCCAATGACCACCCGGCCGGGATAGTTAAACCCTGAACACTTGCACTTAGCAATTTCATGCCATGCATATTCTTGCACATAAAGTAGTATTTTCATTTAGGAATGTTTGGCTTTGGCTGTCTCATATTATTATTATTATTATTTTTAACTGGTAATAAAACAGTCTGAAAACCTGTTTCAGCCTGGTTCTTTACACTGTTGCAGCTGTATTTTATTTGTCCCCTAAAGACAAAGCAAAGCCAATAAGAGAAAGACCCTCCGATTCTTAATGGCATAGAAATAGAGGAGGAAAAAAAACATGAAACATGAAAAAGAACATGAAAACATGAACGCTTTTGGATATTTGAAGAAAAGATAGTTCATTTTGATTGAGCAGCAGAAGTAAATAGAGACATGCCTAATGCCATTTAGTGTTTTTTTAAATAGTTTTTAATTTAATTTATTTTCATAAGAAGCGACATCAACCATGTTATTAATGGCTCTGAAAACTTTCAAATACTCAGCTTTTTTCACTTAACTGGATGCTAAATGGAGAGTTTAAGGTAAATGAAGTCAGACAAATATTTGCATTTTCTTAATCTGAATACACTGCAACTATTTGTTATGAATATTTTTGTTCCTTTTATTATACTTGGTTCTGATTAGAGCTCCACATGTAGCTCATGTGAAAATGAAATAGTGTGACAGCTTCTATCTGCACACTGGGTGAAATTGGTGCTTTTTGTTATTTGCCAGTGGTGACCAAAATTATTTTCTATACGCTGACACAGAAGTGGTGCATTCAAGGCTTTGCAATCATGTTCAGAACATATTAAATCCATTCTTTCCCATGGATCAAACAGTGACCCAAACAGTTCATAGAATACTCTGAGCTGGACATTCATAAAACATGTATTCTCTTGCAAGCTCTTGGCATATGTTCAGATCTAATAAATCATATGCTGTATATTTTATAGGCTAGGCCCATATTGAAGGATGTATTAAGGCCTTAAAAACTTAAAATGGAATCTGCTGCATGCTAAATATGGATTTAATCCAAAATGCTTGTGTGAGATCAAAAGCACTGACGTGTTACATACGTCTGAACATTTTCTAATCACTTTTTAATATGTTATATATTAAGAAATAATAAAATATGTTAGTCTCATACCTAAACCCCCATTATCTTTAAAAATGATTCATGCATGTGCACACATGCATGCAGGCACCCCTGCACACACACACACACACACTTTAACAAATGAGCAATTTTCATTTTACAGCTGGCTTGATATTACCAGTAAACTGCCCACCTGCTATTGCCTCTATGTATTTCCAATTATTTTATATGTGAAAGAGGGCAAAGGGACAAATAGAGTGAAGACAAGAGAAAGAAAGAGTGTAGCAAGCCAAGACACTTTGTAATGCCATGGGCAGGTTATAAGGAAGATAAATAGTGTGACACCTTAATGGAGCCATATAGTTATCTTTTATGAATAAAGTGAGATTGCTTCATAAAAGGTACAGTACATGATTAATGATAGAAGTGAACCACTTGCATCGATCCTGGACATAAAAGGACTCTTGAGTATTTACAGCTGTTAATGTTGTAACAAATGGCATTATAAAAGTTGGATGTATTGTAAGTAAGTCCAATAAATTGCTGCAGACTTGGGAATTAGATTGGGCCTCTGGTGGCCATTGCTGTTACTGTGTTCTTTAGCTTTGAGAGAACGATTGCAGAAGAGAAACAAAAACATATCTGAAGAGAGAAGAACACTTTTGAATTCAACAGTACAACTTATACTGCTTATATGGGAAAGAAAAAAGCATGCGTTCTATGTCTTACATTACTTACATGCTCATTTACTCATAAATATGAGTATTTTTTCCCATACAAAATGATTAAATGATTTAATTGAGTAAACCAATGGCAGTTATTCCAAATGTATATTTTTGGTGAAATTGTTGGGTATTGAATACCTTCTTAAAATGTGTCTCGAAGATTACAAAACTACAAAAAATGAAGCCTACATCTGCTCAGAAGTGACTTGTTAATGTTAAACAGATATTGTTTAAGTGATAGTCAAAAGAAAACTCAAAAGATAACCCAACGCAGTTGCTGAAGAAAAAGATGTGACCTAATTAGATAGAGATGAATGGCAGTTTTTGTCTGAGTTTTTTACATCTGTTCTTAGAATTACAAACAAATTTAAAAAAAAAGACACCTAAAAACATACAGATGGTAGGAGTAAACAGGAGTAAGCATAACATAAACAGACATATTTCAAAAGAATGACAGCTGATTAAATTATAAAGACTGCTTCACTGTGAGCTGTTTGGATTTATTGTGGCTATTATGAGAGTCTGCTAATACTGATCAGCTGACACCTTGCACAGCTCTGCCAGAATTAATCCGGCTTTTGATGTTGATGAGACAAGTTTTAAATGGAAGACGAAGCAATGAGCCTGTAAAGGCAAAAAAATAGGAAAGTCCCTCTGACCATCTTACAGAGGCTCCAAGGAGTTTTATCTTGGTATTATTTTTGCTGTTTAGTTTCTTAACACATATTTATTCTGAAATAATTTTTTATTTCATATTTATTTTGAAAAGAAATAGTGTGCTGTTTCAAGACACACACTCACACACACACACACACACACGCACACACACACACAGACACACACACACACAAGCCAACAAAACGCAGCATAAATAAATAGAAAAAAAATGCATTCTCTTTGCAGTGCTGATTTTCCAAATGTAAAACAAATTGTCATTCCACTGATTACAAACATATATATATATATATATATATATATAAATAATTTTTGTTTAAGTAATGTTAATAAAAATGAAATAAACTATATAAATATTCGAGTGTAACACAAAAGCACAGGATAGTAAATTACTCAAATTGACTCCACAAACTCTAAGGATTAAGTCTCGGCTGCCTCAGAATCAGCCTTTCTAAAGAATTCTGGACCACAGAGTCAGCTGCTTTCTCAGAGGAAAGCTGCTAGAATGATCCTAGTGCCATGATCTGATGGAGATTGATCAGTGTCAACACAATTTCACTGCTCTGGTTTTGTGACTTTTCTGGCCCTGGTCAACGTCTTAGCAAAACCACTATAGAAAAATCAAGAAATGTATTAGGTGAAAAAGTGGACTCTCTGCCGTTAGATATTAATCTCTTTTGTGATGGATTTTGCCAGTAAAAAATCTGCACGGAGTTCTAAGTATGGGTATGTGTTGGCAGAATATGGTGTCAGCTTTGTCACCCATGATGAATCCCACATGGCACTGCCCATTACTATCCATGACTCTGGAGTAAGATACAGCTGCCGTTGCCATTGCTGATGCAGCCAAAAAAGATGCATGTTCGTGCATGACAATTAAACTAGCAGATACAGTGGGGGGAATAATTATTTACTTCCCAATTGAATTTGTAAGTTTCCTTACTTACAAAAAAAACCCTACCCATTTTTATAGTAGTTTCATTTCAATGGAGAGAGACTTCGAAAAAATTGGAAGATATAAATTGAATTGGATGTCACTGAGTGAAGTATTTGATCCCCAAGCAAAACATGACTTAGTGCTTGGTGGAGAAACCCTTATTGGCAAGCACAGGGCTAAGACATTTGTTATAGTTGGTCACCAAGTCTGCAACATCTCACAAAAGATTCTGGCCAACTCCCCTTTACAGTAACTCTAAAAATCCATTAGGTTTCTTAGCTGCCACTTGGCAACTTGAAGCCATATAATGGGGATAACAAAACTCTTAGGATCTTAGAGGCTGTTAACAATAGAAAGTAAGTACCCACTCACCTCAGTATTATAGAAAAATACCTCTACTATATGGGCTTGCTAAATAGCAAAGTGACAGTATATTCTGTGGATTTAGCATGCAGTTTAGCTGACTTTTTGGAAGCTTTTAGCGGCTATAAGTTGCATTGTGATTTAAATACTTTTATTATGAGTAGTACAGTGGTACGATGGTTAGCATGCTATTGTTACCTCACAGCAATAAGGCCCTCACAGGTGCCTTTCTGTGTGGGGTTTGCATGTTCCCCATGTGTTTGTAGAAATTCTCTCTGGGTTCTCTGTGGCTTACATCCACAGTCCAAAGACATACAGTTAGTGGGGGTAAGTTAATAAGTGACTCTAACCTGGACATAGTTGTGAATGTGAGTATAAATGGGTGTATTTTTGTTTATGTTGGCACTGTGATTGGCTGGCGAACTTTTCAGGCTGTTAGCTAGCATTAACACAGTTATCACAGTAAATTAATTAGAACAGACACAGTTCCTGACTTTATAAGCTGTTGTTTATAGTCAAAGTTTTCTTCTATTTGGAGGATAATACTGCATATTGTCTATTTCCACATCATGGTTGTTATCAACTTGAATCATCCGAGAGGTACGGCTAGCACAATCCTGTACATTCTGATAACACAGAAGGTATTTTATCAGTATGTATGCCAAAACCATTCCAAAAAGCATCTAAAAACATATGTTAGAAAAAGATATTTACCTATGCTTAACTCTCCAAAAAAATAAAAGAAAATTTGCTATTTTTGATGAAATGTGGCCAAATCTAGGAAACTCTATTTCAATTTTATAATCAGATGTTATTTTCTTGCATTATTTTTATTTAGATACCGAAAGTTACTGACAATTACTCTACTGAACTAACGTCGTATTTTGCCAACACCTTATAGGTTGAATATGATATTAAATACCTTGTAAGACAGTTTTTTTGTTGCAATCTGTCACTGCCTTGTGTGATGGTGACCAATGAGAGGAGCTGTGGTTCAGATCAATGGTCCTTTGGATGGCCTGTTGAACCTGGATCAATAACTACTTGCTAAGTGAGGACTTGTTCTCTGATTTGGTGTTTCTCACTGTCAGACACTTACTCATAAGCTACATTCACTCTTTCAGCTGTCCACCCCCACACACACACAAGCGCGCGCACACACACATACACACACACATACACACACACACACACACACACATACACAATCCTATATCTAACTCTTTCTCTCTTGAGGCTAAATAGGCCGTCATTCTCTAGTGCAGCATAGTTAAGTCATCGTGATTTTTGACAGAGACATAAGGGGTTATTATCAGATGCCGGTCTTTTCTCTAGCAGTGTGAGACAAAGGTGCTTTTAATCATTACAGTGTTGCAGTTAACATACTAAATCTGGTCAAGTATAATTCTATATATACTAAAGTAAATCTCTCACATTATGAAGAGGTTCAGGAGCAGACTCAATCATAGTGTTTTGTTTGTCTTTTGACATTGTCTAACAACCACTGAAATTTTGCATCACACTTGTGTGCAAATATAATAAAAAGAGACTGCACATATAATTTTCTAACAGAATTGCCAGTGACCAAAAGACGTAAAGTAATAATTGAATCTGAGTTTTAGATTCTAACTATTAAATGCTAGGCTTCTAAGGCATAGGAAGGAGCAAACATCAGCATTTTATCCTGTAAACAGCAAGGACAGCAGGATGGCTGACTGCTGACAATAAACAGCTGACACTATAGGTTGCCATGCACTGATGTGCTCCCACTGCTATGTCTTGTTAGGTAAATCTCACACAGAACATCCTGCTCTTTTAAAAAGAGATGCATAATCCAAACTTTCAAAAAAGTGAGGGAGGTTAAATTTAATGTTATCAGGCCAGTGCTTCCTAATGACTTGAGAAGACCTTTGGATACCCAAAAATTTGCATTTCAGCTGTTAAGGTGATACTGTGCCCTTGCATGGGTCTGTGAACACCTGGAGAGAACTGGTAGTGTCATCAGCATTCTATTGTTTTACTGTCACTGTGCTTTTACCACAGTACAACCTCATAAATCTGAATGTCACAGCTCAATAAAATTGATTCTGACTGAAGTAGCTAACCTAAGTCAGTTTGTTAATGAAAGAGAACGTGACTTGAGACTGCATCTGCACCAACACAGAGTTCTGCTCACAGTGTTGTGAGCTGTTATTGTAAGACTTATTTATCTTGCAAACAATGAGTGAAAAACATAACCAGGAAATGAGCCATATATAGAAATACTGCAATGAAATGGCATTTGTCTGTTGTATTTTTTAGGCTTCATTGAAAGGACATTAGCAGTTAATCTCTGTTAAGGCAAAAAAAAGTTACAACGGTTTGTTTGTTTTTTCCGTGTGAAAATTTTGACTTTCTCTGATTTCGTGTTCATTTGTTTATGAAGATTTGACTGATGCATTCACTGAATCTGGTATGCCACACTTGTATTTATGGAAAGTCAATGAAAACAATTAGAGTAGAATAGAATAGAATAGAATAGAATAGAATAGAATAGAACAAATAATCTAAAGTTTATGTAGAACTGTAAATTCAATTTTCAATTCAATTCAGTTTATTTATATAGCACTCTTCACAGGATAAAAACCACAAAGTGCTTCACAGTAATATAAAAACAGAAATACATAAAATACATAAAAAAAATCTAACATAAAGCACAAATCTAATTAAAAGCCAATCTAAATAAATGAGTCTTAAGCTGCTTTTTAAAATAATAAATACAATCATGGCAATGTAATGATGGAGGGAGAGCATTCCACAACCTGGGGCCACCACTCCAAAAGATCTCCTCTGGTCTTAAAACGTGTTTGTGGGACTACCAACAGCCTTTGATTAGATGATCTCAGGCTGCAAGAGGGAGCGTGGGGTTTTAAAAGATCAGAAATGTAGGCAGGGGCATCACAATTCAAAGCTTTAAAAGTCAGTACTAAGATTTTAAAATAAATTCTAAAATGTGCTGGAAGCCAGTGTAATGAACGTAACACTGGTGTAATGTGCTCTCGTTTTCGTGTCTTAGTTAAAAGCCTTGCAGCAGCATTCTGGACTAACTGAAGACGGTCAAGATTCCTTTTGCTCAAACAAAGAAAAAGACTGTTACAATAATCTAAGTGAGATTAAATAAAAGCATGAATAACCATTTCTAACTCAGATTTAGACAACAAAGTTCACAGTTTGGAGATTTTTCTTGGCTGAAAAAGGCAATTCCTAATTAATTGGCGAGAGTGTTGTTCTAGGGACATGGCAGAATCAACGATCACACCGAGGTACCTGAGACTCAGGTGAACAGATGAGCCAAGAGAACCAAGATGCTGTTTGATTAAAGATATCTGGCTGTCAGGGGCAATAATTAATGTTTCTGACTTCTCAGAGTTCAACTCTAAGTAGCTGTCACCAAGCTACTGTTCAACGAAAGCTAAACATTTAATTAAAGAGGACAGTTTATGGACTTCCATCGGCTTAAAAGAGCAAATATCTGACTTTGACCAACACTTTGGGTCAAAGTTAAATACTTGAAGATGAAACATAGATGTAAGCAGTATCTTATTTTATCGTACAACAGCAATGCAATGCATGCCATTTTCATGAGTCATGGTAGTCATAGTCATTTAAATCTAATGTCTTATCTTTGCCGTATGGGAACACTGCTCCAACGGGAATGCGATCTCAGAAATGCAGTGATAAATGTTAAAGTCTTCTCTGAATCATTTATGCAACATAAAAATTGTACACTACAGATTTTTACAAGCACGCTTTTGTATTGTTGTCTATGTATAATTGAGCCCTGACCTCCAATAATGAAAGAATAGCACATTCAATGTCGTCATTTAGGTTTTTCATTTCAAGTCAGAAACTCCATGCACAAAATCATCTTCACCATGACCCATTGTGAATGTCTCACTGTGTTCTGAACTCACGCTGTTGCATCTACCTGCCCTCAACCCATGAACACTGTGTGCATCCCGAACCTCATATCCACCCTATTTTGTATTCCGAGGACAACACTCCACGGACACAATCTCCAACCAAGAGAGCTATTGATTTGAACCGTACTATATTGATCTTTCACTTCTTTTGGCATGAAAAACTACTTTTCTATCCTCTGGCTCTCTGGTTCCATTCATACAGTTTCATTCCCAATTGAGACATTTGTGTTTCACCCTGTCTCAGTCTTCTCTTACTTCATTTGTGAGTTTAATATGAGATTTATGTTATCCATTGAGCTTTCTCCAAGACAGTAAAATGCTTAGCCAATGCTCTGTTACACTGTGGCTGTGAGTTGTGTTTGAAAACAGCACTGCGTATGGGTCACAGAGTCCTGAACATTGTGCATTATGCCTATTAGAGAGAAAAACACGAGTTAGAGAAAATTCACAGAAAGATTCTGCAAAAATCAGATTCAGATCTTAACATGACACCACATTGACTTTTGAAACAAGTATCCACAGAGAGACCCAATCCCATGTTCAACAATCAAAATGCACACAAAACTCCACTAACAGCCACCAAAATCTGTTTCGCTGACAGTATCACGACATCAGTCACAGGGACTTAAAAGTCAAAGTTATTTCATGCACATCAGTGGGCTTTCAAATCATAAAAAACATATTGTTTTGTAGCCACTTAGAGAGCATTGATGTGCAAATCACCCCTCAGAAACTCTACTGAATACTAAGATGTCCACTTTCCATTAAGTAAATAGAAAAAAGTACAGTAGAAAATCTGATCTTCTGTGTGTGTATGTGGGGTGGGGTGGAAGGCTGGGGTATTGGTGGCAAACATCCTTTGGTCCAGTATTCCAGTATTTCCATCATTCTTTTCAAAGCACTTCAAAACTAGCTAGGGAGAAACAACTTCAAAAGAGAGTCACTCCCCACTGCATTCATCTCTTGACTCTTTGATTGTTAGCTATTCTAGCCATGTATGAGGGATTGTAGAAGCTATAAAAAAAATTATGACCTCATGTTTTATTCACGGCTTCTCCATTTTCATAAGATAAGGGGTGTCATTGTTGAACCAGCGCAAAGTTAGCAGAGCTTTTTGTGTGAATGTTTCACCTTCAGCTTTTGCAAGCTACCTTACTTTTCTAATCACAACTGTGTGATGATCTTGGTGGAATAGTGTGAAACAAGAAGGCAAAAAGGGCAGACAAGATAAAGCGCTATTAGGAGCCCTATTAGGGATAAGCATCACTTAAAGTGTTTGTGATATCTTTAATGGGTTAATTGGACATCAACTGCCCAACGTGCCCCATCTATGAAGAAGTGTTTGCATCTGTTTTTTCCTTCACTCATTCATAAAGGTTTTCCTTCAATTTTCCAAATTTGTATATTGTATATTTAATATGACTGCCAAAAAAATTTCTTTTATGTTTTATTCTTTGCGGCCTCTGTGTTATTTTATATTACAATTCAGCATATGCAGCAACATACATGTACTTTATAATGAACCTTGGGTCCCATGAGAAAAAAAGACCTCAACCATTCTACTAAATAAAATCATAAAAGGGACAAAATCAGTGAAACTAATAATCTGCTTCTATGGGCAAAGGTCCCAATAGTGACCACCATCACATAGGCTTTTACCTTGACTCTGACCCCAACTCACACCCACATTGAGCATTTGCTCAAAAATGCCTCTTCATGGCTCTTGTTCTGACTCTTCTAGTCAGTCTACAAGGATCTTGTCAGTTTTTCCTTTTTTTCTTTTTTACTGAGGCTGAGGCTGGAGTATGGCATTGTCCCTTTAGTGGAGAGCAACAAAAGGTAGATTGCATTGCTGAAGAGAGTGCAAAAAAAGGGCCCTCAGGATCATCTTCAGAAACCGCACCCCAGCACTGCAACCTCTTTCTCTTCAGAGCAGAAGGGAACGGGCAGCCATTCAGCTGGTAAAAGAGATGACACAAGCACAACATCCACTTCATGACTTGCTCCCACAGACAAGATCAGACAATACAAACAGACTATTATGGAGTGGCAAAAATATTACACACATCCAGTGCAGAACAAACAGGCTGAAAGCTACAGTCCTGCCTACAGTGATCAGACTGGACAATACACAACCGAAACAAAAAAAAGTGGGATGGCTCAAGTGATAAAATTAATTCATAGGTGCATGTATGTGTATATACATATAATAATTGTATGGTGTACATTCAGAATATTTGGAAGAAATGTTATTTTTTTCTAATGTTGAGTTCATATCTCACAGTGCATATAAACCACTTATATGCAAACCCATAATAATTAAATATCTATGCATTAAGTCATACATGCATATGGCAAAGAGAAACATGTTGCTACCCTAAACAGATTTGAAATACATGGACTTTCTACACCATGAGGTCAGTGGGGAACACAGCAAAGGGCTACATGAAATGACTTGCACAGTATTCTGCGGTGCTGTACCTGGATCTGATTGCTTGTGCTGATATATTTAGCCTGACATTTACGATAGCCTCACTGTATTCCCTAATTATTGAACAATTTCAGCATAAAATCTGATTTAGCAGTTCAAATGAAGCTGCCTGAAGTCATTTGGCTCTGGCCAAGACTTATCTCCTCTGGTGGTTTTATTCATTTGTTTTGCTATATTTTCTTCTTTTGTCAACCTTCCCACTGTACTCCACAGATTCAGCACCGGAGTCTCTGTGGCAAGCGATCAGTTTAATGACAGAGCAACATTGCCCCCTGTTGGTTGAGAATGAGAACACCTTAACTCAGCACGGACACAGAAATAATATGCATGCTGAAACCACCCGTCTTCACTTTGTAGTGCTGCAGCTTTTTATTGTTTACAGTTGGTCATTGCCCTTGTCTTCACACCCATTATAATACTGTATAACATGGTTGCCCTAGCATCTTAAGCAAGTACAAAACCAGTACAATGACACTTTCACTGCATAGTAATTCCAGCTTGAGTGAGAATACATAAATTATTTAGAATATTATATGGGATTTGGCTTGAATGCTTCAATGAATTATGCAAAATGTTCAACAAATAGACTTAATACATGCATCATGCATGTGAATGCATGGCACAGCATGTTTTATAATTGCTGTTTTCTTGTTCATCACTACCACTGTGTGTAATTGCTGTTACTGCTGGTCACATTTGAAAGGTAAAATCTCTCAGTTGCAATCTACATATTGGTGTACAAAATATTGGTAGTGTTCAACATTACTACCCTTCATTTCACCAGGTCCACTTCACCAGATGCTATTTCCCCCCACAAATGGGGAATAATGTGCGATGCTTCACACTGTCCCATTTCCCAAACCCTTCAACACTGTTTTGACCAGCCAAGTGTTTACAGCTTGACTTCTCATGACCCCTCTCCAGTCTTCCCTCAAAAACATATATTACTTTACAAGGAATGTTTGAAGAGTGTGTAAGCAAAGAATCAAAATGGGTTTTCCGTTGTATCAACCAGGTCTCTTATATTTTTGATATCTGCAGCTGAGCAACTATAATTATTTCCAAGACATCTGTTAGAATGTACATTTTTTATCTACCTTTCATGTGTTATATATTTAAAATGAATTCACTCAACTAAACTCCTTACATAATTTGTTTTTTATTATTTAGACTACTCAAATGCAAAATAAGAACATTTACTTAACACTTTAATGAAATACAGCTGAAAGAATTCATCTAAAGATATTTTGCTATGTAGTATTTCTTTTATCTTTGTCAATGTCATTTGATTTTTTTCCACTGAATAAAAAAAGGAAGGTAAAATTACATTTGCAGATGCACAGTGCTCAGAATAAATAGTAAGTGCCTCTGCCAAAGCTCTTTCCCACTTCCTGTTCCCTCCAACCAGCATTAAAATAAACAGTGGTTTATATATTGTGGTTAAGCCAGCATATCTTTAGAATAAGCATATTAAAAACCTGATTTTCGTTAAACCTTATAGTGTCATTTTGTCTGTTATTTTGAGTCCAAAGCCAGCAGTTACACAACATCCTGCCATGATGCACGTAGAAAATGTTGCAAAACATATGGCATGTCACACATCACATTTATGGTTTTGTTGGGTTTGTTGAAGGCCTTGTCTAAGTTCATACAAATTCACTGAACTAATGCTGAACTAATGTGGCCAGCAGCAAAGTGAGTGCTTGATTTATTGCATATTCTATATGAGTCAGCTGGTGTTATACTGAGGAGATAATCCAAGTGGATAAATGTGCTCAAGCTGGTAGTTGGTCCTCTTCATGGCTGCAGCTCCCCCAGCCAACTCTAGCATGGCCTACAGAGGCTGTAATGCTTAGAGCTTATACAACACAAAACGTGATACTAATAATAATGTTAATACTAAGACTACTAACATTAGTTTGTTGTTGTTTATGTATACATCAAACTCCTCTCACCTGAACATACAGTAAGTTGATGTGGTTTGATTTTTTACTTGTCAAAAGACTGAGAAATCCTTTGTGTGATTGTATAAAAGCATTCCAACAAACTAGTAGAAAAACAAAAACAAGTAAACATCATCACATGCCACTCTTGCAGATTACCAGCAACATTTTCATCATATGTGATATATTGGATTTTCTGTTCATTTTTGTTTTTGCAAGTCATTTTTGCGAGTTATGTAAAATTTAAGTTCAGAAAAAAAGTAGCAGGAAAAAAAAAAGAAAAAAAAGTAGCAGTAGTCGTCATTGGATCTTGCATGAACTCCAACTGCTTCTCTCGTTTTTCTAAAGTGTAGGTTTTCAGAGTGCAACCTGCAGAGTAGTGGTGCAGCCTACATGCGGAGAGAGATTTCAGGAAAAAGTCCAACCAGAGTTATCTTTAAAGCTACATAAATGCAAGTCAGCACTGACATGAAAAAGCAGGTGTGTGTACTTGCAGTATACGAACACTGAAGACAAAACATGGCACTAAATATAACGTAAATCCATAAGTAACCTGAACTGACCTCCTATTGGTCAAATATTTAAGTGCAAAAATTGTAAATTAAATATTGTACATTGGTCTGTATATGTATGTATGTGTGTATATATATATATATATATATATATATATATATATATATATATATATATATATATATATACATATATATACATGTGGACATTTTAATAATTAAATATAATCTAGACGGAGCTTTTTCCTAGGTTTGTTGTAACGTTGCATGTTTTGCATCTCAATTATCTTTCTCTGTATGACTGCTCTCTCCAACTGAAAACAAGCATTTGTAATGCAGATGTTGTCTTGTTTATTCTGCCTGTCAAATAAACTCATGAGAAGAAGATGAGCATTTGCCCTCTGCCAAACTTTAACTTATCACTCCATCACAAGCTAAAAATCCAACAGAAAATGAGAGAAAGTAAACTCGGATTTTTTGCACAAATTTATCTTCTAGTACAAAAAATCCAAACAAGAAAACAAAAATGAAAGAGAGAGCAGCGTCACGGCATTCCTAAAGTCATCACTGTTAATGAATGTAAAAATAGATTATTGGGAAAAAATTTTCTGGATCCTGCCTCCCAGAAGGGAAAGAAAATCTCTCTACACACACACGTAAACGCGCGCACACACACACAAAATGCACATTTAGTCACAGCATTAATTATCAGTTATTCTAATTGGGCCCTGTGTCCATCTAATTAGTTTGAAGCAATAGATTTTACAGCAGGCAGTGTGTGGGAGGGTCATGTCAGGTTCTGCAAATTAGGTCTGGGGTCTTGGAGTATATCCCAGAATTCATCATGACTAGATGAAAGAGATACAGTAGCTCTCTAATAATCTTTGCACCATTACTAACTCTGGTCCTTTCCCTCTCCCTCATTTGAAATCCTGTACCGTACATCATTTCTGTGTCAGGTGAAGAGGAGTTACATAAGCTCATGTGAACTGAGCAACATGAGATCTAATGTTAATGGCAGAGCTCACTTACAGTGAAGAACTAGCCCTGAAGAAAAACATATCCTACCTTGTTACACGCTGTGCTTTAGAATGAAGCTATTTTATTGTGTTATAATCATCATTATACTTTCTTTTTCTTTGTTATCCAAACTTTACAACTGTAGATGAATGTTCAACAATGCTAAAAGTAGCAGAAGATAACGGATTGTGCAATACAGATAAAACAAGACTTTCATAAAAGTGAGATTTAATTGAGTCAGTGATTTTAATCTTGCACTTAGCTATCTTAGAGTTGCAGTGTCTCGATAGCATCACCTTTGGCCTTTAGATAAGACCAAGGATCCGATAGTATAACTGTGTTGCAGGATTCTAAATAAAGATTAAATGAATCGAAATGTATGCACAGGACATAACCTCAGTTTCAGTGGTAAATCACCACCATCCACACTAACTGATTTGAATAGTAGGCAATGACAAGAAGAAAGAGCTGTTCTTTTTAAATTTGTATAATTAGTTTTAGTAGACAAGTCTATAACAACACATAGTACATAACCATTTCTTGGTTTGGGAAACTTAAATAGAAATATTCGCTTTATGGCTGCTAGTAAAGGCTTCAGACCAACCATAATCCTGAATTGGATAAACACAAGAAGATGGATGGCAGATTTAAAATAGCTATCAGAAAATATAAACAAGAAAAAAAAATCTCATCTTACTTATTTATTAACATAAAGTAACCAATGTTTCCTGGCCAAACTCATTTCTGTAGTCCAGTGCTGCACAATGAATTGCATCAGCTCCATAATGGATGGAAATTTTATGACTAGAGGAAAGAGGAAGCACTTTCAGATGCAGTTAAGAATAGTCAATAGATCTTACCCAGTGCAACACTGAACTAAGTTTTGTAACTTCAACAGCAATATTACATTTTTAATATTAAAAAAAGAAGCAGTGTATATTAATGAATTTTAAAAAAACTGCAACTTATAAGAATGATAAATTATCTCTTTCCTCTGACGCAAGTTAAAATGAATATTTACGTACTTTCTCTTACATTGTTGACGACGGTAAGATTCTTTACAGTGTAAAATAGTTTCAAACTTTTAATTGGATTTTGTGGTGTAGATTGGCAAAACGTAATACAGTCGGTTCATTTTTTGCTTTTCAATTTTCAGTTTTCAAGGATTAAACAAATAAAAAAGCAAAACAAAGGGAATGTTTGCGAATGCCCAGAGTTTCACATTCTTTTTCAGAAAAACTTCAACTCCATTAGGGTTCAAGTGCAACAAGCTTAAATGCTATAATAAAACATGCCTGAGGGAAGGAATATATTGCACTGCTCTTAATGGTGGTGACAGATGGATAGGGGCAACAGAGGAGGCAAAACTGAAAGTAATGGCAGTAAGCAAGGCCAGAGTAATGACAGTAAGGCCATCCTTCTGACCTTGCCTGACTGTCCCACCTACTCTGTCCATCACCAATGGGACTAACGGATGGGTGAGTCAGTGGGCCAGGATGTGGATGGTAAACAGGGGTGACAGCTGACCTGGCAGCACTTAATGGGAATGATGGAGGAGGATATGAAAATAGGGTGGGGTCATCCAGAGGTAGATTTTCTAACACTTGGAGTCTGTCAGTAAAGCCCAGGCCTGTCAGTGATGTGGGACCTGTTCGTGAATGACAACAGTCTATGGCTCCAGTGTAGCGAAGACATGAATAAGATCCATAGTCCTACTGCAACAGATATAGAATACCAGAACAGGAAGACGCTGGAGACTCACTGCCTTCACAGAAAAAAACTTCAGATGGTTCAAGCAGAGACTTAAGTTATGCTGTGTAACTAAATATCTTTATTATACTATCATCGCGTGGGGCAATTTTTGTGACCTCACTGCAAGCTTTATTTTAGGGATGCATGGTTCTCAAAGGACAGACACTACAAATACATGATTTTATAGAATACAATGATGTAGAGTAGCAGAATATAAAGTATTTCAAATGAGCTCAACATTAAATATCTCCATATAACACTGATGGGAAACATTTTTTCTTCAGAATAAGTGCTTTTACATTTGAAAGTTTGTATACACTTTGCCCGTGACAAGGTTGTATGTGTAGTGTGGTGTTTTCATAGTGTTTTGTTGTAACCTAGCAAAAAGAGTGGTTCTAAAAAGCTCCTCCAGGACTCCTGGTTGTCAGACAATAGTAAATATTTAGATGATAGCTACAGGAGTCATAATATTATACAAGTCTTAAGCCAGGAATGAGTACAGAAAGGTGAAGACGTTAAGGAAGAGTGCAGCAAGCTGACCTCCTATGTTTGTTATTCTATAAAAAAGGAGGATGATGTCATTGTCTCTGCTTGTCTTTCTGCAAAAGTCACCGTACGCCACTGCTGTGCAGCATATGTTACTGTCCTGTTTCATAAATAATGTTTACCACACCAGTACTGCAGCAACTCCGACAGGACTCACCCACCCCTCATTCACACATTATGTTATGCTCTCAAGTTGATTCATTGCTTTTGAATTCACTCAAAAACATTTTCCAACAGCAAGTGGAGGACAATGCACTTTATGGGGGAAAATGATGGTTTATTTTAACCAGTGAACTCAACAACAAACCTTAAAAATGTGTTAAATTAATTTAAACATTTATTTACCTGTGATTGTTAGATAACTTTTCTTGCCTCCTTATCTTTTTCATATGTCAAATCCTCCCTGACTTTTCTTTTCTTTTCCCGTGCATCAGTCAGAGAGCTGACATGCTATTGTGAAAAATGCAGGAAGTTCAGAGGTCCTCTGTGGAGGACAAGAACAAAAATGCTTTTTAGTGAACAAAGTGCTGATGCTGCTATAAAAACTCACCTAGCTGTTCCTTGGGGGGTTCACTCAGTAGAAGGAATCTGCAGATTAAACTGAAATACTCATAATTACATCCCAACACACTTATCTTCACTAATTTCATAAAATGAACAAGTGCTGATGGAAGCTATTTTGGAGAGCCATAAAATGTGTTGCGGTCCATCCCACACATGTGTTACATCACTTCACAAATTAGGGGAACTGATTTGAAGTTTCTGTACTTTGAACTAAAAAAGACTTATCAGTAGCCGTCTGTACACATTTGCTGGGATGTGTGCTCCGCACCCACTAAACCAATTTGTGAGACGATATTTGCTCTGTGCTTAAGTGCGTTGTGCTGGTGTGTGTGTGGTTGTGTTTTTGTCCTCCAGGTGTAACCCAGTTTCTAATTGAGGAGCTCTTTGTTTACACCTGCAGAACTGGGGCGGTCTCCAGATAACTTAAACTAATCAATTAGCAAAGATAGCGCAGGAAAGCACTGCCAGCAGAGCTCTCAGGACTGTTTCCACTTTTCGAAAATACTTCATACAAATAAGCAAAAAGAACAAGAAGTAGTTCTAGTTTCGTGACTTTGTTGATTTTGTGACACAGCTTTTTTTAGCTGCAGCTGTACACGGGGAAATGTCCGATGGTTCAGCACTTTGGTCCAGACCGCGATTTCACAACAGCTAGATGGATTGCTGTGACATTTAGCACCGACACTGCATTGCTCCTCGAGGATAAATTGTTCTGATTTCGGTGATTCCTGTCTTTTCTTTTAGTGCCACCATGTGGATCACAACTTCTCATTTACTTATTTATTTGATTTTTCTGCAGATATCCATGGTGCGCAGAGGATAAATCCTAATGACTTTAGTGATCCTCCCCTGACATTTCCTCTAATGCCAGCATGTGGTTGACATTTGTGGGTTTGTTCAAAACAAGCACTGGGTAGACCTGATTAATTTTCATTAACAAATGGCTGATTTTCAAAAGGTATATCATACATGAAAAGTAGACGGTTGGATGCAGTCATGATTACTCCTCGTACTAATACACAAAATCTCATCATACGCTTAGTTCACAAGCTCCTGCTGTATGCCCACCCACCCACTTTAGAAAACATATATCCATGCTCATGCTATTCCTGTGGCACCCATGGGATCTCAATCCCATTTCAGCCCTCTAACTGTGGTGAGTGTTGCTTGCACAGGTCATTAAACTGTTAGTGCTTCACACCCACTCATTTATGCACATTTACAGACTGATCTGTATAACCACAGTCTTTTATAGCTGGCTTTACAGGGGTCAGCTTAAATATTTGAAGCAGAAAGCAGTGTTCATCTTCCTTCACAATCCAAATTTACTCTTCTTAGCCAGGATTCACACTATCAGGCTGGAACTTTAAGGCTGGGCTTTGGCACACAGCTACACCCCACTGCCATTATTTAAACCCAGCATTAACACCTAACTCAAAGAGTGGGAGGCAGACTTCAATCATTTTCTGACATGACAAAATAATCCACCACCTTTGCCAGAGCAGGGGAACGGTGACACAAAAGGTCAAGTCCTTTGGTCATTATGCCAGGGAAATCTGTTTATCCATCTCTGTCTAGGTGCAGTGGACGTTCAGTTGTTGTCTATCAAATTCAATTTCAAGAGAGTAAGATGCTGCCACGGCATTCAGGTCGGAGCAATTTCCTCAGCAATAAATCTCATATAACCAACCACAGTGCGTTTAAAAGCTCTCCACTAGCTCATAATGATGCCGTTTTCCTTTCCATACCCTTGTTTGGGTTGCTACTTCCAGCTCTCTACCACCTTACTGAATACACTAAAATCAATCAGTCCCATGTGATGTCTTGTTACTGTTTGCCCATTAAAGGCAGACAGTGTTCAATGAAATCTATCAACAAAAGAGGTCATGTCTGCAAAACTATGGCTTATTCTCTATGGGCTCGCAGAGGAGCTCTTCACAGTGTCAGCACTTTCACTATAACAGGACAGCAAAGCTTGTCAGATTTGCCATTTAGGCTAATCTTTGTAGCCAACTATTCAAACAGGAAATCATTATGACAGACTGACTAAAATGTCAGATTTACACAGAAGGGAAAGGGGGAAATTGCCCAAATGCAAATTGCTCTAAGGGTGGTGAATGTGGCAGTGACTTGATGTAAGCTTTAAAGTATGGATTAGAGACAGGAACAGCTGAACTTGAACAGCAATTTAAGGATTGAGTATCATTAGAAACATAATAAAGATAATGTTTAGTTTTACCAGTTGGAGACTAAAGACTAGGAATACAGATTCTTAGAATCATGGAAGAGAAGCAAAAAACTTTAAAAAAAAGAGTAGGACGTTGAAATACTGATTATCAGCATGTTTACACTTATGTGCCTGGAGCCAGCATTTAATCTAAAGGATGCAGCGGATAGAAATGACTCGATTGGGAAATAATTTGCACATCATCTGCAAAGGCCATATCATATGAATCCAGCTTATTTCTGGGATTAAAATTTAGAAATATACTTACCTAATGCGTTAAATTATTCATCCCTTGAAGGTAATATAGAAACTGTTGGTGGAAAATGACTAATGAGCTGTTATTTGAGTGTATAAAGATGATTCTGTGTGGTATCAGCAACCAAAAGCAAAAAAAAAGAGTAAAAAACAAAACAAAAACAAATGAAAAACGTGCACACAAGATTACTTTATAGTCCCTGCAAATAAAACTGAGTTTTTTGCAGTGCAAAAATAGCCTTGGTTATGTGATACTGAAAATTACGGAGTTTAAAAACTGAACTGTGCAGTATAGTTTTTAGTGTGCGTCAGTTCTGATATGTGTATTTAAGTTGATTTAAACGAGAAACAGAAACTCACAGAGAGACTGACTTTGCAAGCAACTATGCTTGGGTTTCATTTCATTTATCATTACTATCTCTTTGTTTGTCCTACTTTCCAGCTTTCATCTTTTCCTTTGTTATTTTACTCTGTTGCTGCTTCTCTTATTTAAAAATTGAGAGCAAGAGATGTGAGGGAAAGATAAGAAAACAGTAGAACTGAGAAAGTATGTCCATGCCTCTCAAGGTTTATGAGCAAAGTTAACAGCTGTATAGTTTTGACAGTGTCGAAGTTGTCTGTTATTTTTCTGTTTTGTTGACTTAGACATGTATGTCACCTCCTGCCCGCATAATAAACTGCAACACCACTGTTGCACAGTTAATTTTAGATTTGCTTCCAAATCTTAGCAGAAGTACTGAGTATTGTCCCTCACAATGAGCATAATTCTCAAACAAACTGACTAAATAATAATAAATACAGATTAATAAAATAAACAGTGGAAGAATGAACCAGGCATTACTTAGTTACTAAGGTCAACACATTGCAGGATCAGCTGAAAGAGTTAAACGGGTTTAAACAAGTAATAATCCAATTTTTGGTTGGGAAGAGGTTTTGTGGTGTTTATGCATGAATAATCTGTGTAATCTGTGTAATTGTTCCAGCATTGCCAGAACAGAAGACACAGGGGTCAACATTACAATTAAAACTGGCTGGATAAGTAGGAGTTTTTAGTTTTGTATTGCATTCCTACAGCTTTGGGAGACACCGGGCAGCATTAAGTGTTGTTATTCATTATTGCTAAAAGTCATACACTGCAAGCCCTTGCTAATATGATTTAATTTTAAATGTTTATGCATTAAGACTTTTGGTCATATAAGTTACAGCTATTTTGTGCTTAATAAATATATCATTCAGATATTCCCAATTGAAGTTGGAAAAAGCATGTGAGCCCCAGATAGATAGATAGATAGATAGGTAGGTAGGTAGTTAGGTAGCACCAACTATACGTTACTGAATAAAAAACAATACAGTCCCAGTAGTGTTGTAGCATGTCAGTGCCAGGACACAGACTCTACACTAAAGGGAAACTGTTTTAATGGACTGATGAAACTGAGGCTGAATGCTGGACAGCAGCTTGAAAACATCACCCATTTAGAGCTGCTTGCCTCTGGGCATGGACAGTTTGCCGTCATCTAGGGTAAAATTAAATCACAAGTTTATCAAGACATCATACAGGATGATGTCAGACTGTCTGCCCCCCAGCTGAACCTCTGTATTATTTGTTTGTTGCAGCATGACGAGGACATTAATCACTATAGTAAATAAGAATGACTTTAAAAAGCCCAGACACTAACACAACCTGGGTTGACCTTTAGGTCATTCATGTGGCCAAGCTAAAGTCACACTGTAAGAAAGAAGCTGACCACATTTCTCTTGAACATTGTACATTGTTTTAAGTTGTTACAAGGGCTTACCATTTACCAAATCAGCAGTTCACAGACTTTTCCACCAGCACTGTGGCTATTTAATAGGTACATTTAATAAGAACATAAATGTTTACAATTGTGTGATATTAGTTTAGAAGTGTAACTTCTGTCTATACCAGTGTCTCTAATGAGGATATGCTAAGAAATGTTTTGATTTCAGCTTACTGGTATTTGCATCTGTAATAGGTTTAAATAATAATGGTGCAGGAGATACTGGATACACAATTATGGGATACACTATAAAGTCAACAACTCTGACTACTGCTTCATGTATGGGACAAGTCTACATTAAATTGAATTAAATTATATAAATAAATTGGTTGCTAGATTTTCTACTGGTTTGCTTGGAGTGAATGTGCCATACTCATAGCCTTACTATGCATACAAAGTGAACTATGTCCTTGTTCATAGTGGGTTGTTTGAATGTTGGGGTTTTCCCTGTCTTCCTGTGGAGTCTTTACCGTACAAAACAAGCATTTTGAGGCGACTGTTGTTGTGATTTGGCACTATATAAATAAAACTGAATTGAACTGAATTGCTAAAAATGAGCACAGGTGACATTTCAAAGTTACCCAGTAGAGCACACTTGGAATTGTCCTTGTGTTCTGGACACTTGACGCGGCACAAGAAAACTTGCAGCTGTCCTTCTGCTGTATGCAGTTGAAACAATACACACAAGGATAGCTCCTTTGAAAAACATATGTTAATTTGCAACCACTTCTGCTCAGTTTGACTAGGGTTAAGCTGCGTTCAGTCAGGAGGAGAGAGGAAACACATTAAGGTAACTGGTGCTTGAGTGTCACAGTTAGTGGCATACATGAAAATGACACAATATGCATGTGTCTCACAGAGTGTCTGCAGTCACGAGTGGTCTGTAAAAGAAGTTGCAAACATGGCCCTTCTTACCAGCTATTGTGTGAATACGCACATGTGCAGACATGAGTGCAAATGTTGGTACTGAAGCAGACATTGTGACTGAAAATTATAGATAAAGAAAGAAAACAAAAAGACTGTGTTTTGTGCTCTATGTTTGGTCCATGGAGAGAAACAAAGCAAAAGGTGTCACTGGATGCTTTCTCCACATTACTGTAACACCAGAAAAGTGAGAAAAGTGACACTACATAATGACGAAAGCAGCAGCTTCTTAAAGACCATGCATGCCATGCTGATCCCCACAATGCTCTGCAAAAAACAAATGAAAGAGTTGTTGGAGTTGTAGCTTAAAGCTGAAAGATAAATGAAAAAAGAAATCATATTTTTCACAGTGTTGAGGAAACCTCAGGAAGAGTTTGGAAAACTAACATGAAGCATTACACAGCTGGTTAGAAAATCTTTGGTCCATAATGATATAATAGCATCGCACAGTTGCTACAGATTTTTTTGCTCCATAGTTATGACACTGACATCCCATTTTATCGCATCTTAGTGGTGCATCTTACATCGGATTGATGTCTGGAGACTGGGCAGACCATTTGAATACAGTGATTCTCTCATGTTCAAGAAACCAGTCTGAGATCATTTGAGCTTTTTGACGTGCTGCAGCATCCTGCTGGAAGCAGCTATCAGAAGATGGGTACACTGTGGTCAGAAAGGAACAGACATGGTCAGCAACAATACTCAGATAAGCTGTAGTGTTTTTTCAGTGATGCTCAGTTTGTACTAAGTGGCCCAAAATGTTCCAAGAAAATATCCTCCACACTATATCATACCACCATGTGCAGCTTGAACCTCTGATACAAGGCAGGATGGATCCATGCTTTTATGTTCTTTATGCCAGAATTCTGACCCTGCCATTCGAATGTTGCAGCAGAAATCAAGACGTGTGAAACTAGGCAACAGTTTTCCAGTCTTCCCTTTAAGTGATTATTTGAGTTACTGTTGCCTTCTTGTCATCTCAAGTCATTTTCCCCAGACTTCTGTCATCTACAAGGCATCTTCACCCAGAGAACTGCTGCTCACTGGATGTTTTCTCTTTTTTGGACCATTTGTTGTAAACCTGAGAGATGGTTGTGTGGGGAAATCCCAGAAGAACAGTTTCTGAAATGCTCAAACCAGCCTGTCTGTCACCAACAGCAGACATCAAAATCAATTAAATCATCTTCCTTCCCCATCTTGATGCCTGGTTTGAACTTTAGCAAGGTTATCGTAACATACAGTGAGTGGTTGATTAGATATCTACATGAGTGAGGAGTTGAACAGGTGTAAAAAGTAACAAGTTGTCTATAATTACCTGTGCATTGCAAAATGTCATTTATTTCATGTAATAAGTGTCATTTATTCCATGTAATGTAATTTGTTTAGGAAAACTGTGCAGCACTGACGGATCTCAAAATGAAGGAAAATGTTTGTGAAAGTGAAATGTTTTCAGAGGTTTTGCTGTTTCTTTGAATGCTAGTATGCTATACATACTACTTAAATCAATTCAGAAATATTCAGTTGTATGACTTAATCTCTTGTTCATTTGATTTTTAAGCACATAAAAGCCATTTAACATTGTAATTGCATTAGTTTTAGCAAACATGAGTAATTTCGTTTTTTAAACAAAAAACACTGCAGTCAATATTCATTATTCTTGTCTCACTTAAAAATAATGATAAACGATTATCTACTACTGATGAGCACCAGGAATGCTAACTCATTCAGATTTACCTTTTCTTGCAGCAAGCATCACTATTCACACTCCTAAATGTGCTAACACTGTGTGCGTCAAAAAGGCACATCACTCATGATCTTAGAGCCCTATTATTGTAAAATGAAGGTAAATAAACACAATATGAGTAGGTGAACTTTGAACAGGCGCAAAATTAAGTACTCTTAAATGAAATTAACTTTTCAAATTGAGATTATTTAATGCTCAAGGACAAAATGTCAAATAAACTCTAAATAATTAGATTTCAACTGCTCAGTTGCATTATTTAGGTTTATAGTGTTTGCAATATTACTATGTGATATCACACTGACAAGCGGGACAGGGTTGACCAAGTCAGCACCACGGACAGAGCTCAAAGACTCTGTCCATCTCTAAGCCAAATACAGAAAAAGACATAAAAGAAAAAGAAGAAACTCCTAAGAGTTGTTGTTTTAATCATAAAGTTAAAAATAAACAACAACCTTAAACAAGTAAGAACACGGGGTGTACTACATTATATAATAAAAACAAACTTTTAATCAGTAAATAAAAGAAAGTCTATAGCCTCTCTTTAAACCTTTTCTGTGTAACTTTTTTTTATATCTGGAATGCAACTTTTATTTTAAGTGTGGATATTTCACTCTGTGGTGAATGCACTTTAGGCTTTAACCGTAATCTTTCCGGTCAACTGTACTTTGTTTTCGAGTACCAGTAGAGCTGTCTTTACACTGCCTGCATGGAGAACAAACTGGACAGATGTTCAGCTATAAATTGTTTGTTTAGACGGGATAGCAGCTCTGTCCTCACGTTCAACTCATATAAAGCTGTATTGAAAAAAAAAGTATTATTTTTTTTATTTGTTGTTTAACACTTTATTGTGAACTCAGAAGAAGACTCATCTACTGCTCGTGTTTGTTTAAACACGAACCTGCACTAATAACAAGATACCTCTACCTCGTGTCTGTCTTTTAAAAGACACGTGTTTATCCAAGTGTAAGCAATCTGTTGTCCCCGTGTGAGCACAAATGGATCTGTAAGGAGCCGAAAGATGTCATTCTCACTACACCTGTACTGCCGCCTCCTGGACGGACGCGACTCCTTTGCAGCGACTGTACTATAAGTGAACGGACAGCTTATGAGCCCCACAAAGCGAGAGAACCACACACAAGGAGCGGGATGGCGAGGATATTAGTGCTGCACCTTCGCGTCCTTCTCGTGGGTCTGTTATTAACAGGCTCCTTGACTGTCCAGGCAAACAGAGGGGCGACATCGCCTGACGAGGAAAGGGACAGGGAGAGCGACACGGAGACGCCATGTGAGGTGAAAACCGTCACCGTTTCAACCCTGCCCGTACTCCGGGAGAACGAATTCAGCTTCACCGGCGGAGCCTCGGGGAACGTGGTCGGAGGAGGGGGTGCTGCTGAAGCAGGTGGTGTTGGTGGAGGAGGAACTGGAGGAGGAACTGGAGGAGGAGGAGCAGGAGGAGGGGGGGAATCCAGACTTCTATTATTCGTTAGAACAGACCTACCTGGGCGAATTTCCGTAATGGATGATCTTGACAACACGGCTCTTCCCTACTTCACACTCGGTAAGAACACTGTTGTAGTTCTGTGTTTGCCCTCCATGGCGATAACCGGTCTGTTTGGCTGCACGTTTGTGCGCATAGGCTGTGCACACAGCTATATTTCCAAAAGATACAAATAAAAACAAATCACGCGCTTATACACATTTTGTCCCCGGCGTTAAATCACCTGCTCTACTCTGTTTGAATTTTGTGGCGTGTTCCCCCCCTCCCCCGCCCAAAAAAAATCCCCACCAGTCCAGGTATGAAGAACACGCTTTTCGCTTTCCCTACTCAACTTAAAAACTACGGTATGTAAACGCAAGCCGTGCCACTCGATTTTAAGTGGCACTCTCAAGTTATTCTGCCATCCCTCATTCTTGTTTCGTCCTTCTTTCTGTCTGACTTTCCTATTTCATGGTAAAACATAATTTTAAATTTCATGCATACCCTAAGTATGCTTTCCCAATCAAGGAATGCAATTTGGCCCTGCAAATATGCATGAAATTGGTATTCTCACTTGAGCTCATAACACACGTGTTTTGCAAGACGGTATAACTTTAACTGGATAAAGCACTAGCCTAGAGTTTGTGTCGTTGTCTACATTTAGTCGTTGCAGATTTTAGGGGATGCAAAACATCCCACTTTTTTCTGTTTATTCACACATCCGTGGATAACTGGTTTCTGACAGGTCATCTGATTCTCAGTGAAAGCCTGTGATTTAAAAGTGGTCTTGAATACAGCATTGCTGATTGGATAATCATAGGGAACATAATAGCAGGGAAGTACACCAGTCTTATACCAGTCACAAAAAAACCCAACAACAACTTTGTAACAGGAGCAGAATGAGTATAAAAGGAGCATTACTCATTGTTCATTTTAAGTCTTACAAATCATGTGAGCGATTCATGTTCTCTTGATTTCCCCTTCGCGGTGTAAGTGTGACTGTGTAACAGGATGTAGAGAAAGTATGGAACAGGGATGTTTGTTAAAAGCTTTTAGCCAAACAAAATGAAGTGAAAGGAAGTAATTCCAGAATGATGTAATTTATTCAGTTTGCGATTTGTTCAGATGGCACAGTATCATGGAGAACTTAGCAAAAAGCAGGACGGATAGAAAAATGCAGGGCTTGGAGGAAGTCAGTGATGCGGGGACTGAGAATCCATGAGAACATCTCATTACTGCAGTTTTCAGACAGGAGTTTGCTATCCTCCTTTTTTTCCCTGTTTCCCTGGTCTCAGTTTCATTCTCTGTATGAAGAGTGTCGACTAAACTGGCTGTGTAAAGCAAAGGCGGGCAGGCAGGCTGAGGGCTGGAGCATTAAGCTAGTAAATCACTTTCTATTCTCATTAAGGACAGCCGTTGACTGGTGAGAAAGGCCTCTCTGTCCTCCCAGTCAGCCAGCTAGCAAATTTGCTGCTTCACCCTTTCAGTGCATGAGTACATGCTGTGGAGCAAGAAAACGAGCTTTAATAGGTCCTCATGTGTAATACATATTGAAAGCATTACTCGTGTGCTTTGTGTTTTGAAAAAATTAGATTAAAAAGAAAAAGTGTGGAAAAAGGATTTTTAAAAAAAAAAAAAAAAATGAGACCATTGATTTTAACAAGGCTTTTAAAAAAGATCAACTGAGCATAGAGGCAGAAGTTAAATTAAAAACAATATGTTAAGAAAAGTGCTTAACTCAAAAGGTGTATTTTTACATAGCTGTGAGAAGTTTACAAATACACTTGTCAATACTGTTGCTAATTAAACAGTCATAGTTGTGAAATCTATACTGATAAAAAAAATATATTGTATTTTCTTTTGCTTACAGACCAATCGGATGGTTCAGTCAGGCCTTGTGTTTGTCTTTAATTAGTCAAACCTTTCAGTCTGGCATTCATAATGTGTCATGATAAGCTGCTAGGTGGGTAGGAAAGTACACATGCCAGCAATGTAGAACCACCTTTATATTTGTTAAACCTTTTAATTGTCAGAACTGGGTTAAATGCTGATACTAGATGTCACCTGTGATTTCCCTGTGTCCAGTTTATACCCTATATTGCTTGTTGGTCCACTCAACAGCTCTTTCTTCTTGACAAATGCATTATTGGCTGTTGAGTTTGTGAAATGTTGTTATAGAATTCATAAAATACACTAAATTGTTAACGTCTTGATGCATCCTCAAGACGTTAACAATCATTCCTTTGGGGATTTACTTCCCCAAAGGAATGTCATCATCGTCCAGATGAACAGAATCAACTTTTGGGGATTAAATTGTTAAGAAAAAATGAAATGAGGTTTTATTATCAGAAGTGCATTTATTTCATGCCTCACTGTTTCATCTCACATACTGAATTGTGATTTTCTTATGCTAGAGGAAGGGTGGGGGAACTCCAGTTCTCGAGGGCCGGTGTCCTGCAGGTTTTAGACGTGTCCTTGATCTAACACAGCTGATTTAAATGGCTAAATTACACCCTCAACATGTCCTGAAGTTCTCCAGAGGCCTGGTAATGAACTAATCATTTGATTCAGGTGTGTTGACCCAGGGTGAGATCTAAAACCTGCAGGACACCGGCCCTTGAGGCCTGGAGTTCCCCACCCCTGTGCTAGAGGAAGCTAGAAAAGTTGAATTCTCACCACATACACCATTTATTGTTACGAAGCAATTTATTACCACACTACATCGCATTGCCTTACAGGTGTATGTCTTATCATTTTTTTATATATTCGCCTTTTACATACCCACCAGCTATTATACAGAACTATACAGACTGCAGAGTGTTTTGGATTGATGTACTCACCCAGCAACACTCTCTTTTAGCATCGCTCTTTCAATATTGTTCTAAAACTCTTAGGAAACGCCAACAACACCTCTCGGTGTAAAAGTCAAAGCGGTAAAAGTCTAACACCACAGTCAACACATCCTTCTGTGAAACCAGCACTTGTTATTTATCTTCTTCACATGATTAAGAACAGTGTGATATCTATGATTTTTTTTTAAAATGCCTTCTTTTATGTTGTTGTTGATTTGATGTGGAGATAAGAGAGGCTGTGCTCCAGTTTAAAAGAAAGAAAAAAAACCAAGCCCATATGTCTTGGTACAAGCAGTCAGAGATGACGGAGCAAACATGACTAATTGCAACCGGTACAAACCGGTGTGAAATTGTGTGAAAATGGTATACACTTCCTGAACCCTAAATAGGCGTGGTCAAAAGTGTTGTGAGAGTGGATGAAAGTGTATTGGCTTGTGTTTAAAAAAACAAAACAAAACATGTAATTGACGAAGATATTAGTGCTTGCTAATAATTATCAGGACTTAGTTTGCAAAGAAAAAAGCTTAGTTGGAAAGAACTGTGAAGAATCTGTGCTCAAGTTCACTTCTAACATTGGAAGGAGTAAACTCATAATCTCCTGCTGGTATCCTACGGGTGTAGGGTGGTGTTGAAACCCACGTGACACCCATATGGGAAATGACTCTTAAATGAGCTATCTCATTTCTGAACTGTCTCTGAAGCAGTTTATTACCACCCATAGTAACAATATAATGCGATGAAAATCACCCCCTATTCATTCACATGCTGCTCTTCATATAATGGACAATCAATATTTCAATCAATAGTGAGCAGTAAACTTACATTTCAGCTTTTTAGTGCATCGTAGAATTTTTTTTAGAACATTATAGTAGTATAGTGGATATTGTCAGAAAACAAGCCGTGCGGTGCATTTTAAATAGGGGTGGAATTTCACACACAGCTCATGTCTCCGTTCCATGACATTAGCCATTTGTGACTAAAGCAAACAAATCTGTGATGAAAAACATCTGTGCTGAATTTCTTGTTGCTGGTGTGAAATGGCCTTGTTGTTTGAATTCAGGGGCTAGAGACACATAATGTTAGCCTAACTGGTTAGGATACTACTAGTAAACTAGTCTACCATTGTGCTTTCCACTTTCTCATAACAGCTGGATTTCTGTCGTGCTGGAGTATAACCTGTTAGCAAAATATCACCCGATCCACAACGAGCATAGTCTTGTCTGTTTTGTGGATAATGTCAGATTTCTGATAGTTTTGTCAAACCAAAGTCAGAGGTTATAGGTAAGGAAGGAAAAGGACAGCAAGATTCTTCTCCACCATGGCCTGTCTGCACAGCTTTGATTTATTACCACAAGTGTCTCCGAGAACAGATGAGCAGAAAGGGCAGTGTGGAAGAAGTGCAAGCCTGCTTCTCCTTCACTTTCCTTTTTTTTCCTTAGTCATTTTCATATATATTAGGAAACACATGCTTTCATTTCCAAATGCTTTGACTTTGTGATTTACCAGTGCACCACCATTTTACTTAAAATATGGGCTCTTAATCCCAGTTTTTAATTTAGTTTTTGAATGCCATGTACTGAGCTATCTCACTAATTCATGAAATTGTGTGGCATTGTGCTTGCACGTTCAAGGGAGATAATTCCAAGCTGCTACGCTTTGTCACACGAGATGATCTTCCTTTTTTATTTTACTTGATGTTTTGGGATAGAGAGGAAATCAATACCGCTTGCAACACGGCTGACTCTGTAAACACCTGAAGAGTTAACCTTTTTGAAAAGCTTCGGGCACCTAATGCAAGATTGAAAACGTTTAAATGTCTTCCTGTTCTTTATCATCTGTCCATCATCTTGAACTACAGTACTGTGCCAAACTCATTTTTTGACAGGAATATAGGAAGTAAGTGTAGCAGTTTGTTGAATTACCACAGTATTATTAAAGTATGTACAGCAAAAGCAGAGTTTATATAAAAATAAATATTTAGTATGATTCTATTCTTCAACATAGACTGAGCCCTCCTAGGTAAGCTTTCTTGTAATTTCTTTAAGTAGTTTACAAGAATAGTTCTCCAAGACTCTTGAAAGATATTCAAAGATCTTTTTTAGATGGTGGCTGACTTTTATTCAGTTTTCTGTCAGAATGATCCAATGCTACTTCAATAATGTTGATGTCTGGGGCTCTGGGAGGCCAGTCCATGACTAAAGGTGTTCCATTGTCTGTCCAGGTATGCTTTTACTGCATTGGCTGTGTGTTTGGAATCATTGCCATGCTGAAAAATGAAGCCATAGCCAATCTGGTGCTTTCCGGATTGTATGGCAATATAATGCACTGCAAATGTATGGTATTGCAAATCTGATGCTGCTTTTTTTTTGATCCACGGTGTTTTACAGATGGCTGTAGGGGCTCACTGTTTTACTTCTCCCCTGACTTCCTCCGTACATGGAGGACAATTTGAATGAAAACCTTTACATTTGGACCTGTTGCCACTGATTCAGTTCTTGTGTAATTTATCATACCTCAGCCTTTCCTTTCAGCCATTTCCCTTCCTCAAGAATGGATTCATGACAGCCACTCTTCCACTGAGAACATTTCTGCAAACAGTAGATTTGTCAACTAAAGGTTGCCTCTGAGGTCTAGTTTCAGGTCATTGCTGGATTAAGAGCATGGCTGTTCATCGGCTATGGATAGTTTTCCCGGTTTACCTCTCCGGTGCAAAAGTACCATTTCATGCATCTCAGACTGTGTTATCTGTGAAAATGAAAGAAAAAGCAGCCAATGGAAAAAAGTAAAAAACCCTTTAAAAGCATTTCAGAAAACCTGGAGAACTATTGTTCAAGATCTTAACCCTTTTTTCCCACCCCAATATTATTTTTTATTTTTTTGTCAACCAGCCTTTCCCTATCTCTATAAACAGAGTCATAGCTAACCCCAATCGCTTACACATGGGAGAGACAAAGATTCAGTGGTCGAGTGGGGGGAAAAAGTGTTTTCCCCGTGGCATAGAACATGTACATGCTGCACCACAACTCAATATTATGTCAGGACTCCAGCTTAGCACTGCAGCAGAAGCAATGAAAAGGGGGAAGGGTCAACAGTAGAGATGGGAGTTATTATATGGTGTAGAGTTGAGATAGATGTGTGAGTTTTTGTAAGGACTCTTTTTAATGTTGCATTGCACTTACGTTTGCTTCGGTTTAGATCTAGTGCATTGTGGAAAATTGAAAAGATGCCAATTGATATGCCACGAGTGTAATCCAGTCATACAAACACAACCCATGGTGGATATTGTGAAGGCCAGCAAATTATACGTGTCATCATGTTGCCTGTGATAATAGACCTCTATAGGAGGCTGTCTTTTTAAGATGAATGCTCAACTCATGCAATCTAATGTGTGACGCCCCACCACAGTATTTTCCCTCCTGTCTTTTTTCCATATACAGCAAAATGACAGGATTGCAGAATTGCATAAAAGAAGGCTTAAACTTGGCACTGATCATCAAACCATTCTGACCGGCTTGCTTCTCAACAATTTTTCTGCTATTAATCAGAAGCTATCTTGGGCTGGTAAATGTATAGTATCACTTGACAGGCACTCTGTTATTATTTGCAAATTGTATTTTTCATGTTTTAAAAACAGAAAAAAACACAGAAGGCCTTGCCTCTCTCTCTCTCTTTGGTCAGCTACTTTTTTGCTCTTGAATGTCACAAAGCAATTACAATTATTGCACCGCTGCCATTTTATACCGAGCGTTAAACATAGTCATAGCTTTGAATGTTGTATATATGTATGTATGTACGTATCTATCCATCTTGCTTATTCTCGGTCTCTCTCACTCTCTCTCTCTCTTCCTAAATGACAGACTCAGTAAGTGGAGAACCATGCTCATTTACTTTAATGGTGAGAGACCTTAGGGATGTCACAGGAAGGATGAATGAACTGTGGTCAGTGACCCTTGATTGTTATTGTCCTCCACAGTAACTGTATTTTGTATTGCATTGTTTTACCACCAGTCTCCAGTCTTGCCTTGCAGCACTGGTGGACAGCTTTGATCTCCAGATAATTATTTGATCATTACCATTGCTGAAAGGCGCGCTGTAGTTATCTTTGATGAAATGAACAAAGAACTTGTATGTAAATACCCCTAATGAATGCAATCTTTATTTACTCCCGCTTTCTCTTTCTTTTATATGTGCACAGCAACAACAGACACAATTGTTAATGTGCTTCTCCTATTTTCAGACTTCAGAAAATGCTTGTCAGTTGACCATATGGATGTTTAAAGTCAGTTAGTACTTTCTGGTTGAGTAACTGTTATGGGACATATAAATGCGTAGTTCATAACAAAGCATTTAACGTTTATCAGTACACAGACACATGGTATGAAAACTCTTTGTTTTAATAGACCGAAAGAGCTCTTTTATATAAAGAGTTGCTGGAGTTAAGTGGACTGTTATAGGTGAATTTACTAGTTGTAATTTACTTAAATGCCAAATATGTATACTACTCTGACTGACCTGATAACCATTTCTACAATTACCATTTTACTCAGATCACCAAAAAAAGGTTTCAAAGCTTCAGCGGTAATCCCACTGACTCACCTGTTATGGATCTTTTTATCTAAATTGTATCCAGCACCCTGCATTTATCTAGAATTTACAATGAAAAAATCAAAAGCAACCCGAACCTCTTCAGCAGTAAGAGTTTGATTGCTACCTGCTGTCTATTTGATTAATTTCCACTAACATAATGCTTCAGTCAGCCTTTTTCTACATGATTTTATAGCTTCCATTGTAAGTTTGAGTTCAGCCCCTGAGTTGTTTCATGTGGCTGTACCTCCCCCTTTAATTCCACAACTGCTTATCTTGATATGTAAAGCTGTACTAGAATCAAAGGATAGGCTGGATGGTGTAGCTAACAAGAGAGCATGCCGCAAGCTGATTCCCAAAAGATTCATAAACTTGCTACTTGTATACTGTAGAGAGGCTTTTTAGTCTGTGCACTGAATGCTTAATGTGACACTGATTTATAAAAGCAATTCCATTTAGTTGCTCTTTTTGCTCCTTGGGCTCCTCTGGTGTATCCCTACCACATAATAGAAGCCCCCCTGTGACAAAAACTGTAATGCATTTGCTCTCTTAGTAAAATATTTTTTTAATGCAAGCCAGACATTTGGGGCACAGGGACCATGGGATAAATCCATCAACGTACACACAGTAGCTTTAAAAACAAGCTTGATATATAGACATGTTGAATATTTCAAGTTTCCTGGCTGCGTTTCTTTAAGTTATTTGAATTTCGCAGCTATTACCAAATGTGGTCAAATTGAAACTCAATTTCTGGCTTTCCATTATGTGATTATTAGTTTTCTTTAACTTCATGTTGAGTCCATCGATCTGAGCGGATAATTTTTACTGCTATCAGCATGTGATAGTTTTTTTTTTTTTTCTCTCTCAGTATTATTATTTCAGTATTAAAGTTGGGCAGATCGATACTAATGTGTACCACCATGACGTTTAATTTTGTGAATTGATCCCCACATAAAAAAATATCAATACAAAATATTTTCTCTGACTCAGAATTGCGTTATTTAATGAAAGTAAATTGGTATTTGGGGCTTAAACTCTAAACAAAAGAAGTGCAGCAGAGATGGGGGAATTATAATTTTTTTCCCGAGCTTTCTCATTGACACAAACACATTCAGAAATAGACAAACAGGCAGAAAAGCAATAAGTGCCTGAATGTTGCTGCCAGCTCAAGTGATCGTGACAGGCATAGCTGGACTGGCCATCGGGCATACCGGGCATTTGCCCAGTATGCTCGATGGTGATTTTATGTTTTTATGGGCCGATGTTTTTTTGTTTGTTTGTTTGGGTTTTTTTTGTAAACAATGAAAGGTGGTGGATTGGCCAACTGGTCATGATCGACTCTGGGCTGGACAAATTACAGCCGATGAGGGCGAACTTTAAAGTTCCGTATTGAGGTAAAAAAGAAACATGATTTGTCCCATACTTCAGCTACAATGAAAAAAGACAAAAACCTGGAGGTATTCTGTGTCTTTACTTGTTGCCTCTTGTTCTCTCATTCTCCCGTCTCTCTCGTTTGTTTATCACCCACTTTGCGCCAGAAAGAGGAAACCAGTGGAGGTTGCGCTAAACAACAGCAGCACGTTTAAGCTTGATAAGCTATTGTTAGAATTGATTTGATATTACTTTCTAGTATTCAGCTGATGTTTGCTGGAGCCACAGCCATAAAAGCTGCTGGTCATGATCGGTTTGGATATGTGGTGAGAGAGAAACGTGAAGATGAAACCAGGAGATGTCCTTACTGAATCATCAGAGCTGAACAGGTGATGGAGAAACAGGTTTACCTTTTGGGTGACACGAATGAGTTGAAGGGAAGTTATGAACTGTTTCTGAGAGACAAATAACACCAGGATCCTTTTCTATGTAGCTGACAGCTGGTAACTGTGCAGGGGCGGGTCTAGCAAAGTTTTGCCAGGGGGCCAGGTAGGGCATTAACAGGGAAAGGGGGGCACAAGGAAATACTTTCTTATTCTCATTTCAAATGTCTAGTTTTTAATAAATAATTATCTGAATCAAGTTTTCATCTGATGTACAATGTATAGAAATCTATTACTGTATGTAGTAAATATTAAGTTTAATATAACCCTAGTAAGCTGAAGTACTTTTTCCTTTGGGAAGGTACTATCTGTGCAGTATGCAATTCTGTTGATGAAAGATGCTGAATCTATTTAATTATTGTAGAAAAATAATTGGTTTCTGTGCATTTGTTTTACACGTGCATTAAATTAAAGTCTATTACATCGATTAAGCATCATAAGGCGGAGGGTGGGGGGTGATTTTTTTTTTTTTTTTTCTCGCTGGGAGTTGGCAACCCTATTAATTAGGTTGTTTAATATTTCCACTAAATACTGTTTAGAATGCCAGAATAGGGAGGTGACGTAGGTTTAAGTTTATTAGATTGATACATATATACCAACAAGACAGTGTACATCACTGTCACAACAGCGTTTGTTTTCATTCAAAGGCTTTATGCCTTTTCGTATACCTGGCGGGCCGGTCTCTAGTCAAAATGGCCAGGCTGATTTTTTGCCCCAGTCCAGCCCTGCTGACAGGTGTTGGGTTATATGCTTCCATTCACCACATCGGCATTTTAATCAAGTCAAATGTTTAGATTTAACAGTCCTTAAAGAGCATCCTTGTAAAGATAAAACCTAAACACTTTAATTCGAAGAACATCTTGTTCTTGTCTATTTTTTAAGAATATAGAGATTTTTGTTGCATTATAAAATAAGTTCTGCTGAACACATTGTAAAAACATGCTAAAAATGGATAAAACATCTGCACACCAAATGACACCAGAGAAACAACCTAAGAGTAGAGAGCAATAATGAGCATTGTCTTTCCCTTAAGGGGGAATGTATTCATATTTCAATTATGCGTTTGGAAGCAATAGCCTGGAAATGCACAGTTTATCCTCATGTTAGAGCTCAAGAGCTGGTGGAATTTCTTTTGCCATTTGTGTTTTTCTAATTATGTTCAAGTTTTAACTTATCTTCAAAAAGCCAGTATGAGGTCGCTGTGTAACATACTAGTGAAGGAGCTTCTGACTTATGGAATACCTGCTTATACCTACAATCTTCTGTAAAGCTACTGTGAAATTTTGTTGCTGGTGTGCAAAGCAGAAAAAAAGCATTTGATCACCAGTGCTTGCGACTGAAGTATCCTCTCTCTTTAGCATTGTTTACATGCCAGTGTGGCAACAAAGCCCACTTAAGTATGTCTTGATTAAAATGACAAGTGTGAAATAGAAAGCAGAAAACTGCCAAAAACAGTGCATGAAGTGATTAGGGTTTGGTGATTGTTTACCCGTACTGTTTTATTAGGGTTCGGTGGTGAACATTTTCTAATTTCAAAGTTCTTTATGTGTAATCTTTATTTGATAGCTGTTGCAGTCTCCAAAATAATGTAGTAACAGTTTAAGATAATGTGAGAGTCTGCATCAAACCATCCAGAAAACTTGTTTTCCCCAGAACCGAGCTCACTGGGACACCACCATCTCTGGCTTCAAACAGACTGAAAAGCATCTAAATATCCTCCTACTGGTTGACAGGTTAGTGGGAGAAAGCCCACTTTCACTCTTTTTGAGCTCTGATTGTTCTTTCTCCTACTTGTTCCTCCTGCCTTCATGCACAGTCTATGTTGTTCACCAAACCTTGTTTTGTTATACTCTGTTTTATTTTTTCTCATCCTAACAGACAAATTATACAGTCCACATTTCAGTTTTCAAAAGATTCAGCATTTTTTGAAATCTATTTCTGAAAATAGATTATGTCTATTTTTTCCCTTTATCTTAAAACTGCACAGTGTATGTTTTTAGTATCGATTGTATAGTATATAAGAGTTCATTATCATATCATATTGGAGATGCGCTTATATAGTCTTGACTAACCTAGTTAATAGAATTATCTGAATAGGGTTTTTGTTTTGCAAGCATGACAGGCAGTGTGTGTTTCAAAGAGGAAGACGGGAGTCATTGTTCATATAAGCTGGTCACAATGATGTTTAAGACCCATAAAATTTGATTCCCTCCAGAATTGGTGCTGCACCTTGGAAATGTGCCAGTTCTGCACTGCTCGCTACCTCATGGTTCCTACAAAAGATTTTAAACCTTTTATCCATGCTGGTATGTTTGTACCTATTTCCATTCCCTTCAAGTTGTACAATCTTTTAGATTTCCTTTCAGATAAAGCACATGCTCCATTAATCTCCCCTCAGCTGATGAGTTCCCTCCCACAGTTTTTTCTAATGCTCCATCATGCACATCTCTCAGAGTTCCTGGTAGAACTGGCTTTATCTGCACAGAGATACATGTTCTAACTCTCTTCTTTTATAGTTGTCTGGATGAATAATGTTGTTCCACTGACTTTTTCCGAAACAAAACAAAGATATCCATAGGTTGTACAAAGAAGATTTATTTAACAGAAAAGTATAATAATATCTGTCCTGCAACAATAACTACATTATCAACATATACAATATGAACGTTATCTCAGTAATTTTAGTTTTCCTCAATATTTTCACATTATCTAAGGTGATCCCAGGAGAAACACTGGGGTTTTCTACACCACTGTGAGACTCCGGCAGAGCTCCTAATTGTTTCAGCACTCTGAATTAAACGATATCTGGGCAAAGACTTGCATGTGGCGGTCACTGTTTACAGTCCATCTATGAGTACAGATCAATTAAAAACAAGATAAAAGAAAAGAAACCACAAACAACACAAAGGTAAATTGTCATCAGATGATAGCAGATGGGTTTGAGATTGCATTTTGTCCATTCCTTGAGGTCCCGACTTTATACCTGCGTGAAGCCAAAGCCTCCTCAAATTTAATTTGAGCAAACAGATTCCAGAAAGATTCAAGCCAGTGCTGTTCTTTGCCTACAGATTATGCATATTCATATGCAGATATCCACTTATGAAAATCAGTACAGAACAGAGGAGTTTGCAGCATATCAATGCACTTCTGATAAGACTTGTGGGAATACAGGCATTTGGTCTAACACATTGTATGCTTATCCAGTGATAGCTCATTGGTATGTCATGGCTGTATCGCACTCGCCTCCATTTAGAGGCACAGCACACGGCATGCATTTTTTTTCTGGTATTTTGTCTGCTTTGGATTAGCTCTAATCTAACAGCAATTACCCTTAGATGTGTAACACAGCAGAACATGCTCTCCTGAGGTCAATGGTAGGTCATGTGTCTTCAGAGTGGTTAAGTGCATCATCAAGGTGAACAATACACACACGCTGATCTGCAGCCATTAATTTGTCGTGTTTTGTGGTTGTTTATACATTAAATCCTTATATGCATTTAAGGGAACGTTCCTCATCATTTTTTTCCGAGTAGGTGTTTATTTATTTGCTAAAACTGAGTTTATCTAATTTCAAAGCAGATGACTACACAAATTGCATTTGAATTTTTAAAAAAGTGTTGATAGTTTATATGCATGTAGAAAGATTCTCCTTCCATCTGTTTAACAGTATAACACATTCAGAGGGAGCCTGAGGAAAAAAATATGTTATATGTCTGGTTGTAATGTTAATTTCCCCTCCTTAAATAAATTAATCACACATTGTGGAAGGGAGAAAAATGGTGAGATCTGTAGCCAATTAGAGGAATTATGATGGCCGAATTCCAATAGGGAGGAGGATTCATATTCTATGCAGAGTTCTTCCTCCAGAGCCACTTGACATTTTTAGAAATGTATTTTTTTATGTTGCAGCTCTGCATTCTTGTTTTTCTTTTTTTTTTCTTTTTTTTAAAAAAAAGTGGTTCTCCAGCTTACTGTGATCACATAGATAAGCAGATATGCAGATACTGGTTATAAAGCACTTTTTGGACTTTCAACAGAAAGTAACAGTCATAAATATAGACATTATTAAAGATAATAATTTTCATTCCCAGCTGTAATAGAGTTGGAACCTACTAATCTCATCTGCAGTGCCCTTTTAAAATTGGAATATAAAAAGCAAACAATAGTTCCCAATAGAAGCTACCAGGGTGCCGTAGACAAGAAGATATAATTAATTTGACAAGCAGTTTTAATGACACTACACTGCATGACAAAAGTTATTTAGTATTTCCATTGTGTTTTGGTGTAGACTTTGATGTTCCTGTGCTTTGGTGTTCCAGATTGCACATAAAAGGCCTAGCTGGTCAGAGTTTATTATGCATGAACCACTTGGGGTTACCACTTCACTACACACTAACTAGGATTGTAAATTTTCCTACAATTATTAATTTTGTTTTGTTTGTTTTTTTCATAATACAGATGTTTTTTTATAACTGTGAATGCACTTTGAACCTTTATGTGTTCATGTGAGTTTGATGCTGTCAGTGCAGGTTAATTTCCTCAATCACATTACCTGTTCCACTTACACCAAACATCTATATTAAAAACTGAATCTGCAGTTATGTCTCCTCTAAAATATTTTGTTAGCTGGACGGGCCTGGGTGGATTTTCATCAGCTCAAACACAGCAGTATTGTAGGAATAATGTAAAACAGGAAAAATCCTGGAATGGAGTATAGTTAGCAACACCACAGAAAGTGAAACAGACTGCACACACACACACACACACACACACACACACACACACACACACACACACACACGCGCACACACACACTTGTTTTCATATCTTAGTGAGGACTTGATGCTTTCCCTAGCCGCTTACCCTAACGATAACCATCAGAAATGAATGCCTAATCCTAACCTTCAGCCTAAACCTAACCATAACCTAATTGTAATTCTGACACTAAAACCACATTTTGAGCCTCAAAAAATGCCTTAAAACTCGTGGGGACTGTTGGTCCCCACAAGTATAGTAGCATGCCAATTTTCTGTCCTCACAAAGACATCTAAACATGTACACACACACACACACACACACACACACACACACATATTTCTAGTGCACAAGTTCGTCAATGTCTGAATGCTTTAGTTTTTTGTATGAAAGATTGTTAGCTCTCTCTTACATGGGGTATTTGCTCATGTGTACTGTTGCTTTTGATGTCAGTTAATTCTAAGTATCTGCTAGGATTGCTGGGACAAACATTTTTTGCTTGATCACATCCTCCTGCACCTCTGGACCATTTTCAGTACAGCTTTAAATTTTAGATGTCTTAGTGGAAGTGCCATCCTGGCCCCTTGCACTTGTACCTCTGCAAAACTGCTGGCTCTCCTACAGAGTTTCAAAACAGTGATCTTTCATCCCCTTCTGGAAGTCTTGAAGAAATGAATGTGTGGATGAAGTGGATGAGGCAAATCTGTTGAGTTGTTCAGATAGTGAGCAATGATTTTGTAACCAAAAACAAATCTGCTTTTTCAGTGGGCTCTATGCCAGCATATGATTTCACACTGACATGTACAGCATTTCAAGTTGTTTCCACTGAAAATCATACTGACAGTGTCTACCTCCACTTGTCCCTGTGTGCAGGTTCTTTGAGGAGATTATGTTGAATCAGCTAAATTTATTTTAGTAATTTAATGGTTTGTTCCCCTAATCTGTTGATCATACCTTCTGTTTGAATAACATTTTACTTTATGAGTTATTGATCTGGGAAGTTTGAAACTGTGAATATTCTCCCAGTTGAACCGCAATGGCAGAGCATTTTATAGTGTAGGGAGAAAAGAAAGTCTGTTATTGTGGGTTCCTGCACTACTGTCTCATGCAGAAATAATCTAAATAATAAAAGAATGTGCAGAAATTAATAAAAATTTGCAAAAGTTTTGTCAGTATAGTGAAACACTGGCTCTATATAGATATTTTTTCCTCTTTGGCTACTAATTGGCTATGTAATAATTAGACTGGTGAAGATGTTTTTAGTACGTTGTATTTTGTCTATTTTTGTGTGTATGTTGCAAATTATTTATCCTCTCAGGGTTGACAAAGGTTTTTAGCAATAATATATTGAACTATTAGTTTTGCTTGGGTATGTCAATACCACCTCAATATAACCTATGTAGCAATTATGTATTTTATTATTTAATAATTAAATATATGGACATTTTCCAGATTTACACAAGCCATCATAAATTCCTTTGTGTGGTGTGCATCTTCCACTCTTTAGTTCAACAGTGTGATTATTGTTCCGTAACATAACCGCAATCAGGACAAATGCACTATTAACTCTGTAATGAGACAGCTCAACAAACAGAATTAATGGGACCATTCAAAATGGCAATCTCCAGCTTTCAACACTTAGTTAGGCTTGTAAGTATGGATGTCAGAGTCAGGCCTTAGCTAAAGAGAAAGAGTGCCACTGTGGAGTTATTTTTTTGACCCTACCTTTCAGACAGTGTTGTTATTTAATGCCTTTGAAACTCAGTAAACTGTGTGGGTATGGCTTAAGGAAGAAAAAAAAAAGAGTACACATATTTTTCCACTTTAGTATAAAACTTACAGCATAGTGGCTTGCAAAAGTATTCGGCCCCCTTGAATTTTCCCACATTTTGTCACATTACAGCCACAAACATGAATCAATTTTATTGGAATTCCACGTGAAAGACCAATACAAAGTGGTGTACACGTGAGAAGTGGAACGAAAATCATACATGATTCCAAACATTTTTTACAAATAAATAACTGCAAAGTGGGGTGTGCATAATTATTCAGCCCCCTGAGTCAAAACTTTGTAGAACCACCTCTTGCTGCAGTTACAGATGCCAGTCTTTTAGGCTATGTCTCTACCAGCTTTGCACATCTAGAGACTGAAATCCTTGCCCATTCTTCTTTGCAAAACAGCTCCAGCTCAGTCAGATTAGATGGACAGCGTTTGTGAACAGCAGTTTTCAGATCCTGCCACAGATTCACGATTGGATTTAGATCTGGACTTTGACTGGGCCATTCTAACAAATGGATATGTTTTGTTTTAAACCATTCCATTGTTGCCCTGGCTTTATGTTTGGGGTCGTTGTCCTGCTGGAAGGTGGACCTCCGCCCCAGTCTCAAGTCTTTTGCAGACTCCAAGAGGTTTTCTTCCAAGATTGCCCTGTATTTGGCTCCATCCATCTTCCCATCAACTCTGACCAGCTTCCCTGTCCCTGCTGAAGAGAAGCATGATGCTGCCACCACCATATTTGACAGGGGGGATGGTGTGTTCAGAGTGATGTGCAGTGTTAGTTTTCTGGCACACATAGCGTTTTGCATTTTGGCCGAAAAGTTCCATTTTGGTCTCATCTGACCAGATCACCTTCTTCCACATGTTTGCTGTGTCCCCCACGTGGCTTGTGGCAAACTGCAAACGGGACTTCTTATGGTTTTCTGTTAACAATGGCTTTCTTCTTGCCACTCTTCCATAAAGGCCAACTTTGTGCAGTGCACAACTAATAGTTGTCTTATGGACAGATTCCCCCACCTGAGCTGTAGATCTCTGCAGCTCGTCCAGAGTCACCATGGGCCTCTTGGCTGCTGTTAAGGTTCAAAATTGAGGAGGGAGAGTACAAACCACTCATGGTCCAGAGGATCTTGGTCCAACAATGATTTTAATGAACACACGTGTGGGAAGACACTCTGTACGCAGACAGCCAGTAGTCCTCGACTTAATCAAAGCATGAACAGATATTTTATAGCATCAGGGTTTGTTTACTGACGCCCCTTCATGCGTCACCGATACATTTTATACATAGATCAGATCAACATCACCATGACTTTTCACCCAGAAAATCATCTTCTATTTTTATGGCTGGTACTTTCCGTTCTTGTCTCAAAGTGAATTGTTCCTCTTTCTTGTCGAGACATAACTAATCTCTCCTCTAAATAAATGTTTTAACCAAGAACCTCTACTAAACATAATAACTGTGTGCATAAGCATCTTAAGGCCTTCTTAAAGCTATCTGTTACTCTGTTAAGGCAATGATCATTTTGAATAACCTAGTAATTCAAATGGCCTCGTCTGGCCTGCTCCTCAAAATAACTTCCTGCTTCTGCAACTCTCTGCAAGCCTGTTTCCTGTCAGCCTGTGACTTTTAGCTTTTCTGAAAGACACACACTGTTCAACCCCTGAATGCAATATAAACTCCAGATTATTTTATTAATGCAATGGTAATGATGACAATTATTTAACAATAGCAGTAAAATAATTTCCCTGCTCCACACTCCCTCTCTCGACCTCTGGAACACCAGAGGTCGCAATACATTGTGTCCTCGCTCAGACCCTCTCTGGTGGTCTCGGACCTCGAGATCTCCAGGATCCTCGCCCCTCCTGTGGTCGCCGAGATCTTCTGCAAAGGAAACAAAACACCTTTTCCTGCATCTCCCTAACTTATCCTATCTGGGACTCTTTAATCAAAAGCGTGATCCTAATTATCTTCTTAACTTATTGACTTGTATTTATGTATACTCTTCAACGTTACTCATCCCTTTAAAACTCTTTAAGCCCTGCTTTCACGTCCGGTTGCTCGCTCTATTTTTCCCTTATCTGATCATCAACATCCTGTGCACAAATTGTCGCTGCTGCAAGTTCCTCTACTCTAAAAGATCCAAAAGAAAACAACCACTTTAATCAATTAAGTTTAAGCATATAAGCAATTACTCCTGTATACATTTCATCATAGCTAAATGCTGCCTTGAAACAACTCCTATGTGTTAACTCTAACTTCATTTTAAAACCTCACATTTCCTATGTTGTCACCTGTTTTGGTATAGCCTTTTTATTTCATTTGCTCCCTTTAATGTAACAATACCTTCTAATTCTAATTTATCAGACTTAACCAAAATATATGCTTTCCTTCCTCTTTGGTCCTTCTTTAAGTTCAGTCAAAAAGCTAAATGAATTTGAGGCCTTTTGCCTGGAATCAATACTGTCATGTGTGTTTCCTAACTCTGTGTCTGTAAGCGTGTGCAATCCTTCATGAACTCATATTATCCTCACAGTAGATTGGCTAATCATAGCGCTAGCCAAAGGCTCGTGACCCTCCAGAGACAAATTTGAGCCACAACTCCTTTAAAAGCACAAAATGCAATATGTATAAAAATCATTTCTATTTACAAGCTCTCCCCTTTATCCTAAAAATACCTCCTATGTAATATCTGTATGTGTAAGCCTACATTATAACCACTACTTCTAGAAATCAAAAAGAACTCAAAGCTGTTCTACTCCTTCAACCCTCACTAATTTTCCCTCTAAGAATTATTCACAGCTTTGAAAAACCGGCATTGTATCTTCTAAACAGGATTCAGTTCTGGTCCTGGGCCATGTTGGCCCAGTATTCTTGGTTCCTTGTATTTTTGCTCCTTATTTAGGCCATGTTTTCTGAGGTGTCCTGTTGTGGTGTTCCCTAAGTGTTTTTCCCTTTGTGACTCTTACCCCCTTGTGCCCCTCTGTGTATTTATGAGCTCTCGTCTCTCTTTGTGTTTATTCCATGTTTTCCCCCAGCCTGTTATGTCTGTGTTCTCCCCGTGCTCTCTCTCCTCCTGTCTGAACCTCTGTGTACTTCCTGTTTTACTTTGACAGTCTCTCGTCAGTATGCGTAATTTTGTGTTCACTCCTGCCCTGTCTCGTTATGTTTATCAGTGTCACCTGTGTTCCCCACCTATGTGTAATTTCCCTGTGTTCTCTGGGTGTATTTAAGTTGTGTCTTCTGTTATGGTAGTTGCTGGTTCGTCTGTGTTGTTTCCCCTCGGTCTCCCTGCATCCTCGTTTCTGGTTTGTGTTGTTAGCTTACCCAGTTTAGGTTTCCGGTTTCTTGTTTTTCCACCAGTGCTGTTTTGTGCCCACCGTTGTAAATAAATATTCACCTGCACCAGAGCTGCCGCCTTTTGGGTCCTTTTCTACAACTCCACACGGCTTGCCTCGCAAACCGTGACAAGTTCACTTTTAATCCTTTAACCTTAACTTAAAAATAACAGTTTCAGTTTTACCATATCCAAATGATCAAAACCCCAAAAGTCCTAAAATGATGCTAAATTATTAAACAATTAAATTATTAAACCCTAAACCCCCCTTTATCTTGATACATTTCATGTGTCAAGATACTATACAAAACTTAAAAATGCTCAGTTTTCCCCACTCATGATCCAATCTATGTCATAAAAATAAACTTAAAACAGAACAGTTATCAGTCCTGTGTTTCTACAATTAATGGTAACTGAGTTACATCAAAAAATATTTCCCCTTTAGCATTTGGCATTCTCCCAACAATATACTATAATCCCATAATCTAACCCCAGTCAACAAATTTTCTCTGGTAAAAACAATTGTTTGTCCACATTTATTCATCCTCACATTCACTCACACATTCACTCCATATTTTTGCTAATAGTGGAGCTTCCCGCGTCAGATTCTCCACCCTCAGCAAAATGAGCTCAGTCATTTTTTATTTTCCATAGGAAAATATTTCTTTATGCTTTTGGACTGGATTGACTCGCATAAAATCCTTTTTACAGGAACTTACGTCCTGAATAGTCCCCAGGTAGCTTTCTCCTCAGCCAATTATAATCTGGAAAGCCCACCTTATATTTGCTCTTCCCGATAATTTTCAGCGCCGTTATTCACTGTTGCAGGCCTGCTTAGAACAGAAATGAAAAAAATAGAGCTGATTGTTAGCTCATAAAAACAAAACAAAATCACCTGACAGGTTTTCCTTAAGTGCACTGTTACAAAATAATGGGCCCAATTTTTAGACATGTCGATGTTTCCTAAAACTCCCTCTATTAAAGACAAAAACAACAACCCAAACCTAACTGACAGAATCAACCCATCACCACAACAACCTCAACAACCTTAAACACACAAGTCTTGCCACCACATAATTTCACCTCCTCAATACACCGAAAGTCTCATTAAAACCACACAATTTGCACACAAAAATCACCCCCTTATGCTCTGTAACATACTTCAATTCAGCATAAGACCCCCTTACAACAACATATCACTAAACTATAAATTATTTCCTACCCAAATCTGCACTCCTCTTGTCTGCCGTGCTTCCTCTCCTGAAAGTCACTTCCTCAGTCACACACCACCTTGCACTCACTCTACTATCAATTTTCATAGTGTTATTATTATTTAGTATTTTGTACACCTCACACAGAATCATTCAAATCGAGTACTCACAGCATTCACATCACAACCTTCAACTTTCACTTTCAATCCTGCAAGACGCAGAGATGGACATCTCCTTCACCTAACATAAAACTAAATTACCATATCAACATACAATTACTGAAATTCAAACTCAAATACACCGTCTGTTTTAATAAAGTCAAAGAGTAAACAGGTGTACCAAGTGTATGTACTTATGTGTTTTAAACTGAAAGAAAAAGAAACTCAAACTCTTATAACATCACTCATGCCTCTCTCAAATTAAAAACACTTTCAAACTTTAAAACCTCCTACTTTACATCACCAAAGAAATACCTCTCACACCTTTATTCATCATGTCAAAGCTTTCTCCATTTTGCACAGCCTGCCACATGTTTAACAAAAAATCGGCTCCCACATATCAAGGTGGTCGTTCTCACAAATTTCCAGCAGACCCTCAAATAAACAAAAACAACGACCCAGGCAGGCTTCCAGTTCAGCCTCCTCAATTTCTATGCACACCGAAAACTCATGGGGAGATTCTTCTGTCTCCCCGTGTCCTACACAATTCACCTCCAAATGATCCCCTACAATTGAAATTTCAGTGTGGAATGACGCAGAGATTAACATTCCCTTATTTATTTACTATATGTAACCTGAATTTTTCTCTCTCTTATCAAATAACAAAGGTTATCTTTAAAATTTGTTATTGAACTACTAATTAAGTTGCTTTTTATGGTATCAATGGTAAACTACCCCTAAAAAGTCCACTTTATTGCGTGTTCATTGAGTTACTTCTATTAAGGCTATTTAACAAGTTCAATTTACACATACTCATTAATCTGTCACGCTTATTAGTGGCTCATGGTTGCTTAAAACCTATGTCTGACTTGACCACAGAGTTAGAGCATCATTCAATCCTCTCAGGATGACCACTCCACTTACTCTGCATCCAGTCAGCTCATGAATTAACAACACTTGCAGACTGTAACCCTTTTATTTTTTGTTTATGCCTTCAAATCCACCTTAAATCTTCTTACCTAAACGTTGGTTTTAAACACAAACAATTCTTATATTCTATTTTGAAACGCTGTCACCATTCATATATTTACAATGTTATTATTTACTAAGCCAGCATTTTAATCGCAGACATTTATCCACATTTGCAAACAATAGTTATAGGGCTGAATAATCACACAAAACCGAAAGCATAGTCCTCTCATGCGCTCTGCATCAGCTGCCTCATTTGCAGGCACACACACTCTCCATCTAAAAATGGCAGCAGGCAGTCAGTGCATTACTGACTCGACACACAGAGATCTCTCACACCAAATTTTCTTATTCTATATTACAACGACGTCTTATATTTACAACCACTGTCAGATCTGTCAGCTTTAGCGCCTACCCAATTTCGACAACTTTAAAATAACCGCCCAGCGGATAAACTCCCTGAGTTTTTTGCGACCAATTAACCAGTATCAAGACTTTAACTGTTTCTGGCCTCATCTCTAAAATCCCTAACTCAATTTAAAAGCGTCAACCAACCCAAACTTTGCCTGAAGCTCTATTTTTGGCGTTTCCCAGCCAAGGCTTACCCTGAAGTGTTAAGTTAAAGTTACACGCCCGAAGTCCAACTTCTCCTGTCCAAAAAAGCGCAGGTACCGTTCCAAACGGTAAGGAGACTCTAACTCCTAGCTTCATTCCAGGATGCCCTGTACCCCACAGTTAAGCCAAACTGAACTAACCCTGTTCGCCGACAGGTCAATGTCGCGCGTCCACGACAAGGAGGGAGCATAACCTCCGGGCTCTGCGCTTCCTAGCAGACTCGAACTGCCGTTCTAGAATAATTTATAATACTTTGAAACAACAATCAACACCCAAAACAAGTGTATAACTGAGGCAGATCGACCCTGATGGACAATGGGGACTCTAACCCACAAATTGACCAACTAAGGTCTGACCTAATGACCAACCGGGACTTTAACCCACAAAATGACCAAATACCCTACCAAACTACTTGAGACTCTAACTCAATTTCTTTGGGACTTCAACCCAGTATTTAAACTTTTCCTGGCAGACTCTAACTGCTTTAGCAGACTTTACTGCTTTCATTTCTTCATTCTTCTTAGCAGAACTCTAACTGCTTCAACTCATGAGATTTTTTTATCAAAATCAAAACAGACATCCACCAGTAACTTCAGTGAGTAGACTTAAATCTTATCATGTCCAATTTGGCACACTTTGGAAATAATTCAACAGGTAGTGCCTTACCTTTTGGATCAGCCGGCTTATGCCCACTCACTTCGACCACTGGAATTCATGTCTGCCCGTCAGACCACCTCAGACCAAATTTCTCCATCTACACCTCCAATTCTCCCTCCTCAACCACCGGACGAAGCCCCCAAATGTTAAGGTTCAAAATTGAGGAGGGAGAGTACAAACCACTCATGGTCCAGAGGATCTTGGTCCAACAATGATTTTAATGAACACACGTGTGGGAAGACACTCTGTACGCAGACAGCCAGTAGTCCTCGACTTAATCAAAGCATGAACAGATATTTTATAGCATCAGGGTTTGTTTACTGACGCCCCTTCATGCGTCACCGATACATTTTATACATAGATCAGATCAACATCACCATGACTTTTCACCCAGAAAATCATCTTCTATTTTTATGGCTGGTACTTTCCGTTCTTGTCTCAAAGTGAATTGTTCCTCTTTCTTGTCGAGACATAACTAATCTCTCCTCTAAATAAATGTTTTAACCAAGAACCTCTACTAAACATAATAACTGTGTGCATAAGCATCTTAAGGCCTTCTTAAAGCTATCTGTTACTCTGTTAAGGCAATGATCATTTTGAATAACCTAGTAATTCAAATGGCCTCGTCTGGCCTGCTCCTCAAAATAACTTCCTGCTTCTGCAACTCTCTGCAAGCCTGTTTCCTGTCAGCCTGTGACTTTTAGCTTTTCTGAAAGACACACACTGTTCAACCCCTGAATGCAATATAAACTCCAGATTATTTTATTAATGCAATGGTAATGATGACAATTATTTAACAATAGCAGTAAAATAATTTCCCTGCTCCACACTGCATTTCTGATCAGCTCTCTCCTTGTTCGGCCTGTGAGTTTAGGTGGACGGCCTTGTCTTGGTAGGTTTACAGTTGTGCCATACTCCTTCCATTTCTGAATGATCGCTTGAACAGTGCTCCGTGGGATGTCCAAGGCTTGGGAAATCTTTTTGTAGCCTAAGCCTGCTTTAAATTTGTCAATAACTTTATCCCTGACCCGTCTGGTGTGTTTTTTGGACTTCATGGTGTTGTTGCTCCCAATATTCTCTTAGACAACCTCTGAGGCCGTCACAGAGCAGCTGTATTTGTACTGACATTAGATTACACACTGGTGCACTCTATTTAGTCATTAGCACTCATTAGGCAATGTCTATGGGCAACTGACTGCACTCAGACACACCCCACTTTGCAGTTATTCATTTGTAAAAAATGTTTGGAATCATGTATGATTTTCGTTCCACTTCTCACGTGTACACCACTTTGTATTGGTCTTTCACGTGGAATTCCAGTAAAATTGATTCATGTTTGTGACTGTAATGTGACAAAATGTGGGAAAGTTCAAGGGGGCCGAATACTTTTGCAAGCCACTGTATGCTATACACCAGGTTGCATCTCATACTGTCCAGAAGCTCAGTGAAGCCCTGGTGGTCCAGATGTGGGAGGAGATCCCTGATGACATTACTCATCTTCTCATTAGGAACATGCCCACCCTTCTCAGGCATGCACACAAGCATGTGGTACAAACTACTGAGCACCATTTTGACTTGCTGCAATGACATTTTGGTACAATGGACTAGCTTACCACATGACTGTTTCAATTTGATTTTCTTGGTGTCTTTGAATTCATCCCTCAGTAGGCTGATAAGTTTCATTTTCATTAAATGATGTAGCATCCTTTCATTCTGAACATATTACCCAGATCAGTATATATATCAGACATGATTTTTTGTTTTTCTCATTGAGATACGATGTGTTTTCAAAATGTTCCCTTATTTTTTATTTCTTTACCATTAGTATTTCTAAACACTTTTTTTTTTAAAGCTAATGATAAGTTATTGGGTTGGACCAACAATTTGGTCATACCAGCTTTAATATAAAATCTATCAGCTATTGTTGAATTAAAGTTATTTATTCCAATCTTCCAATTGGGGGGTGGTATTTGTGTGTCTTGGTGCAGCTGGCGGGTGGGGCCGGAGGGTAATTGTTTCCAGAGTTTTGAGTAGTTGAATGTTGTCAGAGCCAGATAACTCAACATTAATAAACTCTCTGACAACACAATGATGGATTTATTCCTTAGGTCTTTCACTATCCCATCCACTGATCTAATGGGATTTGCCAGGCCGACTATTATGATGAAGTAGGCAAATGATTGTCAGGATGTTGCTTCTCATCGGTCATATTAATTGCATTTATATGTCATTATTACAGTCTCCTAATGGATGATAGCTGCTTACAGGCGGGCACTCTTCTCCTTAACCTAATTAAGTTAGAGCCAGTGTTTTTGCTTTTTTCTTCCCTTCTCCATGCAAATTGCATCATAAGTGCTATGTTTTATGTTGTTTTCAGAGAAAGAGAAAAAATCTCCTTTGTCTACTTAATGTTATTTGTCAGTGGATTTGAACAGCCTTCTTAGTTTCCAACCTATTGATCCAGTGACAGTTAAAGGTTACATGGCTTAAGAAAGTCAACATCTAATATACAGGGATCAAAACAAACATATTTTTAGGGTATTGATTTTTTTTCTACTGCAGTGATGTCTCCCAGAGAAAAGCAGAACAAGGAAGAAGAGTGCTTGCTTTATACTCTTGTTAAGTCATTTTTTGTTATGCTGAGGTATCAATTAGACACCATACATTTACACAATACACGTCATGAGCTGACGTGGTAAAAGTACACATATTTGGCATTTAAGTAGTACAAAGACTTGTGTTAAAAATATGATAATGATAAAAGCTGACGCTCTCATTCTTTCCTCTTCCTGAGAAATATAGTTGTTATACCTTTAGTTAGAAGACAGGTGTGTGTGACTAACTCCAAAGAAACAGTTTTTGTGTTTGGTGATATTAGCTGAGCTGTTACATTTTAAAATTGAAAAAATTACTAACTTTTTGCATGCTCATTCTTTGTAGCACTAGCTAGATGCGTACTGCAACCACAAATTATCAACACCCGGACTATAACCAGCCAACTTTTTCAGTTGTCTTAAACCCCTTAGTATAGTGCTATAACGGTGATAGATACACCAGTTTTTTGTATGTGTTATTGTTTCCTCGATTTAGTTTCAAATAATTTTAATGTTTGAAAGATGTGGCTGACCTTTTCACAGTTCACAAATTAATACAGTATAGTCAGTATAGATATATCCACTACCATTTTCTGACATGACACTACTGTTCAGGCTGTGTTGGCCCAACTCTTTCTGAAAGTGCTGTAACTAAGTTTAAAGATATAATTCCCCCAGTGTTATCCACTTCAATGCCATGTGCCAACACAGTGCAGAGCAGCTACCTGAACTCTACTCCCACAAAGGTCGATTTTCTTGTTAATAGTTTTACATCTTCACTGCATACGACTCTGGATACTGTGGCTCAAATCAGAAGTAGTCTACTCCCTGGTATAACTCTCAAACACACCTCTTAAAGCAGATAACTCATAAGCTGAACAGGAAATGGCGTCTTACTAATTTAGAAGATCTTCATTTAGCCTGTAAAAAGATTTTAAACATTAGAGAGGAAAAAATATTCACAACCATCTCACAGACACAACATTGTGTACAGCTACTTTCAATACTACTCATATTTATTTAGACTCTTTTTCTCCAGTTGATTTTTGTGAGTTAACTTCAGTAATTACTTCATCCAAACCATCAACGTGACTTTTATACCCCATTCCTACAAGATTGCTCAAATAAGTCCTACCTTTAATTAATGGTTCAATCTTAAAAATAATCAACCTATCTCTATTAATTAAGCTGGCAGTAGTTGTCTATCTTGTCTATCTATCTAATCGACTCGAATTTGTTCATCTAAATGGAGAGTCCTTTTCACACATTGCTAGGACCAATTCTGTTTAAATTATACATGCTTACCTTAGGCAGTATCCAGATAAGGCATGGCATTAGTGCTGTCAGCGTTAGTCTCGTTAAAATGATGTTAATGCCATAACCGCATTAATGCGGCAAATCTCTGTTAGCGAGTTAGCGCGGATCGGCCCGTGCGTGGGGCTGCACGGTGTCAACGCGTTAGCCCGTTAACGCGTTAGTTGGTTATGGCGTTAATGTCATTTTAACGAGATTAATGCTGACAGCACTACATGGCATACATTTTAACTCCTATGCAGATGATACCCAGCTTTATCTATCCATGAAGCCAGATAACAGATATCATTTAGTTAAACTGCAGGTCTTTATGTCTTTAAAGACATAAAGACCTGGAAAATGTCTAATTTCCTGCAAATTCAGATAAAACCGAGCTTAACTCTGCCCTAAAAATCTTCAAAATTTGTTGTCTAACCAGAGGCTTACTGCGGATGGCATTACCTTGGCCTCCAGTAACACTGTGAGGAGTCTTGGAGTCAATGCACATATTAAACAAACATGCAGAAATGCTTTCTTTCATTTGCACAGTATCTCTAAAATTAGAAACATTGTGTCTCAGACTGATGCTTAAAAGCTGGCTCATGCATGTGTTACTTCTAGTTTGAACTACTGTAATTCATTATTATGAGGATGTCCTAAAAACTCCCTGAAAGCCTTCAGTTGATTCAAAATGCAAAATGCTGACAGGTACTAGAAAGCAAGGGCATATCTCCCCTGGCTGCTCTTCATTAGATGCCTGTTAAATTCAGAATCAAATTTAAAACACTTTAAAAACACAACAATATAAAGCACCTTGAAGCAACTGTGATTTGGCATTATGTAAATAAAAGTGTTTACTGATAAAACTGATTGAACTGAATTCATATATTCATATTAGACTGTTTAAAGTAGTCTTCCAGGAAGGTGTTAATTGGACTTTTTGACTGTTAACCTTCCTAAAAATCTGTGTATAAATGTTCAGATCCAGTGTCACTTATTTGTGTTTACTCTTTAGGGGTGTTGTTCTAGGGCATGAGGACCCCACATCATATTAAAATTGTAAAATGTGAGTTTTTTGATGCCATATCAGAGGACTCATCAATATGACTGACTACATCCATTTGCAGTGATTCACACAAATGTGCAAAACATTAGTCAAGCTTAGGCAGAATTTTAGTTCTCAGCATTTGAAATTATGTACTCTTCATGGGTTTTGCATAGATTACTAAATTAAACTATGCCTGAGATAACTGGCTGTGGGAATTCACAGTTATCCAGTAGTTTATCCAGATTGTACAGACAAATAAACATGCTCGCTATGGATATGATAAAATTAAGAGAAAATATGTTATATTATCTAGTATCTAAGATTTTAATATATAATTGTTTTCACTGTCTGATTTGATTAAGCTACCTGTCTTGATTCTAATTAAGGAATTTGATTATGTTTAAAAATATTGCGATTTAGGTTAAAGTACACCATAAGACAGCATTAAACAGAAAGCTCAATTTTCTCATTTACTGGGATACCAAGTTCCACCTCACTAACACAAGCACACATTTCATATATTGACTGGAGACCCTTAATATTTTTTGTTTGTCTGTTTGTTTTAATAAAAACAGAAATATTCCACTTTCTGTTTGGATTTTGAATTCAGGTTTTATGTATGTGCATATACTCGAGGTTGAATTACATTAATGGGCACCACATTGTTACAACTAGTGTATGAAAGTTGGCCATCATGCAATGGAAATCGCTGCACCATTGGTGCTCTTTGTTGTTGTCCCTGGTTTTTCCACCAACAAACAGTGAAACAGCTGCTATGCCCACAAGGTATATAGGAGCCTCCTGGTGAAACTATCCCCTAGAGCCAGGTAGAGTCTGATCAATGGTGTCTTCTCATATTCAACAACTCAGGCTCATGTTTCAGCTACTCTTTTAAAACTGCATAATTAGATAATAAAGTGAGGAATGTAGAATAGCATATTGTGATTATTATTAGAATGTTCATCTTAAATTTCACAAAATGTTTTGAATTTAGTTTTTTGCCCACACTAAATCAGCACCTCCAAATCTGAGGCCATGGTTCTCAGCCGGAAAAGGGTGGAGTGCCCACTCCGGGTCGGGGATGAGTTCCTGCCCCAAGTGGAGGAGTTCAAGTATCTCGGGGTCTTGTTCGCGAGTGATGGGAGAAGGGAGCCGGATATCGACAGACGGATTGGGGCTGCAGCTGCAGTAATGCGGACGCTGCACCGGTCCGTCGTGGTGAAGAGGGAGCTGAGTGTAAAAGCGAAGCTCTCAATTTACCGGTCGATCTACGTCCCTACCCTCACCTATGGCCACGAGCTGTGGGTAGTGACCGAAAGAACGAGATCGCGGATACAAGCGGCAGAAATGAGCTTCCTCCGAAGGGTGGCTGGCCTCTCCCTTAGAGATAGGGTGAGAAGTTCGGCCATCCGGGAGGGGCTCAGAGTAGAGCAGCTGCTGCTCCACATCGAAAGGAGCCAGCTGAGGTGGTTCGGGCATCTGACAAGGATGCCCCCTGGGCGCCTCCTGGGTGAGGTGTTCCAGGCATGTCCCACCGGGAGGAGGCCCCGGGGCAGACCCAGGACACGCTGGAGAGATTATATCTCTCGGCTGGCCTGGGAACGCCTTGGTATTCCCCTGGATAAGCTGGAGGAGGTGGCTGGGGAGAGGGAGGTCTGGGCCTCTTTGCTTAGGCTGCTGCCCCTGCGACCCGGCCCCGGACAAAGCGGATGAAAATGGATGGATGGATGGATGCCCACACTAAAGTGATATTTTATGTATAATAATTTATTGTTACAGGTTCCACAGTCCAGGTTTAAAAACAGACTCTTGCCTTCTTTTTTATTTCTTTGTACTGTATGCATTTTAAAGTATTTGGAATTGTTTTTGATGTTGCTTCAAATTATGGAAAACACCTTGTAAGTAGTTTGGAAAGGTGATGTATAAATCAAGTTTATGTTCATTATTATTATTATTATTATTATTATTATTATAACTTCCTCTATCCAGACTTTAGGAATTGGAGACCCTCTTAATTGTACAGAAACAGGACCTTATTTTGCTTTGTAATGAAACCACAGGAAGAATGTCAGGAGAAGCAGACAAAAATTTAAAATATATATATATAATGACAAGAATGTTACTTTGTTTACTCAGATTTTGAAATGGAGAAGCTGTTGGACCTAACTCAACCTTAATGTCACATAGAGAGTGTAAATAGTTGTTTAACCCTGTGTGTAAACTGCAGCTTGAAATTGTATTGATTTTTTAAAGCTTACCTCTTCAGGCAAAATCAGATGTTCAGCTTTTAAGTCAAAAAAACAACTGTTTGTCCGATCACTGCGAGTACGGGCAGCATAGGATCCATCACAGAGCATAAGGGTCAGATTTATTCAGGAAAAAATGCTCTCCTTGAATTATGTCGGTAGGGAAAGAACATGCAATTCCTTTAAAGCATCAACTGAATGAAATATTTTACTTTTTAATGTGGAGAATTCTTGCGGGTACAGTGGCAACAAAAGTGCAGAGCAAAAAAAGGGAAAGAAATACAGCCAATGTTTGCCTGCAACCAAAGCTATGATAGTCCAAGACTGCCTGGCATCTTGATAAATATTTGAGCATGGCTTTTTAGTACAGATAAACAGACTCCACAATTTTATAATCAACAAAGTTTTTAACTATGTCCTAAGTTCATTTCCATGGGTTCAAGTAATATATTCTGCGGCGCCACAGTACTGTAAAAAAAGCTTAAGCCATCCCATATTTCTTTATATTTTACTGGAAAATTTTAAAACGGGTGCAGTGAGTTACTGAAATGTGCAAACACACCTAGGAATACAGTATATAAGGCACAAAACAGAGTTTATACAAGATTCAAGGCCTCTCTCTTTTCAGTATGACCACCTTTATTCATCAACAGCCTGAACTCTCTTTCTCTTTCTTGTAGTATCTTTATATAGTCTTCAGGAAAAGTTCTCCAGACTTGTTGAAGGACATTCAAAGCTTTTCTTTGGATGTTGCTTTCCTTTTGTACAGATCTCAGTCAAGATAATTCCACACTGCTTCAATAATGTTAAGGTCTGGCCTCTGTGGAGGTCCATGACTGATACTGTCCCATCATGTGTTTTTCTGTTTTTACTGCATACCAGGATGGCAGTGTATATGGGATCATTGTCTGGATGAAAAATGAAGCCACTGCCAGTCACACATTTTCCAGATAGCATTACATGCTGGATCAAACTTTGGCAGCACTTTTCTGTTACATCAAGTTGAGCAAGATCCCCAGTGCCACTTCTTGAAATTCACTCCCAAGCTATGACAGAACCTTTGCTGCATTTTACAGATAGCAGTGGGCATTTACTGTCTTGCTTCTCTGCTGACCTCCAGTGCACATACTGACAACGATTTGAATCAAAATTTTACATTTCAGTTAATCACTTCAAAAGACACTGTTGCTACTGATTTTCAGTCCAGTTTTTCCAGTTTTAATTTGGCATAGTTCAACCTTTTCTCCCTGATTACCTTTCTTAAGAATGACTTCCTGAGAGTCACCCTTCTGCTGAGACCATTTCTGCTGAGGCTTCAGCAAACAGTAGATGGCTCAACTGAACTCCTGGGTCCTGTGTGACATCTTTACTTTTTTGCCTTATTGTATAAGGACATTACTTTCAGGTACTGTTTATCTGCTGCAGATATTTTTTTAGGCTTACCACTTCTTTTGTTTTCCAGTTGTCCATTTTTCTCAATTTTTTGACTTGCACACACTGCACATCATGCCAAGATATGGCAAGTTTTGAGCTATTAGCTCTTTGGAGGGAAAAATACTATTTTATACTTATCCCATAGTGTTATCTTTGACATTTTTAGTAGATTCAAATAAAGAAATGGGGGCAAATTATGTATCTTTGTAGCTGGCTGCTAGTAACAAATAACCTAAAGATACTATTTAAATAGGTTCTTTGATAGGCTGTCTGTTATGTGTAGAAACAACACTGGTTCATCACTTCAGTAAGATGTCTTGTTTTATGCTGGAATAAATCATGGGCTAGTACTGACTGGCTTAACAAACTAAAAACAAAACTAGTGCTCAAGATCAGTAAAAATTACAAGCAATCATTAAAATGGTAGAAATGAATTAGTATCATGGGTTTGGTTAAGGCTATCTTTGTTTATTTTTTTAATGTTTAAACCCTAGTTTCTTTAATTCTTTCCTCGCTGTGCTTCTTAACACTGTAGGCTGTCTAAAGGAAACAGAGTTGCTTTCTAATGACATCTGACAGTGGCCGTCTGTTGCAGTCATGTGATACAGTCCCTGAGCAGTCGTGGCCTGTTTAATAAATGTGGCCTAACCATGTATCCATCCAGAAAACAGAAGATTGGCTACATAGCTGATTCTTAATTCATTATATTGCATGAGAGGGATTGGCAATAGTGTCTCTCTGAGTATACTATAAGACAGTATAAGTGCCAAACTGGGGGATTTATTGCTTTAACATCTGTGGTTTTATTAGACCAACATGGACAATTTTGCTCTTCAGTAAGTATGCAGCACTGCTTACTATAGCAGATGAATTAGTCTATGTCCCCTTCTTCACCATCATGGCATAGGTGATAAAGTCCATAAATAAGAGCTGCAGAGAAGTCATGTGGTACTCGTTTGCTACTTTGGTGATACTATGACACGTACCACCTACCCAATCATTCAATCATTGTTGCAAATCATGTAAACCTTTCTTGGAAACCGTATTTCCTGATGACTGCGGCCTCTTTCAGCAGCATAAGTCTTGCCACAAAGCAAAGATAGTTTGGGAATGGTTTGAGGAGGACAACAATGAGCTTGAGGTGTTGGTTTGACCTCCAAATTTCCCAGATCTCTATCCTACTGAGCATTTTTGGGATGTGCTGGTCAAACAAGTCTGATGCATGGAGGCCCCGCCTCACAACATGAGTTGCTGCAGTACAGAACTTAAAGGACATGGTGCTAACATTTTGGTGCCCGATACCATAGACACAGCTTCAGGGGTCTAGTGGAATCCATGCCTTGACCTATCAGGGCTCTTTTGGCAACAAAAGGAGGACCAACACAGTTTTAGGCAGGAATTACTACAAAAAATGAACCAAATATCACAAAGGCACTGTAAAAATGTGACCATGCCAAAAAAAAAATCAAGCAGGCAGTCCATATTATAACACTGAGCCATACTTCTTTATTGAAATCCCACAAATGCATGCACAGTGACACACTCACCTGGGAATGTACAGTGTTTCATCCTCTCCGATTCATCACATACGTCTACAGCTCCTCATCTAAAGCTGCCTTAGCACTGATATGAATCAATGTACCAGTCAAGTGAATCCAGGTGAGATAGAAATCCACTTGCAGACCTCTGATCACAATCAGTGGTGGAGAAAACACATGGAGGCAGGTTTACCTCAACTTCAAACATGCAGGCCTGTGGCACAATGGGGGACAACTGTGGAAGGAAAAGCTGAAAAGATTACCTCTCAGACTCTGTGCTCCTCTGTGGGAGGTCCTGGTAGCTTGCAAGAAAGTACACGTGGACTAGAATTCAGAGAGCTAATACAGACTGACAGATACTAGTGTGTGGTTGGGGTTAGATGAGTGCTGTTAGTGATCTGCCATGAATGCATGGTTGTCTGGTTAATGCATGCGATGCATTAACTAAACAACATCAGATATGCTTGCTTAGGTGTAAATGAACTGATTTTTGAGTAAATCGTTCACACACAGATTTTAAATTGCATTTAACTTTTGCGAACTTACAATTAATAATCTTGTAAACCTTTTTTAAACAGTCCTTAAACTTGGTTCTAAAAGAAAACATGAGGATGTTAAGAATTTTAGTATGAGAAATATGATGTATCACATTGACATTGTTTTCATAACCTACAACAAGGCCTATATAATCTACAGCATATCCCTTTCCTTTGTAATGTAACTGCAGACAATGTCACTTTTTTTTTCTTTTGCCAGACCACTTAGCTACCTTGGCTGGTGGGAGATGCTGTCTGCTATAATAACAGTAAGACCTCTTCAGGAGACTGTTGCCCACAGAAAATAATTGATATCATGCTGCAGTAGCAAGCCAAAGTAGGATGATGGAGACATTGGAGGCCAGACAGAACTGACACCTTTATGAAATCTCCTGTTGTAGCTGAGTGAGTCACTGTGGTTGGACATTTCTTCTTAGCCACTTCTGTTCTTTTTATCTTTTTTTTCTCATTTGTCTATTTTGGAAAAACGCACAATCACAATGACATATGCCTTTATTCTTTCATTCCATGTTATAAACATGTATATTTTCAGCCTCGGTCCTGTTGAGGTATATTTTTCAGCGAATGAGTGACATCAGAGATGAGGGAGGTGTGTTCTCAAATGTGTGTGCAAATGCCACTAGTATTGTCCTTCCTTGTGATATACGTGAGCTTTCTTTTGTATATTATGACACCGCAGACATATGCACAGTTTGCTTCATAACTCGTTCATCAGAGAAGAACATTAGAATTCAAATGCATTTCTGAGAAAGAGATCTGAAAGCTTTTTAAGCTACCTATTTTAGAACCTTATTCATTCATCTAATCAGCAATGAATTGCCTTCACACAACTCCACTCTGACACCACTGTCTGCTCTCAGTTTTTCAGGTGAAAGGGTCTGTAAGTCAGAACATTGAAATGCCTGTAAAAAGCAATCTGAAGCAGTCTGTCTGCGTCAGCACGACTTTTAAAGTACTTAATTTTCATAACAACTTGCACGCTTCTTTTTTTAGTGAGATGGCGCAAACTTCCAGTGTATTATTTGTCATTCAATGTTCCTGTTCCTGTTAAAGTTATGGTGGTGATGTGAAAACACAATCTTAAAACTAAGCTGTTAATCTAAAAGTACAATGTGGTAATGCTCTCACACACCCAATAACATATAATATATAAATGGGTTATTAAAGCTTAATTTCCTTTGCTGTGCCAATAATTTGTCTCCAGCCATTGCAAGAATTTATGATTATTATTGATCTAGAGATGTACTGATTAGAAAGAAAAATCTCAGTCCGTAATGGACTGCAATAGTATGTTGTACCACCTTGATAGTGCCTCATATTAGATCGGATTATTAGTTTGACCCAAAGAAAACAAGTTGATAAGCAAACTGTACATGTCTCATTGAGAAACAGTGTCTGTAGAAATACGATGAAATTCAGTTTTCTTTATATAGCACAACACTCACCTCAAGGTGCTTTATAAGCTAGGTCAAGGGATTGGACTTTAGCAATTCCATTATTGATATCACTTGATCAGTGTTAGAGTCATTACTCAAAAAAGTAATTATTACACTTATTACAACACGTTTCTTAAAAGTAATGCAGTGCGTTACTTAATTACTCCTAGGAGAAAGTAATTTGTTTTACTACTTGTTACGTTACTTTAACTTAGGTCAGTAAAGTGACCTGAAATGCATTGTCTCATAATAACGAGTTACCAATATATACCTAAAGGGTACACTCCAACACAATCACAAATCTCTATCCTGAGGACACACAAATGACCTTTCTCTTTGTTTTTAAGTATTGCCACAAAGCTAACAGCACAAAGCAGAGATGGAAACTAGCACAATGGAGACAATCGCCACAGTGATTCTACTTTAACAATATGGACAGGTAGAAACAGAGGATACAGCCTGTCTGCTCATTCCTGCTTTTGTTACCTGTTGAAGTCCAGGGTCTGGCTGCTGGGCTGTGGTTCGCATTCACTCAGCTTTAGCATCACTCTAGGTTCTTGGCTAGCTGACAGTGTGTGTGACAGTTGTGCTGATGTGTGCTGACAGTTGCAAAGAGTCGAAGTTGTGTTCAAAGCATAATTAAGTTGTTTCTGTTCTGGAGTTTGCACTAACGCGTTGCGCTCTTGTCCCTTTGTGCTGTCAAAAAAGAAGTAATGTGCATATATGTGCTACAGGCTGCGCCATTTTCCTCCTCCCGCACACAAACTGAACTCAACTAATTGTAGCATTAAGTGCAAACAGAACTGATAAGTGGGATCAACAGGGAGGCGGACTAACAATTCCAAGAAATACTGGGAATCGCTTCTCTACAATAACCAGTTCTTGAGTCCCATCCCTATGCAGTATAACTAAGGGAGGGTTCAGGGTCACCTGATCTAGCCATACTTATATACATTATAGAAAAAGGAAAGTTTTGAAGCCTAATCTTAAAAGTAGAAAGGGTGTCTGTTTTCCGGATCGAAACTGGGAGCTGGTTTCACAGAAGAGGGACCTGAAAGCTGAAGGCCCTGCCTCAGATTCTATTTTTAAATACCCTAGGAACCACAAGTAAACCAGCAGTTTGCAAGCAAACTACTTTATTGGGGTGACAAAACCAGAACTAACAAGATAATAATAATGGCTTTTCAACAGGGCCATTTACATCATTTCCCATAATGCATAATGCAGAAATGTGAACCACACTATTGCTCAAATTTTAATTACATGTTTATGTAGTAGTTTTATTTGAGTCATGCAAGGTAAATAATCATGCCGCTGAAAAACATGTAACAAATTTCCCTAAGCCTTGGTTTAGGAATTTTAAAACACGGAAGCATACATTTTATTACAAAGACCCTAAAGTAACCATTGTATATAGCCCAAACCTTTTCAAGTTATTCATCCGTACCCAGTTATAACAATAGTTTTATACATTTAGCAAATTTTGAGTTAGCAGTACAGTGGTTTGGATTTCTTACTAGCAAAGTCAATAATGTTGTGGTACTGATTTTATTAACCTTACTGCAGTACACACAATCTGCCATGTATTAATAGAAATATAATGGCTCATAACTTGGAAGAAACAAGGAATTAAACATAGCTCAAATATTAATGCAAATGCTGACCTTATAGTTGTATTTGTTTTTGTAGACGTAAAAGGAATGTTATCATCAAAAGGCAGTGTTGGTCAAGTTACTTGAAAAAAGTAATCAGTAACTAATTACTGATTACTTCCCCAAAAAAGTAATCCAGTTACTTTACTGATTACTTATTTTCAAAAGTAATTAATTACTTAGTTACTTTTTAAAAACACGATTTACAACCTGAATAGGTGATAAAGCCCAATTCTACTTTTTCTACATAATCCATCATACAAAATGTAATCAAATGGAAAAGTCCCTTTTTTTTTTACTTGTTTTATCAGTTTTAATCTTTTAACTTTATGCATCAAGCAAAAATTTAATTATATGCAACATTCTCTGACTTGAAGAAATTCGTTTAATATTTAAACCTATTTTCTGCACATTCCAGCACATAAAATAAAATATTTTTTGTGTTTACACTCAGTCTTTCAAATAGATGTAAGTAAAACACAGCAGAAAATAAATAAAATCAAAGACTAGCGGTCCTGTTGCTCTATTTTCACCTGTAAAGCAGGAGTGGGGTAGGCGGAGGTGTGCTCTGGTGCAGGTGTGCCGCAGCGGTCAGTTGAAGAATCGAGTTTCTCTTTGAATTTCCCATTACGTCGTTGCACACTCGGAGCTTGTTTATGGGGGGTTTTTTCGCTGTAAAAAGAAGTTTTCTTCCCACGCACGATGGACGCTAATGTTTTTGTCACTTTTTATGGAATCAAACTCAAAGTAAGGTCAGTACTTCCACGCTTTAAACGCTGCACGCTCATACTCTTTCCCCTCAATATATGATCCATTGTTGATCTGCACACAGCTGTTGTCACCAACAGCGCACTCGCTTACGTCACTGCCGTGAGACATTATCGCAAAAAAATCACGGTTTTAGTAACGCAGTAACGCAGCGTTCCTACGGAAAAGTAACGGTAATCTAATTACCGTTTTTGCAATAGTAATCCCTTACTTTACTCGTTACTTGAAAAAAGTAATCAGATTACAGTAACGCGTTACTGCCCATCTCTGTCAAAAGGATCCGTGGCTGTTTGAAGCAGTGATAAGGGGCCAATGATCTTTTGAAAACATATCAGATGACAAGTACACTGCCAAGAAGTATACATTCCCTTTCCCCAAAAGAGAGTTTCATTTTTTTCTAATAATTACTTCAACAATGGGTACCCTTTGCCAGAGAATAATATTAATCCAAGATTTATTGTATTAGATATTTCCACTATTTACCAGTAAAAAAGATATGTTGTCACTGGGAACATTCACAGTGGGCTAGCATGACAGTCTGACATTCTTCTGATGTACTTGTTGCATGAACTTTTCAAGATATTTCTCTCTCTATCAACCATACCACATGCTGTCTAGGGATGGGTACCGGTGTCCGGTGCCATGATGGCACCGGTTCTGACATAAACGGTAGTAACCAGACCGAAAAGCAGCGCACATTTCGGTGCTTTATTTCGGTGCTTTTTTTGAGCTGTGGCTAGAAGCTGTGATACACTTCTAGCCAATCATTTTACGTTTCCGAGGATAGTAGGCGGGGCCAGGTACGTACGTTCTGTTAGAGCAGAGCTACAGATTAAAAATGCCCAAGGCGAAGCGGTCAAAAGTCTGGCTGTACTTCATAGCAAAATATGCAAACTCAGCAGCCTGCAACAAGTGCTTTAAGCTGATACTGTGATACTGTCAAAGGAGGTAACACCTCGAATCCGATGAAATACCTGGCGACACATAGCGTTTTTTTTAAAAGCCCAGAAATGCGCTGTATTTGATAGCTTGCTGCGAGACCTCACACCGAGCACATCTACTGCGGGTGGGTTGCCTGTTATGCAACATCCCCCAAAAACACGAAGAGGAGAGTCCTGGCCCCTAGCCCTGCCAGTGTAGCAGAAATGATGACGGATGATGGTGGCAGCAGCCGTTCTTCTCTGCGTGAGTAGCTAATTTACGTTGAGTAGGCTAACCACGTTATTACATTAATGCATGTAAGGTGAACTAGCAAACATCATCATAGCTACATGCGGCTGTCCTCTTGTTTGATGGCAGATACTCCCTTCACCCTGGCTAAAAAGGCTAAAATGACCAAAGAAAAAGTGGAAAACAGTTAAACATGAGAGGTTTAGGACAAAGTTTGTGTTTTTTCCATTGTTTAAGCACTGCTTCCAGCCAAGAGTGATACCATATATGTCCCATAGCTGCAGAAAAGGCTAACATTGTTATATTTTTACAAAAAACAGCTGAACATGAGAGGTTTTTGGACCAATTTTGTGTTCTCCATTCTTTAAGCACCGGTTTGAGCACCGTTTGAGCACCGGCACCGTTTCAAAAGTACCGATTTTGCACCGGTATCGGATAAAACCTAAACGATACCCATCCCTAATGCTGTCTCAGTGGTCCTCTGCAGCTTTTCCTTAATCTCCTTTCGCATTTTCATTCCCATTGTCAGTAGCCAGAGCTGAAACTTTATATAGTACTGAGTGATATTGGAACTGGGTTCATATGTTGACGATAAGCCTCTTACACTAATAAAGTATACCATGCCAAGTTGCCTCTGATTCTCTACTTATTTATTTATCTAAAAATGAGGGAAAGACAAAAGAGAGGAATTAGAGGGGATTAAGGTCTTTTGAGTTTTTTTTTTATTTTTATTCTTTTCACAAGGAGGTGGACTGCGTGGTGAGGACATCAGGGACAGCTGGAAATCATCTACTTTTAGAATGTTTGTTATGGATTAATTTATTTGGGAGGAGTTATGTGGATATTAGCAGTATTTAATTTTTTAGCCTGTTTCGATCTTAAGATAACTAAGTTTAAATTTTATGGCTTTTGTTTCATAACGACACAAATTGTTGTTCTTTCTCCTGCCTGTTGCATAGGTTTTCACTGTTGTTTTCTTTGTTTTTCTGTCTAAATGTCAGCAAGATGAGGCAAGATATATGCAGCTGACTTCCATAAAGCTTAGCAGAATGAGAGCACATGGGCAGAGGGAGAACCCATTAAAATTTTGGTGCAGGTGAGCATTACGTTTGTTAAAATTGATAGATAGGGCACTGGCCTTGGCAGTGCCCTCTAGTTTGAGATTTGAATGAAGTGAATTTTAAATAGTAATACTGCTCTTATTCAGTTTCCAAGTACATTCATAGCCACAACCCAGCAATAGCTGTTTTTTTTTTTTTTCTATTTTCTTTTGACTTTTTTCTTGTGAATATTGTTTCACGGGTAGGTGACAGTCATATCCTGTGATTTCATTTCCCTGCGACACTGGGAGACCTTTATAGACTCTGCTAATGTCTTCTGAATCATGCAAACGATATCGCCTTGGTGAAATTTTGAATCTGTAATATGATGCAAATGTTTAAAACCACTGAGCTGCGATTGCAATTTTAAATCCAACTTATCAAGTGATGAATATAAAGACAGAATATGCAGAAAAGGAGGCAGTTTTTGCCTGCTATTGATGTTGGTAAGCACTCTACATTATGATAGGCAGTGGATATTTATATGAAACGTGGCTATAATCAGTTCATTGAAAAAAGTAACTCTGCAGGGCTATTTATGGATTCTGCTAAAGTCTGATCATTTTGGTTCTTCATTATGTTTTCAAGATGTATTTGCACCATCTTTGTCTGTGTATGTAAAGTTGTTACCGCACATCTTTGCCATTTTTGCCAAGGGTCTTTTAAGATAATAGATATCTTAAAAGACCCTTAATAGATAATAGTTAAATCTCAAAATACCTCCAGAGATACATTTTATTAAAAGTGAAGGAAGAACTTTTTTCTTAAGTTATTTTAATTATTTAAAGTTTCATTCAGTTTAGATTTAAATATTTATACAGCTAAAGATTTATCAACATCCTTATAAAAAGTAGCTGACCCAATTCTTGTTTTATTTTTGTCGTTGTTGTTTTTGCTTTGTTTTCTGAAAGCACCGTTGTAAATTCCAACTCAAATGCTCCATATGTTATGCTAGCTGGGCTTCTTACAAAAGAAGATGGAGTGCTCCACCAATGTCCTCTATTACTCAGTGTATTGAAAAGGGACACCAGGAAAGGCCCAGCAGGAGTTATTTGTCAACATACATTAAAGCGCTATCCTGCGTGAACCATTTATAATAAGTCAGTTTCCAGCACACCTTCAGGTTTGCAATATAAATAGCATGAATAACATATTTAACTACAAAAAAAATGTTTGTTCACAAGCACGGGCATTTCTGTGGTTATTTTGCAAAAGTCTAGCACTTCCAACACAACACTGAACCATTTCCTCTGACACGTGTAATTTTGATTTGGCTAAATGCAAGTGTCACTTCCATCACACTTACAGTTTGAGATAACTGTAAAGACCCATCAGATTAAAGAAAAGGCCATTATAGTGCGCCGTGTGTCACTCAGCTACTTAGTTATATATTTTATGTATTCTCAAGGTTGTAATCAGGCTTAAAGATACTTGAGCAATTTTGTGTTTTTCTTTTTTGAGGTATTAAAAAATATACTTTAATATATTTTGTACAAGTGAGAAGACAAAAAAAACCCCACACAGACCAACAAATAAGGTTGTGAAATTTGACCATTTTTATAAATAATGTGCCTTCTTAACATGAAGTGAAGGCACAACATTCCGGGCACTGAGACCGTAGTGCACTGCTGGAATGACATTGCCACACCCTCAATGCTGCCTCTCTTTCTACTCTGCATGGTGAGTCACCGTCATGTCATGCAGTTCACTACACTATGGAACACATTTTTGCACAACAATAGAATATTGAGAGTAAAAAAGCATTAATTGTCTAAGATGGGGAATGAGTTCAGGTAAAAGCAAAAACGTTTTTTCCTCATGCTCTGGTCCTAAATATAGGCCTTTGAGATACATTATGTACCAAAAATTGATATTATCTACTTTTCCCATCTATGTAAAAGAATCTCTGCATGGTGGTTAAAGCTCGCAAAGGGTTAAACACAGACATTACTAATTCACAAGCATTTGCTGTACTATGGCTAACATTTCGTGTCCATCATAGCAGCTTCTTTCCTTTTTCTTTAGCTGACACTACCTAATCACATCTTTGCGAAAATAATCCTGGGCAATAAAATCAATAGCCTAATTTTTTTATTTATAACAAAGAGAAAGAAAAATGTGTTAACCAAAAAAATGAAAGCGTCCAAACATATAGGGATCCACTACACACTTTTCATCGTGTCCCTTTGCCCCAGAATAGCGAACAACTTGACTTATGATCATGCACATCCACAGTCACCCCATAATTGTGTCATTGGTCACAAAGCCAGTTAAAGTGGACATGTTGGACACAGCTGGGGTATGACACTTCTCAGTGCACCACTGATTTATCTCCGGTGACCGAGTACCCAAGTCAGCATGCCAGTGGTGTAACCATCATTAATCACCTGAGATGCAGCTCATGGGAAATTAATTAACTCTTAAAAATCAGAAGAAGCTCATTATTTATAGCAGCTTATTTATAGCAGAATCTGGGCATACTTTGCCATAAACGCACAACTGAAGAGGAAGAATATTAATGTCTTGAAAAAAATAAATAAAGATGGAAACAAAAAAAGACAGTTTCTCAAGATCAGCAATACATTGTTTCCTATTACTGTAAGAATTTCAACTTTGAATAACCGTCCCTGCACCAGATTAACAGTTGTACCGCAGTATTTCAGATATCTGTCCAGAGGGCAGATTAGTGGAGATGACAGAAAATTATGAAAATGCAATTGGTCAGAGTAATAGCTACTCTTAAAGGTATAGAACACCTAAAGATAATCTGCACAGGTACAGGGAGACCATCAATCCACCAAAGGCCCCACTTGGCAAGCTGGTTCCTGCTACTTAGCTCCGAACGACAGTCCTTTTCTAAGTGCACATGACAAACAAACCTCAAGAGGAAGCACATAAGATAAGAGGAATGAGTTCACTAGCCATAAATAGGCAACGGATTCAAGGATAACCTGTTAATACAAAAATGAATGCTGGATTACTCAAACCTCAACAGTTGAGAATGCAAGCGGCACCACACTTTAGAGAGATGGATAAGGAGCCAGGCCCCGAACATTTAAGTATTTCAAAAAAATCATCCAAAAAGAAATTAATCAAATAACTACAAGATTATTGATGGCAGCAGAGGTTGTGCCCTGGAACCATAAGTGAAGAAGACACAGATGGGAGGCTGCCAGCGAAACTACTCATCATGGAACTTGCTGCAGAGATTTATGAAACATGCCATTGAAAAATGACACTATAATGGCAGAGCTGCAAATAATTCTCAGGTTTTAGTTCTACTGAGGACTAAAGAGAAAGTACATAAACTGTTCTGATGATAAGGTGATGGTATAGTGTGGAAAATGGAGGAGGCAGTTTATAGTTCTAAGGGCATCAATCTCAAGGATAATCTTTGTCAAAAGCTCTGTCTCCACAAAAGCTTACTCCTGTCCTTATTGAAATAAGACCGATTTATAATAAAAAATGATGCCATGACTGAAAACATGTTTTATTCTATTTCAAAAACCCTATGTGTATCATATTTGATACATATATGTTTGTGAGCTTTTTGATATCTCTACATCATCAATATGACTAGTTTTGCCCCAAAAACTGAAATTGCACAATGCATTTTAAGCAATAAATGCCATATGTATCTCCTATATGCTCATCTATAATGAAATTTGTATTTTTTACTTTTTCCTTGTCAGAAGTTTCGATAAACGCTCCAGTTTCAGTTTTCTGGGTATTATTTTATGGTTCAGGTGTTAAGATGAAAAATGTTGCTTTAGAACAAAAAGTCTTGTTTTTTATTTATTTATTTACACTTTTATTTTTTATTTTTTCTAACTTTTTTATTCACTTATTTTTAATTCAAGTATAAAAATTTACATTTATAGATTCCAGTGGTTACATACTGCAGAGGTTAAGACATTTGGCAAGTAAAAGATTCCTGTATTTCTGAGAGGAGACTGAAGGAACGTCCACTTATGTGCTATGCTGATCCTTTGTGAATAAGGGAGCAACTGAAAATGCAATAGCTGCAAAAAAAATTTCCCAACAAATGCTAAAACTAAAAAATAGGACTAATAAAGTAAAACTTATTGACTTCTTTAGGTGGCAATTTTTTTGCTTGTTGCTGTCATTTAAAAAAAATCCCAAAACAACTATAAATAAAGACTCAAGTAAAAATCATGCCTTATTGATGCTCTTGGTCTGTTGTACATTTCAGATAAGTAATTAGGTCCCCATCTCCAGAACACTAATAGTTGGTTTGCCGCACACATCTCATGAAAGTTGTTCAATTTAAAGGGAAAAGCAAATCAATTCGGCCACCTAGTTCAAGCAGTCAATCCAAGCTACAATATCTCATACACACTAACACACCTCTCTGCCCTCACATCATATGCCAAACACACACTCTAATTTGGTGATCTGTTTACATTGCAAATGTTGTCTTGCTTGAAATGTCAGTTCCACTGTAGCCCTGCTGTGCTGCCTGCTGTTTAAACCCCTTCAAGACCCCAACACCACCTGTAGGCTCCAATAGGATGTCTACTCATCACTCCTCTATTTTTCTGTGTATTACAACTCAGGAAAAAAGAAAAATGTTTTCCGCTACTGTTATAAGTCACTCATTTCAAAGTGAAGTGTGTAAATGAAATAGTATAGTGATCATGCTAGTAATGGGGAGCCTGTGCCACATACAACAGATTAATCTACTAATGAAGTGTCAGGTTCATCTTGTCAAGCTAAAGTTAGTCACTTGAGGATGATGTCTAACATCTTTTTTTTTTTTTTTTTAAGATGGCGGCGCGCACGGGTGCAGCGGCTCTTAGCTCTCCAGTTTGGTGCTCGTTTTTACTTTTAATGTGGATATTTTTGAATGTTTGCAACGCCGCCATCTCTTACAGTCGCCAGAACCTAATTGACCTAGGTTTTAAATATAGTTTGTATGTTTCTGGCGACTATCAGCAAACACACAACATCCTGGTGGAGATAGCGAGACCGCCAGGGTCACCAGGAAATCAGGAAAGCTAAGGCTGCCTATAGGAGGAGGATTGAAGATCACTTTGCTGACAACGACCCCAGAAAAATGTGGCAGGGGATCAATCACATTACCAACTACAGAAGCAATAACCAGGCAACATCTAGGACTGATGCCTCACTGGCTGAGGATCTAAACCGTTTCTTCGCCCGCTTTGAGACGACCAGGCCCTCAGCTGCCACACCACTTCCACCCGCCCCCAGCACTGGCACACTAACACTCAGGGAGCATCAAGTGAGGTGTGTTCTAAGGTCAGTGAATCCCAGGAAGGCGGCAGGTCCTGATGGAATACATGGAAAGGTTCTCAGAGCATGTGCTGATGAACTGACCGGAGTCTTCACTAAAATCTTCAACCTTTCCTTGTCATCAAACACCGTCCCGCCTTGCCTCAAAACCTCCACCATCATCCCCATCGCCAAGAAGACAGCTGTGGCCAGCCCAAATGACTACAGGCCTGTTGCACTTACGCCTGTAGTGATGAAGTGCTTTGAGAGACTGGTCTGTCAGCACATCAGGGCCGGTCTGCCTCCCACTCTGGACCCCCACCAATTTGCCTACAGGACAAATCGATCCACCGAGGACACTATCACCATAGCGCTCCACACTGCGCTGAGTCACCTGGAGCACCGAGGAAGCTATGTGAGAATGCTCTTTCTGGACTTCAGCTCAGCATTCAATCATATCATCCCGGAGATCCTGGTCCAGAAACTGTCTCACCTGGGACTCTCCACCCCCATCTGCCTCTGGATCAAGGACTTCCTGACAAATAGACCACAGTCTGTCAGACTCGACCCCACCGGTCCAGCACCATCACACTCAGCACCGGGTCTCCACAAGGATGTGTTTTGAGTCCCCTCCTGTTTACGCTCTACACATCGACTGCTCCCCTACCCATCTCTCAAACACCATCATAAAGTTCGCGGATGACACCACAGTGGTTGGACTCATCTCAAGGGGGGATGAGTCGGACTACAGAGATGAGGTCAACAGACTGACTGAGTGATGTTCAGTTAACAACCTACAACTGAACACCATGAAAACTAAAGAACTTATCTTGGACTTCAGGAAGGGCAGAGCAGACCCGGCCCCACTTTACATTCACGGGAACTGTGTGGAGAGGGTACACTCCATGAGGTTTCTGGGCGTGCAGATCTCTGATGACCTCTCCTGGACTGCAAATACTATGGCGGTGGTTAAAAAGGCCCAGCAGCGTCTCCACTTTCTGAGAGTGCTCAGGAGGAACAACCTGGAGGAGAGGCTGCTGGTGACATTTTACAGAGCCACCATAGAGAGCATCCTAACGTACGGCATAACAACATGGTATGCAGGGTGCTCAGCTGCGGACAGGAAAGTACTGCAGAGGGTCATCAACACAGCCCAGAAGATCACTGGCTGCTCTCTGCCCAGCCTGGAGGTCACTGCAAACTCTCGGTACCTCAGCAGAGCTGGCAATATCATCAAGGACCACTCTCACCCCAGCAACCAACTGTTTGAACTATTACCGTCAGGCCGACGGTACAGGTCACATAAAACCAGGACAAACAGATTCAGGGATAGCTTCTTTCCCAGAGCTACAGTACCACCGTAGTAAATAAGCACAAAAACAATTGAACCTATTCCATACCATCACTGTCATTATATTATGCTGCTATCCTGTATATATTGTACAAACTATTGTTTTTTGTACTTTTTATATTTTACAATTATATTTATTATTGAAACCTGCACCAAGGGAGTGGCACTCCAATTTCGTTGTACTCTGTACAATGACAATAAAGGCTATTCTATTCTATTCTATCTATAAGAAGATGAGAATACATATACAATCATATTCAGAGTCTGGTATATACTTGGTTATTTAGCCTTTTCTTTTCCTACATAATGAGATGAGATTTCAAGTTGAACTTCCCCTATAAATCATCCCTGACCTTTTTTGGGTGCATTGAAGAAATCACATTACATTTTTACAAGGTTACTCTTGGCAAAACAGCATTTCTTCTGGCTTTTATACCAGCACTTAAGCATGTCCCTCACGGTAAAAAGACAGAAAAAAATCACCAAATAAGATCATTTTTATTAAGATGTTTTACCTTTTAAAATCAGACTATTACATAGCCCATTTTATACAGATGTAGACATTTAGAGCCCCCCCCCCCCCCCCCATTAAAGCACAAAGTAAGTGCTCTGAGTAGTTAGATGAGCCAATGAATGCAAAGGGCTGCATAGTATTACCCATATTTTAGGAGTTGTGGGTTTCTGTGTGGTTTTCGTGCTACAAAACTCCCGAGTTCAGCTCTTTGAAGGAGACTTTGCAATTATTAATTTATTCATTTAATTTGGAGTGGTGTTCCTCAGCATTGCACGTTTGACAGAGCACTGACCTTTGGGCCTACATTCAAAGCTAATGGTAACATTACTGTTACTGTACATGTTTGCACGCTGCAAACATGCTATCACTAAGAATTTTCTATGTTGTGTGGACATTTGCCTTACTATGAAAGTCTTGAGTTGTCAAACTAACAGCTAGGCCAGTGCCATGCAAATGTGGCACATGATGACATGGATAAGTAATGTAAAAAACAAGTCTGCAATGCAAAAATGGCATTTCACACTGGCCATCAGCAGTTTTTTGTTGTGAGAAGGTAGTGCTTCCTTTGGAAGCACATACACAAGTCATGATGGCAGAATGCAAAGATCTTTCTTAGTCTTTGGAGATTTTTATGGGGGATCAAGAGACGTTTCCCTGCCCAAGCCTTATGAAATATATGGCCTGACCCTCGGTCTTCTCCTAGTTGCTTCAAAACCCTCCAAAGTGAGATGATTTGAGGCAACAGATGCCCAAATCACCTATGGTTAGTTACAAGGATGCAGACACAACTCCCACTTTATTATACAAGGACATTATGGCCCATGGCAATGGACCTGGAACCACTTATCTTGCAGACTCCCTTGATACCTTGAGAAGTTTTACAAAGATAATTTAATAATTTGGTCCGCTGTTCCACAGCCAGGAAAGACTTTGTCAAACCTTGGATTCAGTAGGAGCAATGCAATCAGCTGGAGCCTCCTTCCCCACACCCTGAAATGAATACATTTTCCAGGGGAGACTGAGCAGCGTAATACTCCTGAAACTGGAGCACACCCTCATGTCCCTCTTTTGAAAATGGGAACTATCACCCCACTCTGCTGCTCCACAGGCACTCTCCCAGACCTCCATGCTACATTAATTCTACCTGAAAGAGGAAGTGAAATAACAGTTGCACTTTTTATTTTATTTTATATTTGTCATATTATTTTCTGTTTAGAGCAATAACTTAGTCAGTATAATCAAAGATATACACTTTATCAGTGTATTGTTGATTTACTTTAATAATTCCAATTTAATGAGACCCATATGGAAAAGAAATAGTAAAAACTTATATGTGATTACTCATGAAAGTGGCCACTTTCATGAGTAAATCATATAAGGCTTACATGATTTGCTCATGAAAGTGGCCACTTTCTCATTACTTTCATACATTGTTTTAGTAAGTATCCAAAACATACAAGTTTCATTATATAATTTTTCAAGGGATCTTATATCTGTTTTCACTCTTATATGCTTTTCATACAAGTTTCACACAAGACAGATACAAACTTTATAAGATTTATATATATCTTTTCCATATGGGGAGACTGCGTGGATGAGCTTACTTTTACTTGTATGATATCTTAATCTGTGGGATAAATATGATTTGATTGCAAACTGTGAAATCTTTGTTACATTCTGTTCCTTTCCCCCCCACACAACTTCACTTTCTAAACATTCAGTGCCATCAGTAAATATTTAGCTATTTCAATTGTGACCAGTTTCTTAGTATACAAGTATACCTTTGAATACTAAGGAAAGATAAGTAATTGAAAAAAATAAATAAATAAACAGAAATTGCTAACGTGCAACAAGAAAACTGCAGTGGTTTTATCCTTCACATTACATATTAGGAGGATTTAAGCTTTCTTAAACAGTATGTGTTAAGATTATTTTTTTTCCTTTATTTAGCTTTAATTGGAAACAGACTTCACTGTGAGTGACCTACTGAACTTGACCAAGGTCTCAATTGAAGAGACCAAAACAAAGGATTAGTAAATTCTGATGTGTGTATTATTATATTGAAGCCTCCCACATTGGCACTGGCAGACAACTCCCATCAGTGGACAAGCTTTACATATAGTAGGAGTGAATGGGAGAGATGTGAAATCAGAATAGGTCCTGTTAATGGGATTGTAGTGTTTTAGAAGAAGCCTATGCACTCAGCAGATAAGGGGACTGTTTATCCTGTTAATGTGTCACTTTAAGTACATTACGAATAGGAGGGCTCCTGCTCATTTTTTGGCACTCTGCCTTGCAAATCCCAAAAAGCACAATGAGCAAAGTGTTTATAGAGCCACACATTACTCTTGAAGTACTTTTTAGTGGGATGGTAATGTTCTGAAGAAAAGTCCATTTCTATTTACACCTAAATACCCAATAAACATGTCATTTAAAGAAATTAAAATAATATATTGACTTATATTTAAAATGAAGATGATCATGACTTGAGCTCTAGTGAAGTCATGAAGCCATGAGCAGATAGATAGATAGATAGATAGATACATAAGATAAGATAAGATAAGATAAGATAAGATAAGATAAGATAAGATAAGATAGAACTTTATTAATCCCTCGGGTGGGTTCCTCTGGGAAATTCGACTTCCAAAAAAAGCACAGCAACGACCAAAGTTACAGTTACAGAACTGTTATATATATATATACACACACACACACACACACACACACACACACACACACACACACACACACACACACACACACATATATAAATACAGAGACAAATATAAATAAAATATACAAAGGGGATAAATAGGAATAAAAAATAAAAATACAAGTGAATTGCACATTTCAAGTATTGAGTCTATTGCACTGTTGACTATTTACAAAAAGTATTGCACAAGGTATTGTACAGTGAGGTGCAGAGGCACTACAGCTTAGTTGTTCCCCCCTCCTTTGTCCTCCTGTTTCCCCTCCCTCTCCCCTCCAGGGAGGGGTTAAACAGTCTGATGGCGTGTGGGACAAAGGAGTTTTTAAGTCTGTTAGTTCTTGTCTTGGGGAGAAGCAACCTGTCACTGAACAGACTCTTCTGGTTGTTAATGGCCGTGTGCAGAGGATGTCTGGCATTGTCCATAATGTCCATCAGTTTCTTTAATGTCCTTTTCTCTGCCACTGTCACCAGAGTGTCCAGCTTCATGCCGACCACAGAGCTAGCCCTCCTGATCAGTTTCTCCAGCCTGGATGAGTCCTTCTTTGCTGTGCTGCTCCCCCAGCACACCACAGCATAGAAAAGTACTCCAGCAACCACTGACTGGTAAAACATCTTCAGGAGCTTCCTGCAGATGTTAAAGGACCTCAGCCTCCTGAGGAAGTACAGTCGGCTTTGGGCTTTTTTATACAGGTGCTCTGTGTTGCATGACCAGTCCAGTTTATTGTCCACCCACAGCCCGAGGTACTTGTACTTGTTGACCACCTCCACCTCCTCCCCCTCTATCTGAACTGGCAGTGGACCTTCTCTGGACCTCCCGAAGTCCACAACCAGTTCCTTAGTCTTAGTCTTACACAGTACTTGGAGGCATGTACATGGAATTGCACACCCACAGGCATGATATGATAGTTACACAAACAATATAGTGTATTCAATGCTAATGAGAGATAATCCAGGCTTCAGCTGAGCCACACAGTGCGGTCAGTGACAAACAGCTATGTGTTTATTGAATTTAACTCTTAACAAAAAGGTTCTTAGAGATCTGTTAGTTCAACAGTAAAAGAAATCTTGTTTTATAGTGCCTTTCTTGCTTTGCATTTGTCTTTGGATAGTGTTAAACAATATCTATAGTTAGTTAAATAAAAAAAATTAAAAAATAATACAAAATCTTTAAAAAAAAAAATTTTTTCATGGTATTTAACTTGTTTTTTGTTTTGTTTTGGGGTTTTGTGCATTTTTGTCACACTTAAATGGTTCAGATCATCAAATGAATTTTAGTGTAAGACAAATATAACCCAATTAAATACAAAATAACTTGTTTAAATGGTGACTTAATTTGTTATGTCACCACTTACCTGGCCCTGTGGGACAAAATAGTTACCCCATCTTTTTAAATTGTGAATTAACTTGGGTTAACATAGTTTTCTTTTAAATCTGAGTTCAGTTTCGTCAGCCACACCAAGAACTGATTACTGCTAGATCAGCTGAATAAAGAAGTTAAATAGAACCTGGCCAATGTTCAAAGGTCTGAAGGCTGCAGAACACTGTGAGCAGTGGTGAACCTTCCCCAGAGCTCCAAGACTGCATCACATAAATGACAAAACCTTCAACACCATGCGAACTAAAAGAAAGATTGTATGTGTATCATCATTAGGATGTGGATTTGTGTTGGTGTGTGCAGTGTTGGGGTAATTCGTTATGCTACTCTTTACATTAATTTCTTGTTACTCCAATAAATGATCTGAAAACACTGTCACATACTCTAATTACCAGTTAACCATATAAACCTTAGGCTACAGTCCCAGACAACAACACAAATCTCTATGCTAATATGGACACACATATGATCTTTCTTTTAGTTTTTAGCCTAAGTATGAACACAAACCTGACAACACAATGCAAAGAGTCTTCAAAGCCATTGCTACAGCAGTTCTATGGCAGAAATATGAACAGGTAGAAATGGAGGCTTCAAGGCTGACTTATCATCAGTTTTTTACCTGATACTAATCTGGCTGCTTGGCATTCACAGCTTTATCATCTCTCCGGGTTCTTGGCTATTCAGTTCAATTCAATTTTAATTATACAGCACCAAATGACAACAACAGCCGCTTCAATGCGCTTTATATTGTAAGGTAGACCCTACAATAATACATACAGAGAAAAACCCAGCAGTCATATGACCACCTTACAATATGAGCAAGCACTTTGGCGACAGTGGGAAGGAAAAACTCCCTTTTAACAGGACTAAACCTCCGGCAGAACCAGGCTCAGGGAGGGCCGGCCATCTGCCGTGACGAATGGGGGTGAGAGAAGGAAGACAGGATAAAAAACATACTTTGGAAGAGAGCCAGAGATGAACTTTTCTTTAGCATTCTGTCTGTGCAGATGCTTGCAAAGAGCAGAAGTTGTGTTAGCAGTATATTGCAATTGTTTCCTGGATACAGTTTCCACTTTATCATTGCGCTGTTGTCCTTTTGTGCAATAAAACTAAAAGTTATGTCCATAGTTCTGTTCTTGAAAAAGCTGTATCGCTTCACCACTTCACCATTATCCTCCTGCACACACACAAACTAAAATCAGGTGACTGCAGCAGGACGTGCGTAGGGAGAAAAGTGATTGTCTGTTTGACACTTTCTTTCGGTCCGGTGTGCAGGTAACTGAAGAACCTTTGTAGTGCAAGTGATTGCATAATTGTAACTGCACTGTAAATATTGAAATTAGTACAGTAACATGTTACATTACTGCATTGCGGAAAAATGAAATGTGATTACAGTAATGCATTATTTTGTAACACTTTACACCTAACACTGGGTGCATGAGACTGTAGTCTCAGGTTTATATTTTTCACTGGTAATTATGTGACAATGAATTTCAGGTCAATAATACTTTTTCACAGCACTGTACAAATGAGGACAGAATTATTAACCCCCATGTGTCCTGAGCAATTCCAGTTCGTTCTTATTTCAGCAAATCTCTGAAAGTCCTCCAGATTTTCCTCCTCCTGGATCTTCTGGCATGGACCTCGGTCTTCAGTTCACTCCACAGATGTTCAGTAGAATTAAAGCCAGTCAGTAACAGTCACTTCAGTCTTGAGGTGACTGTTCTTCACCAGCAGTAACTTTTGTTTAGTTATGCTGCTAACTGTTTGAGGGTTTCTTTCAAAAAATTGATATATCTTTCTTTTTTCGTGATTTCTTCCACTCTGATGAAATTCACAGTTCGAGATACCACTGAAACGTCTACACAGGATAATTCTCCCACCACTGAGTTTCCCGGTGGGTAAGGTACAACTCACTATGTGGCCAACTAGTTTTGTCTCATCTGACCAAAGGACACATTTCCAGTATGTGTAATCTTTCTCAAGGTTGTCCATCAGTTTGATTTGAAGGAGTATCTTCTGCTTTTCTTGGTCTCCAATCTTGCAGTCCATTCATGTGCAGGGTTCTAGTGTTGTTTTTCTTTAACAATTCCCAGCTTGGCTAAGTCCTTCACTGTCTTGACAGTTGTCCTGGGGTATTCAGACACACCTCTCACCACTTTTCTTTCCAGAGCCTTTGAAATCTTGTGCTTCCTACTTCTGCCTGGCTTGTTCTGTGCTGTGTGGCTCTCTTTTAATTGTTTTGTGATACTTCTTACTCCAGTTCTTGACAGAGTGACAAAGTGTGTAAATTGTAAGATAACAATGAGTTCTAACTTGATTTTACAAGTATTGAGCATTACAAAGTTAAAGCACACCTGCTATGTTGAAAACCCCTTTTATGTGAACAGTTACTTTCACTTAACTTCTATGATTTTTGCTGTGGGGGGGAAATGTATGAACGATCTGTTCAATTTAAGTCACTCACTACAATTCAGTCCTATTTTTACCCAAACCTTGGTTACCTGTTTTCAAATCACAAGTCAGCTTCTCTTTTAAGCTGGAAGTCTGACTGGTGATGGCTCAAAAATTGCAATTGGTTTTCTGAAAGAGGTGGTCAGTTCACAGTCCACCAGCTGCTGCTGTGATCGAACGCAGTGGGAGGTAGCATGGGTTTATACATCAGCTATAAAGCTTTAGTGGTACTACACTGTTAGGAGTTCTCGTTAGCACAAGATTGTTCAGAGGCGCTTTTAAAGAAATACAGAGACAAAATTGTTGTTATTGTTTTAAGTTCTGTAATAGTTTTCCTACAGCACAGATTAACTGTAATTGGTGTTTTCCTTGCTATATTCTGTATGCAGCGCAGTAGCGATATGTATTTAGAATGTACTCTAATAGTCACTAAACAAACTCACCAAGTTATGATTAATTTAGAGATGGTTTCACATAATAGAGCCATTAAGAGAGTACCATTACATTAAGCACATTTAATCATCACAGAAGTCTCTTCAAACCCTTTTTAAAAACTTCCCGGGATAATAGGTAATAATGTAGAAACTGGTGATATTATTAGTAGATATGTTTGTCTTTTAACATTTCATTTTGTGAAATGCCATTGAAGAGTATAAAGTGGCCTCTGCAGTGGCGAGCATGTGGGGAAGTGAGGTGAAAACCAGGTCATCCAGAGGAACAGGTGTTGAGTCAACAGAATTGGATCCCACAGTGCAGATTGAGCGAGGAAATACAGCAACAGTCTGATGTGCTGAATGTAGAACTGTACTTACAGCTTTTTCTGTACTTGCTTTCTCATTTACTTGTTTTCACTTATTTCACAATTTAAATGATCGATAGAAAGTCCAGAACTTAACGATGTAAAAATCATCGTTAACGCACTAATGTATTACTTTGTTATACCTAGTGTGATCACCATAAGTGTGTGGAAGCTCTGTGTAATCAACACTGACATTTTCTGAAAAAAAAACCCTTATGCTTTTTTAATTGTGCTCATTTCAATTGATCTTTATGTGAATTCCAGCTATTCCATTAGTGCTCATAATGAGACATTAGGGTGGCGTGGGTATTAAACTGGAAGGAGAACCCTGCTACTGTAGCCCATCCTAGATTTGCCTAGATAGTCCTCCGCACTCAGGGTTATTATACATGGTAATTGGTATTTTACAAGGTTATCACATCAGCAGCAGCTAGTGAAAGACACAATTTTAAAGCCTGGTTGTTCTGAACATTTTCTATTGACAGTCGACAGTTGTGTGAAGCTGAAATGAAAACATACCAAATGTGCCATTGTCACAGCTGACAGGAATGTTTTGTGGCAGAATTTGAATGTCTAGAAGGTATGGCAATATACTTGAATACCTCTGATGAGTGTCAGACTGTTAAATATTTCTCCCCTTTTTCTGTTTCCCACTCTGTTTGCCTCTCCGTTACACACACTCTCACCTCTCCTTTTCTGTCCTCGCTTTCATTTTCTGCAGAGAAATTTGAAGCCAGTGATTCCATCCTTTTCTCATGTGAATTATTTAATTTTCATCTGCCTATTGTGTTGTCATCCATACTATAGGCAGCCTAAGCAGTGAGATGTGGGGTGCAATCAGCCATAGAGTGACACTTTATGCCACGTATGTAATGACAGGCAGCAAAGTGCCTTTAGGGTGCCAGCTTTCATCAAAGTAAATGTTGATGACATGTAGTTGTTGCAGAGCTGACGAACTGTCAAGGAGCTGTCAGGTTTGCACAATCACTGACACTGCACAGCTATGATCACCTTTATAATGATGAATGCTAACCTTTTGGGAACATGTAGTTGTTTTGTAAGCAAGCAGAAAAATGTGTGAATGTATGGGCATGCATATGTTAATCAGCGCCTTTGTAATTAGATACAAGATCTATTTTAAACTCACGTCTGTCAGACTTCTTCAGGTAGGGACTCATACAACCTAGTTGTTCTTCTATTAGTACTTGTGATATTGAAGAAGGAGTCATACTGTAAGGTGTAAGCAGTGTGGCTGTCTGAATTTAAAGGACACTGCATCTTCAATTTAAAGCAAAATTTCTGATAGCAAAGTCAGTATCTCCAAAATTGCTGCTCTTCCCTGAGCTGGAAATAAAAGCACTGAAAACTGATTTAAAGATGTATTTAGGTAATACGTTTTGGAGATGGTCCATTGACACTGAATTAGATTTTGACTCTGTGGGCTCATAGATTTTTAGAGATATTGTATTTAAATGAGTTCAAGCTTTGAATGAGAAAAATATGCCCAAACCACCACTATGTTAAAATCTTTCTTGTGCGTGTGTCATTCATGGTCAGCAAGCAGTTCCTAGATTTTGCTGCTGATGTCTGGAAGACATCATTGCAGATCTTTGCACTGCTGTTCAGCATACTCTGCCAGCGTACACGGTGAAATGTTTCAATGTGTATTTCATTTTTGGATAATAGTAAAGGAGATTTGTACAACAAATATGGTTGCCAGATTAAATTGGTTTCACCCATTTTAGGTCTTTTCACAATTTATCCATTTTTATTTTTTATTTCTTTCATTTAGCCAATTCGGGAACATGGAGGGGTTGGAGCTTACACCACTGACTACTGCTCTCTGTGGTAAATAATTGGAACTAACCTTCATCCACTGTTTTGGCAATTTCTGAGCCATCTACATGTGTTTTCCTCCAATAACCACTAGAGACATAAATGAGCCCACTGCAAATTTTGCAAAAAAAGACAGTTACAGGTTTAAAAATGACAGAGGAGTTTGAGTGCATTCTAACTATGCCATTTCCAGCTGCTAGCAACAAATATTTCTGGCCCAACTTCACCTACTTCCAAGGTGCATGGAGAAGACAAAGATCTGATGACGTGATGACTCCAGCGTCACTTCAAGTAATAGGGAACAACTTTATTAAGTGACCAACGCATTTTGGCTTTTGGGCTTCAATGAGGTCATTGCAAAATGTCGAACAGTTTGTGTTTAAATAAAAAACAGAAAGAGAAAAAATTCCAGGTGGACCAATCACACCTTCACAAATAAACGAGCTGACCAACTGACATTTAACAAGGTGTTTTCGCTAATTGGCTAATTGGTTAAGCCACACCCCAAATAGGTTCTGTACTGAACCACTACAGATTAAAAGGGGAGGGAAAAAAACCAAAACCAAAAAATCCCTGCATGTCTTAACGTAACATTTCAAGTGTATTTCCATGTTTAAGTTGCTGAGTTGTCAGTATTTTACTGTAACAGAAAAGCAGTGTATTGTGTGTCTCAACCCTCCGTCGCCAACCCCAAACCAAAACCCAGACAGATTCTTACTAGTTACAAATTATTGTATCTTTTCTTTGTTAATATTATCATCATTATTATTATTATTACTATTTTGAGTATTTTGTGTAGGAAGAATGAAGAGCTATCGTGTTGTCATCCAGGCCTTACTGTTCTTACTCTGTGTTGGTGGAAAACCTCAGTGTCATCAAAAGTATAACTCTGAGAGACTATCCTAAGTGGAAATCACTCTTGCTCAAGGCAAAATTTAAAAGAATGTGGAAACTACAGTAAGTCCAAAATTGAACTCAGCACTTCTAGTCTAGGCTTGCAAATTGAGGAGGAAAAGATGAAAGATCCTTGAGGAGAAGCAGATTAAATTAGGCAAAGAGAGAAACACAGTAAGACGCACAGTGAGCACTTATGATCACCAGGTTTTGTAATAAGAGTTCTGCTGACAATGAGTGCTGAATAGATTTCATTTATACATTAAGTACCTGCAGAGAGGATTTAGAAAAGAATAAGAAGACTTTATCAAGGATTTTAAGCTAAGCTTTCAGTAGTTCTCCTCCAACTGTTAGGCAAACTTATGAAAAGTTAAGAGGCCAAATCAGTATTTTCACTTTTGTTGCATAGTGTTTCATGGCCAGTTTTATCCATGCAGAATCAGACATATGTGAATAACAGAATTTCTATAATGTATTTTATCTCCTACTGAAACTTTATGAACAGATAGCCAATAAAAAAGTCACAAGCATTTTAAAAGAGGTTTTCACACTCTAAGGGTCCAGTAATCAAGATGTGCCATAATTACTTTGTGATTCATGGAGACATTTCTTTCCTAGTCTATGAAATCGGCAATACTGGAATTTCTTTGGGCTGTCCTTGGACACAGTTTGGCAGTATTGCTTACGTGTACACACTTAACCAGTGTGTACATGTGCACGCACTCATGCACGTGTACACATTAATAATGTGCCTCCTAATGAATTACAAGTAGACCTTGAGGCCATACACCTATGTCCCACTAACGTCTGGCTTCATGCCCAATGACAAGCCTCATAAAACAAAAGACAAGGACAGACACACACACACACACAGACACACACACACCATTCTTTTGTCTTAAAATAGTCTTTCCTCATCTGCATAATGATCATACAGAGATACACAACAACCTCACAGCATCTACTGTTTTAGAAACTTCCCATCTATTCTGCATGTGACTGTAAACTGTGTCTTTTACTTTTCCACACAGGAACACTTTTAATCTGTATCAAACTCATTGTCACTGTTGTGTAAAATCAGAGTCAAAATGTGTAAGAAAGGTAATATTGACTGGAGCTTGGCAGGAGACAGTAGCATCACAGGAGGTATGTTACTGGTGGCCCAGCAGACAAAACTTGACCTCTCACACCGAGAGATGGTAAAGCACTCTCCCTTCATCCTGCAGATTAAACATTAAGAGATGAATAGCCAGCAGTTGTAGGATTTAAGAATGTCACACCCTACAAAATTTTATCATAAGCTGTAGTCAGCAAAATTATACAGCATTTCCCAGGTCTTTTGCAAGAGTGTGGACGTTTCAAGTGCACTTTCACAGAGAAGAGTTGCATTTAAGATGTGCATTATAACTTAAAGCAGTTTTTTATTGGATTTATGTATAAACTGTCAAATAATTCATCATCATCATAACCAAAAATATTATTATTTGTGCTTGTGAAATGTAATGATTGCCTCTGTGCAGTCCACCTCCCCCTTCCCCCCGACAGTTAGTAAAAAGGATAAAATAGGGAAAATAGTTATTAATTGTGGTCTACACGACTATATTTTTAAGTAACTATAACTGTGCATATAACAACATGATTTCTACCATGATGAACTGTGTCATTTTCTTATGCAGTGTCTGTTCTGCGCATTCTCCCCCTGCACCTAAAGGCCTGTCTCAGTGCTGAGCACAGCTCATGTAACCCTCCCCTGCTGCCCGTGTCCTCTGACCCAGAGTCAGCAGGTTAATAACCAGCTGTATCCAAAGCCATTTGTCATTTGCTACCTGCCACCGATAGAAGATGTCAGTAGATGTCTGTGCCCTTGTCACCCAGCCACATGACAAATACTGTATCAAGCTTTGTAATCGGAGGCTCCCTTAGGCTTCTCAGTACTGCTCTACTGAGCAGCCACTCCCACTTGATAGCATTAGATTCTTGTGCCATGATCCATATCAAGATAAACCAGTGATCTCCCTGCTCTTTTTCATCTCCTTTTTCCATTGCTCCATAAAACTCAACTGAGTGTGTCATTTTTTTCTGTTCGTACATTTCCTGCACACTTTTCCTTATAAACTTTTCCAGCTTTCCTTTCATTCTTTCCTTTGTTAGATAGTTCAAGTAAGTACTAGCCTGAAGCTGGTGGTTTATATAATGTAGGATGATTAACGCAGATAAGAAGAAGGGCAGTGACAGCGTTTCTGCGACTGTTCCTGATATATATGTTTAAAATTGAGCTTAATGAACCCATTATCTGCCCATTGAAAGTTTTGGCAGACTTTTGAGTCTGTTGTTTTTGGGTGACAGGAAAATAAAAAGAAAATGGGCAAAAATAGTGTAAACAAATGGACATGAGCATGGATAATCCTTTTCCATCTGTGACTAATTTTATCTGTAATTGAAGCGATGTATTGGTTGTAATGGCTGAAATATTTGTGATGACTTCCACTTAGTCTTTTTGAATTTCTACAAATCTCTAACTAATACCATGGCTTAATAAGTTGTCATAATAAGGATTGCAAAGCAGCTAAGCAGAGAAATGGCTTGACAGCAACTCTCACCAAATCAGCTGCGCAGCTGTAACAGAACCTAAGAAATCTATAATCTTCAGAAGTTAGATTTCTAGTTGGAAGTGACTGTTTGTGCGTGCAGAGACAAGGCCATGCACAAAATATATGCACACATAATCCCGTATGATGTTACCGTTATTTGTTAGTTTCTTCAGATCAACTGAATGGATGTGTTTTCCTTACAGAGTAACATTAGCAAAACGTGTCCTGTACACACAGACAGTCCATGTGCATTGTCTTATTCATAAAAAACAAAAAATAGGCAAAAAACATTTTTTTCTCTCTCTCTTTGTTCTTTTCAGAGATGTCTGGTACTGGGGAAGAAATTTCTCAGGTACATTGGAAGCAGCAGTGGTTGGAAAATGGGACACTGTACTTCCATGTGTCCATGACTGAGTCTGAGCTTTTAGCTCAGACCACACAACCTACTGCCCGGGAACCGGCCCACGTGCTGCATGAACACATGCATCTGCTACACATCTCAGTTATGGTAAGTTCTAAGCACTAAAAGTGAAATATCTGTGGTTGTAGCTTTGAATGCATGTCCAGCATGGCAAGTGTCTGTATGCAGAAATAGAAATATTTTGTGGTCCTCCAAAGTTTTGTCCAGCTTTTGAATTGTTGACTGTTTGTGGTGTGCAGACCTTTATTTTTTTTCTTTTGTTGTTATTTATTTGTTTCATTCTTTTAATATTGTGCTTTTATTACTGTGACATAACAAAAGGTCATTTAAATAAAATGTCAATTTTGAAATCACATGGTGCGCTCTAAGGCCTACACACAGATAGGTGTTCATATTTTAAAAAGGTTTTTACAAAATCTTTCCATTTTGTAGAGGCTGCATTGCATTTTATTCTTTGTCAGACCAAAGTATGAGCAAAAATTTAATCCACAAAACCGGTGTATCTTATACTGCTGTAGCTGATAATACACTAATTTACTAACCAACCTACTACTAGTCATGCAGTGTCTCCTCCTCTTTATTATTGAAGATCATTCAGTTCAATAAAGAATAATCAGCACTGATCAGGGACAGATACAGGGAGTGCATAATTATTAGGCAAGTTGTATTTTTGAGGAATAATTTTATTATTGAACAACAACCATGTTCTCAATGAACCCAAAAAACTCATTAATATCAAAGCTGAATGTTTTTGGAAGTAGTTTTTAGTTTGTTTTTAGTTTTAGCTATTTTAGGGGGATATCTGTGTGTGCAGGTGACTATTACTGTGCGTAATTATTAGGCAACTTAACAAAAAACAAATATATACCCATTTCAATTATTTATTTTTACCAGTGAAACCAATATAACATCTCCACATTCACAAATATACATTTCTGACATTCAAAAACAAAACAAAAACAAATCAGTGACCAATATAGCCACCTTTCTTTGCAAGGACACTCAAAAGCCTGCCATCCATGGATTCTGTCAGTGTTTTGATCTGTTCACCATCAACATTGCGTGCAGCAGCAACCACAGCCTCCCAGACACTGTTCAGAGAGGTGTACTGTTTTCCCTCCTTGTAAATCTCACGTTTGATGATGGACCACAGGTTCTCAATGGGGTTCAGATCAGGTGAACAAGGAGGCCATGTCATTAGTTTTTCTTCTTTTATACCCTTTCTTGCCAGCCACGCTGTGGAGTACTTGGACACGTGTGATGGAGCATTGCCCTGCATTAAAATCATGTTTTTCTTGAAGGATGCAGACTTCTTCCTGTACCACTGCTTGAAGAAGGTGTCTTCCAGAAACTGGCAGTAGGACTGGGAGTTGAGCTTGACTCCATCCTCAACCCGAAAAGGCCCCACAAGCTCATCTTTGATGATACCAGCCCAAACCAGTACTCCACCTCCACCTTGCTGGCGTCTGAGTCGGACTGGAGCTCTCTGCCCTTTACCAATCCAGCCACGGGCCCATCCATCTGGCCCATCAAGACTCACTCTCATTTCATCAGTCCATAAAACCTTAGAAAAACCAGTCTTGAGATATTTCTTGGCCCAGTCTTGACGTTTCAGCTTGTGTGTCTTGTTCAGTGGTGGTCGTCTTTCAGCCTTTCTTACCTTGGCCATGTCTCTGAGTATTGCACACCTTGTGCTTTTGGGCATTCCAGTGATGTTGCAGCTCTGAAATATGGCCAAACTGGTGGCAAGTGGCATCTTGGCAGCTGCACGCTTGACTTTTCTCAGTTCATGGGCAGTTATTTGGCGCCTTGGTTTTTCCACACGCTTCTTGCGACCCTGTTGACTATTTTGAATGAAACGCTTGATTGGTCGATGATCACGCTTCAGAAGCTTTGCAATTTTGAGACTGCTGCATCCCTCTGCAAGATATCTCACTATTTTTGACTTTTCTAAGCCTGTCAAGTCCTTCTTTTGACCCATTTTGCCAAAGGAAAGGACGTTGCCTAATAATTATGCACACCTGATATAGGGTGTTGATGTCATTAGACCACACCCCTTCTCATTACAGAGATGCACATCACCTAATATGCTTAATTGGTAGTAGGCTTTCGAGCCTATACAGCTTGGAGTAAGACAACATGCATGAAGAGGATGATGTGGACAAAATACTCATTTGCCTAATAATTCTGCACTCCCTGTATGCATTTCATTTCTACCAAGCTTTATCTAGATACTTGTAACTAAAGGTTTATACTATATAAATCCATATATATATATATTTTTTATGTTAGTAGTGTTAGTTTCTACCTACACCAAAATGCACATTACAACCACCTCCACTAATTTTGATTTCTACACCATTCTTTTCTGCTGTACCAAAATATGTTTTTCCTTAAGTTAAGAACAAACTCTTCACCACATTCTGTGCTTTATGCGGGCATTTTAAAAAGTGGGTAAAAAATAAAAAAATAAGGATAATGCAGTTATTATAATAATAAAAAATGTATTAAAAGTTACAGAAGGCAGTACTTTTGAGTGTTTTTATCACTTCCAGCTTACGGCTTCTTACTGCTTATTCATTTTATTTATTTTTTGTCCACTCTAGACTCTGTTCTCTTCACTTTACTAATTCACATTCTCCACACATTTCCCATTTTTCAGGCTTCAGGTCTCATACTTCGCATCTCTTCTGTATTGGCTTTTTTCTGCTTTGCCTCTCCTTGCACACCCCACCACTCTCCCTCCTTTCTCCCCTCTCTGCTCTGTGCGCCACATTCTCGCTGTGTGCACACCTCTGTGTTACTCTCGTGGCTCTCTTCAGCTTCATCTCCTTCTCACTCTCCCTCAGAACACTTTTAGGGACACTTTAACTGAAAGGGTGTGCAGAAGGCTATCAAAACAGCATTACGTCCATTGAACGTAAACTGAAAGTGAACATTACATTTTTCATTGCATAACTGACACCGCAAGCAGTTATCTGTGTAATGACCTTCATTTTGATTTTGCCATTTTTTTTGTATATATTTTTGTCAAATTAGAAATCATTTCCATCGTGAAACTGTAACTTCTGTGTAGCAGGAAGGCAATGTCGCAAGCTAATCTAACACTGACAACTCAGTCACCATCTATCTACCTTTTTTGCTGTTGTACGCGGAAAAAAAATCAGAAACTAGATGTCCGTCCATTTTGTTTACCATTTATCAGCGTCCTGGCATGATGTGGGGTTATTTCCCAAGTAACTTTGGATTAGATGTCTTAGCCAAATTGCTAGTGTAAGCTAAAACCACATAATTGTGGTGTTCATAATGGAATGGCAGAGGAGGATTGTTAGGTACTTCCACAGTTTAAAGGCCCATATAAATTAACTCCCAGTGAGAATATAAATTACCAATCCAACTTTACAACCTTCTTCTGTGCACATTTATATTTAGGTATGTAGGTTTTTGCACACTGGCACGTTTTTATGTAATTTTGCCTCTATCGGCCCCCAATGTTAATTTTAATGCAGGCCAGGCCATTTTAAATCAAACATTCAAAATGTGATTAAAGTTCAGACTTTCAGCTTTATTTCCAAGGATTTGACAAGAGTATTTCATTAACTGTTCATGAACTGGAGACATTTTTATACATTGGCCAGGCCCATTTGATATTCATATTGATCTGATATAATTTTAAATATCAGTATTGTTTTTAATACTTGAAAATCCTTTGCAGTTAATGACTAGCTGAAGTAGAGAACCTCTGGGCATCACCAAATACTGTGTTTCCTCCTTTGAGATGCTTTGCTCGGCCTTTACTGACAGCACTTTTAGAGGGTCTTGCAGGGTCTCCTAGCCTTCAGCTGTAATTGAAAAAACATGTCCTACAAGGTTGCATTCAAGTGACTGATTTGGCTGTTAGAGAATATCCCATTTCTCTGCTATGAAAAGTATTTGCAATGATTTGGCATTAGGCTTAATCTCAGCAGAGTATATCGCCTTATACACTTCAGAATCCATCCTCCTACTTCTATCAGCAGTCATCAATAAACACGAATGACCTGTTCCATTAGCAGCTGTATATGAACATGCTGCCACAATACTGAACAGATGATGTGCTATGCTTCAGATGTGTGCATTTTTCTTTTCCATATTTTCTTTTACCACATTTCAATATTGATTTCATCTCCTCCAATCTTTAAAACATAAGGGGCTGTGCACAAAAATTGGTATAATTGGTATAACAGTTAATAAAATGCTTTTTTTGTTTTGTTTTGTTTTTTTACATCCTTCCCACCCATTTTCGATATATAACTGAATCAGAACAGATGAAGCAATATTGAAATGTATTTGCTTTCTTTTATATAGCATTTTTCTTTTCTTTGCTAAATGAACTTCTTTATATTATTTACATGATCAAAATAAAAATTAACAAACAAAAAAAAGAAAAAGTGAAAATCTGCACTTCAATAACATGTTGATTGTCTGCTGAAAACTCCACTGCGGTGGCATACAGAGTCATTAAAAATGTAATTCATTTTTAAAAAGTCATTGTCCAATGATTTTTTTAACCTAACTGTTAAGCTGTTTTGTTGTTAAAAAAATTAATATAAAATGTGGTCTATAACTGAGATGGCAATGGCAGTGACAATGATAACTGCCTAATTGATTAAGAACAATCAATGGACTGGCTGAGCATGTTTATATGTCAACAGTTGCTTGGACTTCATTCTATATTTAGCTGGAGGTCATCGCAATCAGTTCTAGTGCTAAGCAGGTAGTGACAGTCTCATTATGTTGGGATCCCAATAATTTAAAAAAGTGAATGGAAGCACAGTAAGGCGGTAAGACTAGGACACAACGGCTGTATCCCAATTCAGGATCTGCAGCCTTAAAGTACGCAGCCTTAACGGTCCACAAGGGCCGCGTACTCAAAGACCGCTGAGGCCGGAAGTGCGAAGCTTGTGAAATGGGTCAGTCTAGCCTCCGTCGCGCTGCCCAGGTTGCCTAGCAACCATGAAACTAACAGCTGGAAACGTTTCATACAGCATTGTTTGATAGAAATGAAGGAGAAAATCTTTTGTTCATTTTTTTGTTTGTTTCTACATAAGCTTTGATCATTCTCTGTAAGATTAAGCTCAGCTATTGAACGGCGTATATTTTAAAGTAAAGGCTTTAAAACCAAGTTAGTACAAACGTGACTAATGTCACATAACTTTGCCGACATGTGGCCAACAGTAATGTTCTAATGTTCTTCATTATTAAACATTTGCACATAAATAAGTGACATAATATTCAGTACTTACTTAAAGTTTACTCTTCGGGCGCCCCTCATCCGCCGTTTTTTTTTTCGGCAAAATTATCCACACCCACCGCCGTGCTATGCATTCTGGGATATGTTGGGCCACGAAGTCTACACCGCCACATCCTTAAAATTCAGGGAAATGAAGGACGCATTTGAAGGCCGCATTTCAGGCAGCCTACGAATTGGGACAGCCTTCGTCGCGTCGCTGTGACGTAATCGGCCTTAAAATGCGGCCTTTAAGGCTGCAGACCCAGAATTGGGATACAGCCAAGGTATGCCAGTTTGGCCTTATGACCCTAAGGTGTCTCCTCCTTTGAGTGAACATCATTATGTCTGATGCTGTCAGTTCTGGGCCAGACTGAAGTGTGAGTACTCTATTTTTCTGGCATTGAGCTGTCAGTTTCTCACTCACTCAAGCAATCGTTTTCCAACTCACTCTGCTTTTCACTGTCCCTCTCCAACAAAGTCTCTCTCCATCATATGACAGGAGCAGACAGAAACAGATATTCCTTTCAACACAGACTGAAATGTAGTGATTAAGTTCTCTCATGTTTTTAGTAATAATCATGCTGACTATAACATATTGTAGGCAATTTTTATTCCAGGTTGAGTGTGGTATGTATCTTGGCAGGTTATTGCCAAGGCTTCCATCTAGAGTAGTAATTCATCGATAGACTGATATTACTTCCAGTTACCTATCCCAGCTACCATAGGGCAAGAGGAAGGGTGGCCCATGACCGTGAAAGCAAGCTCTTCACACACATGACTGACTGACAGACTGACGGATTTAAATAAGGGCAAAAATGATTGATCGAATTTAAATTATTCTGGGCCCTGTAGAAATAAAAAAGGAAAAAAATGCCATTCCTTAAATTATTAACCGGTAGCACTACACTGTTTGCTTGTAGAAAGCAGCAGCTCCCTTGTTTTGATCAGGCTCTAAGATGTAGTGAACCAACCCTTAAATAAAAACACCATCCTACAGCTGAGGCAGATTGGAAAAGGAAAAATGATGCCCAATGCATGATGCAACAGAGAGTTTTTTGTGCTGTGAAAAATAATTTCAGGTGAGATATAATTGCATTTCCCAGCAATGAGCACTGAAAATGATATAAGGCAGCAGAAATTGGAATACGTTGTTCAGAAGAAATAGCAGTCAGTCATACAGTGTGTAGCACTGTAGAGCTTTTTTTTTTTTTCCAAAGAAATGACATGTTTAAGTTCACTGGGAGGACAGGTAGTATTTTACCAAAATGAGATGCAATAAAAGCTGGCAGCTGAAAGCCTTTCATATGCCATATTACATAACATAATCATCAATTATATGGGATCTGGGTGTCTACAGCAGAACACAAAATTGAAAATTGTGTTGTTTTTTTCTTGATATTAGGATAAAAAAACAGTTCATAAACTAAAATTTGACTAAAAACCAAAATGGCCAGGAAACATTTAATTTTTAAACTCAGTCTGGCTCATTTCTTATAATTGAGCCTGAGGTCATTTAATATTCTTGAGCTCACACAGTATGAGTAAAGAACTACTCTTCTTATTGCTGGCCTGATAGATATGCATGGAGATACAGTGCACCCTACATGGGTGAGATGTCTTCTTTATAATTAAACAGTCAGTGGTGATATATGACCATCAGTGTGGTAGGTCATGGAGGTATTTTAGGCAGTTGTGTCTATTCTAGAATCAGGGGCTACGGAAATTAATTTTCACCGTGCATATGCGGGCACAATTTTTGCCGGGAGTGAGGACGTTTTCAATTATCACATTAAAGTTCAAACGAGCTACATTTTAATTGCTCTGAGGTTTAATTGTTTCAGTCACCTTTTAGTTTCTATAATTTTACACATGCATGTTATTGCGCCATGAATACAAATTCAGCTGTAATTAAAGTTACTGGTAGGAAGTAGCTGATAGAAACGGGTAGAAACTGATACAAGGTTGCAAGTGGACATATATGGATTTATTTAAGAAGCTAATTGGGTCTTTAATAAAGCTTATTTAAATCACCACAGCTTACAGTGTATTACTTTACCTATAGCCACACATCATAAAAGAGTGGTTTATATATAGTTTCAGGCTCAACTTGCTCAGTTTCAATATGTGGACTGCAAAAAAGCAATGAGAATCACTTTAATTAAAGTTACAAAACTAATTACGCATTGTACATTATTTAAGGATTTCTTCTTTGTCGTCTTTAGTACTTATTCTCTTTTTTTATTTCTTTTTTATGTTGTATCCAAACCACTATACTAAGCCATGGTCATAATTCCATCTCTGTAGGTGTAGATAAAGTGAAATAGAAAGCAAGATGAAAAGTGTGTCCTTATTGATAATGAATATTCTCTGCTAGATAATCCTTACTGAGAAATGCAGTGCTAATGTTTATGTGTGTTGCTCTTAAAAGAGAAAAGCAAGAGGTGCCAGTTCATGTCATTGGGTTAAAGATGTGATCCATATGGCAAATGTTGCAGGTGCCCAGGTTTGAGTCTACTCCATGCCGTTTTGTCCCTTTTCTTTCTTCATATTTTTCTGTTTCCTCTACTGTCCTGCCCAGATAAAAGGCTAATGTGCTCAGCAAAATTAAATATAATAAATTATCATGATTCTTAAAAAAATATACATTTTGTTTAAATTGTTTGAATGTATCCATACTGCCACAATTAGTTTCAGTTTGTGTCCAGGATGTCTGTGAAGGTTGTCAGTCATCCAAGTCATTGTAGTTTAAGGAGCTTGGAAAGAAAATGGTCTAGACTTCTTTAAGTTTCCTTGAAGACGTTTCGTTTCACCTCTCATCCGAGAAGCTTCTTCAGTTCTAAGAGCAAGTGGTGGAGATTTGAACCTTATGGGAGTGTCCCCAAGAGGGTCATGGACCCCCTATTGATCCTCTACCTAATCACACAGGTGTGGGTCACAATCAGCCAAGGTTTCGGGTGAACCCATTGTGAAACCTAGCCCCACCCTATCATGTGATTTACTCAGGTCAAATGGCCCAGGATGTGAGTGGGCATTAAGGCGTCTGGGAAGGGATCTCAAAACTGGATTATAGACAGACGTGTCATAAGCCACCCCCTCTGTTCAAAGATGGTCATTCACAGTGGACATAGATAGTTTCTTTCACCATCTGTCTTCTCTGTCCAAAATGTGAACACTGCCATTGGCATCCTGCTTTTATGAAGTGGCTGTTTGGTCACTCCAATGTAGAGGTCTGAGCATTCCTCTCTACACTGTACAGCATACACTACGTTGTTAAGTGTGTGTTTAGGAGTTTTGTCTTTGGGATGAACCAGCTTTTGTCTGAGTGTCTGGCTGGGTCTGAAGTTCACTGAGGTGTACGTTGTGTCTAGTAATTAATAAATACTGTAATTCACATATTACCAATTGAAAGGAATTGAATTGTATGTATGCAAATGAATTTTATGTACGTATTCTACTGTATGTAAACATTATTTAAATCTTCCTGTAAATTTAATAGTAAGTAGTACTACAGTATTATATATTAAGCTTGCAGTGGTTCTCAATGAAGTCCCCAAATTGTTTTGACGCTGGTTTCCACCAAACTAGCCATATGACATAATATTAATAAACTAAAGAAAAATGGTCTCAAATTGTTTAACAATGTGCTTTTTTTAGTGAGTACCACTGCCACAACATAATGGCTCATCTCAAAGAAGCTTCATTTATTTGGTGAATGCATGTCCTTCTTTTCTTTTACCGAGTCTCATATGATGATAAAATATATTCATGCTTAGTCATGCAACAATATTTAGGTTTTGAGAGAAGATTGGGAATTAAATGTGGATCCATCCAGTAAATGCTTATCCACATCAGCTTTGTCAAGTGTGCACCCTGGACCGGTCCCCATTCATTCACAGGGGCTGAATAATTAAATGTGAAACTTAAAAAATGAAAAGTGTTGATACAAATTAAAAATAATAACTCTTTAAAATAAGTTATATATTTCAATAGTAAGAGTAATATAATGTAAAGTGCATAAATTATTTCAAGCTTTTTAGGGTACAAAACAAGGAACTGAAATAAGAAGCAAAAATAACTATTTAAAACATGAATTAAAAAAATACCATTAGGATACAATGTTCTTCAACGTTCTTCTTTTATTATTTATCTACATTTACATAGAATTACCACATTTAGCCTTCCGGCAGAAAGCCTTAAAAGTAAACCTCTCCTATGTGCCCATGGCTTAATGGAAACCTGCGGTTAACCAATTGACCCACACTCAAGATTTGATATGCTTTGGATCCAAAATACATTTCACCACAGCACAGTAACTTGCACCATCAAGCTTAAATTTGGTGCCCCTAGCACAAACTTGTCCACAACTGAAAGATTACAGATTTCTGCTCTTAAATTCAGGAGGCTGTTGTGCATTACAGGAGCGCTTTAGGGTCTAACCAATTGTGAAGTCATTTAAGTTGTCTAAAGACAAGCCATGTGGCACTGTGCCTTTTTCAGACAATTACCAAGTCTTACCCTCCACTAACAGTGAAAGATTTGCTAATAATACAAGTAGCGAGCAGAGCAGATTTGGCGTTCAACCAATGTGGAGTTGAAGCCTGACAGACATTTAGCTGTCAGAATTATCTTTGGCTACTTGGCAGAGGTCTGCCGGCACAAGAACACAGTGCTGTAACTTCATATGATACTCACCTAAATCCTCAGTGTACACTGCCTTGGGGAGTTGCCTTTAGTTTCGTATACTGCAAAATTTCTTGTACCCATAACCTATATGTAGACCTATTATACTTTTCAGGACTCCCACAATGTCATTCTGATATTTGAGGTCTTCTGAAATGTGACCTACAGGATTGTGCTCTTTTTGTGAGTGTCCTCCCACACTTTTGAATATCACAAACTAATATCATACTGACATCCCTGGGTTAGATACCATCTCCATTACTGTCTTGAACAAAGTCTATATGTGGGAAACACTGTATGAAGTTATTTTACATTTTATAAGCTTTTTTCTCAGTTTGAAGTTTGGAGTCAGTTGAATGGCAATAAATTAAAATTGAAGACTGACGTCCATTGTTTTTGTAATAGACAATAATCAATATTCAATATAACAACACACCACATGATAGTTTGCTGCTACTCTAAGTGGCACACACGAAACCCCCCCCCCCCCCAAAAAACGTTAGTGTTCTCCTTTCTCCAACATGCAGTCACATTGGGGTGACCCAGTCATCCACTGGGACACTAAATGTGTCTAGTTGCACATTTAGATTGTTCCCATTGTTCCTATTCTGAGCATAGTTCCCAACACCTGCTGGAAGTCATGGGGTCTTTTTGCCCTTTCTCTTCAAATAGTTTTACCTTGCATGTCCCTGTAAGGGTTAGAACGGAGGTTCGAAAGTTTGTATAAGTACAAAGTAGGGAGCAAACAACAAATCATAAATAAAATATAACCACACAACTAAAACAATCAACAGAGACTGATGAGCCACTTGAACAAAATTGCATTTAAACTTTAAATATTCTGGGGAGGAAGTCAAAGGCTGTGTTTAGGATGGTTCTATCACCACTTTTTGATGACAGTGTTGTTGGCAAACTCTATTTTGACTTATTTTTCTAAACTTTATGGCTGTAATTATGCTGTCCCCTTGACGGGATTAATCTGACACAGCTTCTTTCCTGGGGATACGTTTAATGGATCTCGACTTTAATTTCTGTTCTTAAATGTGATGAAGGAGGTTTTCCCAGGTGTTGAACGATTGTTATGGTGCCAGGCTAACTAAGAATTACACAACATTATATTCAATTGTGCAATCATTCAAATGTACAAGGTCTATAGTGGTGCAGGCCTACCATGTTGCATTCATCAGCCTCATAAAATGTGACTGCCATTAACAAGATGGTGTTTTAACCCTCATCCAACTGACATATTTAACCAACATGGACCATTGCCAAAGAATATTACTAACAAAACTATTTTTCTTCTCTCGCTATTTAATTATGTCTTCTAAAGAACATTTTGTTATTATGATTATTATTTGTGCTAATTTAATTAATCTTGAAAGCTATACTTCTGTATCATATAATTTGCAGCTCTTATCCAAAATACAATCAACATTATTACTTTAATGTTATTTGCCGTCCTTTGATTCTAGTATTAGTTTTCAGTAATTTCAATTAAACATTATTTATGTTGGATTTATATGATGAAACCAATCTAAATCATTTTGACCACAATATAAAATAATTGAAATAAACAGATGATAAACACAACGCCAAATGGCAGCCAATTCAGACATGTAATCTCTCCAGCGTGTTCTTGGTGTGCATCAAAGCCTCGTCCCAGTAGGTCTTGTCAGAAACACCTAGGAGGTGTCCAGAAGGCATCCTGAATCGTATTGTTTTGGATGCTACCCAAAGCTCATGGCCATAAGACAGGGTAGGAATATAGATTGATCTATATCTCAACAGCTTCGCTCTTAGACTCAGCTCTCTTTTTATCACAACAAACTGGTATAGCATCTGCACCAATCTTTTTCAATCTCCTACTTGTGAACAAAGTCCAGAGAAACTCCTCCACTTGGGGCAGCAACTCATCCCTAACCCAAAGTGGGCACTCCACCCTTTTCCCTGGCTAAGAACCATGGGCTCAGACTTAAGGTGCTAATTCTCTTCCTAGCTGCTTCACACTCAACTGCAGACCACCCCAAAGCCGAAGGTCACCGTCTAATGAAGCCAAGAGAACCACATCAAGTGCAAGAATGAGAGACTAGATTCTGAGTCTATCAAATCTCATCCTCTATCAAAAGGCGGTGCCAAACAATTCTGTCCATAAATATTATCAACAGAATCAATCAAAAGAGACCGCACTGGTGGATACTGAGTCTGACTTACTGCTAGCAATGTAAAACCAAGTTCTCACTGCACTTGTATAGGGACCAGAAAAGAAAAAAACCACTACAGGCAGTTATAGAACAGACATTTTCCTCATGCTATGGTCAAGCATGCTGGCATGTGACAGGAGCAAATAGCTGCTACCTTCATATCGTTGTTTCAGGAGGAAAAGAGTACATTTTCCAACAAAGCTTTGAACAGTTACATCAGCAGGTGGAGTTTTCCTCATTCCCTGGAGGGTCATTACTGCTGAGATTGGGGCTTGCAATACAGCAACATCAGCTCTCCTTTTCATGTGTAGGATGACCTGAGAATGCCCCAGCGGTCACAGGTAGATCCAGTGATGTCTCCAACTTTCTGATAACTTCCAGTTTGGGAATTTTCCCAACCAGGTGATGAATTCAACAGTGAAATGTTTCTTCTTGAGTGTGCCCCCACTCCCCCTTTGGTTCTGTACGATGCTTTAATTTAGGACCAGCAGCAAACATGAACTGAAAATATCATTCCAGTTATTAAAACTGCAGGGCATGAAGAGAGCAAAGTGAACCAGAGCCAAATTCACACACTTGGCCAAATAAAGATGATTCTGATTCTGCACACACTGAATAGGGTGCTTTTAACCGTGGTCCTCTGGCACCCGAAAACATTTGTATTTTCAAAAAGCACTAATCAAAGCAGACATAGAAAAAATGTGATATTATTAGGAACAAAATAATAAGTCACAAAAGTTTGAAATGAAATGGGAAAAAAGTGAGGTACGAGGAAAAAAAATTATATATACACCTCTGGGGTAGAGAATGACTGACTGCGTTCTTTTCAGACGGGCTCAATCTACACCTTGCTATTTTTTTCCTTTAAATCAATGAATGACATGCTCAACCTGCTTTGAGGGACTTGTCAGTAGCCACAGAAACAATTAAAGGGCAATTTTAAGTAATTCATCTGCAACGTTTCCTGCTCCAATCTGATTAGACAAAATTCATTCCAATGTTTAAGTTAATACAGACAAACCAGATAAAGATAGAAAACCAGTCTTTCTCCCAATTGCATTAAAAACAAACCTTAAAAAACAAACTTCTCTTTCCAGCTGTAGTAAGACAGATTACAAGCTACAGCCAAATTATCACAATCAGCCATCCTCTGACCTGGTGGTATACTTGCACATAAACCACTACATTGGACACTGATAACACCATACCCTACCACCCACTTTTCAGCAAGTGTAAGTGCTCAAAACCCCTTAGAAGTTCAAAAATGTTATTTTCATGCCTAAGAAAAAAATCCTGATTGAGGTTGTCATAATTCATGCATGAAAAGGTTAACTAACTAACTAACTAACTAACTAACTAACTAACTAACTAACTAACTAACTAACTAACTAACTGTGTACTCACACCAGGCAATCCATACTGGGCACATGGACATTTGACCATCAATGTTCAGTCTGTTCGATACATCTGATCGCTGCTTGCTGTGATCAGGGCAATTTGATAAGTGAATTATGCTCTGGCCCTCTTGAGGAGGTGGGCACATCTACACCCAAGCTTGAAATTACTAATGCTTCCTCAACAGCTGCCTCCAAAAAAAATCCCTGTGTTATATAATTAACAGACTGTACATATGAGAGAACAATGAGCTATCATTCCCCAATTAAGCCACAAAACGCATAAAATCATGAAATTCATTTTTATAAAGAGCATTTGTTTTTGTGAGAGGCAGAGTGAGTCCTGTTTTTTCCTAAGTTACACCAGAAACACATTTTTGACTCATCTGGACGAAGCACCCATGTGCCCCCCCCCCTCCATAATTCACAAGAATTGTTTCTCCTCTTAGAATGATGATCACATCACACACAAGAATGATCACCTAATGGGTTTTCACCCAAATTGTGCTCAAGGTCAAGTTCAAGGTTAGGTTTTTCTAATTTTAAGGGCACTTTTCATGACACAACTTTTTCACAATATGACCTTCATGCCCACTCCTTAAAATTTCAACCAGTTCTCACTACTGAAGTACAACAAACCATTTAGCAAAGCCATTAACATAAGAGTCGCACTGCTAATAAATTTTGCATGCACAAAATGATACAGGCAGAACTTCATGAAATACCAAATGATGCGATAGCTTGAAGTAACTCTTCATATTATTCATATCCTGTTAGATAGTGATGGCCATGACCTTATTGAGCTTGATTATGAAGGGAGTGATCGTATTGGTTGGATTATTACATTAGGAAGGCATGACTGGCCATACTTGGGGCCTTCCTGTCATCATTATGCTAACATCAGTAATGTGGTCAGTGCTGTGGTAAAAACAATATGAAACATTTTTATACATATTTCCATGGTTTTTATGGAAGTACTACAATGTAGTCATAATACTACTGAACTCAAACACTTTAATTTGGTAGTGAACAAGGTTATTTTATCCTGGAGATGACTATTTGCAAGCTTTCTTGACTTCTCAGTGGATTTTAATTCTCATAAGTTTATGCAAAAGAGATAACCAATGACAAGAAAACACATCATTTTCATTCCGTATTTCACGCGTTACAAAAACTACTAACTTGTCATGGATTCTGAGCCATATGAACTACTACATCACTGAACCTCTGGTTTACTGCACATACATATGCAGTACTATGCTGGTATTTCTTGCACTCTGAGCATGAAAATGAGGATGGTAGTACACTTGGGCCAACTGTAAAAAGTCTCATTTCCTTTAATTAGTCCGAAAGGAGGGCAGGGACCTTATTATTCACTATAATCTTCTACAGCAAGTGACACCACACATGAAAAGGTCAAGGTGTTCTTTATATGTTCTGCTTGAGCCTGGCTCTGTCTCTTACTTGTATCCATAGGGGAGCGAATGGTACAAGCAGTATTTCGTGAAAGCTTCCTGGCATGATTCCCGCATGCTCTCATTCATAGCTGCTCTGTTCCTGGAATTCAGCAGGATACTAAACACATGATCAGGTGTTCTGGTGCCGCTTCAAGGACTGTGCCACTGTCATCATGGCTTAGGTCCAGACTTTGGTTGTGACATGAGCGTAGAAGGATAATATTTATTTTGTTTTCTGTTATTCTTCTTTTGTTCTGTTGTTCTGAATTAAGTGAATGGACCTCCACAGAATTATGTGTGTATATGTAAAAATCTTTGTTATGATTATACATTCTTTATTTACATATGCTTTGGCAACAACCCAGTGTACAGTGATTCATAGCCATCTGTATTTTAGAAGCTGAGAATGTCATAGTTTCCTACCCACATGTAAAGACTCCATATGGCAGCTCTTCAGCTGCAGTTTTAACAGCTTACAACACCAGTAGGAATGAAGAGTGCAATAGCTTCTCTATATTTACACTGCCTACAGGCAATAAATGTTAACACCTTTACCACTTCAAAGGCCCCTGGTAAATGTAAAGTATTCTAGCGTAAAGTAGAAGTTCAATAACAAACAACTTGCAGCTTTAAAATAACTTACAGTTGTTAATTTTTTATGTTATATTTTAAACATAAGCCAGGTAGAAGTCTACTGTAGGCCATGCACTTAAGCATTATATTAATTGTAAGGGCAGGTCCTTTTTGCAACAAGAAGTGATTAATACAAATAAATAAAATTCAGTAAGTAAATAATTCAAGCAAGCAAGTGGTTACAATTATGCTACAGTATACTGTTTATCAGGAAATGCTGGGTTTGGAGTGGTAAGACTCACATCCAGACATAGAAACACGACCTTCTTTGTTTAGGTTGTATTTAGATTAAATTCACTTCTTAAAATCTGATTATTATTTTAGTACTAAGGTGTAAATTTTTCTGTAGAAGTTTTGCATGTGCCGTCATTTGCATTTTAGAGCTGGTATTAGAGGACATGATATCCGGTAGCAATCGTGTTCAATAATTCATAAGTTGTTTACACTGAAATTATCAGTGTTATTTCCCCCCACAACCCCTATATTCATTATGGAAAAAAAGACTACTTTGTTTGTATTTTTCACGTTCCTACTCATCTGGATAGAAAAAGACAAAAGTAACTATTTCGCTGACACAGCAGTATCAGTTAAAATTTAGTAGAATTTTTCAAATCGCCACTATCTGTCTTAACTAATATTTAACCATTTAGCATTTTTACATTTATATTTTCATTTTCTTACTAATTTTTTTCTTTCTCATCTCCTTCCACCTCACCTGAAGCCTCACTCCTAAACTGAAGTTAGCTGGCTCTTACAATTACAAGAGCCAGCTAAACAATAACATAACATTATGAGCTAATTTTAGACTTTAGTATCCTAAGCTTTTTTAATTACTTTCCCTATGATCAACAGTTTGATTACACTCTCACATTGCATGAGAGTATTAATATTAGTTTTATTATTTGCTAAGTGCGAGTCTGCCCACATTAGGTCCCCTTCTAAAAAGTTTCAGTAACAGTGGCAAATAGCGGTAAACAGGAGCTAACAGCAGCTAATTAACTCACCTTAGTATCACTGTCATCAATCCCACATGAGCTATATTGACTCAGGTAAATCCCTGAGTGACCGTGGTCCACGCGATCCAGTGACTACAGTTCCAGTGACTGAGGTTTGTTACTTATCCTGACACGAAATTCTGATATGCATCCAAAGATTTGAAGGGCTTCGGATCTCGTCCAGTATAATTCGAGGGGTTGTTGATAACATAATGATATAAATTGTTTGGCGTGAAGTCAGGGAGAGTGCCAGGGTTGCACTTCACAGCATCAGTAAACATACTCAGAGGAAGTAAGTAAACATCCATTTTAGTCCTCCCCTTGCCCAATTTCTCCACATGACAAGTAAAATGTTTGCCATGAAAGTGTTTTTCTCCCTTTAAGAGAGAATATACACTGTTAACTCATAGTTGCCATAGTTTATTTCTTCTGCATAATGTTTAGTAGGCTTTTCACTTACCTGACGTGTCAGGATTGTTACATGTCCAAAATGGCCAACAGAGATAAGCAGTCACGTGTCTGCAAAATCCCCTCCTTTGGATTATTCTTGCTTAAAAATAAATAAATAAATACAAATGTACACATACCTCCACAAGATGTTGTGAAGGGGTTTTCTTAACAAAAGAAAGAATGCTGTGACCAACCACTTTATAGTGTTGCTGATTTGGGCAGCGCTTTACTTCTTTTGAAGAATGCACCACATTGTGGCTTTTTGCTATGTCTCTGGCAGGTTTATTTCGTTGTTTTTTGCCTAATGATCACCTCCTTCACTCTTTGTACCTTAGACTGAGGTACAACATTTAACATTTTGACTCCAGATCTTTTATTCTTTATTTTTCATGAAAAAGTAAAGGAACAGACCTCAACCGGCCAATTGTCCAATTAGCCTGTGAAAATGGGGGACTAGATATGAAAATGTAAAAACAGATTTAAAAATCCCCTGAAGTGGTGTACAGAGGGGGAAAAAATAAAGAATATATGTAACATATTACAAAAAAATATAGACCTCGTTATGCACAGCACTTAGCTGTCCCCTCTTTCACACACACAAACACACACAGAGAAAAGGTAAGTAGGGCTTTAAAACACAAACTGTTGTAGTGGAGTACTTGTTTGGTTGGGCAAAGTGTCGTGACCAAAGCGAATTAGTTTTCTCAACATTCCCAGTTGTACAGCAAGTAAAAGAGGGAGGAAGCTATTTATAGTTTACCTTTGGAGAGACAAAACTCAAGTGGCTGCATCTCCCCATCTTTGGTTTTTCCCTTTTTCTTCTCACTATTCACTCACCTTCATCCGTCTCCGTCTGTTGCCTGGGTAACAGTAACTGATGAAGGCTCGGAGTTTTGGGGGACAAAAGAAAAAGTGTGATGTGGATGAGAGAGGCTTATTGAATAACCTTGTCCATGTATGTGAATGGTTGTGTGCGTGCATGAAGAGATGCTTTCATGATGTAATTTGAGAGAGAGTGCGTAGAAGTGGACAATTGCTTACTTATATGTGCGGAGCACCTGCACGTCTAGATGACAATTTAATGTAAATGTATAAAATGGCTTGAGCAATGAGCTATTGTTTGTAAGGTTCTTTGTATGTGAGTGGATGTAAATTTCAGTTCTTAGAACATGTAATTGCAGTGCATTACAGAGAACAATCAGTAAAGCAGTTTCTTAAGTAATGCCTTAGCTGCAGGGACGGCATCTACTAATTTCAAGCTCATTTCTGGTTCTATAACTGGAATGTACTAGATTTATAGCATTTCATACAAAAGCCACAAAAGTTGAGAAGTTTTTAGGGTGCACTGTCTTGTCCTTTTGTCCAAACCTACATGAATCACAGCCATACTAAAACTAAGCAAAGCTTCAGAGCAAGCAGGAAGACATTCACTGCAACCGAAAAAGGTTTCTTTTGCTGAAGAGTGTCGTTATATATTGATGCATCACTTTAAAGACATGTACTCTTGGGTGGCAGACACATTTTTCTCCTTTCCTCATTCTGTATCTCATTATTGATTAATCCCAATTCCTGCTGTTCTTTTAATGGCCCCTCAAAGTACTGTAACTGGAAAAAATCCCTTTAATATATATTTGAGCTGCTTGTTTTTCTCCCTTCAGTGCTAATGATAGCAGATGTGTTTTATTCAAAGCCATTAATGACTCAAGCACCAATTTGAAACATCTGTGCTATTTGAATTGGATTTGAAAGTGATATTAAGACCCCTGACATCTATTAGCATTCTATAGGCAATCACATTCATTAGATATTTTCTCTGCAGGATAGTACATTTTTATTTCCCCACCTTCTCCTAAGCCAAATTTAAAGGCAAGTCAGGCCAGGTCTGGGCTACAGTAAGTGTAAGCAAGTGTCAAAATGCGCTCTTTACAGGACATGAAATATACTTTATGGAGCTGGCATTGAACTGAGGAGACATTGCTGTGATATGTGAAGCAAGAGAAGAGACCAGCAATAGGGTGTTTGGGGGTGGGGAGAGCGGGAGTGAGGGTGAAAGTGAGTTTTTGATTGCATCTGGCACAAATGGACAAAGACTACCTTCCCCTTCAGCTGCTGGCGCTTGCTGACAGGTCTACTCGCGCAAGCTGTTGTGGTAACACTTGGCCGACAGCTGCAGATACAAATAAAGGCCTCACTTCAAGCGAAACGACAGGGGATATAACAAGGGCTGAGGCCCCAGCTGCCTCTGATACAAGTAAACGGGCTGGAGCACCCTAACATATAAAAGCACCTATAATCACACATAGCTCCATAGCACCCGCCAGCTTTCAAGGCAAGAATATGTCTTTCTCTAGCAGGAGGCAAAGTCATTTATTTTTCAGATTTAGCCTTGTGTTTTATTATGTTAAATACCACACAGTCGTCGCTGATGTCACCACAAAAACAAAATAGTCCTAGTAAACCTTGGGAAAAAAATTAGGGACCAACAAAAAAATGTGTGTCAACCATTATTTTCCCACATGCTGCTCTTTACAAATATGTACCATTGTCCACACTGTGATGCTTTTATCCTTACACAGGAGAAAATCCATTCTCTGACACTTTCACTACTCAGCCTTTGCTGTTTTTTTCAATCAAAGTCACCCCAAGAGTCTCATTGTTCAGACCCTCTCACTACCTTCTTACCAACAGCTTTAGCAACTCAGGCCCCATGTACACTAACAGCACTGCAAATATTAGCAACACATTTCTAATCACATATTATTTTTTTTTGCCATGCTACAGCAAATGAAAGAGCCATAATGTGGTGTGGTTGAGTGAAGTGGGGGTTTGAAAGTGGGGTAGGCATTGTAGAATTTTTTTATTCATTTTTTTTCCAGAAGTACTAATTTCCCGCAGTAATGAACAGGCAGCGGTGCATGGTCATCAGGCAATTATATTTGGTTACCATGCAAACAGTGAGCATGACGGGATGTTGTTATACTGAGAAATAGACCCAGGGTCCATGACAGTGGTAGTGAAATACTAGCTATTATCTAAATGCAGAGACATTTTTAAACATGCGTAATTTTACAATACACAATGTTTTAGTTTTTTGGGGATGCTCTCATGAGTAGAACATTCAATTATCCTTTTTGTGTTGGTTTTTCAACACTTTTTTTCTGGTTGTTTTAAATTGCAGTTTAAGGGATTCCATATCATCTGATTTATGCTGCTTATTTTGTAATGTGCAAAACTACCTGAGCAAAATGTCATCGTTTATAAATTAGGAAAAATAGAAAGAAATAATAAAATAAATATAACCGAATGCCTTTGATACATACCATTGGGGTGCAATGGTATATACTTCCAGAGCTGAAAAAAACAAATAATACCAAAGTGACAAAAAACTGCAGATCCTCTAGGTGTCCTCTAGGTTGTTGGTTGACAGGTGTCCAAGGAGTCTGCTGGGCCTTATCCACTACTCAGAGTCACTGAACTGGACTTCGTCAACGTGGCATGACCCTATTGCATCTGACTAATATTCTAGCTTCCCTAAAGTGTGTATTCCAGTTGTGGTGAGAGAAATTCTAATTTTCTTTAGTGCATTAGTTAGAATAATTAGGTGATCTGTGCATTACTGTGTTGCACTTCTCCAGTTTATGAATGCAGCTTGCTAACTAAGCAAGCTAGTGCTAGCTAATAAAATAGCACTGGTGTCTTTTGGCTAAACCTATTTAAAGTTCATGAATTGCAGACAGCATGTAGGTTTGAACGCCACTAAAGAACAAACAGAATGGAAAAAAAATGGGAGATAAACACAACACTAAGGGAAACCAAAACAATCTTTTTGTAACTGCTCATCTGCGGATCTGATATGTTATTTATCTGTGTACTCTAAGGTCTATAATGCAGACCTTATCATTTAGTAAAAGACTGAAGAAGAAGATCTCTCAGGTAGATTGTTCATCTAGCTGAAAGAGGAAGTTGTGGGTGCAGGATGCTAAAGGTCTTCCTTTAGTTGCAGTGCAGGTGGGAGGAGCGCAAATCACCCCTAATTCAGTGGTGTAATTCACAAAGCTACGGCTCAAGGTAGCATTATCTGCCATAAAATCTTTTCCCTCTGTGTGACAGATCCCTGTGGTATGTTAAAGGCGAAGACAGAGAGGCGTAGTAATGAAGGGATAGGAGAAGGGATAGGATCTAAGACAATGTAGGAAGGGGTGGGGAGAAAATGATGGTAACATGTATTCATTCCCATGGAGAGAAGGACAAAATGGAAAGGTCGACCTGGTGCTTTCCAGTTAAGCTGTAGAAGATTTTAATTCAGTTTTCAATCACAGTGTAATCAGATTTTATGATTAGGTAGGGACTTTTGGTCACTGTAATTTCTCTAGTGATTTACATGGCTCGAGCTGAGGACTGGACTGGAAATTATTTTTCACTTTCAGATAGATTTTTTCACTTCTATCAAAAATCTTTACCTTTCCAGTCGATTTAAAACATATACCTTTGCATAAGCCTTATAAAATGTTATTTTTCAATTCATAGTTCTCAACAACAGCACAAGTCTATGACAGCACGTAGTCTTAATCCCAAATGACTCTGATGTTCAACAGTTTGTGCACACTGTTGAACATCAGAGCTTCCCCTGACCTAGTAAGTGAATTATTACATTAATTAATTAATTAATGATCGAGACAAGCAGCTGTTACATACAGTATAATGCCACTGATAGAGATTTGTACCATATAATTTACCCACTTATTTTAGGAAGCCTGCTATGCTTTGCATTACCAGGAATGAAAGAATTACTATAAGTATTTCTTAATGAAACCCAGTAATAGACAGGCATGTGATTTCCAAGGTAAATAATTGGAATGGGAACATTCATCTTGTCATTCACACTGCAACTTCTACTTGGACATAGAGAATGGAGAGCAGATGCTAGGGCACATGCCACTTTAACTTCCTGCTGGGAGAGAGGGATAGTGGGAACAGATACTGCGCAGGGAGGAGGTTGACAAATAGAAGATGGTGACAGAAAAAAATGGAGTGAGAGGGAAATGATGTTTAGCCTTTGCAGACTCTGTGTGAAAGACAATGGCATAAACACAAAAACAGTCCATTCAAGCAAGCCCAAATATATTACAAGTACATACTTGGATTTGTGTGTTGTGGTTGTGATAGCTTGAGTATTGTCATCTGTAGGATAATGCGTACATGTGATCTCTTTGTTCTTTAATCTTGAAATTGATCAATCTTTTGACTGCAAGCAGTTTAGCGTGTGAGTATTTCAGTGTAATTTACTCTTAAGTATGCAATAAAGGTTGTTTTAGTCCAACCTTCCTTTGTAGCAGGAGGTGGCTGATTACTGGGGTTCAGTGAGCCACTGCCTCTCCTATGCACAGATGGTGGCTAAACCACAGAGCATGTGTTGCATGTGTTGGCTCTGCATCGTGTTGTTTCACTGCATAAAGAAGCTTATTAGGATCATTAGGGAGTTATGCTTGTCAAGTACACATAAAAGTCAAAAAATTTAAGGCTCTGTAGGAGCTATTGAAGCAAGAGAGTGGAGAGTGGTTCAAGTGAGGGGGCGAGAGAGAGATGGTGGAAGGCTCAAAACTAATCAGATATGTAGTTATTAGATATTTCTTTTTACAAAGATAAGGTATTTACAGTTAATCTTTCTTTAATCCTTTACTTTTTTTAAAAAAAAAATGTAATGTGCATCTGGTTAGACATCTGCTGTTGCAGATTACTTTTTCCTATGAATGGGCCAAAGAGAAGTGACACATCTGAGATATCCATGGTGACAGTGCTATTTTGGTCCTCAACAGAAGCAATGCCATCAGATTGAGAGTCGTAAGAATTTTACAGAGATTAGATAGAACAACAGAAATTGCTACATACTTTATTATTGCTATGCATGCTTGAGTGCAAATCTGAACACCAAACTCAGATGCAAAAATCATAATAAATGCTGACAATGCATTTTGTAAGGAAGCTAGTCAAAAAAAGGCTCTTGTCCAAAGACTTCGGACAACATGCGAAATAGCCATTTCACTCACTCTTCGTGATGTCTTCTCAGGTAATAAAAGTAAATATGCTGCGCTTATCATTTATGAAAGTGTAATAATAATAATAATAATGAACAGGAAATTGCAGTGGAAATAGCGTATGCAAATAGTCTGATTTCTTAGCTACATTATTACAACACATCTGTTTATCTCACCACTCTTAAGAAGACTGACAGCTCAGATTAAACGAACAAACAAAAGAATCTGACAGCATTGTATTGTATATTTTAAAGCATAACAAACCCCTGACTGGGCATGTTGCTGCTCCTTTCATTAGCTCTGTTGTCTGTAATTAGTCAGTGATTGAATATATTTAATGCACATTCACTACAATCAAGATTAATAATAAAGTCTAATGAGATTTTGTTTTGGGGTTCTTAACCTCTCGACTGTCTGCTGCTCAAAGTAGTCATATTTTTTCCAGCCAAATATGTATGATGCCACCATATTCAAGCTCCCCTGTAAACTGTCTCGATTGAGCTTTGTCTGTTTTTTTGTTTTGTTTTTTTTATAATAGTGAAATACATAAACTGCTTCTTGTGTCCATATCGATTTAGAAGACACAGACATCTTCTCTAATGTACATTCAGTATGAATATTCATGTATGATTGCATGATTATAAGCTGAAGTTACCCGGTTTTTTAGCTTTACTCTGTTTTTATAAGATGGTTTATAACCACAAGCTAACATCTAAAATTCATTCATGTATTTGGGGTTTTTAGCATCTTTGTCTGTTTTCTCTTCATTACACTATATAACTCAGTCACTGCAGTAAAGTAGTTTTATACATTTATGTATTGCATCAATTTGATCTTTAGTTGTACATTTTGACTAAGATCATCAGCTGTTTTTCTTATACATAGCAAACATCTGCTTGTTCGTTCAACAGGCCAGGATCTGGATTCAAGTACACAGTGAAGCTATGGTGATGGTGTTTCCTAATGTATCAAAGAGTCCTTCATTTAACATTGCTTATACAGTTGGATTAAATTAATGGTGACTTGATTTAGAATGCATTCTGATTCTGGGTATGCGCGCGCGCACACACACACACACACACACACACACACACACACACACACACACACACACACACACACACAGACTCTCTCTCTGAGAAGATTTACAGATGGCCTCTTTATATTTTAAACATGTAATCTACCTTACATACATACCAATATATGCGTCCTATTTCTGGGGTACTAATTGATAAAAAAAAAATGTATCCAAAATATTAGGTTTCTGCATGTTTTTTTTTCGCTTGTAATTTAAAATGCTAGAGTTATAGTCCACAGTAGTGTTGTTAAAAATGTTTCCTTTTAAATATGTATAATAGAGGATTTCAGCTTTCATAGAATGTTAAGATTCAGAAAAAACCCCCAAAACATTTATTCTAGAAGCCCTGTGATAGGTTGTCTGTCTAGTGTTTACCCCGCTTGCTGTGACTGGCTCTAGCACCCTCATGACCTCATGAACTGTATTTCGTTACCCTGTATTTGTACATGTCTAATGTCAATAAAGTTGAATCCTAATCCTAATTGAAAAAGCTGGAGCTGGAAAATACTGGATGGATGGATTCAAGAATATTTCATGTGTTGTTAATTAAAGTGATATTGCATATGCATACCAGATTCTAGTAATATGGTCGTAGTGTTACAATGGTGTTGCATTAAAAGTTAACTGAGGCCATGATGAAAAGAGGGTTGTTCCTGTTTGTAGTGAAATCAAATCAAGAAAAAACAAATTAAAAAAGCAAAAAACAAACAAAAAATAGATCTAAGAATCAGGATCCTTTTGAGTTTATGGACTTTCAAATTTTGATTATTTAAATATCTCTGTTTAATTCTTAGTGTTTATATCTGCTTCTTTGTTGTAGTAGAGTATTCTTCCCTCACTTCTATCCTGTTGTGTCAATCCCACTATATTGAGTTCATTAATGTATGGATTTCCCCATTTAGTTAATACTTCTCTTTTCCTGTTTTATTTAAATAGTTAGTTTTGTTTTACCTTCCCTCCCATCTCATTGTCCTTGATTGCTTTTACCTGCATCTTGATACCCAGCTGTGTTCTTGTCTGCTGTTCTTGCCCTTCTGTTTATACACAGTGCTGCCTTCCCTTTAGGGTTTGTCAGTGTCTGTTTACATTCTCCATGTGCTGCTTATGCCTGTAAATACAGTTTATAGTTCCTTTTTTCAATTTATGTTTTACTTTTTGAACTCTTTAACAGCCTAATAAAACTGCTTGCTTTTTGTTGAATCCAGTTTGCCTGCCATATCACACTCCACACAGTCTGCATAATCTGTAGATTGTAACAGTAAGATAAAAAAAAAAAATGGGTGTGTCAGTGGTGCAAATAACCACAATTCAACATGAATTTCCAGTTAATAAAAAGGAACTGACTCGATGTCACTTGGTATATTGTCCAATCTATTCAGTTCAGTATTCTGCTTGCCTTTAATCAGTTTCCTCTTTAATGCAATATTCAAAAATTGCTTTTTCTCATGTATTTTTATTCTTAGTTTCTCATATATGGCTTTACTTTGCTTTACTTACTTAACTGTTTCTTTCTGATATAGTCAATTGTCAACTGTGCACCATATTTCTTCTTATTTTTCTTTTTATTCTTTTTATTTTCAATCTTACTTCTGGTTTTCCTTGTACATATGTTTTCTCTTCTTTTTAGTTTTTGAAGACACTGAAATTTAACTACTAAATAACAGTAAAATTATGCTATTATTTAACTGTTTTGACCAGTTTACTATAAAAGATATACACGTTTTTCACAACTGGAGGTGGTGTTGTTTGCAAGTAACATGCACTATGTGGGCAGCATTTGAGGTCTTAGGCCATTCTGTTGGTGGAAAGATTTTCTAAGATGAGGTTGTGGTATATTGCAGTCCCTGATTCCAGAATGGCATAGGTTTACTACATTAATTAGAGACCCTAATAGTTGTCATTAGTGATAACAGAATGGACTCACATCTTCTTTTTTTTCCTCACCAGTATATTATATTGCTGAGTCAATCTCCATCAATATTGGTAGGTAGACTGCCAAACCGTGTCAGAGCATGACTTGTGGCTTATAAACTGCCATAGGTCATCCTCCTGAGATGTTCTTCTCAATTCCGACCATACAGTAGCAACATAGTTGCATAGAAGCAAAAAGCAACAAAACTTAACATCCACAATCTCTGACAAATGTTGTTGTCATTGGTGTTCTTATCTACTGTTAAGAAAATTAGATTAGCTTTGTATTGGTTTGCTGTTTGGCTTGATTTTTAAAACAAGAGCAACATTTGTGATTATTACACAAATGGTTTATTCGTTATTTTAATTTTAAATATTGTCTCTTTGTCATTTATTATATTATTGATGTGTGTTTTATTTTCATCCTAAAGGTGGGAATACCTTTTTAAAAATTAAAGATGTATATATCTGGGGATAATTATGTTAATTTTTATTTCAACTTTGTTTTATTAATTTCAACAATGACATACAAAGTTAGCAACAGCTAAGTCCATCTTGATTTCAGAACAGTGGTATGTCCATTATACCCTCCAACCCCCCAACCCAAATTCTCCCCCTACCAGGTCTACAATAGACAAAACACTGCAGAAAACCAGTTTCTGCCCACACACACACACACACACACACACACACACACACACACACACACACACACACACACACACACACACACACACACACACACACACACACAAAAACCTAAAAAATAAATTTAGAAAAAAAAAAAAACAAAAAACAAAAAAAAACCCAACACCTCAGGACCCATACACATAACAAGCATAACCCCCAAAAAACAACAACAACCACAACTCCCCCCCCCCTCCCCCCGCCCCGTAACCAAACAGACAAACAAAAACAAACAAAACAAAAACAGAGAAAACAAATAACAGAGAAAGGACCAAGCAAAACAAAAGGAAAAACAAATAGATAAGGTATAAATAAGATTTAAAAAAAAAAAACAAAAAAACATTATAATGTAGCTTCGCTCAGTTCACTGCAGACTCAGGAAGTAAAGTAATAGTGTCGACCAGCAAGAGAAATGATTTCCAGATTTTATTAAATTCCCTAATAGAACCTTTTAGAGAGAATCTAAGTTTTTCCAGCTTTAAGTTAAAGAGTACATCTCTCACCCAATGGTCATGAGTTGGGGGGTGGGGAAGCTTCCACTTCAACAGAATAAGCCTCCGGGCCAGTAAAGTGGTAAAGGCTAGGGCCTGTTTGAGGGGACCAGATAAGTTCAAGTCAGGAGGAATGCCAAAAATTGCAGAGAGTGGGTTAGGAAGGACAGTCTGGCCATATGCTTGGCTAAGTGTGTCGAATATATTCCTCCAAAATGCACTCAGTTTCGAACATGACCAAAACATGTGGACATGGTTGGCAGGCGATAGTCCACATCTGCTACAGGCATCACTGATGGTTGGATAGATTTTAGATAATTTTGCGTTTGTATAGTGTACTTTATAGACCACCTTACACTGAATCAAAGCATGACGAGCACAAATTGAAGACGAGTGAATCAATTTCAAAGCACGATCCCACTGCTGTTCTGGCAGGGTTGTCTGAAGCTCTTCCTCCCATCTCAGCTTAATATGAGAAATGGATTTGGGGACCAAAGCATCTAGTATTTTATACAAGGCTGATATCAGTCTGTTTTGATGAGGGTTCGTCTGCAGGATGATATCCAGATTTGTTTCTGGAGGCCGATTGGGAAAGTGAGGGAACTGCGTTTTTACAAAATTTCTAGCCTGAAGATAGCGAAAAAAGTTGGAGTTAGGCAGGTCGTATTTGGACGATAGGTCAGCAAAAGATAGAAAGGTGTCCTGACTATACAAGTCCTTAACAGTCCTAAGTCCGTTATCTTTCCAACTACTAAAGGCCGCATCAGTGTTTGAAGGTGCAAAATTAAAATTTTTTGATAAAGGTGTTAGCAAAGACGGTCCAAGTAGCCCGAAGTATTTTCTGAACTGTCGCCAAATAGTTACTGTTTCCTTAGCTATTGGATTATCCCCAACAAGGGTTGGAGAAAAAGGGAGTGGTGAGCTGAGTATTGATGATAATGAGTAACAGCTAGATGCAGTTTCCATTTGTACCCAGGCTGTTACAGGGGGGTCGTTATGAACCCATTGTAAAAGTTTTTGTATGTTAGCTGCCCAATAGTAGTGTCTAAAATTGGGCAAACCAAGACCACCATCACTTTTAGAGGACTGAAGAATAGACTTGCAAATTCTAGCTTGTTTCCCTCCCCATATGAAATGTAACAGAATCTTTTCTAACTTGTCAAAAAATGCCTTGGTAAGAAAAATCGGGACATGTTGAAAAAGATACAAGAATTTTGGGAGGACACTCATCTTTATCAGGTTAACTCTCCCTGCCACTGACAATGGTAGAGAAGTCCAGCGGTCACAATCTTTCCCAACATTTTCTAGTAGGGATAGAAAATTCTCCCTCATCATTTTCTGTATAGAAGAGGAAATAAAAACCCCCAAATATCTAAATCCGGTTTCTGTCCACTTAAAAGGCACTATTGAGTGGGGAAGAGCTCTGGCCAGGGAATTAAGGGGTTGCAACTCACTTTTTTGATAATTGACCTTATATCCTGACAGTGTACCATATTGGTCCAGTATGTCAAAAAGCACCGGGAATGAGTTTAGAGGGTCAGAAATGTACAGGAGCAAGTCATCTGCATAAAGGGAGAGTTTGTGAGTCACACCGAACCTTGTAATGCCTTTAAATCTATTCTCTGAACGCAGCCATATTGCAAGAGGCTCGATAGCAATGGCGAATAGGAGGGGTGAGAGAGGGCACCCTTGCCTAGTGCCCCTCTCAAGTGGAAAAGGCAAAGACAAGTTGTTGTTAGTACGAATACAGGTGGATGGCGAGGAATATAGTAGCTTAACCCAGAGAATAAAGTCAGCCCCCAAGCCAAACCTATCCATCACCTCATAGAGGAAGCTCCACTCGACGCGGTCGAAAGCTTTCTCCGCGTCAAGAGATACCACAACCTCTGGAATTGAGTTGCACGATGTATGGATAATATTCAAGAGGCGTCTTGAATTGTCATATGAGTGCCTGCCGGCCATAAACCCCGTCTGGTCAAAGGCGATAATTTGTGACAGAACACGTTGTAGCCTAAGTGCGAGGATTTTAGATAGTATTTTTAAATCAATATTTAAAAGAGAAATTGGTCTGTAACTACTGCACAACAAAGGATCCTTATCCTTTTTCAAGATTAAACAAATAGTAGCTTCGGACAAAGTCTTGGGTAATTGACATTTTGAAAAGGCTTCATTATACATATCTTTCAACAACGGTGCCATAAGATCAGAATTGACTTTATAGTATTCTGCAGAGTAACCGTCAGGGCCCGGCGATTTACCTGTGTTTAAGGATTTAATGGCTTCTTGTACCTCTACTACAGTGATAGGTCCCCCTAATCCTTTCGTCAGATCTCTATCTATTCTTGGAAAATGTATATTTGGAGAGTTTCTTCTGATAGAGGGGGAGAACTTGAAGTGTACAGATTGGAATAGACTCTTACAAATACTTCATTAATTCACTCTGGGTCCGATATTATGTCACCAGCAGCAGACTTGACCTTTGGGATTAGCTTAGAGGTTGCTTCGGCACGGGCTTGATAAGCCAGAAGTTTCCCTGCCTTGTCGCCAGATTCAAAAAAGCGTTGCTTAGTCTTAATTAATTGAACCATAGCTGTTGCGGTGGTGGTTAAATTGAGACTGGCTTGAACTTTCACACGTTCTGTATAGATGTTAATTTTTAGTCAGGGTTTAGTCAGTTTAGTCAGGGTAAATTTGTTACTTTCTCAATTGGGAAAAAAAAAGGTTTGTAAAATTGTTTAATAATTCAGTGCTGGTGTCTATAGCTATATTCAATTCAGTCTGCTGAAGAAAGGGAATAAGGAGTAACTGAGAAGGGATGTAATGGTGGTAATCAAGCTTGACAGGGGAACATGAAAGGAAGGAGGGAACATGATCTAGTAGCTAGTACAGAGAAAACGTGAGGTTAGGGGAATGAAAGGCAAAAAAAAAAGTCGGGGCAAGAGCAAAAAGACTAATAAAAAGCTAAAGGGTGATGTTACAGAGAGAAAAGTAAAAGGTAAAAAGAAAGAATAACACAAAGTAATTTAGGAGCAATAGAAAAAAGAAATGCAAAGTAAGGAAAATAATCACGAACTGCACTAAATCTTCAGAAAAGTGTAGAAATATGGGGCTTGCAGCCACTCTCCTTCCTGTAAAGTCATTTAGGACTAAAGCAGCAGGGATTTGTAGGGTTTGAAGATGAACACAAAACCCATTTTCCCTCATGGCTACATCTGCCACTATGAATTTATATGGCTGTTGTAGTGAAGAGTAGAGAAAAAATGTGATCAAACATGAGGGAGAATGGAAACTGAGAGACATATAGTAATCAAGCAAGAGAGAGAGAAAAAGTGGGAACAGTGGTAAGTGCAGAGAAAATTGCTGTGAGATTAGATGATGAGGGAAATTTGAGAGAGAAAAATAGAAAGGTAAAGAAAAAAGTATTTGAAAGACAAGTTCACCAATGCAACTTTTCAGAGAGTCTTCCAGTATTTTCCAGTATTTCCATAATAGTTGGTGATCCAACATGATGACAAGCAGTACTTACCCAGTCAAATCTAAAAATAGGCATTAATTAAAACATACCAAAGTGAAATCAATCTCTCACCTTATGTCTCAGGAAAGCATTGTACTGTGAAACAATGGAGTCTGTAGTTTCTCTCATGTTCATGGACGCGTGCAGGTTCTGTTAACAAAAACTGGAGGAGCTGTTTGCACGTGCACATTGCACAAGCCGCAAGCAAAATGAACAAGTTACACTGTGATTTATCATCTCAGCAGAAAGGTTTTCTCTTGTTAAGCACGTCAGCATACATGTGTGATGTTGAGGAGTTAAAGTGCAGTGTGAATAAACTTTTTATAACTCCTTTAAGGACTCCTTAAGGACAACTTTCACAGAGATGGTTCAGATGACGAGAGGAGACATCTGCTGTCGACAAAAAATCAAGTTCAGTAGGTGCAGGCTCCGCTAGATATTTTCATATTAGCACATAATCACTTGCTTGACCGGATGTGCTAAGTTTAACTAGATATTTTGATACATACATCCATCAAATGCTTTAGTAATGGTTTTTAATCCCTCTGTGGACCTCTGGAGAGATCTATCATTCCACACAGTGCTCAAGCCTTTTATTTCATCTCTGAATTTTTCCGTTGTTATAAAAATATATCTCCTTATGCTTTTTTATAAATTCAAAGTTTTGGCCTTTTGTCTGTTTTCCCAGTTTTCAGAGATATGTTCTCCTCACATGGCAGCCGCACTACAAAAAATACCACAGAATATGATGGATTTCTGTAGACCTACTACAACAACAGGAAATACAATTTCTTTTCAAAACCCAGTTTCACTTGTAGTTTCCACAGCAACCACCTGACACTTCATTATAGATCAGCACTTTTTTTTAAATTTAAGTGGGATAATTATGGGTTTTCATGGCAAACTATGTTATACTATATAGATCCACTGTAGAGTGTGTAATCACATTTTCATAGAAAGTGACAATTAATATTTTAATTTCACTTTAAGTGGATATTGAGGTGAACTAATACCTATCTATGTAAATGTTTTAGGTAGCATTTTATCCATATTATTTTCATTTTTGACAATCATTTAATGGTTGTCCTACCAAACCATCGAATGTGACACCATTATTACCCTGTGCCTAAAATTAAATGTCAGTCTATTCTTTTTTCCTGTTGTTTAGAGGAAACCATTGCAGATGAAAAATACTAAGGGGAATTTGAGAATATATTTCTCCAAAGCTGCCATCCTTTTGGAGATTAATGGACAAGCATGTGTATGATACTAGTCCTCTCTGCTGCCTCACCTCTCAGCATATTTGATTTATGGACACTCGGCAGTGCATGAGTTCTAATTTGAAAGGGGTTTGTTTTCAGTCATGAAGATGGAATTTTAAATGTTGTGATGAATGAACCCTTGTGGTTTTTATTTATTACTCTGTTGTGGTGTGTGTGTGTGTGTGTGTGTGTGTGTGTGTGTGTGTGTGTGTGTGTGCATATGATTTTCTGTGTTCCTATTTGTGCATGTATATGTGCATGTGCCCGTATAATTTTGTAAATATAGCCGCACTGTTATTTATGTACTTGGAAAAGTGCTGACGCTGTGTTTTCTGTCTGACATTATAAATTTATCACCCTTAGGTAACTATGTCTTGCAGAATTCAATATTACGTCTCACCTATTGGGGGCCAGTGTGAAAAATCAAAGAATAAGTCATGCCCTCCGGTACTTCCAACCATTCTGTCTGTGCATATGGATTTACGTTATCATCCAACAACTGCGTATGGCGCGGTGTTTGATGTTTCTGTGGTCAGATATTGAATGAACCTTGGAGAAATGTGATGCTCCTTGGTGAATTTACAGGGGTATAGTAAAGGCTTAGGGAAGAAAGAGAGGGCAAAACGGGCTAATAACCTTTGTGTATTGGTATGTGTGCTCATTCCGAGGGGGGTTGAGATGCAACATTGCTACAAAGAAAATTATTTATGCTGAACCTCTGTCTGTAGTTGTTAGTGAGACTTCAAATAAGGAATGGAAACAGCAGTGGCATGTACATAGTATAATGCAAATCATTTATTCACTTTATTGATTTGATTTGCAACTCATGATGTAAAATGATTCCTGAGAACTGCAGAGTTTGGTTTGTGGTAGTTTTTAGTATTATTTATTTTTATTGTGTTTTATATCTGCTGTACATGTTCAGTTCAGTTCACTGTATTCCATGTGCCGAATACAGTGTGTTACATGTATCTGTAGCCTTCCTATCTTCTAATGGCTTGCTGATGTCTTCATTGCTATAGGGCTATGCTCTGTTTTCTTCCTCTTTCATGTATAAAATACTTTCGCCCCTCATCAGCTTGTGTTGTCTCACAGAGACTGGAGATAGAACATAGAAGCCTAGTTACCATTCATATTAACAAATTGAGTATACATACATTAAATTTGTGAAAATGTGACATGCTTGTTGATTAGATCAAACTTGCAATACCCTTTTCTCCACAGTGTAAGATTATTGTTATTTTTAAAGACTGGTACAAATAGACTTTCTCAGAACTCTGTTAGCCTCATGTTGCTTTGAGAACTCTCATGTCAAAGTGTTGATTGCCAGACCTCCTTTATTAGCTGGCAAATTGTGCTAATTGGCATTCAGCCTAATATAACTGGCACTGAGGCGGTGATTATAATTGTTATTATAAGATGCAAAGCCCTCTCTTTATTTTGCAGTTTGTAAAATTAAAGCTGGTTACCAGTAAAATATCTTAAGTTCTCTGAATTTGCTCTCATTAAGAGTTGTCGTTGTGTGCCTTCCTGATATTCAGTCTTTTTCTCCTTTGTTTTACTTTTATCCAGGGAGGCCTCATAGCACTCCTCCTCCTAATCCTCCTTTTCACCCTTGTGCTGTATACCCGCCATCGATGGTGCAAGCGTCGCCGTATCCCCCAAAAGAGTGCAAGTACCGAGGCCACACATGAGATCCACTACATTCCCTCCGTTCTGCTTGGACCGCAGGGCCGTGACAGTTATCGGGGTTCTCGAAGCACACACCAGCATGGCAGCTCTGTCATTGGAATGCCTATTCGTGAGACTCCAATTCTTGACGATTACGACTGTGATGACGAGGTGGACGCAGGCGGGCACTCACTTAACTCCACACCCAACCAGATCCACAACAAGCTTAGTGATGGGAAGGTCCTAGATGACTATGGAGTTGGCATCCAAGGACATCCAGATATGATGTGCAAAGAAGACGATATTAAGCATAATTTTGACAAACGAGGTAGGTTGGTTGTCTGAAAGACATTCTCCTTGAAAATGAAATTAGAATTATGGAAATATGAACACTGCACGCATGAAATTAAGATTTATGGGATCCCTGTCATATTAACTGCATGATGTTGGTTTTGTTCCTATCATGCAGCTGTGAGCAACATACTAAAAAAAGAAATGGCAGGTGTCATAGGAAATGTGTCGTGCTCAGTGGTAGCTGTGCTGCTTTTATGAGCATGTTTTGTACATCCACGGAGTGTCTCTGTGCCAGGTGCTTAGATTACTCAGCATGGACATTTCACTTGGCTAAGGCCAGCCCACCCATGTTGTTGATTGCACAGCATGTACTGCTTATATTTTTTCAGAAAAATAAGTAGTTTTGTATGATTCCTGCCATCATCTAACATTTGCAACGATACTATCTTTAAGTTGGTCCTACTGTTTCCTACTAAAATAAGGAAGCCACAGTCTCAAACATACACTGCTGCTTCTTGGCTGTCATATCTGTCCATTCACCTACTATATGTATCAAGTTCAAATCTAATGTACTGTCATTTAACATCATTTGTGAAGGTCAAGTGACAGAGGCCACTTGTCACGTCAATTAAATGCTGACTTGTGTCAGTGGGCGGCTTTTTAATCCCTGGTAAAAAGAGTCATGGGTCTCCACTTTGAGCAAGATAAATATGTTTCGTATAAAGTAATGATAAAACTTTTTTTAGCCAATAAAATTTAAAACTCCACTGCAAACATCGTTATTTCAAGCTATGCATAAAGTATTTGTTTACAGTACCCTCACAAACCTTCTCTGTTGGACTGTAGGGTTCCTTGGTTATTTGTTCTGTATCACAAATTTAAATCAATTAACATGCTAAAAATGCTCAGAATTATGAAGTTGATGGATATTTTAATTTTCTGAGTTTAAATCATCCTATTTAAGTACTGGTCTATGTTTTAAAAACATTTATAGAAGGGAAATCTGTGGAAAACCTGTTGTTTGATGCAGTTTCAGCATTTGTTTTTTATAGAGGAAAAATTAATAGGATGATAAAATATCATTATGTCTAGAGTTTTGAACAAAAGACTGACCTGAACTCACTGTAATTGCAAAACTCTAGGATATAGTACTTTCACACACAAATGTCCATATTCACATTTACATCAATTTAATCTCCAGTTCTTTGAATTCCTTAGATTAACTATAGAGACAGATTAACAAGCTATTAATCTTTCAGCTACAGAAATTTAAAGACATGATTCATCCATAAAAGTGACCAATTTAAAATTAAGATCTACCTCTATTTATTTATCCTTGACATTTTTAGTGTACTGGGCCAGCAATTCATCCTCTCCTCTCAGTCTCTTTTAGATCTCATATATGTTGTCTCAAATAAAGCAGCCCTTATCCAAAAACACCCATACCAAGCAGGTGTTTCTTTTGTAAATTTGTTGTTATCAAAAAAATTATCAAAGTTGTAATTTATGAATGCAGTCTTTCAGTAATATCAAATTGTTAAAATAAATTATGAATGACAGTAGGTTAAAAGTGTTGTTTTTGTGTTCTTTATTCTCGATATTTTTATTTTACTGCATTTTATGTGGCAATGTAAACGGATGAAATTCATAAATCAAACTTAAATCAGATTTGCTGTCTAAATACACAGCCTCACTAATACAAATAAAACAAATTTGACTTTGTAGTGATGCAACAATTATTTATGATTTATTTTTTGTTGGCCATGATTTAATGGGTGATGCATACTGACTTGGTTAAGATTTGAAGAATAAAACTAAACTTATTCGAAATCTTTCATAGTCTTAGATTTAAATGGAGATACTCTCTCAGAAATAACTGACTTGAAGTGCACTGTTCTTTGTATTTAGTAGAGAGACTGACAGGAAAATGAGCTAATGGTGGACGGTGATAAATTGCTAATGTGACTGATGCTTTGTTTTGGATGGTCAACAACTACCTCCCAGTGGGATAAAATGGCCCAAGCCTACAGGCTCAATATGTCTGTCTAGAGGACAAAGGGTTATGTGATTGTACTGTGGTTCATTACTGTCAACCATAAAAGCATAGTGAAGTTCTTTGTGGCTGGCATTGTTTATTGGGTTTTGGCTGCACTATGTGTCTAATTTAATAGATTAATTAAAATTTAGTCTAATACTTGTTTTCACAGAATTTGCCATGTACTTATTAACCTAGCCCTTGCATGTTTTCATTTTCTTCAATGGCCCAACTAGTTTGTTGACTCATGCATTAACCTTTAATGTGTCTATATGCAAACATACAAGATTAAAACCACAAAAGCTTTATTCTCAGAATATAATTTCCCCAAAACCAAATGCATTAGAAGTCCAAGGAGTGACTAACTACTTCAGATATTCAGTGACTGGCCTAGGACTCACACCGCTGCTCTGCCAACACAGTCCTGAGGGCATCTGGGATGGGGCCACTGGTCTTCACATTAATAACAAGCAAATCCATCCAATTTCCATTTAAAATGACTCTTGTTAGTCCTATCTAACACACACTCTGGAGCAGAGGTAAGCAGCAGAATGCATTCACCTCACTGGTTCATCCATGAACAGTGCAGTAACAGGCTCGGTAGTAATGTATCGCACTTATTTTGAAAGTAACTTTCAAGGTCACATTATTCTCTGACTGAATGCAATAACTAAAAGAACAAAACAAACGTATGTTTTTTATAGAAAAGCTTGTATCAATGTCTATGGCGAGAAGGTAACTAAAGTTTAGAGTAAATAATATTTTTTGTTATCGTTGTTCACCTTACATTTTTGGAAAGGATATCTACAAAAAGAGGACGGGGATTTACAGTCATAAAGTATAGCAGTTTCAAACAAACCTGTGTTTTAAGTAGCTCTATATTTTCTGTGCTTTAAGTCAGACCCCAATATTTCCCTAGCATGGCACGAGTCCTTAAACAAAACCATGAAAATGTTTTAAGATGTCTTAGACGCCACAGGAGAATTTTGTATTGGAGATAAAAATGTGTTCTCATGACGCATATCACTGCTACAAATTCTACATTAACACATTTCTGATTGGCAAAATGCATTATGTGGATTAAAATGATTACATTTGGCACACTGGATGGGCATGCATAATGGTAATATACTAAACATGAGTATCCAGATTCAAAACAATGTATTGATTTCTTCCTTTGCTCATCCTCCACCATTTTCATTAAATTAGGCGTGGAAGTTTTCTTTATTCATTTTCTTTCATATTTTTTAGTTTTGTTTAATCTGACACTGAGACACCACACAAACAGGCAAACAAAACTGTCACAAAGAACTTCACTATGCTCTTATGGTTTTGCCTCCTTGGTGGATAAAAAGCAGAACATAATTTCTGATATAATAAAAAAAATGGTCTTAAAATAGCTGAGGCTTAATTTTAAGGCAAGTACAATGCTGCTAGTCAGATGTTAAGATTATAGCTTTATATCAGTTCTCACTCACTAGTAATGGGATCTCATTAGCAAAAAGAAACATTAAACGCAAATTGAAGATTCTATTATGTTTTAATAGTCCATATTACTTCCTGTTGGGCCTTTTATTCCTTTTAGTGAAGTTATGTTGCTTGCAAAAACTGCTGAATGGAGTTACTTTGTATTTATTTCAGTTGTAAACACTGATGAAGCCTTGGACAGCACATGTAACCCACTGAGAATCATCGGGATGATACTTAGATTTTACATCTTCAGATATGTGGCTAAGTTTTGCTTAAAATAGACAAAAGAGAAGAATGCATTTAGACAGAAGATCCTGCTGCTACAGTAGATTTTTAAGTTCCCTGCCCCCTATGGAGCAGCTACCCCCAATCTGAGTAAAAGCACATTTTTTCCAAGAATAATGGATCTGTAAGTTAATGTTTCTTTTCCCACTTTTTTTTCTATAGCAAGAACACAGGACCAGAAAACATCTAGCAAAATATATAACTGTTTCTAAATATTACAACGAAACCACAAAACAGTAATTACTGTATCCAAGACTTCTCAGTGTCCTCAAGGAAAGCAGCGTTGAATCATATAGGCATGTGGCTCTTTGTTATTTATTGCAGTAATAACTAGGTACAGTCTGGCAAAAACTTTGTTTGACATTTATTTCACATATATTCTTAACTGTGCATTCTTAAAGTCCTTCATTATTGGGGCTGCACTCACCCACTTGAAACCAAAAGGGAAAAAGGGAAGTATTGTTATTATTGTCATCAACAACTCCATATTCACTGCCAAAGTTATTAAGTGTTTACTGAGCCTTAATTGAACTCAGAGTAATAATCTAGTGTCGGGCTTCAGATCACTAATGTGACATCATTAATGGGAAATGGATGCCAGCTTGGCACAGTCAAGCTACCTTGGGGTAATGTTTTGATTAATACTGATTCAAGCTCGCTCTCCTTCCTCGTGATAAATAGATGGGAATCATGACAAGACTTCACATTCTTCCTATCCCCCATCCACAGAAAGCAGTAAAGCTGTGTGTTGTTAATGATGTGAATTTATCACAGTAAGATGAATGTGACGTATTTCAACAAACACATACAATATAAAGCACACTATAGCATGCACAAGTCTACAAAAACATCCCATGATGAAGATTAAGGATGCACATGTTCAAAGACTAAGATTTTGTAAGTCAAAAAATCCAATAAATGTGTACTGAAATGAGATTTTTGAGCTCTAGGCTAGATTAAAAAACTTCTAGTCATTCTTGCCCACTCCAGTGTGAAAAAGGCCTGTGTCAGATTCATCAGTCTCCTACAATTTCTGGTGCATTGTTTAGTAAGGAAGTTTCAGAGGAGCACAAGATGAGCAAATCCTCCCATGCACAGTGCAGCAGCTGATGAGATCATTTTGAGCAGCAAAGAAAAAATAAGGAACTAGAAACCAGTAAATCCGTGTATAGCAACTCATTGAGAAATGAAGCCTTAGTAATCTGATCCAACATGAAGCCTTTGTCAGGGCCAGACAAAAAAAATGCCTGCAGAAATGAGTTTGTAAGCACTAAATCAATACATGGTGGTCGATCACATGCCATCTCGTGAGCCATCTTTATGAGACTCTTTTGAAATGTGGTTAAGGCTGGTCACCCACAGCCATCAATATGTTTCTGTGCTGCCATGATTCCCAACAGTCTGTCCAATAAAATTATAGGTAAGGAAATAGGAAAAAAAAAAAAAGGAAAATAAATGTAAAAATAGCACAACAGACACTAAAATCCTAATCTTAAATAATTCATATAATATTTGAAATTACAACGTAGGTCAGAAATACATTTCTAAAATGCATTTTTAAGAATACATTTCTGAAATGGAATTCAGATCTGCAAAACAATAAACACTGATTATTTAAGAAGTTTATTCCGATGTGAAAGATCAAGTTGTGAAAGTTTTAGTATATAACCTTAAAATAACCTTAAATCTTCTGTATGTACCTCTTTTTAAAATGGTAAATAAACAGGTACTCCATTTTAGCTTATTGGAGACAAATCCAGAACTGCAGCTGTTCTCCTCAGCCTGCCTTTGGTCAATATGCACTTTGTGGAATACTATTGCTTGCAGCATATTAAATTAACTGAATTGTTTCTGGGTGTGATAAATTATCTGAGTGTGTGATGAATTGGCACCCTATCATAATTATATATTTGCATAATGTTTTTTCTGCTTCATTTCCGCTCCTACATGTGCTGGAAATTTCTTAGCAACTCTCAGGCAAGATCTGGAAATAATTGCTAATATTCATTGTCTTTGGAAACTGTCAAAAGTTAAACATCATTTTACCATGGAGACACCCCATCACTGCCTGACTGTGCAATCACTGGGTGTCATTAATAATCATAAAAAAAGAATAATAGTATGGCAATTGAACATATCCAGAGTTAATGGTTTTGTGATTATATTATAACCATTATGTTTACTATAAGGATGTTCTAAATATGAAAATAACACAAGAGATCTACACAGAAAGTGGGGTTAACCCTGGAACAGTTTGTCTCTATATTATATTTAAAGTTACAACACAAGTAAATTTCACTATGTTGGATTCATAATGCACACACAAAACTATCTCTTCAGTCTCCAAAAGCCAGAAACAACAGGGCTCTACACACACAATTTGTGTGCCATTTGAATAGGCTTGGTGTACTGTGAGAACATCCAAACGCTAAATGTAGTTATGAGAAACCCCTCCCAAGGTTATATCACTTAAAAAACTTGGACTTCGAAGTGTTCAGAAAGCATTATAGAGGTACATTTTGAGAGAGGTTAGAGTGTATACAGAAAAGAAGAACTTAACTAATCCAGGACTTTTTAAAGTTACTTTAATCAAAAGCATTATTTGGAGCGATCGTGGCTCAAGAGTTGGGCGTTCATCTTGTAATCAGAAGGTTGCTGGTTCGAGCCCGGCTCCGACAGTCTCGGTCGTTGTGTCCTTGGGCAAGACACTTCACCCGTTGTCTACTGGTGGTGGTCAGAGGGCCCGGTGGCGCCAGTGTCCGGCAGCCTCGCCTATGTCAGTGCGCCCCAGGGCGGCTGTGGCTACACTGTAGCTTGCCATCACCAGTGTGGGAATGGGTGGATGATTGTGTATAGTGTAAAGTGCTTTGGGGTCCTTAGGACCAAGTAAAGCGCTATACAAATACAGGCCATTTACCATTTATTTCTTTAAGTCTTATCTTGCTTATCATTTCCAGCTCTCAGTCTGCCCTGTGCTTTTCTTGAGCACAAAAAATACTTTTCAGTTGGTGTTTCCTGTTGGGAATAGGCTGCATGCGACTGTAGCATTGCTACTTATTAAACATTTACTCACAGAATACTTTATCCAAACATTTTTTCGAGTCTTGTGTCATAATGAATAAGGACATCTAAAATATTATTGTAAGCCAGGTTTTGTTCCTCAATGTTGGGACGTAGACTTATTTGTGATTACCAGTCAGGAGGTTCAGCCTGTCTGGAGCAGTTGGAGGTCAGAGCTTGGCCTGCAATGTTCAACTGGCACAGCACGGGGAGACACATTCATATTTTATTCTGGCCCGTGGCAAAAACCAAGCTATAGATAGAACTTTATTCTTGCCTCTGCAAGCAACACAGGCCTTAAAATATGCAAGTAGAAGGAAAGACCAGAAAGGGAAAGTGTCTAACGATGGGACATTAGATGTTTTCAAGTAGTTGAGAATGTTCAAATGTTCTTTGAACATACAACATTTTCATTTTGTATTGTCTTAACGTCAAAGTCAAACATGGATTTTGTTCCTCTGAAGCATATTCATCTCACAAACTGAGGCATTTTTATATAATTATTACATCTTACTGCCCAGTAGATGTAAGGGCTTCTAATTCTCGTCAATTTACAGTTTAAATCAATGTTTCAGCATTGTTTAACTAGGAAGATTTCACCCTTTTTGTGCTATTCCCCTGTGTTTTTGAATTTGTCTTTGTCTCTGAATATTTTGCTTATCATTATCATCCCTTCCCTTTTCCACCCCACTGTGCTCTTCCTACTGAGTCTCTTATCTGCATCTCATTCTAGTCATCACTTCATTTCTTTTTTCTTTAACACCAGTGGCGACCATTGTCTACCCATATCTATTCTGCCCTTCTCAGGCTCCCTTTTAGCTATTCTTCATTCATGTCTGGATCCCTTGTCTTCTCTGACACTTTTGTCTTTCCCTTTGTTTCTGTCTAACCTTTTACTCTCTCTCATGTACATGTCAGACTTCCAGAAGCACTGCTGTGAAGGCTTTCCCAGACAGCTACACTGGACTGTTCATATTGAAACAATGACAAATGTATTAAATCACAGTGGGAATCAGAGCTAGTGTGAACTCCCTACCCTATCCAACCCCTACCCACAACCCCACACAACCATCCCACTCACCCCCATTGATCTTCTCTGTACCCATTTGCTCCCCAAGCTGTGAAAGACGAGAGAAAGCCAGGGGAATAGAGATGTGACTAGAGGAAGTGCATGTGTCTGCATGTGCGTCTGCGTGTCAGAGGTAAAAGCACAGAAAATATGTGAGGAAGTGAGGAAGAGACTGAAACATAATAAAAAAATTGAAATCTGCAGGAATTTAATTTCTTGGGCCCTCAGCTTCTTTTCTTCCTGCAGACTTTCTCCAAATTAAAGCGGCAGGGGTTTGTAGGGTCTAAAGATCTACACAAATATTCCCGTCATTTCCCTTGTGACTGCATGCCTCCGTGAATATGAATGCTGTTTGGCTTCTAGGCAGGATGGCTAAGAATAGGAAAGATACATAACTTACTCTAGATGTTAAAACATGTATGTGAAAGAGGTAGGCTTGAATTGAAAGTAGATACCACAACAATTGTTTTGGTCTATCCATGATTTTTGTTTTTGTTGTTGCTGTTATTTTTTTTATTTGTTTGTTATGTTTTCTGTCATGTGGATGCTGAGGCCCTACCAGATTTCAGTTCATGAAAACTCATGTTGGACAAGTCAGCCTAAACTGCTTGTTATAAATGACCTTTATAACAAGCAGTTTGGATTGAAATGGGGTATAATAGAACAAGCAACCTATTGTCACCTGCTAAGATACAATTTAGTGTGCATGTACAGAAACAGAGCCCAAGCCATCGCCTAAGCTCCAATACATGCTTTATCACCACCTGCCTCAGGGCATGGGACATGGATGAGAAGCCTGAAAATGTTGCCTTGTGTTTCACTGACTTTCCGCAGAGAGGAAATGTCTTTTGAGCCTAAGAGAAATAGGGTCAAGCACTATTTATAGACAAAGAGTCATGGTTAAAGGTTTCAGTTTCTCACAAACAGTAATTCCCATGGGCTGTATCAGCAATTTAGTGGAAGATGGCCTAGTCATTGTTCATTTGGCTTGTTGGAGGAGCTGATCCTTCAATGCACTTTTTGCTGACAGAACAAATGTTTCTCTTCCTGGTGCTGGATTTCATTTTCTGTCAAGGTACAGGCATGGTTGTATCAGATTTTTACCCAGCGGTACAATTTTAGAAACCTCTGCTTCTGCAAATTAGTGATTTACCATCAAGTTTTGCTGTGGAAAAAAAATGTCATGATACATTAGTTTATGCAATCTGATTGTGACAACATCAACCACCATTATTTTGTTCTACTATTTTCAAAATATTTTCACCTTACTTAATATTTTGATAAAATAATCAAACGTCTTGTCCTAAGTTAACAATGACAATTCAGCCTGCGTTATGATCCCAACATTTTACTAATTCGTGTTGCTAGCTTTCTTTTGTAATTACTGACAAATTTGTCAGTGTTAAAATGGAATAATTTAGATCAAATCTAACACTCTAGTTGAATTTTGTTTCTACAAAAATAGGTTTGGAAAAGCACACCAAATGCCATCAACAAAAGAAAAAGCAATCTGAGTAAATCTTGTTAATTATTTTTACTGATTTTACTTATTTGTTGATGAACACTGTTGGCACTGAATAGTTTGCAAATGCTAGCGCTTTTTTTTTTTGCCTGAGTAGTGATGCTTTCCTGTCACCTTACTGCAACCTAATGAGAACACCAAGTACATGTCCATCAGAAAGCAAATTGCAGCATATTTTACCTTCCTCGATCCTATTTTAGTGGATTGCTCAACAATGAGCTCCCAGGGGAAGCCAGACAATGTGAGTTGCAAAAGATGGAGGAGGAGAAACAGGCAGATTGCAGTATGTTTGGAGTGGACACTTCAGACACTTTCCTCTCAGATAGTTTCCATGGTCATGGCAGTTTAAAAGGACAGATTTTGTCTTTGAGATATTAACATTTAGCTAGTATGTAAGGTAATTTATTAACAAGTTTTGAATTAGCCTACTTTGTGACTGTAATGAAAATAGTTGGTGTGATAGCATTTTCACTATCATTATATCAATATGAAGTCCAGTCTAAATGTGAAAGCTGGGTTTGGAGATCACTCTGTGCAAACCGCTCTGCTTTCCATGCAACTACTTCCTCCATAAAGAGGAAGTTGGAAGTAAAAGTGGGTAGAAGTTAAGCTATCTGTAAATATTTATATACAAAAGCAATTGCATGCCAGCTAATACACACTTTTGCAAAAGCCTGCATAAACCATAAACAAGCAGAATTGTGCTTCTGAACAATAACAGAAAATTGAGAATTGTTATTGCCTTGTAGTGGGCATCATGAGACCACCAGGAATAAGTTGACTGAGGCAGCATGCTGTTGACATCCGCTGCTTATGAGACACTGTTAACACATACTCAGCACTGATAAGGGAGTGACTGCAGATAAGGGAGATGAAAAGGAGAAAATTGAGGCAACAGAGCTTTAGCTGACATTGAACTCAAAATGAGAAGCCGGTGGACTTGGGGTCTAGGGAGAAACAAATGTCAGAATAAAATATCTTGATAGTTTTCTCTGACAGAAATGAGAAATGAAGAGCGACCCAAAAAATAGGAAGAGATTGTACTGGAGAAAGACAACAGAAAAAAAGTACAGGCAAACATATTTTTGTCATTCCTGTTGTATACAATACTGAAGTATACATCCATAAATTCATAATTACATTTTTTTTTAATTGTTATTTTAAGATTTTGTATGTTTCTTCGAGGGGAAAATGTAGGAGAAAGTTTCTTGACAACCTTTCGAGACAAATTAAATTTATTTCAAGGAGACTGTGGCTCTAAGCACTTCTGTTTGACCTAGCATTTATTCTTTATTCTCTAACATTTATTCTCCCTTGGGATCTAAAAAAGAAACAGATAAAGACTTTTAAACCATGAAATATGCATGCAAGCAGTTAACCTTAAACATGGTATCACAACTTCTCCTCAGTCATGACAGATCAAAGCCTATATAACAGATTCCCCGCCCTTGTTGTTTGTTTGCTGACTATGAGGACCAAACACTAGCATGAATGCCACAGCTAATGGCGCTCACTAAGGCTATTATGCATCTGGTCTCTTTAACCTTTGGGGTCCAGTATAGTGGTGGACTTGAAAGAACCGGATATACAGAACAAAACCTTTTTTTCCCCTGCACTGATTATCAGTGCATATTTCTTCTTAACAAATGAATACAATATTGCCATTTTCCTAAGACTTACACTGAAGATGCAGTTCTTTTTTTTTTACCCCCTTAGGCTACCTTTAGGTCAACTGCATGTTGGCTGCCTTCTGGGCATCTGGGATCTCATCTGTACACAATGCTGTATCTTGACTACTATAGCTAGACGTGGTTTGGGTCAACCATTTGTATATTGTTACTTAATTCGTTTGCTTTATTTATGCTTTTATGATTAAAAATTGTGTTTTGGAACATCTAACCAGAGCTGTCTCTTCCAGAAAGATGGTGTCTTATCTATGGGACACTAGAGCTCAGCTCAAATAAAAACCTGTGATAGATTAGGAACTGATTTATGGGACAGCAGTTCCCACAACCAGTACCCCACTTTCCTTTAATTTGTCACACAGCTGTGTGTAAACAATGAACAACAGCATCGTGTTTGGTTCTCTTTTAATTTTAGGTTAAAAGTACATTTGTTGCGTAATCGATATTAATGTTTAATATCAGTTATGTAGCAACTGACACTGCTGCATAATTGACATTGCTTTTGTCATTACATGTTTATAAGTATTGGATCACTAAATAGGCTAACAACCAGACAGAAGAGCTTAAACACACGGTGGCCAGTGTGCTTCATTATTGCTGTTTACTGTGTCAGAAGAAAGTTACACAAAAGTAGGAATTATCTAGCACAGGCTAATACTGCATGGTATTGTTTTGTTTTAATATGAAGGACCAAATAATTATTCAAACATTTAAAAAAAGGCTTGTCTGTTACAAGTTGGACGTTATGAACATAATTCTTTGCATCTGCTTTTTGGCATGAACCTAGAGCACAAATAAGGATCTGTTTGGGGATGAATGGTGTCTGGAAATTTAAAAAGAACACCTAAATTTAAATGCATGGGCATAAACCAAAATGCATGTATGCCTCTATCTCTTCCTCTTATCTATTGCATCAGGTTGTATTTTGATGTGAAATAATAATAGTATATTCAACTTAGTTTAATCACACATGTTTAGAAATAAATACTTATGACTCAAAGACATATTATTCTGTTCCTGGTTCCATTTAAAACCAAAACTACACCCAAAATCTATTTTTTAAATCAAAATCTGTGTAAATACTTAAATAACTTGCCACTTTAACCTCCGTTTTCTTCATTTCCCTCTTCTGTTTTTGCCCTCTCATTGGCATGTATGATGCACATCGACTGGGAGCCACTGGATTACTCAATAAAGTAACACCCTGGCCAAGGAGCTTAAAGATATTGTGTCCAGTGCACTTCATTATTGCTGTTTACTGTGTCAGACAAAGTAATAAAGTTACAAATATATATGCAAAGCTAACAGAGGGGTGATGCTGCATGGCGTTATTTTTTTATGTGAAACACCAAATAGTATTTCAGATATCTAGAATAAAGCTGTGTCTGAAACAAATGGACATTATGAACATAATCCTTTGTGTGTAATTTATCAAGGGAGTGTATCTACTTGGTGGCTTGAAGATAGGACACATAAGGCACATTTGGGGATGTGGTGGTTTCTAGAAAGCGTAGTTATATTCAGCTCAGTTTAACCACAAATGTTTTGAAACAAATACATATGACTCAAAGATAGTATTTTGTTCTCTAGCAACCTGCATTGCCTCTGCTACTGGTTGCATTTAAAATCAAAATCAGTGTAAATACTTCTGCCTCCTCACTTTAACCTCCATCTTCTTCATCTCCCTCTTTCTCTGCTTTTGCCTCCTCATTGGCATGTATGATGAGCATCGACTGGGAGCACCACATCACCATTATTCATGGACAGAGCGCACCTCAGAGCCAGACTGACAGATCAAAAGATGAAGATGATAGGTGGGGGTACTGGTAGTTGGGGTGATGAATGGCCACATCATTTGGAGTTGGCTGTACTGTAAGTTTGGGGACAGAGCTGTTTTCACAGTTTTCCTTGAAGGATTTCTTTTTTACAGCCACTGTTAATGCCTGCAGACAGTGAAATCATTAGAGGTTGCATATATTGAAGGCCTAAGATGTGTCAAAAACATTGTGTAGCACACAAGCACACTTTGTATACATACATATAAATTATAATATATAATCTATCTATTATTCACACACACATATATATATATATATATATATATATATATATATATATATATATATATATATATATATATATATATATATACACACACATGGTGGGGCAAAAAAGTATTTAGTCAGCCACCGATTGTGCAAGTTCCCCCACTTAAAATGATGACAGAGGTCAGTAATTTGCACCAGAGGTACACTTCAACTGTGAGAGACAGAATGTGAAAAAAAAAATCCATGAATCCACATGGTAGGATTTGTAAAGAATTTATTCGTAAATCAGGGTGGAAAATAAGTATTTGGTCACCTCAAACAAGGAAAATCTCTGGCTCTCACAGACCTGTAACGTCTTCTGTAAGAAGCTTTTCTGTCCCCCACTCGTTACCTGTATGAATGGCACCAGTTTGAACTCATCATCTGTATAAAAGACACCTGTCCACAGCCTCAAACAGTCAGACTCCAAACTCCGCCATGGCCAAGACCAAAGAGCTTTCGAAGGACACCAGGAAAAGTATTGTAGACCTGCACCAGACTGGGAAGAGTGAATCTACAATAGGCAAGCAGCTTGGTGTGAAAAAATCAACTGTGGGAGCAATCATCAGAAAATGGAAGACATACAAGACCACTGATAATCTCCCTCGATCTGGGGCTCCACGCAAGATCTCATCCCGTGGGGTCAAAATGATCATGAGAACGGTGAGCAAAGATCCCAGAACCACACGGGGGGACGTGGTGAATGACCTGCAGAGAGCTGGGACCAAAGTAACAAAGGTCACCATCAGTAACACACTACAACGGCAGGGAATCAAATCCCGCAGTGCCAGACGTGTTCCGCTGCTGAAGCCAGTGCATGTCCAGGCCCGTCTGAAGTTTGCCAGAGAGCACATGGATGATACAGCAGAGGATTGGGAGAATGTCATGTGGTCAGATGAAACCAAAGTAGAACTTTTTGGTATAAACTCAACTCGTCGTGTTTGGAGGAAGAAGAATACTGAGTTGCATCCCAAGAACACCATACCTACTGTGAAGCATGGGGGTGGAAACATCATGCTATGGGGCTGTTTTTCTGCCAAGGGGACAGGACGACTGATCCGTGTTAAGGACAGAATGAATGGGGCCATGTATCGTGAGATTTTGAGCCAAAACCTCCTTCCATCAGTGAGAACTTTGAAGATGAAACGAGGCTGGGTCTTCCAACATGACAATGATCCAAAACACACCGCCCGGGCAACAAAGGAGTGGCTCCGTAAGAAGCATTTGAAAGTCCTGGAGTGGCCTAGCCAGTCTCCAGACCTCAACCCCATAGAAAATCTGTGGCGGGAGTTGAAAGTCCGTGTTGCTCGGCGACAGCCCCAAAACATCACTGCTCTCGAGAAGATCTGCATGGAGGAATGGGCCAAAATACCAGCTACTGTGTGTGCAAACCTGGTAAAGACCTATAGTAAACGTTTGACCTCTGTTATTGCCAACAAAGGTTATGTTACAAAGTATTGAGTTGTATTTTTGTTATTGACCAAATACTTATTTTCCACCCTGATTTACGAATAAATTCTTTACAAATCCTACCATGTGGATTCATGGATTTTTTTTTCACATTCTGTCTCTCACAGTTGAAGTGTACCTCTGGTGCAAATTACTGACCTCTGTCATCATTTTAGGTGGGGGAACTTGCACAACCGGTGGCTGACTAAATACTTTTTTGCCCCACTGTATATATATCTATATATATATATATATAGATTCACTGAGCGCAGGGCAAGCTAGCAGACATAAGTTAAGCTCTCCTTGCAACATGGCAAATTGAACCTCCCCCACCCTCATTCAGATGTAGCGTTTGGAACTATTTTGGTCTTCATGTGACGTATGACCCTGAAGGTAAGCGCGTCATGGACTAAAGTAAAACAGTATGTCGGATGTGCCACGCAATGCTCAATTACATTGGTGGGAACTAGTGTGTTAGCGCAGTTAGCTCGTTAACGTGTTGGCGGTCCAGCCCCACGCACGGGGCGATCCGCGGTAGCTGGTTAACGGAGATTTGCCTGTTGTGGCGTTAACGTCATTTCAACGAGATTAAAGCTGACAGCACTAGTGGGAACACAACGAATATGACTGCACATTTATTCTGACATCATCCTAGTGCAAAGACAAGTGGAAGCAGACAAAAACAACAAGCATGCATGCTACAAACTTTACCCGAGTCATTTAGACAGCCGTTAGCACATGATTCTCCTTATGGGGACCTGATATGTTTAATATGCTGCTGAGAATATAGCCCAGAAGAAGCGTATAGTATAGCTTTTATTTTGGAAAGAGCCATTTCTCTGTAATAAACGCTCTTTTCCAAAGATGAGTGATTTCTCGATCAGATATATTTATTTATTTATTATTACTTTGTTGTTTCAGCAACATTAAATTTAAAAACTGTACTTTTGAGTTAAAATATATATTTATAATTTTAATAAATGACAAATTTAAAAAAGCATGAACTTTTTTTTTGTATCGAAAAAATATTGAACCGTGACACCAAAGTATCGAACCGAACCGTGAATTTTGTGTATCGTTGCACTCCTAATATATATGTATATGTATATATGTGTGTGTGTGTGTGTTTATCTAATGTTTCAGTTTCAACCTTTTTGTGTGCTTCGGAAGCAATAAGAGGAAAATAGTCTTAACTCGTAATGTTTTCTGTTCTCTTTTTTGTTGTTGTAAATGAGCCAGGACATCTGAACAAGTCATAGAAATTGTTTGTCCTTTCTATTGTTAAATTCAATCTGTAAAGAAAAAAACCTGCTCTTTCTGTTCTCCCTGCTTTCCCCACAACCAGTTGTTTTGGAGTCATTCATCAGGAAGAGTGAAACTGAGCCATCAGGGGAAGCGCTGGCAGGATCCCTGTAGAGATGAGGCAATATTGAATTGATGGAATCATTTAAAGTCCAGGAAAAAAAACAAACCCCAAAACAAAAAACCCCCCACCAAAAAAACCCCTAAAAAACTAAAACTGACTAGATGTCTTTTCTTTTCTTTTCTTGATACAGTATCAACACAGGCACACAACCTAGTGTTACATGTATATCAGACATTAATCCCCCATCTTTCCTAAAAAACAAAAAAGAATGCAAGCTACATTTGTTTTGCTTCTTTGTATCCGTGCATATCTCTTTAGAATATCTTGAGCATTTGTCACAGTGTTACTTTAAAGCCTTTTGACATGGCTGCCATTTTCACTTTGCATCTCTTTTTCATAGCCATTGACCCAAACACCGAGTCAGTCGAGGATTTGATGCAGAGATTCCAGGACAGTTTCCGTGTTCCCAACACTCCAACAGACATGTCTCACTACCAGCATGTCATGCACAGCTCGTCAACAGGCCGCCGGAGGGTCCTGAGCCACACCAGAGGTAGGACACAAAGTCATTAAAAAATTTGAATTTTTTGTTAAAAACATACTACAGACACCACAAGAGGATTTGCATGTTCCTTTTCATTTTACGCTATATACTGGACAGTATGTGTTAATCCTTTCCACTTGATACTAATAGTTTGTGACCTAAGTGATAATGATGGGGTGATAATTTATTAATTTTGTTTATTGTTTAACAATAACGATACACAGGACAGTTTATTACCAGTGCATTCCATCTGTAGTCCTCTGGGTAATTTCCAGTCCAAATAATCAATATATTAGTAGTCATTAATCATTTATCTGTGTCTGTGCATACACAATCACAAGTTTGTCCACAGAAAATTATGCAGAATAACTAGACTATCCAGTTTTGAATTCAGTTCATTATTCGGCATTCACATCTTTGGTGCTTTCATTGCTTCAGCATAATCATCATAGAGGTCACATGCACAATGCATTTAACCTACAGTATCAGGCTTTCATTTATCCACTACAGTGCATAGACATACCATCACTTGTTTATATGCATTATAAGAGTCACTTCGATTACGTTCTGCAGTAACATGTTTAAATATTGACTATACAGTCTTAACCTCATCAATTATCATTTCTGTCAGTTTATAATTTGTTTGGCTTTATTTCATCAAATATGATTTGGAAGAACAAGTTCACTCCAGTAATTATCAGAAATTTACCTGAAATAAATAGGGCTTCTTATCTGAAAGAATAATTTGAAAAAAGTTCTAATAAGCATAGTAAGGTAGCCTAGTGCAGTGTTTCCCAACCACTGTGCTGTGGCACATAGGTGTGCCGTGAGAAATGATCAGGTGTGCTGTGGAAGATTATCTGGTTCCACCTGATTAGTAATCTAAGCTAGCGGTCCCCAACCTTTTTTGCACCACAAACCAGTTTATGTCCGACAATATTTTCACGGACCGGCCTTTAAGGTGTCGCGGATAAATACAACAAAATAAAACCAGTACCAGTACCAAAAAAACCAAATTTTTATTCATAACACACGGGAAAAGACCCAGGGAAACTGAATTAACGATAAAAACAAACAAAAAAAAAAAACGATAAAAAAGCATAAATTTGACGCCTGAGCCTCAACTCTTGTGGCCCAGTACCAAACGACCGGTCCATGGGCCGGGGGTTGGGGACCGCTGCTCTAAGCGACCTGCATGAGTAACGGGTAGAACAATTACATTCTCTTCCACTAGAGGGCAGTACAGCTACCTGCTCTAATTAAATGTGTTGACAACTGCCAGTGAAACAGAAGAAGACGAAGGAGAAATTACATAATAGTCATGCCGTGAGTGAGACAACACAGCGCATAAATTGATAAATATTTGAAAAGAAAAAGTTAGGGCTTTCATCTTGGTCCTGCTGAAAATTTCGACCCAGATGAAGGTCCTAGCATGAGTAGTGATCAGAAGAAAGCAAAAAAGGTATACTGGGGACAAACTCAACCAATTCCGCTATGTCTGGTGCACGGGGAAAAATGATCAATATGCCTTTTGTGACATTTTTGTTTGGTGGTGTGCCATGGCACCAAAAGGTTGGAAAACACTGGTCTAGCATATACCCTAGACAGTTATCACCATAAAGTTAGCATCTAATGTACTACATACATTTCCTTTGCTGTTATGCATTACTTATGTAGTAGATATAAGGTTAAGTTTACCATTAAATCCATGTAGCCTCAACAGAGTGAAGGGTGTCATTGAGAGATGTCCTCTCTGGTGTCAATAGTAAGAGTCTCCTTTGAGAGCATATAATTAGAGGTGAAACAGTGTCACAAGTGTCGAAGTATGGGCCACATGATAATAGAAGAAGCACTTACTATGAGCAGTTAAAGGTGAAAAGTTATTGGTCATATCTTTTGGTTAGTGCTGCATAAGGGAAATTAATTAATTACATCAGATTTAATGAGAAGCACCAAGGAAAGTAGATTGCGGGTTGACAGAAACTTTTCTATTTTCTATTTCTTAGCTTGGTAGAACTTTGTATTTGTACTTGGAATATTTAGAATTTTTATTAATTCTCTTTTCTGCAGTGTGTATTTGCATATGCTTACACACACACACACACACACTTTATTTTCTTCTTTTTTATCACCTATTAATACGTTTGGCAGTGTAACATGAACATGAACACTGGGGTGTATCTCTCGCAACAATACAAGAATCCATATGCAAATCTAACTAAGTGGGACAGACAGGTAGAGCACAATACAGCCCAAGTATAGTTGATGAGAAGTGACAAGAGCTGGTTTAACTGAGCTTGTGGAAATAATGTCACTGACATAAATGACATGACCACACAGGTTGATTGTTATCTGCCATGGAATATGGGTGGTAACAATAAAGACAAAAAAGTCTTATTTTGCTTTGTTTTTTACTACTTGAAGGGATTTGTGTATCACTGCAATTCTTAAAAGAAACATTGAGGCACACTCCCAAGTCAGAATAATCATATGTCTAACTCCCAAAAGCATTTTAAATTTATGGACTATAGGTTCATTTTATCCTTAAGACATATTTGGAGCCCGGAGCCTGAGCCCTGTGTCACTACACAAAGAAAAGAGCACAAGATTTCACTGTTTTTTTTGTTTGTTTGTTTTTTTGTCCCTCCCCCCAAACTGTTAGATAAGACACTGCAGTCATTATAGTCAGTTTCTATATCATACTGATGATTTGTAACATGAGATTCAGGAAGTTAAAATGCTAATAGGGAGAACACAGGCAGCTGATGAGTCTGCAGAATAGGAAAGCTCTTGTCCTCAGTGTCTGAGTGGGAGGAAAAACAGTAGGTACTGTAAGAATATGATGCGTGGGGCATCAACAACCAGCAGCACACACAACAATTTCCAGCAGTTGAACACATTTTTTACTGGAACCTGAGAGACGGCGGGGAAAGCATGCCATTAATGATCAGTCATTAGGGTGAATTGTAGATTCTTGCCTGAATCTGTATTGGGGTTGGAACAAGACCAAATACAAAGTGTTGTGGGCACACGAGTTGCACGAGTGCAGGATTGTCCGATGAATATGGTTATAGCTGACTAATCACAGTCCGCTGGTTAACTTGCTTCAGATTGATGTTACAAAAAAACTGTAACTGAATGTGTGGAAAACTACAGTAGCAGTTGTGTCAGCTCAGCTAAACCCTGCAGCTGTTCATCTACTCTTCTACTGGCATCCACAAGTCTGCATATTGAAATTTTGCTTTGTGGCAACATTTCTTGCTTCCCTGTCAGCACATATTGGCCTAGTTTCTTGTAGCACCATCTCATACCTGGACTCAGATTTTTTTTTTATGCATAAATTTTCCTGTTACACAGTCATCACTGTTTCCATTAATATAAATGTATTACAGATAATAATAACTAATATCAAGAAAAAGAATACAGTTCTGCACAATGAAAGCAGTTATATGATGCAAACTGCACTCTGATTGCTCAAACCATCATCGTTTTAGTCAGATTTCAGGCAAATGTAATTGCATCCAAAACTTTGATCTGGATAATTTTTTTTTCTTCTCTTTAATTTAAATGTTACTTGCTCTTGTGGTGATGGCAGAAAATTATGATCAGCAAAACATGTGTTTAGCTTGCAGCTATCTAAATTGTCTTTTTTTTTTTAGAATATTATATGGTAAGTGGAGCCTTTTGCAGATAGTAAATTGATCTATCTTGTACTTTAAATCTGTCTAAGAGCATCTTTGCCAAACTCCTGTTTTCTTCACCATGTTTCACACAGATACAAGTCAACAATAGTATTACACACAATGACCTCAATGCTTGCATTGTGCAAGCTATTAAGACTTCTGAGTTTGAAGAAGTGTTGCTATGAAGAAAGGTTAATTATCTGATACACCCAAATGATCTCTTTTTTTTCACCTGAGAAAATTTATTGCATGCACTAGCCATTGTACTACTAAGATATGCTGGATATGCCTTACAAACACTGGGTCTAATGACCTGGAATTGAAGTGCTGCGAGCTGCTACCCTTTCCTCCAAAGAGAGACTTCTGGTGTGTATTGTGAAGGAAATCTTGTGTGACCGGGTCAACTCATGCAGAATGAACAGAGTCAGATGCCTTACGCAGACACGTTTAATGAATCGCGGCAGTTGCAAATAACGCACAGCAAAACAAGGTGACACATGGAAAGCCACGCTCCATTTTGGAAGCCATTCTGATAAAAGAGCCCATTTATACATAAACAAACCCTTGATATGTATTGCACGTTCCTCTTCATGCATCTCTCTCTGAATACAAGACATGATGTACATAGCGGGTCTAAAAGGAAGAGTAGACATGCTAACCATGCATGCTCTTTTTTCAGTAGCTTGTAAAAGAGGAGCTCTGGAGATACTTGGTGTCTCCAAACACACTGATAGACACTGAGCTGTTTGTTTGTTTGTCTTTTACCAGTGTTGTGCCACCATTTGGTGAACTCATCTAGGCACCTCTTTAAAAGGACCTTTGCAGCCCCAATTAATTGAAGGGCAACCCCACCAAAGGAAAAGTTCTTCCAAAGGTATAAAGAGACAGGTGAACTTTATTGCTTTAACAGACAGTTCACCAGGTTTGAAGTCTTCTCTTGAACATGATGGAACTAGTGGACACGTGCTGTAGTGCTCAAAATAGCAAAAATAAATAAACCAACAACAAAAAAAGGCACAAGCCATCTTTATTTCAAGAAATATATATATGAGAATAGCATCTCAGGCATTCCTTAGTACTCTTTTCAAAGCCTGTATGTAGGTCTACAGGGTGACACTTTTGTTTGTAAGAACTAGAACTGGTGTATGTAAACTTCATTGCTCTGATGTAGACAGCATTCTGAAAACATTTTGAAGTCACAACGCATTGTGGTTTCGTCAAATATTAAGATTTGTCCTTAAAAACTTCCTCCCTTATTTGCATGCACCGCAGCACATTCTATTCCCCACTGTGGTGTTAATGCATTTCCATGTGCTGGCTAGAAGCGGTGTGGTGTTTTGATGTGTCACAACGAATACTTTGGCTCATTACAAAGAGGATAACCTTATGGTTATTATCTAGGTTTTCTTCTGTTTAATTGATGCTTTGAAGTAGCACATGAAAGTAGTTCTCTGCTGTTGCCTGCGCGCGTGCGTGTGTGTGCGTGTGTGTGTCATAAGGAGAAAGACAGAGAGTTTGTGTTCCGTGGTTCTTGAGTTCATTCTGTGCTCAGCTCCACTTTCAGTAGTCTTCAATCTTCAGTGCAGACAAAACACAGTGATTACAGCTGTGGGTGTGCAGCCCCTAGGATTTCTCTACAGCAAACCATACAGCTGATCTACTGCCAAGTCAAAACACTCTGTGTTTTCTGTGTGAAAGACCCAGCAAGAGACCACCTATATCACACAGTTTTCTGTCAACACAACTGACCAACTTCCTTTTTCTCTAAGTTATCCTCTATTCATACTGTAGGTGGTCGTTTAAACACTGTCTATTAAAATGTATTACTCATTAAGTTTTCAAATATTTTTTATGTCCTTTGTTTTTTCTGAAAAGTTATTAGTAAGCTTTTCAGGCCCTTTTTTAAAGGGCTGTGCAAATGTAGGATATTATTTCAGATTAATGTCCAATATATTGATCAGAATCATCAAAGTAATTAGAAAAAGAGAGTTATTTTAGAAATTTTAGAAATTTGCTACAAAATATCTTTGCTGGGGTAAGATGATAGATTAAATGAAGTTCAGACTTATAGTTGATGATCAGCAAAGACCCTGTCTTTGTTTGTTCTGCTGTTTACAACTCAGGCCCTAACTTGGTTCAGATGCCTTGCTGCCTCGTTTTAAGCTTCAGAGTTACTTACCATAAAGAGAAACTAATGATATTTGTTAAGCTGAATGTCTCTTGACTTTGTTGTTAGATACTGGTTTAATGGGTTAATTTTAGTAATTTGGTTTGTTGCCTAAAAATAAATGCTTGTAGTGAAAGACTGTTGTACTTTGCTGTATTTATTAGAAACATAAAGTTCAGTGGAGAGTACAACAATGTCATTCAGCTTAGAAGCAATTTTAAGAGTTTATTTAGCAAAGTGTTAATTGATATCGTTACTGAATGATCCGTTGAAGATCACTGATTTGACTGTATATATTGTTCTGAATGTGTTTATCCACATTTACCAGTGGCTGCCTGGTTGGTTAAGAAAACAAGGTAAAACCTGAGCTGAAGCGATAACCTGAGCGACCTTTCTCTTTAAGGAATGTGCCCTTGTGGGTTGTGGGTGTGATGTAGGTCCTGAAATGTTGTTCACATATTTACTACTGCCCCTGTCTATTTTCAAATGCATTTTCTAACTAAATAAAGGCAGCCAAAGATCAAGCTGTTAAGTTTACTCATAGCAAATTCTAAAGTATTGTTTTCATAGCCCACCTTTTGCTATAATCTGTCAGTACCACTACTTAGTACTAACCACAGTCTTTGATAGTTTGAGTCAAAGAGTCTGGGGATATTCTTTGATGTTGCCTACAGCAGCAGCATCAATATTCAGGTTGCAGGTTGTTTTTGGATGTGAGCATTTTTTTTTATTATCTATGCTGGTATTTTATTGTTGAGAGAAAAGAAAAAACACGTAAGAGACTTTGTTCATATTCTTTAGCAAATCAAGGTTATGTATAATTTATAGACTCCACAAAAAATAAACCTCACATGCATAAAAAGTAGTAACAAAAACCGCCATGCTCAATTGACCAGTAGCTTTCTATTGCTGACTGTGAAAGTAACTTGTATAATTTTGGGGTGCTCTGTCTTGTTAAAGTGAAGGTGGAGAACCAAATAAAATTACACAAATGGAGATCATAGGTGTTGAAACCACAGGCAGAGGTGGTAATAGTATAAGACATTCTGCACTCAAGTTGAAGTTCTGATACTTGTGTTAAAAAATACTCTAAATGGGTCAACGTCTTTACTCAAGTGAAAGTGAAGAAGCACCAGTTCTGAAATGGAATTGGTGTAAAAGTAACAACTCTTCCAGGAGCTATTTTTTGTACACTGCCAACAGAACCGCCGCTGTCATATCAATAGGCTTTATTTCAAAATTCTAATTCTAATTAATTCACACAGCTTAAACATCTGTTATGTAGAACGGAAGCAGAGAAAAACAAATGGAATATAAAATAACATGAAGAAAAGTTCTTCTATTTGCTTTTGCCTACATGAGTGACTTTACCTCCACACCTACCCAGGAATATTAATAGTCAAGGGTCAAAAGTGTGATTTGACAGGTTGGTTGTACAGTGGTCGTTTATTGCAGGAGTTACGTTCTAAAAATAACCTGTAATAGGTGAAATCCGCGAAGTAGCCAACTTTATTTTTTTGTAATTATTATAGATGTTTTAAGGCTGTGAAACCCCTCACTACACACTTTACACACTTTTCTCAGAGAGAGGCGGTTGCCTTTGACGGTATAAAACATTTCGTTGACATTGTTGTGATAGTTGAGGAGAAAACTTACAAACATACAGTACAGCACTTCAGAGTCACACTGCTAGCGATTGAAGATTTAGGTAAATTTGACAAGCTGAACGTGCTCTGTACCGTATAGGAGACACGGCGTGAGATTGATTGACAATGGTCTACAGCCAATCAGGATGCAGAACACAATCCGCTGTATGTATGTACGTAAAACCAAAACAAACAAAAAAGAACATGCAAAATTGCACACAAAAAACAGCAAGACCGCAAAAGGTGAACCCCGTTATAGCGAGGGACCACTGTACTGTAGTAATGTGGGGAAAAGAGTCACTTTAAAAAAATCAGTCATTTCTACAAAAAAAGAATTTCTATGGTTGTGATTTTAAGCTTCAGTATGAGCTTCATGTAGAAGCTGCAGATGACCTTTGCTGCTGCCTCACTGAGATTCATTTTTCTTTGTGGATTTAGCAAACTTAATTCAGTGGTGAAGTTAACAGTGATCAACATCACTGTTAACTTCACCACAGTCAACTCTAAATGTCTATTCTAAAATGACTGTCTAAAAATAATCTCTCTTTTTCCTCTCCTGTCATCTCCTTCCTACATCCCTGAGTGGTTATCACTCATTCTTTTCTCTCCCTGGGAAATAAAGCAACCGTGTACCTCTAGTTAGCTGAAACACTGTATGACAAACTGCGCAGAAACAGTTTGTGTGTCTGTGATTTGTTGAGTAGTTAGAAATGCTACATTTGAAATCACCTGCCACTTTAAAAATGCTACTTCCTTTTTGCTCATTCCCCTTCTGTTGCTTTGACGAAAGTGTTGCAACCAACCAAACACTGGCCACAGTTCATCATTAAGCCCTGAGTGTAGTGCTATAAATGACGCTTAAATTATATTTTTTGCCTATTTCAGTTTGCTCTGTGTGATAAGCACCAATAATGGATACACCAATAGGATTGTTATTGTTATTGTTCCACTCATTTAGGTTCAAACCAGTTTGAGGTGCACAGTGACATGAAAAAAAAATCCAACTCAATTCACATGCATTAAACCTAAAGTAACAAGCCTATTTTCAAAATATCAGGAGTAGAAAGTGGAGATATTTGTCTTAAAATGTGTGCAGTTAAATTCAAAGTTGACAGAAAAATAAATACTAAAGTACAAATCTGAAATTCTACTTATGTACAGTAAAAAGTATTTGTTACTGTACATAAGTAGAATTTGTTACATAGCAGTAACTGTTTCATATCAGTAACTTTGTTACTTCCCACCTCTAAACAGCTTCACTTTCTTACTCGCCTGCTTATTTTAGGATTGCTTTAAATCGGTATGTCATCAGGCCACATCATGAAATTATTGAAGATGCATTACTCCTGTATGTACCGGCTCACTCCTGGTGGCCGATTGGCGGGGCTGGGCGCCTGTGGCCCGGCTGGGCTCCTTCCGGGGGGTGGGATGCCCTCTGGCCTCTGGGCCTGAAGCTCGGTCCTCTCTGGCACAGCTGGCTGCCGGCAGAACCCGCGGGCACGCCACTGCAACCCCCTCTGGCCTCTGCTCCGTAGCTGCGGGGTAACCTTTCGTTTGGGGCTCTACTCAGCTCTTCCCAGGAGGGTGGCACGGTCCCCCCCCCCTCGAGTCCTTGTACTCTGGGGCCTCTGGATATCTGGGGCCTGGATCTCCTCCATACCTGCTTCATACCCTGGTGGACGGGGCTATGGCTCCCCACACTCCCTAGCAGATCGTTACATGGAGAAACCTTTGGAATACAAGCATGCTGATCCACACAGGTATGCACACAGGTGTACACACGGGTGTTCACAGACGCGGACTACACCTTTCTTGGCTGCTGCCTCAAAGCACATTGTACGCTGTCTATCTTGCGTGCTGCACAATATCGTTTAATATTTAGTATCTACAGTTATCTACTGCTAGCTAGTTTATTGTGATGGTGCTGTTTTTTTATGATGTTGCTCTTTGTTGTTTGCTTTCTCTTCTGTTTTTTTTTTCTCCATACAGGTGATCCAGCTGTTTTGTTTGTTTTTTTTCCTTCTTCCCCCCTTTCTCACCGTCTCTTCTCCCCTTTGGTTTTCTTTCTCTCCCTCTCTTTCTTTCATTCTTTCTTCCTGTCCTATCCCCCAGTCATGTCTGTCCCGTTTGTAGCAACCGAAAATAAAATAAATTCATAATTATAATAAAGGTCAATCAAATGGACCAATATGGCAAGGCCACGATGATCCACTTGGTAAAATAAATCCGCTTGGCATCTTTCTTGGCCTTAAGACAACAATTCTGATGGCTAAAGATCCAAACGGGACAAAAAAAAAGAAAAAAAAAGAAAAAAAAGAAGATGCATTACTCTTATTGAAGATGCATTACTATTACTTATTGTGAGTCATAAAGGAAGTTTTTTTGTTGTTGTTTTTTTACGTAACTAAATATAACTAAAGTAGCTAAATTGCTTGAAGAGATCAGCAAAATCACAAACATATAAAATACTGTGCAAATGTCTTGAGCCACCCCTCCTTTCTTTATATTTTCCTTGTATTTTTACTTCCAAGGAAACACATTTTTTTAAAGTGACCTTGAGCAGAGGGTCTCTCCGCTTTCTGGAAGTCTTTCATTTTAGGTGCCCGGTGCCTGACTGTTTTCAGAGAAATGTGAATCTACTATCTACAGCAGATGAGCAGCATCTAAAAGTCATATCATTAAGAAATAGGACAAAAATACGGTGAAGATCTGACACAGGACTTGGATCTGGCCCAATCGATTGATCCATATACTGTTTGCTGAAGCCTCATCATAAATGGTCTCATTTGAAGAATGGCAGTCAAGACCCATTCTTAAAGAAGGGAAATGGAGAAAAGCTGACTGAAGTTTTTATTTTAAATTGTCATCACTATGTATAAAGTATGTCTTGAGGAAAAATACAACAGTATGTATCTACAGCCATCTGAATAACACGGTGGAAGCTCTGCTCAAGCTCTTTTTGGATCTATAATATCATCTGGAAAGTGTCTCATTGGTTATGGCTTTTTTTTTTCCTACAGCAGGTAATAAACACACTGCCATTGCAGCAAAAGAATACCTGGATAGAAAAAAACCCCAAAACATTAGTCATGGATTGGTGAGCGTTCAGATCTCAGCCTTATTCCAGCAGTCTGGGACTTTTGGGGCTATTTTGCTGCTAAATAAGCGCTTTCATGGAAGTTTACATGAATATGTTTACCTAAAGCAAATGACATATGTTTTCAATTTCTAATTAAAAAAATCTGAATAAAATTGCCCTTACCTTACAGAAGTATAAAACTGTGCTTTATATCCAGGTTACCAACTAAGAGCACTGGATTCTGGATCAGCTGTATGCTAAGTTTTAACTTATTATAAAAGTGTTAATTCTATCAGGGATGATTATAAAGACAACAAGGGGTATCCTAGGATAGCTACAGTGGCAAGCCAATAATGTTTTAACCTTAATGGCTGTGCTCTGCACTGTGTTGCCAGTAACAGATGAGGAATCGGAATACAGCAAGCTGCCAAGGGCCTTCATCTAAAATTACTCAGCCCACAGCCCCAGCTCAAATCCCATCTCACCTTTTCCATAATAACACCTCTAAATTCCCTGACTGGTCTCCTTACAAATTACCGTTTGTTTATTAGCTTTAAATTGGCTGGTATGCTCTTGATGCTGGTTAGATACAATTAAAAAATATATAGAGATGAGTGCACAAACACTGAACCGTTTGTGTGCAAGAGCCAAGTGGTACATTGTTAAGCCTCCCACCCTTTCAAGTCCTTTCTCTCCATTTTATCAGGTAGCAACTCATAAATTTAGGCTGTAAAATGTGTCAGTGGCACTTATAATGCAATGCCCTCTGTAATAACTTATCAGCAGGCCTGGGTTTTTTTTTGTGTGTGTAATTGGATTGCGTGTGTGTGTGTGTGTGTTTGTGCAGTTCTTAGAGGTACAACCACCAGCAGCAGAGTGGAGCAGTATTGATTGGGAATATTTTGAATGTGCTAACAGAACAGTGGGAGAATGAGAGATACAAGAAAAATGAATGAGAGAAGCATCATCCCACCATCACTTTACCTGTGGGCATCCTTTACCAACATACAGTTTCTCCTTAAAAATAGACAGACTGGGACCGAAACCAAACAGTTTAAATCATAGATTGTACCATCTGGATTCCCTCCTATCTCTCTGATTTTCTAATTTATATAACTGAATCTCTTTTGCTTGGTGCTGTGTAGCTGGATGGAACACCTCAGGCCTTTCTTCCTGATCCTTAAACAATGAAGAACGGTCAGTTTTTTTAAATGAATGCAACCTATATCAAACTTGCAAGGGATTTCTATAATTGCTATAAACTATGTTTTTATCCTCTTGCATACATGTTTCTTTAAGTCTTTTCTTGTGAAACTAAATCAAATGACTGCAACTTCTTACATTTGCGTTTGCCTTTTGCATTATAAATGGCAGATTTACATACTTTCCCTTTTGTATGAATGTGGATGCCAGTTTATATTGAGTTTGAGCTGAAAATATTTAGTTTGCTGGTCTTACACAGTCTAACTGCTGAATACAGCTGTGTTTTAATGTGATTGCCAGTTGTTGAGCCATGTGGGGACTGGTTCTTCTGTCAGCTCAGCTTACTCACAGGCACACTTCTTGTGCACAGAGCATCAATATCTTATCCTACCTACAGAAAAGTGCAGTGTGTACTTTACAGTACACACATAAGCAGTAAGTCAGGTCAATTTGTCTTGCTCCCAAAGTCACGGGAATCTAACTGAAGCCAAATGCATCATACGATTGCAAAGTATAAATTAGAGTATTTGTTTACACACCTGTCACCATTCATCCTAGCTATTGTAAATCAGCTACAGTGCTGACATCTGTTTATTCCCCTCTCACTTCTTCTTTTCTTTTGCTTTTAAACTAACACTGACAAGTGTACCCTGACCTATTAAAGGTCACTTTTCTCACAACTGGTGCTCCCTCACATTGAAAGAGTGAAGGACTGTCTTTATTGATCTGTGTCTGTATAACGGTATTCTAGAAAAGCAACACTTAACCTTATATTGTCAGTTAGGATTGCTACGTGATATAGTATACTGTTATTACATTTTAAAGCTACCCTGTAAACATATAGAGCAGGTACATGCATCTATGTTGACGAAAATTTTCAAGTGGAAGAATATTTTAAAGTCATTGTTTGGCTACTCAGCTAATGAGTTAGATTCCATACACTGTTCTCTTCAGCTTTCTTTGCACTGTCGTAGCTTTCTTGTAGTTTATGACCAGACAGACCCAGTAAATCCTTTACCTATTTTTCCTCTTCTTTCCGGAAGCAACAACAACTCCTTTTGGGTTTGCAACAGCAAATCATCTTTGTCTATCTCACCCTATTGACAGCATCCTCATCTGTCACACCAACTGTCTGCACACATAAATCTTCTCTGTGATCTTTCTGTTTTCCTCCTCCCTGGCACCTCCATATCCAACAACCTTTGTCCGATATACCCACACTAACCCTCATCTGCATGAGTTCAGACCATTTCAACCTTGCCTCCCTAACTTTTTCTCCAAACTACTCAAGTTGCGCTTTCCTTCTAATATATTCATTTCTAATCTTGTGCATTCTGGTCACTCCCAGTGAAAATCTTAACATCCTTAACTCTGCCGTCTCCAGTTTGGCCTCTAGTCTTTTTGTTAGTACCACCATCTGAACCGCTGAATTGAACAGTCACGTCATCTCCATTCACTCCAATGAATCTTTTTGTCTTTTACAGCAATGGCAGATCATAGAGCCTCCCAATAGTTCTGGAAGTTAGTAACATACACTAGATGTGCCATAGAGATATATCCAAACAGCTGGAGGAGAGGAGGGAGCGTGAGACCGAACATTTGGAGAGACTAATGGAGGGAGTGGAGGAACTATAGCTGAACTTAAATGAGAGTCACATTTTGCCTTAAACTTTTCATTTTGTTGAACCTCAGTGGCCAGCATGGACCTTTCTTCATCATGGCTAATTCTGAGTCTGTCTACTAAACATTTTAAAAGTACATGCACACATTTTATTCCTTTCACCACCAACACCGGTGGCTTGCAAGTATGCTTGAACTGCAGCTGAACTTTAGCCAGAATATATTGAAATGTGTCTTTGTCTATTTTATTAAATATTCTTCTTTTTACTTTTGATTTTTACAGCTGTTAGATTGCTATATTCTTTATTTATTTACAAAGAAGTAGAGCAGGGCGATATGGCCAAAAATATTTATCACGATATATATTTGAAAATTTGCGATAACGATATAACTGACGATATAATTGATGCAAGACAAAATACAACTCCACAACATTACTAGTGCAAAAAGACAACCTTCCTTTTATTTTCACTTAAACAAGAAGCTGGTTTTTATGTACATTAAAGCTATATAAAAATTTAACAGTGCGAATGCAAATTCCTTGCTGAAAGTTTAACCAAAAGGCATTTCCAGTAGAAATGGGCTGACATATCCTGAGCATAACCATGTATAATATCCACTGAAGTTAAAAAGAGGTGCTTTGCAACATTAAACTGCAGTGTGCAGTACGTATTTTTCGGACCATAAGGTGCACGGGATTATAAGGCACATTAAGCGAAACAAAGCAGTCAGATAAATCAAACTTTATTAAACTCATTCTTCTTGCTTCCTCCACTTCTGTACCATTGATTCATTAATGTTGAATTCTCTGGCAGCTGCTCTATTCCCATGTTGTTGCAGTATATTAATGACTAACCTCGTATTGTGGATGGATTATCTCAGTTGTTCTCCTGACTGAAGTTTGGTCCGTTTACAGCATCCTGCCATGCGACTGCATTTGTCTCTAACTATCAGGCACGTTAACTTTTATAAGTGGAAAAGTGTTAGTGTTCGTCCTCCAGCTTCACTGTTTATGTCATGCTAACATAGCTGTGTCGCTAGCGATCACGTAGCACATCATTATATAGCAGCTAGCCCAACTTCAGTAACCCTACAAACGTCACTGCTGTTTAGTTTCCCGTCTTCATTTATGTTGGAAGTGATAGCAGAGCTGTACGTTTGAATTTATTCAGAAATCTCTCAGTCAGAACATGCTATATCATGCTTGGGTAACTAGCGAAACTAGCGAGCTAACTTCCGCTAGCTTCCTGCTAACTTCTAACTCCGTTAAATGTAATAAATTTTGTTTTCATGGATGCCTGGAAGTTAAACTTCATAGTTACACCTGGTAAAGCAGCAATGCTGATCGTTTTATTAAAGATGAAAGAATTTAGACAGTTTTTAAACTCTCAGTGATGCTGCAGTGTTCGTTTGACCTGAAGGTACGGAGTTTAGGACCCAGATTACTCCCAGATTTAAGAGCATCTTAGGCTACGTTCACACTGCAGGCGAAAGCGCATCAAATCCGATTTTTTTGACCCTATGCGACCCATATCCGATCATGCTATGACAGTGTGAACGGCGCAAATCCGATATTTTCAAATCCGATCTGGGTCACTTTCGTATGTGGTACTGAATCCGATACATATCCGATGTTTTAGAAAGCGACTGCTGTTTGAACGGTCAAGTGGCATTAAATCCGCCTTTTACGTCACCGACACAAGACTGAAGCCAATTATCAGCGCCAGAGAAGACATCGCGAACGCTTCCTAGCCATCCAGTGTAGATGTCAGTGAAACTGTTGGGAAGACAACGTAAACATTTTATTTGTACTGTATAATCTGCAGATTCTGACAGAAATCTGCAGCTATCCTTTGAAGCACCGCTCCTCTCTTAAACAGCAATAAGGATCATTATTAGGTTATTTACATTATTATGTAAATAACAAAATAACTTAAAGCAAAAATTGGGAAACGTAAAGTCCGAAGTCTTTATATTAACGGCCATCAGTCAAACAATACTGTTTGTTCTTGGTCTAAACAGAGCGCGTTGTGTGTGACATCTTCTTTTGCGCATGCGGGCCGCTTTGAGCGTTCACACTAGAGCGCGTTTGCTGTCGCATTTTATTTGTAGTGTGAACGAGGAGACAAAAAAATTGGATTTGATCAAAAAATCGGAATTGAGCATTAAGACCTGCAGTGTGAACGTAGCCTAAGTCCGACAAATACGACAATAACGACGGCCGCTTGCATGTTCTGCAAAAAAAATGTGCTTTGTCGTGTATCTGACGGACAAACGCCAAACCAGTTCCACATCACTGAAGTTGCACCATTTTTACAAACCAATTCTGGTTCATTTGTTTCACTCAACAATCGGCCATGTGCGTATGAAAACAAAGGCACTGCGCATGCGCGTTTTACTCCCATTCTATCGCGATATTTCATTTTCCTATCGTTTCCTAACATTATACCGGTATTACCGTGAACGGTATAATATGGCCCAGCCCTACAAAGAAGCATACTTTTAATTTGATTCAACTGCACAAACGCATTGCTTGTAGACCTAATAGATATGTTTTCCTTGCTTCCATTTCATTCCATAGTAGTTCCATTTTGTCTGAAAAAAAATTCAAAATTTATTATTTTACTTCTATTATTCATAATTACAGCAACACACTGTATTATTGCAATCAAAAGGCAAAGTCTAAGTATCAAATAAACATAAATAGTCCCCTGCTGAGTAGTCACATGTGTTTTTTAATTATTTACACCTATTAGTAATGCTGATATGTTAATTTAAACTTAATCAGCTATATCACCTACATTATAATAATCAAATGGGGTTTTTGTTTCATTTTACTTGTTTTTTCAGCTGCATGCAATTTTATTTTTTCTTTCCTGAAAAATTCCTCAGAAATAGTTCTTTGATAATAAAGGTTGCCAACCCCTAGTGTAGTACATCTAGTTATTTGCCTAGCATTTAGGCTCTGTTGTCTTCTCATGATAAAAGTTTCATTGCTTTCATCCACTATTAGTTCAAGCACTCTAGAAAATCAGACTCCGCCCACAAATGATGGTCTTCTTCTACTTAGCTGTAGATTTTTTTGACATAACCGCATAGACTCTTTTAGTAATTAAGTAGCTATTACAACTGCCAGTTGAAGATCTAAATTAATGCACTGTAGGTCTTGTTATTCTAATTGGGTTTTTATGGTCCGCTTAATGGGTATTTTGTCACACTGGATGCATGGAGGTTTCACTGTGGTCATTTGGTGGTCTTTGAGGTCCTCCCTCTGAGACATCCCAGGCACATGGAAGGTTGGGGAGGTTTCCTGGTACGGTTGTTTGGTGCAGTTTTGTGTGGGGTTAGGTGTCTTTGTTATGTGTAGTCCTACTTCAGACTTTTCTCAAATGCAAGATATACTGTAGGGTGGAGAGGTCCTAAATACCATTCCCTCAAAAAGTGTATTACTGCAAATTGGAAAAATAGTTTTCTTTACCTGGTGCTTGTGCCAAAGGTTAACCAAATGCAAAGGACACTGAAAAAGTCTGTAAGTAAAGAATCCTGGTAATGTCAGGAGTACTGCAGTTTAGTTCAGTCTTATTGCTTCCTTAATCTTTCACTTTCATTTCCAGAAGCAGAAATGTGTCACTATTTTTGCTAGTGTGGAAGTCTTTTATTCTCTTGTATTGTTTAGTGTATCGTAGCATTCTTCCAGGGTGTGATGTGCCATCGTCCCTTGAAGAAGATTATTAGCTTTTACTGTTCAGATTGAACTCATCACCTCACCTCCCTGCTTTCCAGTATCTGCTCATCTCACTAATCATTCTCACTCCAGGACTGTCTGTTCTCTATAAAACCACTGTGCACGCGCGCACATGTGAGTGTGCTCTTTGCTAATCACACTGTCTCCCTTATTCTCCCTTTTCCCTTTAAACCTTCTTAACACCAAATCACCTCACTTCAGCGTATAAATGTGGTACCTAACTTTCTTTTTCTCTCACAGTTGTTTTGTTTATGGCTACTGTTTCTTTCTTTTCTTTGTTTATCTACTAGTCTTATTTTTATTCTCTGCCTGACCTTTTTCTGTAAACTTTCTCTGCCAGGAATATATTTTTCTTATTATCATGTATAAATTAACATTTTAATGAAAACGAATCACTGTTTCAACTCTCTTAATCTCACACATTTTTATTAAATTTCCTACGCACTTACCTAAAGATATATATATGTATTAGTGTGTGTGTGTGTCTTTGTGAAGAAACGATAAGGAATAATACTTTGAAAAAGTATTGTATTCTTTCAAAGTCTTGAAAAAAAGGGAAAATGAATGTTTGATACTGATATTTGGTGATTTAAAAATCTGACTTTTAGACATATAAAATATAAACAGCCTTCCCAACATTTGTCATGTGAAGTTACGTCCCGAGTCTTTGCTAAAATGATATGACAGTGCAGTTTAAAAATAACCTTGTTTTTTTGTCACAACAAGTTGTGGATTACTCATTTACCATCAGCCCTGGCCCAGCTTGGATCAGCTGATAGTTCTGTTTCTGGCGTTCCAAACACATGTTGCCAAGAAGGGAGCTGCAGAATGCCCTCGAGTGTAGAAACTATGCAATGTGAAAACTCATACCATTGTCGAAGGGTGTTTCTGTCATGGATGAGAATTTTCCAGACTAAAAAAGCGGATTGAAACAGAACAAGTCAAATTCAAAGCAGGCTGCAATCCGATTGAACGTGGGTTTTTGTGATGGAGAGTGGGAGGGCAGGTGAGAATCAAGACAGAGCAATTTACCAGCGAGGAGCAGGTGTTTGTGTTGACATGACTAATCTTATCTGGCTGTGAACTGAAAGTTCCATGAGGTAAAGCAGGTAGTTTTCACAGACAGGATGACTAGTCCTTGAACAAGACACTAAGGAGGACACAGAAGCACAGTAAACAATGATCCAGCAGAATGATTCATGAGCTAGCACAAAAGTGCACAGCTGACTCTAAATACGTAGACTTAGATGAGTGGATGGCTTGCGGGTGTGCAGGAACAAGCTCGGGAAACATTGATAAGAGAGGTGCCGAGCTGTGAACTGATCACCACCTGGTGCTGAGTTGGATAAAGTGGCAGGTAAAGATGCTGGACAGACCTGGTGTACCCAAGCATATAGTTAGGCAGCACTGATCCACAAAATCTTAAATTCCCCCTCAAACAGAGCTTTGATTACGTTCCAAGGAAGACTTGGCACATTGAGTCCAACTGGACCATTTTCTATGTTCTATCTGTTTTACCTGTCATGCATGTATTTCTGTAACCAGATGGTGGACACCAGAGGTGAAGAGAGCTCTCAGGCTCCCTTTATGAACCTGTGGGACTCTTGAGATGCTGAGAAGTACCGGCAGCCCAAATGTTGTTTAGCTCTGGCAGTGGCTAATGCAAAAACGTAGGAGTTTAGTGACACCATGGAACAAGGACAAGGATGACGACTTGCCTCGCTCTGGGGGTCATGTCACTGATATAGTAAACACATGCTCAGTGTCAAGGCCCCTGGGGTGCATGAAAATTGCCTAAGGTTCTGGCTGTCCTGACTGACACATTGCTGCAACATAGCATGGACACTGGTGTGGTATCTCTGGATAGCGATTAGGGTTGTGGTTTCCCTGTTTAAGAGTTAAGGGGATTGGAGGGTGGGGACTGGGGGATCACATTCCTCGGCCATTCTGGGAATGTCTATGGCAGGGTACTGGAGAGGAGAGTTCAACCATTAGTTTAACCTCGGATTCAGTAGGGAGTTTTTGTCCTGGTTGTTGAACACTGGACCAGCTCTTCATCTTCTCAAGGATACAGTATTTGAGGGTATGTGGGACTTGCACATCCAGTTTGTGTTTTGTATAGTTGGATAAGGGATGCAATCCATGTCCCTCGGGTTATTCTGTGGAAGGTGCTTTGAAGTACGGGGTGTCTGGCCAGAAGTTATGGGCCATTTGGTTCCTGTAGAACTGTAACATTAGCTTGGTTCATTGCGGCAGTAAGTCATACTCACTCATGGTGGGTGTTGAACTCTGGCAGGACAGATGGACAGACAATCAGATGGATGAATGGATAAGTAGATGGATGGCACTAATTTGCAAAGATCTGTTTGTAAACTTGCACAAGGCACAGGTACAATTCAGTTATATCTGGCGTCTTTAACTAATTTCTTTGTATGCACATGTATTACTTGTGCTTTTATAAATTTCTTGGACCTTTGTTGTTTCTTTTTTATTAGAAAATTTAGAAGTTAAAATTTTTATAAGCTTTCTGTGAAGGGCAACTGCTAAAATAATAATTTAATTGTCCAGTAATTTAAATGGGAACTGATGTGTTTAGTTTTACTGTGCCTGTGACAATAAAACTTTTTAAACTTGACCTTAATACATAAAAAATTGGCCAAAAAAACGTCTTGTTGAGAGTAAAATTAGTGTACTATTTGTGTGCTCTTTTTTTTTTTATAGCAAAACAGATGGAGGGAAAACAGATCATGCCAACTGAGGATGTGACAAAGAGAGGCGTCGGAAATTATGTAATGGACTTGGGGACTGTGAAATGGGTGGTAAAAGTAAGATTGGTCTACCCGAGTAATTGAAATTTGTTGTACAGTCATGCTGGAGTTTAGTTACAGTGCCGGGTGCTGACGTTTTTATGGGACTTGATTTTGAAGGCATTACCGCTGAGGGAGAGAAAAGCAAGATGAAAACAGGAAAAAGTGAACTGACAAAAGAAGAAGTGTAGTGGAAAAGGAGGAGAAGCAGTGAAATAGAAAATGCCAAGGGCCAGATTTTCAAAGACTTGTGCACCTTGTTTCAGACATATTGTTGTGTGTGTTATTTATCAAATCTGTGCCTTAGCCTGGAAGCACTATTTAACTGTCATTTGGATTGCACACGTACTTTGCCTGTCAGCACACCTTTTTGCGATCAGTGCAATGTCACTGCATCCTTAATGGTATGAATAGCTATTTCAGTTTAAACCATGAAAATCCATATTAACTGAGGGAAAAATTGATATTTCACTTTAAATACTAAGCTCAATAAAATGTATGCATGTCTGAACCTCTTAACAGTTTGTATTTATGAAATAATGAAGAAGGTTTTGACGGGCAAACAGAACCTGCTCCGCTTTCTTTTAAAATTCCACTGATAGCAGACAAAAGGTGCAAAGGAATTATACTTCACAAAGGGTCGGGTTAAAAGGGCAATAAATGAAAGCACTATCTGACCACTTTATAATACCAAACAAAGAGAGTTCAGAGAGTTCAGAGAGTTGTGACTGTGCAGTTATTAAACTTGAAATTCATTTTGATGTTCACTGAGCTGCTAATGCAGTGTGAAAATCCCTGTCTCTTGATTATTCGTTTACATTTTAGTGACAGTCCCTTTGTAACCAGTATTTCCTTTTATCCACTGATTTTGCTTCTTTCTATCTGTTTTTCATCACAGTTGTGTGTATTTCTCCCAGTTTCAAAAAACTGTATAAACCTCACATGAATAACAGTGAAATTGCAGTCCTAATCTTTTTTTTTGCCATTAATGAACATTGCTAAGTCAGATCTACTATAGGGAACACTAATAGAGGATAATTTGAAACTCCAAGTCCCATCCCAATCTGACAGAAATTACAAGTAAAGATTCTGAACCAGTATGGTGCAAACTGGTTCTGTAAAGGGTCCATTATTAATCAAACAGTCAATTTGATAGATTTCACAGTGTGAGGCAATTGATATTTTTATGAAGAAGCACTTTTTTTCCTTTTTTCAAAGTTACTCAACGTCCAAATCAAATCTGAAAACTGCAGGAAGCACATTCATTCTTCTAGTGATTACTTCAAGTGGCATTCAAAGTTGAGATGGGAACAGCAGGAGATTAGTGGAGACCTGAAGCACCTTTACATAATCTGAACTTTCTTTCTAACTAAAGGACACTGAGACATTTTTGACTCTGTTTGCCTTCACTGAATGACTCATTTAATGGGACATAAATGACAAAGTGCCAAAGCAGCTTTCATAGCAATAACGGTATAGGGCATTGCAGAGCCCAGGCTATGTCCTGATAGGAAAAAAAAAAAAAAAAACAATAACCGGGAATGTTTTCCGTATCTTCTGAAAGGCCAGCACTTTCTTCACCTTTCTAATATATATTGCCCTTTTTAACCATTCAACCAAGAAGGCACGCATTTTATGACCCCAGAGAGCTCAAAGATGGGACATTATGGTACCACCTATAAAAAGGAGCAATGATTTAAGCAAAGCAGGGCAGGAAGCCGCTGTCCTGCTATGCTCAGCATATTACCTCAAGACGGTCTTTACATTGAACTCCATGTGGAAAAAGAAAGAAGAAACACTCACCTTAAAATTGTGAGGGTGGATAGGACAAAGATAAGTAGAGGGGCAAAATTAAAACACAGACTCTCTTTTATTCTGCACCTGTTTTTATAATGCATTCAATCCACACCACTACATTATCCTCATTTCTTCAAAGACTATGACTTGTGGTAAGTTGATATACTTAAATACGTTAGAAAAAAACATGGCGACAATGGTTCTACTGTAGAAACTTGTACTTTACGACTTGAGCCTACAATGCATTTAGATTGAAGAACTTATGCAAGTAACACCAGTGTTTGATTAGTATTAATAAATTTAATACTAATAAACAGGACATCACTGTGTTAAAACTTACCTTTAAAGGCATTACATCCACCACAATGACACATCAACATTTCTAGTCATGAGTCAGATGCATTTTTAAAATTTGGTTGTGACTGGGACACATCTTTAAAGATTCTCCTTTATCACTGGAACAAGGTCTCTAATCTTTTATTTGCATCTCCAATAAATTTCAAATGGAAACCAAGTCATATTAAAATGTAATTAGTGTAGTGGGCAAAAAGATTCATGCATTTAATAAATGCACTAACAGAAGAGATTATATATTAAAATTTGACTTGCTTTAACCTAAGGCCCAGGAGACATACACAGGTTTTAAATAATATGCATAAATATTGCATAGAGACAGTATGTGTTACTACTTTTCAATAAATTACACTTGTTCCTCATTAGGTGTAACAGAAAAGACCTACCTGAAATACAGTACACTCCCTGTCTTTTCTTCCTCTACCACCTTTTTGGGCATGTTCTAAGACTATGCATAAATCCAGAACCAATTTTACAGCACATTGCCCTGGCTTCACCCTCCAAACAGCACCAGACTTATACTCGAATTCCAACTCAACTCTAGATTTGTTTAAGTGCATGAGACCAAAAGAATGATTACAGTTTTCAGTGTATGCTTTCTACACAGACTTGATAGACCTTTTAATCATGTCTAAATCTTTTATGATGCACGAAAATGTTCATGAGCTGTAACATAATGTTAATGAAGTGAATGAAGGAGTCTATTTCACCTGACATTGCTCAGCACTTGCCTTGAAATTCTGACTGTGTCCAATGAACAAGGAAGAAAGGATTTTTTTTAATCTACCTTATTGTAATAAGGACTTAATGACATCTATAAAAAATACTAGATTTCAAGATGATAAACAGTGTTAGATCTGTATACTTTCTTATGAGTTGCTCCTGCGCCTATTTTTTTTCTCTTTATTTGCCTGTGGTGGGTGGTGTCTACTTTGTTTTTCACTATGAAGAGTTCACCATATCTTCATAATAGTGTTAGTTTATTATCTTACTTATTTTTGCTCGCTTTTGCTTACTTTACTCTCTGAAAAAAAAAACTTACCGTCCTCCAGCTTAGTCTTAACACAATGTGACATCCCTAAATTGAGAGCATCCAAGCCCCTGATCAATTTCCTTAGCCATCAATTTTTCAGAATAACCAAGCTTTTGTACTTTATACACTGACACTTAAATTGTGACTGGAATGAATCCAATTAATTTTGTATATATATTTTGCGGTCACTTTTGTAAGGGACGTACAAGCGAGCTGTCATTTGACTTGATTTATGCGAAATGATCAATTTGTCACCATATGCTGGCCAAGAACTATTTTACTCTAAGTACCCCCTTCATCCACGTTGCACTGCATTTTCTTAATGATATACCAGGAATGAAACAATTATGAATGCTTGAATATGACTTAAAAGTCATATTCCTGTGGGGATAAAGCTTTTGTCTCTTGCAGAAAAGTAAATGCTTTTGTCATTGTGTCATTATCAGCTGTCCTCATGTATCATAAAAATAAGTGTATTGACATAATGCACTTATCCTAATTTTGTTCTTTGTCTTTGTTTTAACTCGTAGTCATCGAGTGAAACGTTTTTTCTTAGATGTGTATTTATGGTCATCACAAGCATTGATTTTCACTCTGTCCTTTATTCTTTTTGTACTCCAGGAGATTAGGAAGTGTAATCACTGTGATCCTCTGGGTAATACAAGCAAAACATATGTATAACCATGAGGAAATCTGGATCTTATTAGCATAAGATCGTTTTTATGACTAAACCTAAATGATACATGAAAGAATGTGCGTGGTACAATAATAAAGATATTTAACATAAACCGTCTACTGGACATTTTTTAATCTGGTTTGAGACTGTAGTTTGAAGCCATTTACAGATATTTTATGTTATGTTATCCTTCAGTGGTTTTACACTTTGCAAATCCCTGACTGTTATCACTGTGTGTCAGCCCTCGTGTGTGTGTGTGTGTGTGTGTGTGTGTGTGTGTGTGTGTGTGTGTGTGTGTGCGCGTGTGCGTGCGTGCGTGCGTGTGCGTGTGTGTGTGTGTATTTTGATGTTGCAGTGCCAAAACAGTAATAAACAAAGCCTCTTAACTCACAGCCCTGCTCTTGCTGTCACTCTAACTCAGAGTCAGACATGCAAATATGCACACACTTTACCTAATATGATTAGAAAATTGAGCTCCAAAGTCTTTTTAACACTTGACAACTCACCAACAGATCAAACCACGAGTGGCAGCAAAGGTGGTAAGAAGTGGAAATTTGATTAGTTAAAAATCTGTGTACTGTTGTGTCCATATTGTAAAAATATATTATGTCCTGCTCTATATACACAACACCCAAAGGTTGAATAACTGCTTGTACCCCGACTGCATTATATTTTCTATATCTGAAAAACAAACAATCAACTGAATTATGATTCTAATTAGATTTATTTTTGCCTTTGTTTGTCTTTACATTTCACCACCAGAGGCTGGAGGTGTGTTTGGTCCTCAAGGGGAATCGGGATCAGAGCCTGAAGATGACAACCAAATGAAGTTTTACACAGAGCAGCACAGAGGACGAAGGCGCAGCAAAGGTGGGAAGAAACTCAGGTGTATTATAATAAATGTCGTACATTTTTTACACATTAACTTACTCAGCAGGAGACCCTCTTAGCCACTGCGCGCTGCTGAGAAGACATTAAAGTCAAAAGGGAGTATAATACAAAAACAAATGAACGCCAGCCTTATCCCATTTGAATATAAGAGGGAATGATGGGAGAGAACATTAAAGCTGAGTCAAATGAGGCTAGTCATTTCCGGAATTGTCAGCATAGCTGGAAGTAGGAAGGGGTCATGTATGTTCCCAGTGGGGCTGGGAGTGCTGTTCCACAGCTCAATGACATTCAAAGCAGACATATGAGCTGATGTCAATGGGAGTTTTGTGATGACCTAAGCTGAGTCACATAACTTGAATGCATGATTTTCAACTTCCTCTCCCATAGTGATATGTGATAGTGAAGAGTTTGGATTTGTGTGTATATGAATTACATAGTCTGTGTATATTTATAAAGTAGCTGACAAAAATGATGAAAATCATGATGTTTTTAAACCCTGTGTCTGCAGTTCACCTAAACAACACTAGGTCAAGAGGACAATAAATCACACACCACTTTATAATCTTATTAATTTGGTTGTAAGCCCTCTGGTGTGGGAATAGGATCTAAAAGCAATTAGAAAAGCAATTTAGTTGCTTTTCCAATTGCGATTTCTATTAGAAGTATAAAAGAGAGGAAATGTACGATTTGAAAACAAACAAAACTTCTTAACTCTATAGAACTGCAGATATATAATTCATCTAAAAGCGGATTCTCCAATTAAATGTCTCTATTTTTCTGTACATTGGAGACAGCAGCTGGGTAGATTTCAGATATCAAGCATGTGCATATGGTCTTAGATAATTGCAACGTTTTTCGGAATGAAGGACAAGAACGAATTGAACGAATTGAATGAACCTACCCCTGTAATTGGCTCTGTAGCCTTCTGTCACTTCATTTCCTACCATTACATTTCCTGTTTACATACATTTAAACACAGAATGGTCCAGTGTGAACATGCAATTAACCACAACTGTTCTGAAAATGGTTAATTGCCTGTGAGTGTAAATGCCCTAGAACAGGCGTCTTTACTTTAACTGACATCTTGGTCTGACAGATTTTATTATCAAGTCTTTGTGGCCTTACAGCTTGGAGGAAAATAAAATCCATGGCCATGACCTGTGTTAAAGTTACAGCCTGTATAAAAAGGTAGCTCTTTCATTAGATGATGGACAGAGGGGAGGCGAATGAGAGTAAACATAAAGAGTTTAGTGCACTCCTTGTATTTGTGCATTCAGTTAAAATTTACATGTGACTTTATGCGTGTGTTTGAGCACAGAAAGGATGCTTGGTTTGTGACCATAATGTAAGTGTTTGCCATCGTGAGTGCGCATGCTTTTGTCTACTCAGTAAGCTTTTATAGTAATTGAGGGAACCCTTCACAAGCCCAGTGACACCACCCGCACCCCACTGACATTAGCTGCTCAGCCACTATTTCTGTAGACAACCATTGTTTCTATCCCTTCACAAAGCCATCACAGTGAGTAAGACGTGCAAGTCGGTGTGGGTCAATCCATTACCCTAACTTTGTCTCCTTGTTTGGCCTTGAGCTGCATTTCACTACCTCCGAGCTTCTGTCAAGATTAAAGTGCCTTTCCACAGGGGAATACTGGTGAAACTTTCTTTTCTATGATATTGCTTTGTTTTATTTCAGTCTGTTTGACCATTTGAACACTGCGAATGTGATCAGTCAAACGTTATATGGGGAAAGCTGAAATTGGCATTCACAGAACAATTGTACACGGCTGTGTTTTTCAGTGGTACTAAATGATGTAGTAACATACCTCTAACTAGCACACAGAGCATTAGTCGATTCCCATTGTGGAAGCTATTGGGCATTGAAATTAATAAATATATAAACAAATGTATTCATTTATTTATTTATTTGAACAAAACAGTGTGATGAGTTCTACTTCAGAGAACAGACTTCCATGAGCAGTTGTACCATTTCTATTGACTTTTGCAACAAACCTGCAGAGCGCAGGATACACACTGGGAAGCTCCCTTCCTAGAAGCTATTCACGCAGTTCTGAAGCCTGCAGATTCTGAAATATTACGTGATGTTTTCTTGTGACTGGTTTAAGAAAGTACAAGAGTTATTTTCAGGTTGTTCAACGCATTAGAGCAGTGTTTCCAAAGCTACTCTATCATCACCTTATCCTACACACATCCCAGTAAGCTTCCGTTTAACATGCCAACTTCTCTCCCATGATAAATATCTGTAGACAGAGGTTAAGCGGCTAATTTCATTTCCTATACCTTAGCTTGGAAATAAGATCCCTGGCAGAGCCAAAGGGCAACCAAAACAACCAATCTATAACCCTGTCAGTAGCAATAAGATCATATATCATACTGGCAAATGATTCTGGGGTGTGCAGAAGCAGTGTTAACCCAAGTCATATCTACACAGGCCAAACTTGAAACAGGGTTGGATTCATAAATCAGCAGTACAATGAATTGCATTCTCAAGGCTTTGAGGAGGGCTTTTCAGCAAAGGACAGTGCAAAACGAGATGATTTTGTTAAACGTTTGTGTGGCTGTGTGTATTATGGTCCTGTCACCTGTTTAAGACTCTAATAAAAACAAAAGGGCCACTGTTAAACTGTCTACCTTTACTTTTTTCTCTTTCTCTCCCTTTAGGCCATCCACACAGTCCTCTAAATAAGGTCACCTTGACACTGATTACTATCAGCACATGTGTCATTGCCATTGTCTATGCTACGCAGGATTCCTGCCCCCTCACTGTTAAGGTCACCCTCCATGTGCCAGAGCATTTTGTTGCGGATGGTAAGTGCAGGGCATTTATTAGACCTTGGCAGAACATTTAACGAGTAAAGCATCAAAAAGTGTTTACTTTTGCTGGAAACTGACTTCACTACACATCACTGTTTTTATGCACTCTTTCATTTTGATTCAAATTACATGATATGATATGAAAATCTTAGTAGATCTGACAGCTCACAGAACTCCTGGGTCCAATTTACACAGATCTGTTTGCTGACTGGAAACCCGCAAATACTAAAATCAAACATGGAGATGAAGATGCAAGGATTTATTATACTTACATTAAACCCATCAAAATGTTACTAAGATGCAGTGTGGTTATTTAGCCCAAGCAGCAGTTTGAAAACATCTAATACAAGCGATATGCTAGATTTGTGGAGCATGTTATCATAATAGCCATTATCCCACATAGTATAGCATCTTATTGTTTTGTTTGTTTCCAACAATAACTGGTTACAGTTGTCAGTCGAGCAGCGTACTGTAGAGATAACTGTCGAGTTGCATGTTGTTGTTGAGCACTGAAACGCATTATGTCATTAGTTTAGTCTTTGTTGTTAGGAGGAACAGCTAATGGACCGGGGCTAGCTCAACATTCTCCGTTTCTGTTTTCACATGGCCTGCATTAAACTCCCCACCCCCTCAACCGTGATTTGTGGTTTTCAATTTCAATGCCTTTCAGTTTCAGTGCCCCCTTTCCACGACTGATAAGGTACAAAAGATGAACATTCATCCAACAAAAGAGAAAATCATGTTCTAGAACCGAAAAATGAACAAAAATCAGAACAATAAAGCCCACGCGCTGAAAGCTCGCAATGGAAGAAAAAAAGATTGATTATCACCACAAAAAACTGAGTGACATTTAAAGCCATTAAAGTGATGAAGAGCATTGTGCACACACTATGGCTATTATTATTTTTCGTTTTTCAACTGAGCTTTTAGTATTTAGCCCCTTTTTCATGTGACTGCATGCTGTAGATTAAAATATTAACCTATTGTTTTTATCTTTTCAGTTAGCCGGATACAAACAATGCATATTCATCTAATGTTGCATAAGAACTCCAAGATATAGTTCTGCTGTATCAGTGCCATATTAGAAGCTGGCTTCACAGACAGAAAGTATGCTTTCCAAAAAAAATAAAAACTAAATAAATAGTCAGTGAAATCGAATATAAAGAACTTCTCTGTCAATAAGGAGTTGATACCGTTTCCTGTCAATTTATATGCTCACATGGGGACACAAAAACATTTGTTGTTGACAAAAGAAGTTTAAATTCACAAAAATGGAGTTTGTAAGCAACAGACCCATGCAACAGCTTAGAGTATTATTTAATCTGTTTAAAATTCCTTGTTGACAGTGAGCTAATTGTAAATTGGGTCTGTGTGTTGACACGATACTGCAAAACAAACCTTACTAGGAGAAGAGAGAAAACTTGAATATGTACAAGGAACTAAGTGAAGTAAGAGAGAGTGAAGAGCTGAGGCAATTTAACTAATGATTGATACATCTCTGAAAGATTTCACATATCAGTCAAAAAGGCATTTCTGCCATTGAGGTCTCATTTCTTGTCCTCCCACGCTCTCAGAATTTGTGTGCCCGTGGACACTTCATGAAAACGGAGGCGTGCATAAAATATATATTCTGTAACTATTGGATATCTACAGTAAAATAAACATACCGTTAGAGTATTTTGACATTGACGCAGTTTGTTTTTTCCCTCTGTATACCACCACAGTGGATATGAAGTGAAAGAATCAAGATGTGATTAGAGTGCAGACTATCGGTTTTCATTTAACGTGATTAACAAAATTATCACATGAATTTTGTTTAGAAATTAGCTATTTTTATTCATAGGGCCCTATTTTCAGATTCTAAAGTAGTTGGGTAATTGCCTAATGAACAAAAGCTGCTTCCTCTTATTTCATGTCAAATTAAGCAGATAAAAGCCACAGTAAGGTCTAGCCAAGTGAAAAGTACTCAAGGAAAGAGGCAAATAATTGTCAATGTGTAAAGATGGCGTGATGTTTCAGAGCGCTTACAACAAGATGCTTTTTTGTTACTGCTGACAAAATGTAAGGCTGTCATATCCATATACAAACAGCAACAAAAGGTGGCCACAATAAAGACTTGGCACAAAATAGGAACCTGTCGCCTGTCAATGACTCGAGGATTAAAAACAATGAAGTTTGTCCACTTACTTCTGAGCTTTGTGGGGCAATTACTCAAAAAATGTATTACAAAATAATCACGGTTTTTTTGAGTGTCTATAATGTTGTCTTTTTCTCCCTCTCCATAACACACATAGTGTAGTGTAAATCTCTGCCACTGGCAGCGAGGACGCTTTCAAATTTAATATGGAGAATGATTATTGACTTATTTTAGTAACCTTTTTGACCTTCTACTGCTACTAGCAGTGAGGAATATCAAGTTATACACAATAATTATCTAAATTTTTGGATGCCCCTGAAGCCCTCCTTTGGCCTAATGATCAGCCTGCGAGGTATCAAAAATCATATTTGGAATTTAATGAAATAATCATAGATATTCATGATAAACCAGCACTCGTGTATTTTAATTTTGCCGAGTCCATGAGCTTCGCTGTAGTGCGACACTCACTACTGCATTTAAGCCCCACTACAGAATAAGATATTGGACGAGGAAAATCATGTTGTGCATTCCATACTGCATGTGTGTTTACTGCAGGGTGAACATAAACTGTACACCTCTAAGGAGTTAAGATAAGGGTTTTAGGATTCTAGTTTTGTTTTTCCCCAGCAAACAAACTGTGTGTGCTGGAACTCGGACACAGAAAAGCAGACACCTGAGGCAGAGCAGATGTGGTAAAAGGCAGCTTAACCCTGTAGTCTGGCATGCATACAGTCGGCAGCAGGCAGGCAGTCAGAGCAAACAAACAAATCCAAGAGATAAACAAACAAAACAATTCCAACTGGCAAGCAACACATAACTATAAGTCACTTCAGGAAACGTACAAGCAGACAGACGAAATGCTCTGTTTCTTCTGTCTGCTTATATACTTTATAAGTTGACACAAAGGACGTGAGTTGCTCTATATCTAATATATGCTGGTACGATGCAGGTGAATAGTCAGGTGGTGATATCAGCCATTAGCATGATGAATAAACTGAATGTGAGCAGCCAGTTGCCATGACAGTGAAAGGTAAACAAAAACAACTACAAAGCATTTATAATAATCACTAAGGCTACAGCTAATGGGAGCCTAATGGAAAAAAATGAGATAGATAGAGAGAGAACAGAAGTTTATTTACAGGCAGGTAACAAGAAAGGAAAACTGGAGCAGCAGATTAAGAAGACTCAGATCATTTAGCCAACATTGTGAGATACGCAGCTCAAAATCAACTAGTAGTGGAATTAAGTGTACCGACATATTCTTATGTTTTTATATTGTAATTACTCCAGTGTTGCTTTTCTGTTAACTGACATTCACTTTAGAGTCATGGTGTAAATACCTTAATTATATTTGCAAAAATAGTCATATTTTAAATGTGAGTGTCTGTCAAAGAATCTAATCAATTAGATACCCAGTCATGTAACTCAATTATCAAAAACATGACATTGTGTAGATAATTGAAATAATACAGCAGTATACAATAGAGGAAAGCACAAACAACTTATTAACGAAAAATAACACAAAATTATATGTGTCAATAAGTCAATGAAATTTTTTGTTGCACCCATTCATTATTACTGTCATTATTTTGATTACCGCATTGACACTGATATACAATGCTTTCTTTTTCTCCCCATTCTTCTGCATTTGAATCATAATCTGCAGAGCTAAGTGAACAATGCTCCTACTCCCCAAGTGGGATTTCTTTACAGGACTCAGAGAAGGCTGCATATCAGCTCTCTCCTCAGCATGTTAGCAGAAGAATTTACTTCTGCCAGTATCACTGTAAATGAGACCTACTGGCAGAAAGGGGCCTTGTCATGCTTACCTTTGGTCACTTTGACCTCGTAAAGGCTTTTAGCGATTTATTTTGGGCTTCTGGCATTTTGCTGGGTACTGAACACTTTACTTTCAAGAACACCAGCGATCTTTCATATCTATTGAAGATTGTTACCATGGTTATTTTGCTATGACTTATACAGAATTATGCACTTATTAATTGAAAATGTTCAAAACATATTGATTGATTCAAAATGTGTTTTACGCCAGACACTTAAACCAATAAACAATGTGGGATCATCTGACAAGCTATCAAATGTAACAGACAAAAACATGCAGGTCATTGGTCTCGATAAGATTGAATGCTAACACATGGTTTGGTACTTAATTTTTAGGGAAAACCAAGTACATTTGTTGAAGGCTTTGTGTTGGTCACACTGTACTGTGGCAGTGTTTTTCTGTCAAATGAAAAGAAGCAGCTGATGACTTTTCATGTGTAGGAGGAAACAAATGGCAGTGTATTCTGTCAGGACCAAAATGTTAAAAGGGTAAAATAAATAAATAACAGAGAGAGAACAGATGAGTTTTGGGATGTCATTGCTTTGTTTGTTACAGAATGTAAAGGCAAAACATTATTTGTTATTCTCATATGAGCTGTATATTTTACCACAGCACAAAGGACTTGCACACATCCATCTGATGCAGTTCATCTAGCTGTACCGAACCTGTTTGTTTTGTTTTAATATATAGATGTTCTAATACATTTTGAATTCACCTGGACAAAGAAATATATACTGTTAATGCTTCTGCAAATGTACCGTCCATGACCCATAATATAGCTGTATAAGAATCCAGAAAGCCTTCGCACAGCTCCCTTTGGAACCAAAACTCATTGGCAACAATTAGAGATAATCTTGTTCGGTGATTGGAGTTTAACGATTGGTCTGAGAGCAGTAAGAAAGAAAGGTAAGTCAGCATCATTAAGCATAGCGTTTACTGATTGACTCGTGAAACCCTTTTAGCCCCTCTACTGCAATTACCAACAAAACCCAATCTATACACATTATAGGTCTTAATTTTCTCATTTAAATTCAGTCTGGTCAGATGGGAAATGAAATTACAGTGAAAACAAAAGATTTAGCTACTTTCCAATTGATTTTGCAATAGAACCTCAAACCTAGAGCATAAATACAACACAATCACATCTGTTCTACTTTTCTGTGGTTTGTTTGTTTATTTTTGCCTTTTTTTCATGCAAAATAATTGGCTCCTGTTTTGTTTTGTTTTTCTTTTTTTCAGGAAGTAGTTTTGTGGTGAGCATGGGCAGTTTCTTGGATGTTTCTAATTGGTTAAATCCAGCAAAGCTAACTCTCTACTATCAGACCAATTCATCCACACAATGGGTCCAGGATTACTGCGGCCAGAGGACCACTGAACCCTGTGAGCAGATTTGTGATCAGGACACAGGTTGGTGCATACAAATATGCAGACACTGACGTCTAACCATTAAGCCTTAACCCTTGTTTTTAGCATTTTTTTTTAAAGTGGTAAGTACTTCAACAGTGGAAAAAGTGCAGGTGTATATAGAAGACATTACAATGAGATCTCTATCTTGATGTTTTACTGATTAACATAACATGTGCTAACTTTTAGTTGTATTTTGTGACATAAACCCAAAAGTTAAAGTAAGCTAAAAAAAAAAAATAAAATAAAATAAAGCTGAAACAGTCGATGTCGTCTGGTTCAGAGTCATGAGATTTACACCACCACTCACGACCCTGTGTTTTTCATGTGGACTTTTTCTCATTTATAAACAGTATAAACATGGCTCTTTATGTTCAATATTGATACCGCTTGTCAGTAAGGGCATAGACACCAGAGTGTACCGTGTCGGAGATGTCAGTGCCTTTGGCAGTATTTGAGTCCCTCCGCAGGAGAATGTTTTGCTATAAAATGATAGACATGCTATTCCCATAAATTTGTAAAGTTGTCATATTGAAACTGCGTAAACAATGGAATTAACAAGAAACCGGCAGCACTGTCAGTGAAGAGGCCACGTAGAAATACAAGTGTGTAACAGAGATTGTCACTGTTTGCATTCATCACAATAATTATATAAAAGCTATCCAACTTTATTCCACACTTTAAATGAAAAATCGAAAGAAAACAAGACAGAATCAATAGATCAATTATACGGTAGGTTTTTTCTGTAAAACATTTCATCCTTACTTTGCTTTAACTTTTGGTTGGCCTAAAAGCACCGAAAGGAGCTGAAACTATGTTTTCATCATGTTATAAATAAAATGGGAGTTAATGTATATTCCACATTATTTTGTAAGTCTTCTTTCTGTGCTGTAGGGAAAGAGAGGAACTAGTCAAGCTGAGCAAAGGTGTGTGGTTAATTTCTTGAGTAAATTACTCAAATAATAGTAACAAAAGTTCTTACATCAGAGCTCAGCATATGAGGCAACAGCATTTCTACTATGTAAGCAAAGGTCCTTAATGTCTTTTGCCCCATTCAGGAAAATCACCAGCTGCCACTGCAGTGTGCTGCAGTGTGTATACAATCACCCTGTATGGTTTTACACCTACATTTGCTGACATTAAAACTTTACCAACAAATGCTAAGTATGCAGCATGATGATATTTATCTTGCCTTGAGTGTCCTAATTCCCTTGTGTTTTTCATGCCCAAGTAGATAAAGTCTAAGCTCATTAGAATGGATTACATCTGTAATGTATGTGAAATTTATGTAACCCTGGTCAAGGACGTGTTGAGGGCTAATGCATAATGTATTAGAGTTCCAGACACTCAACGCAGTGAGTACACAGGAAGATGCCAGAGATGGAGCTGCACGCATGTATTTGTGAAATCTTAGTGTGTGCACTTAGGTATTTCATAGGTCTGCATCTGCACATTATATTTACTCATTCAAATCCAAGTATGCTGAGCATTTTGGCTTTATTAGCACTAGAGTCTAGCTCTGCTCTCATCTTTCTGCATCCATTTCTCTTTTCATCTGTCCTTTATAGAAGATTATTTAATCAATGACAGCATGCGCGTTTGTTGTATCTCCTCAGGGCAATCACATCCATCCAGAAGTAGAATGAAAGGTGCTCTTCAAAGAAGCTTTCCATTTCTATAACTAATGTAAAATATAGCACACTTATACCCAAGCAAGCATACATATATTTTTGAGACTGAAGGACTTGTTTAGCATATAAAAACATAACTATAAGTGCACTTGCGATGTTTACTTGGATGTAAAAAAAAAAGACAAGTAAAATGGCCAGACCCGGATGGATGGATGGATGGATGGATGGATGGATGGATGGATGGATGGATGGATAGATAGATAGATAGATAGATAGATAGACCACTCACAGGGCTACCAAATATTACAACATTGAAAAACTGACTGATATGGATGACAGGAAAAATATATATAAGAAGAAACATTGACTTGAATCTAATACAAGCTGTGAATGGTGGCATTGTTTTCTGTTGGCTTATGGGCAGAAATGATAAAGTTAAGGTTTAATTGCCAACAAATACTTATTATACCAAGCAACAATACCAATAACAAAAACAACACTAAAACTTTGTTTCATTAATAAACATATGTTATACAGGGAGTGCAGAATTATTAGGCAAATGAGTATTTTGTCCACATCATCCTCTTCATGCATGTTGTGTTACTCCAAGCTGTATAGGCTCGAAAGCCTACTACCAATTAAGCATATTAGGTGATGTGCAACTTTGTAATGAGAAGGGGTGTGGTCTAATGACATCAACACCCTATATCAGGTGTGCATAATTATTAGGCAACGTCCTTTCCTTTGGCAAAATGGGTCAAAAGAAGGACTTGACAAGGCTCAGAAAAGTCAAAAATAGTGAGATATCTTGCAGAGGGATGCAGCAGTCTCAAAATTGCAAAGCTTCTGAAGCGTGATCATCGAACAATCAAGCGTTTCATTCAAAATAGTCAACAGGGTCGCAAGAAGCGTGTGGAAAAACCAAGGCGCAAAATAACTGCCCATGAACTGAGAAAAGTCAAGCGTGCAGCTGCCAAGATGCCACTTGCCACCAGTTTGGCCATATTACAGAGCTGCAACATCACTGGAATGCCCAAAAGCACAAGGTGTGCAATACTCAGAGACATGGCCAAGGTAAGAAAGGCTGAAAGACGACCACCACTGAACAAGACACACAAGCTGAAACGTCAAGACTGGGCCAAGAAATATCTCAAGACTGGTTTTTCTAAGGTTTTATGGACTGATGAAATGAGAGTGAGTCTTGATGGGCCAGATGGATGGGCCCGTGGCTGGATTGGTAAAGGGCAGAGAGCTCCAGTCCGACTCAGACGCCAGCAAGGTGGAGGTGGAGTACTGGTTTGGGCTGGTATCATCAAAGATGAGCTTGTGGGGCCTTTTCGGGTTGAGGATGGAGTCAAGCTCAACTCCCAGTCCTACTGCCAGTTTCTGGAAGACACCTTCTTCAAGCAGTAGTACAGGAAGAAGTCTGCATCCTTCAAGAAAAACATGATTTCCATGCAGGACAATGCTCCATCACACGCGTCCAAGTACTCCACAGCGTGGCTGGCAAGAAAGGGTATAAAAGAAGAAAAACTAATGACATGGCCTCCTTGTTCACCTGATCTGAACCCCATTGAGAACCTGTGGTCCATCATCAAATGTGAGATTTACAAGGAGGGAAAACAGTACACCTCTCTGAACAGTGTCTGGGAGGCTGTGGTTGCTGCTGCACGCAATGTTGATGGTGAACAGATCAAAACACTGACAGAATCCATGGATGGCAGGCTTTTGAGTGTCCTTGCAAAGAAAGGTGGCTATATTGGTCGCTGATTTGTTTTTGTTTTGTTTTTGAATGTCAGAAATGTATATTTGTGAATGTGGAGATGTTATATTGGTGTCACTGGTAAAAATAAATAATTGAAATGGGTATATATTTGTTTTTTGTTAAGTTGCCTAATAATTATGCACAGTAATAGTCACCTGCACACACAGATATCCCCCTAAAATAGCTAAAACTAAAAACAAACTAAAAACTACTTCCAAAAACATTCAGCTTTGATATTAATGAGTTTTTTGGCTTCATTGAGAACATGGTTGTTGTTCAATAATAACATTATTCCTCAAAAATACAACTTGCCTAATAATTCTGCACTCCCTGTACAGTGTATACTCTATACTGAATACCATAAATGCAGGTTTAGATATTTAAATCGGTCATTTTTTACTCCCAGCATGCATGCAAACGCATTTTTCTTGTCCTTTATAATAGCAAGAGGTATGTTTTCAGGATGGTTTCACACAGCATTTCTATTATCTCCATCAATCCAGCTTCAGTGTCATGTCGGATGACAGGCACTGTTGACTACTAGACACTGTATCGTTGTATCTGGATAATCAGTCATCTGTGCCTTCACCTTCCCTCCTTGATCAAGTGCTACAGTGGAGGTCAGTAGACACATACATGATGCAACACTTCCTGCTGTCTGATAGCTGGGCAATAGATAACTTTAATTATACTTGGAACTATAATATCTGCCTATGTATATATACGTTGGGACAAATAACAGCTAAAAATCCTTTGAAAATTACTTAAAATGAATGTCAGATAATATCATGACTCAAGTTACCACTTTATTATCCTTTCACAGTCATGCTCCCTAAACATAGGCTGTCGCTAAAACCTTTCCATTTCTCATCATGCATAACTTCCTAAAGACTCACAGACCTCGTTGGCTGCTTTTGTTTTCCTCATTTAAAACGTTTTCTCTCTGGCTCCTCCAGCCGCAAGTAATTGGAAATGAAACTGTTGAGGTGTGTAACATGTACAGTATACTATACCCCTGGTTTAGCTTTTCATTTCGAGCACATACTGTGCTCATAAGCACGCGTCCGGACACACACTAAAATGCACACAAACACATACATGTAAGATGGCGCCGGTGAGGTCGGCTGCCGTCACGACTGCTCCGACCACTTTTTCTTTGTTTTTTAAGTTAGTTTTCAGCGTTTCTAAATCGGCAAAATCATCACCATTGGGTACATTAGGTATGACAGTGACACTCTTGTTTCTATTGGTATACAATGTACTCACAATTCGAAGTTTTTAACTCCGGATCCGAGCTGGCCGAGTGAGATCTTGAGGGAGAACAAAGGGAAGCGGCGGCGGCCTAGAGGTAAGCGAGCCGGCGTCAGGAACAGGCTGAGAGCTCGTGCACACCGCACACCTCTGCCTAGCATCCTGCTCGCCAACGTCCAGTCACTGGAGAACAAGCTTGATGACCTCAGGGCCAGGATAAAGTTCCAGAGAGACATTCGGGGCTGCAATCTCCTCTGCTTCACCGAGACATGGCTGAACCCAGCGGTGCCGGACCATGCCATCCAGCCGGCCGAGTTCTTCTCGGTTCACCGCATGGACAGGACACGGGACTCGGGGAAGTCAAGGGGAGGCGGCGTGTGTTTAATGGTGAACAACAATTGGCACAACAGTGCGAACGCTGTTCCTCTCACACGCTCCTGCACACCAAATCTGGAACTACTGTCCATCATGTGTCGTCCTTTTTATCTACCTCGGGAATTTACATCGGTCATTGTAAGTGCCGTTTATATTCCACCACAAGCGGACACGGTCACCACCTTATGCGAGCTGCATGAGGCACTCACACAGCACCAGACACAACACCGGGACGCTGCGCTTATTGTGACGGGGGACTTTAATAGCGCCAACCTCAAACGTGCAGCACCGAACTTTTATCGACACATCACCTGCCCCACCAGAGGTGAAAGGACACTGGACCACTGCTACACTACGGTCAAGGATGGCTACAAGGCACAATCTCGCCCTCCGTTTGGCAAATCCGATCACGCCGCCATCTTCCTCATGCCAAAATACAAACAAAGGCTGAAACAGGAAGTTCCGGTTCAGAGGAAGGTCGCGCGCTGGACGGATTAATCGGTGGCCGCTTTACAGGACGCACTCGATGACGCAGACTGGGGCATGTTCAGAAACAGCTCCGATGATGATGTCAACGTGTTTACGGAAGCGGTTGTGGGATTCATCGGGAAACTAGCGGATGATACCGTGGAGACAAAGACTATCACAACGTTTCCCAACCAGAAGCCGTGGGTGGATAAAACCATCCGCGACGCTCTGAGATCCCGCACCGCTGCCTACAACACGGGACTCATGACGGGGGACATGGACCCGTACAAAGCCGCGTCATATAACGTGCGGAGGGCGGTGAAAGAGGCGAAGCAGCGCTACGGGAGGAAACTAGAGTCACAACTCCAACAGAGTGACTCTAGGAGCCTGTGGCGGGGACTAAGGACAATAACGGACTATAAAGCCCCAACAACCGGTATGACGAACGCGGCCGTGACTCTGGCAGACAAGTTGAACATTTTCTATGCTCGCTTTGAGGCTGCAGCTAAGGACTCCAACGATGCTAGTGTTAGCGGCGCTAACGGCTGCAGACAGGAAGATACTGGCAGCACCGGAAACGTGCTCGTCATCTCCGAGCATGATGTGAGGAGAGCCTTCAAGAGAGTGAACACCAGGAAAGCAGCAGGACCAGACGGCATCCCAAGTCGTATCCTCAGAGACTGCGCATACCAGCTAGCTCCTGTGTTCACTGAGATATTCAACATCTCTTTATCTCAGTCGGTGATCCCCACATGCTTCAAAGAGTCCATCATTGTTCCTGTCCCGAAGAAACCCCACCCTGCTTCTCTCAATGACTATCGCCCTGTAGCCCTCACCTCAGTAGTGATGAAGTGCTTTGAACGCCTGGTCAGAGACTTCATCATTTCTTCACTACCAGACACACTGGACCCACTACAGTTCGCTTACCGTCCAAATCGTTCCACAGACGATGCCATCTCTCATCTCCTCCACACATCACTCACTCACTTGGACACTAGAAGGGGGAATTATGTTAAAATGCTCTTCATAGACTACAGCTCTGCATTTAATACCATAATTCCCTCCACACTCACCACCAAGCTGGAGCATCTGGGACTCAGCTCATCTATGTGTCAGTGGATCTCCAACTTCCTAACTGGCAGACCACAGGCAGTAAGGATGGGCGGACATGTCTCAGCCTCCACCACTCTCAGCACTGGAGCCCCCCAGGGGTGTGTTCTGAGCCCCCTGCTGTACTCTCTGTACACATATGACTGTGTGGCCACTACCAGCTCCACCACCATCATCAAGTTTGCTGACGACACCGTCGTGGTGGGCCTGATCTCTGATAACAACGAGACGGCCTACCTGAAGGAGATTAGGAATCTGGAGAACTGGTGCCAGAGGAACAACCTCCTAAACGTCAGTAAGACAAAGGAGCTGATAGTGGACTTCAGCACTAAGCAGGAGAGGAACTACCAGACCCCTGTCATCAACGAGTGCCCAGTGGAGAGAGTGGACAGCTTCAAATACCTCGGAGTTCACATCACGCAGGACCTGTCATGGTCCTGTCACATCAACACCGTGGTGAAAAAGGCCCGTCAGCGTCTCTACCACCTCAGACGCTTGAGAGACTTCCAACTGCCCTCCAAGGTGCTCAGGAACTTTTACTCGTGCACCATAGAGAGCATCCTGACGGGAAACATCTTAACCTGGTTCGGGAACAGCACCATGCAGGACAGACGAGCTCTACAGAGGGTTGTGCGGTCAGCTGAGCGCACCATCCGCTCTGAGCTCCCTGACCTGCACTCAATCTACAGCAGGCAGTGCTGGACCAAGGCCAGGAAGATCGTGAAGGACCTCAGCCATCCCAACAACAGACTGTTCTCTCTGTTGAGGTTAGGAAAGCGATTCCGCTCCCTGAAGACCAACACAGAGAGACTGAGGAGGAGCTTCTTCCCGCAGGCGATACGGTCTCTCAATCACACCACCACACAGTACTGACCCACACATATAGTTCTTACACACACACACTGGACTTTCTGGACATTGTTTTCACTTCATCACTTAAATCACTTTAAGCATATTCGCACTGCACAAGACACTAAATAATGTGGATTGCACAACACTGGTCACTATATTCTTCATTTCCAGTTAGTCCTTGTACAGCTGCTGTTATTGTGTATATATTTATTTATTTATTTATATTTCTTCATACATTCTTATATAGTTCTATACTGTGTATTTTGTTGTACAGTTATTTCATTTTTAACCTTAATTTTTTTTATATTTTATTCCTTCCTAGTTAAATTTACCCTTTTTAATTTTTCATATTTATTTCTTATTCATAGTCTTTTCCTTTTTTTTTTCTTTAGGTCATGAGCAGTTGTCTAAGCATTTCACTGCATATCGTACTGTGTATGACTGTGTACGTGACAAATAAAATTTGAATTTGATACAGCTCAAAGGAAACACTTATATTTTATCTGCCCAATGATAATGCCTAAGGCCTTCTCCAATATTATAACAAGTGCAAATAGGCACCAGAACAACAGTAAGTCTTTTCTGTGCTAATATCATAAACCTTAAAATTTGAAAATTATCCAGGCAGCCAGAGATATTATTATGATGACATTGTTTATAGCATCAGTTTAATACAAGAGGAAGAGAGATGGTTCGTGCGATCAAGCACCTGCCATTGTTATACATTTCACGTTCTTAATTTATAAGAGGAGAAAGTGAGAGAGCAAAAGAATGAGACAGAGAATGAGGAAAGGATGGTGACAAATTTTATTGACAATTTTAAACTGGTGTTTACAGAGGATGTCATTATCGCTAGGTGGTGTGAGGCTGTGTGCCTGTTTAGACACCTGGCTGAAATGTACAGGGAAGGGACTCTCTGAGCACAGTTAAATAATTGGTTTTAACAAATGGCTATTTGGAAGCATTTAGCTCTTAATTAGACCTACACTATATTTTGATTATTCAACCATTTCTTGGGAGTCACTGAGTTAACACTGAGTTAACATGCTCTTTCAAAGCCCTGAGAGAAGGACGTACATGGAAACATTAAATTTGCACTGATCCATCCAAAAGAAAAAAAGAGACTAGCTGTCAATACACATTTTAGTGGTTAGAGTTGTTCAAGGTTAACACGAGCAGAAAGTTTTACTCAACCTGAAAAAATACAAACATCAGATCAAAACAAGAGTTAAAGCCATTAAAATTACTTCGTTAAATATCTTTGAACATGTTGTTCTCAAAAATAATAAACAAAGTAAAGTAGCTCATAAGAATATACGTTTAATGACCCAAAACATCAGCAACGAAACCTAAAACAGAGCAGATGAGAGCATGAACCTGCTGAATCTGTTATCTTGATAACAGAAGCCAAGTGTACACTGTGAACGTAAAAGCAGTTACCACACTGCATTAGCAGCTCAGTGATATTCAACTTTAATAACCACACTGTTGCATTTTCTCTTCTGCTCAGAGAGACATTTTACTATTGGCTATCTCCTCCCTGCCACGCTTTTCTGATACGCTCACTGTTGCTGTTGTTCCTCAGATTTAAAAAGAAATTACTACAAGCCATTAATTCTTGCTTCAAATCTTCCTTTTAATATGTTACACCCATTCTGGGTTTTTAGATGGAGATAAAAAACCCAGAGCTTGCAAGTCATGTAAAGGTTAGTTCATTCAGCAGAATGTGTAATCAAGCAGACTTATCTATTTCTGTTAATCACTAGATCCTCCTTTAAATGCGCTTGCAGAAAGGTAAGAGCCCTGCTTCAATGATTATTTACACAGGCTGTTTAAGATTTACAGAAAATGTGCTCCTAGACTGGTGCACTTAATCTGAAACAAGGTAGGAAAGATTTACAGTCCTCCTGCAGCTTTGAGGCCTGTACTGCTGTACAATTCATCTACCTCTCCTGACAATCTAGTGGGAGCACTATGGGTTTTATGTCTAGGCCTTATGTATACCTCTGCCACAGCTGGTATTGTTAATTAAACTGTAAACACAACTTATGATAAAAAAGGAATGTCTAGTTATAACCAGCACAAACCAGTTTCTCTAATATCTGATTCAGGTGATACTGACTGAGGGGGCATGTACTGAGCAAAAATGCATGTTGTTGTTATTATTATTATTGTTTTATTATTATTGTAATTATTGAATAATACACTGGCAAGACAAGAAATATTACCATAGCCAAGATAAAATAGGGGAGAGAGTTTTGCTTTCGCCTTCTAATTAAATCCGAAGCTAAAGGAAAAAAACGTCCAATTCGTGACTTCGATTTGATTCCTCTCAGAAATAGCTATTTACAAAGAGCCGTGTTGTCTCCACAGTTATTATTAGGTCCAAATATCTGTCATCGGGAGCCATTTCAAACAAACATGTAAATCAAAGCAAAACATTACATTTGTAATTGCTGTTAGCAAGATGCACAAATCACTCATGTACTCAAATACTAACTCTCTTAATTATAGTAATTTATCATCAATTTTAACCAAATGGGTTCAGCTGTATTTCTTCTTCAGTACGAATGCTGATGTAGAAACAGAAAGATTATACAATTTGAGCAAGATAGGACCATGTCAAATAAACTGTCCAAAATGACTGTAGGATAATTAAAGTTTAGAATCATGAACTAAAAACAGTGTGACCATTTCTCTCTCTGAATCTCTGGATATGTGGTTAAAAAAATCTAACTATAGAAATCTGTGACATCTTGCTTCATATGAATCACATCATATCACTTTCAATATAAAATTAACTATAAGAGTAGATATATTTGTTGTTGTTGCTTTTATCTGTTTATTTATTCTATTCAAAGAGAAAGTCCATTGAGTTGGCATCAGTGGGAAATGTGGCCAAATTCTAACTGTGATGTAAGCCCTAAACTCTATTACATGACACAGTGCAAGTGAAGCGTTCAGCTAGCGGCTAGAGTCTAGACACACTCAGCCAGTTCACTCAGCAACAGAGCTCCAGCAATTTAAGTATTGCGTAGTTTTCTATTTTGTAAAAATGAAATAAAGTAAAATGAGGTATCTTCTAAACACAAACACAACTGGACTACAGTATTTAACAACACCAGATTCTAAAATCGATGGTGTTTTGCTTCTATTGCATTTTTGCTGATATATGCAACAAAACAAATAATTCAGGTTGCATCACTGTTGCTACTCTGGCACTAACATAATAATGGAAATGTTCCTACCAGACTTCAAGGAGAAAGAAAATAATATAATAATAAGGGTACCTTACCAACATGTGTGGTAACATGTGATGTGACTGCTTATGCACAAGATTGATTTTTCTAAGCGCAGCCTCTGGCAGTCTGAAGGAATGCAGTATAACTAGGTTAAATATGTATGTGAAGACTAGCAATGGGAACGTGAAGTGTGTGTGTGTGTGTGTGTGTGTGTGTGTGTGTGTGTGTGTGTGTGTGTGTGTGTGTGTGTGTGTTTGCAACATGAAAAGGATATCTGTTTGCCAAAAATGAAGGACCACATTCGATGAGCTTTAGTGGCAGAGTAGTAATTTTAACACAAACCTTAATATTTCCCTGAATTTAATGTAGTTTAGTGTAACAAAACCAACCATGGTGTTTTGATATACCAGCTCATAAAGACTACAATCCTGCCAAAAGTGTAAAATCAAAAATTGCATTTGTGAGCAGTATTTGTCCATAGCTAGTGGCGCACTGGCCATCAGGTGTACTGGGACAAAATCTGATTAGCTGGTTTACTGCCAAAAAGTCCATAAAGGCCTGCCTGTCCCTTACTGATCCTCTTTATCCGCCTGCCGTTTGGGTTGTGCATGAGAGCATATTGTTTTCTGAATTTCTTTCCCAATACGTCCCCGTTTAAAAAGGCTGTGTTGGAAGACCGCAGTTAAAGAATGTGGCAATCTGGACAGAAAGGAATATCACAAGTTATTAAAAAGACAGTGATATAAAAAAGTATTTTTGCCTTTTCTAATTTTCTTCATACGTTTCAGATCATCAAACAGTCTTTAATGTTAGACTAATATAAAAAAATTAATTATAAAATGCAGATTTGAAAAGATGAATTAATTCACCAAAACTCATCAAAACCTACCTTGACCTATGTGGAAAAAGTAATTTAGCCCTAAACCTAATAAGTGGTTTTGCCACTCTTGGTAGCAAGAACTGCAGTCACACTTGCTGCTGTGTCCTGCTGTATAACCCAATTGTAATTGAGCCTTAGGCCATTAACTGATGGGCGGACATACTCCTTCAGGAATTTCTGGTAGAGAACTCAAAGAAGGAATTCATGGTTCTCTCTATTACGGCAAGTCAACCAGGTCCTGAAGCAGCAAAGTAGCCCCAAACCATCACCCTACCACCACCATTTTGACAGTTGATATTGTTGTTCTTTTTATGAAATGCTGAGTTTTATGTTAGCAGTAGCAGGCTGCAAACACTGTTCCAGATTTTCTCCATTTGTGGACAGTTGCTAGTCATAAAGCCTTAGAAGTGGCTTAGTAACTCTTTTCAAAGTGATAGATATAAATGACTTTGTTGTATAGTATGTTGCTTTTTGGGATCTTTTAGACTACTTCACATTGTCTGACAGTGATTTCTTGATTTAACATGTCTGGTTGTGTGTGACTAGTAAAATTTAACTCAGCTTTCCAAAAAAAGAGGTTAAACACTTTTAATAACTGCATAATTACACATAGGACCAAATAGGTTTGGTCCTATGTGATCCAAAACATTTCAGTGTGACAAATATGCAAAAATAAGACATCAGGAAGGGGTAAATACTTTTTCACAGCACTCTAAAGTCTTGGATTGGATTAATTAAACTCTATGCTGTTCATTGATCTTTTATATGAAATGGCTGGATGAATGTTGTGATATTTTACTACTACTTTAAAAAATGGAACCATTTCGAGAGCTTTAGTTTTTCATTTAGCAAGGCCACACTGAAAGCTACTCTTTGACAGAATCTTGATGGTGCATCACTCCTTGAGTCAGTCTCAAGACTATAATATCAACCAATGAATTATTAAACGTTAAGTGATAAAATTTGAATGGCCTAGACAGGGTGGCCATTACACATTTTTCCAGGGTTATCCCTTTGTACAGGTCAACAAAAAGCACTTATTCTGGGAGCACTTCAATGCAACGGTTATAGAAGCCATCCTTGGCAAAATCTCACAAATGTATACAATCACTTAAAATGCACTTGCCTCTATTTTATTTATTATACTAGGCAGCATAAAGATCACATCGAAATACTAATTACCCACTGTGACTGATCTGATGAGGAAATTTCAATATTGAAAATAAGGGGTTTTAAACTTCAGTGCTACTCAAGGAAAGCAGCATCAGAAATGTATATCCTAAACTGCTATGCACCAGCAAAAAGCTGCTGTAGCCCTGTCTGAACGTCTCTGTTTGTTCTGCAGTGCAATCTGTCCCACCAGCTGTAGAGAAGCCAGGATAAAAATGCCTTAGTTGAGGATGATGAAAGATTTGTCCTAATATTGGGAGAAAACAGAAAGCCAGTTGTCAGATTCTCAGTGGAATTCATGACACTGATCAGCGCATGTGTAACTAATCACATGTATGCTACTGCTTTGTCTTTTCAATGCTGACTGAGACTTCAGCTGTTTGAAAGGAGATGCACTGATAACAGTCATATTGTATAATTTACTTAATGCAACCAAGGGAGGGATGGAGAGATGGATAGATGGATGGAGAGAGGGATGGAGGGAGAGAGAGAGAGATAGATAGATAGATGGATAAAATACAATGTGCCATGGTTATAGTGCTGCAGCCTCACAGCAAAGGTGTCTCTGCAAAATAAAGCAACATATCAGACAAGTTTGAGTTATTGGAACGATTTAAAAACCCACAAGCTGGAAAGGAAGTGGCGTTTCACTAATTTATAGGAAATTTACCTAGCCTGGAAAGAGTTGATTAATTTATTTTTTTTAAAATGCCCACTGTGAGGCTCATACTAGCTACTATTCATCATTGATAGAAGAAAAGAAAAACGACCCAAGGTTCATAGCCACTCTGACAAAGAGCCATAGCTCTGTTGAACCTTGTATGTTCTTTTCCGTGGTAATGATTTTGTTAACTTCTTTACAAATAAAGTTTTACTCATACTCGCAAAGGCATCATCAAGTACAGCAGCTTTATAAACTGCAAATTTTAATTTAAACTCATTCACTCCTATTGATCTCTCTCAGCATCACCATGTCTACAAACCGCATCTGTAAAAGACTGTTCAGATAACTCAGATAAATTAATGGTTCATTTTTAAATATGATCAATTTATTTTAGATTATGTCTTGATGCATGCTCAATCATCCAGGAAAGTAAATCTCCAAAAGTTGATTCTGTTCATCTACAGTGGGGCAAAAAAGTATTTAGTCAGCCACCGATTGTGCAAGTTCCCCCACTTAAAATGATGACAGAGGTCAGTAATTTGCACCAGAGGTACACTTCAACTGTGAGAGACAGAATGTGAAAAAAAAATCCATGAATCCACATGGTAGGATTTGTAAAGAATTTATTCGTAAATTAGGGTGGAAAATAAGTATTTGGTCACCTCAAACAAGGAAAATCTCTGGCTCTCACAGACCTGTAACATCTTCTGTAAGAAGCTTTTCTGTCCCCCACTCGTTACCTGTATGAATGGCACCTGTTTGAACTCATCATCTGTATAAAAGACACCTGTCCGCAGCCTCAAACAGTCAGACTCCAAACTCCGCCATGGCCAAGACCAAAGAGCTTTCGAAGGACACCAGGAAAAGTATTGTAGACCTGCACCAGACTGGGAAGAGTGAATCTACAATAGGCAAGCAGCTTGGTGTGAAAAACCAACTGTGGGAGCAATGTATGTCTTGTATGGAAGACATACAAGACCACTGATAATCTCCCTCGATCTGGGGCTCCACGCAAGATCTCATCCCGTGGGGTCAAAATGATCATGAGAACGGTGAGCAAAGATCCCAGAACCACACGGGGGGACCTGGTGAATGACCTGCAGAGAGCTGGGACCAAAGTAACAAAGGTCACCATCAGTAACACACTACAACGGCAGGGAATCAAATCCCGCAGTGCCAGACGTGTTCCGCTGCTGAAGCCAGTGCATGTCCAGGCCCGTCTGAAGTTTGCCAGAGAGCACATGGATGATACAGCAGAGGATTGGGAGAATGTCATGTGGTCAGATGAAACCAAAGTAGAACTTTTTGGTATAAACTCAACTCGTCGTGTTTGGAGGAAGAAGAATACTGAGTTGCATCCCAAGAACACCATACCTACTGTGAAGCATGGGGGTGGAAACATCATGCTATAGGGCTGTTTTTCTGCCAAGGGGACAGGACGACTGATCCGTGTTAAGGACAGAATGAATGGGGCCATGTATCGTGAGATTTCGAGCCAAAACCTCCTTCCATCAGTGAGAACTTTGAAGATGAAACGAGGCTGGGTCTTCCAACATGACAATGATCCAAAACACACCGCCCGGGCAACAAAGGAGTGGCTCCGTAAGAAGCATTTGAAAGTCCTGGAGTGGCCTAGCCAGTTTCCAGACCTCAACCCCATAGAAAATCTGTGGCGGGAGTTGAAAGTCCGTGTTTCTCGGCGACAGCCCCAAAACATCACTGCTCTCGAGAAGATCTGCATGGAGGAATGGGCCAAAATACCAGCTACTGTGTGTGCAAACCTGGTAAAGACCTATAGTAAACGTTTGACCTCTGTTATTGCCAACAAAGGTTATGTTACAAAGTATTGAGTTGTATTTCTGTTATTGACCAAATACTTATTTTCCACCCTGATTTACGAATAAATTCTTTACAAATCCTACCATGTAGATTCATGGATTTTTTTTTCACATTCTGTCTCTCACAGTTGAAGTGTACCTCTGGTGCAATTTACTGACCTCTGTCATCATTTTAAGTGGGGGAACTTGCACAATCGGTGGCTGACTAAATACTTTTTTGCCCCACTGTAGACGTAGCGTTTTGTGGGAGAAACGTTTCGTCACTCATCCAAGTGACTTCTTCAGTCTCAGCTGACTGCAGGTTTCCCCAATCTTATAAACAGTACATTTGCATAATGACTGAAACCAGCCCACTGAAGGAACAATGGGCTGGGAGGTCAGTTCCTTAATCTTAATTGTGCAAATTCTCATGACCATTGATCAACAACCACTGACCAAAACCCACTGATCAAAGACCACTGATCAATGGCCATGAGTACCATTCAGAGAGAGTTGGGGAATGGCTGCAACCACAGCATTGTAAGATGGCGAAAGATGTACCCTTAGGCCCCCTCCTCGATTCAGAGATGGTCTTTCCCTTTTCACGTAAATGGCCTCCTTGACTCTGCGCTCAAACCAACGTTCCTCCCTGTCCAGGATGTGTACATCCTCCTCATTGAAAGAGTGTCCACTGGCCTGTAGGTGTAAATAGACTGCAGAGTCCTGGCCTGACGAGGTAGCTCTTCTGTGTTGTGCCATCCGCTTAGCCAGAGGTGGTTTGGTTTCCCCGATGTATAAATCCTCTACTGTTCAGCTGGCTCACAGCTAGGGGTCCTGAGACAGATGCCCTCTGTCCATTGAAGATGAGGCTTTAAACTTTCTTTTGGTTCCCTTTTTCTATAGTTAGGGCTAGATCAGGTGACCCTGAACTCACCCTTGGAGATTTGGGATCATCCACTGTGAGCTTCTCTTTTAGTTCCCACTTTTTATACCTGAATATTATTGATATGACAGTATTACATATCATTAATTGTCGAATTTCTCCTGCTGTTTATATGTTGTCTTTTTTGTTGTTGTTGCTGTGGTTGTCTCCATATGCTATTATTTTCTAGCTCCACTTTCCCCTTGACAACCAAGCCATTCACATAGAAAACTGATTATAAAGAATATTTTAATTATGTTCTCTCTCTAATGGTGTAAAGTCTTTTCCTTTCAGTATAAAGCATCTTGAGACGGCTACAGGCATGAACTGGTGTTAAATATATACAACTGAAGTATTGAATTGTAATCTGGAAGTAAAACAGTAGTGAATATGGCAATTACTGCACAATCAACATGACAGAAATAAATCTAGGTACAATATTTGCCTGAAAAGAATTAGGTTTTACATCATGTAACATTTAGTTTGGTACATCTCTAATAAATGAAGAGATCAGGGTGATAGATAAATATCTGCCACTGTGCATGTTTGTTTTTCTCTGTACGGCAGGAGAATGTAGCTGTCATGAGGGTTATTCCCCTGATCCCGTTCATAAGCATCTCTGTGTGCGCAGCGACTGGAGTCGCAACGAAGGGTAAGTTGTGTTGTGTGTAGTTATTCCACTAATATATAGAGATTCACTTGTACTTTACAACCTTACGCATGACTTCAGAGCCGGTAGTACAACCACATCATTGCACTATATTAACTTTATCTAAAATAAAGGTGAGCTGTTCACTGTGATGGATTTGCAGTTCTCTGCAGGATGATCATCTCAGTATTAAAATGAAAAGAAACTTAGAACGCTTCCTACATGGTTTGGAAAATAGCAGTTTGTAGTTAATATGATAAAACATACACTTCTACCAATACAGGCTTGAAGAAGTAGTCTTTTTAAAGGGAATCGGGTGTATAGGTTGAAGAAATTAGAAATGAGAATCGACGTTATTGACAAAAAAACAAAAAAACAGGAGTGGAGGGCTGAGATGAAATGCATGAATGGGAAAGAAGTAAAGTCACTGAAGAGTGCTTGACAGGCACTGAAATGATCCCTCTGACTCTGACCTTGTTTGACACTTAGCTGGCCTAACCCATCATTGGTCTCACATTGTTACTCACCAGCACCTGTCATCCCCTGGATTCAGTCCAGTAACCAATCAAATGCCCATTGCTTTTTCTTTTTTTAAGAGTAGCAGCAGACACAGTATAGTCTTGTACAGCAGACAGAAATGTTAATTAAATGACAGTTTTTCAGTTTTTGTATTCAGATATGTTTTATACATAATATTATATACACTTTGAAGTACTTAAAATGCTGAACTAAAAGGCTTTGTGCATGAAAAACAACAATATAAATGAGAAGACTTGATGGAATTACATAAAAACATCTGTTAGATTATTTTAAAAATGCTGATAAATCACTGTCTTTGATCATGCATTCCTTTATCGTCTTTCCCCTGTCAAGTCCATGGCCATATGCTAACTTGGAGAAAGGGTATGACCTAGTTACAGGAGAACAGGCCCCGGAGAGAATCTTCAGGTAAGACCCTTCTGGTGCACCTCCTCAGCGCTTGACTTGTGCTGGCCATCTGTGGACTCTGTGGACACACAATGGAATGAAAGTGGCATTTCTTGTGTCATCTTGTATGTGTGTGCATGAGTGTGACAGAGCATGGAGATGAGCACCTGACAGATGCACATAGACAAAGGCAAATGGACACACAAGTACACCCCATGGTGGATCTCTCTGAGTGTGTAGAGAATAGCCCAAGGACCGGGCCTGATTGGATTCCTTTAAAATACTTTTACTGGCATTTTTGTTACACTTCTCATCCTTGATGGTGTCATTGTGTTATTTCTTTTTTTCCCCAAGAAGTGTAAAAATGAAAATCTCAGGGTAAACCTGATTATAGAGATTTAAAAGAAAAATCTGGTCAATGTGGTCAATTTTCCCTTTAGTTTTGCTTAACTGTGTAACTAAAGCATGGAATGTTTAAACTTTTGATTTTGTGAAATCTTTCTCGATTTCATGCTCTCTACCCTTCCAATACGTAGGTAGGAACAGCTCTTTGTCACAGTTATCTCACTCCTTATCACAATGACCTTGCAGCGTTTGCCAGCCACTGTGAGTCCACTGTAAGAAATGAGGCGCTAAAGGCAAAATACCAAGCAAAACCCTGTTTCAAGTTGGAGATAGGACTCGGGCATCACTAGCACACAAAAGCAGCAACTAAACTTTTATAGATTAAGCACTGTGTCAGCCGAGAGTCTGCGAGAGAAGAAAGACGAAGGACACCACATACACATACAGCTGCAGAACACAAATAGATTCAGCCGTGAACATGTTGATACAGATAGTCAACAAAGTGAGTAAAGATGAAGCAGTTTTCTAGCAATGCTGTTCTGGGGAGGAGGAGAAAAGACTCTAATGCTCTTCAGCTGGACAGTCTTATGACAGTGAATAGACGAGCTAAACCAAGTGCTTTCACAGATGGGGAGTTTTATAGGAAACCAGGGTTGCTGCTTACATTTTCCTTGAAAAGGAACAATGAAAAAATAAGCACCTTGTGATATGAAGACATGAGGGCCCCATAACAAATGTCTTTAAGAACTGAAATTTGTTATTTTAGTCAATATATTGACAGCTGTGTTTTGTACAAGTTGATGGTTTTCCATGTTAATGTTTGGAACTATGATCCATATGAAAGAAAAGTATGGAAATAGTAAATGGACAGGTTCTTATGTAGTGCTTTTCTACTCTACTGGAACATTCATGCCCACCTACATTTGCGATCTGCTCACACGGAGAAGTACTGTTTCTTACAGCCTGCGTTCAAGCGATCTTTTATTGCTCAATGTTCCATTTGCCAGAACTGAACTGGGAAAGAGGGCTTTTACTTATGCTGCCCCTTTCACATGGAACATGATGCAAAAAGACTGGAAGATAGCAGATCTTATTTCATTAAATGCTTTTAAGTCCAGATTGAGAGAGCCAGAGAAAAATGTTTTTAAAATGTAATTGTTATTTATAATATGTATGTAACTTTGTAATTTCAACGTGTTGTCGCCTCTTGGCCAGGACTCCCTTGCAAAAGAGGTTTTTAATCTCAATGGGACTTTTCCTGGTTAAATAAAGGTTAATAATAAAAATTCAAAGCGCTTTAATCAATTTACCTCATTTTCCCATATTAATACAAGCACTTTTGTTCTGTGCCAAAGTGCAATCTGTCTGACGTTCACACACGTTCACACACGTTCACACTGATGAACACATTAGAGACCACCTTTTTTCAATGCCAAAGGATACTTTGGCATGCAAACTGGAACAGATAGGGATCAAACCACCAATCTTCCAATTGGTAGATGACCTGCTCTACGCCCTAAGTTACAGCCGCCCAGACCTTGTACCCATTCATGTTTGCCAGGTTGTAAGGGTTGTAGGTCAGCAATATTTAACTGGGAATAAAGTTAAATAAAGTAAAGATGGTGGCGAATGATGAAGAAATTCAATAATATATTTTATGCGAAGTAAAACGAGAGATTGATAGCAAATACATAATGCGAACCTTCTTGACAGGCCCTGTTTTTCTGGGATTTTGTGGCCTACAGTACCTGTCCAGATGCATTTGAGTGCATTATGCAAAGCTAAAATGTGCTCTGCTATTATCATATCTGATGTTGTGTTTTCCCCGGAAACATGTCTGCAGGGTTGCCTGTTATGGCTATTAATCTTCACTCATAAGAAAGGTCTCTGGCAAAATCAGATTATATTCATAACACCCTGACCAGGTCATATAAACTGCATTCATAAGCAATGAACTGGACTTACATTGAAGGAGGAGAAAATATGTTAAGCAGTGTTGAAACAGTATTATCACTATAAGCTTGAACTTATTTTCTTGTTCACTAAAAAGGTTTACTTGACTATAGCATATAGTCACACATAGTCTTCATAGTTAACTTTCTTCTTACAATAATTATTTAAAAAAGGAAAAGAAAATTACAAGACTTTTTTTAATATGTGTTCAAATATCTTTATATGTTTTATTCTTCTATTCTATCACATAATAAATGATGCAAATAACTGAGAAATTGCCCATGATCCGTATTAAACATACTTCAAATTCTACATGTGAGACCCTCACCACACATCTCATATTTTAAACATATGTTTTTCATTGTTGTTTCATTGTTTCATTGTTGTTTTCATAGAATCTTTTGTATGTTTTTCTATCTGCAAATACTGCTGTGTTTGCACACAGTGTGTGCTTTTGTGTAAAACAAATTGTGGTTATGTGATGGTAATGCAACTGGCATTTATGTCTTGTGATCATGCCAACACAGATCATTCTACAGTCTGGGCCAAGGGCTGTGGCTGCCTGTCAGCAAAAGCTTTGTTGTGCCACCGGTGGAACTGTCAATCAACCCCATTGCCAGCTGTAAGACAGACGTGTTGGTTACGGAAGATCCAGGGGAGATCAGGTCAGTCTGACTCAATAACAAGTTGTGTCCAGCAACTGAAACAACCGGGCGCACTACCAAAAATGTACAGCTGGAAGATATTAAGAATGCTTTGGAGCCACAGCATTTTTTTCAGACCGATACGTTTTGGTTTACTTGACATGAAGTATCCACGTAGGTACTTTTGTTGCAAATCCCCTGGTTGACTGATGAAACAATTCTGCACTCATTTTACATTTTCACTTGTTTCTTCACTTTTTCCCAAAACACTTGCATTTCTATTCGGCTCCCGCGTCTCTCTGTGTACCTGGCCTGTACCGCTATACTCGCTGTCTTTGGAATATCCCCTTCCTTCTTTCAAATGATCTAAACATGTAAAGTACAGTTCAAGTACGACACACCTAAATTAAGCATACAGTATGTACAGTGGGGCAAAAAAGTATTTAGTCAGCCACCGATTGTGCAAGTTCCCCCACCTAAAATGATGACAGAGGTCAGTAATTTGCACCAGAGGTACACTTCAACTGTGAGAGACAGAATGTGAAAAACAAATCCATGAATCCACATGGTAGGATTTGTAAAGAATTTATTCGTAAATCAGGGTGGAAAATAAGTATTTGGTCAATAACAAAAATACAACTCAATACTTTGTAACATAACCTTTGTTGGCAATAACAGAGGTCAAACGTTTACTATAGGTCTTTACCAGGTTTGCACACACAGTAGCTGGTATTTTGGCCCATTCCTCCATGCAGATCTTCTCGAGAGCAGTGATGTTTTGGGGCTGTCGCCGAGCAACACGGACTTTCAACTCCCGCCACAGATTTTCTATGGGGTTGAGGTCTGGAGACTGGCTAGGCCACTCCAGGACTTTCAAATGCTTCTTACGGAGCCACTCCTTTGTTGCCCGGGCGGTGTGTTTTGGATCATTGTCATGTTGGAAGACCCAGCCTCGTTTCATGTTCAAAGTTCTCACTGATGGAAGGAGGTTTTGGCTCAAAATCTCACGATACATGGCCCCATTCATTCTGTCCTTAACACGGATCAGTCGTCCTGTCCCCTTGGCAGAAAAACAGCCCCATAGCATGATGTTTCCACCCCCATGCTTCACAGTAGGTATGGTGTTCTTGGGATGCAACTCAGTATTCTTCTTCCTCCAAACACGACGAGTTGAGTTTATACCAAAAAGTTCTACTTTGGTTTCATCTGACCACATGACATTCTCCCAATCCTCTGCTGTATCATCCATGTGCTCTCTGGCAAACTTCAGACGGGCCTGGACATGCACTGGCTTCAGCAGCGGAACACATCTGGCACTGCGGGATTTGATTCCCTGCCGTTGTAGTGTGTTACTGATGGTGACCTTTGTTACTTTGGTCCCAGCTCTCTGCAGGTCATTCACCAGGTCCCCCCGTGTGGTTCTGGGATCTTTGCTCACCGTTCTCATGATCATTTTGACCCCACGGGATGAGATCTTGCGTGGAGCCCCAGATCGAGGGAGATTATCAGTGGTCTTGTATGTCTTCCATTTTCTGATGATTGCTCCCACAGTTGATTTTTTCACACCAAGCTGCTTGCCTATTGTAGATTCACTCTTCCCAGTCTGGTGCAGGTCTACAATACTTTTCCTGGTGTCCTTCGAAAGCTCTTTGGTCTTGGCCATGGCGGAGTTTGGAGTCTGACTGTTTGAGGCTGTGGACAGGTGTCTTTTATACAGATGATGAGTTCAAACTGGTGCCATTCATACAGGTAACGAGTGGGGGACAGAAAAGCTTCTTACAGAAGACGTTACAGGTCTGTGAGAGCCAGAGATTTTCCTTGTTTGAGGTGACCAAATACTTATTTTCCACCCTGATTTACGAATAAATTCTTTACAAATCCTACCATGTGGATTCATGGATTTTTTTTTTCACATTCTGTCTCTCACAGTTGAAGTGTACCTCTGGTGCAAATTACTGACCTCTGTCATCATTTTAAGTGGGGGAACTTGCACAATCGGTGGCTGACTAAATACTTTTTTGCCCCACTGTAGTTATATAGTATTGTTGAATTAATTCTCGATTACCTGTCACAGGCTGGCAAGCTGTCGAGGGTGGGACAGGTAGGTGGGATAGGCTCCAGCACCATCACCCTGAAATGGATAAGTGGGAGAGAATGGATGGTTGGATAATTCTTGAACACATTTGAACCCCTTCTGAGCTTCAATTTGCTTATCAAAATGAATTTAAATAAAATCAAATATCACATCTTTAGTATTCATGATCCCTTAGCCATTCAAAACATTTGAAGTAACATTTGTCACTTCACACACCGGGTTCTTATGCTTTTGACGATTGTGAAACTAAAATGTCTGCAGTTCACATTTTGGTTCCATCATCTCATAATATGACACCAATGTGGAACCTCTGATAAGTAGTTAAAGCATGCTAGGCTGGTGAAAATGTGTACGTCAGCTCAGGTTTCACTAACAACGTCACTCTGGCTTCTTGGCTAGCATTGTGTTAGTGTGCTGTCTGTGCAGATGCTTGCAAGTGCATATACATACATGTACACTTGAAAGGAAGCACACATGCATGATGCTAATTCTAACCTTAACCCTAACCCTCAAGGGAAAGTTATTCTTCGGTGGCTACAATTTACAAGTCTTTGTTACACAGCTTTGAAAAAGTATATCAGGGCAACTATGTAGGAAAGTTTGTTTGACTGACAAAATGATGTTTGTTGCCAGTGGTAAATGTTTTTATTTGAGCCATTTTAAATTATAAATGTATTAAAATTATTAATAAATTATTAAATTAAATGATTAAATTGTAAAACTTTACTCAGATTAAAATAGCTTATTTTCATTTTTACTGTGTATAGATAACGGGTCTACAAACTCAATTTGTTGTGGCAGTTCAGTTGCTCTGATAAGGTATCATGGCCAACTAAAAAAATTAGCTAATGCAGCAGAGTTCACTGCAAAAGGAAGTTTTTTTTGTTTGGTTGTTTTTTAATTATATAATTTCAGAAGCTTTACATTTGAATAATTGTTTTGTCTTATGCATGTGTATGACATCAATATTGTAAAAAGCCATTTAATCTTATAAAAAAAGTGTCTGATCACTCTAGCATTTCTTAAACTCCTATAGCCGTATCATATATTGTATGCTGAAAGTGTCACAGGTAACACTGCACCACAGAAATCAACCCATAAATGGAAAAAAACAACCTGATAAACATCAGAAAATGTTCACTTTATCTGACTGGTGGATTTTTTTCAACCATCTCTGCAGTTTTGTTTTTGATATCAAATTTTCAAGTAACTGTTTTGTAATACAAAAACTCTAAATTGGAGTAATTACAGAGTACAAATGTTATACATTGCTGCATAAATCTGTTTTTCACAGGCTTTATGAAATTGCCTCAGGTGCACAGAAATCCCAAGGCAATTGTACACATGCTTATTTTGACAGAAGTGGGAGCATGCTTCTCGATTAATTAGCCCAGGTTTTTCATTTACTTTGAAATACTGCTATAATCAGTGATGTGGGGTAAAAAAAAAGAGGATATTTTTGTAGAGCAAAAAATGTTTACAGCCATATTTCTGCCACATGCTGATCAGATCAGATTCTGAATATTCATAATTGAATCGTGAAAGATCAGCCTTTCCATTTAGCCAAGAGGAAAAGCAATTATTTTAAAGCAATTATCTCCTTTGTGCATTTTGTTTTTCTTGACTTAAGTGCCACTGTTACTGCATGATGAATAGATCTTGGTGGGTTAAGCACAATTTTAGTTGGAAATTGAACACTTCAGAGAGAGCAGGAGTTTAGCTTTTGTTTACTTTGCAGCACAGGGGTTCGATTTAGGTTAAGGTGTAATGTGACTTTATGAAAGTGCCATTTTCACATCCTGAAATTACACCTATAGCTGCTTTTCGAAAGCACATTCTGCCTCTCACTATGAAAGCTGTTGTTGTTAACTTCTAGATGTACTCTATTAGGCTATATCTAAGACATACAGTATTAAACATTAACCCTTACACATAGAATCACAACCATTTACACTCGCCATCCAACATTATTTTCCATGTTCCAAGACTAATTTTGAAATAACCCCTAGAATAATAAGTCGATGTGCTGTATTTAGTTTATGACTAGTTTTCATAACCACTGGAAACTAAACAACCTGTCACACTGTCATGAATTATGCAGGCAGCTCATTATCCAAAACATTTTTGTGGGACAAAGTCCTATGGGAGCTTTTGGGGTTTCTTGCTGATGTTCTTTCCTTAAGTGCTTGTGAAGGCACTGATGTAGTCAGTTAGTCATGATAGACATGTTGATGTTGAAAGTGGTGAAAAGTAGTGTAGCTCTGACTTTTAAAAGTATGCGTCTCCATTTTCCATTTTACCACTGTCATTCAGCTCACAGACACTGTATATATGCATATACATATATGCAGTATATAGTGACAGTCATGGTAAGTGTCAACTTGAACTTACCTTTTCATGCTATAATATCCTAAATCACTTTAGGTGTCTTTCTCTTTTTTAAACCAGCTTATTATTTTTCTATTTCTTGTATTCCTTCATACAGTGACAAATAACTTTTGGATATCCTTGGGAGCGAGCATCGAAATCATAGAGTAATTCATTTTTGTTCCTTATGGGTAAGCAAATTAGGGCATGAATAGCAGTGCTGCCTCAGATAAGCAAAGTCAAGGCCAATCTTGGCCAGAGGTAATGGCATGTTCTTTTTTTCTGTGTGTATCTGTGTGGGTGGGAGTTTTGTTACTTTTTGTTATTATTATTATTTTACTCTCATTTTCTCATCACAAAAGTGGCAAAAATAGAGACAGTCTTTACTCAGATACTCTGTTAAGTTAAAGTGAATAGTACAGGCTCTTAAAAGTACTCTAAATAAGAAAGTAACAAGTATCTCTTTAAAGGACATTTCTACCAGCTATTTATTTGTTTTTACAAAGCTAGCCTGCATTTTAGGATAATATATTATCAGTAAAGTAATATTAGTAAATCAGAATACAAATGTTATTCCGATCTAAATTGTAATTTTTAAAAAATGTACTCATCTTGAATCTGTTATGCAGGACACAACCAGTGAAGCAAAATTAAAAAAACAACAGCTCAATTTTCTCGGCCTTACTTTGTAGAGGATGACTTTGCCTCTATGCCTAAACAGCAAAATGACTATAGTCAAGTGTTAAACTGGAATTCAGCAGGAGGGAGTACCCAAGGTTTGTTGTATCTTCAGTTGTAGTGGCTTCGTGTGAGGAAAACACAACTCACAATAAGAAGCAATAAGGAAGCACACACCTCTACCAAAGCGGCTCGCTCTCTGGGAAGTATTTATTTGTACCTTTTAAACATATTTTAGGAAGTTTGTAATGCAGTGAAAACAAGTTCAAAGTGCAGGTGTTTGTCCTGTTGAAACTCCTTTGAATATATTTCACATTATTTTGAGTATCATTGTTTATGTGGCTATAATCCATGTGCAGCATTAATTTCAATGTTTGAAAAAATAATACTAATAGAACACCATATATGTATCAAAGTTATGTATTTAAATGATTATAATCTTTTAAATGCAACTCATGCCAACTTGTTGTTGTCAGTCTACAAACCTATTGTCATTTTATATCTTTTATATCTATATCACTGTGAACTTCAGATCGATCTATTTATTGACCTTGTGATATATTTTAAATCTTTATACTTTCTTTAAGGTAACAATACACACCACACAAGTTAGAAGGGTTTTTTTTTATTTTCAACCAATAAATCAGTTGACCTTGAAGATCTTGGTGGATGCAAGCCATTGCTAACATCATACCACTCTTCAGCCTTTTATCAGAATTCAAGATTTTTTGAGCTGCTGTGCTTACAGGCGTAATGACATGCACATCAACAGGCAAACACTATCAAAAACATAACTTCCTTTGCTGAGGTAATAATTTTCTGTTGGTAACTCCAGTAGTTTTTTGTGTGCATAATGTGATGAGCTAACCTGTGCTCCTGCTGCTCTGAGGTTTACTGCTCATTGTGAATAAACTGAAGGCAGCAATATGTAAGTAAATGTTACATCCCCTACTAATTGTTTAGTATTTATGCTGTCTTCATATCAGACTCTCTCTTGCCTCTCGTGTTCTGTCTTTCTAACGTCTCTCTCCATCTCTGGGTAAAGTTATGTGTCGTTCTGTCCCAGGGAAATATAGCAGCTGTATTTTTAGCTAGCAACACACTGTGCGACAGATTGCACACAAACAGTTTGTATGTTTGCTGATATTTGTTAAGGTGATAGAAACATTTCATTTTAAATTATAAAAATGTCCTCTTCATTATCACTAGCAAGATGATGAAGTACTGTGACCACAACTTCGAGACATCTGCATTCATTCTGGCCCTAGTGTAGCGCTATAAATGATACATCAGTTAAACAATTTTGTCTCTTTCATCCCTTTGTGTACGATAAGCTCCAGTGATGGAGGAGGTAAAAGTAAAAAATTTCCACAAGAATAAACTCAAGTAAAGTAACTGAAAATTGATTATATCCCACCACTGTTGATAATAAAACACATATGAGTTTTAATGACACAAGATTTAAAATACAGTATGTTGCTGGAATGTTTGATACATCCATTCATATCAATACACTGCAACAAAAAGTGTCGATGCAGAAATAGATTAAAGAGCCTTCCTGATTTCTCTCTCAGTACATATATTCATGGTAGTTTTAAGTGATGCACACTTCAAAGGGGAAAGCAAATAACCTCTTCTGTTATTCATCTATAAAGGAGTTTTTATATTGTATTTTACACCAAACTGTCTATAAGACCATCAAAATGTATTTCAGTTTTTCTCCCTTTAGCCCTAACCCTTAAACTTCACATAGTCCCTGGTATTTAAAGCCAGACGCTGCAAGGAAGATTATTTCTGGCAAACATCAATACTATATTTCTCTATATTTCTTTGCTCTTAGCTCTGGTTCATTATTAGCATCAATTAGTATAAAATTCATTATTCAAGAACCAAAGGTGTAAGTACAGTACATGCAACATTTTGAAATTGCACATAATTCATAAAGCCATAAAATAAGAGCTAATACTAATTTATTTATCTACATGGACTTCTTTGTGTGAGCCAACTAACAAGCACAAATGGTGACTTAGCTATTAGTAAAGACTGTCTTTATCACTACTTTCTGTTTAATGTAAACACATGTTATAGTATTAACATTCAATCTGGGATCCATGTACAAAGCCTAAACATTTTTTTTGCACTGTTCTGCTGAGTTGAGTGTTTGATCTTGTTAGCGCATCAAAAACTTAGCGTTGACATTTAGGTTGATCCTTTTATTTAGCTCAATGCATTCAATACATACAGTTCTTTTTATTCAGTTCTCACGTTGTCATATTTTTGTTTTTTGTAAGTTGTTGATATTTAAAAGTCAATTCTCCAACTCACTGCCTTACTTACTGCAATTTAAAGCTACCTAGTTATCGCATTTCTACTGATTTTTGTTTAACCGAGGTCAGTATTCAGAAATGTTTCATGGAAACCTAAATACAAAATGATTTAGGCCCCTAAACTGATCTTGAAAATAGGATTTTTGTCAATAAGGAATAATATAGTAGCTGGTGACACCTCAAGCTAGTGATTAATGATCTCACTCAGCATGATCAAGTGAACCATCAAAATGTGCCATTGCCAATAATTCAATACAACTGCAACTGTGAGTTTCAGACCAGGAAAAACGGACATAAATTCACTTCCACACTCTCCAAATATACGTCAAAAAATGTTTTACAACTACATAGTCAAATCAAACAATTGATGCATCAATCTTTATATTATCACTTACGTTTACCTGCTTTTTTCATTGACTACATTTTTCCCTCAGTGATTACAGAAAGCCCAAAGAAAATGCACTCTATTCAATGTCGAAAGTGCTTGATGAGAGTCAGCATATTTGTGGAGAGCCAGGGCAAGAGCATTAATCAAGTGCAGGGGCAGACCAATAAGGGGGTCTGTAATCATGCTGGAGCAGCGCTCTAACTTTGAGCAGAGTCGCCTGGTCATTCATCATCAGGAAAAGCAAGAGGCAGAGAGAGAGATTAATAACAAGTACATTAGTCAGTGTTTAGCTGCAATCATTGGGCTTCTGGGTCAGGCAACAGTCACAATGCCAAAAGAGATGATCTTGATTAGGTAATGGTTTTGAAATGGATATAAGTGATTTACAAATCACTGAAACACTATTAAATTTATAATTAGCAATTGTTAAAAATCGGGTGGTGGGAAAACACCTGTTTTAACATCAACTTGTTTAACACGTTCTCTGCCTGACAAGCCTGTCTGTCAGGCAGACCAGTTTACCACCCAGGCTGCTTTATTCCTGTAGCCAATGCAGTATGTATAAAATGTAGTTTGACAGGATCTTGCTAAAATAAGCAAGGCCTTCAATGGAAAAAAAAAAACCATCATCTGCACGGTAATATTCAATTTAGCCATGCTGTAAGGTCTAATGCTCCCCAGTACTATCACAGATGATGGATTTTGCATTTTATGAACAAGCTGGGTGGTTTCTCTCATCTTTCATGCAGAGGACTGACCCTCCATGATTTCAAAAATAACTTTATATCGCAAGAATGCTTTTCACTTCACCTCATTCCATCTTAAATAAACCTGGCTGCAGAAAATGTGTTGTCTTTCTAAATATTATTATTATTATTAATAATAATGATGATGGATTGCATTTATATAGCGCTTTTCGAGACCCTCAAATATATTATTGTGGCATTTTAGAGTTTATAAGTTTATTTTAGAAATTACATTTCTGTTTGCACCAAAACATTGTTGCTTTCCTGAACCTGTTCTGTGTTTTCCACTAAAGGATCATTCTTTGTTTTTACATACAATGGCACCTTAGAGTCATATTCGATCGTGAGCATTCAAAACTGCCTTTCTGCCTTGTCTACTTCCTACAAAGATTTCTTCAGATTGACTGATAGAAGACATGATGAAATACCAAAGAAAAATTCTGTCTCTGGTTCATCTTGTATCATGCATTTTTTGTTTGTTTGCCTGTTTTTAAACTTGCTATTTACTAAGTCTATAAGAAGAACTGCATGTTAGCATGCATCTCACAGCTTAGGTAACCCGTTATTTTTATCTGCCTCACCTTACCCACCCTCTGTTTTCGTCTGAATTAAGGAGTCATTTGTCAGTGCTTTCAGTACCTTGCAGAAGGAAACTGATGCTATGAATGCCACGTGGTGTTTTTAATTCAGAAAAACTCTTTTTGGTTGTTTGTTTGTTTGTTTGCTTTTCTGTATTTGTTTTTAATTACATTTTAGCGCAGGACAGTAGCAGTACTAAATTTCTCTGGCCTCAGAAGCAAGGAGCTACCCACCCTTCTCCTGTGAGCAATTACACATACTTGACATTGACATTGAGCAACTGTCTTAGTTGCCTCTCATCCTTTCCTCACTGTATGTACCTGTGTGTAAAAGAATATCGTGTGTGTGTGTGTGTGTGTGTGTGTGTGTGTGTGTGTGTGTGTGTGTGTGTGTGTGTGTGTGTGTGTGTGTGTGTCTATAAATTGATGTGCAAAAGTTTTGAGCCCCACTCATTTCTTTTTGATTCCACAAAACCAGATCAATAATTCCCCAGGCTTTCTGAGGATCTTTTGAAATTTTTCTTTGGACATTGACTGCTTTTTCACTCATGTTCAGTCCAGTACCTGATGATTTTCACAGGAATGTCTTTTTCGTTTGCTTCTTGGTTTGTTTGCTAAGCCACCTATTGCCAGCCTGTGAATCATTCGAGCATAATGAACCAGTTTTGGTTCCAAATCAACAAAAAAGATAACTCAGTTTACAGGCATAAAATGGTATTTTTGCGCCAACGAGGTTTTTCCCAAACACCTATAAACTGAAACTGTGGCAAGGCGCAGGCATAAAAAAAGCAAATGAGCAGTATCTAAATGTGATGTCCATAAGAAATAGGACACAATCCAGCAAAGACCTGACACAGGACACGTGAGATCAATCTCCCTCTTCTGCTCATTCACCCACCAATGTTCACTGAAGCCTCATAGGAAATGATGTCAGTGGAAAGGTGGCTATCCAGAAGCTAAGGGAGTGAAACAAAAGGAACAAAAGGAAAGACTGAACTATTCCAAACTGGTCGGAAAATCACTGACAACACGTATAATGGAGTGATGAGAGAGGTAGAGGAGTGAGTGTTTACAACTGCTTCTGAATACCTAAAGAAATTACAAGAAGCTTGGCTAAGAGAGTTCAGGATATATTGAAAAATAAAGGTGCGTAAACCAAATATTGACTTTCAAACTTGCTTGAATTATGCAAATTCATTTTTGTCTTATATACTGCATTCCAATTTATGTTTGACCATGTTTCAATAAGTAATAAATCCTAAAGAAACTGCTGCACTTGTTTCCTATTTTCCAAGTGAAACATAAATAAATCAGGGTTGGCTAAAGTTTTGCACAGTTTAGCAGATAGAGCTGCATAATGGAAGCATAAAAGATGTAAATTTAAATTCTATTTCCCTACCTTGTATATATTCGGTATACAAAATAAACCATGTATCTGCACCTACTGCCCTTTTTTCAGGCATATACACCATGTTCACTCAAAAGCCGAACAAGCAGAGCGTCTTTTAGTATCCAAGGTGACTCATGTTTCCTGCTAAGGAGTGTGGCATGTGCATCCAACAAATTCAGTTTTTATTAATAACCAACCATGCCCTTTAATCCAGACTGCCCACTAAAGATGAGTGTGATGTTATGCAAGGTCTACATTTCATAAATGAAGGGTTACTGGGTCTAGTGGATGGGGAAAAAGGTTCGTCTTTACATGCTTGCATAAAAAGTGCTATAGAGATATCTTCAACCACTACAGTTTCAAATGTCAAAGCTTTACAAACTGAAACGTCAATCCAAGGATAACAGGCCCTGTCAACAAGAGTGTTTTAATTATTTGTAACATATAACTTTATAGCACTCTTGATGCTGTTTTAAGTATTTGTAATATACATAAATGAATTTTTAACATCCAAAATATTATGAAATAAATATACCATTTAGCTTCTGCTGCACTTTGGCAAACTCTTTCTCCACTGTTTGCCTGGATTTTTGGTTCATGAAAATCCTTGTTACTTACCATCCAAAAAATAAGCACATATGCGCAAACAGCTGTAATAGTTCTTCTCTCTGCATTATGCAGCCACATGATGGTGACCCTCACATCCACCTGGAGAAAGTCCAACTGTGCAGCACCCAGCCGGTGATTTGTCAGTAGTACCCACATCGATCTGGCAAATCTCACGATGGACAATTCCTGTGTAGGACTGAGTCCACCGTCTATCAAGGAGTTGGTTCCAGAGCCAAAGCTGTGAATAATGTTGAGCCCAACTGCATTTTGTTGGTACCTCTCAACTTCACACACTAAATTAGGCACCTTCCCCAAAGGGTCGTTAAAGTCGATGTTGTAATGGCGAACTTCCTTGCCATTTTCTCAATGACAACAGCTGTCTACTCTTTGCCGATTAGGTGTTGCAGTGATCCCACCGTTTGACTTGCAGGGTCCTTGGCTCTGGAACAGTGGACCTTCTTGTAAGATAATCATTGCCCTGCTTTTCTTAAGAAAGAGATTGCTTAAGAAAAAAAAATGAACAAAAAGGCAACGTGAGGTTCTTTTAGGTATGTGAAGTACGTTTAGTGACATCATGTCCCAGAGTTTTTTCCTCAGTAATTCCAGCACACTAAATGTGTGTAAAAGAGAAAAATACATCTTGTTTCCTGGTTGGTTTTGCGTATATAATTAGTGTGCAGAGAATCATTTGTCAGAGTCCCTGTGCCTAAGGCCAAACGGACACCCCGATGAACCCTCCAGAAGGAGTAAGGAGTAGCTATAAATAATTAACCTGACCATAATCTTCAAAGATATTGGAACTGTTTGGCAAAGCTCTAACTTTCTATTTGTTTTTGTTTTTTTGTCCCTCACTTGATAATCCTTTTTTTTACCAAAATAATTAAACTTTCAATGTGGAGAGTTGAGATTGAGGTCCTCTTCAAGCCTGCTGCTCTTTCTCTGGATAATAACAATTAAATATCTTGGCTTTCACATCCCACTCTTCCACAGTGAAACAGTTGATGCAGTTCAGGCACCTTTCGTTGTAAGAACGAGATCTAAGTTTGTTCGAATGGAGTCCTCCTCCATTCAAATGTGCATCCAGGATGTGTGGGCGTTCTTGTACTCGAGGTAGACAAAAGAAAATAAACTTCATAGCAGTCGACTGCTTTGCTCAATTTATAGCACAAATTAAGTCATTTTTGGCAAACCCATGTGTTTTTGTCAACTAATTAAAAACACATTTAAATACTGTTCCTAAACTTTCTTTTTGTTTTCTTTGTGTTATAAATAAATGACAGCTGCGTAGGACTGACAGTGGATATTACTGCTTCCAATGGCTACAATACTTATCTACAACTATAAGCATCAAAATATCTGAAAATGTACCACCAGTAAACAAAGAAATGTGAAAACGTTCAGCTGCTGTAAAAGTTCACATCAAACGGTCCATATGTATACATAATTATATAATAATGGACTATATAGCGCTTTACAATTCCACTATTCATTCACTCTCACATTCATACACTGGAGGCAAGCTACAGTTGTAGCTACAGTCTGTGGCCCCTCTGGCCATCACCAGTAGGCGGTAGGTGAAGTGTCTTGCCCAAGGACACAACGACCAAGGCAGACAGAGCTGGGGATCTAACCGGCAACCTTCCGGTTACAAGATGAGCTTCCCAACACCTGAACCATGGTCGCCCCATATGAACATTAAAATGATCAGCATGTAGCTGGAAAGATACCTTACATTTAGATTTCACCTATAGAAAATAAATAAAATAAACAAATAAAATAAATATAATAAATAATAAATAAAAATAAATAAATAGATAAAGCTGTTTAGATAAAACAGGTTTCTTATTAGAGCTATTTTGCTAGAGTTTTGTATTTAACATTCAGTATGTGTGACAGCGAGGACAGCGAGTCATTTGCTACTGCCACACTATGTCAGAAACATTTTAAATTTGCAAAGTAGACAGTCCCAATGCGTCAGTCAGTGAACCATAGTACTGCACCACGAGAAAAATGTGCCAATTATTTTCCATATGTAGCATACAGTGAAACTAAATTGAAAACAGTTATTAAACCTAAACAGTCCCTTAATCGAAAGAGTTATTCCAAATCTTGATAGCAGACGCTATGAAAAAGAAATCATATTGCCTCAGTGAAAAGGTGGATAGACTGTGTCTAATATCTTGTCCATAAATTCTCGCTTACATCAATAAGATGCTTTTCATTGAACGTTCATAGATTTTTTTTGAGGCTTTGCATTTTATTTTCTCTTAAAGTTGTGAAGATCAAATGTAGTATTTTTCTCATATTTTTTTCACTATCACTTCCAAGAGATAAATTACTTTTTGATGGTTTATACCCACTTTAAAGATGGCTTATGTTGGACATTTTAATTCAGTGAACAGTAAAATCAATGTATCAGTTACTGATTCAATGGTGCCTAAATACACATGCAAAGACATAGAAAGATAGCCGTAGTGACATTACTTCACAATCCTCCTCCTAAAGCAAGTCATCTGTCTTCCTATCATTCAAAATCTTGTTGCTGTTTCTAAAGTCAAGTCACCCTCACAACACACTGTGGTCCCTGTGGTCCCATTGCAAGAGATAGTGCTTTGTTTCCTTTCAAACAAAAACATGGGGTTTGCTTGCCCCTTCTTTTCCTCTGATAGTAGACATAAAGCATATAGGCATGGCGGAGCATGCTAAACTGCACAGAGCAATGAGCTTGCAGCTTTGGTGTGCCACATTTGGCAGTGGAAATGATCGCACTACTGTCAGTGACACATATATATATATATATGCAAATGTGGGGATCTCAAGTCAGACTTCATCACAAACTGACCTGAAAACATACTTGAGTTTTTTTTTTTTTTTAGTTTTGTTAACGTGGTAGTGGCATTTCTGTAAGAATGGAAATGTCTGTCTGTCTGCATGTCAGACATTTATAGCATACAGTGGATAAAACTTGCTTACTTTGGCCATCTTTTAAATCTTTCGACATTTCTGGTTGTGAGTGAAATATCTAATAATTGTGTGATTAGGTTAGAGCGGTGGTCCTGTACTTCACCTGGTAGAGTGCCCCAGGTACATTATATGGACAGAAGTACTGGGCCACCTACATATTACACCTACAGAAGACATGGAAACCAATGCCATGAAGCTCCAGGCGCTCAGTTTTTCTGCTGATGTTAATGCTGGAGGCGATTTGGAACAAGCAGAGTGTTTCAACCCTGCCCTGTGATTTTACATGGTCTGCCACTGTGTGGTTGAGTTGTTGTGGTTCCTAAATGCTTCCATTTTGCAATAATGGCATTTATAGTTGATTGTGGAAAAATAGGAGAGAAGTATAATTTTATAAAATAAATTTTCATTTGAATTTAATTTTATTTAATTAATTTTTTTTTTACGTTTGTTGCCATGATGCCAGGTCTCTCTTGGAAATGAGATTTTTTACCTGGATAAATAAAGGACTAATAATAATAAAACAATTTGTAGTGTTAAAACATACGCAACGATAACTGAACTTTCTTCTTGTAACCCTTACTTTCTTCAATTTCAGGGAAGAGGCCATGATGTCCACATACTTTGAAAATGTAGAGGACCTACTGGCATCTTTTGGACCTGCCCGTGACTGCTCTAAAGATAATGGTGGCTGCAAAAAGAATTTCAAGTGTGTGTCTGATCGACAGTTAGACTCATCTGGGTGCATGGTAAGCAGATGGTAGTAGACTTGCACTACACTATTAATGCTACATTCAAGCCTTCGTTTATGCATTCATGCAAATATTAATCCTACTCATTTTCCATGTGTTTTATACTGTATATAACTGTGATATCTCCAACACGTTCATATTTTGGAGTATGAATCAAGAGAGAGTGAGAAACTATATAGATCAGCCTTCAAACTGCCAACAAATGAAATGAAATAAAAAACCATCCATCCATCCATCCATCCATCTTCTTCTGCTTATCCGGGGCCGGGTCGCGGGGGCAGCAGCCTAAGCAGAAAAGTCCAGACCTCCCTCTCCCCGGCCACTTCTTTCAGCTGGCCTTGGTGTTCCCAGGCCAGCCGAGAGATATCTCTCCAGCGTGTCCTGGGTCTGCACCAGCGCCTTCCCCTGGTCCGACATGCCTGGAACACCTCACCCAGGAGGCGCCCAGGAGGCATCCTTGTCAGAAACCTGAACCACCTAAACTGGCTCCTTTCGATGTGGAGGAGCAGCGGCTCTACTCTGAGCCCCTCCTGGATGGCCGAACTCTTCACCCTATATCTAAGGGAGAGGCCAGCCACCCTTCGGAGGAAGCTCATTTCTGCCGCTTGTATCCTCAATCTCATTCTTTCGGTCACTACCCACAGCTCATGACCAAAGGTGAGGGTAGGGACGTAGATCAACCAGTAACTTGAGAGCTTCACTCTTACGCTCAGCTCTCGTTTCACCACGATGGACCAGTAGAGCGTCCCACCAATAAAAATAGATAATATAACTTTTTATATAGCTTTTCCCTACTAAAAATGCTCATTAAGAATTTTAAAGGTAACAGTCATCACTTCTATAAGTTTCTTTTCTAACAATGTGACTTACCATCAATGTATTTATATCACTTTGCTAACATGATGTGTCCAAGTAATTCATAAAATTCATAAAAGACTAACATAAAATCAGGAAATCTGTTTACTGTAATGACAATCACAACTGGAGCAATCAAGAAATGGTCCTGTAGTATCTGCACTTTACTTCTTTAAGCCCTTTTCCATACCACTGCTATACTTTTAAATTGAATATGAATAGATAGTGAATGAATTTGTTGTTGGCGCCGTCTTCCATTCATCCTTTCTGCTTCTTAAGCCTTAGTCACATTTTACATGTAGCGTTGTAAAGTGCAGTGCAAAAGTGAATTTCTTGTGGAATACTAACAAGAGCAGGGCAATGCTTCCAGTGCCAGGTTTTAGACAGAAAGGGGTGGACCCAAGTTGTAAAGTAATTAAACTGATGAGCCGTCTCAATTGCTGGAGGCTGGTGTTGTGAGTCATTAAGAGCTTGGATGGGGCTATAAATCGACAGGTCTTTTGGTTGTTTTTGTCGAATAGAGACAAACAGTATAGAGCAGTTTTCTTGTTTACCTTTCCTCTTCTTTCAACTGAAAGAAACATACAGTTGCTACTCCAACAAAAAATTCTGTTTACAGTATTCATTAAAACCTTGTTAGTGACACTTTTGCTACATTTATTATACAGTGATTACACAACCTGCAGTAATTTGTCTGGCACTGATTACGAATGATGAATGACAAAAAAACTGATTCATGGCACTGTCATTAAGGAGCAATGTACACCATAGCTGGCAGACTTCACCAAGGCAGAAGAAGACTTCAGCACTTTAATGAACATGTTTCTACATAAATCAAGTTATTCTCCCACCCCCTTTGCCAGTTTTTCCCTACAGTTTACCACTAATTTGGTTACTCTGACAATGAATCCATATTAATAAACCCACTCCACCCACAACATTAGCAGCTGATGCTGCATCTATGGCAGCCGTAGATTGTATATGCATATACACTAAACTTGGTCAAGACTGCTGAAGTTGAAATTAAGCATCAGAGTGAGAAAGAAAGTTGATTTAAGTGACTTAGAATGTGGTAATGATTATTGGTGCCAGACTGGCTGGTCCGAGTATTTCAGAAACTGTTGATTTACTGGAATTTTTCCATCCATCTTAAGCGGAAGTACTCTGGGCAAAATCTGCTTGTTGAAGCCAGCGGTCAGGGGGAAATGGCCAGACTAGTTTAAGCTGGAGGAAGCCAACAATAACTAAATTAACAGCTCATTATAACAAAGGTTAGCAGAAAATTTCTTTGGTTAATAGCATATTGGTACATTCAGCCGATGCTTGCATGGAAGATGGCGACTTGTCTGAAAAACACTCGGTAAGTAACCGCCAGTTAAAAAGTGAAAAAGTACCAAACAGAGATCATTCACCATCAACGTAAATGCTGTGTTAAACATACACATACCAGCGCATTTCAAAAGGTGTAAGTTTTACTTTAAGGTGAACAAGGCATAAGGGTAGACCAACTAGAACTGTGACTCAGCAATACTGGAAGAAATAGGCATCTCCAACACCATCGCATATGTCAAATGGCTAGTAGATATAAGACCGGACCACACTACAAGAAGTCTACATGATCAGCATTATGTTTTTTTTTAAGTCACAGCTTTGCATATTTTAGTTCCTAACTTTTTGTCTTTCTTCCTTTAATTGTTAAACTGGGATAGCATAATTTGTTTTACATTGATCACAGTTATGCTTTTGCTCCTTTGGGCTTTGAGTTTAGTTGAAACTGGTCAGCATTCAGTAATCGCCAAATAACAAGATTATGATTTATTTCTGATGAGTCAAACAAAATTCTATTGTGAGCAGCAGTTGTTTTCCTCTGTGCGGTATAATTCAACCTTCTTTTTTCTTTTTAAAAAAAAATCTGGCTATCAGTTAAAGGGTTAGTCAGCTTGAGAAGACTTCTTTTCAACTCACATTTTCAAAAGCTAGATAGAAAAAAAAATACTCTGAAATGATTCCAAACGGTCTCACGCCTCTGTGTGATTAATACTCAGACAAAAACACTGACAAAACCCTCTAGTCTTCAGAGATTAACTCAGAGAATCACAGACACGGCAGTATTATTTGCTTTTCTTACTCTCCTGGGTTGGTGTAATTTTAACCACCCTTGTCAGAATGGGTGCTAACACAGAGCACCAACATGTCACACGGAAGGCTTAAAATCCATTTTCAGAGCCAGTCCCTTAAGGCTGTCTGCTGCTCTTAAGACAGCTGAAATGCATTTGCAATGAATTAAATTCTAGTCAGCCCCAGTGTGTACGTTCTGGAGATATCTGTTATTCCATTTTGACTGTGTTCACTTTCTACAGATTCTTAGAAAGACAGGATGTCACTCGCTTCCTTTTTTATCACTTGTCTTAAGAATCACAAGCTGTTCACTTTAAAGCCATTTTATTGCATATTTGTTATGACTTAATTGTAGGAAAAAAAGAGAAGTGGGGGGGAAATTAATTTATTCTGCTTGGTTAAGTTATTGTTCATTTAAATAGGAATTCAAAGTACACCTGTGCAAACTAACCAATGATCGTATAAGAGGCATTAGGGAAAAAATCAGAATCAGAATACTTTATTGATCCCTGGGGGAAAAAAGACAGGGATGATGAAATAAAAGCTCTTTGATTTTAATGTATGTTTTATGCAGGGATTTAAAAGGCAATAAAGAATTTGCCATTCTGATGTCCACAGGCAAATCATTCCACCAGTGACGGGTCTCTAATGGGAAAGAGCTGGTCACTTTTATTTTACCTGGTATTCCTAGGATAGATGAATATATTATATCCATTTCCTTTTTTAAAAAAATCAAGTCGTTATCTCTGTAACCATGGCTTTCTTTTGGTAATTGGCCATTTTCATGCTTTAAATTTGACATCTGATAATGATACAGTGCTTCTTTTTTTTTTTCTTTGTAGCACATTGCCATATTCTGCTACAGTATATGTCCTTCCAATGGTAATACTCGTACACTGAACAGATGGAGGGATATTAGTGGCATATTTTTCCTGAGATAATGTCTCTTTTGGGACATCTCTGGTAAAGTTGCTTGAATGTAGTGTTGGCAAAGATGTATTTTTGCCTTTTAGCTTCAAGCAGCAATAAATTCACATTTTCATTTTGGCCTGTCATACGTGTGTTGTTTACAGAAGACAGATATTGTTGTCTCCGATGTAATTTTAACTTCTATACTGTCCCTGAATGCAAGAGTTTATTAAAAGATGTGGCACACTCGAAAAATCAAGACTTAAATGATGCCTTGTCAGTGTGGACCCATATTTATGCTTGCCAGCCTCTAGTTTACATCAGTTAACAGAGAGGATAAAAGGCATGTCTGCCCAAACACAACACTCATGAAAACTCTCAAAATCCCATGTATGCCCCTACTAATCTGTGTTCCTTACAAACGAACATCACGTAGTTTCCCCCTGTTCTGCCAAGTGCAGCTCATTGCACCTCATTACATCTGCATTTTGGTGTTTCTTGGTTTAAAGCATTCATTTCGTTCAGATATACACTCAACAAAAATATAAACGCAACACCTTTGTTACTGCTCCCATTCCCCATGGGATGGACGTAGAGACCTAAAATTCATTCCAGATACACAATATAACCATCCCTCCCAAACAGTGGTCACAAATCAGTCCAAATGTGTGGTAGTGGGCACATCTGCTATATTGAGATAATCCATCCCACCTCACAGGTGTGCCACATCAGGATGCTGATCTGACATCATGAGTAGTGCACAGGTGTACCTCAGACTGCCCACAACAAAAGGCCACCCTGGAATGTGCAGTTTTTTGCGCTATTGGGGGTCTGGGGACCCAGAACCGGTCAGTATCTGGTGTGACCACCATTTGCCTCATGCAGTGCAACACATCGTCGCATGGAGTCTATCAGATTGTCAATTGTGGCCTGTGGAATGTTGGTCCACTCCACTTCAATGGCTGTGCGAGGTTGTTGGATATTCGTGGGAACTGGTACACGCTGTCGTATACGCCGGTCAAGCACATCCCGAACATGCTCAATGGGTGACATGTCCGGTGAGTATGCTGGCCATGCAAGAACTGGGACATTCTCAGCTGCCATCTGCCCTGAACAATGTGAACCATGATTCATCCGTGAAGTGCACACCTCTCCAACGTGCCAGACGCCATCGAATGTGAGCATTTGCCCACACAAGTCTGTTACGGCGACGAGCTGGAGTCAGGTCAAGACCCCGATGAGGACGACGGGCATGCAGTTGAGCGTCCCTGAGGCGGTTTCTGACAGTTTGTGCAGAAATTGTTTGGTTGTGCAAACCAATTGTTCCAGCAGCTGTCTGAGTGGCTGGTCTCAGACGATCTTGGAGGTGAACCTGCTGGATGTGGAGGTCCTGGGCTGGTGTGGTTACACGAGGTCTGCGGTTGTGAGGCCGGTTGGATGTGCTGCCATATTCTCTGAAACGCCTGTGGAGACGGCTTATGGTTGAGAAATGAACATTCAATGCACGGGCGACAGATCTGGTTGACATTCCTGCTGTCAGCATGCCAATTGCACGCTCCCTCATTGCTTGTGGCATCTGTGGCATTTTGCTGTGAGACAAAACTGCACAATCCAGGGTGGCCTTTTGTTGTGGGCAGTCTGAGGTACACCTGTGCAGTACTCATGATGTCAGATCAGCATCCTGATGTGGCACACCTGTGAGGTGGGATGGATTATCTCAATATAGCAGATGTGCCCACTACCACACATTTGGACTGATTTGTGACCACTGTTTGGGAGGGATGGTTATATTGTGTATCTGGAATGAATTTTAGGTCTCTACGTCCATCCCATGGGGAATGGGAGCAGTAACAAAGGTGTTGCGTTTATATTTTTGTTGAGTGTATGTACACACATGTCCCTCTCATGATTTGTTAACCCATCTTATTTTTAACTTTGCACATTTATACGTTACATCACAACTGTACTATATTAAATGGATTAGCTCTAGCTCAAAATCCAGATAAGGGTGGATGTGCTGTGTATATCCAAAGCGCATGCTGTTAACTATCTGGGAGGGCACTATAGCCAATTGATATAAAACAGTATAAGGCTCAGTAATAGAGCCTTACTTTTGAAGCATGGAAAGATACATATTTCTTTTCACTTTTTGTAATAAAAAACAATGTAATATACTTTTTACTTTGGATGAGTGATTGTACCTAGATGCCGACAAGTCTCTAAATAGATTGCAGGATGCTAGTCTTCCAAATGTCAGATTTTGTCAGCACTTCCAAAACTAACAGTGTATGTTTACAGACATCACAGCCACCTGTGCAAATACCAAGCACTAATTAGCAAAAAGGATACTAATATTTGCCAATGTGTACAGGGACATGCAAAACCAGATTTGTCTGTGTTGCACATAAATCTCATATCCCAGATGTCATCAAAACTAGGATAAACCTCCAAACTGGGATATCCCAGTTAAACTCACAAGATGCAATACATTCTTTAGTAAGTTTGTTTGCTCTTAGGGAAATAAAACTGTGGAGCCTAATTTAACACATTTAAGCAGCAGAAGAGCCGCAGGGCATGCATCACTGCCATCTCTAAACTAGATTAGGCTGTCGAATGTGCTTTTAAAATATTTGATTTTTTTCCTCTGCCTGCCATTGTTATTTAAAGCTCTCCTGTTTTTTTTCTAAATATATATATTTTCTTGTCCCGTGGAAGACCCAGTTCACATCTTTTAAACATATTGTTTCTTTATTATCCTCAGCTTTTCACACTGCCTTTTCCTTCTCCAAAATATCTGATTGCTACTAAGTACAAACATCTAGCATCTTAATTTTGAGATGATCGTCATGGAAAAGAGTTCTAAATAGATTATACTCAGTTCCTGATTTAGGCAGAAGCCCTAATGGGTGATTGGGGAAATGACTTGCATTCATTCAGAATGTTAATTTGGAGGGGTGATCTATGTGCAGTGTATAATGTGCAGAAAGATCGGCTACATGTACAGCTATATTTCTTACACACTTTCTTCATTCATTTTTTGTTAATTTCTTCAGGCCTACTTACCCTGCACTTTTACTCCGCAAGGAATTAACAGGAGTGAAATGCCATTAGTCCCATTCTTAATGCTGTCATGAAATTCTCCCTTAAATAGCCCCCAGAGAGTACATACATATGCTACCCTCGATGATGGGTGTTCTACATTGATGTCAAGTGTCTACGTTCAGGGACAAGGTTTAAAGGCTGAACACTAATATAAAAGCCTCAAATCCATCACATTTAAACATGCAGTTAAACCCTCTAAAAGACAAAAAAATATATATAAACACGTTCCTTTAAATATTTAATATATTAAATAACATACAAATTATATAAAATTACCATTTGTTTTAATTATACATTAGTGATCAGCTGTCAAGATGATTTACTATACAAACAAAATAAGATGCAAGAAAGTTGTGTCTACAAGTATAAAAGTTCTCACTACTGGCTTGTTCTTGGTGTGCTGCCATCACAGAATCGCTTCAGAAGAACTGAGTGGAATTCATTTGTCTCAAATACAAATTGTTCCACTCCCGAACCCTTGTGTCTTTGGAGAGTTGTCCAGGCAGAAAGAGCAAGTAGCTCATGGGCTGCACTAATGGCTAACCTTAAGAACTTTCATTCAACCACAGAGAGCTACATAGCAATTCTGAATTACAGATAGCTATTCCCACAGCTCTGCTCTAATGTGATGAATAACTCCAATCTTGTCAGAGACTAAAGTGCTCTTCCACCGAATGCTGAACATATGGGATTTTGTGTAGAACACACATGAGCAATGCATAATTCATATTTTTTCTTTTTTGTTTCTGGCTTTGGTTTTCTCAGGAGATCAACAAATGTAATTGAATAATATGTTTTATAAAATCCAAAAATGACTCCTGCAATATAAACAAAAATACAAATTTAAAAAAAGGATAAAATTAAAAGGAAGTGTACCCATACTGCATTAATTTCATCTTCATACAGACAGATATTATAACATAACACAATGTTTAAATTATGAGACATCGAATTATGAGTTTAATCTTCTCATAAGTGGAGACAAACAGCCTTGATCCCTTCTAAGACAGTTCTGAAGCACAGGTGGGTGATGATCGCGTAGGATTCTAAATTGTGCTCTTGGGCCTCAGAGAACTTTTGAGCAAAAATAAAGCCTTGGCATGCAAACCAACAATCAGAAGAACTTTCACCTCTCCTTTGACTAAGTTCAATGCAAGACAGACTATTTTCTGTACTTACTTGAGCACTTGTTAGTGTAGATTATTGAGAATGGAAAACGCATCCTTGAGGCATGAATTTGATACAGAAAAGTGTATAAATTAAAGCCCGACATGTGTGAAAGTGTCAGCTCCTGTGCTTGTTCACTGCCTAGATTGTCCTCACATCTACATTTTTCACTTCATATATACACCAATCAGGCATAACATTATGACCACCAGACTAATATTGCATTGCTGCTAAATCAGCCCTGACCTGTTGAGGCACCAAAATGTTAGCAACAGATCCTGTAATTCTTGTATGTTGTGCAGTAGGGAATCTATTTGTTTATCCAGCACATCCCACAGACACAACACCTAAACACGTTGTTCTGTTTCTTAAACCATTCCTGAAACGTTTTGCTTTGTGGCAGATCACATTACGCTGCTGAAAGAGGCTACCGCCATCAGGGAATACTGTTTCCATGAAAGGGTGTATGTGGTCTGCAGTAATGCTTAGGTAGGTGGTATGTGTCAAAGTAACATCTACGTGGATGGCAGGACCCAAGGTTTCACAGCAGAACATTGACCAAACCATCACACTGCCTCCAGCAGCTTGCTTTCTTCCCGTAGTGCATGCTAGTAACGGGCATTCCCAAGTAACATATACAAATGCAATGGTCATCCATGTGATATTAAAGAAACTGTGATTTATAGGTAGGTAGGTAGGTAGAAAGATCCTTGTGGAGATAATAAGTTGAGATAATCATGTTATTCACTTCAACTAACACCTAATAATAATGTAATGACTGATCAGTGTATATAACAACTCATTTTAAGAATTTACTGGTAGATATTTCAGAGCTTTTGGCACACTTTATCTACTAGAAAAGTCTTAAACTGAGTAACGGAGCAATAAGCAAACTACTGGATGTTGCACTAGAGCAGCAACAGCATGTCAGACCAAAGGCACATCTGCAAGACACACTTTTCCATACTTTGTGTGAGACTCACCTGCTTACTTCCTTACTGTGTCACTTCATGTCAAAAAAAGGTACAAAAAGTGCAAAAACTCGCTTGACTTCCACCAGCTTCAATCGATTTAATATTTGTTGCTGCATTTCCTTTTGCTTGTTTGTTCACCATGTTCCACGAAAAATCTGCAAAGCTTTTTTGACCCACGATGATATATTTGCTCGCTTTCTTCACAGCCTCTGGATATGAGCAATACTGTGTAAATGTGTCTCTCCTGCAGTGATGACTGAAAACTAGAGCCAGACCAACTGCAGAACATTGACTCAGTATCTGGGAATGGGGACAAAGGATAAAGCTTCTTTGTACTCCTCCACGTGTGACACCTGGTTATCCTATTTACAAAGGGCAAGTCTCTTGCTAGGAACAACAAAGATATTAAGCAAGATCTGCAAGCTCTCAGGACACTGAAAGAGGACCTGAGCTTAGAGGATAAAGACTGCACCCAGGCCGAATGGGGATTTTTTAAATATATATTTATACATATAAATGGCCTAAGTGTTTTAGATGTATTAGACAGTTAATGAACATTCCCATTTTTTCTAATACTTTTCTAATAGACTTCATGCATTTCCAAAGATCTCTAACATTATTAGTCTTTATCTCATTTCTAACTTGATTTCTCTGCTAATGTCCTGTATTGCATAAGCTTTATTTAAAACAACCATATGATTTATGTAATTGTTTCTCCAGAAGGCTTATGCCAAAGAAAAAGTCTTATTTCTGATCTCAGGAAACCTTTCAAAATAAGATTGATCCTGATGATCATTGTTTTGGACTAAATGAGGATTTGAAACAGTCTGAGCAAAAGAGAAAGAAAAGATGGCCTTTAAATGGTTCTACTATAAAGCATTTGTTTCCAGAAATGCTAATATGTTATGTGTTGTTGTAGTTACTAATAAATGGTGTTACTTAAATTGTACAGTTCTGCTGGATTTAATGAGATTAATAATCTCTTTGGAAATCTTTAAGCAGAAAACCAGGGAAACATAACGACTATGATAGTTGAAAGCTGTTGGAGATAAAAGTTCACACACCTCGTACGCCTCTATCTCTAGGAGGTAGAAATGCCAACTGTTCTAGTCCAAAACAACAATATATACCACTTCTCTGTTGTTTTCCTTCTCATCTGATGACCAGAACTGAGGGAAAAAGGGTGCCTTTGGATGTGAGTCCTTGCCTATGTCAGTCATTAATAAATAGCTACACATAGTTTTCCCTTTAGCGTCTATACAACTGTGTCTGCAGGCATGTGACTAATGATGTCAGTGAACCTTCCTTACGTGCACTAGACCCTTTAACACCACCTCTTCCTTTGTGCTTCCTAACCTAAGAAAAAGTTCTCAGAGAAATAATAAAGTCATTTAACTTTCTGAACTTTGAGAAATATGTAGTGTTTAGTATATAGCATTGTTTTGTTTTTGGGTTTTTTTGTTCTTTAAGAATAAATACACCACAACCAGCAGACATTTTAGCTGTTTGTCATTGCACGCCTACAAAAATATCCTATGCTGGCACACAAAACTTGAGGAGTCTAGATGAGTCAGAGTAGCAGTTAGTGAAAGAATTGAACTGTGGACTAGAAAACTGATGTAACTCAGTCTCTCACAGTCCTCGTTTCTTAGCAAAGAGAGGCAGATATCAATACAAGCAAGGAAGACATTACAGCAACACTTGAAACTGAAAGGCTGGCAAAACCAACACATTTTCAGCATGTGGCTCACATCTGAAAGTGTAAATTGACCACAGCTGAAACCTGTCAAATATTCAAAGATGAGATGGAAACTATTTATAGTATCTCTGAGACTATATGCATCCTACTGGAAACTCATATGGGGTGGTAATTCTGTTGTTGTTTTCCAGCATGTAATGTCACACTTTGTAGGAAACATTATATAACATCTCAGTAATGACATACGTTAACTTGTGAAAGTCAGGGCTACTGGATCCTGGTTCTCACTACACAGAGGAATGATTTGTTTTCTGTTTAGTTAAGCTAATTCAAAGGTTATTGCTGTATACTGCAGTAGTTGGATGTGGCCTTCCTGGTGCAGTTATAAAAAATTGCCAACTAGAAAACAAATGTTAAAAAATGCAACAAATAATCCAAATATCTAATCAGTCAATCACATAGCAACAACTCAGTGCATTCAAGATGACCAGCTAAAGTTCAAACTCTAGGGCTACCGTGGCTCAGGGGTTTGGGAAGCGCATCTGTAACCGGAAGGTCGCTGGTTTGATCCCTCTGTCGTTGTGTCCTTGGGCAAGACACTTTACCCTACCGCCTACTGGTGTTGGCCAGAGGGGCCGATGGCGTGATATGGCAGCCTCGCTTCTGTCAGTCTGCCCCAGGGCAGCTGTGGCTACAACCGTATCTTGCCTGCACCAGTGTGTGAATGTGAGAGTGAATGAATAGTGGTATTATAAAGCGCTTTGGGTGCCTTGAAAAGCGCTATATAAATCGTTATATAAACCATTATTATTATTATTAACTCACCATCAGAATGGAGAAGAAAGGTGATACAACGTTGCTGATGCCAAACTGTCTGATCTCAGTAATTCAGGAACTGTTGATCTCCTGGGATTTTCCTGCACAGCCATGACTAGGGTTTGCAGAGAATAGTCCAAAAAAGAGAAAATATCCAGTGAGCTGCAAGTATGCAGTAAGTTCTCTAGGAGTGCCTTGTTGATGTCAGAACTCAGAGCAAATAGTTAGACTATTTCAAACTGATGGGAAGGCATCAATACCTGAAATAACCACTCGTTGCCATCAAGATGTCCAGAAGAAATGTGTTTCTTTCTTCACTTGTATTATATTTGCTGCAATTTCTGCTGGCCCCTTAACCAGGTGTCTCTTGAAATATATATATTTTTTAAAAATTCCAATCAGACTTTTTAGTGCTTAAATACAGGATATATAATAATGCCCTTGAATCAGAGAAGCTACAGCAGGAAAAGAATCATGCCAGGTGCCACTCATGTCAGGTAAAAACAGGAAACCGCGTCTTTGCATGAGCTGACCGAAACTGGACAATAGAAGATTGGAAAGATGATTTCAGCTGCTGTATTTGGATAGTAGTGTCATAATTTGGTTTAAATAAGATGAAAGCATGCATCCATCCTACCTTGTATCAAAGGTTCACTCCAGTATATCACTCTGCCGGTGGTGTAATGATGTGGAGGGTAGTTTCTTGGATGTTTTCTTGCTTTAGCTTCCTTAGTATTAACTATGCATGATAGCAATACTGCGGCCTACCCGAATCTTGTTGATGAGCATGTATATCCCTTTATGACTTCCACCATCATACGAATCTTCTGATGGCTGGTTCTAACAGGATACATGCCATGTCACAAAGCTCAAATCATCTCAAACTGGTTTCTTGAACATAAGAAGGAGTTCACTGTGCTCAGCTGTCATCAGACATCAGTCCATGAGAGATTCTTTAGGATGTGATGGTATGAGAGATTCACATCGTGGAGCCGGCAAAGCTTCAGCTTCAGTGAAAATATATGATATATGATTTATATATAGAATGTATAATATTTTAATATTCTGCTAATATTCTGTTAATTGTTAGAACAATGAACACACACACACATTTTTTTATGCTTTTTGATATAATAACACTTATCAATATTGTTTTAGCAGCATGTTGATTGACTTGACAGTTAAGCTGAGCCAGCAGAAAAGTCTGACCTTTTTGTTTTGTTTGTGTAATAAGCATCTTGTTTACATATGAGATGAATAATGCAATATAATTTATGAGCGTAAGCTATTAAGTCAAGAAGTTATTTATTGTTAGTAACATTACATTTTTAATGGAGCCCAACTTTCTTATATAATACATCTGCTGCTTTTGCAGTTCTGAATAATTAGTATTTCTTATGCTGGAGGAAATATAATTCATTTAAAAATCCACTTCATAAATTAAATTCTGCACTTTAAATTAGCCAGGCAAATGACTAGGGTGCTGGACCCATTGTTCCTCCTCAGATTTCTGGCTTGAGTTGACATACTCAGATAAATGTGATTTGTTTTTTGTTTGGTTGATGGGAACTCAAAGTTGAACTAATACTTCATATTGAAATGAAATGTCACAACAACAACCTAGTGATAAAAGCTGTGGTATCAATAATTTACTGCAAGGTAGGGCGCCACTTTTTAGTGAGTCACTAATGACTTTGCTAATTATTATCCATCTAAAAAGTATCAGTTGATTTAATTCCCAGCAAACAAGAGTGGCTATTTCTGTTTCTTGAAATCCCTTGGCTCATTTGCAATGCTTAAGTTTATTATTTTCTTTTATCACACTTCTATCAGCGTGGAATGATTTCACAAATGATAATCATTTTAATTGCTGGTGCTTGTGTCTAAATCTTTCGCCTCTGAGTTTTTTCTTTCTGTCTGGCATTTAAAAAAAAATAAATAAATAACACAGGCCTTTGTGTGAACTGAGGGGGGACTTTCTGCTCAGGTAGTAAAATGAGCTGTGGTAACGATTCCAAGCTGCCGTTGTTTAATTTTCTAATCCTTTAAGCGCCTCCACCTTTTTATTGTGTTGTATCAGAAAAATATAATTGGCTTAAATTCTTCTTTTCTTGAATTTGTTCTTTCTGAAAGTCTTACTTCCTACTACTACTGTCTTATCTTCTCAGTCTTACTATCTCTGTCCTCTCAGTACTTTTCAATCCTGATTAAAATGCACATTCTGACCTATGTGTTTTACTCTCTTCTTCTCTATTCTTATTCTGTGCCTTTATCCTCACCCCCTGCTTGTATCCCTCCCACCACCTTTCCTTCTTTCTTTTTCTTACAGTGTCCTGAGGGGCTGAGGCCAATGAAGGATGGCTCAGGTTGCTATGACTACTCCAGGGGCATTGACTGTACGGATGGCTTCAATGGAGGTTGTGAACAGCTGTGTCTCCAGCAGCTTGTGCCCCTTGAAGATGACCCAAGTTCCAGCAACGTACTCATGTTTTGCGGGTGAGAATAGCTAGTAGTAAATAGAGAAAGAGAAGACATCTGCAGGGTGCCAATAAAGCTTTCTTTGGAAGTAGGTTTCATGAGTGATGGTTCGATTACACAAATGTAAATTTTCAAAAAATACTAAATACGAAATAACCAGTGAATAAACTATAGCTAGAAAGCCATATAGATAGATTGACAAATACATATCATACAGTTCTAGTATAGCCATTACGAGCATAATCTACAAAAACATACACAATACAAAGATGTGGAAAGAAAACTTGCATGAATTTGTCCAAACAATTCAAACCTCATACAAGTAATATTAGTGAATCTCACCTCTGAGATCGTGTTCACAGCTTCTAGCCCAGCTACTATTTTTAGACTGCTCAGTGGAAACCCCGTTCTGTTCTCTTGGCACATGTGCCTGAATGTTACGGAGGTACTGCGTCAAAACAGTGAACCTTTAACCTGATTTTCATTTTGTGGAAGCAGTGGAAGTCACAGGGAGGCAAATCTGATGGGTCTGTGAGGATTTTATATGTGTAGATTAAAAAAAAAACCTCCAGCCTTGTCAGTGCACTAAGTTCCAGCACAACATGGCACATGCCAAAGTTCTCTGTATGGTACAAATGGAGCTTTGCATTGACAGTCTGAGGCAGGGGGATCTTTTGGTAGTGCACATCCTTGTGAATGTTGAAAACAAAGAGGATGACTATTATCCTGGTATCACCCTGGACATGACATTCAATGAAAATGGACTCTTAGCTAAAAAACTTCAACTTTGGCTGGCAGTGAGCCTCTGTGTGATGGTCATTTTGTAGAATGAAGATATTCTTGAAGGGGAAATCATGCCAAATTTCAATTAGGTATAGTTTTTGTTTGCACTTATTCATAGAACTTTTTGATTGTACCCAGTATATTGTAAATACTTAGGTTTCCATTTGAGTGCAGACTGCTTAGATTCCCAAGTGCAATCACACTGTTACTTTGCAACTTGATGAAAAACACTGAAAAAAAACTACTGCACTGTGGTCCGTGGCAGCTGGAAAAGATGTGAATAGTGAACAAATGGGTCAAACACAGGACTTCCACCTGTGATACTAGAGTTTGCATGAAAAAAGAAACAAGGTCGCTCTTAGCTGGCTGATTAAATATTTTTTTCTCGTTTAGAATTTATTGTTATCATAATTTTTCTGTTACGTGCTCAGCTTTGGGACATGGAACCATTTTAAGGTTAGGTTAAAGAAAAGAATGATCTACACTGAATAAAACCCTTCAGGTTAGTGAGTATTTCTGCCACAAAGACCTGAACTTCTATATTGGTCTTTTTACCCAATTTCTAAAAGCAGTGATATTCCTGGAGCAATATTAAATATTATATTGTTGCTCCAAACATGAAAGGTCTGAAAAAGGGCTACAAATAGTAACCAAAAATACAGGAAGTACTTCTGTCAGTGTTTTTGTTAGCTTTAGGGTTGTCCTTCCCATTTTCCTTTAAATAGCTGTCTTCTTTGAGGGTATTTATATCTCAAGACTGGCTGATCATTTATGGAAACTGTTCTGATCATGCCAATGAAAGTTGCTTAATTCCTGGGACCTGATAACTGATAAAAGGATACTTAAAAAAACATGTCTAAATGCATCTGTTGACTTTTTGATGGAAACCTAACAGCAGAAGCCTAAAGAAACATGAAGCATGCCCTCATTCTTGATCTGTGTCTGATCTGGAATGATGTCCTCATTTTCCCCAGATCATTTGGTACCCTTACACTGTGGGCAAACATGAACGTTGAGGCTCTGTCCATTTACCATGATATCCTGTTTAATTTCATAAGTGTATTTTACTAAATCACTAGCCTGTATACCCACATGTTCTGTAATAAATGCACAATGCTTTTTAAAAGTGGCCTGTGGGGAAAAAAACAGATTAAATTAATAAAATCATCTGAATGGTATAACTTTGTTCTGTAATTATACAAATTGTTCATTTACAAAAAATGGAAACAGATTTGCCTTCAACTACAGAAAGCCCCTGTTCCACCAGATCTGAGTATTGCCAACAGCAGTTGACATCTCCTTCCCACCGAGGTGAAGAGACATGAACAATTGCATGAGTCCTGCGCTCAGCCCTATCCAGCAGCACTAACTGCTCAGCCTGGTCTGTAAGACAGGATTGCACACAATAGTGGAAGCTATAATTGTGACTAACTGCAGAGTCTGCTGAATCCAGTGGCACTGGAATCTGTTTTAAAATGGTTTTCACCAGAGTGCTTGTGTCCACAAACTCGCCATTGATAATTGCTACTGTAGCACTTTGCATATTTAAAAGGCCTTTTTGGCTTTGACAGTAACAAAGTAGATTTAATGGTATATAAACTGAAAACCTGGAAAAATGTCTTTTCAAAACATTGGTTGTGATTGTCTGTGTCAGGCTGTTATTAGTCTGAGGGAATTCTAAAGAAAATCGGTACAATTTTGGCATGCTGAGTTTCTCTGTATTGGTCTTTATAGATTGAAAATTAAAGTAGGAACATGGGAACAGCCTTGTATATAATGTCAGTCTTTCAAATCTCAATCAGCCTGCTACAGCTCAATCTTCTGTTTCAAATCTTGCCAGCACTATGCTTTCACCTCAAGTGTAAACAAGGTCTCCTAGATTGCATATCATACATTGTATTGACAGTGTTTCCTTCCTCCTCAGATGCGTACAAGAGTACAAGCTGGCAGGCGATGGGCGCTCCTGTCTCCTGCAGTCAGACAACTGTGATGGACCAAAATGCCCTAAGCAGGATGTCTACTTCAATGACACCCTGTTTGGTGAGATGCTGCATGGATACAACAACAAAACCCAGCAAGTCAACTTGGGACAGATATTCCAAATGACCTTCCGGTAACTAGTGTACAAGTACATGCATTACACTTACATGACTATACAGACTAATGTTCATGCGTCATGTCTTTTTTCTTTCAATTGTCAGTGACTGTTCATTATGTTGTTCTTCACTTTTCTTTAATCTTACCTAGAATCGTGTCTCGTTCTATAAGTTTATGCTTTTTCTTTCCCTTTTATTGTTTTCTTATCTATTGAAAAAAGAATCTGTTTTTATATTATTTCCAACTAAACTTGTAGACACTTAGTCTTCCCTCGAGACCTGCTGTTTCACATCTGAACAGTTTTTCTGCATCTCGAGAGACACATTGAGGCAGCTCTGAAAATCGGTAGTCAGGGTTTGCCATTGGGTTGCTGCGTCTGTGCTTGCTTCAGTGTGTGTGTGTGTGTGCATGTCTATGTAGATACGTGTGTGTGACAGAGAGAGAGAGAAGGGCATGAGAGTGTAATGGTTGAGTGAGGATTGAGACTTATCCCATGGCAGTTCTCCTTAAACTGTCAGCTCTCTGAAAACCTGGCTCACTCTGATAAGTCACATGCTGTCTGTGAGGAAATGCTCAACACTGAGAGATGATAGGGTCTATTTATGCACAAATACAGTATCCACGGTAAACATGCTCAGCCTATATCTCACATTCTCTGTGTCTGTCGTCACTATCTCATGCGCATACTATATAGGCACTGCTTTCAGCAGGGTAACCATAAAATGCTTTTCAACTGCTCTGCCCTATGGGTCATAATAGTTGTGCTTGGCACAGGGTCATGACTTTACAGCGCATACTTTTAAGAAACGGAGAGAAACCTTTCCGTCTTTCAAAAATGGCTAAAATTTTAGATCTAGGTAGAATTTATCCGAATGTATTAATAGTTTCTTTGGGCATCGTCGTCCTGCTAAAATCTCCGTGTACCCAGTAAAGGTGGTGAACACAAGGTAAGTGTTTCGAGTCTGCAGTTTTACACCATTAATTTCATTTTAAAATGGTCAAATTATAGTCAAAGAAGCAATTTGAATAATATTAACATAAGAGCCTTTGTAAGGTGTTTGTGTGAAGTCTTCTCTCAGAAGTGTGCTATAATTCAGGTACTGTAATTTCACATAATTCCTCAGAGAATTCAGCATTTCAGTAATCCACAGATAAGTGTATAAAAAAGGACACTTCTGCTTTAATATCCCTATATTCTTAATATAAACAGCTTTCAAAAGAAGCAGTTCTAAATGCTATTAAGTTTCATTTATTTGGGATTTAACACTCGACACAGTCGTGTCAGCAGTGTCCTTGAAGATGTTATTGGAACGTAGAGAAGCTGTTAAACAGAAAGAATCAGACTAATGCATCTATTAGCTAGAGTGAGTTATTGTAAAAGATGACCAATCTAACACTGTTTTTTCATGCATTCAGGAAATGTCAACTAATTACCAAAGTATACAGAACAGGTAAATACAAACTGAAAATATTTTTCTCAGAGTTTTGTTTGGACCTCACGTTATAAATTAAGAGGCTTCAGAGCATTCAAAGGAATGAAAAGCTATGGTTTAACTCCCCCATAACAGCAACATCTGACGACCTTCTCTGTACCCACAATGACGAGTATAGACACTTAGTATACGCCTCGGGTTTTTCCAAGAGTAGCTGCAGACATCAACCTCACTAACTTCTGATGCACAACCAGTCGTTTTGTTCTAAAAGCATTCCTGGAATATAACAGAAACCACTCAGCAGTTAGTTGTGATAGTTACCTGTGATCACCTTATCAGCTCTAAGTTAAACAGGGACTGAAGAGTTATCTTTAGACAGTTTGGAAGAAAGACTGACATGTCCAGAGCTTAAACTGGGGACTAAAGGTCCAAGGTTTCCTAAAGGTTTGAGAGGCTAAACCAGTTGGTAACTTCCACTAATACACTCAACAAGGCACAGTTTGACAGATGAGTCAAAGGCACAGTTTGAGGATTATAAACCCTGGCAAAGAGGCAGTCTTTATCCCTTTGCCCTCAAACAGTAGGCTGCACAGTGGGGCCTGATCCTCCAGGCTCCAACTCCATGAGCTGGGCTATATTAAATACAGAAAGTAAATACACATGTACTCAAGACCAGGACTCTGATGACATTACAAAATTGAAACAACTAGCGTTGGCAGACCTGAGACACACAATGAGTGACATACTGGTTTTTTTTACCTTATGAGATCAATATAAAATAATATAGTGTATATGATATTGTTAAAATGTGTTTTTGGTCCCTGCTTTTAAATTTCTTGAAATTTAAAAACTTTCTTTAATGTTTTTTCTTTTTAAATTTCTTCAAATCCTTTCTTGCAGGCAAGAATTAATCAAAGCTCCCTTAATAGCTGGAATTAATCCCTTAAAAATGAAGAAATTGTCAAACAGTGAATTACCAAAGAGAAGTTACAACACTATTAACTTTTCATGTTCCTCCTTTTTAGTGAATGTCTCACCTTTATACACCCTAAGGTTGTTTGGCAAGGTCTATACTCAGAAATACATTTTGCTGATTACTAAGCATCCTTTAAGTATGGTTGTTGTGCTCTGTGACGGTCACTGGCACAGTGACTTGGAAGTCTTAAGAGACAGTCAAAAACCAAAAAAAGACATCAAAATAAAAGTTAGATAATTGCAAAGTTACAAACATTATGGATAAACATTTTTGGCTCTAGCTGAGACTTATATGGGTTTTTTTCAACTTAGGTAAAATTGTAATTCACTAATGATTTCTATAAAGAGTTTCCCTGACACTGTCAAGGTAACTGCAGACAAATCTACTTGGCTCTTAAAAGGGCCCTATTTTCAGTTCTGAACATCAAGTAAAATGACCACTCAGCCACAGCTCTCCATCCACTTTTTCTGTTTGGAATTAGTTAGGTATTGTGGTTATTTATCTTTCCAAGAAGTTAAGTCACACTTCAGAGAGAACATTTATAGAGAACTTTTCCTGTTTTCCATCTCAGCCTTCATTTTCTTACACCTGTGCAATTTGCACCTGTGCTTTGAAGCTAGAAAAATTTCCATGCTAATTGCAAGATGCATACTTAGCTACACTTATATGGTTCCCTGCAGTTAAAGGCACACTTGGCTGATTACATGCCGATGACAGGCAAAGTGCACTTCCAGGCTGATGTGCCTGTTTGGATAAAGAACGCACACGTCTCTAGGTGCAGAGTATGTCTGAAACGAAACACGAAAAGCATTTAAATAGACCGACAGTACATGGTTCAGTACGTTTTGAAGAGAGACTAGAGGAAACAAAAAAGAAAGGTGTTACTCTGTGTATCCATTATTTAAATCAGTGTCAAATTCTGTGGGGAAAATTTTTGTTTAACCAGAATGTATTTTGTATTCATCGACCCCACTAAACATTCATCTTTGTTTCAATTTATTTCTGTTAACGATGGAAAGTTGAGCCGGGGTAAGTCTAACCAGAAAGGCTCAGCTCACAGTAGGTTGGTACTTGCCTTGCAGTGTCATTAATTAAACATGTGTATTATGCCATGTTATCTTACTGTGGTACTTACTGTGCTTATCAAATCCACTGTCATTTGTCAAAAGAACATTAGCTTTGTCTTCGTAATGATTTTGCTCCCATAAGAACCTACTTCACACTCTATGCATTTGTAGAAACATACTACAGTTCTTATTCTCATCATTTTCTACACTTCCCTCCACACCTTCTTTGATATGCAGATGCAAGACTTATTCCACAGCCCTTATTTTTCTCACCTCCACAGTCTACTGGGTTTCTCTCTCACACACGCACACACACACAAAACCCCATTCCTATGCACCAGCACTTCAAAGTGAAATATTAGATGATTGAGATGAATTGTATAAATTGATTCACAGCTTCACAGGTCTTTTTTTCAGTATGAAATATAATCCGTGATTTACGACTGTTTTGCATACATTTGGTATTATATTGATCACACTTTGCTTTTTCACAGGATGTTGAGGTAAGCCCGGGGAGTGATTTTTGCATATTGCTGTAAATTATAGAACTGTAACACAATATTACGATGTCATTCAAGCATTCATTCATTACATGCGTAAATGTGGATGTGAAAGTATAAAACGTTGTGGAAAAGAAATCTGGCCCAAAAAGATTGATTATATTTTTTACAGTTTCATCCAGGAACCTGACAATGAATGCAGGCTAAAGGCCAAAACTTATCCTAAGATTGCATCCTTTCTATTTACTTAATTGTGCACTTACATGCACCATAATGACATCCTGCCACTAATTGGTACATCAGTGTCAAGCCCATGCCTGAAAAGATGACTGTAGAGCCATGGTGCAAAGAAAGTACACTCACTTTTGATTCTAATGGCTTACATATCAGGACTTAAGTGTAATCTAGTCCTAAGCAGGTGCTAGGTAAATACAATCTCAGATGAATTACAAAGCATGGCCTATTACAGCGTATCATTATTTAGTTAACAAAACCTAAAACAAAAGGCAGAAAACTGTGGAAAATTTAACTCGTCTGGGAAGTCATATAAGATAATTTTCCATTTAAAAAATGTTGAAGTCCATCACGCTGTAGTGAGAGAGATTTTTCAGAACTGGAAGACACTTAAAACAGTTGCCAGTCTTCCCACAAGTTAATGTCCCGGCAAATTTACCCCAAGGTCAGACCGTGTAATGCTCAGAAAAACTAATTCTAATGCTGCACCCAAACTACTCAGGCTATATGAGCCTCAGTAAACATGTTAAATGTTAAAGTTCATGACAGTACATTTACAAAAAAAGCATGAACAAGTATGACTCTTTTAGTGGGGATGCCAGCAAAAAGCCCTTCTCTCTAAAAAGAACATGGCAGCAAAGCTTAGGAGCGATGTCCTTTGGCTAGACAAGATCAAATCAGTGATGTTTGGCCATGATGCAGAGGACCACGTTTACTGAAAACACTCCACTCCACAAACACATGGCCCAACATTGAAAAGCCAAGACTCAGCTGACACCTCCACCAAAAGGACGAGGCTCATGCTCTTGAGGATCATGTGATGACTCACAAGATCAGTAGTAGGTCAACAACACTCAGGGTCACGTCCACAGGGAACAAACCCCACTAGGGGTTAAATACCTGGGACTCTCCACCTTTCATTCACCTCCAACCTCTTGGATGAGAGGTAAACTTGAAGAAGTCCAGTTGCCTTTTTTTTTAAGCACAGAAGACTAACATGACCTGGATAACTAAGAACCTACACACCTCATCCTCACTGTTAAGCATGTTGGTTGAGTGATGAGTTAGGCTTGCTTTGCAGCTACTGGACTTGGGCACCTTAAAGTAAATACCAAAGTATTCTAGGACAATGAACCCGAGGATAAAAGCAGGTCTACAACAGAATGGCTGAAGAAGAAAAGAACCAAGTCTAAATCCAGACCTCAGTGAATGCCTACAAAGCTTCTTTTGTAAAGACAAGAGGGGTAAAATTCCTCCTTAACGATGTGAGACACTGATAAAGAACCTTCAGATTGTTTCAGTACACTTCAAGTTAGAAGCCGTTATACAAGCTATTAAAATGATGGGGTGTACTAAGTATAATATGTCATGTGTTGTTGTTCATTTAAAATTGAGTTTGCCTCATTTTATGATACAGGACTGCATGAAGGGTAAATGTGAATGTATGAACACACACGCACACCCTAGTCCTGTAAATTTAGAATAAGAAAGCAGCAGGCAGCATCCAAATAGGAGAGAGCCAGACTCATACATATATACATTGATACGCCACTGCAATCACTAAGTACCAATTAACAACTCGAATCATACATTAAAAGAGCAAATGGGATAGGGTGAGCCTCACAGCCTCACAACTTTGAACCTCTAAAGCAGGCATGCTATTTTTTTTAGAAATGATACAGAATACAAAACAGATTCAAATCTGATCCAAAGAAGAATATCCACACTACTGTTTTCACAACACCATGTAATGAGCAGCGGCAGATTATCCTCCTGGCATTTCAAAGTTTACACTCCTTTTCTTGCCTCAAAAAACACCTTTTTTCATGAACTGCCACATGATCATAGGTGATTGAGAGTGCATTAACACAGGAACCTGACCCCACAGCTCTCTATAGACCTGTTAACTGACTCTAGTTAACTGATTTTAGCATTTCATTTAAGCATATCATATTGCTCGCGTGTTTTTTCCTTAATAGTTGGCAGAGTGAGAATGCCTCATGGTAAATGCAGTAAAACGTTTGGGTTGTGACAAAAGACGAGCAATGATTGAGAGAGAGAAGAAATGAGCTCCACTTGCTTTGTTAAGGTGATGCTGTCACTCTTGTCACGTTGATGCATAATGGGGTTTTTTGCAAAAAAGGGAAAAGATACCGAAAAGAAGAAACTGGCAAAACCACTTTTGATAGGTACTCTGCTAGATGTCGTCATCACTGCTCACCTCTCAGGCGAAGACGATACCACAACATGAATAATTTGTGAATCCAGGAGCCCACAAAGCTCTCAGGCATAAACACAACTACATTTCCATGTTCCTCAGTAATTTTCAGTAATTATCTCCTTTGTGCACACAGGGTAGCGTCTACTGGGGGGTTGAGTCAACAAACATTACAAGGCAGTTTCTTCCCATATAATGAGTAGCCATGAGACACTGAGACAGACTGCTGAGGTGAAGGGTTAAGCTGCTCAAGGTTGATGGGATGCTTCCTAATTCTCTTCCAAAATATGTGCCTGCTCCTTCTTTCTTAAATTCTCAGCATAGTGTTTATCTCTTTACTATTGCCTGTGCACATATGTGTGTGGGTGTGCGTGGCAGAATTGTGAACTCATACAGAGTTATGTGTGTGTGTGACATCCTGGCGTTAAAGTACTTATGTTTATTTACTTAAATATTCAGATAGTCATATATCTCCATGCATAATTATTTTTACTTACTAGATCGGTTGGCATCTTTGTTGTATTCAAACATTTGGTTGTTTCGACAGATTTCATACCAATTTAATGTGTCTGGCTCATGAGAAAACAAATAAATGCTACCACAGCTTGCGACACTGAGATGTAGGACAGTATGGTGTATTGTATTAGTCTTTCTACTATTTTTATTCGTGAAGGTCATAGTTGTTGTGTCACTTAAAATTTCAAAAAAGCTCTATATTATTTTGTATGTATTTGTGTGGAGTTTTCTCTAGCTGAGATATCTTCTTACAACGCCATCAGTGCTATCTGTGTTATTTGCAATCACAGTCTATGCATTTATTATAGAAAGCCATTACCTAATCCATTACAAACTGGTGTCATGCCATTTGAAACGTGGATGTTTGCAAGGCAAGTATAGACTTTTCCAAATATCCCATTTAGGTGCATAAATGGGAAGTGTGGGATTTAACAGTTTTGGGAGTATGAAGACTCCATTTAGACCCAAATGCATTGTGGTTGTTTGCTAATGCATTGTAAATTGCAGATAAAGTGTATGGCAATAGAAACTGAAATGTATGTGATGTCTGGAGGTGGTTGGATCGCAGCCAGGTGTAAATGCAGTCAGTACAGTTTGGCAACATTCAAAGGCCTCTTCTAGGATCTCAAGCAAGCTGTGAAAAAAGCTGAAAACAGCCTTTTATTTTTACATGAAAAAAATACAACCCAACGCAATTGTACAACAGCAGCCTCACAAAATACTTGATTACATTAAAGTGTCGAGACAAAGCCCTGTGTTTATATGTCATACACTAATGCACACAGACTGCTGTTTCGATATTCAATGTGAATGGGATTTAAAAGGTTAGGTTATTTGTTGTAAATATTAGGCTCTTTCTTGTGAACTCATTTTATTAAATATTTTCATCTCCGTTAGCTTCCACAATCTGTTTGCTCAAGTCCTGTTTTTATTATTTTAATACCCGTCTGCTATAAATGTGGTTTTATCTCTACATTAAACAGCCATGTTGCTTTAGCTTGTACATAGCCATAAAGCATATGCAATTCATTATTTCTTTTAATTCTGCAAATTGATGGGTATCATTTTTGAAAGTATACAGGATACATAAGTATTTAGTCATTCAATTTTATTCAATAATTTGGATATTAAACTTAAAAAATGAAAATGAAAATGAAAAAGCAAGAATGACCAAAAAGGGATATTTTTTCCTCACATTGCTCCAGTTGATTTTCTGGAAAGTTTGAGTCTTATTTACACCATGGCACCTTAGCAGACCGAGTTTAGCAAAAGAGGAAGCGTAAGGGTAAGAGGAGGTTCTTAAAGCCTCAGTGATTCCTCCATCTTTATGACTGAGTGCACATAAGGTGAGCATTGTCTGGGAGATTGCGAGGGCTTTGTGTGCAGTGCTCAAACATTTGTGTGGGTTTGGATTTAACTTTGTGTGGGCATGTGTTTGCTTGTGTGAGTCAGTGCGCCGGTGTTTGTGAGTGTGATTGTTCCCAAGGCACTCACTCTCTGTGCAGTAACTCACATGGCGAGGCAGGACCTAATAGACCCTAGCCTAATATCAACTAATGTTAGAGAGGCTTGTATCCGACTACCTGCTGTTTGGCTGCAGAAAGCAGGGATGGGGGGAGAGGGGGGGGGTTGGTAAAGGGAGCAATATGTGTTTAGAAAAAAAAAAGTTTAATCAAAACAGTAAAGCCAATCAAAACTTAGCGAAACACTAGGAAAGAGTAACTGCGAGAGAAATGCTGGGGCAGGGGGTGGGGGTAGTGCACCAAATGCTGCTTTGTGCATGATGTAATAAAGTAGTCAAACATCTCATACAGATGTAGACAAATCATGTGGGAGAGTAGAAGTACATGGAGCACTCATTTTGCAAGGTGTGGCTCTGATGTGCAGCAATTTATACAGAAAGGTAGACATGGCAAAAAAGAAAAACAGATGAGATTAATTGGACCAGATTAAAGAATACCAATTATGTCATGCTTGTCTTTTGTTTTTATATATGTGTTGACAGCCTTCTGCAGCTTGCTGTACTCCTCCAGGATATTTCAACTTCCCGATCCTATCCCCAGCTCAGGATTGTAAAATATTATTACTTCTATAGTTAGCATTAAAATTATTATTTACTATTAGCTGACAATTACAACAGAGGTAGAGACATTTTTAAAGAAGCATTGCTTTAGCAAAAGTAATAAACCACCATGGAAACACCACACTACACATAAAACTGTGTTACTGGCAAAGTGTGCATAAAGTATCAAAAGTAAAGGCAATTATTCTGCCAAAAAATGCTCACAATCAGTATTATATGGATCAATTATACTGCTGCACTTTAAATGCTTCTTTAGATTGTTTAATTTACTGTAATGCATCATATTCTATACAACAGTATGACTGTAGTATCATCATGGGAGCTTTTGGCAATATAGTGTATGAAAAAAAGAATCACAGTTTAATTCAAAGGCTTCAGCGCGATGTGATGTGGTTAACTGTTAATATCTACAGGAGGTTTTTAAGTGTTACATTTAGGTGGTGTATTAACAAAACAGCTGGTATACTTTGTATAATCATTCAACCAAATAATTTCTCATTGATGCTAAACTGAGTGCTGGTGGAGCCTGCAGTTGTTCAACTTGGATGTTTATTAATTTAGACATGGTGATTTTAACCAAAAGCTCTCCTTGCTGATATGCCAAAAGACTTTTTATAAGATTCGTACATCACACATGTTGGCCAAGGTAGTTAAGAAGAGGACGTGTTTGTTACAATGATAAATCAGAGTTATTTGCTAAGGTTAGCTCTGTTTCCACACAAAGTGCAGATGATAACTGATTTCAAGGCGGTTAAAGCACAGCCAGCAGCAGTTTTCTTTTAATAAGCCAGTCTCACATCAGTTTCCCCCATAAAGACCAGAGGTTTATCCACAATGTACATGTACAAACAGTCTGGCCTCTTTTTCTTCTTCTTTTTTTTAATCTTTGTGAAATATCTGAAAAGTTCCAAATCACATAGTCAACACTTAAAGTTAATGTCTCACAGAGGAAGCACTACATTTTCAACTTTTTAGATTTTCACCCCTTTTAGAAATCTACGTCACTGAGTAACACAATTTCATAACACTTTTCTAGTGGTATATAGTATAGTTTGGCACACATCTGAAGCTTCTGCCAACTTTCAGTATCTAGGCCATGAGTAAAGTACATCAAATGTTGTTAAGCTTTGAACATCATGCCCACAGGTTTGACGTTGGGAATGATCAAAACTTTTAGAGTCTATAAGATCGTCTGAAACTGATGAGCTTCTTTGTTTGTAAAAATGAAAAAAATGAAAAAACATCTAGACTGGGACTCAGGGTGACCATTTACGGTGAAAGCAAATACCCTAGAATGTTCTTACCTTGCCCATTTATTACCTCTCTGTCAAGGTTCACAAAATAAGGTAAGATGGAATTAACATAATTTAGCTGGCAGGCAGATGCCTAGCACTAAAACATACACCCATCAAGGCTTTAGCCTTTACCTGGACTCTTGTTTTGGCAGATGAATAAAGACTCTCTTTGTTCTGGGTCCAATTCACATTCAAACATGTAGGGTTGAACACCAGGGTTTTGTTATCTGACAGCTCATAGAAGGCTATATTCAGAATAAGACTGGACTTTTGGCAGGTGTCCCTTAAAGCCAGAGGATAAAAAGAGGTGCTGCTTTATTTTAACCTAAAGTATGTGTTTAAAAAATATATACATATATTCTGGTAGACCCCCTAAAACAACATATGACTTATAGTCCTCTTTTCCTTCATAAGCTCATGTCATCGTGTTTTTGTTAGGTCCTCTTAATAAAAGTATAATAATAAGAATACAATATAATAATAATAACACGATATATCCATAATCGCTCAAAAGCATTCAGATCCCTTTTATTGTTAGTCATTTTTTCTCTGTTCTAGTTCCTGCTTCAGGAAATTTGTGGGTTATGCCATACTGACTCCATGATCAAAGAATAATTTGTGCACATCTAAATTACTTGTACAATAATTGAAAATGAAAAATTCAGTTAAGTATTTTCCAAGGTTCTAAAACATATTCTTTTCTATATATAAATATATGTCAAATATAATTTTTTAATACATAAATGTAAGCAAACCACTGCTTTGCTAGTAAGTAAGTCACTGCATCAACAGCTGAAGTGTTTTTCTCAAGAATGTGCCACAAACAGGACTTTAATATCACCAACCATTTCCATGTTATTACGGTGTATCCATATAAATGGCCCACCCTGTACATTTAAAACACATCATTTATTCATCTACGCATAGACAGAACAATAATATGTCAGTGCAGTAGATCAGGCCAAACATCGTCAGGGTTTCATCATGGCCATGCATCAAAAGATGCTATGCTGGTTCTTTCTGTATACGATGTATAACTGTACACCTGTATAACATGACCGTGCATTAACTAAAGCGTGGAAATTAATCATATTTCAGTGTGCATGCAATAGCGCTGCATGTGCTCAATGAAGCAAAACATAGCCCTTGACATTTGTTCTCCTTCTATGGCTATAGATGGGCTACGCAGAAATTGGTGGGGAAATGTTTTTATGATTGAATAATAAAATACTGTAATAGTAGTGAACTGTGTGTAACTTAATGCCCCCTCTACAAGGCTATCTTTTTTAACTCTCCTTTCTCTCCATCATTCTGACTGCAGGCTGGTGCTGTAAACATTCTAGTCATAAATTATTTATTAATATCAACTCATAAATAGATACCAGTTTCAAGCTTCTTTTTTTTTCCAATTTTACCCATCTTGCCATCTAACCATCAATCTGTCCATCAATCCGCTTATCTGTCAGGTTGTGGTTGCAGCAGACTAACCAGGGTATTCCAGGACTTCTTCTCCCCAACTACACTTTTCAGTTCCTCCAGGTTTTTTCAAAGCCAGATCAGATAAATAATCTCACCAACAGATTCCAGGTCTTTGCCATAGTCTTAACTCAGTTGTCCATGCCCAAATAACATCCAAGGACACCCCCTAGACATTCTAACCCAAACTACCTTAGCAGGTTCCTCTCAGCATGTAGGAGCAGCAATTCCGAAAATCCACATCACCCTATGGTCATTACCCAGATTTCATGATAAGGGTTGGGATGTAAATGGGCTGGTAACTTGAAAGCTTTGTCTTTCGACTCAACTGTCCCTTCATCATGTCAGTCAGGGAAAACACCTGCATTTCTTCTGATGATCCACAGATGGAGTCCAACACTCACTGAAAACATGCTTGATTTTTGATTACACTGATGGCTCAGAACCCTGTACTCCCACTGCTCCAGACCTCCACTTCACAGACACTGTACCAGACCTCCATGAAACAGTTAAGAAGTGTGTTAACCAAGGCAGCCCCACAATGTCAGAGCCTATAACATCTCTGGGCCAAATCGTCTATGCCTGGTGCTTTACTATGGGGTCGCTTCTCAACTACCTTAGGGACCTGTGTAACTCGTGAGTTTTCCCAGCATCTTCAGGCTCGGCCTTACTTCACATAGGGATTTTTTGGCTGGGTTTGGGAGTTCCTCAAAGTGCTCTTTCCTAGGTCCCACAATATCTATGTCAGCGGTTCTGCTCCCCAACCAACACGTTGAGCCATGCCCAGCTTCCCCATGCTAAGTCACTGTACAGCTTGCCAAAATGTCTTTAAATGCTGCCAAAAATCCTCCTCCATGGCCCTCTCCCACTCCTGAGTTTTTCAAAACCACAACCTTTTTGGCTCTCCGATGTCCATCTGCTGCAGGAGACCCCTGGGCCAACCAAGCCTGGGAAGCTTCCTTCTTCAGCCTGACAGCTTACCTCACCACTGGTGTCCACCAACAGGTCCTCAGATTGGTGCTATGAGAGGCATCGATGACCTTATAATCATATTGCCTGACAGCTTTTTTGCTATTTTCAACCAAATGTTCAAGACATGGCATTAGATCATATAATACAACAACAAAGTCAATCATACATACCTAGCACAGAAGTCCAGGAACATAACACCACAATGGTTTACATCAAGTAGGCTGTTCCTGCCAATTACCCTTCTCCAGGTGTCCTTATCCATAACTACATGAGTATGCAAGCCTCCCAAGAGAACTATGGTTCCCCAGCCAGAATTCCTTCCATGACCCCATCCGAAGACTCCCCAAAAGCTGGGTATTCTGAACTGCTATTTATCACATATTCACAGACAACAACTCGAATTTGTACAAATTGCTCTCTGGGGAAAACAGCACTCAGCAGGGGGCTTGTGAGTATCCCCATACCAGCAATTCTCCTCCTCGGCCATTACAGAAAAAGAATCTAGCCCATCTCAGTAGAGCTCCACCTCTTGCACTAGCTCAGGTTGCTTCCCTGCTAGTGAGGTGACATTTCACGTCCCAAAAACCAGTCTGTGATCCTTGAGGTGACACATCCAGGTTCCCTCTTTTACCTACCCACAGGGCCACTTTTATTCATCTATATGAAATTTACTTCATTGAGTATTCACCCATACTCACCCCTGCGAGGCTGAACTATAAAGGAGTTAATTACCACTCCTGTGATGTGATTTCCAGAGCCTAGCTTTCAAGATGCCTACTACAAAAAAATGGTTCACTTCAGTTAGTTATATCAATCACAAACATATGAATGACAGAATAGCAGATAATATAATAGCTTTTAATCAGGTCTTGATGTCAGTCATCTTGCTTTGTAATTACACTGAACAACAAAAGAATGCAAAAACCGCCTTGCTGTCTTGCCCCATTACTGTTAATAAAGTACGAGATGATGAGATTGTGGAAAAATTGTGATGAGACTTGCCATCTGTGTATTTTTATGTACCAGAACAGAAGAAAATGAAGCAGACGTTTATAAAAGCTGACCTTCTTTTGGTAGAAAAAAATCATGTCGAGTTTAGTTTTGGTGCTTAAATAACCTATAGAAGTGAATACGTGTGCCTCAAGGTCTTTTAAGTGAGTTTCAGAGCTTGTTTTATTGAACTAAGACTCCCTGTTTTTCAGCTCAAAGTCCCAGGGTCATGTAAAGTTTTAAGAGCTAGTCAGATTATTTCGCTGTCTTTATCAAAAGGACAGAAAATAAAGAATTTGTTGTGTCTTTTTTCTTGTTAGCATGTCAAAAAAGAAAATAGCCAAACTGCTCTGTTGCTTGATTGCTGTGCCAAGTAAGAAAAGATAACCTCCTATTGTAGTCTCTTGTCCTCTAATCAAATGCTCAGAAGTGTTTTTCTGCATTCAGGGTGATGACATGAAAGTCTGTCAGGAACAGAATTTTTAATTGCTGGTTTGGCTTCCTTGTAAAACTGCGGTGTCCATGTTGGAGTAAAAGTGAAAAGAAAAAAAAGGAGACTGAAAGAGTAAGGGAGATAGAGAGGCAGATGTTTGCTACAATGGATAGACACAAATGGGGGAGGTTTGTAGCAAGTGAGAAAGTGCAAGTAATATAAAATTAGAAAAGCTGTGGTGGCTCTAATCAGTTCCACACTTAACTGGCCTGTATGCCCCCTCACTCTGCATTGCCGAGTTTCATCTCTATGGTAATGATCCTGGCCACCAGAGTTCATTTCTACAATTTCCTAAAGCAGGCCAACAGAGATATCAAGGTACAAAAAGAAAAAAAAATCTACGCGCACTCACATTGTATTTCAGTTGTATACACGACTCAGGGGAATGAAAGGGAGGATGAGCGGTTATGTGTCGTGCCTACATATAACTGTGCTTGCTGCTGTGTGTGAGTGTGTGTGACTGAAGGGAAGCGAGAGTGACAAAAAACACTGACTGGTGCCATTTTGGACTCACTGGTAACACTTTTTGTTGTCACCAGCCTCAGCATGTGGCTGCATATACGTAATTACCTACACAAACAAATACATACAATCACTCACGTACACTCACACAAACTCCACTCTACTTCAAGGCTGCTTCATTCACAGCATCAACTCCCCAGCTTAATCAATATTGGCCATGACAAGTCACCACATCTCCTCCCCTCAGTGGAATCATTTATCAACTGAGCTGTGGCTGCAGATGTAATAAGAGATTGTTACACAACTCTCAAGATAAACATCTCTGATTGTTTTATTACACTACAAATTGGCCTTTTTTGATATTGCCCCTTAATAACTGTTTAATTTTTCATCCGGGGCCTGTGCCCTTAGTGACGCTGGGTGCTTTATCTTTGTTATGACTCATCTGTCTGGCCCACTCGCAGCAAGTGTTTATTCAAATAACAGATATTACAGCTGTTAAGCATATTACATGCAATTGGATTGTCTACATACCCAGCTTTCATAAATCTTTGATTGTGCATTTCAACAAATTGGCGGATATGGTTCTCAAGGGCAAATGTGACGGCGTTTTCAAAGCAGTGGTAGGGAACAGGTTGGAAAAGAGAAAGGTCGATTGATACTGTGAGAGGATACATAAAAATTTTAATTCAGAAGTTATATGATGTACTGGCATAATTCAGCTATGTTCATTTAGCAATGAATGAAACATCCTCCATCTTTTCTATATTATTAAAAGAGTGGCTAAAAACTATCTTGCAGTAAGTTACATGGATTACTCTATCCACAGTAAAGGTAGGCTATTCTATTAAATCAAATGAACAGCAGCGTGGGGTGTCTGCCCCATGCTACAAAACCTCTGCATGGTGATATATAATGACTTTGGATCGACACTGAAGAGGCTAGCTGCTGTTTTCAGTCTTGTTGTACAGTTGACTTTTTTGCATATTGTCATACTAAAGTGTATTTTGTGGCAGAGACAATTGTTTCGAACAAGAGGCTTCTTCTTTTGTTTGGAATGCCATTCGTTTCACACTCCTCTTTCAGGCACGAGGTAATTATCCCATTTATGGATAAATCCAAACAGCATGGCAGCCATAGAAATTAAAAGCATGCTGTGTTATGCTGGATGTCATATTTTCTGTCAGTTGTTTTCAGACTCTCTTTATTTACAACAAAAACACTGAGAATGGTGAGAGAAATTGCGAGACCATGCCACATGAGCACAACTTGTATTGTCCAGTGGCAGTTGCATGTTGTGCAATTAGGTCCATAAGTTTTTGAAAAATTACATTTTTTGGAAATTTTGCATCTTTATACCACCACAAAAACTAGATGTGAAGTTGTGTATGAAGTCCATCCAACTATCTATGCATCCAGCCATTTTCTTCTGCTTAAACTAATTTAGGTCACCGGGGAACTCGACCCGATCCCAAACGCAGCATACAGTCTGGACAGACTGTCAGTCTAACACAGGGCTAACACAAATAAAGACATAACCATTCATGCTCGCATTCATTCCTACGGCCAATTTAGACTCACCAGTTAACCTAATATACTCAGAGTGAAGCCACGTAAGCACATGATGTCCAGGACCATCTTTCTGTCAGGCCACAGTAAATAAATTTTAGATTTTTATCAAAAGCATTCATTGTTAATTGTTTTAGGGTTCAGGTGTTTTATACATTTTTACGTGTTCAACATTAATTGAACAAACTACCATCATTTTAAACATAAAGATTGTTTTTAATACTTCATCAACTAAATGACCGCCTGAAATCTAAAACAGCTGGACATCACCAAATATTGTGCTTCTGCTTCTTCTTCTTCTCCTAGGCCTTTAGTGAATTTTATTTCTGTCTTTCTGGATTCAATTTTGTCTTCAGTAACTGAAAAGCATGCTCTAATGGTTTGGAAGGCACTTTGGGTCAACTTCTTCTTGTTTCAAAATGTGCTATATAAATAAAATTGACTTGACTTGAGAGCAGGTGACTGACTTGGCTGTTGAAGAATACCCCATTTCTTTGCTTGAGAAACTCTTGAGTTGCTTTCGCAGTGTGCTTTGGGTCTTTATCCATTTACACTGTGAAGCAGTGCCCGATCAGTTTTGCATTTGGCTGAATGGGAGCAGAGTACACAGCCATGTGCACTTCCAAATTTACCCTGCAATTTCTTTGAGTAGCCACATCATTAATAAACAGTAATGACCCATTCCATTGGGCAGCCATACATGCCTAAAGTTTTTTCAATCTCACTGATAGGTTTATTTGGGGTTTTCAGCCTAATGATCACCTCTTTTATTTGCCTTGACATCTCTATGGACCTTACATTGAAAGTTCCATTGAAAAGCTACAAGATGCAAGTTCAAGACTTAGAATTGATTCAAGATTTTATCTGCTTAATTTCCCGTGCAATAATGAATGAAGAGGCTTCATCTGGCCATGAAACGTTTTATCAGTCAATTGTCCAATTACTTTTAAATTTCTGAAAATGGGAGACTATGTATAAAATACAGAAGCTTTGTTATTGTCCAAAAAGCCTATTGACCCAACTGTGTATCTTAAACACTATCAAAACACTAGCAACAAGAGATGATGTTCATGTAGAGAGTTGTCTTAGAAAAACCAGTGCAAGTCTTTTCTTTGGTTGGTTTTATTAATTTTCTTCTACTTCCAGTAAATATCAGATTCAGACACAAGACCTGGTGACGTGCATCTTGCTTCTTGTGTTTGCGTTTTGTTTTTTGTTGGATTTTTTTAATATGAAAATTAAAATGTTCCTTTTGTCAAGCAAATAAATCACTCTTTCCTGCTATACGTCAGGTAAAGGTATTTTCCTTTTTCCTTCCTGGTGTTCTTTCATCCACTTTGACACCCTTTCAGCTTACCCAGTATACTGCAGCCCTACTTGTCCCTAGCTTCCATAAATCCTCCAACACAACCCTCCCCCTATCTGAACTGTGCTGGCACCCAGTGGCTGCTTACATAGAGATCAAAAGACTGTTGTTAGCCTGCAATTCTACCAACCCCCCTGCTCTAACATCTCTTCCTTCTCTGTGGTAAATTGACCATCACTGCCCTGTCACGACTCGTCAACCCTTTCTCAGGTCGAACTCTTCTTTTCTCATTTTTTACTTTTTTTTAGTTCTGAACTGCAGTCCAGAAGATCAGAACCAGCACTGTGACCCCTCAAATCCTGCATTTTTGTGAATCTTACATACTTACAAATACCTGTACTTTCACATATGGCAGTGTTTTGTGTAATGTGACGATAATGCGTACAACTGGTTATTACTGCTGAAAACGACTGCTGAAGAAGCTGTTTATACTTTTTTTTTTGTTAATGTTCAGCACATTAGAATAAAGTCTCCTGCAGACTACTCAATAATGTGCAGGGACAAAAACACATAAATACTTAAACTATGTACATTGGGTCATACCACTAGATATCTGTCTCTTGCTTTCACACAGAGACAGAGCATCCTCTAGTGGCAAAAATTATTATTGTGTTTTTTCCTCCTTTTCCTAATAGTTTTTCATCTATACAGTGTTTATTGATTATTACAGTACAGAGCTCAGACTATTTGACGTTCACAAATGCATAAACAGAGTATGTAGCACTTTTTCTACTCCAGTGTTTCTCTGTAAGTGGTCATTAAAGTGTGGCAGGATGAGGTTTAGTGCTGGATCGTTACACAGGACAGTATAAGTGGAACTTGACTATTAAATAGTAATAGACTGATATTAAACTTTGGATGTGGAAATATTTTTGCCTTTACCTCAGCAATGTATTTTTTCTAGCTATTTTTACTATTTTTTTTTTTTTTATAAACTATCCCATAGTTAATAAATACCATACCAGACTCCTTTTTACATGCACAGGAATTGCTCTTATCACTCTTATCACTGCAAGTGTAACATTTTTTCATCAAATCTTCAAGCATTTTTAATGCAGCTGGCATTTAATATGTTTTTGTCTTTTTTATACTAAAAATCTCAAATGCTTTGATAAGCCTTTATGTGACTTCGCTTATGATGCCGTTTTACATGCCTGCTAAATCAGTTTTAGTGTATTGATTTCATTTGTTTATTCGGAATGGTGAAAGCAAGATTTGCAAGATTTGAAGTGGCCATTCAGAGTGTGCCCTGTAAACGCATTTTTAAAGTGCTCTTTCAGCTTTGACCCAAAATGGTTACACATGCTCAATTAGCAGCTGAGCTAGAACAGACACTGATAATCAGGCTATAGCCTTTGTGAGCTCAGCACCAAGGATTTGTATATATATTCAATACTCATTTCCTCTGGGAATTAGGGTGTCTTTGTTAGTGCTTGCGTCAGTCCAGAAAAGCAGCTTCTAAATGAGTGGAATAGACCATCCTGCAAGGTTTACAATTTGCTGAAACAGTTAGGTCCTGTCATTGTTAGGGAAGCTGTTTCAAAGGCAGGTTGAGTCATCTTTAGAAGGACCGTATGGGAGCATATGGTGGGTTTATGACTGGCGGGCAGCCGGTTGGCTGATTATAAGAATGGAGTTCTGAGTGTCAAAGTGGGCACTTGAAATCATTGGAGTAAGCCTCCAATTCAACCAAAAGCTCCCATGTACAATACTGGTGTGCTTCAACATAAAAAGCAAAAATGAACAAGAAGGGACTGATGTGATTTTCCCAATAATTGCAGCTTTAAAAAGCATCGTTAACCTAAAGTATATTCTTGTTGATACGATTCTTTAATCTGAGGTAATGAATTGTTGGCAAATCTCATTGTAGTTAAGATGAAGTGAATGCGGTTGAACTTTGCTGATCAGTGTTTAGATGTGGGAATGAGGTTTCTATTCTAAACTGCACAAGAGCCAATTATCCTGAACAATCTCTCCGTAAGTACCACTCAATATCAGTTACACAGTCACAAAGTCAAAATAAATATACCCACTCAAACATATGTGGGAAAGCACAAATAGACACAGCCATCTGAAATTAGGTGAAAGATGAACATTCAAAGACACAAAAAGAAAAACAGCTATCCCTCTATTAATTAGCTGTAGCCACTTATCCTGTTGGACTATTAAATGTTGACACTGATTCTACTATTAATAAATAAATAAGGACATCTGTATGTAAAGTGTCTCGTAGATAGATATATGGTCTTAAAAAGATGTTATTCGACCATATATTTTAATTATTTACTCATTTCATACGCTTGTAATTTGGAGATTCTCATTCAAATGGGAAGCATTTTCCATTTGTAGACTCAAGCAGGATAGAAGGCCTGGTTGGCCAAAAGGGAGTCTAGTGTCCACTGCCCTTAATGAAGACACATGGGTATTGAATGAAACATGAGTAAATATACAACTTTGCCAGCATTTCCTCAGCAAGCCCGTACTCACATATGTAGTCTGGTGTGCGGTGGGTTGCTTGCAGTAGTAAAGCTGCATGTGAGTCATGTAACTTTAGTTGGCTAAAAATCCTGAACAAGCAGGCATATTTTACATATGGAGATTTTACTTGCGCGTCAGTCAAAGTACTTTGTAATGTTAAGTTCACTTTAGTGAGTTCTAAAGTTCCTCTACTGAAAAAACAAAAGAAATCTGAGCTCTTGTAATCAGATGGACTACATTCAGTCTAGTATTTTATTTCCGAGTAGCTGACATTTTGAATGTCAGTAATGTTATTAGAAATCTGACGAGGAAACATTTATTATTTTTATTATTTTCATTACTTTTCTTTGCAGCAGACAGCACGTGTGTTAAAAATAGCATTAATGATAGCTCTGTTCTGTTCCAATTTCCCAGTTAGCCATGACAGACTGACAGAGTGGCAGGTGAGTCTGTACACACTGTAACAAGCTTCTGAACCAGAGCAGCTGAATGCAAATCAGCAGTCACTCATTTCCACCTGTGCTTTTCTAAGCGTGGCAAGTCAAAATGTCCTCAGTGAAAAAAAGTCTTTATTAGTGAAATCATTGTGTTGTTTAAGGCCCGTTATAGTCGATGCTTTATTACAGTCCTCTGTAGACTTTTTCTGAAAGCATTTTAAGTTCAGACGCAGCAACAACAAAAAGAAGCACAGGTGTAGGAAACAATTAGCGTTAATCTCGACTTTATCTCATTTTAGTCTCAGGAAGCAACATCAGTGAGCTGGCGCGCACATTAGCATCCACACATTTGTCGCTAGGTCTGTTGCTCGTTGCATAAGCTGCCTGTCAGTTTATAAGATGTAATTTTTCAGTCTTAAGTAAGATAAGTTCGCCATAGCAGTGGTGCCATGAGTGGAGCCATTTGTGCAAGATGAAGATGATCCTTCTAGAATGACAAGCAACTGGCTCATCTTGTTAACCACCCTGGTTTGTTTGGGTTGTAGCGTTGCAAATAAATGTCTCTTCTTGTAATGAGCTGTCAGCAGAATAAATGTTTCAAGTTTCTTTCCTGCCACGTACACACAGACACACATAAACACAGTCCGAGAAACTGCAGTCAAGCTAAAACCAGGTAAATTGAAGTCTGACATTTTGTCAGTTCTGAATTTGCTTTCTCACCTACTTACCTGTGCAGATGCCAGAATCTACCTTTGAGGTTGGTATGACATCTGTTCCTTTTGTCTTTCCCTCAAGGAAGGAATTTGAAAAAGAAAGTTTAAGAACATTTAACTTTTTATATCCATCCAGGTGTCCATTAAAAGTCTTGATCCCACCTTTTTTTGTTTGTTTGTTTTGGTCATCTGTACATTGAACCATCTGAATGGATATAGTGAGCAGCGCAAATCTGGGCTTGAAAATCCAAAAAGGTATACATGAGCTTTACCTTAGGTCCCATGAGCCACTGGATGAAACTGACTGATATAGTTTAGCAATCGATATGTTTTCTCTGAGAATAAACTATGTTAGTCTTTACACCTCTTCTGTCTCTCTTTGTTCTCATTTTCTGCCCTTGAGTTGTTCCTTCCACCCCTCCATTTTCGCAGTGATTGCATCTAGCAGGCTTTGTGATTAGACAAAGAAAGGAGTAGGACAGAAAGAGAGAAGCAAGATAAAAAATTTATATCAAGAATAATCAAGCCAAGCCCTAGGGTTTCTATCACACAAGGTCTGAGCTCTGAGATTTGGTCCTATAAAAGTGGATTATAGGAAATAAGTTGCTGCAGCCTTCCATGCTTTCAGGATGCAGTAAGACAACCCATCTTTTTGACAGTAAATGAACCAAGGCTCCTCCAGTTCTACCACAATGGCCTAGCTACTGAAAGAAATGCATCACAGCATTTTCTGTTTTATATCTCTACATGTAGGCTTAATGATATTTTTTCCCAAGTATTTTTTTTTTCCATTGAAAAATATCATAGAGGTGCAGATCAGCAGATCAATGAAAATGGAAAAAGGTTTTTGAAAATGTGTGCATTTATGGATGTTTTTTGTTGCCTGTCCCTATAGAATAGTGTGTGGTTCTTTATCTTCTAACCTCCGACCCACAAACGTCACTGTTTAAGGTCATAATTCATCTAATTCTCCTTGCAGTTCCACATTTTATGCTCTTCAAATAATAATATTGCCAGTAGGCAGTCTTGCACTGCAAACCCCACAGAAAGCAAGAGGTTTTCTGATGGGGGTATTTGGATGTAGGCTGGCTCTCTACTTTTCTAAAGTTTAGCAACCACTATGCAGTAGTAGAAGTTAGTTAATTAAGTCAACATAAACTTGAACTGGAGGCAGAATTTTCAGTTTCAGTGCCATAAAATCAGAAATCATCTTGTCTCATGTCTTTGGTACTTATGTCTACGTGGGTTTTTTTTTCAACCTCAGTATTTGTGTCACACCTTAGAGTTACTTTATCAGACTCTACGCAAAATTGTACCGAAAGAGACCTGCCTAGGAAACTTGCTGTAAGACACTAAACCTCCTTTGCCAAAACTATTTGAAACATGTCACATTTTAAAATGCCATCCAGTAAAAACCAATTCCAAACATTAATTTTGTGTCTGGGCCTTAAGATAAAGCGTGACAGACACATCTTTGGACCGTATGTTAGCTAGCCTCGAATTTCGAGCAGCTTTGGCATTATATTATTAACGTTTGCTCTCTTGGCACAGAGGTGTTTGTATGTCCTCCAGTGCTGTTTGCAACAGCGTTTATTAACAGCAGCCGGTAATATCAAATGGCAAGAATGGCGTTTATACATGGCAGCTGGTGATATTAAAACATCGAATGGTGTTTATAAATGCCAAATGCCATTTTAAATGGTATTTTTAAACGCCAGCTGGCGTTATTAAAGTGTCGAACAGCAGGGAGAATGAGATGATTTATGACCTCAGTGGCTTTCTGTACTATTGACAGTTGTTATTATCATTTTTTTTCATGTACTTATCATCTTCACCAAAAATGAGAAAAAGATTTTTATGTTGTTACCTTCGCCTGCTGCTCTTTGTTTTGCCCTCGAGGTGGTGGACACAACTGTGGCTTTTACTGCGCCTCTAAGCGTCATGCATTCACATGTTGTATTTGCACGTATATTTTGCTTTTGCACCCATTCTGTTGTTGTTTGCAGGGCCTTCTAGGAATTTCCTCTACTCACAGGTGAAAGAGATTACTGAGATTTAAAAAAAAAAAAAAAAAGAAGCAAAAAGATTCTTGTTACATTTATAGTTTAAACATTTCACTATGACGTACAGTGCACAAAAAAATAGATGAAAAAGTTAACGGGGACAAGTCCATAAAAATTCAAAAACCTTACCTGATTTATATTTGGCCACCCTCCTGTTTAAGCTCATCGTCTTTGGACTATTTTCAGTGCAGCTGGTATTTTTAAAATCTCTGTGGAAGTCCCACTGTGTCCTCTGTTACTTGTGTGTCTGGAAAATGTGCTTGATGTCCTCCAATGTAGGGGCTTCCCAGGAGAGCTCTAAAGATAAAAGGCGCACTGGAAACTGTCTGGACATGCAGAAAAAATATGACCTTGTACTGGAGATAAGCCAAATTTAAATCCTTTAAGGGTTTTTGATTTTTATGGCCCTGTTCCCAGAACTTTTTGATCACATCTAAGATAAGGAACCGATGAGCTGAACACCTTTATTTTTACCTGTGCATAGAGGAGGAGAGGAGAGAACTCCTTTTCCAAAAGCACATAAAATATTATCATGGAAGAAACTCACGAGACAGTAAATCCCCAAATCCCAATCGCTGAATGATATAGGACACTAGCAGCTGCACAAGGTACTGGAACATGCCAGGATTGCAGATGCTTTGAGCTGCAGTCAGTTTTCATGAGGTTCAGCTGCTTCCTTGACTGTTAAACATAACCTTTAGATTCCTTTAGATACTTAAAGTTTCTTTCTTTCTGTCTTTCTTTTTCTTTCTCAGGGACAATAATTTTATTAAGGACTTTCCTCAGCTTGCTGATGGTCTCATGGTTATTCCTTTACCGGTAGAGGAACAGTGTCGAGGAGTCTTGTCAGAGCCCCTGCCCAACTTGCAGCTACTCACAGGTGAGAACATTTGAGGAAGTTTGGGAATATGTTTTCTTCTCGTGTCTCTCTTTTCTTTTAAAGGCATTGGATTTATTGCACTTTTTGCTAGGAATAGCTTTCTGTTATCCCATTTTAGCCTGTTGCTTGAGAAAGTTAAAAAAAAAAATATAGCACCCACACAACAATTTCTTATTTGAAAGGCCCAGGATCAAGAAGATACAAAAGATTTATATTGAAATATTCAAATCCACAAATCTCAGTATGTAGATTATTCTTTTGTATTTGCGTCTGTTTTGTGAAATCCAGGGCACAAGATCATCTAATATTATATAAGAAGGTGTGGTTTGATCACAAAATCCTCTTTTATACCCCTAGGCCAATACCCCTATATATCTTAAAATGTGAGCACATGCAGAGCAAATTACACATATAGATGCCCCAAAACACACTAACTATATATAAACACTATTTAAATATATGGGTTTATAAAATGTGTATATTGTTTATTTATGTATTTATTTAATTTTCAACCCTATTCTGTGGGGGACTGATTCACTTAAATGTTGGTCTTGAACCTCTGCTCCCTAATCCTTCCATTAGCTAAATTGGCACTTGGTCCAAAGTGACCCCTGAGATATTTCACTGAGGGTTCTGCTTTCACAACAATTGGACAGATGCACACAAACTAAAATTACCCTTTTTCACTGTGCATGAATGTCTCAGGTGTAAAACGCCTTTCAAAGGCACAGGATCAAGGTTCCCGTAAGCAGTTTATTGTTTCCCCCCCTTGCTCTTCACTTTTGAGGCTATTTAGTTCTAGACTGAAGTGAAAGTTTGGTAATTGAATTGCAGGGAAAGGCAAGATTGCTCCCACTTCTAATGTCAGCAATCCAATTGGAGTTCAAGCTGCTCTATATATCACCATTGATCCAGGAGCAGCTGGGATATGGGCTGGGATAATAAATGGTGTTAAGACAGTAATGGATAACAATGGTTGTGCAATAAACTGTACAAATGAAATGATAGATTTAATTTGTTCATTTGTTTTGAATTTCAGTATGTCTTCATAATTCTGAAAATTATAATTAGTTTTAAATTTGTTGTAGCTGTAAACTTTTTGATATCTTTTTGTCTTAAATTCACCAGTTTGTTCACATTTTTTTTCCTTAGGGGATGCCCAGTTCAGCGAGGCTGTTGGGTACCCTATGGTTCAGCAGTGGAGAGTGCGCAGCAATCTGTACAAAGTCAAACTCAGCTCTATTACCCTAGCTACAGGTCAGTGTCTGAATAATAAAACTCTGATCACCCGCCATCAGAATATAAGAAACTGATGAATAAGAGCATGTTTTCAATGCTATCACCTAGCTATTAGTTGAGATATCTTTTGAGGTTGTTATTTGGAAATAAATATTTATATTTATTATATTTTATATTTTTAATAGAACCTGTCAAATGGGGGGATATATTAGCCATCAAGTAGAAAAAATGTTTTAACATAGATTTTTTGGAAAGAAATGGCCAATTGTAAGAATCAGAGCAAGTTGACATGGACTAAATTGTGATAGCTAGACCATCAGCTCAGAGGATGTACAACATGGCTCATGTGTTTCCCACGTGCATTGTTTAAAGGAAGGACAACCAGTGAACCAGCCTAAGGTTCATTAATATGTGAGATGAGTGAAGGCTATCCTGTGTGGTCTGAGTCCGCAAATTGCTGCAAACCTTAATGCTGGCTATGACAGAAAAGTGTCATAAAACACATTGCAGTGAAGGTTGCTGCTTGTGTGGCTGCATACTCACGGGCTGCTCAGAATGTCTACAGCTGAAGTGTCTACAATGGACATGTGAGTGTTAGAACTGAACAATGGAGCAGTGGCAGTAGCCTGGGGGTGTCCATGTAGACAGAGGAGTGTGTGTGTGTGTGTGTGTGTGTGTGTGTGTGTGCCCACGTTGTTTGCGTGGGGAACAGATGGCAGCAAGATGCACTACAGCAGGAAAGCAAGCTGAGGCAGGTAGAATGATGCTCTGGCCAGTGTTCTGGGTCTGGCAATTATGTGGATGTTACTTTGACATGCAGCACTCACCAGGCGTTGTTGCAATCCATGCAGCCCCTTCTCTGCAACTGTGTAGTTCCTATAATAGGTAACAATGCCATGAGCTTTAAAAGCATATGTGGTTTGTGCTGAAAATGACCCAACCTTGCACCTCACAGCTTACAGGGCTTAAAGGATCTGCTTTGTGTGTCGTACCTCAGAGCCCCTTTAAAGGCCTTTTAGAGTTAATGCTTTGACAGGTCAGACTTCCTTTGGTTGCGCAAAAAGGACCTATACAATGTTAGGCAGGTAGTTTTAATATTGTGACTGGCCAGTCTATCCTTTTCACCTATTTGGACAAGAATTCACTCATCTCGTCCTTGGCTTTTTAGGCTTTTCTAAGGTGCTGAAGACACTGTCAACAGAGAGCACACGTGACGAGCTGCTGGCTTTTCTTCAGCAATATGGCAGCCATTATGTGTCTGAAGCCCTGTATGGCTCTGAGCTCAGCTGCAGCATTTACTTCCCCAGCAAGAAGGCCCAGCAGCAGCTCTGGCTGCAGTACCAGAAAGGTGAGTATGCTAACAGTTAGCAATTAAAGCCCAAAATATCTGATTGCTGAATTCTGGAGTAATATATGAAAATGCCTGCCTCATATACAACACAGGGATCATTTAGATAACTTATAGTTACAAAAAGGACACCATGTTTTAATAAAGGGTGAACCTGTGGTGTGAACAGAGTTAAACTAAGCCCTAGTGTTAACAGAAACATGGGTCTAAACTTTATCTGAATATAGAAACTTAACTTGTGTATAAAGAGCCCATCCTTAATTAATTCAGCCTTCGGTTAAATTACTTGAATTCAAGATAACCGTGTTAATTTAAAAGCATCCATCATCTGGCATTTGCAGTGCTGTTGTTTTTTAACTGTGTCCTTGTTAACCTTTTTAGTGATCCCAAATAGTGATATTTAGTTTGGGTGATCAGTGAGGTTTATTGGCTCTAAAAATAAAAAGAAGACAGAATTATGGGTCAGAGAGGTCGACTGCTGAACATCCCCCCCTCCCCCTTACAAAGAGCAATATAACAAGATAGTGTTTGTTTTTTTTTCAATTCTAGCAACGTTTATAGTAGAAAAGTCCATAAGCATTTGGACAGTGAAATAATTTTTCCTCTGTACACTATTAAAGTGGATTTTAAATCAAACAGCCAAGATGTGATTGAAGTGGAGGCTTGCAGCTTTAATTCAAATGGGTTTAATAAAAGTATTGCATTAACTGTTCAGGAATTAGAGCCATTTTTATACATTTTATATCCCAATATTTCTTGCCTTGAAAATCTCTTGGGTTGTTTTTGCAGTATTATTTGGGTTATTAACTGGTCATGAACCGCTGTCCGATCAGCTTCCAGCATTTGTCTTAATCAGGACAGAGAGTATTTAGGAGGGAGTATCAATATAACAGAGAGTATCAGTGGCCCCCTGCTGAATTTTTAAGTTTGCTCACTTACAAAGAAATGAACAGTCTCTCGTTTTTATGTTAGTTTCATTTTAATGGAGACAGAATATCAACAGATCAGATCATTTCACAAGAACACGACTGGTAACATACTATGCCTCAATGGACGAAAATCTTGCACCACTTGCAAGATCCCATACTTAAGAAGGCACAAGTACAGGTCCATCTTAAGTTCACCAGCGGTGTGGACAGATGAAACCAAAATCAAGCTCTTTGGCATCAGCTTGACCCAGCTTGTTTGGAGGAAGACAAAAGGCCCAAAGAACACAGTCTTGGATGAGAACATCTTTACTTCTACCAGAACACTGAAAACGGGTCGTGGATCGGGCTTCCAACCCAAAACAAACCACTAAGGCAACAAAAGAGTGGCTAAAGAAGAAGCACATAACTTCATAGAGTGGGCTAGCCAGTGGCCAGCATTTAGTCCTGTAGAAAGTCTGTGGAGGGAACTTCAACTTACTAAGCCACGAAACCTCAAGGATTTAGAGTAGACACGTCAAACTCGATGTCAAACATCATAGGCTGCATACAGCTGATGAGAAGTGGGCCAGTGATATGATCAATGTGTATAATTACAGAAAAAAGGTTCTGGCAGGTAATTGCTCACTGTCCTTTAATTATAAATTTAGAATATAAAGTTTTCATTAATTCACAGAAAATGTCTTTGTACTTTGTGTATTATGGATGGCATTGGGGAGTGGGGGTCTATCAATAGGAAAAAAATAAATGCACTCGTTTACACTTTCTTCGTGGGGCAGCCCACTTGGCAGCAAATCTTTTCTGGGCCGATTTTGGGCCTCATATTTAACACCCCTGATTTAGAGAGTTTCTGTAAAGAACAATGAAAATTCCCTCCTAAGATGCGTGAAAACCTCATGACCAACTACAAGAAATGTCTTACTGCTGTGCTGGTCAACAAGGATTTCTCCAACAAGCACTAAGTAATGTTTTTCTTGAAGATCAAATGCTCAGTGACACAGATAAATTTCTAACTTTTATGTAAGTTATATTTTCCAGATTGTTGGTTAATCTCTCTCCATTAAAATGAAATTAGCATAAAACATTCGAGACTTTTCACTTTTTTATAAGAGAGCAAACTTACAAATTCAACACGGGATCAATAATTACTTAACAGTTCATCCTGCTACTTCCATCAGGAGTCATATCATCAATATGGCTGCCAGTGGAATGACCCTGTTCCACTGGCAGCCATACAGGCCTATTCTACAGCTCTGCCTCCACCACGTTTCACAGATATTTTATGGTCATCAGATCATGAGATGTTTCTCTCGCTCTCCATGCTTTTCTGTCCTATTGTTCTGGTACAAGATAATCTTGGTTTCATTATTCTGTTTCATCAGAACTGAGAAGCGCCTTTTTGGGCCTTCCTGTTCATGATTATAACCAATGATTTGTATGTTTTTATACATTCTCTGTATTGCCATTTATAAAGGTGTTTCTTGATTGTAGACTTTGATAATGCTACCTTTACTTCTCAAGGGTGTTTGTGACATGATTAGATTTTGTGAAGGGTTTTTTTTTTCTCAACCAAGGAAAGTAATTATGATCATCGATTTCAGCTGATTTCACGTCACCAAAAGGTCTTTCGGGCCCTTGTGTTGCTGAGCTGACCAGTGCAATCCTTCTTTTATAAATGCACCAGACTGATCTGGCCACTCCTAAAGTTTTTCTCTGATTTCGGGCTAATGATCACCTCCTTCATTTTCAATGAAAGAATAATGGAGAAACAGTTACTTTTCAGCCTCTGAAAGTGGGGGACTAAGTATAAATAATTATGTAAAATGGTTAATGCAGTACTTCTGTTAAACCCCTAAAATTACAGCTGCATTTCAATCACATGTTGAATAAAATTACCCGTGCTGGTATACAGTGGCAAAATGAAAATTGTGTTATTGTCCAAAAACGTGTTAACCCAAATCTAAATATATGTGTCACAAAAGTATGAGAGACTTTTCAAAAAAGCATGTCCATTTTACTTTATGGACTTTATTTATGCTTAATAAAGACCATAAAATGTGATGTTCTTCAGCAATGCACTTGAAGCACCAACTAAGTTTGTGTTTCATAACTTCCAGCTGTGTGTAGAGTGTTAACTAGATTTTACTTGTACAACATTTTAGGTAAGAAATAAAGTGCCCTTTATCCTGCCACATTATTCTGACAGCTTAAAACACTGATAGGGTTGATTGCCTGTATTATGGCTTAATTGTCAGTGTTACTACTTTTGTCCTCATCAACCACCATTACCTGCATCTAAGTATATGTAAATGAAGTAATCAGCTAATCAGTTACATTGACAAAAAAGGTTAAAATCATGTCTTTTAATAACAGCCAGAGAGAAACTGAAAAATTATGCACACTCACATTCAACTAAAATACACAAAAAGACACTACTGCAGACATTTTATCTGCTCGTTTCATAAATGTTTATTGCACTCAGATTCTTAACAATACAAACAGGAATTGGACGACACAGAGATGTCTACAATGTGCTCAACACACTGTAAAATTCATAGCCTTCAACAACATAATTTAAAAGTCACTGGTTTTTGGTTCATTGAAACAATGCAATATAACAACCTAGTAGAGTTACTGAATAAATATGCAAGGAAATAACCTTTCTTCAAAAACGTAACAATAATATTAAGATGAGACAATGTGAGATAATTTGATGTTTACCACACTGACACAAGGACACTTGATTTTTCTGGCATTTTATGCATTTTTGTGTTACTTTAAACAGCTTGAATATGTCCAGTAATTACATTTTATTGATCTCTTTAATGTACAGCACTAAAAGAATTTATGGTAAGGATGACATGCAGACGAGAGAGTCTTTAATCAATCAGTGCTAAGGTAACGCATAGCCCCAAAATACATCACCCAAAATGTAACAGCACAAATATATGAGTGTGATAGACTAGATAGGATACTTCAGTTCAACTTTCTTCTCCTCTTTGCTTATGTAGCAATATTAAAAACATGTATTGGTTATTACACAGTTTGATTCTCATGCTGCTTAATAGGGCTCCAGTGCAGAGTTAAGGTCAGCTTTGTGAAATAAAATATTTTTAAGGCTAAAACAGAGTGAGTCTGCAGTCTGCCCCGTCCCACCTGCCAATCATTGTCAAAAAACGACTTTTTTTTGTTTATTTATCCTAAAAGCATCAGCTTTCTCACACCACCATTAAATTCAGAAATTAAATAAATTTAAATGGTGTACCAATAAATTACAAATTGATGGGAGACCAGAACGGAGACACTGTGCATGAAATAGCAAAATATTACATATGGCTGTTGTCCTATCTACCAACAACTGAGAACTCTGGTTGCAAGCTATCTAATATTGAACGAAAACCTGGAGAATACAAAGCAACAGGGAACCAACGCGGTTTCACAAACTCAGGTGTGGGGTAGGATGCTGGAGTTTTCAATCATCATTATCCTTGCAGTGCTACTCCAATTGCTCCTGCCAGCTATGATTCCTACAAAGATTTTGAAACCAGTAGGCAAGCATTAGGAAACAATGCCATGGAGCATGTCAGGTTTGAACACAGTTTGCAAACATTTGTATTTTTAGAAATCTGTCTTGTCTGTGACATGAGTGTTGCAGCGGTTTAGTGTTAGCGATGGTAGTATAGTATATATCCTTTAGACGTGACTGCATTTGATGCAGCTGTAGGTACTTTTTTTAGGGAACAGAACTCAGGGGTATACTACAAAGGAAGTTCAACATAGCCAGGCTTTCTTTATATTAGCTGGCATGACAAAAAATTAAACCCCAGTTGGAGATAATGGGTATCACAATGGTGGTTATCAACTTTCTGTTAAGAAAGGTTTTCTGATTCAGGCTCCGAACACGCTCAAACACAAAACGGGGCGTTTTCACGTATTATATGACTCTGCTTCTGCATAAAACGATCCCCGCGAGTGCCACCTCTTCCAGTCAGAGACGTTAATAGGTGAAAAACAATCTGATGATTTAGTGCACGCAATGATTAAACCTGGCTTGATAATTTATTTGTTTTTATGCTGCCGTTAATTTCTAATGCAAGGTCTGCATATTAGAGCTCTGAAAGTTTAAACCAGATACATTTAAACATTAAATGCTGCTGTCACATAGCCCACTAAAGCACATAGAGAACTTTCTTTTGTTTTTTTGCCAGCTCAAAGTGAAATTCATTTTACTGATTGAATACGTATTCTTGGTGACAAATGGTCTGATTGATTTTCCATTTTGTGTTCTAGCAGCTCCAGCAACGCAGCAGATAAGAATCATGCATAAAAACATCTATACATTTTCTGCATCACCAACTGAATGCATGTAAATTCCAGTAACTATACGATGCAGTTTGTGCTGTTGGAATTTTACAGCATTCAGTGGTTTCAGTGAGGTACGGCTTAACAGGTTGCATATATGAAACATATTACTCCAGCAAAGAATCTGTACAGTACTTAGCACATGGTATAAATTAAAGAATCAGTGAGAACATGGTGCTTCAAGCTGATTTTGAAACTAAACATAAATTGCTCCTGACAAGGTTATGTGTTTAGCATAGGTTACCACGGTGATTAAGCCAGGTAAAAAAGTCACCTTTGTGACACTGAAAACTCTGACTTTAAGCTTCAACACAGCTTGCTAAGCCATTACGCTCACTTCTGAGTACACCCTCAGAGCTTTTCACTTTTAAACACTTTCCAAACTACAAAGGTCATCCTACCCCTTAGGACATTTCTGCTTTGTTCATAATGGGAACAGCTCTGTGTAAGAAAAAAAAAAGCTATTGTGTTTTTCATCCTACTAGACTAAAACTACCAGGTGAAGCAAAAACCAAACAAAGGAAAACAAAGAGCTAAAACAGAGGTAAAATCTATGAGTGAGATAAACAGCTGGAATATCATCTGAAGCAGATAACAGAATTTTATGCTACATCTGTCTGTATTTCAGTGATATTGTGGTTAGGCCATGGCTGGAAAGTCACTGGAAGAAAATTACAAAAAATGTACAAATGTGAGATGTACAGAGAGAAATGTATGCAGCTCAGGCTGTGAATTTTAGTGACAGTTGCTTCACTGTCACTAAAGCCTAACGACTGCTCCAGAATGTTCTCAACTGGTGTCTCGTGTTTGGGCACGATGTATACAAGACTGACGGACAGAACTTTAATACCGCAACAAAAGACAATAATGTGCTCTCAAAGCCCCACAGAAAAAATGATAATGTGGTCAACCGAATAAAAGGTGCTTTTGGTTGTATTAACAAGGCTACCATTAAATGAACTTTAAAAGATGTAGTAATGTTCTGTTTTTCACCTTTACAGTCCTACATAAGTTTCCTAAAACATGAATTAAAAAGATAAACAAATTCCATTAATATCCCTATTACGGTTTAATAGTTCCACCACAGCACATAATATTGGAGTTTGGACTCTTTCCAGTTCACACCTTAATGTTTTAAATTTAATGTTCCCTGAATGTTACTGAATGCAATTTAATGAATGCTGGTACTTGGTTATGCTATGAGCTAACTGTGCAGTAAACATTAAAGCTGCCAGCTGCATTCAGCGACATCAATGTTAGTGTGTGCTACTTAAACCTAACACAAGAAAACAGTGATGTGTCGATAAAGTGCTTCACAGGCTCAAAGCCTTATGCTTTAATGTAAATACATGTTTAGCGAAGGCCAGGCTGATTGGTGAGTACAGCAGCCAATAAAATGGGAAGGAAGAGAAAAAAAAAAAATCTGTGTCTCAGTAGCTTAGAAATCAGTTGCATCTTAGGCTTATTCCAAAGAGATAGCATGCCAGTGTGTTTAATCTTAAAAGTTTGCATGATCAGATCCACTAGACCAATATAAGGCCCAGTGGCCAGAATCAGCCCGCCAAAAATCTGGCCCACTGGATGGCTTTGGAAATTGTCAAGGAGGGCATAAATTTTAAACTTAACTATATTTTCACAAGTTTTACAGCTTTTCCTACTGACCTCCTCAGTGATCGTTTATACTTCACCAAAGTAAATAAACACCAGTAAACCATTAAATGAGAGAAAGCTCCTGTTTTTTCACCATCTACTATTTTTACAGTTGGTTCAGCATTAAAAGAAAAGAAAAAAAAAGACATTCTGTCAATTAATGAAAATAAATTTAGTTTGATTTTTTTTTGTACTTTTACACATTACTTCTTACAATTTAAGCCCAAAGCAACATTTCTATATCGTGTAGAAAAACTGATTTATCCTTGAAATTGCACTTGTTTCTTTTTATTGAAATATCTCAGGGACTAAATGTGTGATTAAACACTATCAGAAAGTCTGGCCCACTTAAGATCAAAGTGGGCTGTGCGTGTATGTGGCCCACAATGTAAAATGAGTTTGACATCCCTACATTATAAGAACCGGATTCAACTTGAGATACTCAAGATAAAACCCAGTAGACTATAACCTGAACTGAATTGACTGAACTACTGATTTAATAACCCAAATGAGAGCTACAGTGAGAACTGACTGGATTGCAGCTAAATTAAAGAGTGTTAAATAAGAGTATGTTTCTTCCTTTTCCAAACTTCTGTACTTTGCAATTGCACAACAAAGGGCAATTACACTTTGTTGTTCTTCTAAGAAGTAGAGGAATGCCTCCTCTGAATGTATGTGTAGACTTTAACACAGTGGTCCCAACAGTCCAGCACTAGCAGCTGTCCTTTCTGGGTAGTGGCCACTCCCACAGGACAGGTCAGCCCTTCCTGGATTAAAATATTGTATCCACCTTCTTTTGGAAACTGGAGGATTTCTTTCCTGCCACTGTCTGTAACCAGCAAATCTCCATTGGAATCCACACACATGCCAGTGATACAGCGGAAGTCTTCCGTCTCCGAGAAGAAATGGCTGAGCTGTTTGCCAAGCTGGCCATCAGTACCCACCGAACCGATGGAAAAGCCACCCTCCAGGTGGGGCTCATTCTGGCGTTTCTCAAAGTTCAGGGCCAAGCCCTGGGTAAAATAAACCGTTCCAGCTGCATCACATGTCACAAACTTTGGCCGTACAGCAGAGCAAAGTCTGTTGTAGCTGACCACACCTACATTGCGGTCTACCGCTATACACCACAGCTTGCCACCTTCGACATCTGACACTACAAACTGGCCTGATGGCATGGCAGTAATACCCCAGGGTTTAATCAGTTGGTTCTTGTGGCAGGCCACACAGTGTCCATCCATGGTGTAAACTTTAACTGAGTTATCGTAGTTGTCAGTGACACCAATCAAGCCTTGTGCAGTCACAGCAATAGATAAGGGGATGAGGTTAGGCAAATCAGCCCCCAGGAAGCTCAGGACAAAGTTGTCAATGCTACTAGCGCTGCGCCGAATTTCACGTTGGAAGCCTTTGCGATTAAAAATCTGGATACGGAAGTTCCCACGATCAGCCACCAGTACCTCACCTTGAGGCGTCACACAGATGCTGACAGGCAGATTGAAACTCCCAGGTAGAGTTCCCTTAGAGCCCATCTTCTTCACAAACTGGCAGACTGGCGGCCCTGAACTTGCCCGCGCTGCTCCAGGTGATCCTCCTCCTGCATCCATAGACTTTGATTTAAAGCTGCTTGGCGAACCACATACTGCCTCCTCCACAGCTGCAACCATGTCAATGTCTCGGTAAAGATCCACTGGAGCCACCACTTCACCTCCTGTAGCTCCCGCCCCCTCTACATCACTTTCAAGTGCAATTTCTAACCCACTCTCCTCATCATCTGTATTGATGGTGCAAGTTCTTGTGGTCAGCTGGCCCACTTCTAGAGGTTTAGACTGCTCTGTTCTGATCAGCTCTGGCTGTTGCAGTTGAAAGGTTGTGGGTAAACTGCTCCTCAGATCCAGTTCCTCATCATCACTGTCTCCGCCATCGTCTTTTAGCAAGGCAATGTCACTTTGTCTTGCTCGCATTGTCAGATAATCACAGCGTGACACCACTTTGACCTCTGCAATGTTAAGAAGATATGTCTGCTCCTCCAGGACCTGCGCGTTGAGCTTTTCTACTTCTGCCATGGAAGTCCTGAATGTCCTTCGAGACCTGCTGAGCTCCTCTTGAAGACGTAGCTCAGCTGTAGTGTAGTCCTGCTGTATTGTTCGGTACTTTAGTCTCAAGGACTTGGAAATGTTTTCAATTACTGTCTTTTTTTTCTGAATTTCTCCTATAACATCACGGAGAGCCTCCAGTTTACAACCCAGGTCCTTACGACGCTGTTCAGCAGCCACCCTTATCGGCTGGACTGAATGTCCTTCATGCAGGTGGCCATCTCCTTTGCAGAGCTCACAGAGAACTGAGGCACAATCGTGGCAGTACTGTCGCGGCAGGCGATTGCAGCAGGATTTGCACATTAGGGCGGCGGCAGCAGCACTGCAGGACATAGTGCAATCGAGAATCTTGAGCACAGTGAGATTGTCAGCCAACTGGGAGATGCTGCTCATACGGGAGACCTTGCTACAAAAGGGGCAGCGGACACCATTGATAGTATTGGCCAACAGCTTCTCCAGACACTGCCGGCACACTGTGTGACCACACTGCAGGAGCTTGGGTCGCATTTGTTCCTGGTTGTAGGTTTCCAGGCAGATGGGGCATTCGAGAACCTCCCTCATTAGATCTGGGTCAAGAGCAGCTGCCATTGTGGTCCTCACCTTAAATGGAAGAAATGAAAAGTTCTGTAACATTGTGCCACACTGTAACACTGAAGCAGACGAAACTAACAGATATTCAAAAAATAAACACAGGATGCAGCCACGCTTATTTGCCAGGTCAAGTTTAAGTTAGATTCTAGATAACAGAGCAGATTAGATCAACATTAACGGTTAGATACACAGTTCAATGACGTGGAGCTACTGAAACCCAACATATGGTGAGTGATGGCGTGTATCAGCAAGCTAAGAGATACACCGTGTCATGCTAATGAGAAACGGGAGTACTAGGTTAAATCCTACACCAACATAATGCTAACTTGTTGTTTTACAGCAGGTTGACACTGCAGTCCAGACTTGCAAAGGAAAAGTAAATCGCAGGCCTCACCACAATACGACAAATGCCCTTAGCCCTGCACATAAACAGTAGTGTTATTCACCGACAGTACTGACTTTGAAGGGCGTGCATTCAAACGTAAGAAAGGCGACTCGTCGTAAGAGTCTCTCGAGGCTTTTCTGCTTTTAAACATTACCTTCACTTCACTGTTTTGCTGGTTAAAAGTGCAGCGCTGTTGCGGGGCGTTCTGTATCTTTCGGCTATGCAGCTGCTAGTAAAGACTGCAGTGCTGACGACATCACGCACACACAACCGGGATGTTACGCAATACGCACAGAGGCGAGCCCTACGGTTGTTTTGATTGGCTGCCATTTAGTAAACGGAGAGCGCAGTTTTTCAGAATTACTGGAGCTCGCCACCTAGCGAGTTGGATGACCTCAGAAATTCCCAAAAGAAATACAACTCCATACCAAATGTTTTTAAATACAAAATTCTATCGATTTGGTTAGATTGGTATATGCAGTGAATAAACACACAGGCAAAAAGCAAGAGTAAGCATTGCATGTTTAGGTGTGATATAAATGCAGTTAGATGGATTCATATGTGTTCTTCTCCCAGCAACTTGTTAATTCAACAGTAAAATGTCTTGGTGCATTCTCAATCATCCAGGAAAGTAAATCTCCAAAAGTTGATTCTGTTCATCTGGACGGAGCGTTTTGTGGGAGAAACGTTTCGTCACTCATCCAAGTGACTTCTTCAGTCTCAGCTGACTGCAGGTTTCCCCAATCTTATAAACAGTACATTTGCATAATGACTGAAACCAGCCCACTGAAGGAACAATGGGCCAATTCCTTAATCTTAATTATGCAAAATCTCATGACCATTGATCAACAACCACTGACCAAAACCCACTGATCAAAGACCAATGATCAATGGCCATGAGTACCATTCACAAAGAGTTGGGTGCAATCACAGCATTGTAAGATGGTGACAGATGTACCCTTAGGCCCCCTTCTCGATTCAGAGATGGTGTTTCGCTTTTCACGTAAATGCCGTCCTTGACTCCGCGCTGGACGTAGCGTTTCTCCCATAAAACCCTACGTCCAGATGAACAGAATCAACTTTTGGAGATCAACAGTAAAATGCAATAAACACAATAAAATTATTGCAATGTCATTTTAGCAGAATATCCTTCTCCATTAAAGCTACCCCCTTTTAAGTTAGATAACTGGTTAACTTGTAACCAAGTAACCAAACTTGTAGCTGAGAAAACTATTCTCCCATAGCATACCTGAAGCAGTGTTCACAAGCTTTGTTTTTAAAAGAAGGCAGTAATTACACAGAGTGACCATTAGATGTCAGAATAGGTCTACTTAGAATGTTCACACGATACAGATATCAGCAACAAAATTAAAACCACTGACAGGTGAAGTGAATACCACTGGTAATCCAGTTACAGCACAATGTTCTGCCGGGTCCCGGCAATCATGTGGATTACTCTGACACGTACCACCATTGTTGCAGACAAAACACAACCCTTGTCTGCATGGCGACAGCACCTCCCTTTGCTTTAACAGCACTGGCTTCCCCCAAAGGTCATGTCCCACCTATTCTGCAGAAACGCCGACCAGCTAAGGCAACATGAGTCTGTGTTTTTAACCTGGTCTGCAAACTCTCCTGATATCAGTCAAACATCAATGGGATATGCAGGAACAAGCCTGGAGGAGGCCCCACCCCACAACCCATAGGACCCATCAGATTAGCTGGCAGTGTCTGGTGCTAGACATCACACCACACTGCTGAAAACTCCCATGTCCCCAGTGGGTGAGAGCTGTTGTGTCAGCTGCAGAGTTGCAACACTGAGCTCGTGGCTTTAATGTTGGAGCTGATGATTTACTTTAACAGGACTATCTAAAAATGGCCCACTTCAAGATATATCCTAAGATATTTAATATTTCTTTTAGCCTACTATCATCAGAGCCGTAATTGTTGTGCTGCCCTTTTTTCTCTATATTAGTTAAAAGAAATGTATATAATTTACAATATCTATACTTAAAGCAAGGACCTGTTAAAATCACTAGTTAGTATGGACCTGTTATAGTTGTCTTACTAAAGCAATAACATCATCCGCCCATAGTGAGTGTATCTGTATCTAATTGCCTTAGAAAGATACCTAACTCTGTTGCTGTTGTTGCGTGGGCAACATCACTCTGGCCAAAGGGGATGGGTCCCTGTTGACTTAATTATGATGCAACCAGTCTACAAAGAGATTTTAATTAACAAAGAAAGATCAAGATTAATAGCAAGTAACCTCACCACACTTATCTCTTTACAGTGTTTTGGTGACAGGCAAGTCTTGCACAAGCATCACATCTATTCCACACAGTAAAGAGCTGTCACAGCTAAAGAGGCAACAAGCTGGGTCACTCCTTAAACTGCGAATTTGGGGAAATTTCTCTAAATGTGTGTGGAGTGTACTTTATACACCACAAATAAGCAGGCTCACAGACACAGGTGCACAATGCTTAGGTGATATGGGATTTATTGTGGGAGCTGGTTGACAACATCGCTTTTCATTGTCTGTGCTTCCTTGTGAAGTGGGTGTAATTGGGCTCATGGGCCTCCCATTGAGCCTGTTTGCATTGTGTTTCAAATGAAGTTACCACCCACCTTTAAAGTGTCATCTAGCTGGACACAGGGAATAACTAACAAAGACACACAAAATTTTCTTTGACACACAGACTTACGGAACAAGTCTTAGCTACCTGACATGAAATACAGCTTAGATTTAATAACTAAACTTTGAGCACAGATGGTTATTTCAGAGCCACTTTTTAATATTATCCTGGAAGAATCCACTCTGGTATATTTGTCTAAACCCAGTATTCTTTTTGGATATGATACTTAATTGTTGCAACGACTTTGTTGTCAAATTTTTACTTACTTACCTCGATTTTTAATTGAAACGATCATGGAAATGCCACATAAATGTAATGCAAATTAGAATAGTTCGAAAATGTTTCTTTTGTATTTGCAGATAAATATTTCACATTTTTTATAAGATGCCTGCTATGTTCTTTTATGCGTTGCATGCTGTAAATGTGTTATTTGATGCTTGCAGTTTTCATTTCTGCAAAGCTAATTCTTAATAGGCCTTTTAAAAGAGCATCTCTAATTGGCCCAACTGAACATGCAATGAAGAGGAAGAGCAAACTTAAACTGTCTACACTTTCAGTAAGCGTGACTATAGAGTAGGATTTTGCACACTGCTGTTTTTGTACATGTGTAGAGGCTGATGTTTTAATTTACACTGATAAAAACAGATTTGTTTTCAGTATTATGCGTCTCATTTTGCATATTTCTCATTGTGTTTTCTCCGCAGTTTGTTACACAGCGAGACAGTGCATTATATGTAATTGTTATATCGTGAAAGAAGCTTTGGTGCACTCTTATTTATTGTTTTAGAAAAAATACATTATCGCTTAGTTGGAAAACTTGCATTTCTTTGGAAAGTAAACGGAAACAAAAGCATATCTGCCACATCAGCGCAGATGGCAGATGTGCTCCACTGAAACATGTGGCTTGCTGTGTCCTCCAAATCAATCACTCAACACCCGATTAGCAATCTCTCTCCTCCCCTGTTTCTTTCACTTCCTCTTCTTTCCATGTGGTGTGTTATTTTCCTGCTTAAGGAGGAAATGATGAAAAAGAATCTCCCCAAACTCCAGTGAGGACATCAAAAAGTGGTAATTGACACTTATGAGAAGAAACCAGGCACATCCCCTCCCTCCTTCTTTTATCCCCTAGCCATTCCTCTTTTGTCTATGACAGCTGATGGTCATAAGGGATTAGGTTTTTTGTTTTTTTTCTTTCAAGTAAATCCAGATGGTGATATTCTATGCAACTAATCTTCTTTTTTTCCAAGCAAGGTTAAATTATTTTTACAGAGTTAAGAAAAGGGGGATTGTCTTTATAATTATGAAAGCGTACATATAAAAAAAGAAAGAATCTGACACTGTGGCATCAATCATTTAAAGTAAATCAATATTGCATTTAATTGTTTATCTCCTTCCTTTGACTAATGCCCCATATAACACCCCTTTCTCCCCAAAAACCCCTCCAGAGGCAACGGAGCAGGGTATTGGTGGAGGCGGGCGTCGTGAGCTGAAGTCACTTCCCTTCATCAGCTACCTGTCGGCGCTGCAGAAGAGCCAGCTTTTATCTGATGACATGGTGAATGGTGTGGAGATCCGCTGTGAAGAAAAGGGCAGCTGTCCAGCTGGCTGCCACCTATGCCATCACCAGGCCATGATGGGCGGAGTATCGGGAAGAGGCCGCACTGGTAACAGCAGGACTGGTGAACAGCCTTCCCCCATCCCTGTTCTGCTGGAAGTCAGTCGCGTCGTGCCCCTTTACAGCTTGGTCCAAGACAACGTCACCAAAGAGGTGAGAAAGCAGCGTGGGAGTATAGGAAGCTCTGTGTCTGTGTGCCAGCTTACATGCACATGCATGTGTGCAAAGGGAAAAGGGACAGATGAGAATGTGAACTGTCAACCTAATTAAGAGGTGTGATGCTACTCAAAGCAAAAGCAATCCGCATACAGGAATAAACTTTCACCACTTTATTTAAAAATCCTTTTTTTTTTTGTTTTTTTTAATGAAATGCCTAATTTTATCATTAATACCGCAATTCCTTCTATTTTCCCAAGTTTGCAAGATTTAATCTGCTAACATTTATACATATCGTTTAAATATGAATATGATTATCCCATATATATATATATATATATATATATATATATATGTATATATATATAGATAGATAGATAGATAGATAGATAGATAGATAGATAGACAGACAGACAGACAGACAGACAGATATGCAAATCTGTCTTCACATCTTTACACTGCTGGTGGTTTGTGCTGACAAGCTGGCAGCTAAATACTGCACCACTGGGCATTCAGTTAATGGTGATGTAATCAAACTTTCTAACTGTACATATTTGTTGTTGTCTGAAGCGTTTAACTGATGCAGTTATAAGAATTCAACTCTAGGTGGCATTGGTTGGTTGACTTTGACCGCTGGAAATGAATACTGTAATACAGAGGGACTAAAAAGGATGACATCATGGTTTTCTCTTGTGGGGAAGTCGATGTGTATATGTGTGAGATATGCGCGCCCGTGTCTAAACAAGTATATACAGCTGAATGTAATATCAGCTTAATTGCCACGTGCTGCACTATGATTCATCCCATTTCAGATGTCTTTGGATCTTTTTGCAGAGAAAGTTAATCATATCACATTTCCTTTCCATAAGCAAATTTACTAATGGGGTCTGGCTAAATATTAGACCATATTTTCTTTGTTTGTTCATTCAGCACTTTTTTATTTTTGATACCTAAGTTTTGATAACTTTGTCTTCTCAGTGTGAGTAAACAAGATTTCAGGTAACGTCCACCTAAGACATGTGCATGCATATATACGGAGGAGTTTAGCTTAGTTTAGCTTTACCCTTATCAATCATTCAGCAATCAAATGTATTTGTGTGTGTGTGTGTGTGTGTGTGTGTGTGTGTGTGTGTGTGTGTGTGTGTGTGTGTGTGTGTGTATATATATGTGAACCTATGATCGCACATACACGATATAGCTTCCTGTACGTGCCTCCCATAACAAGTACCACAGCCCCAAAGAAAAGAAGGCACAATCAATAGTAGACGGCCCATAGTGGGCTTCATCAATACATAAACGTGAGGAAGAGTAAAATGCCTCTCTTCCAAACACCTTGCTATCCATCCATCCTTTTCTCTTCCCCTACCCACTAGTGGTCTTCTGGGGGTTTAGAGAGTGAGATGTATGAGAAGGAGGAGGAGGAAGAGGAGGAGAAGGGCTAGACTGCAGTGGATCGCTCAGCCCTTCTGAGGTAGCTTGAGGCAGGATTATTAGCTTCTTATTGATGTCATCGACCTCTTGGGAGGGAGGGGAGTCCATCACTGCTCCTCTTTTCTTCGCTTTCTCTTCTTCTCTCGGCCACAGCTGCTTCTAGTCAGAATGGCACATACCTACATTGCATTAGAGACAAGCGACGACCTGCACACGCAACCACCCTCTCGCTCTGTCACTCTCTTCCTTTATGTGTTTCCGTCTCACATGCGCAATTTTGCTTGAGACTGTCTTTCTACTTGGCTGAGTCTATCAGGAAAGACAGCTGCCATGTGGCAAAAGCTTTCTCAGAGATGAAGTACTTTTTTTCCCCCTTTAGCCCATGGAAGCAATCAAAATAGAAGCTTTGTTATCTAGTTTATGATTAGGTGGACCGAGATCATATCTATATGTGTCGACCACTTACTCTTTTTTTGCCTCCTTTTGTCCCTCCTTTCCGAGGTCCTGGCATCTGTCAGTAACCTCCCCCCCCCCCAGCTGCCTGATTGTTTGACAGGACGCATCACGTCCATTTCACTACTGACTCACGTGACGCCAGAAGGGGATTTGGTCACAATGTGAAATCAGCCTTTCCCTGTAAAGACTATAACAGAACTTTTTTTTTTACAGTCAACTGAAACTAAACAAAAAAGAAACCTAAAGTGAAAATTGAAAATAGGCTTTTGAAACCGATAAAAGCTAAGTGAACTGATACTGGATGGTTATAAAACCTCAAAATAAAGTAACAATGTACAAGAAATGTCTTTATTTTTAGTCTTTTTAGTCCACAGTATGGGTTTTTTGTTTTTTTTCTTTTGGTACTCAATTAAAGTTTATTGCAACATCTTCAATAGTTGCAATTTACCTTTTTAAAAAGTGATCCTTTCAAATACTGAATAACACAAAGATGTAATTCTGTGTATCCATGTCATTTGAGTCCGAACAAGATTTCAGTCCCAGAGCTTGTGGGTTTTTTGATTGCTTATTCATTCTTCATTTGCACTTTTAGATGGATTTATAGATGATAATGATTATTTTTGGAAGTGTAGACTTGAGGTTTCCTCCGTCTTTGTTTTGGTCCTAAATGCCTCTCATGTTGCTCTGTTCTCTGGCAGGGCGTCTTTTAGATCGAGTCTTGACTTGAATTCAACTGGAACCAGTCTTGGAATTGCACTGGTGGTCTTGCTTACTGGGCAGATGCATGTATGAAAATAAATACATGCATATGCAGATTACCACAGACTTTTTTAGTCCCACAGAAGAAAAAACCAAGGTAAAAAAAATTAAATATAATAAGCTTATTGCTTGCCAGTAGTTCTGTGTTGCTATGACTGAATTACGGCAAACCTTTTGAACAAATTGGTTGTGAGTCTAATGGGTCAGAATGCTCTATATCTTGGAGAATTGTTGCTGTCATGCTCTGACCATTATCCAGTACTGCAGCCCCTCGCAGGGGTGTGTCTCCAATATTTCCGAAGAGTAGATGAGAGACTACAGGTTTAAAATGAAAACGGCAACACCATTAACCAAGAGAGTATAGTAGGCACTGCATAGGGAGCAAGTAACATACAATACCTTGTAACACATAGCGCAAAGTTCAATTATACAATTAGAAGTAACTGGACAGATCGCATCATGTCAAACAAAACTGTTACAATAAATATTTAATGGAGTATCATGTCAAATGCTTCTCAAGTTCACCTTTAGGACAGTTGTTGTGGACTCTAAAGGTGACAGTAAAGGTCACCTTTAGCAAGTGGAATTTAGTTCAACTGATAAAATGCCTGACTTGGCTAAAGATAGTGTTTTTAATTCACTGACCTGTTGAATTATGAAATATGATGTGGTGTGTTTTGATGAATTTGGCTGAAACTCATACAGTGCTCACGCCGTCGCGCCTAAAAGCGGGGAAATAATCAGTAAACAGCAGTGTGCCAGTTCCATGCGCAGCCACGCATGCCCAACACATAACAGAACCACTGTGTTTGACAGATGAGGTGGTGGTCAGTAAAGGATTTTTATGTTTGTGTGTGTGGTTTCATCACTCAATAGAAATTTATCCCAGATCTGCACACGTTTCCTTTTTTTATGCTTTTATTAAGTGCACTAATGCCATTGTGGGGTTTCTGTCACCCTGAATCCTCAGAAGGTATGTTCATGAAGTCTTCTCTTTTCATCTTTGGCAAAGAAACATGTGCACCTACTTCCTGGAGGACATTATTAACTGGCTTTGCAGAGCAGCCATAAAGTTCTTTTTTCCTCCCCCTTCAGGTCACAGAGTTTATTTGGTTTGTAGAACAACAACACTTCTTGAATACTGCTGCAAATTTATGTTATAAACTAACTTTCTAGATTCCAGAATCATAAATCTAATTAAAATTTAATTTAGTTTAATTCGATTCAATTCAATTTACGGGGGGAAAAAAGCAAAGAGAGGGAGGAAAACAGAGAGAGATGAAAAAAGGCAAAGACTAAAGCAACAATAACAAAGAAGGAAGGCGAACGCTCCTGTAGGGTAGATAATTAAACAATTTTCTATAAAACCTGCATGGTCAGTGCATACTATTTACATCCTCATCCACAAACATCCATTAATTACATCAGCAGCAGTACAGACTTGTTCTTTATGCTTCAGCCAAAACAGTTTGACCTCACAGACACAAACCTTTCTTTCCAATAACAAAGCCCCAAAAAGTGTATTAGTGTTCATACAACTTACAGAATGAATGCTTAAAAGTAGCATAGATAATTACTAGGGGTGCAACGATACACAAAATTCACGGTTCGGTTCGGTTCGATACTTTGGTGTCACGGTTCGATATTTTTTCGATACAAAAAAAATGTTCATGCATTTTTAATTTGTCATTTATTAAAATTATAAATATATATTTTAACTCAAAAGTACAGTTTTTAAATTTAACCCTAACCCTTGTGCGCGTTTTTTATTTTGACAGCGAATGCGCACCTGCGGACCACTTATGTGCACCCCTGGTTATTTAGCTCGTCATATTGCAGCCACAGAAATTCTTTTGTCCATGAAACCATAAAGCTGCACTTTCTTTTTGCCTTATAGTCTGATTTGTCATAACTTCTCCGTTTTGTGGTAAGCTTTTATTTGGCTGTCACTTCTTCACCCTGACCTGTCTTATTTGGCTCAGCAGAACTGAAATGCTTTTACACGCTCACTCACATAAGCTCAGCGATTCTCTGCGCGATCAACCTCTCACATGTTTAAGCTGCGGGAGATTTCACTTGTCATGTTTGCATAGTGAGCTAACGATTAATAAGACGATGTCAGAGGAATTGGTGCACAAATTATCATCACTCACAGATCAGTGCTGTCGCTCTCTATACACAGTTCGCACGATTGCAAAGTGAAAGCAAAAAAACAAGCGCAAATTCAAACGCGACTTCAATATGTCACATATTGACAGTGGCTCACCGATGCCAATGACATAATTACCCAGCTACATTTCTGAAAGAATGCAAAAGCATTGACATATATTTTTCCTACAATAGCCCGACGGGCAGGGAAGAGATAGATTTTGGTAGCCCGACTGAAAAAATCGCTAGCTCCGGGACGTCGGGCTAGCGATATTGCGAGCCCTGTATCTGATTGAGGAAACACTCATCTTTGGAAAAGAGAGTTTATTACAGAGAAATGTCTCTTTCCAAAATAAAAGCTATACTATCCGCTTCTTCTGGGCTATATTCTCAGCAGCATAAGGAGAATCATGTGCTAACAGCTGTCTAAATGACTCGGCTAAAGTTAGTAGCATGCTTGTTGTTTTTGTCTTTGCACTAGGATGATGTCGGCGTAAATGTGCAGTCATATTCGTTGTGTTCCCACTAGTGCTTTCAGGTTAATCTCGTTGAAATGACCTTAACGCCACAACACGGCAAATCTCCGTTAACGAGCTACCGCCAATCGCCCCGTGCATGGGGCTAGACGGCCAACACGTTAACGAGCTAACTGCGCTAACACACTAGTTCCCACCCATGTAATTGAGCATTGCATGGCACATCCAACATATTGTTTTACTTTAGTCCATGACTCGCTTACCTTCAGGGTCATACGTCACATGAAAACCAAAATAATTCCAAACGCCAGATCTGAATGAGGGTCAATTTGCCTGTTGCAAGGAGAGCTTAACTTCTGTCTCGCTAGCTTGCCCTGTGCTCTTCCTTCTGACTATGCTGTCTGTGTGGAGCGCTCAGTGGATCTGCGCTCGACAGTGCAGCCTAGGCGGAGTAGTCGAACACAGATTCACTGAGCGCTCCACACAGACAGCATCGTCAGAAGGAAAATTGATAAAATAAATTACAAATGTTGTATTGTTCGATACATATGCGTACCGAACCGAAAGCACTGTATCGAACGGTTCAATATCGATACGAATATCGTTGCACCCCTTATAATTACCTCAGTAAAGGATATGGTTTGTTTTATCGTTATTATTGTTATAATTGTTTCTTAGCTGTTTTTAATTGCCTAATGCTATCTTGTAACAGAAAATACAATAACACACTAACCATCACTTTACTTTGCTGGAAAGGTCAGATCGGCTCAGAACATCTTCAGGCAGAACTGGGACACCAAAAAACCCAAACCTTCCTAATATTTGAGAGTTTTCAAACACACTATCAACCTCTGTTTGAACCAACCTTTGAGCTGCCCCCACTGTCCCATTTCCTGGAAGGTTCCTAGAAGCAGCCCATTGGTTCCCTTGTTAACACCATTAGCCTTGAATGATGGAAAGGGCCAGATAAATGCATGTGTGCATGCACGCACACGCACAGAAAGAACATCATTATGGTGGGCTGTGTGTGTGTGTGTGTGTGTGTGTGTGTGTGTGTGTGTGTGTGTGTGTGTGTGTGTGTGTGTGTGCCGTGTCTTACACTCTTTACCACCACTGGTGATTATTTTATAAATCAATACTCTGGGCCAGCTGGCCAGTGTTTTTGTGTATTAGCCTCTGGATACAGACAGTAATATGGTCAGCATAGACTAGACAAACAGATTAATACATTAAAGACGTCACTATGGCGTTGCTTGCTTACTTGTAAGTCACGACAGGCATCTAGAAAAGTGAAAGGTCTAAATTGTGTTTTGGTGCCAACGAGTCTGCAGGGTTTAAATGACGTCAAAGCTCAGAATTTGTGGCTTGAGTTTTTGCTGATGCTCACTTGCCCTCAATGTTCACTGCTCTTGTCTTACATTTGACGTGGGGAGTGATTGCATTTCAACTTGATTCGTTCAGTGTTGATAAGGTTAGCAGAGACAAAGTTGTGCCGTGTTTGCGAACCGGTAAAACGGCGTGTTAGAGGCACTAGCAGGTTCCTAAAAGTGAATGTGTTTGAGGTGCACAAAGACTCTGTCCTCAGAGAGAGCCTTCTTTACGGAAACACCACCTTTTCTAATATGAAGCTTAATGGATAATGTTTGGTTCTTACAGAATGTGTATGGATCTGTGGAGTTCTGGGAAATGCAGAATACGCAGTTAATCGATAAAGTGTAGAGTAGCCTCCTCTTGCCAACTGTGACTTATGTAGCAACAGCACTGAACACACATACACTCTGACCCGGGATTTTCATTGTGTTTGTTTATTTCATCACTGGATTTTTTTCCTGCCTATTTATTTCTTTTCACTCTCACCTGCCGCATACGTTGCTGTCTTCGTCACCACGAGCCACCGCACGCATTCTATCGTAATTAAATGCTTTTTTTCCCTGCTGAACTTTAAATCCTCGTCTTTATTTTACCTCCTGCATCCCCACCCAACTCCCACCTCGTTCCCTAAACCAAAATTAGATTCCCTGTTTACCCAAAGGAGAATGGCTTGCATTACTCTTCAAACATAAACACAGTGGTAATCGCTTTGTCTGTTTTTCACATGTGCAGCCATGCAATCAAGCGCAGAAACCCATATGGGTTTTTTTTCCCTTCTAGGAATCTGATGGTGGTACAGGCACTGCGGTCCTGTGGTCTTTCTCTCTTTTGCCCCTGGTATTGGAGATCGTTTCTCATATTTGCCTAGACTGTGTGCGTGCATAGACCTTGAGCCCGTGTTATTTGTGTGTGTTGCATTTCACTGTGGCCTGCTTCCCATTGATTTGAGGTGGCAAGACTACTGCTGTTGTTGTTTTCTGGCAGCAGTTTACCACATGGGTTCATCCGGTGGGGGTGGGGGGGGTGGCATAATAACCTTTTCGGTTTTCCAATGGATTATAATATGGCTCTGGATTATAGTGCTTGCCTGCCCCCTATAATACCTAATTTAGAGCCCTGGTACTGTACTGGAGGATGTAATGATGAAGTGTGCGCTGCAAAAGGATCCATTCCCTAGTAAAGTCAGGGAATGTGTTTCAGTGTCGGAAGTCCCCATTTTCACACCTTTGTTTGTAGATTTTTTTCACTGTCCTATTTTATTTCTCTCTTTCTTCCTTTCTTTCTTTCTTCAGCCTCACCCTCTTTATTTTCCTCACTCTTTCCTCTGCTGCTCATTTAGGTCATTTGTGCTCTCAAGGTACTTTGCCTCGAGTGGAAGAAGTCAGTTCCCATGAAAGTCTGTTGAGCCTTCTTTGAGGCTCACAATGCAATGTTATGGAAATGCTAACATCAGCTTCTGAGTGCATACCCTGACTCAATTTTGGCCAAGCTGTTTGCCTCTCTGGTCAGGCCTATGACCAAAGTCAGCTCGAATGTCACTTCTACTAATCAACACACTGCAGAAAATCTTTGTTGGCGTTTCTCAAATGAAACGAAACAGTGAGCTGTTGAAATTAATCATGATCATGTTTGTTTTTCACTTTGTTTGTGTGCAGCATGTACTCAGTCGTCTTAGAGATGTGTGCGTAGTATCATCAGTTGCTCTGCTTTTGAATCAGCGTCATATGCCATGCGTTCGAACAATAAGGGGCCTCCTTCCTCCTTTTTGTTGGATACCTGGTACACAATGCTACTGTTTCTGCACGGCTTCAGTGCCCTTTTTTTGAGATCACGATCAAGCACGTCTCCAAAGTAGCCTGCGTGAGGTAACACTTGTTGTGGAAGTTTTCCATTTAAATAAAGCCTGCAGACGAGCGGTGAGTGGTAGCTAACATTCTTTAATCAAAACACAAAAGAACAGAAAAACCAAGCTTGGTGGAGAGCCTGCATGATCGCGGGGCAGACGGAGACACGGAGTCTCTCTGAGCCTAGCATGGCTCTCAGTTAAATACCTTTTCCAGGAACAAAAGGCAGTACACAGCTGTTTCACACCTTAAGGTTCACACTCCCTTGCTACCTCCCAGAGTCCTCGAAGAGACAAAAGACTCTTCCTGTGGAGTTGTCTGCTTCCCCCAACTTCCTTACTAGACCCCCACCATCTGTCTTACTGTATGAGTGTGAGACATGTTAAAATCCAGTGGCACCAAGGCATTATACAATAAAATAATGTGATTAATACATAAGTAAAATAAATTCCAATACACACTATCAACCAGTTAGAGCACATAAATTACTGAGTGCTCATTGATCTGTAGTGTGACGGGGAGTCGTAGTGATGGTGAACTCTCTTGAACTCACCCTCAAGAGAGCCTGCAGCTTTAACGAAAGCCCTGACATTATATTTTATTGCTTTGATGGTTATATTGGCATTTTGCTGCCTTTTAGAAGATGGCTGAGCTACGACCTTTTTTTTAAAAAACTTTTTTCATCCACCTGTAAATGAAGTAGCACAAGGAGATGCCAGAAGTTGATCTCATCTATTAATATCTCACTACCCGCTACCCTGGAATGGGAGGTGGCTAGTGTCACAGCTCTCACTCATCTATCATAGAAGTCACAGTGCATCTATGATATCACAGTGTAAGCACAGTGATAGTGTCACAGTGTTAATGCTAGTGTGATGTTCCTGCCTTCTGGTAATTGGGAACGGTGGGTATGAAAAGGTCACTCTCTTTTTGACTGTGTGTGTGTGTGTGTGTGTGTGTGTGTGTGTGTGTGTGTGTGTGTGTGTGTGTGTGTGTGTGTGTGTGTGTGTGTGTGTGTGTGTGTGTGTGTGCGCCTCTCTGCTGTTACATCTTTATGAGACTTACATTGAGTTCTGAACAATTTTGAGGGCATTTTGACCAGTCCTTACTCCGTCAAATGTAAGACTATATTTTTACTGGCTGTCTCCTGGAGTTCATTTCAGGGAACTGTCAAAGGTAAATGAAAAATTGACTGACATAAGATGAATGTCTGTGTGTGCTGTTATGTGGAGGAAACCAGTGGAGGAAACTGGTTGAGGGGGTGGGCTGGGTGGGAGGTGAGGAGGGGGGATGGGATAAGCATAGCTGGACAGTAAGCCCTTGTTTCAAAAGATAATTGCATTTCTCTCACCTGTTACCCTTTACAGGCCTTAAAGAGTGCCACAATGAGCTCATACTGGTGTGCTGGAAAGGGCGATGTCATCGATAACTGGTGTCGCTGTGACCTGAGTGCCTTCAGCAAAGATGGCCTGCCTAACTGCAGTCCCCTCAGGCAGCCGATGTAAGTGTGAGGTGACACTATGACACTTTGGAATCCATGCACATACACAAGAGAGGTTTTATGGATGCATGCACCAGTGCACTGCAGGGACACTTATACGCACATGGATATGCGCACACATACACACTTACCTGTCTCTCTCGACTCCAGGGGCACTTGAGAAAGCTGTAGACATAAGCACAGTCCCTGAAGTTCTAATAACTGTCAGTCAGCCCTTACACTTCCCTGACAACAACATGCTCTCATTCAGGGTGTCCTAATAATACCCCTGAGCCTTTTGTGAGTCATCCGCCCAAGCGATTGTTGCCTTAAAAAATCTTTAAAAAGAAACAGGAAGTTGAAAGGGCAAGACTTTGATGATAAATTATCTAAAGTCATAAAAAAATCATAACTAAAAAAATGAACAAACTGGATTCATTTTATTTTTGATTTGCATAATTAAAGCAGTAAATTGTATTATGGCACACATCATTAATGCATTCAAAAGAATTATCCCTATTATAGTTTGGTTGACACAGCGGATTATAAAGTCCAAGTCCAAGAAACTGACAACATAAGATCATATTTCCCTACCCTCCCAATGCATGGATACCCAAAGGCTGGAAGAGCAGCAGCAGGAGGAAAAACAGAATAGGTGCAAGTGATAACAGATATTGCAATCATTAAGCCAAGTATAGGCCCCCAATAAACCATCTACCTATACAATGTGTTCGTCGCCTATAAGAGCTAGCATAGGTTCCAACCCTTCTGCATCCCTGAACTTGATAAGTGTTTAAGAAAATGGGTGTATGGATACAAGAAAAACACAGAATGAAAAGAGGCCCTGGGGGTGGGGGGAGGTTGCAAAGCAGCTTGCACTTGCACAATTGTAAGTATCCTAAAGCACCGAAAGTAGTTTTCCCTAAATTAGAAGTTTTTCTAAATACATTTTTCAGAGTTTTAGCTTGAATGAATTGCTGACAGTTTGCCTTATTTTAAAGTTTTTCTTCCATGTTTTTAGGGCCATATGCTGCATGCATATGCCTCTTGACTGGCTAAGCCAGTTTATACATTCATTGAGGGTTTCTAGCTTACGTGTATAAATGGTATGGAGGTAACTGACTGGTCCTTCTCTTTGTGACTTTTTAAAGTTTTACTGGACCATTTAAATAGCAAAATAATCAGTTCCATCCTTTATTAACAGCTGTTTCTTTTGTAATGATTGTGCAGAGAAAACTCTGTGAGTTTTGGCAGTTCAGTACCATTCCTGTGGGCCCAAATGTTATAATATATGCTGACCCTTGACTTTTAAGCCAAGAAGCAAAATAGATAGGAAGTGATATTGAAATCAGACTCTAGTTTATTTTGCACAGATGTTATAGAAGTACTCTGAAATGCATAAACCTTTTGACTGTTTTCTTAGTATTTTGTTTATGAATTGTGGTTGTTGACTTACTTGATGCCACAAACAGAGTTTTGGTTTCTGTAACTCTACGACCTGACAAAAAAAAAGGCCCAAGAGTCACTGCAGCTGCCAAAATCTCCAACTCTGGTTAGTGGTAGACACATTAAGAACCTGAAATAAGTATTATTATTGTGTGTGAGGATAAAACTGAGCATCAAAACAGCTAACCTCTTTCATGGCATTGTCACAGACACAGCTGGAGAGCAGACAAAAATTGAAATGTTGTTCTTTTATCTCTTTTGAGGGATTAAAGGGGGAAAACTACACATGGAAAGCTGCTGGAGCACATGTGGCTTTGGAATGCTGTTTTGTTCCAAGTCTCTGTTTGCTATTCTGTTGTCAGATGACATATAGCTGGAGGTGGTGCACTCTCTAGTCCAACACAATAACAACAACACGTGGGATTCCCACTTATCCATTTGAGATTTATGACCATGCTTTCAGCATAAAGCATACGCTGATACAATCCTATGTGAAACTCCAGATGAGGATGCCAAATAGTTGTGGAAGCATTTTATCTCATTGTTCATATATGTCTGGTTTTTTTTTGTGTGTTTTTTTTTATCTTATCTTGTATTCTCTGTATTGTTTAGTTTGCGCCTATCCCCTTACCTGGAGCCCTCAAGCACAATGGTCGCCCTGGAGTGGATGGATGTGGAGCCTCTGATTGGCTGCAAAGTTTCTGACTACATCATCCAGCACAAACGAGTAGAGGATCCCTCAGAGGCAGAGATCTACACAGGTAGAGGAGCTTAAATTGGCTAAAAGCATCTTTTTAATTAAGCTTTCTTATTGTTGGTCTTTGTTCCACATATATTCATAGCAACATATAAAAGTACAAATAGTTACATTCACAAACACAAAAGCTGAGAATAAGAAATGTTTATACTATTGATTCTATAATAAATAAAGTCTGTTATGCATTGAGTTAGAAGCCTAACCTTTATGTTAGGAGATCTGAGATGGGATTGGGCTTGCAGGAAAAGCAATTACCCACATCAGGTGATGTACTGCTGGAACACTGATGAGCTTTAGGTCAAGCTGGAGTGAGAGACTCCTTTTTTTCAGATTGGTGATGAAGCGATGTCGGAAAGGAAGATGAGAGATTTCACTGACAGATACAAGAATAAAGATGTTTAATGAGTTGATTAGAAGACTCAAATAAGAAGAATTAAACTTACATTTGCAGTGAATGAGTTTAAAGCTTTTGTCTGGATACAGAACAGGCGTGGGAGTTCAGACTGAGGATGGGAGAAGATGACGTAGGACAATTTATCAGGGACGTAAATGGTACTGACCGCTGCACTGTGGGGATAGGGGAATGGTCATGGTAGTGACGGGAGGTGGGGTGAGTCAGGGAAAAGGGCAAGATTTAATAATATTGGAGAAATGAGATGGTCTGGCTTTAGACACTGGGATGCACGGACAGGCCATCCATCATCCAGGGGAGGAGCTAATGAAGCGTGGGCACCAGAGAAAGAGAGGGCACAGATAGCTAGACAGAGCCATGCTGGCAGAGGTGAGGTACGGAGGGGCAGATGGTGTGGGTGACTCACTTTGCTATGTGCCAGTCACCACTCTAATTCATGTTATAACAGAGAACAATGCAGATTGAAATCATTGTCTTCATCTTTTGTCTTTTTAACTTTATTCTGTGTTTTTTTCTTTCTGAACTTTCTTTAACCCTTTAAAGCCGGTCAGAGCGGGCACGCTCCATTTTGCGTAACTATTTTTAAATCCCGGTAGCTCTGCAACCACGTAAGCTAGCGCAATAATTTTTTTTTGCATATGAAACCGGAGGAGTTGTACTTACATCTTATGCCATCAGCTTGTCCTCGGTCACAGTTTCCTTCCACATATAGCTTTGCAAAAACTGCATAAAAAGCACTTGCAGCAACAAAAACATAATATTCCAGAAACACGCTTTACCGATCCGATCAGCTGTTTGTAACACTTCCTACGTCCATCAGCGTGAACTATCGCATGTCCTGCATGACCTGCCCGAAACCGGAAGTGACGTCATTTTGCGGAAATGTAGTCTTTTTTACCATCGTGGCCTTATGAGCCTATACTTGTATTTTTAAAAGTTATGTTTGAGTTTATGACTTTCTGTGTCGTTTCTGGGATGCTGAGGACTCATATTGCACTGCTGGAAATAGTTTATTTTGATGCATATGCTGTTATTTTGCAAATTTGCACTGTAATATATTTTTTTCGTTTTTCCTGCAGTATATGAAAATTGGTGTATCTCAAAAATAAAACTATGAAGACACTCAAAATAAATTTCCCGTGGTGGGAAACTAGTTTGTGCAACTTTTTTGTATTTACAGTTTTGAGGGATAAGCCTCTTAAATTTCTCTAACTAGAAATATATGTTAAAAAAACAAAAACGATTTTCAATTTTTTTGTAGTTTATTGCACTTTTTTGCAATTTATGTAATTACTATGCACTTAATGCAGACATATTATTAAAATTTGGGCTATAATGGTTGTATTTATGTATAGCAACTTGAAATGCTCCAAAAAATGGCTCAGTTCTATGGTATGTCTTAAAGGGTTAAAATAGGAGTTTGGTGACAAGCAGTGCACTTACATGCTCCATATGTTTACTTAATATATATGACACTTCTAATGACCCACTTTTGCCTTTGTATACCAAAACAGTGGATTTAAAATAAATCAGTGGTGTGATCAGGGTTTAACAAAAGTATCCCATCAACTTTTTAGGGCTTACATTGAATGTACTATTGGAAAATGATTAAAAAGCAGCCAAATGAGACTCATTCTCTTTTTATTACATAAAAAAGCAAATGAATGATATGGAGTCATTTCCAAGCATTCAGTTTGCATTTGGTAGCTTTTCACTACAACTCTTAATAAAGACGTGTCAATCCAAGTGAAGGAGACCATCATTAGGCTGAAAAAAACCTGTCAGAGAACTTTAGGAGTGGCCAAATCAACAGCCTAGTACATCCAATGTGCTGGCTGGCTCTGCAGCATCACCACAGCAGACAGCTATTGGATCATTGCATAATTCTTTCCTTGGTTAAGAAAAACATCTTCACAACTTTAGCAAAGTCAAGAAAACCCTCAAGAAGACATCAATGTCAAAGTCTGCAATCGAGAAATGAAATAAATACAGAGGGTTTACGACAATGTACAATTCACAGATTATACTCAAAAGCAGAAAGACCAGATTTGACTTTTCTAACTGAGCCTGCCAAGTTCAGGGAGGAAAAAAGTATATATTTAAAAAATGTTAAAACAATCTTTGGACACATGAAATCAAGATTAACTTGTTACAAAATGACGGGAAAGAAAAGTATGGAGAATAAATAGAAACAGCTCATTAGCTCAAGCATATCACATTATCTGTCAAACATGATGCAGGCACTGTTATGGCATGGGCATATATAGCAGACGGTGGAACCAAGCCACTGGTTTTTAATAATGACGTGATTGCTGATAGAAGTAGCAGGATAAATTGCGAAGTGTAGAGAGAAATAATCTCTGCTCAGATTCAGCCCCGTTCTGCAAAACTGATCAGATGGCGCAAATGGATAGCGTTCCAAAGCGTACTGCTAAAGCAGGCCAAGAGTTTCTCCATGCAAAGTTTGGTGATATTCTTCATTGCTTAAGTCAGTCAACTGATCTCAACCCAATAGAGCAAGTTTTGCAGTGGAAAATCTCTGGAATCTTCTCAAAACAGGAGATGCAGCGTTTGATGATTTCCAGGGGTTCAAGACTGCCTGCTGTTACTGACTGAAAATGATTTATTTAAAATGATGTTAGGCCAATTACACGTGGAGCCTCTAAATTTGACGGACTGTATAGCTGAACTTCCTAAACAGTTAAAGCAATACATTTGTCAATTCCCTTAAATTAAAGCTAAAATCCAGCACTTCAATCACACCTTGATTTAAAACCCACTGTGATGGTGTACAGAGGCAAAATTACAAAATTGGTTTCATTGTGCAAATAGTTATGGACCTAACTGTAAAGGCTGCCTCTTAAAATCAAGAGATCCAGTTCTCTGAGCTCAACAAATAAAGGAGCATGTTTTTCAAGAACTGCCGTTTTCTCACACTTATGTATTTTGAAGTTATTGGACTTTATTTATTTAAGAAGAATTTCAGAAGCATTTACTGGGAAACAAATTGTGAAACCAAAAGCTGAAATTAAAAAAACGTCCAGCTGAGCACTATACAATACTCACCTTGTGTATAAAAAGTGCAATATGTTTTAAAGCCGAGCCATTCCTCAGTGCTATATTTTTTTCTCAGCTCCTCCTGCCTTTCACAGACAAATGCACATTGACAGATTTCCTTATGGCAGCTGCCACTAAGGCCAGCTTTCGTTGGCCAAGCAGCAGTTTGGGGGATAAACCTTTTGCTTGAGGGCATCTTGGTGGTTTTTTGGATACAAGTGTTTCTCCTTCATTTTCCCCGTTCACATTTTCCGAGACTGTGTGACGATATGAACCACTGAGCTCGTAGTCAAGCTTCTCCAACATCTTAGGGTGGGTACACTCTAGGATTATTCGGCTGAATTACAGTAAAACCATGTTTGACCATTCTAGGGAAAAATCCTGATCCAAAGCTTAAGTCAGGGATGACAGTTGGCACTATAAAGCAGTGTGAGGTGATATTCACTTTTCATGTGTTAAAGAGGGAATATTATGGAAGATGTGACTTTTTGTATTTTTATATTTGAATGTTGAATAAGGGACTAGTTTATTATAAAAGTGCTCTTTGAAGCATTTGGCTCTTCCATGATAAATTACAGGACACCTATGGTGTTCAGAAATGTAAACATAAAACATACAAATAACAGTTGTTTCTCAGTATTACTGGAAACAAAAAGCTAGATAAAACACTAATAACAATGTATGGTAGAGAGGGATGAGCATGACCGCATCCTACTTAATCAGTAGTAATAGCAGTACCTTCATCCAGGAGATGGGGTATAGCCGAAGCCAGCATTAACCCTCTCAGGCTCAAATTAAATTTTTCTTGCTAATGCACAAAAGAATACCTGCAGTGGTACTTCTGAGTAAAACAAACTCATAAAATATGTATGTGGGGTAATCAGGTTGTTAGCTTTTAACTGTTGCAAATCTGCAACGCCTGTCTTGAGAGGGTTAATGGAACTTGAGGATGCATCTGCATCCATTCAAAGCTGAAACACTGCTACAGGCTGGCGTCTGACATAAAAGAAATATAGACGGCTTCAAACAGACACTCAGCCATGCTGAGTATGAGTCACACATCCAGAGCACACACAGCCATATGCACACTCATACAGATGGCAGACAGAAAGAGTGTGAAGATGCAGACACTTGGATACAGTCTTTATTGGATTCACAAAGCCATGTTTCTATGTTATTGCTGTCTAGACGAGGACAGGAGAAAAGACCGTGTCCCTCTATTGTTCAGGTCAGTCACAGGACATAAATAAGTCCACAGATTTGGCTTCTCTGATTGTGAGAGGGCCGATGTTATCCACTGGAAACCGGCATGTGCAACCTGCTTTTACATGATTTATGATACAAATTAAAGCTGCACTCACATATTTATCCGTTAGACATCAGCAGAGTAAGTCACACACCTCAGCTGAAATGTGTGGGGATAACACTTGGGGGGAAAAAAAGAAGAAGAAAAAAGTAAATTCAGTCATCGCTCCAGTCATCGCCAAAGAGGAAGACTCGCTTTTATTTTTCAAATGCTTTTTTCCACAAGCTGGGGTTAAATAAGCTGATTTGAATGACGTAATGTGCCACCCTTTTGGCTTAGGTTTTTCATCCTTAACAACTTCCTGCATGAATAGATGCAATCATAAAGTCCTTGAAAATCTTTACAGTGAAAGCTCTCTTCCTCCAAGCTAATATTCATAAATGTTTCTGATGTGACTCCGTCTTGCCTGGTGATGCGTATTGATTCTACACCTCAGTTACCTCATAATTGGTAAAGGGGATCTGTGTTTACTGGAAATTTCATGTCAAAGTTTGAGTGTGTTCTTTGGAAGTGCCTTATTCAGTTATAAACCCTCCATCAGTACGGTCGGTGGCGTAAGAACCAGCCACGTTAGCTCCCTGACTTCTCGTTTCTTATGCCACTTCTATGCCTCTCCCTAATTTCTTTTTCTTAGCCTGCTCTACTTGCACTGTATTTGGCCGTGAATCCAGGAAAAGACAATATTATTTTTACATATGGTAGGGCTGTTGTACTAACTGTTATAAACAAAAAAGGCCTTAAAAATAAAAGCAGGTAACAAAATACAATGCGATGTATGAAGTCTGTCAATAGCATGTCTTCCTGCAACCTTAAAACTTTCATCCGTGCCCGAGAAACAGCCCACAACTGAGTTTATTTGCACTTTTTATATATATCATTTGTTGCCATTTGTCTCCGTTCACTCCTTTTCCTCCAAGAAGCATTTATTTTATAACGTTAGCCATTCTAACCACATCTGTACAAGCCATTAGGAACCAATTTTCTTAGCTTATCCTACTTATCAGTACTTTTTGAAAATTTGTCACTTTTTTTTAAGGCTTCACCCTGGTCCCTCACAAGTGCATTTATCTTGTTGTTTATGTGGACAACGCTGTACTAGCAACCCTAAGGGCTTAAATACAATCACGTCCATAGTAGATACCTCTGTGCTATTCTCAAAAGCCTCCAGTTTGCACATAGTAAAACGGGAAATGTTAGTAAAAAGGTTCCTTTTAAGCTTGAACTTCACTATTGCTGGAACCCAGAGTTTATATTGCTACAGTAGAAGTTGGGAAACGTGTGGTTTAAATAACTTGAGAGGTGACACATTGCTGTAGAAGTAATTTGAAATATTGTGTTGTTTTTGCTCCAACTACCTATTCCAGTCAGACTATACTGGCATGCAAAAGAGAATTCTTATAGTTCTGAGCGATTACTGGGGAATCCCGCCCCCAGAATGTGTATCTGCAGTGTGTTGACAGAGACGCTGCCATGCAAAATGCATCCACAGTGATGCACCAATCAGAATCAAAAAATACTGTTGTGGAGTATAGGGCTCTGCAGTTAATACAATTTTCCAGTTATTATTTTCACTTCTGATGAGTATGAAAATAAAACATACAAGATAAAAGAAATGACAGTGCAGCGCTTCATTTTGCAGTGATGCTCTTGATTTGTCTTGTGTTATAAATCTGGCCCAGCGTTTGTCTTTACAGCAGCGCGCTTTCACCCTGCCAGACTGGGGTACAAGCCAAGATGGTGGAAAGAGTGCCTTTGAATTATCAGTTATTTATATTTCAAGGAAATTGACAGTTAAAGCATCTTTGTAAAGTCAACTCTCAACCGGTGAGCCATGTTTTCCTTCAGGGGCTTCCAAAGAATTGTGTCACAACTTACAGATACGCAACTTATGTTAGAAAATGTCTATCTTATTGTAAAATATAGCATGTAGGCAAGTGAAGCGAGGAGTTAATAACGACTGGAACAGGGAATTCTACACTTGTGTGCCTTGTGCACAACATCTGTTACAAAGATAAAAAGGTTTTAATGGGCAACCTCTAAACATGAAAAATGATCCTGATGGGCAGTCAAATTAAAATGGATATCTCTGTGACCTCTGGTGACCGCCACAGAAAGCAATTAACTACTCATATTATCTGTTAGAAACAGAATCAAATTTGAGGAAATCCCTGAACATTAGTGGCACTTTTTGTTTTGGTTAAAACACTATTTCTGTTTTAATCTTCCATCTGAATATGGGGTGATAGCGCCATTAAAATCCGTCAGTATAATATGGCTAAGGGTAAACTAATATAGGGAATAGCCCTCCTCCCTCTAAATATTATTTACTCTCCCGATCAGGAATGGATGTGTTTAAATCATTGACTTCAGACTCAGGCTCAAGCCTCTAGATGGCACACCAATGCAGAGGCAGTGTTCACAAAGACGTCAGCACAGCACTAATGGGTCAAACCAGATGTGAAAAATAAGATAATCACAGATCGTAAGAGATTTTGCATAAACTATTAAAACACTAGAAAGTCTAGTTTTAATACAACCAAACGTTGACACAGTGATAGAGTGACAGAGAATTAGTATACTGTATACTCTATACTGAAGGCACATCCATTTTAACTTGTGCCTGAAGTAATGGTAAAGTAATTAAGGTGATACTTCTATGATATTTGTTAAGAAGGATAAGGATGGTAAGGAACTGACCTGGTTTCATTTAAGCTATGTGGCACCAAAGCCCGAAACTCAGCCTGCTAAACTTTTTTTTTTTTTTTTTTTTTGCAAAATGATGCAAGACAGTGTTTTGAAAGGGTGGGAATAAATAGTGACATATTTGCAATATGATGTTCTTGTTTCTCAGCTATGTTTCTTGTCGATCTCCCTGGGAGTTCTTTAAAAAAAAGTGAAGCACAAACAAAGAAGGGAAAAGAAAAATCTTACTAGTGCCTCTTTTTTTGGCTAAACACAGACAGTTTGGTTTCCATCATCACATTTGTACCATTCCTGCATTATCTTCTCAGCTGCTAATTTCAGTCGCTTGTCCTTAAATCACAGTTGTGCTGATGTGACACTTTTTTTGTGAGCGCGTTCATAAGCGTAGCACTGTGCTTCCCGCAACCCTCGCACAAATGCACACACACTTGGTGCTAATTAAAAACCTGTGAGTCTGTGTGTTGCGTCACTTCTGTGTGACACCTGATTTTGTGGCATGAAAAAAAAAATCTCAGAGGGCATGGCAGACTGGAACAATTACAGGACTGACAGGAACATGCGCACACAAAAACAGAAGAGATTGTCTGAAAATGTGGAAAGTCTCTCTGAGAGACGCAGATACAAAAAAAGAGAAGACAACGAGGAAAGAATAAGACACAAGCTGGAGGAGAGAGAAACCAGACAGCAGCAGGACTAAGGGTTACACAGCAATGATGTCACCTCACGCTAGCACTGTTGGACTCAGAAATGGATTAGCCATTTGATCTTTGCCCTTATTTTAGTTCCAGTTTCCTCCTTCTAGCTTAACCAGCCAGCTTATTGGGATAAATAACACAGGGATGCTCCACGGCTTTGCTTACATCTATTATCACATGTCTCGTACTTCTACATACCTATCCTCTTTCCTCATGTCGCCCTTTTTTATGCGATCAGAGCTAGTGGTATCCCCCTCCCCTGTTTATGTGACAGCTCCATCATTGGTTGAGACCAAGAATGCACCCCAATGCGTCGATAAGCCCTCGTTCAAAGAGATTGAATTATATGGAGATAAAGGGTGTCCTTGAGCATGGTTGCAGATAACAGATTGGAGTGACACAGCTGACTCTCTTTGTTTTGTTAATTAAAGATGACCTCATCGCTAAAAATGGACGCTGTGCACCTCCTCGTCACGAGCTTCGCCATCAGCAGATTGCAGATTGCAGGCAGGGGGCCAAGGGCTTTCTGCAGTCCCTTTCCCTTTTTGCTTCCTTTCCCATTTTGCCTCTTCACACACATATTGTTAGTCTCTCTGTCTTCGCCACAGGTCTCTCCATCTCTCATTAATTACAACAATCATTCAATGTCCCCAAACTCTCGCTAATGGAAGTGCACTGGAATTATGGAATTATTACTAAGACAAGATAAGGATGCTGCCTCTCAGTTCCTTCCTTTTCATTCATCATTGTTTGTTGCAGCCTGTTTTGTCCCCATTATTTATAATGAGATATTTGTCTGTTTGACACAGTTTGTGCCTGGGCTTGATCTTTGTTGAATTTGGTGGCGACGAAAAAATCAATTTTAAAATGCATTTATGCATTAAATTAGGATTGATTAGTTGTTTTTGCAAATTTGGGGCATATGCAGGCACAAAATGGTAGAAATAAATATGCACTCTGAATAGAAACCCATGCTTATCAAGGAAAGACTACAAGCAAGCCTGCTGAGATTTTTTTGCAGCTATTATAATCACTGACTGGACAATTTGGTTACCATCGTGTTTGTGCTCCAAATAAAGTCAAGCTATAGGCCCTGAGTCTGTTTATATTTACATGTAAATTTACAGGTAAACTGACATCATTTACAGTATGCATTATCTAAATGTGATATAAAACACTATAAAATTGTGTAAGATATTCTTTATACAAAGGTTTTTTTAAAATCAGTGTTGTAATTTCAATATTGACACAATATTGACAAAATGAGAGGGAAATGCTGATTTAGGTGGGTAATTGTTTTTGTTGGACTGTATGGTGTTATATAGGAAGAGACACAGTAGAAAGCTAACATTCTGAGAAAGAGGAGCATGAAGGAGAATCATGGTTTTGATTCCCATCTTGCAACAAAAAAATATCGTTAAAGAGAAAGGCAAGATAACTACTTAAAGGAAGGAAAGCTCAATGACCTGGAACAATAAACAATGTTTAATCTACACACCGAACTTATGCAGATGAAATGGCTAGAAGTAGAGCTGAGAGTGTCATGACGCAAGAGCTGGAAAAAAAAAAGAAATGGCAACTTATTAAGTCCGTTTAAAGCAAGAAAATTGCAATTAAATGTATCACTGTCGTAGCCAACACACCCCACCCTGAATAGACACCAAGACAGTTCCTGTTAGGGTTGTTAATAGCACAAGACTGTCCTACTAAGACAAGTGAAGAACCTGAGCGGGATGAACATCTCAAAAAAAGAAAAACACTGCTATTGGGAGACAAACTTAATGAAACAAAATAAGATACACTGATCATGGAAAATAAATTGTTAAAGCGATGATACAAATAAATGGAACCCCTGTGGAAGCCAAAGTATTGATGGTAAAATAACTCAGTCTTGGACTTGGATCAATGCCAGTGACATCATGGGATATTTATATCTGGGAAATTGGATGTTAGTGGCTTGTGTGAATATTAGTTGTGATTGTGTAGAGGAGTAAATCAAAATTATTATGTATACTTTGTTGTTCCCTATTAATTCCATACATTGTGTACGTTTAGCAGTATAGGGACACATACAAAGCAGTTTATGTGCTATAAAAAAAGTTATAAGAATTATAAATAGGTCATTCAAACACTTACACATCAAGCTCACACATCAAGCTTCATTCACAATAGAAAATATTCCCTCTTTTTGTTCCATTGCCCGTGTTGCCTTTTGAGAATAAAAAGGAAAAAAAGGAAAAAAAAAGTTTAAATTGTCATTCATCTCTACTCTAAAAATATTTCCATTTTTTATGTATACTCAGTCAAATCTCACTAAGCGTCAATGTCCAGAAACACAATGCCCATGCTGGCCACTGTGTTTGCTGACACAAGTGGTTTTAGTTTAATGCCTGCCTACACAAGTCTCCTCACAGTGTTGTACAACAGCACTAGTTGATGCCATGAGTTCACACTATTCTCCTTGTCAGGTAAAAGATGGCACTGCAAATCAATTCTTCAAACAGTGCAGCACAACAACCAAACAGCCTGTCAGTACTGACACCTCTTGTCTTAATTCAGATTCAGCAGGAGGGCCAAAAGGACAAAGCAAAGCCAAAAGCAATAAAAATGACCAGACGTGGTACAGATGGCCCTACGAGGCCATTAGTCTGTAAGAAAGCAACCCCTTCTGAGCCAATTTCTTGCTATGTAGAAAAGGTAAGGTAAGGTCACTGCCTAACAGATTTTAATTCACGGGTAGTCATAGCCAGTGTGCCACATCGTTCTGAAAAGGAAACAAACAAAAATAAAGAATCTGATAAACATCCAGAGCACGTGATATCGCATATCTTTAATAGCTCAAGTCAGATCAAATTTTTTCAACAGTAGGAAGTCAAGGTTTGTGTACATGAAACAATTTTCAGTTTGCATGCCACTTTGTCATCTAGCTGTAACCTCATTTGACCTTCTCCCTATAAGAGCTGCCTTTAACAGAACTGTATAACTATGGCAGGCAGGATGACAGTGCAATTAAACATTTAAATTAATCCTAAAGGAGGATCAAATAATTAATTAATCGGTTTTGTCATTACATCTGCTAAACTTGTTTCTTCATGCTTTCATTCATACCCATATGTTATTTTACATTTAAATATGATATCTTATCTTTGATTAAACTATGGCCTGGGTGAAAACTCAATTATTATTAGCTGGAGGGAAGTTGATTAATTTCAGATAACTGTAAAGCTCTGACGTAATGCTCTTTTTACTCTTGCAAATGAATGTGTTATCAAGATGTAAGCATTCCACTGAGTTTGTCCATAGGATTAGTTCCTGCTCAGCAACAATATGTCATCTCAGCAGACAATGCTTTCAAGAAATAACTTAAATGAGGAAGAAAAGCTTCAGCGAATAGTGTGTTGTGCAGGTTATATTCACTTTGACAAAGCAACACTGTGATTGTAGAAAACATGAATCATATTGAGCAACAATTCCAGTAAAATGAAACGTCACCAGTCTCATTAAAAGAAAAAAAAAGAATTGCATCTGAGATGCTGCAGCTTCCTCTGTGAGGGAAACCAGGACCTGTTCTTGGAGCCAGATCAGGAAGACAAGCTTGCTAACAGCTTTTTTTTTATCTGTTTAAAAATATTTTTTTTAAAAGGTAGTGTGTTAGGTGGAGTGGTACCAACTAATTTTATTTGGGCTCACCTCTATACAAGGGTTCTGGAACCTAACCGCTGCGAGGGGCTGGACTCTATCCTTATCCAGATTTTACATATAATGAGAGGAACCGGGGAGTTTGTGGGGATACTAACAAGCCCCTGGCTGGCTGAGTGCTGCAGTCATGGAATTTGCACTGGAGCGTGAGAGGGTCACCTCTGCGTGACTGAGTCACAGAGAGCAAGGCTCTGGATGGCAAGGCGATTCTGGATGGGATCTTGGATAATGTACTGGAAGAGAGGTCATTTGTAGGAATGGCCTGACCTAAAGCAGAGCACAAGTTTAAATTTTACCAAAGCACTTAGCCCATTGGTCAGTGATTGGACACAAGGTTGAAGAGATTAGCAGAGCTGAACAACTAGTGGTGAGTTGGATCAGATGGCAGGAAAGACTGCTGGACAGAAATGGTAAACCCTGCAGTTACTGAACAGTTAATTGCATCCCAGGGGAGATGGGGGACATAGCATCTGAGTTGGCCATCTTCAAAGACTCAGTTGCAGAAACGCTCATTTAGGAGCTGTGGTCAGAAGGTCATAGCTGCCTGCCATAGAAGGCAACCATTGGTTGTGAAGAAGGCTGGTTGGGCTGGATGACTCCTGAAGCAGTAGTTAAATACTGGAGTGCAGTTATTGTGGTGGCACCCAGATATGGAGACGCTGGAGCAGGTCACACTTAGTTTATATAGTTAGTTAGTTAGTTAGGCACCTAAATTTTATGGTATATGCAGAACAGATTGTAGGACAAAGACAGTTTTTTCTAGTTTTACTAGTTTTGCCTTTGGACATAGAGTCAATGTGTAACAGTGGTGCAGAACTTTAGCTTTAATTCAGTGGGTTTAACAAGAACGATTATATTAACTTTTGAAGAATTACTGACATTTTTATACTTAGTATCGCCTTGCAGCAAACTTCAGTTGCTGCTTGTTTGTGCGTCCCTTTCAGTTTTTTATCTCACAAACCATACTGTTACTTTTGCAGTATGCTTTGGGTCATCATCCATTCACACTGTGAAATGCTGTCTGATCAGTTTTGCTATGTACAATTTAGCATTTATCCTGATAGTTCTCTCAGCAGCCACATCATCAATAAACACGAGTGACCCAGTTCCACTGAGAGCCATTCATGGCCACGCCATTACATTCCCTGCACCATGTTTGACAGATAATGCGGTATGATTCAGATCATGAGTGTTTCTCTCCTTCATACTTTTGTCTTCCCATCTGGTGCAAGTTAATCTTGGTTTCATCTGGCCAGAACGTTTTGCAGAACTGTGCAGACCATTTTAGATGTTTTTTGGCAAAGTCGAATCCATGTAACCAGTGGTTTGCACCTTGTTGTAAACCATTTGTATTTCCATTCATAAAGGCTTAGTTGTGTAATTGTTTTTCTTAACCATGGAAATAATTCTCTCATCATGCACTTTAGTTGTCTTCTGTGGTCTTTCAAACTTTTTAGTGTTGCTGAGTTAGCCGGTTCAGATTTTTTTTTCTTCCTGGACATTCCTAAAATTTTTGTTATCTCTCCCATAGATTATTTTTGATTTTCTACCCTTATTAATCCCTACCCTACTTACACCAATATATCCTTGCAATGAAAAGCTATACTATTCAAATTCAGCACTTTGAAGCAACTACTTATACTTGTTTAATAAAAAAGTGCTTTAGTGTTATTACTCACTTGTATGTAAGTGAATAAGTTCATTTATCAATTCCAATTACATTTTTTCTTCTTCTGATACTTTCAAATTTCCTCCTTGAAGAAAAAATATCTAAACATATCTAATCCATAAACCAGCTCACCTTGACGATTTGCATATACATTCTCATTCAAATAAAAACATATACAGAAAGACAAATACAGCTAATGGCTAAAGCAGTTAGACTGTGCATGAATTAGAAACTCTATGTGAAAGGCTATGTCTGCCATAACAGAATGGCAAGTTTGGTTTAAAGACAGAAAACCCCCACATGTCCCGTTCCACATGTGCACACATTTCCACATCCAAGTTCAGAAGATGCACATAAACGTGAATATAAAGTCCATAGTACATGTGTAGATTTTCTCTGCATACACATTTACTCCTTTATAATACCACAGTTATGTTTTTGTGTGCTGCAATTATTTTTGTTATTGTGTCTTCCACTTGCTGTTACTTATGCTTTCCGTGAAGGAAGGACCTCTTTGATTCTCTTTTCCTCTTTTGCCCTCCCTACCTCCTCCTTTTTGTGTTGTTACGTGCCAAAGTTTTCTGAGAGGGGTATTCCTTGTTTTGTTTTGTTTTTTTCAGAGACTTTGCGCCAGCCTGGGTCAGGAACTGTTTCTGTTGTGGCGCAGCAAAGCTCTTTGAGACATTGTATATGATATCGGTCTGTACAAATAAACTTATCATGACTTGTTTGCAACTACATCATAGTTACAAGGCCAGGATGTGTTTGAATCAGAGTGGTTCTTTTGTACACTGTCAGTCAGCCCAAGACGTCACTTTCCCATGATTTGCTGTTATTTGTTCTTCTCTCTGCTTACTAAAAAGGTCACCTGGCATTTACCATGAGGTTTTAATCGCCATGTAAGCTGGAGAACACGCAAAATGGCTTTTACCGTAATAGAATTTCAGGGGCCTTAATTTTTGCCAGCTGTGAGCTGTTTGGCTTCGGTATTGACAGAAATGTTGACGGACCACAGGCCTACCCATGAGGAACCCTCATAACAATAAATGCTGCTTCTGGGTGTGCTCACATTTCTTATTCTATTGTTAATGGATTGGATTTTGATTATCTTTACCTAATTCTGATATGAAATCACTTATAAGATATCCCCTTTTAAGCTATCGCATTTGAAAGTCTTGAGTAGAAATCAAAAACACGCATAGACACAGCCAAACATGTGCGCCAATATGTGTGCCAATAGCTTGTAAAAAAAACTTCCACTTTAGCAGTTGAGTCATACATCATTTTGCACGTGTGAACATATTCAGTTAATCAGCCCATTCTCCACTCCTAGGGATGCATACACACACAAACCCTCCTCACGTTTCCTCTCCTGTGATACCAGATGAAAATAGACATGCACATCTTCTCCATACTCTCTAAAACAGAAGGTGGTATGCAAGGGGTTACCAAAGTACACATGCTTGACCCCAATCCTGCACTATGTGTTATGGCAGCAAATTATTCTTCTTGTAGATTTTGGTAATGATCTCTAGAAAATTGTGTTTCAAAACTAGTATGCTAACTTATGTTGATATTGTGAGGCCAAGTTCTAAAACACAAATGTGTATTTTAAGTTCTTTTCAACTCTTTTGTAAGTGGACTGGTATTTATATAGCACGTGCTCTTACTGATGCTCAAAGCGTGTTAGAAGGAATTTAGAGTTGCTTTCAAGGTAGAGATCAGGCACGGTAATCTGTCTTTATTATTCTGAACAAAATCTGAATGCTTTCAATTTTTGTTAGCTCTGCTTTTTTATAGTTGCATGGTGTGAGCAAAATTTCAGAGTACTCCTCACCACTCTCAAGGTGCCAGAACTGTCAGTGTTCCTATGAAGGATCAGTCTAAAGGACTAGGTTGTGTTGTGCTGTGCTGCATAAATTGTATTGTAAATTAGTAGGGAAAGAGGGTAGGTTCATTGGTTTAACAATTTGTTGTAAGAGTAATTAAAATATTTATTAGTTATGTAATACCCACTATGGTCTTTGGTGACTCTTTGAATTGATAATTGTATAATAATTTGTCGTTTTGATCAGCTAATTAATACCAAATGCTGCTACTTAAATATACGTTCTGTACCGTATGTCCAGTAATACCTTACTAAATCATTAATTAACGTAAACCGAGCACATCCTTAGACTGTCCAAGGAAGCCAGTGTAGCTGGAGGAAACCCATGCAGGCACATGGAGAACTTAAAGTGTTAAGAAAACTCACTTGTGCATCTCTAATACAAGATAAGTGAGTTATGAATTGATGGCAGTTACTGGGTAATCTACTACAGCTCTTTCATTTAATCCTTTCATCTATTTTTACTTGTCACTATTTAATTTATGCAAAAATCATGTCCTAGAAGGTTTGTGTGAATATGCTATTTCAAATCTTCAGAGAGATACTTTTGTTGTCTGTCAAGTTTTTGAAAGTGCCGTTTAAACCAAGCAAATAAAAAAAACAAGAATTTTGTCTTAGCAACAAACAATAACTTACTTGTCAGAGACTAAGCTCTCAGTTTGTCAGTCGCCCTGTCACTTGATTTTTGCAAGTCAGAATAATAATAATAAAAATAAAAATGACAAATCTCCCCAACTTCTCCAAAAACTTCTGAAGTATACTTTAGTGGCGTTTCAACTTTTTGATTTACCCTGATCATCAAAACATCCACTGACGACATCATTCTTCTCCACGACCACATCCAAAATCATAAAACATAATCATAAAACTCACTGCCTTTTTTCTTGTACAGCCTCGCTCTTTACTAGTTCTCTCCTGATCTTTTTTTTCTTTTTTTCTTTTACTGAACATTTGTGCATGCTGTGTTTTTTGTATTATTTTTAATTTTTTTAGACTCTGTGATGGAACAGATTTGGTATTTGGTATTATTTGAGTTTTTTTATTGTTGAAAGTTGCTTAAGGTGAAAGATAAAGTTTAATTTCTATTTGAACTGTGCGCTACAGGACATACCACCAACATCCCTGAGATGTTGTTTTGAACAAAACTGATACCAGTATTCACAACTTACTTTCAGCCTCACGTGGACTTTAACAACAATATAAATTAACACAGTTTGAGAGTGATGTTTAGAAAGGTAAGACCTTTGGAGGAGTAATCCTGTAATAGTGCTGGAATGTGTTTGGGGGCAACCTCCTATACACAGAGCTCTTTCTGTGAAAAGGTCAAATCATTCATTCGTGCAGTTCTTTTTCCTCTTCCTTGCAACCTTTTCTTACCATCCCCTTGTGCCCCACCAGCCAGACTCTCTGTGTTTATAATTTGGCACACGTATCATAAGCTAAAATTAAGCTGCCCTTTACCTCATGTAGAAATAGTTTAAAATCCAACTATTTGAGAGCTTTTAAACCACAGTAGTTTGACAGGTCTCGCCTTTTTTCCATCACCCCCATGAGTACTGGAAACTGATGTTGTGTATGCCTGTGTCTAAATGAACAATTGTGCATTGCTTTTCTTGCACAGCTTGTGAAGTAAGCTGTTTTTGAGACACCACTGTGTTCAAGGAGGTGTCAGTGTAATAGCAGCATGTACAATAAGTCAAAATGTGTATGAAATCCTGTTCTCTTTACAGTTCTGTAATGTAATGTGAATGGGTTCCTGACAGTAAAAAGTCCCATTTGTTATGGCCTCGGCTTGAGCAGGCAGAGGTGAAACAACATCATTCAAATTGCACAGTTACAAGAGCTCCATGCCTAAATGTAGAAATCCATTCATGACTAAGCTCGTGTTTTGCACTGTTGTTTTTCTTATGTTAAAACATGTGGTGGAACCAAAACATGTGGGATTGTTTCGCAATAGATGGAACAATAGATAAAATGCAATGTTGAAAGATACGTTTGCAATTGTTCATTTTTTCCCCCCTCAAAATATTTAATAGTAAAACAGGCCAAATAACATTTCCAAAGTGACCTTTTTGTAAGAACCTTTCTTTGGTTCAGACTTCAATTCGTGCTTTCATTGTTTTCCCTTTCCTTCCAATGTTATCTCTTTATAAGGTGAGGTCCTGAGCTTGATGGATGATCTGTTTTCTGGTTTGGGTTCATCCTGTGTTGTTGCTGGGAGGAGGAGTGGAGACCATCCCCACTCTGTGCTATATTCAGTGGTCTTCAAGTGCCTGGAACCCGACAGCCTCTACAAGTAAGTCTCTTCTTTGCCCTCTGCCTCATTGAACTACACCAAGTCAATGGTGTTTGTCACTGCCTCTTAAGATCAGTGGGCAGAAACATATTCTCTCAATGGCCCTAAAAAATTAGAATTTTACAATGAAGGCCACCATGACAATGAAAATCAAGTTTAGATTGTTTGCTGCTCCATTATTCACCAAGAGCCAAGAGGTAGCTCCACATCCTCTATGCAAATGTACAAAACACTACCCTACAATATACAATACCAGTCGAGCATTTGGAAACACCTTCTGATTTAATGTTTTGTTTTTTTTAATTTTCATAACTCTTTAAATTGTAGATTATCACTGAAGGCATCAAAACTATGGAGCAGTTCGAGTATGGAGTTGAAGCAATGTCCAAACAAAAAGCAGTTCAAAAAGAGTTATAACGAAATGATCTTCATGAGTGATAAAGAAAAGGAAATTATTGAAATTCAGTCAATGTCTCTGTTTAGGAAATTTTATTTATGCTCATTGAAACTGGAGGTATTGGTGTGGAGGTAAAGTTATAGGATCACAAAAACATAAGGATATGATGTGGTGTCTATATTATATTAGAAATCTGTTCGTCATTATTACTGCAGATTATATCAGTAAGGAAGCTGATTAAATATAGACTGATAACTTATGGCAAAGAGTGGGATTAAATAAGTGTGTACTTCTTCCCACTCCTTTTCGTTATGTAACTGAATCACTACAGGTGAAGTAATATTGAAATATATTAGCTTCAATTTGTATCTTTTTTCTTCTTCTTTTATTTGCTAAATGAACTTTGTATATTGTTTACATAATCCAAACTATGAATGAACACGTATGGAATTATGTAAAAGTGTTAAATAGCTCAAAACATGTTTTATATGCTAGATTCTTTAAAGAAGAATCCCAAACCATTTCGATTGGGTTTAGGACTGTGGAGGCCAGGCCATTTGGCGCAGCACTCCATCACTCTCCTTCTTGGTCAAATAGCTCTTACACAGCCTAGAGGTGTGTTTGGGGTCATTGTCCCGTTTGACAAATAAATATTCACCTTTTCTGCACCGCACAAAGACACGGTGGGTGGAACCAAAGATCTCAGATTTCGACTCATCAGACCAAAGCACAGATTTCCCCCTGGTCTAATGTCCATTCCTTGTGTTTCTTAGAACAACAAAGCTCTTCTGCTTGTTGCTTTTCCTTAGTAGTGGTTTCTTTGCAGCTATTTGACCATAAAGGCCTGATTCATGCATTATTAGTGTCCTCTGAACAGTTGATGTGGAGATGTGTCTGCTACCGGAACGCTGTGTGGCATTTATCTGAGGTGCTGCTAACTTGCGATTTCCGAGGCTGATGACTTGGATGAATTTATCGCCAGTAGCAGAGGTGACTCTTGGTCTTCCTTTCCTCATGTGAGCCAGTTTTGTTGTAGTGTTTGATGGTTTTTGTGAATGCACTTGGGGACACATTCAAAGTTCTTGAAGTAATGATAGACTGCCGTTCCTCTTTACTCTTTACTGTACTAACCTGACTTCTGCACAACACAACTGATGGTCCGAACCCCATTAATAAGGCAAGAAATTCCACAAATGAACCCTGACAAGGCACCCTGACAGGTGACTACATCATGAAGCTCATCGAGAGAAGGCCAAGGGCTTGCAGCGCTGTCAAAAAAGCAAATGGTGGCTACTTTCAGGAATCTAATAATCTAAGCTTATTCAGCCTGTTTTCATCCACAGGGTGTCAAATATGGCTTCTGTCAAAAAGCTATTTTTCTGTGTTTCATAGATAACTACAAGGTGTACTGTGTGACTCATGCTTGAAAAAGACCCCTGTAGTGTCAAAGTTTCACACACTTGATAGGATCATTTTTCACCATTTAGGTTTAAAGTAACCAGTAACCTTGTATTTCTTAGTACCTTAACTAAACCAAAAAACTTTGAATACTTAAACATAACCAGACAGTGAGTGAAAGAAATTTTAAGGCTGGTTCAACTTTCCAAATGTAACATGAGTCACAGTCTCCTGGTTGTATGTCTGTGCAAGTTCTTAGTCATCCAGATCATTTTAGTCCTAAATGCTTGAATATGTTTCAAGATGTTTGAAGACATTTCACTTCTAATCTGAGAGGCTTCCTCAGCTCCAAAAACTGATGGGGAGTTCCAAGTAATTCATCCATTATAATTTTGTCCTCTTTGGAGGTGATCCTGAGAGTTATTTACTCCCCAGTCATCATGTGAATCGTGAGGGGTCACATGAGCCAAGGTGTGAATTAAGCCATTGGTTATTGCAGTCACAGGAATCAAGGTGTGAATCCACTGATGATGCCATAGCCCTGACACTACACACTGCCCTGTTACACCTGGAGAAGAGAGACACGTATGTGAGGATGCTGTTTGTAGATTACAGCTCAGCATTCAATACCATCGTTCCCTCGAAGCTGGACAGGAAACTGCAGGATCTAGGACTGAGCAGCTCCCTCTGCAGCTGGATCCTTAGCTTCCTGTCTGACAGACGCCAGGTGGTCAGACTGGGCAGCATCACCTCATCCCCCATCACACTGAACACTGGTGCTCCACAGGGGTGTGTACTGAGCCCTCTCCTGTACTCACTCTACACCTACGACTGCACAGCCACTAACAGCTCCAACATCATTGTGAAGTTTGCGGACGACACTACAGTGGTGGGTCTTATCACCAACGGTGATGAGACGGCTTACAGGGAGGAGGTCAGCGCCCTGACCCACTGGTGTCAAGACAACCATCTCACCCTCAACATCGCAAAGACAAAGGAGTTGATAGTGGACTTCCGGAGGTGCAGAGAAGTACACACCCCCATCACCATCAACGGCGCTGCTGTGGAGAGAGTGAGCAGCTTCCGGTTCCTTGGCGTACACCTGGCTGAGGATCTTACGTGGTCAGTACACACAAACAAAACAGTGAAGAAGGCGCAGCAGCGCCTCTTCTTTCTCAGGAGACTGAAAAGATTCGGCATGAGCCCCCGCATCCTCAGGACCTTCTATCACTGTGCCATTGAGAGCATCCTCACTGGATGCATCACCACCTGGTATGGCAACAGCACCGCCTACAACTGCAAAGCTCTCCAGCGAGTAGTGCGGTGCTCTGAACGGATAATTGGAGGTGAGCTTCCCTCCCTCCAAGACATCTACAGGAAGCGCTGCCTGAGGAAAGCGGGGAGGATCATCAAGGACTCCAGTCACCCCAGCCATAAACTGTTCAGACTGCTTCCATCAGGAAGGAGGTTCTGCAGCATCCGGTCCCGTACCAGCAGACTGAGAGACAGCTTTTTCCATCAGGCCATCAGACTGCTGAACACGTCATAGACACCTCAGCTTCACTACTGGAACTTCAACATTATGCACTCCACACTGTATATAAATGCCACTTGTTTTGCACATATTCAACTCTGTATATTTTATATATTTTATTATTATTATTATTATTTTATTTTATTTTTTTACTATTTAATTTGTAAAAATGTGTATACACACACACACACACACACACACACACACACACACACACGTAGGAAAATATTTAGTATACACATCCAGAAATGCATACACTATTATATATTGTACATATATTTATTAGTTTCAGGTTGGCCATTCTTGTATTTTGCTCGTTTGTGTTGTTGTGTTTGCACATCTCTGTTGCTTGTGGGGCTCGCACACAAGAATTTCACTCGCATGTGCTGTGCCAGTGTGCCTGCACATGTGATGTGACAATAAAAAGTGATTTGATTTGATTTGATTTGATTTGATTTGATTTGAATCCTTTGTAAGCCATTGCCTCACTGTGCCATTGTGTGAGATATTAAGGGTCACATGTTCGAGGTGTGAGTAGGGGTTGAAATGCCTGGGAAGTGATCTCAAGACTGCCTTTCAAGTAGCTGATAGTTGGTGTTGGAGGCCACCTCTTATGTTCAATAATAGTTGTTCCCAGTGGACAAAGTTGGCCTCCTCTATTTCTCACTCAAATCATTTGTCTCCTTGGTCCAAACTTTGGAACTTTTCAAACCTTGAAAGTGTGTATTTTTTGTCCTTTGAATGCACATGAAGGAGAAAGGACACTTTGTGCTGAGGATTGTTATCTCTCGACGTGAAATATTGCTGCAGCCTTGTGTTTAAGCACCACCATCACGTCACCTCGGCACTCACACACCTGGACAAAAATGACTCATATGTTCGAATGCTGTTCATAGATTTCAGTTCAGCATTCAACACCATAATCCCCCAACAGCTCACTCAAAAACTGGTCCAGCTGGGGCTCAACACCTCACTGTGCAACTGGCTGTTGGATTTCCTCACCGGAAGACCTCAAGCAGTACGGGTCGGCAGTAATACATCCAGCACCATCATTTTAAACACGGGGGCCCCGCAGGGATGTGTGCTGAGCCCCCTCCTCTTCACTCTGCTGACCCATGACTGCACTCCATCATACAGCTCCAACCTCTTCATCAAGTTTGCGGACGACACAACGGTGGTGGGTCTCATTAGCAACAGGGATGAGACCGACTACAGAAGTGAGGTGAGACGCCTGGCCACGTGGTGTGCTGACAACAATCTCTCTCTGAATGTGGAGAAGACGAAGGAGATTGTTGTGGACTTCAGGAGAATGCACACCCAACATGCTCCTCTGACCATTGACGGAGCGTCTGTGGAGAGAGTGAGCAGCACCAAGTTCTTGGGTGTGCACATCACAGAGGATCTCTCCTGGACGTACAACACCACAGCACTGGCCAAGAAATCACAGCAGCGTCTCTTCTTTCTCCGCAAACTAAGAGGAGCAGGAGCACCAGCCCCCATCATGTACACTTTCTACAGAGGCACCATCGAGAGCATCCTGTCGAGCTGCATCACTGTGTGGTTTGGAACCTGCAATGCGTCCTGTCATAGAACCCTCCAACGCATAGTGAGAGCTGCAGAGAGGATCATTGGTGTCTCTCTCCCCTCCCTCCAGGACATTTACAGCACCCGTCTCACTAAAAAAGCCCTTTGCATAGCGGCTGATCCCATGCACCCAATGCAAAGCTTCTTCAAGCTGCTGCCGTCGGGGAGGAGACTGCGGAGTCTCCAGGCCAGGACCAGCAGGCTGAAGGACAGCTTCATCCATCAGGCTGTCAGGAAGCTTAACTCCCTCCCGATTCTGCCCCCTCTCCCCTCTCTCCTCCACGGTCCTACTGAACTCTGTCACACACACACACACACACACACACACACACACACACACACACACACACACACACACACACACACACTCTAACTCACTCACTGACCTGCACCAGTTACCAGTCACTTTGTGGAGCATTGGACTGCCACTACCTCATAAGACTTTGTTGTTACACTATCTCTTACCGTACATTACCAAATCTCCATTTGCACTATTTGCCCATTTGCACTACTCTGCCTGGTTTGCACTCAATGTCATTTACTCATTATATTGTATATTGTATAGCTTTCTTGTTATATGTAAAAATTGTATTGTATTTATTTATTTAAATTTTACTTTTTAATTATTTTACTTGCATTTTTAATCACTCTTATATTTAAATGTTCATTTGCTATTTTATCTAGGGATTGAGAGTAACGTAGTTTCTATTCTCTGTATGTCCTGTACATGTGGCAGAATTGACAATAAAGCTGACTTTGACTTTGACCTCACCTCACATATCCTGTCTTCTTTTTTTCTGCCCAACCGGTCACAGCCACCCCTCCCTGAGCCTGGTTCTGCTCGAGGTTTCTTCCTGTTTAAAGGGAATTTTTCCTTCCCACTGTCGCCAAAGTGCTTGCTCATAGGGGGCTGTTGGATTTTTTCTCTGTATGTATTATTGTAGGGTCTACCTTACACTATAAAGTGCCTTGAGGCGACTACTGTTGTGATTTGGTGCTGTATAATTAAAATTGAATTGGAGCCTATCCCAGCTGCCATAGAGTGAGAGGGGAGGCACACAGGCCACCAGTCTGTCACATTGAGACAGACTAAAGTTTATGACAGTTCAATTAGAGAAAAACTGAACAAGTTTTTTTGAACACCTCAGGCCACGGTTGTCTGGCCCTAATGCACAGTGCCGCTTTTGGTGAAAAACAATATTACTAGTCATTCAAGGTAGTCGAGGTCTGATGAAAAAGGCCTGTTTTTTAACCATTTGATCTGGGCATATATCTAAAAAAAACAAAAAAAAATACAAATTAAACTCGCACGTTACAGTGCTCCAGTCAAACTCTAGAAGTCAACCCAATTGAAATGCTGTGGAATGACCTTAAATAAAGAGTTATGCATAAAAGAATGCCTGCAGATCTTAATAAACTGAATCAATGCTGTAAATAAGGGAGGGAAGAAAATTTCTCTGCAACAAAGTGAGAGACTGATAAGGTCACACAGAAGCAATTTCTTCAAGTTATTGCTGCTAAAGGTGGTTTGTCAAGCTACTGAAGCATGGGGTTTGGTTAGTTTCACAGGACTGCATATAGTCCTGTAAGCTCAGCTAACACTGATTTAAAGGTTATTATAAGTTGTCATTATTAAAATTCAAACATCATCAGAGATTGCAGTATGTCACCAAGAGAGCATACTCATTTAAATTTGTATGTCATTCTCTGGCACATTTCTGGGTTTCAAATCATAATTTATTGCAACTAAATCGATTTGTCTCATTTTTATGATGTTAATTTTTTTCCATTACCATAGAGTTTAAAAACCTTCCATTAAGCACTATGTTGTGATTATATTTTCAGCTTAACAAAACAACAATAGGCAAATACCAGCAACTCCACATCCTCCCCGGATAGGGCACACTTCCTACTACATATATTATTTTTTGTTTTAGTGGGTACATTTTTGTTACTTTCTCCTCAGCAACAGCTGGACTGACTTAACCAGGGTTGCATACTTATTGTCAACACTGCAGATGCTTCCATTCTGTAATGTTCTCAGTCACGATCAGAGGTTTTAAGAAACAGCATTTTTAAATTCAAAGAACAAATTCAACACAATTGCAGTAGTAATTTTGCAGTACCTGAGCATCTAAGATTAAACAAAATTTAGTTAAAACTGCATCTCAGCAATTTTGCTCTTATTATTTTTCTGTAGGTAGAAATGTGTAGTAAAAGTGATTATTTAATTTATTATTTTTATATTATTTTGAATACTGTAGCTTTACCAATAGCACTTAACCAGAGAGTGGTTTGTTCATGGTGTAATCAAGAGTCATGGTGCCCTGGTGTCTTGTCTTCACTAATCAATAAACTAATCAATTATCTGTGCTCTATGCACATTAATATAAACCCACTTTGTTAGGTACAACTGCTCATTAGGGCAAATATGTAATCAGCTAATCAAATGGCAGCAGCTCAGTAGATTTAGGCATGTAGACATGGCCACGATGATCTGCTGAAGTTGAAACCAAGCATCAGAATGAGGAAGAAAGGTGATTTACTTAGAACATGGCACGGTTGTTGGCGAACCTTGAAGCAGATGGTCTACAGCAGCAGAAGACCGCACTGGTTGGCACATCTGTGTGCCCATCTTCTGATAGTTGCTTTCAGCAGGATAGTGGGCCATGTAGCAAAGTTCATCTTATTAAATCATCTTAAACTGCTTATTTGAACAATGAGTTTTCTGTATTTAAACAGCCTCCATTGTCACCAGATCCCAATCTAACAGAGCACCTTTGGGATGTAGTGGAAAGGGAGATTCACATCACGGATGTGATCGTGTCAATATAGAGATTGACAGACCACGTGACTTTCGCGCATTGCATGCCGTGAACTCGTGGCAAAACAATCCAAGTACCGCATCAAATGCAAGCATTTGCAGCACCGCAAAACGTTCATTCTTCGGTTCCAATAAATTCTTGCTTTTTCTTTGCCCTCAAAAAGGTATGTACAAAACGAAGGAGAACAATGCCGGTCCGTACAAAGACAGACTTGATGAAAAGTCAAAGAAAAGATACGAGGAAAAAAATCAAACCAGTGAAAGGGTTACACCCTTACGAGCACACAGAGGGACAAAATACGTTAGCGTGCTGCCCAACTTTCACCACGCTCAGATTTATAATTTTACGTTCTTGGAGTGAGTGCATACACTCATGAAGTTTAATAACTTCAGGTCACTGCAACAAGCCCAGGAACAGTTTACCGATGGATGGGTACAGGACCTTGAAATGTACCGTGAAAGTAAAGACCATCGTACGTATCATAAGTTTACCAGTCTCATAATATTGTATGCTGTAATCACACTGGACAATTAGTGATACAAAACAACTGTTTTATCCTGTGAATAAAAGTATATGTTTTTGTCAATGTACCATAATAACAGAAGCGAAACGCAATATTGTGTCAGGACAATTCACTATTTATGCACAATAAACAAAGGAGCATAGCGCGACAATTTCTGTTCAGCGCCAGACTTGCTTGTAACCTATATCACTAATTATGTTAAGAAAAATGACGCATTAACTACAACAGCAGACTGACCTGTGTGGGAATGCTTGGAGCAGACTAACCTGTGAGCTGGAGTGTTCTGGGATGTTATATTTGTTCTTTGAATGGCTGCAGTCCAGGCCACCCGTCGCCTCTTTGTTACTTCGGAAACACGGCTCGAACAATTTCTCTTCAACGACGTAATCCGATAACAACCGATCTCTTTACCCGTCGGCTTCCCGTGGCTGTCAGTTAATAATACAACAGCTTCTTGCCATTTTTTGTGTTTCTTTTTATCGCTGTATAACTGATTTCAATTGAAAGCCTGCGTGCGCTAGTACCTCTTGCCACGAGTTCCCAGAATTCTTTGCGGTTTTACCCCTGAGTGACGTCACATTTTCAATCTCTATGGACCAAAATCTCTGAGGAAGATTTCCGGAACCTTGTTGAATCTGTACCACAAAGAATTAATACAATTCTGAAGGCAGATGGGGTTCTAACCAGGTACTAACAACATGTGCTTATTAAAGAGGCTGGTGGATTTATATATAATTCAGCCTCTAAAGCTACAATAAAGTCCCACTCTCCTGTGGGGTAAAAAAAATTCATGAACCAAGTTTTTTTGGAGAGCTGATTAAAAACAGAGTTAAGTAAGAATCTGTGAGGACAACAATAATGTTTATCTGTAGAAGTCCTGCTTCCACTAACAAACACCAATATTAAGGGCCCAAGCAGTTTACTTTGTAACACTGGTATCTTTGCTTAGACATTCTCAGCAGTGTTGTTTTTCTGTGATAAGAGCACAGCTTACGTCTGAATTACGTCTGAGGACACTTTTTTTGCAGGCAACTCCACTTGTCTTAATCAAGGCCCTGATAAGACCTCTAATGGTATTGGCTTTATACTTGATCATTACCAAGGCTTCTAGGGCCCTAATGTTTCATTGCAGACTAAAATGCTCTACAAAAAGTTGGAGCCACATTCCAGAAAATGTAATTTCAGAAAACAAACAATGTACTGGATAATCTAACATTATTTATGTGAAAACTCATTGATACCAAAAAGTCAGATAGTAAAAGTCGCATGTGTTCAGCCAGACTTTATTTGTCCGGGTAGAAAATCATTCTTTATAATGTCTAAATTTACTTGTTGGGCTTTCAGCTTTCGTCACCATGTACTACCTTCAAACGTCTATGTTGTGTTTGTTTATGCAAGTAAGTGGGCTAATCAAAATGCTATCTTCTGTATACAGAGTGGGGTGAGACTTTAATGAGCTGGACACTAGATAATAAATCATGAATTTGAATCGAACAGACTGTAAAACAACTAAAAACTATACATTTATTACCGTTTTAGATAGTCAACATGTAAAAGCCTAATTCAGATGTGTTTTTAATTATGTAAGAAACACTATTTTTGTTCCTTCCTGTTTTTAATGAATAACTTGGTATAATATCTATACTATTACTCTCTGAGTCACTTGACAAAACCAAACAAAAAGAAGCTTCAGTGATCCAAACGAATGTCCAAAACACAAACATACATACTGGAGTCCATGAACAGGGTCCCAAAACATAGTTCAGGAGGCCGGCCCAGAGGCTGACAACTCAGGAGACTACAACAATTCATCTCTGGAGGCAGACCATGCGGAAGGCAGTGGCGGCGATACAGGCGAAGGAAATCTGGAGGGCGACCACGCGGAAGGCGGTGGCGGCTGTGACAGAAGTCCGGAGGCCGACCGTGCGGACGGCAACGGCGGCAACGCAGACGAAGCCAGTCCGGAGGTTGCCCACGACGGTGATGGCATCCGGCTGGTGGCCCAGAAAGTGGCCAGCAATGCTGAGGTACTGGACGTACCTTGGTCGGTGGTGCAACAACCGCAGGGCCAGGCGAGGCAGACGCAGAGGCCAGACCAGGCGACGCTGAAGAAGCGGAGGCCGGACCAGGCGACGCTAAAGCTGATGCGGAGGCTGGACCAGGCGAGGCGGAAGAGGCTGCCGCTGGACCAGGCGACAGCGAAGCTAAAGCTGGACCAGGCGACGCTGCAGAAGGTGGATGAAGCTGCTGGTAGCTGGACGGGCCCCTCGGGCCCCCGAGCTGACGAGGCATGAGGCTGGACGGGCTCCTCGGGCCCCCCAGCTGACGAGGCATGAGGCTGGACGGGCTCCTCTGACCCACCAGCGAAAACAGTCACAGAACCAGCGGGCACCGGGGCACCTGGCACACACAGGGCTGAACCAGCAGGCACGGGGGCCTCTGGCAGGGACAAAACAGAACCAGCAAGCGCGCGGGCCTCTGGCAGGGTTGATGCTGACTGGAGCTGAGCAACACATGGGTTTGGCTCAGGCAGCAACAGTAGGGTGCAGTCCTCAGCTGACTTCTTAGCCTCCAGGGGTCCAGAGTCGACTGCGGGTTGAAACTCAGTCTCTGGGGAGGCCCTGGAGTGCATCACAGTCTCGGAACTGGCCAGCTCTTGAGGAATGTTTACATTATCAAGGTGTTTGTCTCTCTGCCTAAAATAAGTACTACAAGAAGAGTCCAAAATGGGAGGCACAGACACAGCCTCCCGTACAGAGGCAGCCGGTGAAGACGGAGACTGCATTGATGTCTGGGCTAGCGGGGACACCGGAGACACAGCTGGTGGCGACTGAACAGGAGATTGAACTGAGGGTGACTAAAGTAATGGTCCAGATGATGATAGTGGTGGATTTGGCGACTGAGCTACGGGTAGCGGGTACACTGGAGACAGAGCTGAATGCTGCTGGGCAGCTAAGCGAGCTTTGGGCTGGGCAGCTAACTGAGCTTCGGGCTGGGCAGCTAATGCAATAAACACAGCCCCAGAATAAACAGTCCCTAAATTGGAAGGCTCATGAGTGTCTTTTTCACTCACCACAGCCGGCAACTCAGAAGTCTCGGGGCCCGGCTGTGGCGATGGGCGTCGGGAACGTCGCTTCCTTCTCGGAGATAGCTCTGACCGGCCGGGTAATTCCACATGTGGCGGGCCGGGCCGCAGATTCCCCGGCGGGCCGTGCAAAACATTCACTGCCGGGCTGTGTCGGGAAGCGGTAGCAGCTGGAGGGTGAAGGTGAAGTTCATTCAGAATGAAATCCTGTGCGAGTGGGTGAATCAGAATCAGAATCAGAATCAGAATGGGGTTTATTGCCAAATGTTGAGCAGGTTTACAACATTAGGAAATTGCTGCGGTGCTTCAGTGCAAACATAGTGTCATAAATAGCACTTAAATAGACATGGAAAAAAATAAAAGTAGGGATAAGAATTAAAAGTGCTACGTGGAAAGATATGTGCATGAGATATACATGAGATATATACATGAGAATAAGAATTAAGAGTGCTACGTTGAAAGATATATACATGAGTGCAGGTGGTGATCAGTGCCAAACATGGAATGATGCAGTGACACAGCGTAGGGTCATGTGTTAGTGGCGGGTACAGTCATATGGTTATTGTTCATGTGTCCAACAGCAGAGGGGAAGAAACTGTTCTTATGGCGAGAGGTTCTGGTGCGAATGGACCGGAGCCTCCTGCCTGAGGGGAGCAGGTCAAACAGACTGTGTCCAGGGTGAGAAGGGTCAGCTGAGATCCGAGCTGCACGCCACAATGTCCTGGAGGTGTACAGGTCCTGCAAAGATGGGAGTCTGCAGCCAATCACCTTCTCAGCAGAGCGCACAACACGCTGCAGTCTCTGTTTGTCCCTGATAGTGGCTCCAGCGTACCACACGGTGATGGAGGAGGTGAGGATGGACTCGATGATTGCAGTGTAGAACTGCATCATCGTCCGTGTTGGCAGGTTGAATTTCTTCAGCTGCCTCAGGAAGTACATCCTCTGCTGGGCTTTCTTGATGACGGAGGTGATGGTGGGCTCCCACTTCAGGTCCTGGGTGATGGTGGTACCCAGGAAGCGGAATGAGTCCACAGAGGTGATGGGGGTGTCAGTCAGGATGATGGGGGGGAGTGGGGCTGTGTGCTTCCTGAAGTCCACAATAATCTCCACTGTCTTCTGGGCATTCAGCACCAGGTTGTTGTGGCTGCACCAGGACACCAGACGTTCAACCTCCCTCCTGTAGGCAGACTCGTCCCCGTCCGAGATGAGTCCAATAACGGTGGTGTCATCTGCAAACTTGATTAGCTTGACAGACTGGTGGGTGGAGGTGCAGCAGTTGGTGTACAGGGAGAAGAGCAGAGGAGAAAGAACACAGCCCTGAGGGGAGCCGGTGCTGATGATCCGGGAGTCCGAGACATTCTTTCCCAGCCTCACATGCTGCTTCCTGTCCGTCAGGAAGTCAGTGATCCACCGGCAGATGGGATCAGGCACATTCATCTGGGAAAGCTTGTCTCGGAGATGGTCTGGAAGGATGGTGTTGAAGGCAGAGCTGAAGTCCACAAACAGGATCCTGGCGTAGGTTCCTGGGGAGTCCAGATGCTGCAGGATGAAGTGTAGGGCCATGTTGATGGCGTCGTCTACAGACCTGTTGGCTCTATATGCAAACTGCAGGGGGTCCAGGAGGGGGGCCGTGAGGGTCCTGAGATGGGAGAGAACTAGGCGCTCAAAAGACTTCATGACCACAGATGTCAGAGCCACGGGTCTGTAGTCATTTAGTCCAGTGATCCTAGGTTTCTTGGGGACAGGGATTATGGTGGAGGACTTGAAGCAGGCAGGCACATGACATGCCTGCAGTGAGGAGTTGAAAATGCCAGAAAACACTGGGGCCAGCTCGTTTGCACAGTGTCTGAGGGTGGCAGGAGACACACCGTCTGGGCCGGGAGCTTTCCGAGCATTCAGGTTCTTAAACTGCTTCCTCACATCTGCTTCATGAATATGAAGAGTTGTGAGCAACCAGTGAATATGAAGTGAGCTGAGCAACCAGGGAAAGTCAGAAATTAGCCGCTGTAGCCGGGCTTCCACGGCGTGGCGAAATTCCTTCCCCTCATGCTCAATCCACCTCAAAATTGAGTCGATTAATTCCTCCCGAAGCTCCTCGGAAGGTGCAGATGCCACTGGGTCCATGTTTGGTCAGCTTGTACTGTCACGGCTGCCGGGGCGATCCGTGTGGTGTGGGAGGAAAAAGGACCCAAAATGCAGGCAGTGACTGATGATGCGAGTGACGTTTATTTACAAGTGGCGGAGTGGCAAAACAGGCAATGAGAAATGACAAATGACTAAAGAAACCTAAACTGGGAAAACTAAATAACAAACCTGAGAACATACGAAACGGGGTGCGGGACAGAGAGACGCAGAGAGAGGAAACTAAACACCATGGAACACAAACGAGCCAACAACAAGCACAGACCGACACCCACTATATACAGTGGGGCAAAAAAGTATTTAGTCAGCCACCGATTGTGCAAGTTCCCCCACTTAAAATGATGACAGAGGTCAGTAATTTGCACCAGAGGTACACTTCAACTGTGAGAGACAGAATGTGAAAAAAAAATCCATGAATCCACATGGTGGGATTTGTAAAGAATTTATTCGTAAATCAGGGTGGAAAATAAGTATTTGGTCAATAACTCGTTACCTGTATGAATGGCACCTGTTTGAACTCATCATCTGTATAAAAGACACCTGTCCACAGCCTCAAACAGTCAGACTCCAAACTCCGCCATGGCCAAGACCAAAGAGCTTTCGAAGGACACCAGGAAAAGTATTGTAGACCTGCACCAGACTGGGAAGAGTGAATCTACAATAGGCAAGCAGCTTGGTGTGAAAAAATTCAACTGTGGGAGCAATCATCAGAAAATGGAAGACATACAAGACCACTGATAATCTCCCTCGATCTGGGGCTCCACGCAAGATCTCATCCCGTGGGGTCAAAATGATCATGAGAACGGTGAGCAAAGATCCCAGAACCACACAGGGGGACCTGGTGAATGACCTGCAGAGAGCTGGGACCAAAGTAACAAAGGTCACCATCAGTAACACACTACAACGGCAGGGAATCAAATCCCGCAGTGCCAGACGTGTTCCGCTGCTGAAGCCAGTGCATGTCCAGGCCCGTCTGAAGTTTGCCAGAGAGCACATGGATGATACAGCAGAGGATTGGGAGAATGTCATGTGGTCAGATGAAACCAAAGTAGAACTTTTTGGTATAAACTCAACTCGTCGTGTTTGGAGGAAGAAGAATACTGAGTTGCATCCCAAGAACACCATACCTACTGTGAAGCATGGGGGTGGAAACATCATGCTATGGGGCTGTTTTTCTGCCAAGGGGACAGGACGACTGATCCGTGTTAAGGACAGAATGAATGGGGCCATGTATCGTGAGATTTTGAGCCAAAACCTCCTTCCATCAGTGAGAACTTTGAAGATGAAACGAAGCTGGGTCTTCCAACATGACAATGATCCAAAACACACCGCCCGGGCAACAAAGGAGTGGCTCCGTAAGAAGCATTTGAAAATCCTGGAGTGGCCTAGCCAATCTCCAGACCTCAACCCCATAGAAAATCTGTGGCGGGAGTTGAAAGTCCGTGTTGCTCGGCGACAGCCCCAAAACATCATTGCTCTCGAGAAGATCTGCATGGAGGAATGGGCCAAAATACCAGCTACTGTGTGTGCAAACCTGGTAAAGACCTATAGTAAACGTTTGACCTCTGTTATTGCCAACAAAGGTTATGTTACAAAGTATTGAGTTGTATTTTTGTTATTGACCAAATACTTATTTTCCACCCTGATTTACGAATAAATTCTTTACAAATCCTACCATGTGGATTCATGGATTTTTTTTTCACATTCTGTCTCTCACAGTTGAAGTGTACCTCTGGTGCAAATTACTGACCTCTGTCATCATTTTAGGTGGGGGAACTTGCACAATCGGTGGCTGACTAAATACTTTTTTGCCCCACTGTATAGGGAGTGCAGAATTATTAGGCAAATGAGTATTTTGTCCACATCATCCTCTTCATGCATGTTGTCTTACTCCAAGCTGTATAGGCTCGAAAGCCTACTACCAATTAAGCATATTAAGTGATGTGCATCTCTGTAATGAGAAGGGGTGTGGTCTAATGACATCAACGCCCTATATCAGGTGTGCATAATTATTAGGCAACTTCCTTTCTTTTGGCAAATTGGGTCAAAAGAAGGACTTGACAGGCTCAGAAAAGTCAAAAATAGTGAGATATCTTGCAGAGGGATGCAGCAGTCTCAAAATTGCAAAGCTTCTGAAGCGTGATCATCGAACAATCAAGCGTTTCATTCAAAATAGTCAACAGGGTCGCAAGAAGCGTGTGGAAAAACCGAGGCGCAAAATAACTGCCCATGAACTGAGAAAAGTCAAGCGTGCAGCTGCCAAGATGCCACTTGCCACCAGTTTGGCCATATTTCAGAGCTGCAACATCACTGGAGTGCCCAAAAGCACAAGGTGTGCAATACTCAGAGACATGGCCAAGGTAAGAAAGGCTGAAAGACGACCACCACTGAACAAGACACACAAGCTGAAACGTCAAGACTGGGCCAAGAAATATCTCAAGACTGATTTTTCTAAGGTTTTATGGACTGATGAAATGAGAGTGAGTCTTGATGGGCCAGATGGATGGGCCCGTGGCTGGATTGGTAAAGGGCAGAGAGCTCCAGTCCGACTCAGACGCCAGCAAGGTGGAGGTGGAGTACTGGTTTGGGCTGGTATCATCAAAGATGAGCTTGTGGGGCCTTTTCGGGTTGAGGATGGAGTCAAGCTCAACTCCCAGTCCTACTGCCAGTTTCTGGAAGACACCTTCTTCAAGCAGTGGTACAGGAAGAAGTCTGCATCCTTCAAGAAAAACATGATTTTCATGCAGGACAATGCTCCATCACACGCGTCCAAGTACTCCACAGCGTGGCTGGCAAGAAAGGGTATAAAAGAAGAAAAACTAATGACATGGCCTCCTTGTTCACCTGATCTGAACCCCATTGAGAACCTGTGGTCCATCATCAAATGTGAGATTTACAAGGAGGGAAAACAGTACACCTCTCTGAACAGTGTCTGGGAGGCTGTGGTTGCTGCTGCACGCAATGTTGATGGTGAACAGATCACAACACTGACAGAATCCATGGATGGCAGGCTTTTGAGTGTCCTTGCAAAGAAAGGTGGCTATATTGGTCGCTGATTTGTTTTTGTTTTGTTTTTGAATGTCAGAAATGTATATTTGTGAATGTGGAGATGTTATATTGGTTTCACTGGTAAAAATAAATAATTGAAATGGGTATATATTTGTCCCTATTGCCAGTCTTGGCAGCCGGGGGTCGGTCCGCCAGGGCCTCCGCTCCTGGCCGCCACCCGGCTCACAATGCACCCGACCCCTATGGCGCCTCCTGCGGGTGGTGGGCCTGCGGGAGGATGGGCCCATGTCTCCTCTTCGGGCTGTGCCCGGCCGGGCCCCATGGACTAAGGCCCGGCCACCAGACGCTCGCCCTCGGGCACCCTCCCCGGGCCTGGCTCCAGGGCGGGGCCCCGGTAACCTCGATATTCTTTTCATGGGGGTCTTCTGAATCGCTCTTTGTCTGGTCCCTCACCCAGGACCAGTTTGCCATGGGAGACCCTACCAGGGGGCAAAAGCCCCCAGACAACATAGCCCCTGGGATCCCTGGGACACACAAACCCCTCCACCACGATAAGGTAGCGATTCAAGGAGGAGTGGGAGGAGTTCGGAGAGGCCATGGAAAAAGACTTTCGGACTGCCTCGAAGAGATTCTGGCAAACCGTCAGGCGTCTCAGGAGGGGAAAGCGGTGCTCTACCTGCACTGTGTATAGTGCTGGCGGAGCGCTGTTGACGTCGACTGAGAAAATTGTCGGGCGGTGGAAGGAATACTTCGAGGACCTCCTTAATCCCACTGACACGTCTTCCGGGGAGGAAGCAGAGTCTGGGGATGAGGGGTGTGACCCACCGATTTCCGGGGGCGAGGTCACTGAGGCAGTTAAACAACTCCTTGGTGGCAGAGCCCCTGGTGTCGATGAGGTCCGCCCCGAGTTCCTGAAGGCTCTGGACGTTGTAGGGCTGTCTTGGTTGACACGTCTCTGCAATGTTGCGTGGAGATCAGGGGCAGTACCTGTGGACTGGCAGACCGGGGTGGTGGTCCCCATCTTCAAGAAGGGGGACCGGAGGGTGTGTTCCAACTACAGGGGGATCACACTCCTCAGCCTCCCCGGGAAAGTCTATGCCAGGGTGCTGGAGAGGAGGGTTCGTCCGCTAGTCGAACCTCGGATACAGGAGGAACAATGCGGTTTTCGTCCTGGTCGCGGAACACTGGACCAGCTCTTTGTCCTCTCGAGGATACTTGAGGGTGCATGGGAGTTTGCCCAACCAGTCTACATGTGTTTTGTGGACCTGGAGAAGGCATTCGACCGTGTCCCTCGGGGCGTCCTGTGGGAGGTGTTGCGCGAGTATGGGGTGTCTGGCCCATTGCTACGGGCCATTCAATCCCTATACAACCGTTGCAAGAGCTTGGTTCGCATTGCCGGCAATAAGTCGGACTCGTTCCCGGTGGGTGATGGGCTCCGCCAAGGCTGCCCTTTGTCTCCGGTTCTGTTCATAATTTTTATGGACAGGATTTCTAGGCGCAGCCAAGTGGCGGAGGGCTTTCGCTTTGGTGGCCTCAGAATCTCATCTCTGATTTTTGCGGATGATGTGGTTCTGTTGGCTTCATCGGGTGAGGGCCTCCAGCTCGCACTGGAGCGGTTCGCAGCCGAGTGTAACGCAGCGGGAATGAGGATCAGCACCTCCAAATCTGAGGCCATGGTTCTCAGCCGGAAAAGGGTGGAGTGCCCACTCCGGGTCGGGGATGAGTTCCTGCCCCAAGTGGAGGAGTTCAAGTATCTCGGGGTCTTGTTCGCGAGTGATGGGAGAAGGGAGCTGGAGATCGACAGACGGATTGGGGCTGCGGCTGCAGTAATGCGGACGCTGCACCGGTCAGTCGTGGTGAAGAGGGAGCTGAGTGTAAAAGCGAAGCTCTCAATTTACCGGTCGATCTACGTCCCTACCCTCACCTATGGCCACGAGCTGTGGGTAGTGACCGAAAGAACGAGATCGCGGATACAAGCGGCGGAAATGAGCTTCCTCCGAAGGGTGGCTGGCCTCTCCCTTAGAGATAGGGTGAGAAGTTCGGCCATCCGGGAGGGGCTTAGAGTAGAGCAGCTGCTGCTCCACATCGAAAGGAGCCAGCTGAGGTGGTTCGGGCATCTGGCAAGGATGCCCCCTGGGCGCCTCCTGGGCGAGGTGTTCCAGGCATGTCCCACCGGGAGGAGGCCCCGGGGCAGACCCAGGACACGCTGGAGAGATTATATCTCTCGGCTGGCCTGGGAACGCCTTGGTATTCCCCCGGACAAGCTGGAGGAGGTGGCTGGGGAGAGGGAGGTCTGGACCTCTTTGCTTAGGCTGCTACCCCCGCGACCCGACCTCGGATAAGCGGATGAAGATGGATGGATGGATGGATGGGTATATATTTGTTTTTTGTTAAGTTGCCTAATAATTATGCACAGTAATAGTCACCTGCACACACAGATATCCCCCTAAAATAGCTAAAACTAAAAACAAACTAAAAACTACTTCCAAAAACATTTAGCTTTGATGTTAATGAGTTTTTTGGGTTCATTGAGAACATGGTTGTTGTTCAATAATAAAATTATTCCTCAAAAATACAACTTGCCTAATACAGGGAGTGCAGAATTATTAGGCAAGTTGTATTTTCCACACGCTTCTTGCGACCCTGTTGACTATTTTGAATGAAACGCTTGATTGTTCGATGATCACGCTTCAGAAGCTTTGCAATTTTGAGACTGCTGCATCCCTCTGCAAGATATCTCACTATTTTTGACTTTTCTGAGCCTGTCAAGTCCTTCTTTTGACCCATTTTGCCAAAGGAAAGGACATTGCCTAATAATTATGCACACCTGATATAGGGTGTTGATGTCATTAGACCACACCCCTTCTCATTACAGAGATGCACATCACCTAATATGCTTAATTGGTAGTAGGCTTTCGAGCCTATACAGCTTGGAGTAAGACAACATGCATGAAGAAGATGATGTGGACAAAATACTCATTTGCCTAATAATTCTGCACTCCCTGTAATTCTGCACTCCCTGTATACACACACACAAGGTAATCAGGTAATCACACGCAGGAGGGAAGAACAGCTGATGCTAATACACAAAGACGACTGGAGGATAAAAGCTGAACACAATGACAACACACACAGACCTTCAAAATAAAACAGGAAATCCAGAACACGAACTGGGCACAAGAATACCAAAATCAGAATAACTAGAACAGAGGAAAATAATCATAAAACACAAAACGCTGGGTCAACGACCCAGCACCATGACATGCTCAGCTGTTTCTAATTGCCTCAGACTATTTATGGCAGTGTCTCCAGACAACTAACCTGTTAGACAGATTTTCTAAATTCCTCTGTCCTTCTGTCCATTCTTTTGCCAACCTGAATTCCTGAACCAACCACTGTATTTCAGCTTTTCTTTTATCTTGTTTCTTCTCTGATGGAGTGCCAGCAGCACCTGCACAGACATAACCACCGCTTGCCATTAAACAAAACATTTAAAAACACCTAAACTGCCTGCTGTCTCATGAAAAAAAATACAGGTTAAACATCAACCATGGTTTCTCTCTGTACGTATCAATAAAGAACGTCTTTTGCCTTGTGTTAGGCTCTTTCACAGAAAGTAAAGACTCTATTGATTTTTGATGACATCATTCAGAAAGGTTAAATGTCAAATTGATTATATTAGAGCTCATATGCCTTATTTTAAAATTGTGGTGAACTATGACTCAACTACAATAACACACAGAATATTCTCAAGGCATGTTTTTAACACCTCTTTTTCCCACTAAAAAAATCACCTTATCACAATATACAGTTAGGCTTTGATAGTGTAAGTCCCTGCAGCTTTGCTGTTTTTCTGTGTAACCTTGTTCTCTTGATGTCAGATGTGCTCTGAGGTTTTTGCTGAGTCCCAGACCCTAACTTTGCAGAACACTCCAGTTTTGGTTGGTGTTCCTGCTAATTCTCACCCTGAGGCTTTGGTGCCAGTGGTACAAGAGCCTGAGGGTAAGGATTTCTCCTCAGTGTCCCCTTTTGAACAGTGAGCTGTTGTGTATGGATCATCACTGTGCCTTGTGCTTTTACATCAGAGTTCCAAAGATGGCCTTTGGTCATAACTTTGCAAGGTCCCTTGTTCTGTACCTCCTATTGAAAGACTTGGCATGCATTCATCTTTGTGCCCTTTCCTTGTGCTGCAATGATTGCAGGTTTGGCAGAGCTGGCTGCACCCTCCCTGGAAGTATAGGCTTCCAGTATGTGGTGTTCAGGCAACTGCTCATGAGTAGCTGGTTAGAGCTCTAGGCATTTCTCAGAGGTACGTCTCTGTAGGCCAACAATGCATGATAACGGTCTCTGAGTTTTTTAAGCAGATTTGAACAGTTTGAATAGCATGCACTGCCTCAGTGTTACTTTGAGGGTATTTAGGGCTGCTGATTACATTTTCAAAGCTATAGTTAACTGCAAACTCTTTCATTTCATGTCCTGAGGACTGTGATATTTTGTCGTTTGGAAGTATCTTACAAATGCTGTGTTAAGGAAATATCAATGTCAAGTAAAGGACTACATCTCTGAATCTTGGTGGGCTGATCTGAATGTAGAAGAAATAGTAAAATAAAAAAAGCTATTTTCCCTTAGAGTGAATAGATCCCAGCTAGTTTTTGCCATGAACTGTCTAGAAATTTGATCGGTGTTAGAGGTTCTTTTACATTTGCCCTTTCTTTGATGCATGTGCTGTATTTGAGAACTAACTCACCTATCTTACTGCTTAGTCCGTGACACCACACTGTCTGACCATCACATTCTCTGCATTTTTACCAAAGATTGTTGAGAAGGCCATAGTAAAAAGGTTTTCATGCACACCTAGACCTGCCCTCTTAGTCCAGTAGTCTTGTACCAATCCCTCCAACTGGTTCCTGTCTGGCCAAAGCCTCAACACAGAATTTTACGATTTGTAAACAAACAAGTTTCACACACAACTGGTATCTATCACTTATTAGAAGATTATCCAGCACAGACTTGACATATATTTTAGTATCTTTCATCAGTAGAGATATGGTGGCCATATCTCTCTATCTTTTGTATCATCACCACCAGTGTTGGTCAAGTTACTTGAAAAAAGTAATCAGTAACTAATTACTGATTACTTCCCCAAAGAAGTTACTTTACTGATTACTTATTTTCAAAAGTAATTAATTACTTAGTTACTTAGTTACTTTTTAAAAACACGATTTACAACCTGAAGAGGTGATAAAGCGATAGATCTTTCAGCCCAATTCTACTTTTTCTACATAATCCATCATACAAAATGTAATCAAATGGAAAAGTCTCTTTTAAAAACTTGTTTTATTAGTTTTAATCTTTTAACTTTATGCATCAAGCAAAAATTTAATTATATGCAACATTCGCTGACTGGAAGAAATTTGTTTAATATTTAAACCTATTTTCTGCACATTCCAGCACATAAAATAATTTTTTTGTGTGTTTACACTCACTCTTTCAAATAGATGCAAGTAAAACACAGCAGAAATAAATAAAGTCAAAGACTCAGCGGTCCTGTTGCTCTATTTTCACCTGTAAAGCAGGAGTCGGGTAGGCGGAGGTTTACCCTGGTGCAGGTGTGCCGCAGCGGTCAGCGGAAGAAGCCGCGAGTTTCTCTGTGAGTTTCCCATTACTTCGTAGTGCACTTGGTGTTTTCTTGGAAGTTTAGGGGTTTTTTTTCGCTGTTAAAAAGAAGTTTTCTTCCCACGCACAACGGACACTAATTTTTTTGTCACTTTTTAATCAAACTTAAAATAAGGTCAGTACTTCCACGCTTTAAACGCTGCACGCTCATACTCTCTCCCGCACTCGATATATGATCCATTGTTGATCTGTACACAGCTGTTTTCACGAATGTCGCACTTGCTTACGTCACTTTCATGAGACATTCCCGCAAAAAATCACGGTTTTAGTAACGCAGTAACGCGGCGTTCCTACAGGAAAGTAACGGTAATCTAATTACCGTTTTTGCAATAGTAATCCCTTACTTTACTCGTTACTTGAAAAAGTAATCGGATTATAGTAACGCGTTACTGCCCATCTCTGATCACCACACACAGACCATAAGATGAGTTTTTTGTTGCTCCTGGGGCAAGAAACAGTTCCTGCTTCGGGCTGTAAAATCCTTGGTACTCCTTATGACCCCATCACCATGGATTCTTCTTGGACACAAAGTTTCTTAGTTGTTTATCTTTTTTCAGTCACATTTGGTATGAACTTCCCTAACCGGTTCACAAAGCTCCATTGTTCACAATAGGATATTGTCCACATGGCACTATAAAGATTACAATTGACTACAGTTAATTTTGCTCCACCAGGACAATTTCTGGGTTTTTCTAGGTCCAGCTATCTGTATTTGACTCGTGCTTGCTAACACTTGCTTAGGAACAGCTGTAACACAAACCCCAGTATGTATTTTGAAGGCCACTTCACTGTCCTATATGTTAATATCTGCCACCCATGGTACCTTGTGATTTTCCTAACAACAGTTCACCCAAGTTCTCTTCAACTTTTTTAATTTTCGTGGTGAAACTACATACTTTCCCATAATGTCCTTGTTTACCACAGTTGTTGCATTCTGCATTCTTAGCAGGGCACTGCCATGCTGGGTGGCAGGGTGATTTCCCACATTTAGGACATGCTTTATGTTCCCATCTGCTCTGCACTGTTTTCTTGGTGTTTGGATAGCTCCATGTCAGCTCCTTGGCATTGTTTTTATGCGGTTTCCCACTCTTGAAGTGCACCACATCCATCGTTGCCTGGCTAGCACTCGTGTCACCTCTCAAACCAGTCTGTTTCTTCTTTATTGTCTGTGACTGTCTGGCTACTGTGATAGCTTTTGCAAAGGTGAGTTCTTATTAGGCTGCATCCTCCCTAACAGTGATGAAATGCCTCAACTAACTTTTCTCTCAAAGGTTTGTTGTGCAAAGCCCTACTCAAAGCTCCGTTTTGATAACAGTGTCCTCTTTTTCAGTAGGCTTCTGTAGTCTCTATATGAACTTGTTCATATAGCAATTTTGTCTTTGGAACAAAGTACTTATTGAAGCCTTTTTATAGTGCTGGAGGCACTGGTCACTCATTAAATACAGACCTCATTGCTTGTTTTCTATGCAGTATTTACTTGGTGAGCTTTGGAGGAATTGTTCAGATCACTTACAGGTCTGAAATGTGCTAGCCTAACTGTGTGGGCACAAGGCTCAGTAGCTAGTCTCATGCTCTTTAAGAAACAGTAACTATTACTTTCAGTTCATAGTTACATGTTTTAATGTAACAGGATGAACAGTGCAATATTTCTTATTCCCAAATTACGTTTTGTTATGACATTGTTATATATTTAAAAAATAAATAATAATAATAATAATTTCAAATATAACTCATCTGTCACAGTATTGCATGACTCAACAGCATAGTGCAAGCCTTAGCAAGTGTGTCCAACCATGCAGTGACTGCTCACAGCTTGCTACTGGTTTACAAAGGTAACATACACAGAACTAAATCACAACACACTAAATCACAATGACAGCATTCTAAAAAAAATGCCAACTATTTTCCATTTTTGTCTATCCTTCTTTTTGGTTTCTCCCTTATTGATTTTGGGCTACCAATCAGTAGGAAAATGCCAAATTTGTGGTTATGATAACTTAATAGTCATGGCTATCAAGAGTAAAGAGCTGCATGAGAACCTCAAACCAGTGACATGCTTCAAAGCAAGCAGCAGCAAACAACATACATTTGTTTCAGTTTTGTTTTGCCAACACATGACAAATGTTAAATCAGAAGTGGGTGTGCACCCTAACAGTGTAATATTCTTTCACACAGAAATGGCTTTTTTGTCAAAATGGGCTGATGCATTTCAGATTTAAAATGTGTGTGGATGGTAGAGACTAGCTCACCCAACAAAATGATCACTTTGAGGGTGTGAGATGTCATTCACTGTATTCCTGACGTTCCAGTTTCCAGAAATATCCAGTATTTAAAAGTGAATGACTTTTAATGGGGTGTTGTCATTATTACTTTGGACTGTGGAGTCTTTGTGATCTGCAAATGAGCTCATTCAGAGCTGAGCTAATTTTTCTAATTTACATTAAAAGGCAGGCAGTTTTATTTAGGGCTGGTACACCAGTCTAATGCCACTCAGGCTGGAGGATTTCAAAGTAATGAGATATTGTAAGCTGACACAAATTCTTCAGGCAATAAAAAACAATTCTTTGGCTTTGATTGATTTATGGACAGGGTCATCTGATGTGTGTCCAAATGTTGATGTAATGGAAAAGGCTTTCCCTACTGCCCTAGCTTCTTTCGGCGTGCCAAAAATACTGCCCTAATTGATCCTCTCTCACTATCACTTTCCCTCACTCCTTCTCCCTTGCGCTGTGTCTGAGCTTTCGGTCTTGTCATCTCTTGTTCACCCATCTCTCCACTGTCTCATTAAATTAGAGGACAATAGTTACTTTAATGGCAACATTGTTAATTTACTCAAACATTAATCTGCCATTTGTCCAGTTCATTGTGTGCTGAGCTTTCAAAACTATGGCACATGGACAAAACCAAGCCCCTTCCAAAGAAGCCATGTGCAGCCAGACAAGATTGGAATAGATGTGACAGACACTGAATTAGAGATGGGGGATAAACAGTGATGAGCTATATGCAAGCAATGTGGAGAGAAAAGCAAAGAGACAAAGGAAAGTGCCTCTTAGGGTAAGGTGGAGATAGTCTTGGTGGTTTTACATATCTTGCCAGTTCTCTTACTTGATGATTTGACATTTTTGTGGCAGGCCAGACGGTGGCCATTTGCTTCTTTCTCCTATGTGAACTTTATTATCACTTAGTGCCATTTTGGGGTTCGGACACTATACCCATAGTTCTGCTTCTACTATTGTATGAATGAGACCCATTAAGAAGTTAAATACCCCCGTGTATTGTTGTTGTGCAAGACGATCTTAATGTCTTTTTTTAAATTTCGTAAACATTTTCTTTAAAATCTGTCTGTAATCATTAATGCATGTGATTCTTCTCCACAGCTGAGCCACTGAGAGGCTTAATCTTTTGACTTAAATGGGTTTTTAAATGTACATAAGAATCTCGCAATTGCTGTGAAATTGTGCAGGGTGAAAAATTAGCATTGATCCAGCCGTTTAAGCAATTTAAAAAAGGAAAAAGATGAAACTTGTAATATCAGATCTTTATTCCCAACACGCTTACCAAACTGCATTTTGCTTTGTCATTCTCCCCTATGTTACTATAGCCATCTGCACGGTATGCGACCACATAATTTCAACTATGTGACTGTTACATGCTGGCATTGTTTTGCTGGGCAGAGGAGCCAGTGAGGTCCGTGTGTCTTTAGTGAGGTTCTTGGGGAATACCACATCCACCCTGCTGAATAACAACACCAGACAAACTATGTGAGCAATGTCCAAACAGGTCATGTTACAAACAAAACAGTCATTTGACAGCAAGGGAACAAATCTCAAAACACAGTGCATGAAACAAATCCAAATGGCCTTAGGAAAAATGCAACTTTTATTAAATTAGTAATAGTTTAATTTAATTCTTTATTTTTCATGTGTGTCAAAATGTTTTTAACATTTGAGTTCAATTTAGTCATTCATTTTGTTTCTGTTATGTGGTTTCCCTTTTTGCCATTCTGTTGTCTCTACAGTGGTAACTGTGAAAGTACTTCTGAAAGCATAAAGTTAATATTATAAGTACTTTTAAATATTTCTCAGTACTTTATTCACTTTCTTAAAAATTTTCCCACTGGCAAAGAAAACAATGTTTAAAAATATTATGCTTTTAATTGCTTTTGATTCCTTTCTTTGAAAAATCAATCTGACACATAACTGGATATTATTTATTATTCCCTCTAATAGAGGGAGAACTTTGTCCATAATATGTGATCACAGTAAACACCAACATTATTTACCCTGCACAAGCGCATTTCTTTTACTGTTATTGTGTTTAGACTTTCGCTCTGATTGAATTTGGAGTGTGCAATGCTGGAATTGCTCTGTGCATGAAACAATGCCCAAAACCTCAATAAACTCAAACAATGTTGTAAAGAAGACTAGGTCAAAGGTCCTCAACAACAGTGTGAGAGACTCATAAAATCATGCAGAAAATAATTTCTTAACATTATTGCTGCTAACAGTAGTGACAGTAGTGCTGAAGATGGTTTTGCAAGCTTCTTTATAATGGGGTGTCATTTTAACAGGACAGTATTTTTGTCAGTGATTCCTTGATGTGTGTTGTCCTCCCAGGTTTTGTCTTCTGCTTTTGATTGATTCCTGTGAGATTTGCATTGCTGGAGTTTATTTATTTATTTTTACTGTAAGTTCTGTCCAATTCCTGCATCAGAGTCTGCCTATGGTGCAAGCCCATTACTGATTCTAGCCATGAATGCCTCAGAAGGATCTGATTCACTCCAGGGTTTGACTTAGAATAAGTGTAGCAGCTAATCAGCCCAAGCTACTGTTGACAGGCCAGTGGACATTGCATTTAGAATGCACTTACCTATTCATGATCCAAAAATCTAGAATGAAAAATGTGTTAGAGACCCTCTTGCCCGGTAAACTGTTCTCCCCTTGTTTTTTACCAAATCCTTTCTCTTATACCACAGAATGAGCAATAACAGTACTGAATTACCTGACTGGTAGGACACAAGAGTGAGCTTCAGCTGAGTGGGCAAGGCATTCATTTAAAGATTACTCTCTAGCAAGTTTTTATTATGGAACCCACGGGAGAGAAAAAGCTCCTTTTCTCTTTCTCATCCATCAAGTTAAAGCAGAATGGCAGATTTTGTCTTCCAGTTCTGTACTTCGGTTCAAAGTGGCTTGACTGGTGTCTCTCTTGCTGATGCCTTTTTGTGCATTTTAGCCAAGCAAATCTAAAGTGCGAAGATGTCAAAAAGTGTCTCCCAGATGAGTTTGCACCTTTATATTTTCTACTGACTTAAATTCCCTAGTTTCCATGGATATCAGTCTGGACAATCTGGTGTTAATTACACATAAAGAGCACTCCCTGAAGCCAGTGAATTCCTTTAGCCCAAGATCCATCCTTCCATTTTCTACCACGTGTCACGGGCCAGGTCAAAGGAGGAGAAATCTAATCAGAGAAGTCCAGACTTCCCTCCCATCGGACACCTCCTGTAGGGTCATCCAGGGCAACACCAATGCATTCCCAGGTCTCTCAGCTGACCTGGGATCCTGAACAGTCTCTCCTACTGGGAGGACAGCCTTGTGCTCTTCTGGGAGGACAACCTTGCTTCGAGGCCAATTGAAAGTCTTGTTCCATGGCCTCACTGAACTCCTCCCACACCTTGCAAAATGCTCTGCTTTAACTACTGGCAGAGCCTCATTCCTCTGGGCCTCCCAGAACCAGTCAGCTGCCCCTGGAGTCCCACAAGCTAACCAAACCTGAGAGGACCCTTTTCTCATCTTGATAGCTCCCTTCTGTGTCCATCATTGGGTCCTGGGATTACCACTACAAATGCTCTAACCACCTTGCAACCATACCTCCTCAAAAATTAAGGTGCCAAACATGGGTCATTTGGACTCAATGTCGTTTAGCCTCCATCGAGGCACCAGGTGAGGTTATGTTTTGCCAGTATTTCTCAACTTGGCACGCTAGCTCAGATATCTTCCCCACAAGAGAGATGATGTTTCATTTCCCAAGAGTCAGCCCCAGCAGTTGGGCCTCAACCGCAAAAGCCTCCTGTGGGTGTTGAGCCACAAGGTGGCTCCAGGGCGCACCCCTGGTACCCCTGTCTCAGACAAGGTAAAGTGGTCCCTTGATTCCTTGGTCTTGCATAGGGATCATGTGGATAGTTCATTGTCTGCCCTTCAGGGCCAATTTTCCTCAGGGAGACCTTACCAGGGCAAAAACCCCTGACATCATAGTCTCTGGGATCTCTGGGATAACACAAATAATAACACCACAATAACGTGGCGTTTCACAGAGTGTTATTGGTCTGCACCATTAGACTGATAATACACCCATGTTCATCCAGTTTGAGCTGGTTACCCAGGAGGTTGAGAGTTAGGTGAGGTAAGTACTGGAAGATGTTAAAGTTCCAGGAAGCTGCGCCTTTGAGTAATTCTTTATTCCTCGGCCACTTAAGTTATTCACTGACATCAACAGACATTAATACTCACACGTCACATGGTGACAGGCTAGAAATGAGAGGGGATGTGAGAGATTTTATTGCTTTCTGTTCAGCCTGCTCAAAAACTAAACCTTGTAATCATCATCCTGTAGGCTCGCTCTATGTCCTTCCCTCCTATTCCTTTGTGGATGTGGTTCCACATTTCTGGTGACTTTGTAGCTGTTATTCCAAACTCAGAAGGTAACACAACTATTTTCTCTGTCAACAATTTCATCGTATTGCTCAACCTACTCTCTGCCAAAAAGGTTTCTCACAGGTCTCTCACCTTTCCAGTGTTTTCACAGTTACAAGCCTTTGCTCTTTCCATAACTGAAAGAGGTGTTAGTTCCTTAAGCTTAGCCACTTATTTGCAGGTGCTACCTTGCGTGGAGGAAGGTTTGAACAGCCTTGCTCCTGTCATTAGATGGGCCTGAAAGTCTGGATGTCCACCAAAGATCTGCCTGTACAGGTTGAATTTATGCATATTCGCTGCCCTTTTGCAGCCCTTTCCCAACTTCCCCAAGGTGGTCAGCTTTGTTGCTGTTTTTCCTCCTCTCAACATGCTTCAGCCAGGTCAATGTATGTAGTCAAGCAGCTCCTGGTGCAGAAGGAAGAGAAGGTTGTTGATATCTGGTCAATTGGGTGGGGTATGGTTCAGGTGCCTCTTAATAAGAAAGGGTACTCTGATGACCCACAGGAGCCCTGCATTTCCTGCTTTATTATAAAAAAAATACTCACCTTCTTTTATTGTTGTTAGTTCTGCTTCCTTTCTTAATTTCTGTTTTCCCATCAGTCGGCCACACCTGTGTCCATCAGTCAATTGCTAAACAGGTAGTTTATTGAATCTCTCAACTGCCAACAACCTCCTGAAACCACATGCCAACTGGACAGAGAATTTAGACTTTTTTTTTTCCTTTAGGGTAAATTGTAGCTGACAATGAATTGCAATACTTTTTAAAGAGCATTTCTTCCCTTGTGTGCATGCTTTCTCACTCTCTGAAAGTAACACCACAAATTACAATGTATTTTCTTTGGTGACAGGACATACATATGGCTTTAAATCAATATTGAGTACCTTTTGCTCACTTGTACCTTACCTGTTTCCCTTGTACCTTATTTTACCTTATAAATGATGTGCTTACTGGTGCTATTTTTTTTTTTGTTGTTGTTACTTTCAGGTTTACTCTCTATGCAGTGGATAGCCGAGGTAGTTACTCTGAATCAAGCTTTGTCTCAGTACGGACATCTTGTCCAGTGGTGGATGACACGCGAGCAGAAGGTACTCTCACCCATCATTTTTTGGGACTCTGCTTTATTGTACTCATCTTTATTTAATATTGCTTTTTTCCTTGCATCGCTTTCATGTAATCACAGTTTACCTGAATGGCTACTTATCCACTACTTTGTCTACTGTGCTCTTACCTATGCAATGTGCACATGCAAGATTGCACACTATGGTTAGCAAAATGTAAAGGCACACTCTACCAATTTGTAATGTCAATTTAATTTTTTAATTATAGCAGACAGAATTTGTCAAACAAAGTACTCAAGAATCCAAAATATGGGAAGGAGAGTGCTTTAGGAGGTACGGCCAGATTTACTCGGTGGGACAAATTAGAGTGAGGCTGTAATCACAAAAAAATGCACCAATGGGGGTGGAAAGTTCTGTGGGTGGGCAGCTGCTACTAAAAATGCACAAATTCATGAACACTATCCCGCATGTTCATTTCAGTAATGACTAGCACAGTCTCCTAAGAGTAGCATAAACAAGTACATCCAACAAGTGAGCAAGTAATCGACTGCCAAAATAATTCAGATTAAGGAGAGGCATCTGAAAGGCAATCGTGTATGTGCTGATATAAGAGCAAATGCTTCTGTTAGATATTGCAAGGGACTGAGTGGCGTTTTGGAGGTCAGGTAAATGTAATAGCCCAAGTGGAGCTCAGAATTTATCTAAAGACAGAGTGCTTATATTACAAACAACTCCACTGAATAACACCTCAAATGCTATGTAACATGTCTTCCACAAGTTTTGAGTCTGAATGGAGAATTCCTACCGATAAATGTGTAATATGGATGAAGTAGATAACGTACCTTTCAAAAAAATGCACAGCAGTTTTTTTGGTTTGTTTTTTTCTTTTTTCTTTTGTTTAGTTTTATTTTCATGGCCGATAATCAATCTGACCCCTGTTGTTTAAAATTCTGTATGTTTTCTGCATGTATTTTTACATATTCCCTTAAAATTTTAATCTCTTATTTACTTTCCTCACTTCTTCCCTCTCTGTTTTTCAGTCTCTAATTCATTCATCTATTCTTCCCGACAGAAACTGCAGACAAGGTGTACAACTTGTATAATGGCTACACCAGCGGCAAAGAGCAGCAGATGGCCTACAATTTGCTGATGGAGATTCCTCCTCCACTGCTCTACAGAGTCCAGCATCACTACAATTCTCATTATGAAAAATTCGGAGACTTTGTCTGGCGTAGCGAGGATGAGCTAGGCCCCAGGTGAGAATATTTGAATGTGAAACCAGAGCTTTTAACTGTGCAGACTTGAAAGATATTTCACATATTGTCATTTTTTATAACTATCTGAGGATTTTTAGGTGTAACAGATGTTTTATTGTCTTGAAAAATAATCCTCATTATTTTTCCAGTCTGTCAGTAACCTCACCCCTCACACACACTCAATCAGGAGCACCATTGCACAACATGCACACACACATAGGCTCCCAAACTGCTTCTACTGGAAAGCCAGTGGGCAAGGTCATCATAAAACCTTTGGGGTTACAGTTGCTCCTTACATCACCATGGTGATGCCAAAACAGCGTTTGACAGCCAAGCCAAACACTAAACGTGATATTCAGCTAAGACCCTGCTCAACCTCCAGCACCGTTTCCTCTTTTTCTCATAAAAAGCTCATCTGTGTCTGCACTGTACTGCACCGACATCCTGTCACCCATGACCCCGTTTAAAGGGTCACCCCTACTGATAGTTAGAACAGACAGCGCGACTGTATGGTGAAATGAAAACAGAAGCGTATAAACCAACAAAACAGAAAAAGAGGAAGTATAAACAAAATGTTTAAAATACGTAAAACAAAACATTGATATATGTAAGTCTGAGAAGGCAGTTGGCCCGGCACTGATTTTAGCAACATGTGATCTTAAGTTACAGCACATTGTTTTGGTTAATCCACCCCAATTGTCTGAAAGTACTCCTTTCAAGCCATAAATAATATAATAATTAAGGAATAACTTTGGTCTGATTATGCTTCTTTCTGATTGGTGAAGGGGGGTGGGAGGCACAGGTCAGCCACTGGGACTTAGAATAGGCATTGGAGTAGTTGGATAGTGTGTTTGTCTATGCGTGTTTGTGTGTGGGCAGCTGCGAGGGGGTGGAGGGCTGGAGTGAGTGGAGATTATTTACTGCCTGAAGTTGGCAGGGTTGAGCCTCGTTGTGGTAATTTACAAGCAGACTCTATTGGTGGTTCCTTTTAAAAGGTAACAGCATGGCCAAGTGAAACATAAGCACAGTCAGCACTACTCCAGTAGCTGAGAATCCCAGGGGCCCCCCACATGTCCACCATTGTTACAGCACCTCATGCAATGGTTGTATTTGTACATTGTGTGCATGGTTAATGCTTTCTTTTACTCTTACTCTGAATGCAAACATCTTATAATGTTATGTAGTGTCCTCGGCTGGAATGCCCTGAAACTGCATTCTTAATCAGTGCTTAACAGTCTTTTAATGAAATTTATAAATGCAAGGCCAAATCTTAACCGAGGAGTTGCCATAGACGCAACTTAAAATGCATGTTTTTTCTTCTTTCTGTTTTTGATCTCTTTGTTTTGTTTCATAATTGAATGAATTTAGTTTCTCTTTTTCAACCTTTTTCATTTTCTGTTGTTTTGGTTTTTTATGCCCTGAGTCACGTGCTTCCTAGTCAGCCTTGATAATGTGTTTGGTATTCTGTTGTTTCAGACGTAAGAATTTAGGGGAAATGAGAAAATGCCACCCCCACCACCACCACCCTTTCAGCGAATAAGTGAAAAGGATGTCTGTACTCCTTGCTTAACTAAAGACAGATGTTGATGTAGCAGACACTGCTTTTCAAAACAAAGTGAATTGTGTTTTTCTCAGTATGGACCTTTTTCATTTTAGCATATATATATATATATATATATATATATATATATATATATATATACATATGTATATGTATTGTAAAGTCTCTCTCTCTGTATATATATATAGATAAGTAGATATATAAATCCTTTGTAATCTGAGCTGACCTGACATGGCATATGGTTCAGTCATGGCTTAAACTTCAGCTCCAGACTCCAGAAGTTTGAGACAAAATTCTTTGTTTCACTCACTCTAGACAGCTGCCTCTGATGTATTGTTAAGCAGAACCAGCACCCAAGAACTCAAAATGCGCCATTGCATGTCTTGGTTTTGTCCCAGACAGGCAGTCTTATTAGATGGATGGGAGAGACTCAGATGCAGTTCTTTGAAATCTGGTGACATTTGTGCAGACAATTCATATGTGGAGACACAGATAAAGGCACAATCCTGATTCTTTTTTTTTTTTCTGTTTGAATTCATGTGTTAACTTTTTACCACTTTTCTTTTTAATGCATTAAAAATAGGTCTTGTTAGGAACAAACTGGTATCTTTAAACCAGGGCATTTTGTGCCTGCTGGATGAATCTGTTGCCTTTATAATCCCAATTCATTTTATAGATATTTTCATCAACAGCTGCTTATAATTTGTATGAATGACTTTCTTTGATGCTCCATAAAAATCCTAGCCATAGAACAACATCACAAGCATGTGCTGTTGCTCTGTTGGAGATGCATTTGGTAAGACATGGGTACAAAATGTTGTTCTGTGGTCTTTAAAATTACAACAGCATTACCATAATGACTTAAGATAAGGTATTTTTTGTTACCTTTGTCTAATTTAGAGGCAAAAGATATGACTTGGAGAGACTCTAATAAGTAACCAAACATCTCCCATAATGCATGATAACATGTTATAGTACTACTTGATAGCTAAAGCCTTGCCACTTGCTTACCCAGTGAATACAACAGAGTCCAGGAGAGAGCCTATGAAACAACATGTTGCTGCAAATTACTGCTGTCAGTGTTTTTTGTACTGAATAAAGGTGGTAAAAGTGGTTTACACTGAGGTCATGACTTGAACTGAAGCATCATTATTACGATGAGAAAGATGGACATCAGCCAGACAAGCTTAGGTATTTATACATTAGATATATATTCCTCAGAAATATATAATGTATAGTACCTTGATTTTCTGTACAGCTCTAGTATATATTCATTATGAAATACATTTTTGAAATTGTTCAGTAATTCTGCTTGTGTCCATTGTTGCCTAAACTTCAAGATTATTCCTTTTGCTCTAAAAGAATTTTTGCTCCAGCGATCTCATGTAATCTGCAGTTGTTTTGCGAACAGCAAACTTGAAAGAAAACATAATGATTTAAGTATAAAAGTCATATTTTTGTGATTTTATCTTCTTTAACAGAAAAGCCAACCTCATATTACGTAGGGTGGAGAAGATTAGCCTCTATTGCCGGTCCCTCCTGCGCAGCACCCACATCCAGAGCCGCACCGACACCATGGCATATGTCTACTGCCGGAGTGAAGAGGCACGACCTCCCACCAATATGTGGCATGGCTCTTTACATGACAGTCGCACTGCCTGCATGGAAAAGCTCATTTCTGTACAGCGTAACACATACAGCAGCACCAAACTCCGATGAGACAGGAGTTACGAAATGAGCAGTTCGTCTTTTGTTTTTTTCTTTTTTTTGCAAAATGACATCACTGATTGATGTACCTCTTCAGTACACTCTGCAGCAGTTGCCTCTCACTCGACTGTTGCATTTTGCAAATCGATTGAGGCTGAAAGAAAAAAAAAACTCTCACAGGACTTCATTCACTGGACGTTGTGTTAAAGCTACCGAAAAAAATATTTTTGTGTGGCCTACTTTTATTATGAGAAAGAAGATTATCCCAGAAAAAAAAATCCCTGACATATTTCTCCAGTGATGCCAGTGATTGCACATATCAATGAGAGACTGCAGAGTGAACATGTAAAATATTATTCAGACAAAAGAAAACTGGTTGACTTAAATACTTTGAATGTAAAATCATAGTTCCTTTTTGGTGCTTTGAAGCTTTCCTGGTACACTTAAAAGAAAGAGGAAAAAAAGGAAATATCCATAGTATAACTTATTTGCCTTTACTACCTTCATTCGAAAGGAGAAACTGAACTGTGTTAAAGCCAAAATCACTTACTTGTTTTTAAGTTCACATTAATTAAGAAGAATAACTACACTTTGCTTCAGGAATTTAAAATCGGTAAGTGAGAAAGCATGTAGTTTGACTTACATGACCTTCGATTGATTCACTTGAAACAGCAAGGACTTGTGTGGTAACAGGATTGATATTTGCCTAGTGAAATTATTATGCAAGACGGAGTAGGTGGCATTCAGACATTATATCCAGACTTTTGAGTTAGCTTTAATTTTATTGCTGAAATGAATGAATCATTTTCTTGTATGACTTTCTCGAACTGCAGTACCTATAGCCATGTTATATTACTTAAGTAATATAAGACTATTAGTATTAGTATAAAGAATTCTGATACTGGGGCGGTGGATGAAATCGAATCTTATATCTAGACTTTTGCAAGTTCATGTAATGTGTTTGTAATCTAATGATAAGTTATTGCTTGTGACTGAAACACGACTTGTCATTGTAGCATAAGTCCTGCAAATTGGAAATATACGAGACGCATATAAGAGAAGCAGTAACAGACCTAAGATTATATCAGATCTAAAGCTAAAACTGAAAATGTTAACTGGTTTTCAAAAGTTCTGCCCTCACAGCAGAATTTATACATTTTTTATATTTTTGTTTTTGCAGATAAATATAGCAAGCGTGATAATAAAGCTGTAGATCTGACCAACATTTTCCCAACAGTAGAAAACAGGACAATTACTGCTGACACAGATGTAAACATGAGGTACTGTACACTGAAATGTGAAGAATCAGTGATTGTAGGAATCACATGTGGTCTGTTTAATCTTCTTGTTTTTCAGTCCAATAACATATCTTCAAAGCCATGGATATTGTTTAACTGAAGATAAACAATGCCTTTTCAATATGTTCATCTCATGTTGTATGAATTGTAATAATAAATTATTATATTGTAAATTTTCAATTGTAAAAAAAAATATGTGTATTATTATGTGGCTTTGTCTTTTTCTGAAGAATGTGAAATATAAAAAAACAACATGTATAAAATGAGAGGATCTTTCTTTTTCCACTACAACAGACTTAATCGTTTAGATTTAGACCTGGGTCTCAGACAGATCTGAACCACTTACTCAGTCATCGTGAGTGGCTAAAACCCACAACAAACATGTATTCCAATTTTTTTTGCCACATCTGCAAATAAAATGTTTTCCTTGTGTATTTGATTTTTTTTATTTTTTTTTGTAACGCTTTCCCCATTTTCATTTTATTGGTTATTTCCCACCTGGTAGTTATTTTCCACCTGGTGTGCGATTGTACTGTTGTAATTAAAAATACTTTTGTTTGGAAGCGCATATTTTTCAGTTAACGTCAGTTTCTGGTAACTAATGCAATCCATAAAAAAAAAAACAGAGAGACAAGGGGACTTTGATGTGTCTTTCCAACACAATAACGCTCGCAAAGTTATTACTGTGAGTGATTGGATAATTGTCACAACTTTCAAACCTAAAAGCCTGTTGAGTACTTTCAGATTTGATACGCTCACACTTCCTTGTTTAATATTGCTCAGTTTTTCAAAAGAAAACGTGTAAACCCATATCTAAAACCTATAGTGTTCATGAAATCATTTTTTCTGTGGTAAGTATAACGTTTTTTCGTGTTAAAACATTCACAACTGATGATGGTTGTTGGAAAGTACTGCATCTTTTGAAATATCTGCACCTACTCAACTTATCCATATGCCTTTGCCTATGGGGTAATATTCCACCTGTGGAAGAATATTAACCATATCTGATAGGATATGAGACTTTACACAGTGTTAGTTTATGTGTAGACCTGCAATTTTCTGCCCAAAATAAAGTATCTCAACATGTGTTTGAAGGATCACCATGAAATTGTACGTAATGGTCTCCAAAAATCTTCAAAGCCAGTGACTAATGATCCACAGTAATTTTCCTCTAGATCATCCAAAAGCTTGATATTGGATGTTTTGAGTGCCGTATCTCAAGAACTATTTGAAGAATTACAAAGATTTTTCAAACATTTAAAAACCATGGATCCATCATCCATTATATGGGCACTGACATCACTCAGTAGTCCTTGTTTTATGACCTGTTACCTACACAGCTAAAGCACCTTCCACTTATTTTATGTTTTGTGGTATTTCACAAAATTTAGCATGCTGACATGGTAAACCGAAGTAGTGATTATGACTGCTGCAGACACCATGGATGACTATTAATGTCTGCTATACTTGTGTCACATCCACTTGAAGTCTGCCTCAAGGACGTATGTATGTTTAGTGTGGTGTTGTATGATTTCTGCCAAACAAGTCCACCCAAACAATTGGAGTATGAGGCTGACATCCACAAATTGCCTGGTTTTCACCTGTGGATGATGGAATTTACATCACTTGGATTCAAGCAGTTTTCCCTATAGTCAATTATGTGGGAAGCACGACCTGTTAAAATAATGTTAGATGTAACATTATGTAAACTAAGGTTGCCAATGCTGCCAGGCTACTGAATCAGAAAAATTCTGCAAAAAAAAAGATAATCAGTTTATTCTAAGCATCTGTCTTTGCACGATTTTATTACACTGGAACAATAGTTTGAATTTACATTGTACTTTGTTTCATCTAATTAATTAAAATTAGGTTGAAGGAGTAAGCAGTATTGATTATCAATATCCAGCATGTATCAACACACAGATGGTGTTTTATAGTTGTGGTTGTGCTAATTAAATGTGGCTCATATGACTAATGTGCTCGACTTGAAATGACACGGACCTCACAGGAGAGAAGCCCATGGTATGCAAACCACTACAATGAAGTTGCACAATATCGGAGCAATAACTGGATCACAATTAATTAGAATGAAAGGAAAATGAGGCGCTGATGAAAATGGCTGTAAGCAATTGTAGAATAGAGTGCAATTCTGTTATTTCTTAAGTTTTACCCAATTTACTGCATGCTCTAGCAGAAAAATATTTACATTGAGTTGGAAAGGGGGAAATCAGTCACTGAACTACCAGCTATCCCCTATGAATTACACTAAATTATGTCATTAACTGAAGGTCTTCATGTGAGCTGCTGGGAAGCATTTTCTCTTTCCACCTCCCTCGACAAACTATTCCTTTACGCTCAGATCCAGTTTCTTTCCAGTCATGCAACATTAACCGCACTTTAAAAATCAGTAGTTTGATGTTCATTCTCACAAACTGGGCCATTAGGCTCATTCAAGAGCCAAGAGCACCACTCACATTTCCATGCCAATGTATCAATGAAGGATGACAGAATGAACAAGAATGAGTTCTATATAAAAAATCTTCCATTGTGTGCATTAAAGCTTAGGTCCTCTCCTATAAGCCTGGAACTCTGAGGATTCTGCGCAGTATCTTAATTGTTCCTAGGACTCCACTCTTCTGGATAGGCACCTCTATTTTGTGTCTGGAATCTGCTGGAGCCACACTTCCAGCTTTGGAGTCACAGTTCCTCATACTCCTATTACCACAGGGACCCCTTTAAGCTTTACCTTCCAAATCTTCTCCATTTGTTCCTTCCCCCAAGTGTTTTCCTAGGGGAGACTCATGCTCCTTCTTTCTGTTGTTGTTATCCGCTGGAATTGCCACATCTGTTCCTTGTCAACCACCATTTTCTGGTTTGTTGGCTAGAAGCTGCTTGTCTGCCAAAAACTGGGATGTCAGCCCTGTTGTTCTCAACACCTTCACTGGTGTCTCCCATATGCTGGATTAGAAGTGGATCGGATAATCTAAAGATGTACTGGTACACTTATATCCTGCTACTATGTGGTGGATAGTGAGGCCTGTAGTTGTGCTGCCATGATCAGAGCCTGTGTGTTGTCCTTCATGTTAGCCTTTTCTAGTCACTGCCTGGATTTCTGGATGTCAGCCACTTCTTGCATCTATCCATGGCCAGTGTTGGGTATAATGCGTTACTAAGTAACGCGTTACTGTAATTAAATTACTTTTCCACTGAAAAAGTAGAGTAACTAATTACTGTTCATTTTTAGGTATTAGGTACTTGCGTTACATTGTAAAATAATTAAACTCGCTGAATATCATTGTTTAATTTCAATAATTTATCTTCTAAACGTAGAAGTAAACTCTGCCGCTTTAACATCGCTGTAGTGCAGGTTCACGTCATTTCGCGCCAGTTTGCTGCATAGTCGTATTCTAAAGCGGAAGATGTCGGACTCGGCTGAAGCGAGTGGCTGTTTTATGAAATGGACATATTCCCGTCTCTTCACTTTTCTGAAACAAGCAGACGAGAATATTACAGTAATATGAACACTTCTGAGTGATCCTTGTTCATCATCCATGGATAACTCCACGGCAACTCCTGCTAAGCAGGCAAACCTCAAATCAAATCAAATCAAATCACTTTTATTGTCACATCACATGTGCAGGTACACTGGTACAGTACATGTGAGTGAAATTCTTGTGTGCGAGCTTCACAAGCAACAGAGTTGTGCAAAATACAATAATGTAACAAGCAAAATACAAGAATGGCTACATCTGAAACTAATAAATATATGTACAATATATAATAGTATATGCATTTCTGGATGTGTATACTAAATATTTTTCTACGTGTGTGTGTGTGTGTGTGTGTGTGTGTGTGTGCGCGCACATATTTTACAAATTAAATAGAGTAAACAATAAATAAAATATATAAACCTTGATTTTACTTCAGCAGCACAGAAAGCGTCTGAAGGTGAGCTTAAAAAAATGATTGCAGGCTATATTGTGGAGGAGATGCTACATCTGCAGACTGTAGAGTCTCCGTCTTCAAAAAAATTTTTTTTATTATTTAAAGAGTTTAATTTCTATTGTTTGCCCACTCAAGGTTTATAGGGATTTTAAGAAGTATTTAGTTAAATTACTTATTTAGTAATTAAGTTACTTTTCTGACACAGTAATTAGATAAGTATTTTAAATACAATATTGACTAAGTAATTAGTAATTAATTACTTTTTTTAAAGTAACTTACCCAACACTGTCCATGGCACAGTCCATGCAGGAACTTGGTCTTCCATCATAGTTCCTGTGGCCACCTTATTATGCAAGGTGGGTGACCAGTTAGAAATGAGGTATTAGTAGCTTTCGTTTTCCAGAGCCATTTTGCTGTGTCCACCAGATGCCAGTTTTGAGTTGCTTTATTCTATTATCTGATATTATAGCACTGAGCTACCAGGGCCTTTGTGGTCAAGGTGGACATGGTCTTCTGTTCATCCAATATTTACCACATGGGTAAATGGACTGGTTCTTATATAGCGCTATTCTACTCTGAGCACTCAAAGCACTTTACACAACTTGCCTCATTCAACTATTCGCACAAGCACTTTCTTCTATGGACTTTGTCTGCAATTGCTTTTTATCTGACATTCACATGCATTCATGCTATGATGGATGTATCAGATAGCAAAGTATCTGATAATCAGCAACCCTCTGATTAGTAGATGACCTGGTCTACCACCTGAGCTACAGCCTCTCGCATTGGTTTGGCTGGCACAGTAGCACAGTATTAAGCTGAGAGGCATCCAAGTCAGTATGGCTTTGTTTATATGTCTCTCTGTCATGTTCCAAAGTAGGCTCAAGTTGCATTGGAGTCTAGCCTGGGGACCCTTATGGAGTGCAGTGTTGAGTGTGATTTAAACCCCATGAGGGCCCGCTGCTTCCAGCTGATGTTACCTATAGCGTAGACCTAGCAAGCTAATCTAATTTCAAGGAATGACCTGAAATTCCTTGAAATTTGGGGACAGCATTTGGAAAGGTTTTATACTGAAGCTTGAATCTGTTCAAGCTTCTTACACACTGACAAAAGGAAGTTGCTAGCTACTTACAAGGCTGGACCCACATCTTTTTGTCTATGCAGCGTTGTCTGTCAATGATTAAAAAATATTGGAACTTTTAAAAAAAAAAAAACAGACCACAGACATCCAGCATTATGCTCACTTTAACCAGTGTTTTATTTCTACACAATAAATGACAGCAAAATGAACATGATACTCATCTTTATGACTCTTTTATGAAAATATAGCACATATCAGACATGTTTTGCAATGTACCAGAGCACCAAAAAATATATAATTGCAACTGTGACAACAGAGAGAACAATCGGCTGAAACATAAAAGTCCAGTCTGTTGTATATGTGCCTGAAAAGTGCATACTGTGTAAGAAAAAAAAGTGAGAGGAGGTCATCTGAGGGAGCAAGGGCCCACTGAGTTTGATGGCTACCTTTACAGTGTCAGTGAAATTCTCAGCAAACACAAAAGCATATGGATAAGACTCAGTAACATACAGTATGAAGATAAATGAAATTTTTGTTGGTTAGTGTCAGTCAACTCAGACAAATGTGAAAGGAACTTTTCAATACATAATAATGTTAAGTTTAATTATGAGGATGAATCTGAACAGACTGCTAAGAAATTGTTATGATATTATTCATCTAAAAAACAAATAATTTATTACACAATGGATAAATTCAATTCATGGTTAAGACAGCTGACAACAGTACTAGAATTAAGCCATTAGGAACAAATAAATGCAGACAAGTGGTGTGGTAAAGCATCACTTTTTTGTGGGGTTTTTTTTTTGCTTTTTGTTTAGTTTTTTTTGGGTTTTTTTTTTTTTTTCTGTCTTGCAGGTGATACTTTGACACAATGCACAACATTTCACGGTTCATTTCATTGTATAATAGTTATGATAAAAATCAATCGGAGACCTACTCCCAAACAGTTAGTACATGGTTTGCAAATACAATCATCATATAATATTACTATTTACATCTTAAAATATATTTGTTGAGCAACTGAGTACGAAACATTGCAGTAATACCACTAGATACCCACATACTATGCAAATACACTTTTTTTTGTAGGTCCAACTCAGAAAAAAAGGGCAATCCAACTTTTTTTTTTTTTTTTTAATTGATCTACTGAAGGTTTAGGAAACAGATAAGGGACCATTCTATAACAAGAGGCCTGTGAGAGGTACTTCATGTCTTACAACACGCATAGACAATTTCTTACGAGATGGCACACCAGTATTTTTCTCCACAAAGATTTGTGCAAAAACATTAGGTATTTAGACACACTTTCTCGCACTCTCCACTGCACTTTAAATGAGTTAGACACAACGTTTCCGACATTTTTTTTAACATAACATAAAAAGCCAGGTGTTAAATGAAAAGCAAAAAACAAACAGTTGTTGATGGAGATGTGGAGAATTACTAAAGCCTTGCAAAAAACGTTGCCATAAACGTCATATTATGTGATAAGCATATGCTGTAGGTGAGGCGAACTGTTGTTGCTTGAGCCTAGCTTCAAAAGACTCTGTAAGCTGGGCAAACATCCTCTCTAATTTTCACAGGGCAAGCTTGACCCTGCTTGCCCTAAACAGGCATGCCTGACAGTGACAGATGAGGCAGTGTGTCGAGGTGTGGGGAGGTAGAGGTAGCAAGGGGGTGGGAGGGGTGGTAGGAGTCCCAGAGAGATATGGTTGCCAACCCCGGGAGAAACTCTGACTCACTGGCCTCGGCGTGCTGCCAGTCAGGCTGGCCACCTCTGGCTTAGGGGCAGCCTCTGTGAGTACACATTTTCACACCTGGACAAATAGCAAGACAGGCCAGGAAAAGCAGTCCACCCGTTCCTACCTCTGCCCCTACCCACCTTCTACTTTTCTGCCATCCAAGAACGCTCACCATCACCTGCCTACTGACCTCCAGTCCAATTTTCCCCTTAATTTTCAAGCTCTTTCTTTGCCATTTGCCAACGTTCTTCTGTCCTCAGCTGCCTGTTCCTTGTGCATTACAATGGTTTCTCAAAACGTTACTTGTTACATTATTTGTAGTTGTACTCAGCCATTATGTGGTTAAAACTCACTGCATGTGTGTGTGTGAATGTATTGCTTGTCTGCCTCTGTGTGTGTTTTACAAAAAATGAGAAACAAAGAAAATGAAACGTTTACATTCTAGTTTTGATTATAAAAAAATACACTGCACTCAGTAACATTTAAATATGGTGAATCATCACTGTTTGCAAGCAATATCCATCTACACATATTGAGCAACGAGAGAAGTTCTTTCTGTGGTTGTTGGTCTAAATTGTACTGTTTATATCTTATCAGTGCTTGACAGCATTGATCACAATATACTGTGACAACAGAGACAGAATGACAGTTTTGACTTGCAACCTATAATATGTTGGTTTATAGGAACAACGTAAAAAATAACTTACATGGACATTAAATATAACTTAAAAAAGTATAACACTCTCAATAAATAGTTCTACTATTTACACCATTGTTATGAGACTCAAAATGTCGCTAAAATACCAAAAATATAGAAGCAGCAAACATTACAAGCATGAGGTACAGCAAGGGATCGTGTGATGACTACAGTAGAGAGGTGACGTCCTCATCCAATGCACGACTGTATAATTTCTCTCATGACTATCGTGGTTAGCTATGGCTTATGGGTACCTTTTCAAATATAAACAAAATAATTTGCAAGTTGACATTCAGTCACATTCTGCAGACTTTCTTGGTGATAACAATCACTTGTTTTGGTATCCAGATATCAGCTGATGATGCACATAATGGCTGAGGAGGATATTTCTAAATGATTCTAAGTATGTGGAAGCAACAACAGATTACTCTTTTTTATAGAGTGAAGGAAAGGGTCCAATGACAGGTTTCAGATTCATCCCAGCTGGAATGGCTTTCCAGTAACCTCAGTGGCAAATGATGAACCACAGTACTGCATATTACTGGTATGGCGTAGTGAATGTAGGTCAGTCTCCCCCCACTGGTGACAGTTTTGTGTAAAGCAGCAGAATCTGGAGTACTAATATTACATATAATTTGATAATATAATATAAGACATTTTTACCAGGACTATATGGTATTCAATAAAGTGTTAAATGCAATCTTAAAAGTCTTTGTAAATGACTTTACAAAGACTTTCAAGAGTCCCTGTTAACGGGAATTACTTCATTTACACGCTTCTTCAACATCTCTTGGTTTCTCTGGCACAACGTTCACCTTCGGCCTTAGATAACATATTACACAAACACCAAGGAAACTAAAGATAAATAAAATTTTAATCTAACTAGATCTTAATTACGTGATAACTATTTTTAAATGTGTACTAATGTGTATCCAGTTGTCTTGGATTTGGGGCTTCATTGGATTATGCATAAAGGGATATATGTTTCACAACGACAGCACCTCCATACTTCATTAATAAAATCAAATGCACCATATAGGTCAGATACAAGAAAGGAAAAAAACAAAACAACAGAATAGCAACACAAGGAGTCAAATGGCCAAATATCATACAGTTTGATTCAGGTCACCATTTTGACAATAGCAGCGTCTAAACATTTTTGAAATATTTACTTTTCCCCTCTTACATGACAGCTAGAAAGTGCAGTAACTGAGGTCAATAGTAGAAACACTGATTTAATATGACATTTTGTTAAAATGAAATGCATGAAAAAGGACAAAAAACCCTCCTGTCCAAGAACATATAGCAATATTTACACAATATCTTGACTTTTTTTCCTTTATATTTGGTGGAAAATAATACCTTGACTTTTTTTATATGTTCTGGTATTGACTTGTTTTATTGGTTCTATTGCGCTGACACTACAATTTAGGACCACGTATTTATGAGAATGATCTGGAATTCTATAGCAGCCTAATGTTTGTCACAGGGACTGTGCCACTGGCCCAAGTTTAATGAAATTAAATGTATATTCAAGCCATGAATATGATTTCAGCCAAATAGGAGCAGCAAACATTGGACCAATATGCTAAGCAGCCTTCATTATCAAATGTGCATGAGAATAAAACTCGTGTGTATGTGTTTGGATAGAAGAGTAATAAGATACCGTGCTATTGTAGCAGCCGTGTAGTCTGACAAAATCTAGCACAATGGGGCCAGAAAACCCAAGATTCACAATACTGAGAAGAGCTGATCAGAACAAGCAAGTGCACTTTGTACTGAAGAGAATAGTTTTAAAAATTACTTAAAGACGACACAGCCAGGAAACGTAGGGAGCTTTGATTGTGTTGTGACTGCAAATGGCGTGTTGACATATACATCCAAATGTCATTTTCATGTACAACCTTGTTGCCTGCAGAGCTAGAATACTACGGCATCCAATAGTCCTGAGGGGGAGAGAAAGAGAACCTGTTTATATGATTGCGTACATAAGCAATGTGTTGTGGGGCAGATATGGTCTTTGACCTACGCTCTCTCTCACAGACTATATCCACCCCTTCAACTCGGTACTCCTGTGTGACTGTGCTGTGCAAGTACTGTGTGCTCAAGGAAGCCACAGACTACAGGAAAGCACTTACTACATTCGGAGAAGGACTGGGATGTTTTTAATTTCAGTTTAAACTGTTTGAATCGGGGCTTGAGGTAACAAAGTTCTTATCAAGCGTCGCAAGGGGTGAGTTGAAACTGAAACTAAAATCATGCGAGCCCAAAGTGAGGTGTTATCGATGACATTCCTTAAGTCGTGATCAATGTATGTTGTATTTTTCTTTTCTTTTTTTTGGGGGGGGGGGGGTTACTAGGTGAAAGACGCAAGGACAATTGAGGTTCTGGATTTCTTTTAAAGTTCTTAGTGCATTTTATATGTGGTGTTGTCAACATGTGTTCTAATGCAGTCTATGTTAATGTGAGAAAATGTATTATGAGCAAACATACAAGTGTGAATGAATGCTGTAAAGAGGTACTTTAAGCAGCAAGGAAGACAAAGCTGTCTAACCCAGTTAAATGTTATTATGTGAAGATGGGCAGTAGTGAAAGCCCTAAAATGTTTTCACTATGCTTTTGGGATTTTGCTCTATACTTATGAAATTGTCTTCGGAAACTGTTTCTGTGGCTAGCTGTGGTTTGTGTGCGCCTTTATATTTTGGGTTTTTGTGAGTGTGTTGAATCTGCGACTTCCAAATTAACATGGCTCTCTTATTCCCCACCAAGATCGAAATAACCTAAAGCCTCTGATGTGCCAGTGAAGAAACACACTTTACTTATGGTGACACACAGATATAGAATATCTGACCAGCACCAACTTCTAGCCCCTCCAAAAAAAAAGTTGAACAAGCTTTCAGAGTGTGTGAGGATTATTTTTAACATTTGTCTTAACTTCCTTCATATTTCTGAAACACAATCAATGCTATCCTTGACGTATGCATTTTGATATACCTTTGGTTCAATCACTTGATTGTAGAGTAAGGTCACTAAAATAGACACTAAAGCCAGCACAAAACTCAACAAAAGGCATGCTACCTAGGCTTGGTTATGTTGTTGTTGTTGTTGTTTTTGTTCTTTTTTTTGTTTTGTTTTGTTTTCTCTTTTTTTTTTTTCAAAAATGTCTGCTTCATGTAATTCATTTTATTTCGTGTTTTTTTTTCTTGCTTTTCTTAATGTGTACTTTAATGATTTAATGTATTGCAGGGGTTACTTTCCTTTAAGCTGAAAAATGAAGGTATTATGGAGTCCCATCTTCTTTTCTGTATCTTTCGGTTGTGGAGAGATGGAGGCATTTCAGCAGGTTGGGGTTGCAGTATGGATGGATGGAGAGGTATGCCTTGTAAGCAGCATGTGCAGGAAATCGAAGGCCAAGAAGAGGATGAAGGAGAGTCTGCCTCAGCCACTTTGGCTATGTGGTGTTGGGGAAAGGGTCCTAGGTTGTTGAACAAAGGGTCCTTGCTAAGGTTGGTCACCCCAGGTAGTGGACATGCTCATCCTTTCTGTTCTCTACAGCATTGGGATCCCGACAGGAACACTCATCTCGTAAGTCACAGGACATTGGGAATGGAATCACCTGCGTAGAGAATGAGAAACTTAAATTCATATGTAATTGCCAACTTTAGAGCCCATCTATCCATTTTTTAATGCTTATGAAGTTGTAAGCTCACAAACACAAACACATGCTCTTTATCCTCAAAACAGAAGTTGTCCAAATATTCTTAGTCAAAACCTGAACCCTACCTAATCCTGAAGCTAAACTGTTACATCCTCAACGTCACTATAGTAACACTTCTTCATAACCTCAATGTACAACACCAGCTCCAAGAGAGTTTGGACGATGTGTAAAAAAACCAAAAACCCACAAAATGGAATAATTTGCAAATCTCATAAAGCAATGTTTTATTTTCAATAGAAGATAGAAAACCATTGTACCATTTTCTGCAGGAACATTTTACAACTAATTAAGTTAAATGGGAGCATCCAGTAATGTGACTCCACATAAAAACAGCATCTTAGACAGGCAGAGTTTCTCATGAATATAGAAGGGCAGTGGATCCCAAATCACACAAAACAAATATCAACTACAATGCATAATCCCAAAAAGTTGATTCTTTGCATCTGGACATAGCGTTTTTAGTGGAGAAATGTTTCATCATTCATCCAAGTGACTTCTTCAGTCTCAGCTGACTGCAGGGTTCCCCAACCTTATAAACAGTACATTTGCACAATGACTGACACTAGCACCACTGACAAACAATGAGCTGTGAGGTTAGTCTCATAATCATAATATGTCCATTGTCATGACCGTTGATCACAACCACTGATCAAAGACGATTAGTAGCATTCACAGAGAGTTGGGCATCCCTAGCATCCAACATCAGCATGGAGGACAGGAAGCCACTCACATCACTTAGTAATGACCAGATGATGAACTATTTGAAATGTCCATATCTGGAGGATTGAGCATGCATCAAGACACATTACATAATATTATCAAAAGAATATGGAGCACTATAGACAAAGCTGAAGATCTGGATATCTTTGGGCCCTCAGGTTACACTACATTAAAAACTGGCATGATTCTGTTATCAGTGCATGATTTCAGGAACAGTTCCAGAAATCCTTTGTGTGCTCTGTCATTCAAAGAAGAAGCCATATTATCATTTTAAATGAACCAAAGTTCAATGCTGCTCTTTGGTCACAGCAATCAAACTTGTATTTATTTACTGAAAACATGGATGCTGTATGCTCTGGACCATGAAGAGGAAAGGGACCATCCCACTTGATGTAACTGCTCAGTTCAAAAGCCTGCATCTCTTATGTTATGGGATACATAAGAGATGTGTAAACTGGCAGCTTGCACATCTGCAAAGATGCATCGATATTGAATGCCATATACAAGTTTTAGAGCAATATATACTCCCATATGGATGACATGTTTTTTAATCAAGGCCTGTCAAACAACATGGCTTCATAGTAGAAATGTCCAGATGCTGAACTGGCCTGCCTGCAGTCCAGATCTTTCACCAACTGAAAACATTTGGCGAACCATGAAAAGAAAAATACAACAAAGAAGACCCAGGACTGTTTGAGCAGCTAGGATCCTCTATCAGACAAGAACTGGACAACATTCCTCTCCCAAATGTCCAGCAACTGGTTTCTATTTACATTTTACACAACATTCCAGCTTTTTTGAAATTGGGGTGGTAAAATATGAAAATAAGAAAAAAAATGTCTGAGAAGGGTAGCACCATGAAACTAATGGGCAATTACATCTAACAAGTCTTTTCATGCTAGAAATTTGCAGTACTTTATGTGATGCCATCAAACAGTAGTGTCATTCTACTATGAGGTGACTTTAGGTAAGTGTTTGGTCTTTTTTTCAACATTTTCTGCTCATAGAAGACTCATGATATTAACCATACTATTACAGCAATTGATCCCCTTGTTTTTTCTGATAGTCTTATGTCAAAGTGAAATCCTGCAGGTGAACACAGAACCGGAAGATCAGTGGACATTGCCTCTGGCTTTGATGTCACTAGATAACGATGGTAATGCGTCACTAGCACCAGCTGCTGCTGACTTGTCTGCCCACCTCTTGGGGGGCCTGCTTCAGCTGATTCGGTACACAAAATGTGTCCTTCATCTGCAGGCCAAACAAGAAACACGTGTGGTCCAAGCAGTGAAAGGCAGCCGGTGAACCAAGGATGTCTGCATTTTGTCCTAGGCTTGCTATCAATGTCATTTCTTTCACGTTAGAGCAGACTGATACTTCATTTTTTGCACAATGAGTTTCAGTATACACTGAAAATGTATAGAACCTGGTCAGTGCAACCAGCAGATTCTAACAGCACGTCTCAAGACAAAGACAGCTATTAGTGAAAGCTATCTGGCTACTAGAGGATGAGTTGTTTCCAGGAGAGGATCATTGTGCTATTAACTAAATACGGAGTAGCTGCTGTATAATTACTGAGACTACTCCTATGCCATCTTACAAATTACACCATGAGCTCATACTATCTAAAAATTTGAATTTCCCATTAACTAAAAGATGCTGTTAAAAACTTAATTTGATCTACAATCACACACTGATTGATTTCCTGTCTACAACTAAACAATTTTATCAGATCTTCAAGTTTCTGATAGTTTTCATTAGATTCAGTTTAACTATAATGGAATTGTGTAGTGCAGAGGTCCAAAGCTTGGGAGAGTGAGGTAAAACTGGAAGAAAGGTGGCCTGCTGATAAGCAAACAGTCTCTAAGCTATTACAGCTTCAGCCACAAAGGCTTAAAGATCAGTCAACCAGCTTCCAGTGGCTAGGAAAAATATGTATCCTCTGATCGCTTGGAAAGTGGTTTTTGGAGGTTGCTGGCTATCTCCAGTGAGTCAAAAAGAGGGTGCTGCACCAAAAACACCCTGTAGCATTGATTTGGCTACTGCATCTTTTGAAATGTGTTGGTTGCAGTGTTAAGGAACAGCATTTAGTTTGGAGTCAAGCATTCTAATGCGTAGCCTTTTTTCCTCAGCCACACGTTTCATTTTGCATGGAATCTGCTCATATCCAGTGTACAGTTTACATTGTACAGAATTTCATTACCACTTGATGAGTGTTTGCAGATACGACAGTAGTCTTCCTGACCAGCGAGAGCTACTGTCTAACAATAATTTGGAAACTAATGTCAACTACTTGTACTCACTAGTAGTTGGTGATTGTGCAAACTTCTGGTGACTGCAGCTACCTGCTAGAAACCGACGCATTTGCAAAGAGATTTTCTGTGTAGCGCCATTTACCAATATGCCATATACCGCTACATACCAGTTTGTGACAGTTTCACACTAGCAGCTGCCAGCAACTTGTATTATACATCTACTATACACTTTTCCACAGTGGCCAGTAGTTTCCAGGGGTCAGTGACCCGCTTCAAGGCTTGCATGACTGAAATAAGGCGTGCTAGCCTTATAATATATATATAAAAAATTTGATTTCATAGTACTTTTCTAAAAAAAAATTAGAAAAGCAAAATTTGAAATTGCTTTAGATTGCAGTTAAAAGAAAATGCTTACAACCAAAATGTTATACCTTCATTGGTGCCAAATGACATAAAATAGGGGCAATAATTTTAAGAATTGGGACTTTATTGACAGCGGGTCTGTGGGGGAGCATGCTAGTCACAGAGGAGCAGTGACGCAGGTTCTCCTTTGAAATTAGGTATAAAATAAGTTGTTTATGTGTGGGGGCGGTGTTCTTAATGTCAGGGGCAGGTGGGCAGTGCCCAGACTCCTCTGAGAAAATGAGGCCTACGTGTGATGACTTTACAAGCCCAAGGCCAGACACACTTCAAAAACAGCTGTCAAATGCATGACCAGAGTTTCCTTTGTAGCATTTTGAAGCCAAGAACATGGGGTTCCTCATTCCCGTACAACTCTTTCCTAGTTTAATTACAAAAATTCTGAGTTTCACACTTCCACATTGTTTGTTTTGGAGTGTCTCGCTTGCTGTGTCTTGCTTTATTATTCCCCTTCTCTTGCAGCACAATATCTCAATACACTTCCCATTCCTTTATTTCTCCTCCAAGGGCAGTTCTGTTTATCTCTCAATCTAGAGAGTGATGGTGGGTGGCAAATTTGACATGGTTTCCTTTGACCTTGACCTCCAGGGTGGCTGCGCCAGCTGCCACATCTGGCCCTGACTTAAGGTTCTCTCAGGGTGGCTGGGAAATTAGACTGACTGACTGGCCTTGTGGGCCTGGGGGCCATCGTGCTGCCCTATGTCCCTGGGCTAGAGAAGGCCTGTGCGAGGACACCCACTGACAGCAACATGAAAGCCCTTCAGAAGAACACAGACTTTGTCAGAGCCACATCCTTCAATTTCAGGAACAGGACGAAATAACAGAGTTCCTATTGACATGTCTGTGTTTGCAGTTTGTGCGTTTAAGCCAGCGCTTAAAGGAAAGAAGGTGGCTTTTTGGGCAAAGGGCTGGGAGAAAGGGAAATGGCTTATCTAGAGATCTAGAGATACCAAACTGTTTATTACGTAAATTACATAAATAAGATTATTAGAGGGAATTATAAAAATATATATGGCTGCTTACATGTCATTATAGATTAGAGTGTGTTAATACAGATGTTTTGCTTTCTTATTCAGTCTTTATCTAGAATTTAAGATATAAGCAAAACCTAACCAGTGGCATGTTCATGCTCCTACATTCATATATTACATTCACAGGTCTGAAGATTTCAAAGAATTGTTTGTCACAGCACCAAGAGCACTAGTGTACTGAAAAACCTAAAAATTAATTATCAGTGAAATCTTACAAGTATATGAGTCTGAGATAACCGAGGCCATTAAGAAATTTAAATTAAAAGTCACAGACTTATGCTATAAATACAAAATTGGAATGAGAGCGAGAGACAGAAAGAACAATGGGCAAAAATAAAGTTGTTACAGATTAGATATGGAAGGAAAAAGAGCCACTTAAGAACCAAAGAACACATAACTAACTTTTGGCAATTCAAATGCAAGCACTTGGCATCCGTTACCAGCCTAAACCCCTAAAACCTGTGGGGAGTGTGTCCTCCAGCTGTGTAACTACCTTTGCTCAGCTGTGTAGAAAAGCCCTGCTCTTTATATTCCCCTCTCTCTCATGCTTTTTTGCCCAGTCCACCTTCAGTCCTTGCTCCCCATACTCATACAAATAAATAGTAGGAATTAAAGGAAACTATGCCATTAAAATCTGAATTCTATCACAGTACACTGGCCTCCATGTGGAAAAGCAACAGCCACTTTTCATAAAAGATCATGTGTTAAAGATTGTGTGTTTCCAGGTGACTTACATAGAGACAGGATTTGTTTTTGTTTCAAAAGATGGATTGCAGCCATAGCGGTTAGTAGATATCAGACTGTCACCTGAACAAAAAGCATCAGTCATGACACATAGCAAATCATATGTTGAGCATACTTGTGCTAGACTGAGAGTGGTAAACAGCGGCGAGGGGCTGGGAAAGATCTCAGCGCCCACCCGAGACCCAAATCAGACAGAAAAACATACAGGCACATTCATAAAATGTTCTCAAAGAGAGGCCAACTATATCCAAGAAAGGAATTCCTTCCAAAATAGGTGGTGGGGGGGGGGCTAAAAAGGGTCTTGTGCAGGGAACCCTCAGAAAGGCACACTCCATAACCCTTACTTCCTCTCCTCTCTGCCTGTCCAAATCCAGCCAACAGCTTGCAACTATTAAGGGGAGATCCTGTGGTGACCTTACGTGCAGCCAGTCCTTGCACCTTCAAAGCTCCTGGGGTTGAACAACACACAGCAAGTCATCCAGAACTCCTAATACACAAATCATTACCAAAACAAAGGGATATAGCAGTATTTGCTGGGAAGTGGAAGAAAAGTAAACGAGGTCCGTTGCTTTTCAGTACATTTTCCCCTTATTTTTTCCCCCTTCCAGCTGTTATTCAGCTCTTATCGGGAATAAATTCTGAACGAACATGCAAAAAGAGAAAGCTCTGGAAAACTTAAGTGAAAATTACATAATTCCTTTAATATGATTTTGTTTGGTAAGAAAACAAAGTGCTCCGGATTGTGTCTGGAGGAAATTGTATTACATTCCAAACATTAAGATTTTTCACATTGAACTGTTGAATCAGTTTACATTTTAAGAGGCATGGATTGTGATGCCGGAGAGCATAATAATAAACAATCGTGCAACAGCGGTAAAGAAGTCACTTTAAGCGGCTTTCATTAACTGGGGCGTACAGATGTTTTCATGAATTGTGTTGTATCTCTTCCATCATTGAACTGACATAAAAATGATAAACTACTGACCATTACATGACCTTTTTGGATTTTGGTTGCAGAATAAAGAAGTGAGGGTGAATACTTGTTGATTTATCTATTTATTATCCACAGACTTGCTGGACGGACTCAAATCATAGAAAAGATATACGATGATGAGTGCATGTTGGAAAACCATTTTGTTCTGTTACCAAAATAGAGAAGTAAATAGAAGTAATCAGGCAAACAAGATCTGTCTGTGGTTTTATGAAAATAAAGCACCAGTAAGTTCAATGACATACACTGGGAACAATAACAAGCAAGAGTAAAATTCCTACTGAATGACCAGTAACTGATGGTTTGTGTCTGTTCAGGTGCGTTTTGTTTGTGTGTGAATTAGATTAAGCGAGAGTGAGAAAAAAAAAAAGACAACCCAAGTGACTGAAAGTGGGAATGTGTGAAGGGAAGACTGCATGATAATGAGATAATGAATGAGGGAATGCAGAGATGGGGGTGGGGCGTTGGGCTCCTATGGAGTTTTCCATTAGTCTTTGAGAAGGCCTTTGCTGGTTCTCATTCTTCTGTAGGCTACTATCACGGCTCCTATGTGCATTCACGCTCTCTACACTGCACCACCTTTACTCAGTTTATTCATACTAGACAAAAAGGTATTTAAAAACTACTCTTCTCACCCTCAATGGTCACCATGTTAGCTACGTTAAGAAGCCAGCGGAAGAAAGATTCATTTTCAGCGTCGAAGGTGATGGCAAAAGCTAGCTAGCTTACACAAACAACATTAACGAACAATTATTTTGTGTTACGGCATTGACAGGCGTTTGGGTTTTGTTGTCTATGTAGAAAAAGTTTGTACTAGTTGTACTGCCAGAGCCACAACTAGTAAATATTTCCTAAATGCTGACGCTAATGTTAAAAAAATGCTAACTGCATGACAGCATTTCTATTTAGTACACAGCTTTCACTTCTTCTTCTCTCACAATAATTTATCTGTTGGTTTTGCTTTATTTATGAAATTTTATTACAGTGCAATTACATTACAACTTTTATAATTCATTATCTGTGTAAATTAACCACGTGGCTGTCAGGACAGAGACAAAATAGCAGTTAGCTGGAGAGTGCAGTGGGGTAACGTTGGCAATTACATGTTATACATCTGATGAAACTGTTGCTGTCTACATATACAGAAAATCACATTGAACAGAAATTCACATCAACACTTACATCCATAAATAGCGACATAGTTGTCGGAAGAGGGCTATTTAATGGCAAACCAACGTGTGCACTCAGTAACCTTGCTTTTACATAGGATATATCCAGAATACAACCAGCCGGGTCAAGGAGCCTACTGCAAAGAGACATCGGAGATATTGCAAAAAAAATCAAAAAGTTATTTTTGTCTCTAGTCAGTAAATTTAATGCACAGGTACTTAAATATAAAAAAAATGCAATTTACACCTCACAAATAACTTCATTTAATTTAATGCGTGGAACTGTATTTCATTATAGCAGAGTAAATGTACTGTATCAAAGACAGACAAAAAAGGATTATGCTATTGTCTCTGATTAAGACAACTGTGGATGACTTAAAAAAAATTTCTAGCTAACAACAAGAAAAAAAAATCACAGTGTCACAGAAACAAAACCTTTGTTGATGAAATACGTGTTTAGGCACATGTAAGCGAGCTGGAACAATGTCTTTATTTGAGGTCTGAATGGGAACATTGATTTCACTCTGAAGAGATAAAAACTGTCTGTCTTTGTCAGCTGGGAAAAGCATTAATCAGCAGGTCAGAGAAGCAGAATCTGTAATGAGTTACACATTTGTTTTTATTATATATAACATATTTTTTTTATGAATCTCTGTCCTGGGTTAATCGCCATGGATTGTAGAAAATAAGCATCAGGTGCAAAACGCCCTGTAACTGACTTGTCTGAGTTGATCAAAAAGGAATGATTGTGAGAATATGAGATAAACAACTAAATCCAAATGTCTTATTAACGCAAGTACTAAAACAATAAATAGAGAGGAAATATGGGCAGCGATATCAAAGTAACATATAAAGATTGTCAGGAAGGCTGTTAAAATGTAATAATTTAAAACTCGCATTCAGGTTAAATTGAGTTTCGTGAAAACAAGGTATGTTTATATTGGCCAAGACATTAAGCAACATGTGTTTGCGAGCAAAAAGCATCAATTAAGCAATGTGCTCGCAAGAAAAGGGATTAATGTCAAACATCTGGTTTTCCTTTGTTCCTATATCAATTTCACATATCAGCTTAATTCCTTAGTGTTTCCTTTTTCTTTCTCACCCACAGTAACCTTTCCTTGCCCCTTGCTCCTGGCATCTGATAAATCAAATTACAACTGGTTATTTCAGAATAATTTTTTTTAAATGCCTTGAATAATTTGCAGGGGACCCACTAGTGGAAAACACCAGCCAGTTGTAGTTGCAGTCCATGCATAATGTCTTTAAATAGAATTTGGACAAGCATTGTTCAGGTGTAAACCCAGGGGAACAGCCTAGAGTCATTAAGAAAAACGGATAAAACTTTCCAATTTCTTTGAAAATTAAGAATTATAGCAGATCGCGGTGAAGATCACGGAGCTTATCTTCACCTCATTGTTATTTCTAGTATGACTATTAGTAATAATAGCATTCACTGGATGGTTTCACGCTTAATTTGTGTAGTTATTTCAGTAATAGTTTTGTACAAGTTTTGTGGATCACACTATTGACTTTCAGTATGCCGTTTCTTTGGCTTAGAAATACTATAGCATTAAGCCTTGCAAGATTCCTCCACAACAATTGAGGTTCTGGAAAGTAAAACCATACTTTGCTCGACATTTTTGCTGATAAATAGCATATTACTACTATTCTATCTATTACCAATATATTGAAGTATTAGGAGGCAACAAAGTTATTTGGGGAAATGTTAGAAATGCTCTTTTCCCCTCAGCCTGGGCAGAGGCGTGTCCATATATGATTACCAGCAGCAGGTGGTCTGAGCCCCAGCAGGGGAAGAAAAGTCATAATAAACAAACTGTAGATTACAAGCTGTGTGTAAACTTGCATGCTGTACTATTGAATACTAAGAATCACACATACTAAATGGACTTGAGACACAATTCCACTTTTTTTGTTGCAAGATGTTACAATAATATTTGTGTGTTCAAACTGAGACAAATATATATAAATGTATGATATTTCATCATTCAGGTCTGTAACAAACAGCCAAAAGCAACCAAAAACAATCAAGAATTTCCTTAACTGACCAAGTCAGCCATAAATCCCATTAAAAATTCATTCATAGTGATTTAAAACAAGACTACAGGCAGAGTGACCCGGCAACAAAGAGCAGCTGAAGGTTGCTGTGGTGAATGGCCTGGAGAGCGTCACCAAGGAAGAAATAAAGTATCGGCAGATCTTTATCAGCTGTTACTGACTACGAGGGTGGTTTCACAAAATGTTTCTCTTTGCCTAATGTTTCTTTGTTCAATTTTCTTTTAAAACCTGTAAACCTCAGGGACTGTGTGTTAAAAAGTATATCTCTCTCGCATGCGTCTTCTTATATTGATATATACTGAGACTTTTTCTTTAAAACTATTGCTCAAGTTTAATATAGAGTACGCTGTCAATATAGTTAAAGGTTTCTCTGAATCTGTTGATCTTGTGTTGTGCAGTACGTGGCTCTGTGGTTGACAGTTATAAAATGAGGAGATTACTTCTTTGTGCACATGGTTTGAAAAGCATTTTTCAATGAATGCAAAATGCAAAAATGTATTTCTGATGTTACTGAGTTTTGTAGGTTTGTCTGTCTTCTTGTTGACAAGACCATGCATAAACTTCCAAATTGATTTCTTGGTGAAGAAGTAGAGTATGGGCAAAGAAAAAAATGCTAAAACTAGTGCAGATGGGGATCGCTTTCTTTGAAGTTTTGAGATGGGGCATAGACATTTGTTTTGGCAGGGCACTGGCCCATGTAATTTGTGTGTATGTGTAGTTGAAAGCAAGGTTACCCTGAAACCTAGTGAAATGTAATCAAATTTGGTGCATGCGGTATATGAGCAACAGAAGGACCCATTAAATTTTGATACAAATTTAATTTCTTAAATTTAGAGTATAGAGTATAAGCCTTTGTGGAGGACACTGCTTTTTGATTGTGCTTCAAGATTTCTTTAGCGTTCAGCTAGTCTAAACAATTTCTGGAACATAGGCACAGATGTCAAAACCTTCAAAAGCATTTCAGTTTTAAACTGTAGATGTGTTGCTCCATCCAAACATAACATTAGACCATGCTACCCTTTGATGTATAACTTCTAACTCTCAAAAAATAAGGCCTGTTCTCCTGATAGGATCCATCAACAAAAGTGCGTTATGCAAGTTCTGCCCAAAGGGTCAGAAGATTTTGCAATTTGATAACAATTCATCAACTCTCTGCTGCATTTGGAATACAATGGCTTAGATTTGATAGTTAACTTATAAAAGAAAGAACTCAAAGACTCAAATTTTGAATCGCATTCTGATAGAAGCCAATAGCACATAAATAGAAGAAGAAAATTAAAGAATTTGTATTTTAAGATAGATTCATAGTGATTTAATAGATAGATGCTAAAGATGAAGTTGCTAACTAACAACCTTACTAAATATTTATATATGTATCCCAAAAACATGAAATTGGGATACGACAAAGCTGTCCACTAAGACACAGTGACATATCCAGTGATAGACATCAATTTCAATATAAATCTAGCCAGACATACAGATGGATATGCCGGGAGTACAACCAAAGTCTTTCACCAGATTCAGAGAAACAGGCCAGGCCAGGAAAGCAGATGCTGCAGCCCAGAAGCTAAACTACACATCCATCTATAATTCTTGCCAATAGCTGGCAGGGATGAGACAGGCAAAGTACCACTCAGAATTTAGGGAGTTAATACCACAGAAATCATCATTTTTTAAAAATGCAATGCTGAATTTTAAAAATAGAAAACAAAATTCTTGAAAGATTAAACGAATGCATAGATAAAATGACAGTTCTCTTTTATTATTAGAATGAGGTAGTAAAGTAAGTAAGATGTACTCATCAAATAACTACAGCCTTTACTTAAAATAGTCTAAAAATACTAAAAATAAAGTAAAATTACTACCCAAATTTCACATAATTGTGTGAACACACTATACAAAATAACAGATTAAGTAACAAAATACCGCAGCAAGTGGTATTTTGCGAGCACTATTGATGAAGTCTAAAACCTCCCACTCTCTTGAATTCAGGGTCTGTAATCTGTCTACCAGTGCACACAAGACAATGGAAGGAAGAAATTGTTTAGAGATCGTCCAAAGGTTGAAATACTATACCTTTCAGCAGAGCACTGTGATTCATTACAGTACACTGAAAATAGGATTTTCACAAGTATCAAAGCTTATTAAAGATATCATGCAACCTCCACCGAATGCATAGCAGTAGAGTAAAATGATAAAAACATATGCAGGAGGTGGGATAAGTACTTTTTTTGAGAGGGGGGGGGGGGGGGGGGGGGGGGGGGGGGGGGGTTGGGTTGGGTCTAATTTCCAGGTAAATAAATGCCACTAACCTTTTTAGTCTTGACAGTCGATTGGCAGCAGTCTCCTCCATCGTAGTTACAGAAGGCTCTGTTGTTTACTGAGTCACAGTAGTTGTCTCCCATGAATGGCTATATCAAAGAGAAAGAGCCAAGCAATTAGGCACAGACACTGAGCTAAGAACATCCTGCCTTGTTAATTGCTGCCACAACTCTCAGAGTCTTTTGCTGTTTTCTCTTGAGCATTTTGGGGCTTTTAGAAGCCTCTGGATAAATTTGCTGATAAATCTGATACATTACATTTTCCTCATTCTTCAATCTGACTCTTTAAGCCCTTAGTCGCCCAGACCCGTAAATCAAACTGAGGACACCATAAACTATTCACTGCACAAAATGCTCCAGTAATTTGATTTATTGGGTTGGCCCCACCCTCTCAGCTTGGGTTACCAATCAGGTTATCCAATTGGCCAAAATGAGTGGATGATATCATTCTTCCATGAAGTAAGGTGGAATTCCTTCAGATGTTGCATTCACTTGTGAATGCCCCATTAATGGAGGGAAAAACATAGCATAATGACACAGTCATGTGTGTAAATTATTTCAGGAGGCATTACACCAGATTATAGCTAGTTAATAGCTCTTCAATGGACCTTATATATAAGTCTGATAAGAGACACCTGTGTATCAGCAACATGTTTAAATGACTTGTGAGTGCCTAATGTTTTCTGTCCCTGTGCAGAGTTGTTAATAACAGCAATATGTCCCAGAAGGAAGAAAGCTCATTATGGACTTGCTTGGTTTTCTTTCTTCAACTATTGTCTGAGGATTTTACTTATAACTCATCTACACTGATGTAAAAAAGAAAGTTTTCACAGGACTCTTTCCAGTTCTGTGAAACTCTAACCATACCACATGATTTAGTAGCATATATATGGGCAGCACGGTGGCACGGTGGTTAGCACTGTTGCCGCACAGCAAGAAGGTCCTGAGTTCAATTCCACCATCAGGCCGGGGTCTTTCTGTGTGGAGTTTGCATGTTCTCCCCGTGTTTGCGTGGGTTCTCTCCGGGTACTCCGGCTTCCTCCCACCGTCCAAAGACATGCAGCTTGTGGGGATAGGTTAATTGATTAATCCAAATTGCCACTAGGTGCGAGTGAATGTGAGTGTGAATGGTTGTCTGTCCCTATGTGTTGGCCCTGCGACAGACTGGCGACCTGTCCAGGGTGTACCCCGCCTTTCGCCCTATGACAGCTGTGATAGGCTCCAGCGCCCCCCGCGACCCTGAAAAGGATAAGCGGAAGCGAATGGATGGATGGATATATCCACCTTTATCACCTTTACCATTATTACTTGAAATAATAATTTCAAGTAATATGATAATATGACTTTATCAGACTTTTTTAGACTTGGAGGAAATGTGGCCCACTCTTCTTTACAGAACTATGTTAGTTAATCAACATTTGCAGATATAATCAACACCTTGATTATTTACTTTTTTCAGCCATTCTGTGGTAGATTTGCTACTATTCTTGGGATCATTGTCCTGTTGAATGACCCAGTCTTGGGAAAGGTTTTGGTGTTTCACAGGCCTCACATTTGATTCTAGAATCCTTTGCTATGGAGAGAAGTTTACGGTCAACTTAGTGACTGTCCAGGTCCTGTGTCTATAAAACAAGCCCAAATCACCACCCCTAAGCTGTTCCATATTTGCCCAGGAACCCTTCCAAACAAGCCACACTTGTTCAGGCTTTTTTCTAATTCTACTGTTATGAATTTTAACATTCTGACCTTGGGATGAATCTGCTCGGATGTCCAGTTATAAGTAGATTGCAGCATTGTGTTAGCACACATCTGAAAGTTCCAGTCTCACTTGTTGATGAGCAATTAATCAAGTGCATTTGATCAGCAGCACCTGATTGCTACGTACCCTCTTAATTCTTAATAAGCATTCAGGGTGGACTAAGTACAGAAGGTAGTACCGAAAGCTTTACACACCATATATCCTGTGTTTGAGTCAAGAAAGTAGGTATGAAAATTAAATTTTTGTATGCCTTACCTCACATCCTTTGATGCAGTGGAGGAATTCTGGGTGTGGATACCATTTCAGCCCCATTGTACAGATAATACTCTGTAAGATAAATCAACATTTGTGGGTTGAAACAAAGAAACACTGACGCTTGAAAAGTTGCTCTGTACAATTTATTTCCTGCCAGGAGATTGTCCTTTTTTCCCAGATTTCAGGCCACATAATCCCTAACCGTACTAAACTCAATGGGCACATTTAAGCTGTGCACGGACACACCCCTAAGACAGGGAAACATAGACGTTATCAAAAGAGCTCATGTGCTACTCATAGAAGCTTTTTTGTGAAGCCTCCTTTGCTTTACACTGAAACCGAGTAAATTGATTTTTAAAAGACATAACTTAAAAAAAAATGTTTTTTATAACTTAGTCATACCCCCAGGAGGATAAGGAACTGGAAGCATGAGAAAGACAGAAGCACAGAGGTAAGAGGACCAGGTTATCTAATATCTTTGCAGAATGTGTGGAATCCCATTCTGTTCTCCTGCTGTGTTTCTCTTCGAAATGCAGCAGAACACATTTGTGCTCAGGGCAGGTGGACAGCAATGTGTACACTGAATGTACAGCTATATGTGCTAATGCACCCTTCTAAGCATACACTGTACAAGAATATAAGGGTGTAAAGGGTGTAAATAGTTACATGACGATGAAAGGGCATTTTTAATTTCACGACTGTGACCTCATAAAGTCTGTGTCCCATGTTGGGAATTTGTACGTGAACAGGCAAACAGATGCTTTGCTTATAGGATATGTAAATCGAGCTTATATAGTACTGGCCATGACCAAAAGCACCATTTGCAGCAAAACCCCGCTGACCTCAGCTGGTCCATTTTTCAGATCCATTGTGCCCCAATATCTCACAAAGTTGACATTCTTTTCTTTTGTTGCTGCAAACTAAGGTATTTTTCATTACAGTCGTGTCAGCAAATCAATGCAAAAAGAAAGATACAGGCTTCAAGGTGGAGAGAATCAACAACATAGCATCTGAGGGCAACTGAGAGCTGTGAGAGTGATGCTTCTACTACTGTGATATAGTACTGCATAGCTGAGTCCAGACATGCCTGCTGTGTGTGTGTATGCCTGTGCGTCTACAGGGAAGGGCTCTAATGGTCAGTATATACGGTGGAATACTGAGAACATTATTTTATATTTCAGGTGAAACTTTTTGCAAATGCTGTACTTTTTCTTTCTTTCCTTCTTGTGCTCTACAGTGATGATGTCATCTAGAAACTCTCCCCTTCTCTCTCATTCTCTCTCTCTTTCCTCTCACTGCAATGTCGTAAATCATGATAATCCATGATTGTAGCCTGGCCTCACCCCTCACTACGTATGGGATCCTCACCCTCTGAAGCCTCCCCAGGGGACTGATACCACATAAAAATAGATCCCTATCTCAGCACCACCACAGAAGAGGTCATGTCATATAGAAAATGACTAATTCTGCAGTAAGCCCGACAGGGTAATTTTGCTGATAAAGGGGGAGGAGGGTGCTGAGGGCACAGAGTAGTCATAGATAGAGAGACAGGGAAAAGAAAGAGGGAAGGTGGAGATAAAGAAGGAGGAGAGAATTCTAAGTGGGTCACACTAAGAACCAAAATACAACTAGTTTAAAGGCAATAAATCAACATCACTTACTAAGGTGGGCAACGCTGATTTCCAGCTCAGCAAAGTAGAACTAGAAAGTGGGGACATTAATTCTCTTGTAGATGGTGCATGAAGAATTCCACCCTCTAGGGATAGTTTGCCAATTCCTACTTACAGCATTCCTGGTGTTATTACAACTGTTAGCCTTCACCATGACTATTATTATTTTTCACTTCCCACTACTGCAGTATCCTTCTGTTCTGTTTTGTTAATACCCTTTTTATCTTGTATTTCTGTGTTTTTGCATCCTTATCTCTTGGGTGGTCATTCAGTTTTATTTTTCATCTTTTTTTTGATACTAGAATTAACTGAGTAGGAACAAGGTTCACCATTAATGTCAGTAATAGCAATATGACAATTATGTGATCGCAAATCTAACATGCTACCATTGGGAACATCTTGCCACATGAGTGGCAGACCATTTTTATAGGGTGGCCAGACTAGGACCATTAGTCATTAGGAGGAATATAAACTGATTTCTTATCATTTATGATCACCCCTGGCCACTCCTGTGCCATAAGGCAAATTTCTGTTAGCCCTTTTAGATGCTACGGTAGTTGCTTATGACTGCGTGTATATGTTCGGGATGAGACTGTGTGCTCGCATTAATTATGATATATCAACACAGGATGAGCTGGCAGAAGGAGGGACAAAACAAAACATTACACTTGCTTAGACTTGTGGTCATTACCTTGAAAGCTTTACCTCTTCTAACCGCTTATCCTCAACACACTTTCCTACTCTTTAACAGTCATCCTACCAACATCACTTCTCTGACTTCTCTTACACTATCAGATGGACCCAACAGCATAACCTCAGGTTTGAAATGACCCCTGAGCACAAATCATATCAATTACACAAATCCATAAAAGCAGATCATTTCGTGTCCACATGGCCTAACCCACCCCTCCCCCGGCATCCACCACCAACTGCTGACTCAGTGTGACTCTGAAACAGAAACAAAAGGTGTTGTCGGAGAAAAAAAAAGAGAAAAATAAAATGTACTCTTTTGGTCAAGCGCGACTTCTCTAGTTTCAAAACTCGATGCTATTTAGTAAGACCTGTCTCTTGTTCTACAGCTAAAAGGGCATTAAGCTGACAAAAGTACTTAAGGCAGATTCAACATTTGTGGCATTGATACATTTTGAGAGTAAAATTAGAATTTAGACAACACACACAGTCCAGCTGTACCTCTACACAGCTGCTGACCTCAACCATAATCTTCATGAATATCTCAAATGACACCATGGTTGTGTCGGAGAGCCCCAAAAGAGACAAAATGTACGGTCCTGTGCTATGTGACCTTCTCCACCACAGCCTCCTACCTCTGTGTTTTGCTATCTGCCAAAAAAAGAACACTTTATTATTTAAGTACCTGTAAGGTATATCTAAATTAGGCCAATTACCAGTGAGCTTCAGTGTTCTTTAACAGTGATTAACCTGAATGAATAAGGTTGGTCACAGTGGCAGTGAGGGTGAAAACAAGTGCCTCACAACAATTCTTCAGCAAGACAAATACACTGGAATTTAGAAAAAAATCTTTACACCTTGGGAATAAAGTTCTTGTACCTCATTATCTCTCCACTATATCTACTACTATATCATCTTGAAGACTGAAAGGAAAGTGGGCAGCAGGAGGTTTTCATACTTGTTGTCAAGAATAAATTTTAAAAGGTTGCTATGCCTCTAATCCAAATATTTGTATGGCATTGGGTTGGCATTTTGCATTGCAAGCGATGGAGTCAGGATCAAGGAACTATATGTGAAATTCCAAGGAGAAGAGCTGTGCTTCACAGAACTTCGTGAAGTGCGTCTCTCAGAGCTGTGAGGCGCACACAAACACATGCAAACTTACCTTCAACTTAGGTGGATTTCTCCAGTGCTCCTTCATTACTTTTCCTACGGTCATATTGTGAGGGAGGATCACAACATCGTTGTTCCCCTCTCTACATGTCAGCTCACACTCCTCACCTGTGTTTGTTTGTGTGACAAAGTGACAGAGAGAATTACACTAATGAAAGATCAACACCACGAATGCCGAGATTTATTTTCCTCGTCATTGCCAAACCATTGTGAGACTATGTCACAATGGTTTGGCAATGTGTGAAAGATGAACCTAGTATAAAAAAAGCATTAAGTAACAGTAGATTTGTGCATACAGACCTATGCCGTGTCCTCGTTTGCATGAGTATTGCAGGCTATAATGGAGGTTTTGAGGTAAAGAACACTGGCCTTGGCTGTGTGGGCACAGGCGGAACGACCCTGTCCAATTTCCATCTTTTCGACAGCGGATCTCATTGGACCCTTTGCCCTGAAAATAACACATATATTGACAGACAAATAATTATACACATACAGACATACACACAGGTGCACAAACACTACTAGGCCAAAGACACTGAGATGCCATGCCACTGTACAGGGAAATACAATCCAATTTTTAGTAGGCATCCAACCCACAACGTCGAAGAGGCAGAACAGATTAAAAGGTGTATACATTTCAAAAGTCTGTGGCAGCAGGGCTGTTCTGGAAATCAATAGCAATCTAATTAGCATGGCGTCAAATTGAGTAGGGCTAAGGGAGACAGGGAGAAAAGCAGGCAGGGCAGAGAAAGACGTATCAGAAAAAAAACAGCCAGGATAAAGGCTGTATCTTATTTTTCAGTCATTAATTCGTTAATTTAGTACATTATCATTGGTCATTAGTAATTATGTATGATATTACACAAGAGTATATTAATAACAATTTGTCTGTAGTGATTTCCAAACAAACAACATTACCAGTAATCCTGGAGAATCAGCCTGGTGGTACAAATTGTTTTAAATGCACTATATTTATCTGTGATTATATTATTTATTACTAAGTTATGCTGAACAAACAAAACAAAAAAGAACTGTGAGGGTGCAAAGAAGAGAAAAAAAAGAGAAGACAAGGACACTGGCAAAGCAAGAATAGACAGAGAGGAAAGAGATGGACAGACCTGCTTGCAAGTAGGGTGCAGCAGCCTCACCGTATGGGCAGAGCGTCCTGTGCCGGCGATAGCAGTATTACCAGCAGGGTCAGAGCAGTTTAGGGTGCAGGTACTGTCAAAACGAAACCCATTGGTACAGTTATAGGAGCCATGGAAGATCGGAGGTGGAGGATCACAAGTCACGGGCTCGCAAGATCCCTCGAGCCAGGTGCCGTCTTCTGTGCACTGGCGTTTGAATGCACGCCTAAAAGGAAAAGAGAGATGATTAATTGAATCACGTGCAGACCCTAATTTCATGTGGGAACAAAGTTTCAAAGTAGCAAAAAATGAACAAAAAAAATTTCAGTTTATTTCTTTACCGCTTGGGTTTATTGGTAACATGGTAGCCTGGCCTGCACTTGTACTTGCAGAGTGTGCCAACTTTTAAGTCTGACTGCTGGCAACGTTTTGTCTGCAGCACAGCATTGGGTACAAGAGGAGGGGCTGGGCAACGAAGCTCACATAGAGCCTCTGGGAAGGACCATAGACCATCCTCGAGGCAGGTAAGCGTGTTGTTTGTACCTAGAGAAACGAAAAAGGAAAGGATAAATGGAAAAGCATACAGGTCAGTGAATCAGTAAAACTAGGTCAGATCAGATGCAGTCGGCTTCAAAACTATGAGTTGTAGTGCAAAGCCAAATTTGAGGTTGTTTGAAAAAAGGTGGTCTTAGTTTAAGGGTCTTTTCTGTGTTCCTTGGCAATCAGTGGGAAGAAACCTCTAAAATTATTAGCAAGAACATCCCCTCTTGCCCCTGTGGGCGCTCTATCCTGCAAGCTCGGGTGCTCTACCAGAGTCCTGGGAGCTTGAGGGTCCTGCACAGTATCTCTGCTGTTTCTAGGACTGCGCATCTCGAATATTGTTTTTGGGATCTGCTGGAGCCACTCGCCTAGCTTGGGGGCCACAGCACCAAGTGCTCCGATTACCACTGGGACCACTGTTACCTCCCCACTCCATATCTTCTTGAGTTCTTTTCCCTTGAAACTTCTCCAGCTTCTCATGTTCCTTCTTCCTTATAGTTCTGTTACTTGGTTACTTGTTACTTTCTTCATCATTCATCTATCTCTACCGCTGTCTTCCTCTGCTCGTCCACCACTACTATGTCCGTGTGATTATCTATCACCAGTTTGTCTGTCTGTCTAGACCCCAGCCTCTGTGGATCTTGTGCTCAGAACTTGTTCCTGTGCTGCCATGATTAGTGCCTCTGCGCTATCTTTCAGTTCAGCTTTGTCCAGCCACTGGTAGGACTTCTGGATGTCACCATGCAGGGCTCTTTTGCTAGCTCTGGCCATCATCCTTGGTTGTGGCCATCTTCCTATGTACTCATGGATGTTTGTTGTCACATCCTGGACAGTGATTCTGACACTCCCCAAATCTTCCTTACATTTAGTGTTACGTCTTGGGGTGCTGGATTTGGGGTGAAACCCTCCATGCATGATGAGGAGCTTCCTTGTCTTGATGTCAGTGGCCTCTATCTCCTCCTTTGGTCAGCTTATTATCCCAGCAGAGAACCTGATAACCTGCAGGGTGTAGCTGTTGATAAAACGGATCTTGTTCTTCCAGTTCAACTGACTTCTCAGGATTTGCCTGACCTTTTGCAGGTATTTGGTGGTTGCAGTTTCCATTTCTCATTTGTGGTTGTCATTTGCCTGTGGAATTCCCAGGTACTTGTAGCCGTCCTTAATGTCTGCAATGTTCCCTTCTGGTAGTGCAATTCCCTCAGTTCTGACTACTTTTCCTCTCTTTGTTAACATCCGACTACATTTATCTAGTCCAAATGACATTCCAATGATGTTGCTGTAGATCCTGGTGGTGTGGATCAGTGAACAATGTCTCATTCAGTCCTAGCGTACAGCTTGATGTCATCCATGTAGAGGAGGTGGCTGATGATTGCTCCATTCCATAGTCAGTATCTGTAGCCAGTCTTGTCAATGACCATTGGGGACAAAGGATCTCCTTGGTAGATGCTGCACTTGATGCTATTGGCTTGAAGTTGGCCAAATCTACATTTAGTTCATGATAAAGGCTCTTAGGTTCCTTTTGATTCTGTATAGATCTAGGCATTCGGGATCCATGTGTGGGGCATCTGGTTGGACCACCCTTGACCTTCAGAACTGCTTTAATTCTTCATGGGATAGATTCAACAAAGTGCCAGAAAAATTCTTCAGAGATTCTTCTCATTGTCATCTTCTAGAAACCAGTTTGAGATCATTTTGTGATACGGTGCTAATTTTCAAAAGGCAATGTCAAATACTGGAAGCAGCTGACAGAAGATGATTACACCGTCATGATAAAGGGATGGAGATTATCAACAACAATACTCAGGTAGGCTTTGGTTGGTACTAAGGCTCCCAAAGTGTGACAAGAAAATAGCCTCACACCATTACACAACTGATACAAGACAGGATGGATCCATGCTTTTATCTGGTTTACACCAGATTCTGAACCTACCATCTGAGTATCACATCAGAAATCCTGACTCATTAGAGCAGGGAATGTTTCTTCAGTGTTTTATTGTCTAATTTTGTTCAGCCCATGTGAATCATAGCCTCAGTTTCCCGTTCTTAGCTGACAGAAGTGACACTTGGTGCAGTCTTCTGCTGCTGTAGCCCATTTGCTTCATGGTTACTGTTGCTTTTCTATCAGCTAAAACCAGCCAAGCCATTCTTTTTTGTTTCTGACCTCTGGCACCATTGCTTTTGTGCCAGGAGAACAGCTGCTATCTGGATATTTTCTCTTTTTTGGTCCATTCTCTGCAAACCATGTTCAAAGTCACTGATTAGATAATAGCATTAGCAAACACAACAAGTGTAACTAATAAAGTGACCAGCGGGTGTATATATTTATTGGAAAAGATCTCTGAAGGGTACCCTGTAAATATGAATCTGAACATGGATATGTCAGTGCTCCGCTAGGCAACTCACCCATTAGCTGGGCAGGTTCTCGACACTGAAATGTGCTCTTTTTGCCATAGGTAGTGCCCTCTGGAAAGTTGAAAATGGCAGGATGAACATGATACTTGTCTGGTAAACCACAGTCCACAGGCTCGCATGATACCTGTTTGTTCCACTTCCCATTTGCACAAGTTATTGTTACTGAAGTCTCTGACTGGAAAACAAGACATGATATAACACAAAGTAAATAACAAATAAAGAAATATAAGTTTTACAACATAGTCTACATAGATATATAATAATATTCATTGATGCAAGCTTTAATTTGCATATTGATGCGACAGACTGATGTAGTGCACTTGTCCTATAAATGTTTACCTCACAAAAAAAATGACTACAGCAATTCTGCAATCATTTCAACAAGTTCCTAATCAGCGTGTAACCTAACAAAGCCTGATCGGGCTTAGCTTACTGTATGTCAGTAAGCCTCACAGGCCACTCAGCAGCTCAAGTAACTGCTGATAGCATTTGTAAGGTCAAGTCATGTACTTCAGACAACTGATATCCAGCAACTGCACAATCAGCCCTAACCCTAAACAGATTGACTTCAGTGGAAGTGTGACAGCTGAGAAACACACACAGACACACGCACGCACATAAAGTCTTCTACAAATAGAAGGCAAACCCCTGTGGGTTTAGTCTACATCCATTATTCATCCTCTTTCTGAATTTATGTGTAGTCACAAAACATAAGAAAGTCGTTATTATATTTAGGTAAGAGATAAACAATATGCTGGAAATAGTACAAAATCAAAGGGGGAAAAAAGTAGAAAGGTTACTTCATATTTACTGAGTTTGTAATTTCATAAACAAATAGGAACAAGTGGCTTTCCGTTGCTCCCTTCTGAAAATCAAGGCAGCCTCTCCAACTTTTGAAAGACTACAGAGGGTATCCTGTGTGCCTGGGCCTTTACATGTTGTTGGAATGTGGTAGGAAACCGGAGAACCAAGAGGAAATCCACACATGGGGAGAACATGCAAAATCCACAAGAAACAGACTCAAACAAGAGCAAACCCAGCAGTGGCAGCATAGCTCCACTATTTCATACAGAGGCATGCTTAAATCGCCAGCAAGATAAAGGTTCCAGTATAAGGGATTATCATTAAGGTAAATTACTTCTCAATTGCCAGACGTTTTGCATTTATTGTGTGTGTGTGTGTGTGTGTGTGTGTGTGTGTGTGTGTGTGTGTGTGTGTGTGTGTGTGTGTGTGTGTGTGTGTGTGTGTGTACACACTCTACACATGGCTATGTGAAACCATTCTGTTCAAGGGAAGAATATTGTCTAGAGAATATAGCATTAGAAAACAATATTTTCTTGAACTCCTGAGAACTGACAGGGCAATCAGAATAGTTCAAAATCCTTTCTAACTGTTTTTTTTTAACTAGAAAAGTTTCCTCGTGTTAGGTTTATTCTCTATCAAAAATAGGTCTCATTGCTCCAGTTATTTGGCTTGTAGTGTGAGGTTTTCAGAGATGAGACGAAATTTATCTGAATGGGTTAACCCTCAATTTTTTTTATCCTCTTCCATTAAGTAGAACCATGTAATCCAACAGGAATGTTTAAATCGATAGTCGTGCCAAGAAAGCTCACAACAAAGCTGTTAGAGCTCAATCTTTTTGACTTTTTATTCTCAGAACCAGAAGAGAAACCTGTGTGGGTAACCCATCAATTACACTGGTTGACTTTAATTACACACATCTTTTTAAAGCGAGGCCAAACTTCAACACAAACTGGACTCAGCTGGCAATACAAATGTATTGTTTCATAATCTTCTCTCTGTTTCCGTGTATATCTGTCTTTCATCTCAATCCCGTTACATGATACTGCGTAACAGTATCGGGTTCCCTCAAAATAAATAAGCTCCTTTCATATTTGGATGTCCAACAAGGTAACATATGCATTGCATGTGAGCGCCTTCTGGAAAACAACTGGGTGAAGAGTTGAATGAGTCAGTTGAGATGTGAAGCTGTGGAGAAGCAATGTGGACCATAGAAGCAACATTGAAACATCTCTTTTAAAATATGTGAAAATCTTAAGTACACTTGCAAAATTGTGCATGTGTGGGATAAGGTACGAGCTAATATGCACTTCACAAGTGTGGTCAATACTACACCCTACACATACAAATACACATAAACACACACGTTTACCTAGATGTGTTTGTGCTTTGGTGAGGGAGGTGATAGAGAACCCATCTATCACTAAAACAGCGTTTCAAAAATGCTGTGCAAAGATGGGGAAAAATCTGACAGAGGGATGACCATCTCAGGATGACTCCATCTATCAGGTCTTTTTATTTATTTTTTTCTGTAAAGTGGCCAGAGAGAGTTGAGTAAAACACACATAAGGGCCCACTTAGAGTCTGGTATGAAAAGGCCTCAGAGCAAGATGAAGATATTCCATAAATGTGATGTTTTTGGTCAAAGCGGTGGAAACTTCCTGTTATGACAGGGGCACTGGTGAAAGAGTGATTGATAAAGTAGAGAGAGATTCTTGAAAAGGGTTTCACCCCAGGTGGATATGACATGGGGCGAAGGGGGTCCTAAACCTCCCAGCATAACAAGCCAGACAGACCTACAGACAAATGAACCAACAGACAACCCCTTCCTCAACTTAGGGATTTGTCTTCTTATAGATGGCAAACAAGCAAATTATAGCATGGTTGAACATTAATTGGAAGATAGATCTGCAATGATAAATAGTAGAATTACTAAGAATTAAGTATAATTTATGTGTCAGTCCTCGCGGAAAACCTCTTATAAAACATTTTTTTGTGAAAATCCTGTTCTAAGAATCAAAGGTTGTATTTGTGAAATATTCATACTGGCAATATCAGCGAATGGTTGCCCAAATGATTCTGGATAACGGTGTGGTCACAACAGCAGCGTGCTACTGAGAATGTAACTTTAGTCAGAAACCCATAGACCCCATATTTTATAAGTGTGAGGAGCATTTCAGCGTAACATGTCAACAAGCAGGGTGATTTTAATTTTACAGGCAACATTTTGATCTACAAGGTTTTCCTAAGAATCTATAAAGGGATTTACATGCTCACATCCTTGTTGGGCCAATAGCAAGCACATGTTTGTTTGTTTGATGAACACAGATTTAGTTGAGGGTTAGATCTCTTGTGTGTACAACTGACCTAAGGGGCACACCTAGCTATTACCATTAATATTTACAAAAAGAAAAGGTTACAGGGTAAGTGACACGAGGACAGGCCCCCAGTCTGTCACAGGGCTAACCGGGAGATACAGACAAGCATTTGCACCTATGAACAATTCAGGGTTACCCATTGACCTAACTCATGTATAAAAACATACATACTATGACAGGATATTAGAGAGCCCAGAGAGAAGCCACAAAGAGAATACGCTGAAAGTGCCCCGCCTGGATTTGAAGCCAGGGCCTTCTTGCTGTGACAACAGTGCTAACCACCACACCAGCGTGTTGTCCACAACAACATTGTATATGTATATGAATTTAGGATAATAGATACTTTACTTCATTGAGATTATCTTTTTTATCAGATGGTGACTTGCGATGGGGTTATTTTAATTCAGATACCTAAACGCTGTTTCATGGCAGGGAATGGTCATATCTGTAAAAGGGAATGCCTATATAAAATAGATGTGACTTCTTCAGTACCAGCACACAGTGTTCCCTAACCACTTCAAAGGAAGAGAAAGATTTGAAAAACAGACAGGAATAAAAGACACATATACAAATCAAGCAAGTGAGGGAAACAGATTTGTTCTGAAGATAGTATTATGTAAGAAGTTGGTGTTCCCAGAATCGCTTTGACATCAGTGAACCAAGAATGTAATCGGCTAATGAAATGAGACAAGATTATGCTTCACATTGGACTTTTCAACCTTAGTGTGGAGGTGTGCGTGTCTTTGCAAGGACTGTGCAGCTGAAAAAAAGATGAGAGCATATGAGCACTATGAATCTGGCCAGACCATTTTATTACCAGCGCTTTGACTCGAAGCACATTTCGTTTATTACATTTAAGACACGATGTGCCCAGTCTTTCTTTTGAATGTGAATTGCTTTATTTTACCAATTATATCCAGCAGTTGTACAGTTTAGGTTACAGCTGTGTTGCCGTTGGAGTCAAAGTTATACTCCTGATTGGACTGTATAACTTGCAATCAAACACCTTCATAAAGTTGCATTCCACTGTTAAAACAAATTAGAGTTATGTCAAAACTGATCATTTGCAGTAATGCTTCAAGTAAATAGTGCATTTTATTTGCTGTGAGACTATTTTGCAAGGTATTGCAAAGCTGCAATAGATTTTGAAATGGATTGAGAAAGTAGTAAAGACGCTTGTGGTTCAATAAGGACAATCTCTATTCACTCATCTGCCTATATTCCTGGGTATTCGGCCCGTTAGACTATTCTTTACATCACTTCCGATTTTTCACAAACTGGTTTCTGTCATCAAATGGCCCAACTATTTCCCTGCCTATCTTCTGTAAGCCAATCAATTTTTGGCAAATGTGAGAAGAGCCTTGGTGTTCTTTTTGGTCTTCAGAGGTTTTGTCCTTGGAACTCTCCCATATATGCCATTTTTGACCCATCATCGATCCACTCTTGGAGTAAGTTTGGGACTGCTCTTGTGCAAATTCACCACTGTTTCAAGTTTTCTCCATTTGTAAATAATGGCTCTCAACATGGCCTCTGAAATGACTTCTTTAGATTGTGCCATGATGTGTTATTCACAGTTAATTCATGATTTAACAATAGGGAAAATTACTTTTTCACTCAGGGCCAGGTAGGTTTGAATTTTCCCTCGACAAAATAAATCATCATTTAAAAACAGCATTTTGTAAGTACTCAGATTGTCTTACTCTAATATTAAAATTTATTTGATGATCTAAAACATTCATATGTGACAAATATGTAAATTAATAAGAAATCAGGAAGGGGGCAAATACTTTTTGAGAGTATTTTACATGTCTCCTGGAATTAAAGCTTTCCGGTTCCAGTTCCACCCAGAACATTTGGAAGTGCTGGGTGGTATCAAAAGATGTTTTAATAGATGTTTAATAGGACTGTCTGCAGCCAGAACTTGTGACTTCTATGCTCATGGACAGTTTTGATAACTTTTATCGAAACTTTAGTGTTACCTCAGCAGTGGTAGTGTCCTCAGGGCTGACAACAATCAAAATGGAAATACTAATAAAACAAGAATGTTTATTTTGAGAACTCATGAACTGTATCACCTCTATCTTCATGTTATTGGAATTAAAAAAAAAAAACATATCTGAGACTGATTGATCCCAAAGGCTAATTCAAGTAGAATCTTTCTTCAAAGAAAAGTAGAAAAAGGGATATGTCTCTCTTTCATATTCATGTTTTCATATTCAAGTATTTATAGTAAATTTTGCATCTGTTCATGAATGTCTGTTTTCCATCTCACAAATTCACATATTCTCCTTTCTTGGCTACATTCTCATCCGACTTGTAGTGACTGATAATCCAGGAGGGAAAAAATTAATTCAAATTCTCTGTGGAGTCCCACAAAGATCAGACCTTGGCCTACTACTTTTAAAAGATCCAACATACTTTCTATTATGGACAATTTATCCATCCACATCTGGGTCAGAGTCACAGGGCTAAGCAAAAATGCTCAGACTCCCCTCACTTCAATCACCTCCACCAGGCTTTACTCTGAGCCCCTCCCTCTTCACCCTATGGCCAAGACCAAACACAGAAAACTAATTTCCATCCCTTGTATCCTGGATCTCATTCTTTGAGTTACTGTCCCTAGCTTGTGGACAAAGGTGAGGGTTAGAATATAGATTTACCAGCTTCACAGCTTCAAGCTCAGCTCTTATCATCCCAACAAATGCCACATCAATCCGTATGTTAATCTCACACTCCATTGTCCCCTTCCCCTAGGGGCTGCAACTCCTCCCCCAACCCAGAGTGGGTACCCTTTCCTCGCTGTGAACCACGGCCTAAGACTTGAAAGTGCTAATTCTTATCCCTGTCGATTAACACTTGACTGAAAACCAACACAGCATGTGTTAGAGGTCACCACTCAAAGGAACTAGAAGGACCATATCAGTAAAAAAGCAGTCAGCTGGTCCTGAGGCTACCAAACTAGAAACCATCTGCCACAATTTTGCTTTTACTTTATACCACTATAAAATGTGCTCACATCTACAAAACTGAGCACATGCCTTTCATCTGGCTGAATGGATACAAAAGTTATTCATAAATAACAAGTCCTTGTAATATCTTTGAACTGTCAATCATCATTTGTGGCAAACACTCAAAGTACTACACAAGAAAATATTTGGCATAAAACTCTTCCTACTTCCTCTTCTGTCCTTTCTGCTTCCATAACAGCTTACTTACTGCATACTTTTTGCCTCTCCTTTTCTTAAAAGCATAAATTATCACTAAACAAACTGACATTGGTGAATAGACAGATTGTGCATTGTCAATCAAAATATAATGCAATTATAAATCTGCAAAGAAAAATCAACTCCAAGGTTTTGTACATAAAATGTGTATGTCAGTAGCTTTTAATGGATTTTTTTACATACACACACATTGTTTCTGTGCATACATGAGTAAACTACTTTGTGGTACTAGAACCAGTCCAGTTAGGACAGCTTGCACACAACATATGGAACAACCAACAGAAGAAGTATCTTTAGCAATATTAAAGTCAGAGTCCAGACCACGCATCAGAAAAGCAATTATGTGTAACCCTTCTTATACCCTTAATCCGCTCTTGCTTCTCTCTCCTTCTTGTTTTAATTCATGTTCCACATACAGCTCCCAAACATACCATACAGTACAGGCGAGTACTGTTTCTTTTTCTCCAGGCTACAATACACATGTGCCATCTCTCTAAGAGAGCATTAATAGATTGTTTTGCAGACAGCTTTACAAAGCCATAGAGAAGGATAAAGCATTTATATGGCCTTTATTGCATCTTGGTCAAAATCCAAAAGGTTTACAATGTGGTGTAAACTACCCAGATCATTTGTTTATGTGTGGTGTGCAAGCATCTGTGTGTGTGTACTGTATCTCCCCACATCTCCATGCAAAGAGATTTCCTTGTACTCCTTGTACTTGACTGTTTGTTTGTTGGTATCTGCATGGAAGCATTTAATATGTGCTGCTTTGTGACAGTGGCAGCAAATCTCTGCCTTTTAACAGAGACTTCAATGTGTGCAGAATGAGCAGGAATGGCGCTAGGGAAAGAGAGGGAGGGAGGGAGCGAGAGAGAGCGAGCAGACACTATGCTATGATGTCATCATCCCAGTGGACCAGAAATACAAAGTGACTGTTTGAGGTGATGGTGCAGCATGCTCAGCAAGAGACTAAACACTTTTATGTCTGTGCTTGTTTAATGCATGTGCGTGTGGCGCGCCCATGTGTCTGTGTGTGCGTGTGGATGTGTCTTTGTATGTCTATGTGTAGTAAACTAGAAAAAGGAGAAGACTGGGGCTCCACTTTTCAGTGCAGCACTCATCTACCTGGAAGATTATGATGTCATTGTCCCTGGAGGGTTACTGTGCCAAGCATGTTTTTTTGTTTTTTGTTTGTTTTTTTGCAGGTGACAAAGTAAATCCATAAACAGAGAAGAGAACAGAAAGAACGTTTGTTTGCACTTTTGTCTTATTGACATTTGTGTATTTGAGTTTACATGAAAGCTTGTTTGAATATGCATAGACGGCTTCATGTGTGCATGCATTTTCCAGTAACTACACAAAAGCTCTGACATTTTTGCACTTGAATGCTTGCGTTGTATGTTTATGCGTTCTTGTTTCTCTGTGTGAAATGATCTATGTAGCTGCCTGTACGTAGTTAAACATGTGTGCAGCAGTGTGTTTGTATGCTCACCTGACTCTTGATGATGTCATCGTCCTGGTGGACTTGCAGGACATATCCAGAGTTGCAGGAGATGGTGCAGCGGTCTCCATTGTAGAAGTGGTGGCCAGGGCTACTGCACTGCTCTGCATTGCGGATCCGGGGTTCCTGGCAGTCAATGGCCTCACACGAATAATGTACACAACTACGAGGCATTGTGTGTGGGGGCAGGGGTGGGAGGGTGTTAAAGAAGAAGAACAGACAACAGAGATGACAAAGCTAAAAAAAATAAAAAATAAAACAAATTTGAAAATACCACTAATACACATTTTTTGTGAATATAATAGCACTGCAAACTCAGAAACGTGGAAGCAGTGCTCCAAAAGAGACAAATTATACATCGAATCCGCCACATCATCCATCAATGACCGCTTAACATACCAAATCAATAAACTACACGGAGAAAAGGCTGCCATATTCTGCAATGCACATGAAAGCGGAGTGTGAATATTAGGGAATTAAGAACAACGGGATAGATGCTGTGCAAGCTACAATGGTGCAGTTTGACCACAGTTCTGTTAGGATCCTGATGGAGAAGGCGTTTAACACTCTTGGAATGCTTGGGTGCCCAAGGCACCTTTTTACAACAGTCTGCATTCTGTAGTATAGGGTTCCCCTATGAAGTGAAGAAAGAAAAGAAGGAAAAGTATTTCACTCTCCTTCTCTGTCATTGTGTATGTGTGCGTGTCTGTGAGGGGGTGGGGGACCGAAAAGAGAGAGAAAGTATGTAAGAAAATACAGATCTGGAGAAACATTGTTAAACTCAGTCCTGCAACAATGGAATTTGTATCTTTCTTTTTTCTGTCTTATTTTACCTGCTTTCATTCCACATATTTTTTGCACTGCATGCCTTCTTTCTCAAGATTGTTAATAATCTAAGCCTTCTGTTTACATATACTGTTCCATATGCCCTTCATTTTTTCCCTTATTTTGCTCCCAGTATGTTAACTCATGTTGACAAAAAGCTACGTTGAGCAGGTGAAGAATAATTATAAAGCACAAGAGCAGCGGTCCCTTACGTCTACTCTTTGAGGACAAGCTTGGGAGACCTAGGAGGCTGCTTCATGGACTCTATGGCTTTGAACAAAATCTCTTTGTGGTTTTTTGCTAGTCACTCTGGAATTTATGACATAAATTACAATTAACTACCTGGAAAACTAGCCTCCTTTCCTGCAAATGAGAATACATTATACACCACAGGGGAATAGTTTGTATGACAGAAAGGAGAATTCAAGAGAAATGAGGGAACTATACAAAAACTTTTGTGAATATTGTTTCTTTTTCTGTTTTGTTGTTTGCGGGGACAAATAAAAGTCCAAGAGTTCTCACTCTGGTGATGAGTGTAAAAGTTAAGAGAAGAAATGTGTGACAAACTGAAACAAAACCAATATATACACACATATGTATATACATATATACATATATGTGTGTGTGTGTGTGTGTGTGTGTGTGCGTGCATTTTCTTGCAGACAAGCTTGGGACATAAAACTGAGTCATGTTAATAGCTCCTGTAGTTAACAACTCAGGGAAAAAGGGGATGTGGTGTTTTGTGGAGGCATAAGTATTACGGGAAATATGCTGCTCAGCCCAGGAGAATGAGAGAAGGAAAGTGGGCGCAGGAGGCACAAAAAAGGGGAGAATTAAGAAGAAGAAGATGGCAGTTAGAGGGAAAGGAGGGTCATGTGCAAGTAAAGGATGAGAAGACAGAAAAGGATACCAGAAGTAGTGGAGGAGCAGAGATGTAACAAATCAGGGAAAGGGAATCGGGATGTAAAAGAAAATGTAGAAGAGAGACAAGCAGCTTTCAAAGTGGGATATAAACAGTATAATGTAGATGATGAATTGGTATTGATTAAAGAAAAACAGACTTAAGACACAAAAACACAAAGCCTGGATTCTTCATGTCTAAACGGCACTGAGCTGCACTATATTATCATATTCAGCTTGTAGCATGTTCAGAGCTTCTGAAGATAAGTGGGTATTGTCTCTTTGGCTTGCCATCATATAAGCAGTGTTTTCAAGAGCTTCTGGAAATTAGATCAGGTTGAGAGAATATGAAAGAAAGAAAAGTCGGCAAAAAGTCTTGGAGAAAGCAACTATGCCTCTGTGTGCGGCAACAAACAATTTCCTGGCTGATGCAGATGCACAGCAGTTTTAATCTATTTAGGTGCACTTGGATGTCTAACTGGCACACAACAAAAGCCACAAACAGCTCTATCTCTCCACACAGAACTTCAGACCATCCATTCTTTGGGTATTGTGGTGCGTATTAGTGCATTTCTTGTTGAAAGGTTTGTGGAATCATCGTCCCTGTGAACTGTTGCGTGCATGACGGTGGTGTGGAAATTGATCAATTCTGACTGTGTGTGTGGTCTTCTTTAGGTATGTTTGTGAGTGGGTACTTGGAGGTAGTGCAGGCTCAAAATTGTTATTTTATAGCCAAATAGGTAATAACTGTTTTGGTGTTTCAGCCAGCAGCTGTTGAAAATGATGTAAGCATCTTTATTGGCTTTTATTATAGTTATTGTTATTATGAAGCTTTCTTTTCAGCTGTTATGAATCTTTATGCATCTCATGGTATAATTTCCAATTTAGAAATGGTGCTCTGTACTTGGCCTCCAATTTGATGCCTGATTGATGGCCAGTTTAAAGTTAGAGTTGAAGAAACCGCAGCTTGCAGCCTCAGTGCCCTATTGAACAATGCAAGAAATTTACAGATGAAAAAACATTTTTGGATTTTGTAAAAAAAAAAGAAAAAAGAAAAAAATAGCTGGAACTTAACACAACAGCAAATTGAACTGTAACGAAAAGTTAGTGTTGAACCCTGGCTGGCAGCTGGTTATAAATTTATAAGTTACGAGGTCCAACAAACTGCCAAGGATATTACACTTGTGAACTCTCATTAACTTGCATAGTTAATGCATTTCAGATTCAAATGTTCACATACAGGTTTTAGTTCTCCTTGTCTTTTATGTTTACATATATATACAGCATGTGCTGAATATATATGTAAACATATCTATACAAAATATATGAAGAGAAGAAAATACTTTGGAGTCTGGAAGGCTTGTTTGATGCAGTACTGAGTAAAGGATCAAGATTTTTTTTTAAAATAAATTTAAGTAGTTGTTCTCCAGGATTTCTGGGGGTCCTTTCAAAGTTTTTCTCTGGACATTAGCTGCCTTTTTCACTCATTTATGACAACAGATGATGAGTGAGTGGCTACAGCCATCTGTAAAGCACGGTGGAGGCTCAGTCATGGTTTGTGGCTGTACTTCAGCCAGTGGGGTTGTGTGTTTTAGAATTACAAATACATAAAGTATGGTCAGAGTTTGATTCTCCATGCAGTACCATTTGCAATACCACCTTAAACACAACATCTTCATTTTTCACCATGACAATGATCTCAAACACACTCCCAATCCAGTAAAAGCATACCTGGATAGAAAAACACAAAGTACAGTACAGAATCTTCTTGAACACAACAAAAGGCAGCCAACATCCAAAGTAAAGCTTTCAATGTCCTTCAAAAAGCCTGGAGCACTCTTCCTGAAGAATGTTTAAAGAAATTCCAAGAGAGCTGTTTGGGGGCAATAACAGTTTGTCTGTATGCATAAATATGTGACTTGACAGCAAATACATATCATAACAAGCTCTGTGACTCAGAAACAAGACTTATTCTTTTGTTTAATAAATTAAAAACTAGTATAAATGCACCCGCATTCCTCCAAAACACATACAAACACTTGACTATAGTGTAAATTATACATGCATGCATGTGTGTGTGTGCGCGCGCGTGCGTGTGTGTGATATAACATGTTCATGATGTGATTTCGCATGCTTTCGACTGACGTCTGTGTTAAATATGTTAGCATCTTTTACAGCGCTGTTACGTTTGTATATTTTTAGCCTCACCTCTGTCCTGTGGGGTTGTAGATCTCATTGCTTTGGCAGCCACTTATTGTGATGGGGTCAAAAGACTGGAAGGAACGCAGGGCTACGCCGGAGATGGCCACGAGGTGAGAGGAAAACATCACCAGGATAGCCTTGGTGTGGTAAAAGGCCACTGACAGGTCATGACTCACTGGGATGACCAAAGGGTTTGTGCGACAGCTTAGACGCCACTCACCTGTGGAGAGGATATTGGGGCCGAGAGCAGAAGACAAAACATTGTGCATTGACGTCGAGATAGGGAAGGTAGGGGACAGAAGCAGATGTTAACCAACCTCAAAGATCAAAAAGAAGAGGAGGCCTACAAAGGAGCTGGTGATGAAAAGCTGATACCGTGTTCTAACTGAGACATAGCCAATCAAGTTACAAAACAAAGGGATGAAAGCAACACATGCTTAAGGGGGCGGCGTTCTAAATGACGTATGCTTTCATCATTTCACTTAGACTGATACAGAGGTAAGTAGTAGTTTGAAAACACATTAAGATAATTCTCACCTAGGCTATGGATCCCCTCTTTGGTGTCCACCAGTTGAACAGTAATATTACATTGTGTCTGATCAATGAAGCCAGTCCCATCAGCAGCCAAGTGTATAATTACTGCTGCTGCCACCATGGGATGAGAAAAGTGGGCCTGAATAAAGGGAAAAGCACAAAGTTAAGTAAAATTAGTCACATGTTTGTGTTTGTGTGTACAACTAGATTTATCCTAATTTGTTTAGTATCTAATACACAGATACTTTCCCAATCCAGGCGTCTAATGCTGATTACTCTCTAAAGCTTTGTCAGTATCAGTACAGCAGTTTGACATTATTACAAAGAACACTCAACCCAAAAGCGCAATTTTCAGGTGTCATCTGAACTATATTTCATGGATATTGGTGTTACCTTGAGCCAGTATGTATAATATCCCCAGGCTGAATCAGCCACTCGACAGGGGAACCATGCGTACTGCGACACTCCATCAGATAGATCAAACACCTTGGATTGACATGTCTGGAGAAATACAAGTGACAAAGAAAGGAGAATGAACAATTTTGTACAAATCCTTTTGTTAAAATGTTCTTCTTTTTTTAAACAAATGAGACCAAATTTCTCACAGAAGAAAAACTGTCAAGAAAGTTTTTAAAAAGCACACACATATAAGGAGCTGGTCTCCAACCACTTGCAGTCAGTTGCCATGTTTAAAGAAACTTTGGTGTCTCAATATGGCAATGAAAGACAGAGTCAGTCTGCTATCAGTTTGCAGTTGAAAGACACTAAAAAAGCTTGCTTTTATTTAGGGATATAATCAGAATACAACCATCTGGCAACCAGTTAAGTCCAGTTCCCAAGGAGATGCATCGTGAACTAGTTGCACAGAATGAGTCAGGCTGTTTGCAGTGTGTTGGCAATCTGTCTGCATTTATAAATGAGAAGGCACTTATTTACAAACCTGTCTGAGACAGACTGCTGTCACTTTGAGTTTGACTGTGATTGTTTAGAGGCAGGTTGCCTCCCACCAGGCGACCTGTGCAATCACGTTGCAATGTGATCTCCCAGAGGTTAAAGCTGTTTCATTGTCAACCTCTGGGAAATCATTTTGTCGCTGAATGTGAAAAAAGTTCAGTATAATCACAACTGGTGATTTTTCCTGCTCGCAAGAAGGTAGCTGTTGTATTCTTACTCTACTGTGACTAAGCCATAAGTGGAGGGTTTGGTGGACTTTGGCATCTTTTCTCTGCTTTCTGGAGAAAATGTGATTCTGTTGGCTTATTTGAGTAATGACCTTCAGCTTGCAAAGGGGCAGAATGTAGTCAAGTGTAGAGCAGTTAAGAGCAGAAATAGCATTTCCAAAGGTGACGCCATCTACCTCAGACAGAAAAGTGTGGAGTATCTATTCCAAATTTGGAATTTGTTGGTGCCCCAAGTGGAGAAGTATCTCCAGGGCCTTATCCATGAGTATTTACAGATGACTGTACATATCCACTGTTTTCCTTCTCACCTCACCTCACTGTACATGTTAGTGATGATTTGAACAAAAATTCTGATTGATTATTCCATTAGACCCAGTCCAGTTAGGTCTTTGCTGGATTTTTTTCCTATTTCTTATGAACATCAGACACTGTTCAGATGCAGTAGATTGTATTTTCTAGGCCTGTTACCACGTTTGTCCTACACTTGTCCAGTTTCCTCAGATTTTGTAGGGACACACTGCACAACGTGCTGAGATTAGTTTTCATTTGATAGGGAATCACTTGTAAGTTCTCTTGCAACAAGCTGCTAGTGTTTAAAGACACAATCTGAAAACGGATTCTTTGATAAGCTATCTGTGTAGACACAACACTGATTCATCCCTTGAGCTGGATATCTTTTTTAAATGCTTGAATCATTCACTGGTCAATGCTTGTTCAACAAAGAAACATTCCCCTGAAATTGGTCAGTAGCCAATGTCTAAAGAAAAGGTTCGAAAGACTTTCAGAAAGCCTGGAGAACTATTGCTCAAGACCACTTTAAAACAATTACAAGAAAGTCTACCTCCTAATATATTTCCTTTACATTGATGGGTGACTCAGTATTTTTCTCAGTACTGTATATAGAATGTGCAAGCATCTCGACCCTTACAGTGTCAATTCCTATCAGCTACTGTTATCAGGGATGATTCCTGAAAAGCTTGTTCACTGTGCTGTGACCCCTACTTTTCCACCACCGTCACTGTTTGTGTACTGTTTGGAATGACGTGCAACTGACGTGCATTGTGTGCAGGACTGTTTGTTTTTGTCAACAAACCCAGCATCCTGTTGTGACACATGCTCCACACCCCCCTCCACTTTTTCTGTCTTTGATTCTTTTTATACTTGTCTCTGTTTTATGTTCTCAGCATGCCCACTCTGTCATGCCGCGCACATCCGCTAGAAGCCCTCAGAGAGTATTTGAAATTTTATGTAGCACTTTAATTTGTGACTTGTGTTGCAGAAATTACTCACTCAAAAAAAAGTGCAGAAAAAGACAGTTACTCTGTTTTATTTTTCAGTTTAAATTATGTATCTGTTACCTTTATAAAAGTAAAAAGAAAATTATGGGCAGAAATCAGTGCCATCAGAAACTGAATTTGAATAAGTTAAATTTGAATTGCTCGGTTGAATCTGAATTGGAACTTGAATAAATGCCTTTAAAAACTGAATATGACTTAGCCTAATTTGAAATTCAATTTATTGGTTTGAAAATGATCATCACTAAATTAAAATTGAATTTTATATTTTGAAAATGAATTTATTTGCTTTGAAACCGTATTTTATCCTTTAAAAGTTTAGCTCTCGAATAAGTTCAGATTCACTTCTCACCATTCAGTTTCAGTTCTACAATTCAATTTCAGTTCCAAAATTCAGTATTTTGGGACTTACATCCGGTTCCGGTTCAAGAGTAATCGAGCCCAGATTAATAGAACTACGTTTTACTAGCGGACCGAAAGTGTTACTGACAGTAATCTACGCGTCTTGAGCTGAATTAAGACTTCAGAAGTCATTCGTCATGTCGAATGACCAGCGGATAAACTCTCAGGTTGGTAATAAATGTATTACATGTAATTCAATCCGAGCATTTCAAATTTAACTTATTCAAATTCAGTTTCTGATGGCACAGATTTCTGCCCATTGGACTGTACCATCTGCTGCAGTACTTGTTGCTCTTCTTGTTGCAGAACATAGTTTTTTTGGACACTGGCTGTATGTTTGTGGTTGTTGTCATGTTGAAAAATAAATCTGGGACTAATCAGTTGCCTTCTTCATGGCATTATGTTATGGATAATAATAAAATGTATCTGGTTAACCAAAGTGATTTGTACAATAATGAGGCTCAGCTTAATATATACTATTTATCATGCCAGGATCGTCCAGGTACACAGAGGTAAAAGAAAAACTATAACATTCCTCGTTTCTTTTCTTTTCTTTCTTTTCTTCTTTACCTTATCTGCTTTGAAGTGTGGCTGTATACAATGACTGCAAATACATTTGATTTCTGAAAGTCAGCAAACAGATCTGAATAATGAACAGCTAGTATTGTGTGGGGTTATACATTACATGACTGCAGAATCACATATATTATATGTCATATAATATATCATATAATATTACTGTTGTGCATTTGGTAACATAATAAAAAATCTCTAACCTCTGGGAGTTCAGAAAAGTGCATTAATTTACCTCATTAGCTTTGGCAGTATCGCGAGCCATGTCTAAGTGATATGGAGAAAAATAAATAGGAGAAACGGTAAAAGACTATTAAGTGGTAGATAAACAGATAATGAGAAGAGAGGACACATACCCAAGGGCAGTGAGTTTCACTTGCTGCCCTGAGCTAGTGAAATAAGACACTAGTAACATGAGACTTTTGCTACTGTAAGATCCTGCCACTGTGGAAAACTGTCCAGAGCAGCTATCTGTCCATATATCTGTCCCCTGGATCTGTTGACGTGACCTTTCCGATTAGAGCTGAAGCGGCAGAAATGAGAAATGCAGGTGACAAAACCTAAGATAAGTTGCCATGACGGTATGGGACTACTTGGAAGCAATCATGATGATCTTCAGGTTTTTTGAAAACAGTTACGAGAAAATTTGCTGAATGGTTTGCTGAAAGTTTGCTGAATGCAAAAAATAGGGTGTGAATTTATACCTCACATACCGCCAAACAATGGAGGGAAATAGTTGTTTGATTCACCACTGAATTTGTAAATGTGCTCACACAGAAAACAGTTCCTAACTTTTATAGTAGTTTTATTTTTATGGAAAGAGAAAGAATAGCAACCGAATATCAAGAAAAAACAAATGACATAAAACCCCAAAAAGTTGATTCTGTTCATCCATATGTAGAGTTTTCAATGGGAGAAACGTTTCGTCACTCCTCCAAGTCACCCCAACCTTATAAACATTACATGAAACTGCCACCACTGTGAGGATTATATATGTCCGTTAATAACATAAAAATTATAAACTCATTTGCATGTCATTGAGTGAAACAATTATTTGATCCCCAAGCAAAACATGACTTAGTACCAGTTGGAGATCCTGTTCCTAGCTGCTCAGCAGGTTTGTCAGTAGGGATTTTGTGTTCTTGGTGACGGTGGTTCCAACTGCCTTCAGATCATTGACAAGCTGCTCCTGTGTAGTTTTGGGCTGATCCACCACCTTTTTCTTTATCATCCTCACGCCATGACACAAGACCCCCAGACCAAGGGTGGTTGCTGGTCATTTTGTATTTCTTCCATTTCCAAATAGCTGCACCAACAGCCATTACCGAGCTTCCTGATGGTCTTCCTGACATCCTTTGGCAGATCTTTGGTGTTGTCTGTCTTCATTGAAATTGATTTGGGTGTGCTATATATATATATATATATATATATATATATATATATATATATATATATATAACGAGGTGAGATCAGTAGTATCTGTAATTTATTGTAACAGTGCCTGTGATTGATTGATTGATTGATCAGTTGCAATCTATATGCCACATGGACACATAGTGGAAGAAAGAAATTTGGCTGGGTTGTGGAGGATCAAACACTTTTTTCACTCAGTGACATGCAAATCAATATAAAACTTTTAAGTAATGTGTTTTTTTTCTGTATATATGGTTGATATCCTGTTTTCATTAAAATATAACTACCATAAAAATATGAGTTTTCATTTCTTTGGAACTGAGCAAACTTACAAATTCAGCAGGGGATCAGATAATTACTTTTTCCACTGTACAGTGGTCTGCTAATTTGCTGCGGGCCTGTTTCCATTACTAACTCTTCAGTGACAGCGGATGACAAAACCTTTTATATGTATAAGCCACGTACTTGTTTATGTAAACACACATATCACTCCCTAGACACTCCTGATTCTCCTGTATTTCCCCACCCTCAAGAAAACAACCCTACCTATCACAACAACAGAAGGCAATTCACCCCCCATGTGTGAGTCAGCTATATTAAATACCAGGTTATGTTGTCATTGTTTTTTAATTTTTTTCAAATTACAATTAGGTCCATAGGTTTGTAGACAAATACATATTTTACAACCAGCCATCATTAGGCTGAAAAAACGAAATGAACCTATGAGAGAGATCATAAAATTTCTTAGGACTGACCAAATCTACAACCTTGTACATATTTTAAAATAATGAATAAACGCACGGGTCAGCTTAGGAACATCAAATAGCCTTGATGACCACAGATGACAAATGAAGTGAACTATTGCAGAAGTCTTTCTTTGTTAAAGAAAAGCCACTTCACAATCTCAAACAAACTCAAGAAAACTATTGAGGAGGGACTCACTTTCATGAATGTCAATGTAGCGGGTTTAAAACCACTGGTTACCCTCAAGAAGAAGATTCAACTTTGCCAGATAATCTATATCTTGCAAAATATTAAAAAGAGCCTGCTCAGTTTTTAAATCTGGGGAATTTAAACCTACATCAACTTGTATCAGAATGATGAGAAGTGAAAAGCATGGGGAGAAAGAAAAACAGCTCATGATCTAAATCACACCACAGCAACTGATCCCCAACAAATAAACTGATATTATTTACAGGGACAGGAATAAATGTATTCTCAAGAGTAAGTACCCAAGGGAGGCAAAAGGAAGGGTGGTAGGACAGAGGGATGGGAATCTGCAGATTCAGAATATATAGTTATTTATACATGAAGCCAACTTCCACCAACTAAGCAAGGTGCTGCTTCACTAACATCTGCAATACACCTCTGCATGACTTACTCTAGTATTGAAAATGTTATTGACAAATTAAAGTTAGCTTCTCTTGTCATTCCCTTTTAAAAAAAATTCTTAATATTCTGTCTGCCAAAGAAGAAAGATATTAAAAGAAAACCTTTAGTTTTAATCCATCAGCTGAGTACAATAAGACCAAATTAAAAGGGATACTGCTTAATCAGTCTGCTCCTAATATTGTATGTAGTAAATCAGGATAGGATTTGAGTGTGGAAATGCAAATGGTATTAGTGTCACATACATAATTTACTAGCTGTTTATAAGATGCAGTCCTCTGGATCCTTAAACACAAAGATCTAGTTGACATTATTTTCCTTCAAAACCTCAATCATCAATTTCAAATTTAATGCATGTAAATGGAGATTGTTATTTGAGAAAGTCACATGCTTAAATGTCATTCTGAAACTATACAAACTGTTGCTTTTCTTGAATAAATAGCAACACTGGAGATGAGTTCAAGTCCTTAACATCAAAATACAAACGCACACATACACATGGTTACACACATGTCTTAATATTTACCAGCTGGCTAGTCAGACTGGCAGACAACAGAACTGCAGACACAAACTGGTGTTTGTAAATCACCACTTTGGATAAAAGGAGAGCTAAGTGACTTAAGCCAAGGGGAAACCAAAGCAGATAAATGTGATGAGAATGAGAGAGTTCAACTATCAGACTCATTACTCTAAAAATACTGTGTGCAATGAAAACAAAATCGACTAAAGTCATAAAGCGCTCTATAAACAGTAGGAAATGGAGAGAGGGTCTCTTAGCAAAGGTACAGTAATGATGATAACAATAACGGCTCTAATAGCATAATATAACAACAACAAGCCTTTCCGCTGGTGCCAGGGAGACGTTAGATCACCTCTGTGCACAAAACACTTAACCATATACACATACAAATATATATATCTGCTCATACGCAAACAAACACATCACACGGTATATACAGTCTAAAGATGTTGAAACCTACAGATTTTTAAAAATATATAAATAATAAAAAACTATTAAAAATGCCTTGAATGCAGTTCAATAAATCTCATAGAAAATCCTACAGCTATGAGTTATATGTTCTTGCAAGATTTATATCACATTTTTAGAAGGCCCTGCAAAGCTCTTTTCCATATCTTTCAAAAATTGGAGAATGTCCCAAGAGCGTTCAGGACTTTCCTGAAACTCTAGTCTCCTTTCTTTCCATTCTGCATTAAACAAAGCATAACAGTGAATCTACAGGGGGTTCAAATGCAATCCAATTTAGTTCAGTTTTATTTACATAGCTCAACACTGTAACAATAGTCAGCTCAAGGACCTTCACATTGAAATGTTTAATGATCAGTGACTGCCAGTTTTCAAATGTATATGCTATCTTATTATAAATGCTATAAGTGCTAAATCCAGTTGTCAGATGTTAAATTACTGTATTAGCTAACATTTCTAATTAATATCTTGGACAGATCATTTGTGGTCGAAGTGAACTAAACCTTTCATATATAGGTATTAAAGGTTTAGTTATTGATATTAGTACATACATCTTAAACTATCTTTTAACACTTTTTTCACATTTGTAGTACAGTAATTCACAAGTTGAGTGGTATGACCACCAACTCAAAAAATGGGGAATATATAAGCACTTATGAGTGTTTACATTAAAATGCATTCAAGGAAAGCAGCGACAAGACCCCTACAACAGAACAGCATCAACAGATTTGACAGTGTGATGCTATGTCTGATACTGAAGTCAGACACAGCATAACAGCACGTGGAAGTGGCTTGTAAAGTGGCTTGCAGGCCAGCACCTGACTTTAAAACTCTATAAAACAAGGTAGTGTCTTAGGCTATGTCCACAAGTAAAAGTTTTTTGTTTTTTTTTAATGGGTTTCTGCTTTCATTTTGAAAATTATCTGCATGGGACCACAATAAACACGATGCCATGACTATGGCAAAGAATATAACCCTAACCATATGGAAATATTGGTCAGTCAGAAGCCTACAATGAAGACACACAGCCCACATTGTGTGGGCCAGATCTGGGCCATACCAGTTTTGCTATGTGGGAGACTGATGTAAAAAAAAAAACAAAAAAACTTTAACACATTAACATTGCTAGACAGCATCTTTGTTTTCCACATGTAAACTCAGAAATGGACTTTCGGCAAATCTTCCCCCTGGAAGGGGTTTACATGTGGATGTATACAAAAAGCTACTTTTATCAGAATATTCATATTGATGTGGACAAGGCTTCAAATTGTTTTGCATTTTTCTATATTTGGAAAAATTTCGGACTCGGATGACATTTTTGGTAAAAGGACTGGTACTTATATAGCACCATTTTACTCAATTCAGCACTTAAAGCATTTTCTACTTCCTCACCCATGCAATCACATATATTCATATAGTGCTTTTATCTATGTATAAGTGCTGTCTAAGATTCACAGAGTCACTCACACTTCAGTGGATGGATCCGGGTTAAGTTGGGGTTCGGTATCTTACCCAAGAATACTTCAGCATGTGGAGTGGAGGAGTCAGGGGTGTATTGACCCTCCAAATTGGTAGATGAGCCACTGCAGCCACAGCCTCACCAAGAGAACTTTTGAAAAAATATATTTAATTACTCACACCGCCTTGTTCTACACTAGTTTGTCTTAGCTTCCTTCCAAAAAGCCCATCCATCCATGTGTATATCCAATTTCTTCACCAGTTATCCGGTTTAGAGTTACTAGGTTACTGGAGCTTCTTCCATCTGTCATGAGGCAAAAGATGTGGTACACAGTGGCCTGATTGCCATTCTGTCACAGGGCCAACACAAACAGACTACCATTCACACTCACATCCATACCTACGACCATTTCAGAATCACCAGTTAACCTAAAATGCATGTTATTGTACTATGAGTATAAACTAGAGTACCCAAAGACATACAGAAATACAGGCAGACACAACATTATGAAGACTCCACAAAGAAGACCCCAGCTGGTCAGCGGATTCAAACCCAGGATCCGTTTCCTGATGCTAACCCCTGCAGCTACTGCACCATCATATCATTGTTTTTTTTATTTTATTTTAAGTCTGCACATTGGAAGCAGAAGTCAGCATCTGTGAGGCATTTGTGACAACAGAGAGAAAGAGAAACAGAGAGAAACTAGTATGCCTTTCCAAGCACCATCCCAGGGTTTACTGGAATGCTGGTGAGAGCCTGGTGTGTGAGGTAATGTCCTGTCACCCATACCTACTGAAGCTCACCGTCCCATTGGTCCAAGGCTAATAATATGTAACTTCCATAGCCTACTGAGAGTGGGGCTGTAAAAGTTAGTAAGTGGTGCAATGATGCAGTGATTGGGTGGTAGGGAGCATAGACCACAAACTAATGTATATGGATTGTTGAGCATACAATGCCAGCAAGTTGAAAACAGATGGGCCTGAGGAGAATGTCCCTCAGTTATAGACCCCTCTGTATAATAAAACTGTGCTAAAACCCTGCATATTAACAGCTTGAAAATGTTATGCGGGGGTCATCAGTGCCATAAAAAAAATCACCATCTTCAATGAGGTTTCCACATGCTGGAACCACAATAATAACTGAAGCTGGAAAAGTAAAAGGGAGGGAAAAAATGCCACCCCAGAGGTTTCTTTTTAATGATACCGCACGCTTATGTCACTGGCACCCTGCCTGATGAGGACTGTGTGGTTTGTGGGGCATGTTGGTGAAAGACACCGTGCCAGATTGGCCTTCCTGAACTGGTGAAAGCAACAGCTCAGCTACTGTATGAACTTCTGTTTTTGTGGGTACTCTATGTGTGTGTGTGTGTGTGTGTGTGTGTGTGTGCATGTGTGTGTTTTAGCTAGTGTAGCAGTTAGAGATGGACCGATCCGATATTACGTATCGGTATCGGTCCGATACTGACCTAAATTACTGGATCGGATATCGGAGAAAAATAAAAAATGTAATCCGATCCGATTAAATATCACGAAAGCACCTCACAAAACTTGCAACACGCCGTAACTCACCTCAGAACGTTAGCACTCGGAGCAGTATGCATCACGTGATAGAGCGGCTGTGGCATGCGGGACCTGTCAGTGGTCTGGATAGCATTTGGAGCTTCGCTAGCAACCCGGCATTTCATCTCCGACAAAGTTATCCCCGAGAGAAGTAAAGCAAGTGTGTAAGTCCATCTCTGAATGTTTGTAAAGCATTCCTGCGTTAAGCTTAACAAACGACTGCCTCTTCTTGCTGCTACTTCAATCATGAAACTGCTTAATGATCAGCTGATCGGCTTCTTTGTTTTTGGCCCACTTTGCACCAGAAAGAGGAAACCAGCGGCTGAACAACAGCAGCACCTTTAAGCTTGATCAGCTGTTGTTAGAATTTATTTAATATTACTTTCTACTCCAGGATCTTTTTCTACCTAGCTGACGCTGGTAACTGTGCAGGGGCGGATCTAGCAAAGTTTAGCCAGGGGGGCCGATAGGGCATTAACAGGGAAAAGGGGGCACAAAGAAATACTTTTCTTTCTTATTCTCATTTAAAATGTCTAGCTTTTAATAAATAATTATCTGACACCCAAAGTTTTAATTTGATGTAAAAGGAATAGAAGTCAATTACTGTATATAGTAACTATTAAGTCTAATATACCCTAGTAAGCTATAGTACTTTTTCCTTTAGGAAGGTACCATCTGTGCAGTCTGCAATTTTGTTGAAGAAAGATGTTGAATCTATTTAATATTTCTTGAAAAATAATTGATTTCTGTGCATTTTTTTTCACACTGCATCAAATTAAGGTTGATTACGTTGATTAACCCTTTAGAGCCGATCGGAGCGGGAACGCTCTGTTATGCGTAACTATTTTTAAATCCCAGTAGCACTGCAACCACGTAAGCTAGCGCAAAAATTTTTTTTGCATATGAAACCGGAGGAGTTGTACTTACATCTGATGCCATCAGCTTGTCCTAGGTCACGGTTTCCTTCCACATAAAGCTTTGCAAAAACTGCATAAAAAGCGCTTGCAGGAACAAAAACATAATATTCCAGAAACACGCTTTACCGATCTGATCAGCTGTTCAAAACACTTCCTACGTTGGAATAGACGTCAGCGCGAACTTTTGCATTTCCGCCATTACCTGCCCGAAACCGGAAGTGACGTCATTTTCGCGGAAATGTAGTCTTTTTTGCGATCAGGGCCTCAGGGCCTATACTGCTCTTTTTAAAAGTTATCTTTGACTTTATGACTTTCTGTGTCGTTTCTGGGATGCTTAGGACACATATTGCACTGCTGGAAATAGTTTATTTTGATGCATATGCTGCTTTTTTGCAAATTTGCAGTATAATATTTATTTTCGTTTTTCCTGCAGTGTATAAAAATTGGTGTATTTCAAAAATAAAACTATGAAGACACTCAAAATAAATTTCCTGTGGTGGGAAACTATTTTGTGCAACTTTTTTGTATTTACAGTTTTGAGGGATAAGACTCTTAAATTTCTCTAACTACAAATATATGTTAAAAAATCAAAAACGATTTTCAATTTTTTTTGTAGTTTATTGCACTTTTTTGCAATTTATGTAATTACTATGCACTTAATGAATACATATTATTAAAATCTGGGCTATAATGGTTGTATTGATGTAGAGCAACTTGAAATGCTCCCAAAAATGGCTCCACAGCATGTAAAAATATAATATAAGCTCTGGCGGACTTCTATGGTAGGTCTTAAAGGGTTAAGCATCATGAGGTGGAGCGTGAGGGGTGGTTCCCTATTTTTTATTTATTTATTTTTGTTGTTGCTGGGAGTTGGAACCCTATTAGTTAGGTTGCTTAATATTTACGCTAAGTACTCTTTAAAATACCAGAATAGGGAGGATGGTGTAGGTTTAAGTTTATTAGATTGATCAGTATTGCTGAACTATGAAATTTTTTTTTTGCATACAGGTATAACAGAATAGCTTTAGTGTAGTTGTTGTTTTAAACTTGAGTGTGAACTTGTACAAAATGCAGCAAGATATTTTAAAAAACAGTTTTGTTGATTAAAAAACACTATATCGGATTCATATCGGTATCGGCAGATATCCAAATTTATGGTATCGGTATCGGACATAAAAAAGTGGTATCGTGCCATCTCTAGTAGCAGTAGGTGTAAGTTTGCCAGTGTATTTGTTTGCATGTATATGAAGAGGAAGGAATATGTAAACATGTATGTATGCGCTGCAGTAGCCTGTATACAGTATGCATGTATCCTCCACTTAAGTGCACAAACACATGCTGCATGCTTTTTTTGGGAGGACAGAACGGGGCCAGTTATTGTTTCCTGGTTTTACTAGACAGAATTAAGTTCTTTTACAGTGCCTCCTTCTCCCTCTTGCTTCCCTCTAAAGCATTTACGCAAAGATGAATGTGGTAGGGGTTATTTAATCCAAACCTCGTCCACATATGTTTGTTTTACATCTTTCTCAAGATGGGCGAACTTTGTATATAAGCAGCTTCTTGCAACATGAGATGTAAAATGTTATCCCTTCTGGTGCTTATGTATAATTAAGATTAGTGTTCTCAAGAGGTTCCTGGGAGTTGCATCAGAGATTACCTGGGCAGCAGCACTCTCTGAAGAAATCACCTGGTTTGCCTTTTTTTAAGCTGAAAGTCGAAATGCACCTACACAAACACAAAGTTATTTGCACACATGTACACGAAGACAGGGAAGCTGTACACATGAATGGAGGCACACTTGGGTACACACACACACACACACACACACACACACACACACACACACACACACGCACAGACAAAGGTCAGTTGCTAGGGCCAATTCTCAGCTCCATTTCCCCTAGAGCAAGTAGAGCTGGCTCACCATATTCCACAGTGTGGTAGCGGGGGAACATTATGTTCTGTTCCACAAAGAGAGCAGTAGTACATTTAAGGCCCCTATGGACCTGCCCTATAATTCTGATATGGAGTCGGCACTATGTGTGCGTGTGTATGTGGTGTGTGTGTGTGTTTGCCGAGGTGTTTCTGTCTTGTCTCTGAATCATTTACATAAGCTTGAAGTTATGTCATTGTACAGGTATACTATATTTGATGTCTACAAATGTTGCATTAGGTTCACAATATGACAACACACACACACACACACACACAACTATTCAACCTGGCTAAAAAGTTAATAGCAACAATAATGATAATAATGACATTTTTATGTTTTATTTTGCCATTAGTGTTAACTTCATGCACTTTCTAGTGGTATTTTGATTGGATTGAACTATTCTTTTGAGGACATTTTAATGTGGGAATGGCCAGTAAGAGTGGTGTTGGACCATTTTCAGCTTTCAAAAGAATTGTTTTTATTCGTTTATGTATTTTCTTTTGAATGCAGTATGACTTTTGGCTGAGTTAATTTCCAGATTATTTTACCCCCATTTATAACCTTAAACCCCATCTGTCATTTGTCATTTGAGTTTCTGCCACCTTACATTATTTCATCTGTAATTTAGGCAATTATCTTCATATATCATTTCCTTCATTTTTAATGTAACCACTCTTTCATTCAAATCCAAAAAGCCTCTACAATAGTACATAACTAAACAGGGTAGTGCAAGAATTCAAAGACTTTATCACCGAAAACAAAACGTGTATCAGTCAGATAAATATCACATTTGCATTGTATAAGGAGGAGCACAGGCCACTAAACTGCTGTATTTTATTCAAACTGGTAGATTGTGTTAATGACTCTTTGCACCATTCATTTTCGTGTTGAAGAATTACTCCTAGTGGTTCCATGTTGGAGCGTCATTCATCTTTCTCTTTGGTTTTGCACTGGTGTATGAAGATGATTATGATACAGCAAAAGTATACAATATATCTGTATACACCTCCTAAACACAAAAACACACACACACACACACACCGTCTCTCTCTTAGACCAGTGCACAGCATTTGAGAATCGTGCAGATATGCGATATCTTTCTCTTTCTGCTCAAGTGCCGTCTTGTGCTGTTGCTGCTTCCTTGCATCCATAAAGATACCAATCACTGTTGCCCGCCTTGCTCTCTCTCCCACAGAATCAACACAGTCTTTAGACATCAAACAGACCTGATACACAAAGCCAATACAGCAGTTGTTTACTAGATCTGAAGGAAATGATGTGCTATCTACTTCCCCTACCCCCAACAGCAACAAATACCCATAAACACACAGAGTTCATTACACTTTAGGATTGTCCTGAATAAGAGGCATGCACTACAGTTTGGGATTTGGGTTTATCAAGTTAACTTAACTAAAAAAAACAACTTAAGATTTAACCCTGGGTTTTCTGTATTACAGAGGCGGCTCGCTTCTTACCAGATTGGATAGCCATGGTAATTTATGCAGACCAACCCCGCTCCAGAGTTGCTTATGTTTGAGCTTAGAGACGTATTCTCAGGAGCGTAGGGTCACCAGATCCATCAGATCTCAGTGCAAGAATACAAAGAGGGTCTGAAAATTGTTGTTCTTTGTCGTTCCTGATGAGCATCAGTAAGACATGTTGTTTTTAGACAGCAAATAATTACCTGAAATGGAGCACCTTATTTATAATTATTTTTTTATAGAGAGTTTATAATTTTCTGTCTTTCATATTTATACTTTGAGTAACTTTAACAAATCAGTCTCTCCATTTGAGATTAATTAAGGATACTGATTCTAAAAGCCTTGATAAACAATCCTAGAACATTAATTTTATTATACAGCATAACTAGAATTCATTAGTAAAAATACAGGTATAACAGTGTATTTTATATTTATACTGTTATACTTGTGAACATAATTTGATTGCAGGCTCAGACTATTTCTGAACCCTGTTTATTTATTTAAGTTATTTACTTGCTCTTATTTACTCAGGTATTACACCACTGGTATAAGACCTGAATAACAACTGTAATCTGAGTGATTTGCCCATCTCTTTACAGTACAGTTGTGATATTGACAAGTCTGTCAGCTTGCATTGTCGTTATTTTTTCTGTCTTTCTTTCTTAGCTTCACACAGCCTGGGCTATACTTATATTTTGCCACTTTTCTGGTGTTACTGACAAAAACACTTAAACTGAATGCTTTTCATGTTAAACTGCAACATTGCGTTTTTCCTATTATGCACACTCACGGTGCTAATTTGTCCGCAGCAGCTGTCTTGCTTTTAGCTTTTATGTGTTTGATCTCTTGATACTTTTTTTTCTCCTTTGTAAAACCAGCCACTCTGCTCACTTTAGACATATCCATGTTTCTGATTGATTATATATTGCCTGTGCCATCCATTTCATTTGAACACACACTCAAGTTGACCACCTTTCACCACTCTTGTTATGTCCTCGGTATGCTGAATTAATTGACAAAGAATTGAAATGAATTTTCAAAGACTTATTTGACCATTAAAAAGGCATGACCTTGCATTACTTTATACAACAAAACCTTAATGAATGCAGCTAGCACAGGATTACTTGCACAGTGTTTTTGGAAAGAACAGTGGAGACGGATGACGCATAAGACAACTGGTGAAGTCACCCCATGTGTGTTTATACACCACTACTGTATTTAATCATTAGCGATTATTAAACTCTGTCTCTTGATTTGCCTTTTCTCCTGTCTCTCTCTGTTCTTATTACTTTCCCCTCACTGCCAAGTGTCCACAGGAGATGGCTCTCCATCCCTGCACCTGGTTCTGCTGAAAGTTTCTTCCTGTTAAAAGCGAGGTTTTCCTTCCCACTCTCACCAAGTGTTTGCTTATACAGGGTTGTGTTGTTGGTCAATGTTGGGGTTTCTCTTTAATATTATAGGGTCTTTACTTTACAATTTTCCAATACAAAGTGCCGTAATGCAACTGTTGTTGTGAATTGGTGCTATATAAATCAAATTGAATTCCACTGAATTGAGATGTTTAGATGTCTCGTTGTGTCCCTGGACTCTGTAGTGCTTTTCTTTGCATACTCCTTTTTAACTTAACCTCTTTCTGGGCCTCAGTTTGCAACTTTTCTCACTTTCACACATAAACACACACACACACAGACCAGTACACCAAGAGGCATGGTACATATTATGGGATAAATGCTAGTGGTTAACCAGACACTAACTCCAGCAGAGAAGTTATTTTGGCTTTGTGTCATGGTAATGGCATTGTCTCCAGAGTGTGGTTGACTGAGATCAAAATGTTATCCTAAATAGAAGGTCCGCAACAGGAAGGGAAGGCTGCTGTTGTATCTCTATTTGTGATCAGGTCGTGCATAAGAATCTTTCTACTTATTTGAGAGAAACCCAACTTCAGTGTGGTGTACAACGAAGTGTACAAAGATTGGATGAATGAAAAAGAGAGTAAGTGTTTAGTGGCCACTGTAGCTTATATTATTATTCACGGTCAATGAATGCTCTTCGTACTTGTTTCTTAAAAAGACATGTATCCTTTAGTGACTTCAAAAAGCAAGAAAAATAAAAATAAATTAGAAAAAAAACAATTTTAAGCTCTTACAACTAGACATGAGTAGCAACAAGCGCATTTACAAACCCAGTTCCAAAAAAAGTTGGGACGCTGTATGAAATATAAATGCAATGATTTGCAAATCTCTTAAAACCATATTTTATTTACAATAGAAGACAGAAAACATAGTAAATGTTTAAACTGAGAAGTTTTACCACTTTATTAGAAAATGTTAGCTAAATTTGTTGGCAGCAACACATTTCAAAAAACTTAAGACAGGGTGTTGTTTACCACTATGTAGCACCCCCGCTCCTTTTAACAACACTCTGTAAACATCTGGGGACTGAGAAGACCAGCTGCTGGACTCAGAGAGGAATGTTGTCCTGTTGTTATCTGATATTGGATTCTAGTTGCTCAAAAGTCTTGGGTCATTTTTTGAGGTGGGGGCTTCTCCCATGATTCAATTCCAGCCAGAGACAGAAATCGTCTTTAGTACTACTTACTTTTTCAGTTTTTGTTCCCCTGTCCCAATTTATGTTTTTCAGACATTACAAGAGAGCCAGGTGATGTCACATTCAAACTGAGCAAATATTTTTCATGAAATTGTAAAATGACTCTGTTTAAATGCTAAATATGTCCTATTATGAATAAAATATGGGTTTACGAGATTAGCAAATCACTGTTTTTATTTGCATCTGTGTAAGCGAGGTAACTTTAGCCATTTCTACTAGTTGGAATAGTTTAAATCCTCTTAACTTTCACTGGAATTTATTTTTAAAGGGCATTAAAGTTTCCTTTCAGGCACAGTATTGAACCCAGATACACTGTGACTCACCTCCATATGTGTCAGTTTACAGTGTAATAGTAGATTCAGATAAAGCAAACAATGACTGGCCTAACATCTTCTCTTGTTTTTCTGTCTCTCAAGAGAAAGGAAAACAAATTGACACAGTTTCCAGCACTTCGAAAACCTTTTTGATCATGCCCTTAAAGTTCAGATTTGAAAATTGTTATGTGCACATTTGCAATTTGCAAACTTATGCTTAAAGCAAAGAAATTCTTTAGTAAAACTGACCCAGCCTTCATCTTGATGATTACAACTGGTGACTATAGTTGGCTCCGTGACCCAGTGATCAAACAGCAGTGTTCACTGGAATAGCCTATAAGCTTTTAATGAAAACAAGACATATCACACCAGGAACACTATCAGTAACATGCTATTATTGGTCCACACCGTCAGGGCTGCAGACATTAACATCCTGGTATGTCCAAAACTGAACATTTTGGCTGAAAGAACCTGCACTGTAGCACGTGTTATGGTCTACCATGTAACAGCAAAAAGAAGTTTTCTTGACCACACAAACACAATTGTGGCTCACCACTTGCCTTGCTCAGCAGATCTGACTCCCTGTAACATCACTCTGTTCTACAAAATGAAGGCTCATTGCCTTTCAGAAATAATTACAACGTAATGGGAGTGCTAGAACTACTACAGGAAGGAGTCAACCTTTAGTGTAATGGTAAAATTGAATTCATAGAACTGATTTGCAATTGTTTAACTTTTCACATTGATCACCATCATCTTAAAGCTACCTGGAACTTGGCAGAACTACCACAACTGTTTTTTGACTAAAAAGGCTTTCCAAGGCACTCAGGAAAGTTCGAAACTAGAAGATAAGGAATTAGATCCAGATGCCTGAAGAATGACTAATGCACTCTATGATAAATTGTTGTTTGCCATTAAGGACAATTACGAGCAAAAACAGCAATTAAAATACCAAATGGCTGGACACTGGCGAAAGTTCCTTCGAAATAGGTAAAATCTTCAAAGTCAGTGTTTTGCAACTGGTGACTGCGTTGCATTACGTGTTGTTCTAACATGGTCACATTTAAACTGTATGAACAAAGACAGACCTACTGCCTGGTCTTCATCTTCACAACCAGTCTTTACATGCTTCATCTGAGGCATGAGCCTCCAGTGCAGTCAGCAATGCCACACACACGTTCAATTGCACAGCTGTTTAGGAGAACAGCCTGGAGAGGATTTTAACTCAGTTATTGGAAGCCAAGATATGTTATCTTTCTTTTTTGTTCAACCCCTATTTGCAATCATATATTTTAACTGTTACTGCACTTATGCTTAAAGCCAGAAGAACACAGAATAATCAGTTTCATTTAAAGTTAAAATACAATTTGAGAAAATTTTGATGTGTTGAAAAGTTGAAAAATAAATCAATTTACATAAACACTGGTGATTTGAATATATATGATTTTCAGCTCATTGTATAAATAAGACTATGTGAGGGAGAGATGGACAGAGCAGAGACAGACAGCGACAAGATCGTTGTGTTTTGTTAACCTGTGTTTGCATATTTTCCACACATGCATAGGCGCTTGCATTTCAGTGGCCTTATAATGAGGTGATGTCATCACATATAACAGTTTGTTCTTCACAGTAGAAGTGTTTTTTGAATGAACAATGTGTCCTTCACAGTAGAAATCCTTCCTCTATGGTTATATGGACATGTTCCACTGGTGTCTCGTTTCCCTCAGAAAGTAAAACAGCTGCAATGTTGTTGGTTGGAACAAACTCGTTTTTTTTGTTTTGTTTTGTTTTTTAATACTCAAACAGAGGTTGTGCAATACAAATATCAAATGCATTAACTGTCAGTTAAGTGATGGTTAATCTCCTATCCCTGTTTGAGCAAGGCACCTTAACACAGCTGTTCAGGAAAAACTAGTTCATTGGCTTTGTAAAAATGCATCATCAGCAGTAGGAACAAGCTCTACCAACAACACACACTTCCAGCATTATACACCTCAGAAGAGACAGCACAGTTTGTGTAGAGGTGTAAAGTCTTTCAGGACAAAGCAAAGTGTAAAGTATATTTATCACTATAGCATTTAACAATAAAGTGATGTCACCAATGCAACTTACCTACTAGCTGAATGTTTTTTGTGAGAAAATGACAGAATAATTACCTCAAAAAATAAAATATGGCTTAAAAAAAGAGAGAACATACATCAACAACATGTCTTATCTTTCATCATCCATATTAGGGGAAGGGGATTAAGTAGGATTGAGGCTAATGCATTTGTGTGTGTCCGAAGCTTTGTGTGTGTGTGCTTGTATCACTTATGTTGTGAGGACACATGTCTGTATGCACACACTGTAAGGACCGACCTCCGTTTAGGGGGGACAAGCCCCCATAAAGTAAATCATTCTATTTAGGTAGTCAGCCCCTTTCCTGCCTCTAAAGAAACACATCAAGGCAGCAAGCAGCCTTAAGTAAAGCTTTGTATGCTTCTTCTATAAGCATTACTCCAGTGAGAGCAGAAAACCTGTACATGCAATTTGGGAGACATCTAATTAAAAGTCCCGATATTACCAATTAGCTGCCAAAAAAAGCTATTTCGCTTTTTTTTTTTTTTTTTTTTAAGTGTTGCAGAGTCTTCTGCACTGTGTGAATTTAACAGTGTGAATAAGGAAGCAACAGTCATAAGAATCATAGATTCAAAGACCTCTTTTTTATGATTGATTGCATGATACAATATTTATAATCTTAATATATTTAAAATATATGTTAACCTCTGGTGTGACAAATTAAGTTAAGCAATTTTGTTAAATGATGGTAACTTTAACTGGTATTGGTAGGAGAAGACAGGTCTGGCCTTACCTTAGTCACAGCGGGATATCCAGCAGCAACTTCACCAGAACAATAGGGCTTTTCTTCATGGGAAACTTCAATAGAGGAAGCCCACTGGTCCAGGAAACCACTGGGGGTATAGAGGCCACAGTCTCTCACACCTGTCTCTCGCTCAAAATCCTCGCATACCCCATCACCGTCATAGTAGTAGCACATGCTTGGCTCCTCTGCATTTGAAAACACAACACACTTCAAATAAGTTATCTGTACGATAAAAATAACTTCTTAAACAGAAGGACTGAGTGCATCAAAGATATCAGCGTGGTTCATCTTAAACATATCTCTCACCGCCACCCATCTCTCTTGTTGAGCATGTCCTCATTTGGAATGAGTAGAGAAAGGAGATCAGATAAAGGCAAGAGATGAATGTAAGGGATAAAAGGAGTAAGAATCAAATTATAAGGCGTATATAGATGTATAAGGGCAGAAGGGGCAAAAAATATTAAGAAAGAATAAAAGAGAAAGAGAGCAAAACAGACAAGCACAGAAAGCGGAGGGGGTGGAGTGGGGTAAGGTCAATGGGTAGAGTAAGATACAGCAGTATTTTTTCCAGACATCCCACCCGGAGTTTGGGGCTGGAACTGAAAGCTTATGGAGTGGAGGAGAGGGGAACTGAGCAGGGAGGTTTGCCTGGGCCTCACTGGTCTCAAGTCTCAGCTAAAGCAGCATCAGCCGGTGGGGTTCCAGTTGGGGGGAAAGGCGGCACTCTGTGCCAAGTTGGCCAGGGCCTTCTCCTCGAAATTCCACCCATCTACAGCACAGCCAAAAGCTCAAGTCAGTTCTGTGCTCTGGCAATGGTAAAACGAGGGGCTACTGAGGGGGCATATAGAATAAGTCTCCTGCCACTCACTCAGCAGCAACAGAGGCGAGGAAGAAGGGGAGCAGTAAGACTGAGACAAGAGGAAGTTCAAACAGTGATTGTGAATGGTAGAGGAATAATAGGTAGAATGTGAGCTAAAGAGACAAGGAATAGAATGAAAAAAAGGTCAGAAGGGGTGTGCTTTAGTATTAGAGTTTGATAGAAATTAAACTTAGTTAGATTAAATTAAAAAAAAGATTGTGACTGGGTGCCTTTGAGATTTTTTTTAAATTATTATTCTGATTGTGGGCACAAACAGACAAAGAAAAGAGTGAAATCTGACTTAAAATCCAACTGGATTGTAACAGCAGGTGGGTTTGTATGCAAAGAACTTGTGATTATCATCAGTTCCAGATTTAAACCAGCTGAATCATGATAGCCTATTAAAGCTCCTCCAGATTGTAACATCCTAGACCTGTTGTATACTTACTGTTAATTGTCCATCCAACTCGTTGACAAGCAGGCACTTGCTTGCACATACAGACAGATGGACAGAAGGTCCCTTCATTATAGTCTCAGATTTCTGTGTAAAACCTCAGCAGTGTTGAACACACACAAACATACACACACTTGCAAGCATCCCAGAGCACTGCAGTTGGTGGAAAAACAGCACAGCCAGTTCAGTCATCCAGCAATCTGACAGGGATTAAGTGGCCACGTCACAGAGGGTTACACATGTGTATCCATGTACTGTACATACACAGAATCACAAGAGTGGAAGAAATATGATTATCAGCTACTGGGACCCAGAACAAAAAGTCATTCATCTATTTATAAAATTTAAAAAAAACAAATTATAAAAGGAGATGTCTCTCTTTCAACTATGTTAAAAAAAAGACCCAACATTTCTCTATTTAAAAGTTATGATTTCTAGTTTTTTTTTCTTTATACAAGAGGTTGGAGTGATTATGATATCTCCTGGTGTTTTATTTGTTTGGAATAGGCATTGAGTACTTGAAGTACACCCAGACGATGTGTCAAATCCTTTCATTCACAAAGTGAGTCTTGTTTAAATGTCTGCAGTCTCTTTTTATTGTGAAATAATGAGGCATGGGAATCCAAACAGATAATAATAATGTGAATTTTTTTTTAAAGCGTTAATACTTTACTAGAAATCCTACCTTTATAAAATTGTGTGTGTTTATGTCCCGTTTGCCAATTAAAACAAGTTTATTTGTGATCACTAATGAAACAGTTTATTGTTTTTTTTTTGTTTTTTTTGTTTTTTTTAACTTTTCTTGCACAAGGAATTATTTCAAGACTATTAAATGGTTATGCATACGCTGCTATATCATCCTATCATACTGAAATCAGAGCTATGGACAGAGCATCAGATAGCAGCAGAGCATTTTCAAGACTTACCAACACAATTGAAGAATGGCTCTTTCTTGCACTGACTAGAACAGCCATCCCCATTCATAAAGTTCATATCGTCACATTCCTCTCCTTTGGAACTAAAAGAGCAGGAGACAAGTGCTTAGAATACACACAGATATATATATATATATACATACATATACAGGGCTGCACGTAAGTGGTTCACCAGTGCGCATTTGCTGTCAAAATAAAAGACGCACACCAGATAAGAAGTTGGAAGGCGCGTTTGAGTACATAAGATGTTCTGGAGGAGGACAGACATTTGTTCAGAAGATGTCGAAGAAGCAAGCTCCATAAGCAATTACTTTGGTGTTCCTCCACTTTAAAAGAAGGTCGTATTCCCAGAAATTCCGAGAAATTCTGAGAAGTACTGAACAAATGTCTGTCCTCCTCCAGAACATCACTGGTGGACCACTTATATGCAGCCCTGTGTATGTATATATATATATATATATATATATATATATATATATATATATATATATATATATATATATATGTATATATACATACATACATACATACATACATGAGCGAGACAGATAAATATGAAGGCATGCTGGCTCGGACGTCGCCCGGATCAACAAGGTCCGCGTCAGGTGTTGAGGAACCAGGGCACCCTGACGAAAAGTGGGCTACTGGAACAAGAAGGCATCGGTGGGCAAGAGACGAAAACAGGGCGTTGTTGGAATGCTACTACGCAAGTAACCCCGGCGGAAGGGGCTACATGAATAGGATGAGGGACCTATGGATTCTTCGATACCCAACATCCACAATGACGGCGAAACAACTAGTAGCTCAGTGTTTCAACATTCGAAAGAAGGGACTGCTCTCACAGCTAGAGATTGACGAGGTACAACACAAATGCTACGGCAAGGAGGAGTCAGGACGCCAGGTCAGGGGGGGCGATATCATCACCCCCACCCGAGATTGGGTACATAGCCCCAAGTGCGATAGGAGAAGGATCGTTGAGTGCGAGAGGAACTGACCTGAAAAATAGGATCATGGCCAAGCTTGAAACCTGGATCCCCCGTAGCCGGTTACCAAGATTACGTGAAGTACCCTCAGAAGGTCTGCTAGATGATGTTAATGCAGCACTACGGGCAATACCTACAACCACGATTACCGACACTAACAAGCTGATCTACAATACGGCAGCAGTGATCAGTGAGATGCTTGGCTACAAGTTGAACAGCGACAAGGGGCAGTACCCTCCATGGAGAAGGAGGCTAGAGGGCAAGATCAAAGTAGCACGGAGGGAGGTTAGCCAACTAACGGAGTTGCAGAAAGGTGCGACAAATAAGGTGCCTAAGAAATACAGCAAGCTGTCCATACCTGAGGCCTTGGAAACTGCCAAGCAAAGACTCACAGCCTTGGCCAGCCGCTTGAGGAGGTACACCAGAGAGATAGAAGGCAGGAGAATAAACCAGCTGTTCTCCACAGAACCAGCAACGGTGTACTCTCAGTGGCAAGGGAACAATAAGAGAACAGCACCACCAAGGCTGGAGACGGAGCAATACTGGAAGAGCATATGGGAGAAGGATGCAACCCATAACGGCAATGCTCAGTGGCTAGAGGATCTAAGGGCAGACCACAGCGACCTCCCTGAACAGGGTCCAGTAACCATCACAGTGGCAGATATCCAAGAAAGGGTCTCCAGTATGAAGAGTTGGACAGCACCAGGGCCCGACATGGTTCACGCCTACTGGCTGAAGAAGCTGACTGCACTCCACGAGCGTCTGGCAGCACAAATGAACCAGCTGCTAGTTAACGAGAGACACCCGGAATGGCTAACTGAAGGCCGGACGGTCCTGATCCCCAAGGACCCCAAGAAGGGACCGGTCCCCTCCAACTACCGACCAATAACCTGCCTCAGTACTACATGGAAGCTCCTGTCAGGCATCATATCGGCTAAGATGAACAGGCACATGGGTCAATACATGAGCGGGACACAGAAAGGAATTGGCAAGAATACCAGAGGCGCAAAACACCAGCTACTGGTAGACAGAACAATCAGCCGAGACTGCAAGACCAGACTGACCAACCTGTGCACTGCTTGGATTGATTACAAGAAGGCCTATGACTCAATGCCCCACAGCTGGATACTGGAATGCCTAGAATTGTACAAGATCAATGGGACCCTAAGAGCCTTCATCAGGAACTCAATGGGGATGTGGCGTACAACACTAGAGGCCAACTCCAAGCCCATAGCACAAGTCACCATCAAGTGCGGGATCTACCAAGGAGATGCTTTGTCCCCACTGCTGTTCTGCATAGGCCTGAACCCCCTCAGTGAGATCATTAACAAGACTGGCTACGGATACCGACTACGGAACGGAGCAGTTGTCAGCCACCTCCTGTACATGGATGACATCAAGCTGTATGCCAAGAGTGAACGAGACATCGATTCACTGATCCACACTACCAGGCTATACAGCAATGACATTGGAATGTCGTTCGGACTGGAGAAGTGTAGTCGGATGGTATCAAAGAGAGGGAAGGTAGTCAGAACTGAGGGGATTGAACTACCAGAAGGCAACATGGCAGACATAGAGGACAGTTACAAGTACTTGGGGATCCCGCAGGCGAATGGGAACCATGAAGAGGCCGCTAGAAAAGCTGCAACCACCAAGTACCTGCAGAGGGTCAGGCAAGTCCTGAGGAGTCAGCTGAATGGTAAGAACAAGACCCGGGCCATCAACACGTACGCCCTACCCGTGATCAGGTACCCTGCTGGGGTAATAGGCTGGCCAAAGGAGGAGATAGAAGCCACTGACATAAAGACAAGAAAGCTCCTTACCATGCATGGAGGGTTTCACCCCAAGTCCAGCACCCTGAGGCTGTACGCTAAGCGGAAGGAAGGGGGCCGGGGACTGGTGAGTGTCAGCACCACAGTCCAGGATGAGACAACGAACATCTCAGAATACATTGGGAAGATGGCCCCAACTGACCGAGTGCTCAGTGAATACCTCAGGCAGCAGAAACCCAAGAAAGAGGAGGGAGACGAGGAACCATCATGGAAGGACAGGCCCCTGCACGGTATGTACCACCGGCAGATAGAGGAGGTGGCTGATATCCAGAAATCCTACCAGTGGCTGGACAAAGCTGGACTGAAAGACAGCACAGAGGCACTAATCATGGCAGCACAAGAACAAGCTCTGAGCACAAGATCCATAGAGGCTGGGGTCTATCACACCAGGCAAGACCCCAGGTGCAGGCTGTGTAAAGATGCCCCAGAGACAATCCAGCACATAACAGCAGGGTGCAAGATGCTAGCAGGCAAGGCATACATGGAACGCCATAACCAAGTGGCCGGCATAGTGTACAGGAACATCTGTGCCGAGTATAACCTGGAAGTCCCGAGGTCAAAATGGGAGATGCCCCCAAGGGTGGTGGAGAATGACCGAGCTAAGATCCTGTGGGACTTCCAGATACAGACGGACAAAATGGTGGTGGCTAACCAACCGGACATAGTGGTGGTAGACAAACAGAAGAAGACGGCCGTAGTGATCGATGTAGCGGTTCCGAATGACAGCAATATCAGGAAGAAGGAACACGAGAAGCTGGAGAAATACCAAGGGCTCAGAGAAGAGCTCGAGAGGATGTGGAGGGTGAAGGTAACGGTGGTCCCCGTGGTAATCGGAGCACTAGGTGCGGTGACTCCCAAGCTAGGCGAGTGGCTTCAGCAGATCCCGGGAACAACATCGGAGATCTCTGTCCAGAAGAGCGCAGTCCTGGGAACAGCTAAGATACTGCGCAGGACCCTCAAGCTCCCAGGCCTCTGGTAGAGGACCCGAGCTTGAAGGATAAACCGCCCGCAGGGGCGTGCTGGGTGTTTTTATATATACATATACATATATATATATAGATATATATATATATAGATATATATATAGATATATATATAGATATATATATATATATATATATATATACACATATACACACGTGGTGCCTGTTACCTTTGGATGCGACCATCACCACAATAGGGTGCCCCAAGTTGATGCACCAAAGGTGGAGATGGCTCACTCTCACTTTGCCTGGAGATTGTTTGGACCTGGTAAGTATACGTAGCATGTGGTATCACATCCCTGCACAAAGAGTGAGAAAAAACACAGTAAGTTCATATGTCTGGACAATACAAAGAAATACCACATGCAAAGAAAGTAAAAGTAAAAGACTGCATACGAGAAACCTTCATAAGACCAGGTCGGTGGAGATCAAGTTGTTAGAATTGTTGCTAAGTCAACTGGTGAGTTTGTGTGTCTCTTTATTCAACTAGTAAACTTCTAAGTTTGTACTTTCACATATCTGTCTTTCCGATCGACTGATACGTCTGCTTTTACCCACTGCATGTCCAGCTTTGTTGTGTTTCCTTATCACAGCGATTCAAGGAACCATTGTGACGAAATACGGGAGAAATAATGGAGGCTTACTCACTTTGATTGTCTAAGTCACCATAATGGTTTTTTGAGGCACCATGATAAGGATTTCTGAAACAAAAAAGTCTGAAAGGAAAATATATAAATAAGAAAATCAAAGCCATAAACAAAAAAATAATCAAAGCTATGAATGAGAAACCAAAACCACTAGACAAGCAATTAATCCCAGGGAAAGAAAACAAGTAAATAATAATATATGTAAGTGAGGGTGCTTTTTGGAAGTCAGTATTGCAAAATGTTTATTTATTCTCTCTGGTTTGTTTGCCTTTACGTTGTACCTCTATCATAATCAGATTGCGTCTTCTAACTACAGGTCCCTGTAATCAGTGGAATTACTTTCTTTAAAAACTGAGGCAACTGTGTTATTTTATGACTCATTACAATTTAACAAAGAACAAGAGTAAAAATAAGTAAAGGCAACGAAAGAAAGTTCTGGAAACATGCAATAAAAACAAAATAATTGAATCACAAAAGCACCTTCATTTACATCTGTATTGTTTAAGGGTTTTTTTTTCCTGTTTTGATACTTTTTTTGGTATTATTTTGGTTTCTCATTTCTAGTTTTGATTTGCATTTGTTATGGTACGGCTTCTCATTCATCATTCTTAGGCTTTCGTGGTTTTGGGGGGTGGATAGTGATCATGGCATAAGATTTGGGAACTTAAATATAAGTCGTTGTCAAATTTTGTCTATGTTCATATATTCAGAGTATCAGAATATTTTGATTTTGAGTCCGTTATTGTTTAAACAGTATAAATACCATGTTTCTTTCAATAAAATATGTACATGCAACCACAGTCATGAGGAAGACTGCTGACAGTTGTCCAGATGATAATCATCCATACCCTCCATGAGGTGGGTAAACCACATCTGAAAAGACTGGCTGTTCATAGAGTTTACTCACAGAGTAAATCGGATGTTTCGATGCATGTTAATGGAAAGTTGACTGGAAGGGAATGTGTGGTAGGAAAAGGTGCAAAAGCAACACGGGTGACTGTAGCCTTGAGAGGATTGTCAAAAAAAGTCAATTGAAGAACTTGTGAGATGTTCACAAGGAGAAGATTCAAGAAAGGAGCTACAACTGTTATACTGTAGCTAACCGAGACAATGTTAGAAACGTCTTACCTGGAGAAAAACTTCTAGACTGTTGCTCAGTTTGTAGAAATATTTAAATACAGAGAATGTGCTAAATGTGCTACACAGTGACGGTGTTCAAAACAACGTGTGTTTAGTCCTTAACAAGACACGCAGATGTGTTAAAAATTAACACATGATGTGTTATTTCTAAAACATCTGTCTTGAGCGTGCGAGCTGGATTGTCCAGCCAACTCCCCTGATCTGAACCTCATAGAGAATGTATGGGATGCTGTCGAGTGGAAGATGAGAAACACCTGACATAAAAATACAGACAAGGTTAGGTCGCAATCAAAGCAACCTGGGCTTCAATAACTCCTCAGCAGGGCCACAGGCTGATTGCCTCAATCCCACACTGCGCTGAAATTACTCAAAAATATGCAAGTATTTGTGTGAAAGGAGCCACAGACTTATGTATTGAGTATATAAATGAACATACCTTACAAACGCTGGACATTTCTGTATTGTATCTTTTGATTGATCTTAGGAAAGATCGTTATTATTTGAGATACTGGATTTCTGATTTGCAGGCGTTATAAAAAAATCACTTTACATTTAAAGAATACAACTTTTGAATATATCTTTTTAAGACGTTGTAGTACAATCAAACAGCGCAACAGTTAATGTGCAGTAGCGCATGTTGATGTCTTTCAGTTCTTAAAGTAAAGGGAATGCTTGAATGCTGTATGCATGCAGCCTTTTTTTGGTATATCTGTTAAAAACGGCATCTATGAATGGGATTAAGTAGAACCAATAGTTTAGCCATGGATTATTTCACATGGACCATAAATATGCCTATTACAGAAAGCACCTCGCATACAGTCCATAGAATTACATAGCAATGAGAGACGCATACACACAGGCTTTAATTAAAACAGGCATATCACACTATTCCCAAAGCTGCCATATATTCCAGAGTGTGAATGTAACGCATCAGCAGGATCAAGCACTGAACTTTCCCTGGTACCCCAAAGATTTAAACTAAAGAGTCTTCAAAGAAGGCTTTGCATGAGGTTCAGGAAAGCCTTTGCCTTTTCTGAGAACTTTTTTTTATTTACTACTGAATGAGAACACGTAAATGTTTTCAATTAGAGGCTTAGGGTAAAACATGTAATCTCTTCTTCACTTTTCCATGTTTGTTCATGGCATTCCCAACAGAAAGACCTAGACCAAGTGCAAGTTCGCCATGAAGTACGAAATATAAAAAGTGACAAGCCTAAAGATCAAGTAACAAAATGAATTCTCTTACAGCAAAGTTCGTGCCTGAGATTAGTTATTTATGTTGGCTTTATTATTATCAACACAGAACGTTTGGCCTGACAGACTCTCATCTGCACAACAGTATGCCCTGTTCCGCAATGTTGGTTCATACTGGTGCAACTCTAGGTTACACTCAAACATGTCCCTTCTAATTGAATTAGTTTAGCCTCTGGAAAAGTCAAGCTCTGGGAGACTTTATCTTTGAGCAAAGCAAACATGCAGAATAGACGGAAAGAAGAGAGAAACAGATGCCGCTTTGAAAGGAGGCACACAACTTTCCCTTTTGTGGATGGGCAGGTATTTGGGCCGCTCGGTTTCAGGCACAATGCACTGAAAAGCACTAGCACTTACTGATTGGGCCACAATGGGAGGCCTGCTCATGCAAGAACAAGCAGAAAGGATGATTTTAATGACTGGATCTAATGAGGTAATCTAGTTCTCGTTAGGCTGATGGTCAGTCCTTCTAGCTTTTCACCGTCATCTCACAAATACAACTAAAAACAGTGCTGTAGTTTTCAATACATGGCTGTTTGAACAAACATGCTGTTTGATTTAGGGACTAAAATCAAGATAAAAACAGTGCTGCGTGCTTCTTTCTCTGACAATTCTCACACATGAACTCAGGTAAATTTCTCAGGATAGGTCACACAACTGTCTTACATGTAGGGAGTGAGGTAAGATAAATAAATTCCCCAGATTGTTACCACCAACATTCTTACCTGGGTGCAATTAGACTGTGTACTATCAGGTTAAAAACCATCTCACGATTCGATTATATCAGGCATTTGGGTTCTCGCATGCACGATGATGTGATTGCTGGGAAAAGCGTGTAAAAAATGGCTCACGACCGTGGCTCAGGGGGTTGGGAATCGCATCTGTAACCGGAAGGTCGCCGGTTCGATCCGTGGCCTCTCTGTCCTGGTCGTTGTGTCCTTGGGCAAGACACTTTACCCTACTTGCCTACTGGTGTTGGCCAGAGGGGCCGATGGCGCGATATGGCAGCCTCGCTTCTGTCAGTCTGCCCCAGGGCAGCTGTGGCTACAACTGTAGCTTGCCTCCACCAGTGTGTGAATGAATAGTGGTATTGTAAAGCGCTTTGGGTGCCTTGAAAAGCGCTATATAAATCCAATCCATTATTATTATTCATTATTATTATCACGACTCCAGGGAATCATGTTCTTCTTTCAGTAGCAAAGTTGGAGCGGCGGTTTACAGCCACGCTGGGATTAAAAGGCTTAGAAAGGAAGCTGAGGTGAGTGACTAAGCCAAAGACTGTGGTTATGTCCGGCGCCTAGGTCTATACAGGCAAAGAACTGCAAACTCGTTACCCGTGTCAATACTGTAGCAGTCAATTGCAAACATTTTATTTAAGCGTGCCCCATGACTTTCTTATTTAAAAAGCAATAAACAGATTATCAGCTCATGTCGACTGAGCCATATATCATCCTCAGTTATTTTCTGAGAAAACACCACGAGATCAGATCCCCCTCGTGTCATACATCACAGTCAGCTTGGGGCACAAAGGCAGTTTCCTCAGGATCTGCAAAACTCCATCGTGGGGTCCTTTGTCCTTTCGCACAACATTTTTTTCTCCTCTTGTCACTGATATAATGATACAACACAGCTTCTGGGAAGCGGGTGAAATAGCTGCGATATTTAATCTACTGATTTGTGTTCACGGTTATTAATTTTCCCATTTTCTTGTTTAATTAATTAATGTGAAGTTTAATCAATGAATTTGCATTCACTGACAAAGTAGCCAGACTTTCTTCTCATCGTGTTTTTGTGGGGATTTTTGTTTGTTTTGGTTTTTTTTACTGATCTTGAGCATGGGTTTCGGAAAGTCTTTCAAAATTTTGTTTGAACACTGAATGCTTTCTTACTGAATTATTTTTAGTCCAATCCATGTGCCTGACCATTTTCAGAGCCACTTAATGCCGAACTTTGAATGATTCGGGCATAAAAACGGCACCAGTTTAAATGTGGTCATATGTTAGTAAAGCCACTGGCAGCAGAGAAGAATGAACAAATAGCATAGAGATTTTTAATTTGTTTGTTTGTTTGCTACCTCAAAAGCACATAGTGATGTTGTGGACGAATTTATAACAGCCACACCTATAGGTTTCAAACAATTTAGTATCAGAATTCCTATCCAGTATTCATAAAAACACACTTATCTGTAACTAATTATAGCTATGTAAAATATCTGCTGTATAACTCATAGCTCAAAGGACATTACTACAATCACTGTCAACGTGTCACATGATAAGATTTCATCATTAGTGCTTTTTTGTTCTTCTCAAAACCCCAGAATAATTTTTTTTTTTTCATAGTGGCTCTCTTGTGAAGTCTTGAACAAAGCCCTGTAATATGCATTTCAAAGGTATTCAAAACCACACAGAGCCATGAGTTAACATACGTGAAAGCTACTAACAGCAAGAAGTTTGCCGGTGTGTGCCTGTGCTCGTCTGTGTGTTCCAACCTTTACTGATATGTGGACACTTATGTGCAGATGCATTTCCATTCTGTAGCTCCTTGTTGTTCTTGGCGGAAAGACTCCAGATGAGAAAAACAGATAAATGTATGGAAGTTGAGAAAAAAAACAACTTAATTTGAACCTGCAAGATCACCAAACAAAGCCTTACTTTTCAGGACTGTTAATTATACACCCACACTAACCTGTGCTATATGTATAGAGCTAAAATAAATTATTCAAACAGGACAGGAAATAATTTTTATGGCAATCGTATGCCTTTTTAGAAGTCCTCTGGGTTGCGCGGGTCTGTAGTTTCTATTTCCTTTTGCCTAAACAGCTGCATTTGCCTGATGAAAAATGATCAAATAAACTAAACAAGGACAGAGAAATGTCCTGGCTCTTCCTGAACCTTTAACCCTTAGCTGATTAATGACTTCTACCAGTTACAAGCCAGACTTTACCAGATTAAAAACAACTAAAAACACATCTTTTTAGAATTGCATTTTGTTAACTTTTGTCTGTTTTTTGGGCGATCGTGGCTCAAGAGTTGGGAGTTTGCCTTGTAATCGGAAGGTTGTCGGTTCGAGCCCCGGCTTGGACAGTCTTGGTCGATGTGTCCTTGGGCAAGACACTTCACCCGTTACCTACTGGTGGTGGTCAGAGGGCCTGGTGGCGCCAGTGTCCGGCAGCCTCGCCTCTGTCAGTGCGCCCCAGGGTGGCTGTGGCTACAATGTAGCTTGCCATCACCAGTGTGTGAATGTGTGTGTGAATGGGTGGATGACTGGATATGTAAAGCGCTTTGGGGTCCTTAGGGACTAGTAAAGCGCTATATAAATACAGGCCATTTACCATTTTGTTTTATACCTTGTGAAGCACTTTGTGATCTTTTATCTAGAAATGTGCTATATAAATAAAATTTTACTTTACTTAGTTACTTTACCAGATTACTAACGGTTTGCTATGGATTATGTTTTTTATGTTTGTAATGAAGAGGTGATCGAAGAGAGTAAAGTAATAATCGCTGTAGCTGCTGTCAAAGGATTTCCGACTAATCGGTGATTTTTACTGCTTGTTATGAGAAAAAATAATCCCCTAACTCTATTAACAAAATAAATTAATGTGTTGACAATAAAGTGATATAGAAACATTGCCTACTTTTTCAAATAGCTGTGTGAACTGAGTGTGAACATTAGATTGACTTAAAGGAAAGAACTGCTGTTCCCCCCATTTGACCAGAACTACATATAAAGTCCTCGGTTTAAGATCTAACTTGCTTTCAGAATTAGCCAAAAAGAGTGCCACACAATAGTTAAACAAGCAAATCTAGACTTGAGTAGCTAAAGGGATAAATGTGGCAGATAATATGCAGAACTGTACAGAACCAGAGTTAAATTGCAAAGGGGGCAGTAGCAGCACTGCTACTGGACGACCTCCTTTGAGGAGGAGTGGAACCATCTTCTGCTACCTTCTTTCCTTACATTTGCTTGACCTCCTAATACTGTCCCTCTTTGCCCTCCAATCATGGCCATAATTTACCCCTCAAGTAGTCCTAACTCCCACTTTGCATCTCGTTACTTTGACCAAACAATCCATCATACATGGGTTGATACTTAGGAGGTATGTTCTCTGGCATCTCCTTTGCTCAGTTTGCCTCAACTAATCTGAAGGCCAGTAAGCCTGAAAGTGGAGGGTCAATCATCCGTGTCTGTCAAACCCACTGAAACATACTGCAAGACGATGCAACTGTCTGTGTGGTCAAGAAAAGCATTTCAGCAAATCGACTCAGGTAGTCAAACGGAGCACTTTACGCTGGATTTGTGGCGGACAAAAACATCTGGGTGACCTTCACAATGTCAGAGGTTATGTTTGTTTCGTTATGCTTCGTGACGAGCCAATGGGCCTGCATCAGTATTCCGAACGACGTGTCTAATTTAATGTTTATGCCCTGCTCAGTAAAAGAAAGTGAAAACATTATGCCCCTTCATTCTGCCTTTTGGAGGTTGTACAGTATGTTTTTATTTTGTTTGTTTTGTTCCACAGTGTTTCCAAATAAATTGTCCTAAAAGACACACTATTCTTCTTCAGTTGGATGAGCTACAGACTTTTATGGCTAGAACACACATACTTACTTGCTAGATCTTCGCTGACCATTTAACAGAAACAAGATCGCACATGCTCTCACAACAGAAAACAGACAGCCATCGCAACTGACCACCACCACTGGAATGCAACCACAGCTAGTGAAATACACCACAGCAGTAAAACTACCTACAGTACATCAATAATAACTGAAGTGTGCCAAAACCTCAAAATAAATACATTCCTACTGTAGGCAACCTTCCACGGATACTCACACTACAGTGGGGCAAAAAAGTATTTAGTCAGCCACCGATTGTGCAAGTTCCCCCACTTAAAATGATGACAGAGGTCAGTAATTTGCACCAGAGGTACACTTCAACTGTGAGAGACAGAATGTGAAAAAAAAATCCATGAATTCACATGGTAGGATTTGTAAAGAATTTATTCGTAAATTAGGGTGGAAAATAAGTATTTGGTCACCTCAAACAAGGAAAATCTCTGGCTCTCACAGACCTGTAACGTCTTCTGTAAGAAGCTTTTCTGTCCCCCACTCGTTACCTGTATGAATGGCACCAGTTTGAACTCATCATCTGTATAAAAGACACCTGTCCACAGCCTCAAACAGTCAGACTCCAAACTCCGCCATGGCCAAGACCAAAGAGCTTTCTAAGGACACCAGGAAAAGTATTGTAGACCTGCACCAGACTGGGAAGAGTGAATCTACAATAGGCAAGCAGCTTGGTGTGAAAAAATCAACTGTGGGAGCAATCATCAGAAAATGGAAGACATACAAGACCACTGATAATCTCCCTCGATCTGGGGCTCCACGCAAGATCTCATCCCGTGGGGTCAAAATGATCATGAGAACGGTGAGCAAAGATCCCAGAACCACACGGGGGGACCTGGTGAATGACCTGCAGAGAGCTGGGACCAAAGTAACAAAGGTCACCATCAGTAACACACTACAACGGCAGGGAATCAAATCCCGCAGTGCCAGACGTGTTCCGCTGCTGAAGCCAGTGCATGTCCAGGCCCGTCTGAAGTTTGCCAGAGAGCACATGGATGATACAGCAGAGGATTGGGAGAATGTCATGTGGTCAGATGGAACCAAAGTAGAACTTTTTGGTATAAACTCAACTCGTCGTGTTTGGAGGAAGAAGAATACTCAGTTGCATCCCAAGAACACCATACCTACTGTGAAGCATGGGGGTGGAAACATCATGCTATGGGGCTGTTTTTCTGCCAAGGGGACAGGACGACTGATCCGTGTTAAGGACAGAATGAATGGGGCCATGTATCGTGAGATTTTGAGCCAAAACCTCCTTCCATCAGTGAGAACTTTGAAGATGAAACGAGGCTGGGTCTTCCAACATGACAATGATCCACAACACACCGCCCGGGCAACAAAGGAGTGGCTCCGTAAGAAGCATTTGAAAGTCCTGGAGTGGCCTAGCCAGTCTCCAGACCTCAACCCCATAGAAAATCTGTGGCGGGAGTTGAAAGTCCGTGTTGCTCGGCGACAGCCCCAAAACATCACTGCTCTCGAGAAGATCTGCATGGAGGAATGGGCCAAAATACCAGCTACTGTGTGTGCAAACCTGGTAAAGACCTATAGTAAACGTTTTACCTCTGTTATTGCCAACAAAGGTTATGTTACAAAGTATTGAGTTGTATTTTTGTTATTGACCAAATACTTATTTTCCACCCTGATTTACGAATAAATTCTTTACAAATCCTACCATGTGGATTCATGGATTTTTTTTTCACATTCTGTCTCTCACAGTTGAAGTGTACCTCTGGTGCAAATTACTGACCTCTGTCATCACTTTAAGTGGGGGAACTTGCACAATCGGTGGCTGACTAAATACTTTTTTGCCCCACTGTATACTGGGAAGTTATGTACAGGCACTTTATGGAAGTTAGATATCATCACTGCATCCTGCATAATGTGCGTGCTCACTGTTCTGCCTCTTATCAAGCACTATCCTTCTCATGGGAACCAGGCTGACAGCATGATAGTGGGATGGCACAACACACAGCTCTGTCATGTATAGCAACATGTTTTTTTCCTGTGTCAGCACATTCCATAAAAGCAAAGGATTAAATTCTCACCACAGTGTGCAGATAATACCTTCAACAGGCCGTCTATTTGCCCTTTCATGGAATATGGGGGGGAAGCAAATGTGGGCAATAACTGACCTATGACTTATAGGAAACAAATGTTGGGCAACAGATTTGAAACTGCAGAACAAGAGGCGGCTTGCTTATGTTCCTGGGGGCATTAAAAAGGATATCTTGTATTACGAGAACATAGCTAAGTGAATAGTTTCCACAGATAAAAAAAAACAAAACACTTTTTACTGGCATGCCCTGAAAAAACTCCTAATTACATCACACTAAAGAAGGAAAGTATACAGTGACTGCTCAGCAAGTCTCCATTTTTTCTCATAAACAACCGTTTGCAGAAATATTTTTCAGGCTGCTGCAAACTTATTGTACAAGCGGTTTTTTTGAATTGTTTTGTTTGTCTTTCTGCCCACCTGCCAGCAAGCTTGCACAAAACATATGACAAGCTGAAATACATAAAACCTGGTGGACTATGAACAAAAATGGGCAATCTGATGAGTAAAGTAAGGGATTACTATTGCAAAAACGGTAATTAGATTACCGTTACTTCCCGTAGGAACGCTGCGTTACTGCGTTACTAAAACCGTGATTTTTTTTTTGCAAGAATGTCTCATGACAATGACAGTGACAGTGACGTAAGCAAGTGCGATGTTCTATATCGAGTGCGGGCGAGAGTATGAGCGTGCAGCGTTTAAAGCGTGGAAGTACTGACCTTACTTTAAGTTTGATTCCATAAAAAGTGACAAAAACATTAGCGTCCTTTGTGTGTGGGAAGAAAACTTCTTGTTACAGCGAAACCCCCCTAAACTTCCAAGCAAGCACTGAGTGGGATACGACAGAGAAACTCGCGGATTCTTCAACTGACCGCGGCACACCTGCACCAGCGTAAACCTCCGCCTACCCCACTCCTGCTTTACAGGTGAAAATAGTGCAACAGGACCGCTAGTCTTTGACTTTAATTATTTTCTGCTGTGTTTTACTTGCATCTATTTGAAAGAGTGAGTGTAAACACAAAAATTTTTTTGCTTGATGCATGAAGTTAAAAGATTACAACTAATAAAACAAGTTTTAAAAAGGGACTTTTCCTCAATTTACAACCTCTTCAGGTTGTAAATTGTGTTTTTAAAAAGTAACTAAGTAACTAAGTAATTAATTACTTTTGAAAGTAAGTAATCAGTAAAGTAATGGGATTACTTTTTTGGGGAAGTAATCAGTAATTAGTTACTGATTACTTTTTTTAAGTAACTTGACCAACACTGACTATGAACAGGCCAAGTCAGAAATATTTCACTCAGAAATGTTTGTGTGATCCTGACAGGCTTTGAGTAGCGATTTACGTGGAGGTTTGGGCACTCATAGAAAAATATTCACCTACCAGGTCACTCACCTATCTCTATATCGGTGGGTAGGTTCATTCAGCAGCAGACCGTTGGGGGCATGTGTGAAGGGTGGCTGACGCAACAGGCGGTAGCGTAAAGGCTGGCAATGGTTGCAGAGTTTATAGTCTGGCTTGGATGTCAAGAGAGTGGCGTCGATCTCCAGATGATGCTCCATAGTGTAGAACTGTACCCCATACACCTCTTCCTCAATGTCCAGCTTCATAGTGAGCGGGGTATCACAGAAAACATTGCTGGGACCCAGTGAAATGTTGTTTCCACTGACGGTCAGCAGCAAGATGTTATGGATCGCAGGCAGCGCTGTTTCCTCGCGGCTAAGAAATGTAACCCACACAGTCAAGGAGTCAGGTACCAGTGGGTAGGCGAACTCTAGCTGAAGCATGCAGCCCTGTAAAGGGCACTCTGGCAGGCCAACGATGTCTTGCTCGGTTGCTGAATGAGGGCTCCAGGTACGCACACTTGGTTCACAAGCCTGCTCCACATCAGGAGGGCCTATGGGATGAAATTACAAAGCAGTCACACACACACACACACACACACACACACACACACACACACACACACACACACACACACGTAGGCAACACAAAAACTTTAAATAATTCACAAGCTTATGTTGACCATTTTAGATACAGCTATGGGTGATTATTAAACACTCATGCAGACACATAATGATGAATTCAAATACACTATTGTACAGAACTATTTTAAGATAACCGAACAGGTAAATTTAAACTAAATATTAAAAAAGATTGCCGACAGATTTTTATTTTTTATTTTTTTTAATCGCATCAACAATCTTTTTGGTGTATCTGCAGTGCTTGCAACATCAAGGTTGAGGTGAAACTGAGAGTTCATTGTGAGTCCATCTGCAGAGGAAAGGCAGAGCTGAGGTGTGTACCTTCTGAGAGGGGCCCTGTGCAGGGTTCTCACTTCAGCGCAGTCATTACAACCTCTAACAGTCACACTCCAGCCATATTTGGAGTCCACACACAGCTAACTTGGATTATCCCAAGTGACGTACACTAACATTCATCAAGCACTTTTAGAAGCCAGCAAGCGGCAGACACTATGTTCTCCCTCAATTTCCTTTTGTGCATTTCCAAGCTGGCAACCAAAGAAGCCATTTGCTAACCTCATTTCTGGGCACCATGCAAAATTCCAGTGTTTAATCAAGTGAAGACTGAATATGGTTTCCAAGCCACATTATCTCAACACATTTATTATTGTACTGTAAGTGTGTGTGTGTGGCCAGTGTGGAGGTGAATTAAAGAAAAGAGAAAGAGAGTAAGAAATAGAGAAGAGAGGGAGAAAAGCGGGAGGCTGGAAGAGAATGAACTAAGGTACTCCAAGAGGTTGGCTTTGCTCGGCTCATGTAATCCCGGCTTTCTGGGTAAATTTTCATTGAGTTTGCAAGGAAAGGAGCTGTAGCCACTGAAAATATTTTGTAATGTCAGCTGTTATGGTGGGCCCCACTCCTGCTCTGGCACAGGAATTATGTGGTTGAAGATTTAAGAGGAGAAAGAGTAGAGGTGCCATTGTGTAACCCAAGGCAGTATAAACTGTTTTTTGTTTTGTTTTTAAAGTTGATTGGCAGTACCCTTGTTTGTTTTGGGGTTTTAAAAATGAATTTAATGTAGCTTTATATGCAAATGACGTTTCCACATTCAAATTTTACACATTCCAAGAAATTGGTGCCATTTGGATTCTTGTAACAAGGTTTTGTTTTGGGTAAAATGGGTTAGTGCTTGTTATTTTTTGTTTTCGCTGCAGTTTTTGTTCCCCTTCTGTTAAAAATTTGAATTTGTCACATCCCTTTTTACAACCCCAACTCTGAAAGAAGGAATGGGATAATTTGCAAGAAAATTTGTGTAAAAAATATTTGTGCTATTCACAGTAGTAGATACAAAACATGTCAAATGTTTAGACAGAAAAATACCACCACCCCTCATTATGAATTTAACGGCAGCAGCACATCGCAAATAAGTAGAGACAGTGTTTACCACCATTTCTTTTATTTAACAGGAGCGCATAAACATGTGGGAGCTGGGGAGACTTTTAGGAGACAAATGTTGTTCTTGGCTGTTCTTGTCTCAGTCCTGGGTCATTTTTATCATATTTTGTTTGGTGACACATTGGTTTAGCATTGTCTTGCTGAAAGAAGTCGTGATCTGAATGACAACATTTTTTACGAAACCTATATATACCTTTCAGCACTGATGGGGCCTTTCCATATGTCCAAAGTCACTAAATACAAGCTCATACCTTCAGAGATGGTGGCTTTTGAACTGAGCAGTGGTAACAAGCGAGATGGTCTCTCAACTCTTCAGTCAAATTTCAATTTGTTTGACCACAAAACAATTTTCCACTTTGACCCAGAGAAGAAAGTAGCATTTCTGGATCATGTTCACACATGGCGTCTTCTTTGCATCATAGTGCTTTAATCCCAGTTCCAGTTAGCACAGCAAACTGTGTTCACAGATAAGGATTTGTGGACCTGTTCCTGAGCGATTCTGTGACTTCAATGATAGAATGATGTCTGTTTTTTAATGCAGTCCTGCTTATTGCCACCAGGCCTGGGGGCATCCAATATTTGATTTCTAGTCTTGTCCAAAGGCGTACTAAGATTTCTCCAGATTATCAAGTTTTTATTATGAGATTATGTACTCTAGATGATGAGCTATCCATAGACCTCACAGTTTAAATTGAGGATTATTATTTTGAAATTGTCATATAATTTGTAACTGCAGTTTTTGTGCAGATTAGTGAACCTCTGCTCATCTTCACCTCTAAGAAGCTCTGGCATTCTAACATGCTCTTATTATACCCAATAATGTCACTGAGGTGTTGCCAATTAACCTAATTTGCTGCAAAATGTTCCTCCAGCTGTTTCTTTTTAGTGCCACTTACTTTTCCAATCTTTTGTTACCCCATCATCAAATTAAAAATGAGCTTTGAAAGTTGCTGCATTCTGTTTTCATTTACATTTTACACAAAGTCCCAGCTTCTTGAGATTTGGGGTGATGGAAGTTCCCTGATTGTTCTCATTAAGAAATGACTCATGAAGTAGCATACTTTCAGTTGAAATGCAAGGCCTTCCCCGAAAAAGACATGTGGATGTGAGCATATGCTGCTCTAAAAGCTGTTTACTGTGTGCAGAACTGATGAACTGATGATTATAACTTTGGCATAGGTATGAATGTCTGTTGTCTCTGTGTAACCCCTCTGGCAGAACCTTGTCTTTGACCCAATGGCAGCTGGCAGCCAAATATTTTTCAGTAATTGTTGAGCTAGGTTAAACTTTTTTGCTGGACAACCCTGCATATTTCCTCCATTTGTGTTACTCCAATACTTATTTTTTTGTTGTTGTCTGGTTGATATGAGGAGAGATTTATATTTTTTACCAAATGTATTTTTTGTTTCTTTCTGCTAATCAAGCAAATCCTTCGTTTGGAGGTTTATGCTTAACTTTAAGAGTATTACACTCTGTGAGGCTTGCTTTTTGCCACATTTAAACTTTATTTAATAACTGTCTGTTAAATGCATCCTAAAGGCTCCTTGTCAACAAAAATGGAATTCCTGACTCGGCAATGACACTGGCCAGAAAACTGCGGCTGAAACATTTTGCTCTTTTCAAGTCAAGACAATTAATACTGGCTGTAATCGGTGAAGTACAACTCTAGGATAGATGTTGGTTACAATCATACTGATCCAGAAAAAGTCCATAGAGCTGGATGAATAAACAGACAGGGATATGTCCGGGCATGCACACTTTATGCTTTCTAAGAAGTGTCTGGCTCTGGCTTTCACTATCGATGACTCACTGTCACACTGCTACACACTTTCTCACTTAGAAGGCAGACGTCAACCCGCCCCCCCCCCCCCCTCCAATGCTTTTGCCCTGACACATACAAACAGAGAGACACTTTGCAGACACACAGACTCACTTATACAGGCAATGGGCACTCTTGTCTTGAAAATATATATCAAATCAGGTAGCATTTACAAGCCTTTTTTTTTAATTTTAAGTTATTTTGGTGCACAGTGAAGGAGCTAACTACTATAACTCAAATAGTTATACCATAAGAAAATGTTACAAAATTTACAGGGGACTTTATGCTCTCTGTACACTAAAGTCACTGTAAATTTGGGGTGAATGTGTTAGAATTAAATAGATTTTTTTTAGCTGAAGCAGCAAATGTGTCCTTTGATTGTGACAGAATGACCAATGCGCTGTGTTTGATCCTGGCAGGATGGATGACAATAATCTCATCCTTTGATATATTGTTTTGTGCTCTGTAGTGTCAATTTGACAGCAGTAATGAAAGACAAGTGATAAATTACATGTGTAGAAGCTATCAAAGTGTCAAGAAAGACTACCAATATCATCAGCTCTGTTCACTTCATTCCTCTCGTTTAATTCCCAATGAATCCATCCATTTATCAAACCATCCATTTCAGATGTACTTATTCCATCCAACTGTTTTCTTCCGTTTATCTAAATCAGGGGTGCTGGAGGGGCTGGAGCCTCTCCCGGGTGCCATAAGGCAGGATAAGGGGTCCTGAACAGGCCGCCAGTCTGTCACAGGGCTAACACAAAGAGACAGACAACCATTCATGCTCTCATTCACACCTAAAATTTAGCATCTCAAATTAACCTAATGAGCGTGTATATAGAGTGTGGGAGGAAGCCAAAGTACCCAGAGAGACACCAAACGGGCACAGGGAGATCATGCAAACTCCACGACAAAAGGCCCGACACTTGGCCGGTGGACTCAGGCCCAGGACCTTCTTGCTGTGAGGTGGCAGTGCTAATCACCATTCTGCTTGCTGTTTTTCTTTGTTTGTTTGTTTGTTGTTGTATTGTTGTTTGAGCCTAATGCAAAATAGCAGTCTATGCTTATACTGTCAGGCAGACAAATCTTTAAAAACTCTTTTAGTGAGGTGTCTCTGATTTTTCACAGATGCTTGCTGTTTAGTTTAAAGGATTAAATCCATAGATATTTAGAGAAAATAATGTTTGTGCTACAGATTGCAAGTGAAACACTGCAAAGTAAAGCAAAATACAGTTGTCAAACATACACATCCTGAACCTTTTCGCTTGCATCGTGCAGTACTGTTTTCAATCAGTCCTCCTTCACTCATGTCACCAACCACATGCAATTCTCTTAACTATCTTGGGTGGTTTCGATCCCACCCAATCTCTCTTACCCACTCCTGGAATCCATATCCATGTGTTTTTGCCCCCCCCCCATTATTGCTTTTTTACTTCAGCCAAATTTCTCCAGGGCTTAGAGTAGTAAAGATTTATGAGAAGCATTCTGGCTCACCCTGGCCATGCTAGTGTTTCCCAGTCAAGTAGTATAAGGAGGAAGACATTGAAGAACAGGTGCCATGTATGTTTGCATTCACGTCAATGCGCCCATCTTCCAAAACAGGAATTTTTGCCAGTAATCTAACTATAATAATCTTAAAGCAAGTAATTTAATGTCTAGCATTCTAATGACAGAACGTGACTACTGATCACATTTGCAACATTATAGAGGGACAGCAGCTGCAGTATTCTGTGTATCCAGTGAGAAGCTGGCCCGAGCAGAGTTAAGAGAGAACCAAACAAAGACCCTTTCCAAGAGGGAAAAAACAGTTTAAACACACATCATATTAGACAAGCCCAGACTTGCCTCTGGTTCACACACTATAAACAGTGTAAAGGCAAGGTTCAGCAGCTGCTGTTCAGCATCCACACATACTGACACATGATTCAGAATTTTAATCATCTTTGATTAGGATTCATTTCTAGCCTTGTGTTGTGGTTTGACTGTTACCGCAGGTATGACTTTATTATTTATATTTATTGTCACTGATGTGTACGTGAATGTAAAAGTTGAATTTATTTATTTTTATATAAGAGTCTGCTGTATAAACACTCAGCAGGTGCTTTATAAGGTACACCCTATGGACCTAACAAAGGTACATGGGATGTACACATCCTATTGCTGCACCTGTTGGATTGACATCTGGTGACTGTGGTGGTCATTTCAGTACACTGAACTCCTTGTGATGTTCAAGAAACCAGTTTGAGATGATTTGGTCTTTGTGACATTATGCACTGTCCTGTTGGAAGCAACCATCAGAGGATGGGTGCACTGTGGTCATAAAGGGATGGATATGGCCAGCAACAATATTTAGGTGAACTGTGGGATTTAAAAATTTTTTAGTTGATGAGCAAAGTGTGTCAACAAAATATCTCCCAGACCATTACACCAACAGTAGCACCCTGAACTGGATGGATCTATGCTTTCATGTTGTTTATGCCAACATCCAAATATCACAGCAGAAATTCAGACTCATCAGATCAGGGGATGTTTATTCAATTTTCTGTTGTCCAATTTTGGTGAGCCTGTGCAAACTATAGTAGATTCAGTTTCCTGTTCTTACCTGATAAGCACAGCACCTAGTGTGGTCCTCTGCTGCTGTAGCCCATCTGCTTCAAGGTTTGACATGTTATGCATTCCAGAGACGCTTCTCTGCATACCTTCTTTGTATTATGTGGTTTTCTGAGGGGCTGTTGCCTTCCTATGTGCTCAAAGGACTTTGACCTCTGCCATTTTTGTTACTCACTGGTTATTTTCATTTTTTCAGCTCATTCTGTGTAAACCCTAGAAATGGCTGTGCAGGAAAATCCAAGTAGATCAGCAGTTTCTAAATTTCCTTTTTTTAAAATGAAGGATTATATAATTTATGCATAGTTATTTCATGAATATGTGCATTCCTGTCATTTTGTAGGTTAGGAGTTAAGCTCATATTTAAATAACTCTGCTTAAATAAACGTTTGTTGTAAAATGTAAATCCTAGTAATTCTATATATTTGATCACATCAATAACATTTTTGTGAAATTAAATTTAAAATTGAATTTGAAAAAATTCAGTATTAAACAGTGCTTATAGTGCTTCATATGAGAGATAAATAAACATATATTCAATTTAAACTAAAATAAAGCACAGTAGAGACAAGTATAGATCCAAAGAAAACCTGTCCAAAACAATCAAAACCTTGCCAGCCTCTTAAATTGTAAGGCCTAATAATGACTGGATAATAGATCTCGGTCACAGAAGCTGCAGGGTTGCCCGTCCCTGTTATGGATTCTGGGCTGGTTCTGCACAACCTTATTAGTAATTATGGTTTTTCCCAGTTGCTAAGATCCTTTTTTCTGAAACCGTCCCCTCTTTTCTGAAAACTGTAAACACAAAACCCAATTTTCAAACAACATTAACAAAACCTCTGACTCTACTGGCAAAAACCAAACAATCACATCAAAACAATTTTATCTGTGCCCAAAACCGCACAAAGTTTTCAGATGACAGAAAAGTCAAAAAAATAATAACACTACAGAGCATTCCTTAAACACTACAGCAAAAACAAAAAGATGAGACATTTTTTGTGAGTAAATTATAGGCATGTAAATCTCATACTATACGTTTCAGGCTGTCCATTGTATGTACACAAACATGGTCATTCCCAATTGCCAAGTTTTCATCTGACATTGTTGTTCTCGATCTCCCATTTCCTCCTTTGCGCCTCACATTGTTTCGATTTATTGTTGGTATCAACCGTCAGCTCATTCTTGCTGGCTGCGCACTCTGTGCTGGCATTTGTTGGTTAACATCAGCAACAAGCCATTGTGTTTAAGAAGTGACATCTGTTTTGCAGTTGTGTTTAACATCTGCCTCCTGTAGTTAGGATTATACATCCTGCAAATTGCGCTTAACTAAGCGAAAACTAATTAAGCCAAACAGTCCAAATTGGTAAATGGACTGTGCTCACATAGCGCTTTTCTACTTTGAGCATTTAAAGCACTTTCTTACAAGAAGGCTCATTCACCTATCCACACACACACACTTTTTTCTGTGCCCAACCAGTTTTAACCAAATGTTCACACACTCACACTTTGATGCATTGCAGGCAACTCGAGGTTCAGTATCTTGCCCAAGAGTGCTTTGACAACCAGACTAAAGGGGCCATGTTTTTATTTTATTCTGTTTTGTGTAGACAAGTTGGCAAAATATAACTTTCTAAGATAAAGTCAATAACACTACAAAACATTATTATTACTATTATTATTACTATAGTTATTTTTAGGGGTGCTATGATGAAATTTAGAGATGCCTGAGCACCCATGAAAAGGTTTAAACGCCCTTGTGAGTGAGTCATTGCAACATCTTGATTTCTTTTCTTTTTCAGCCGTTCTGTAGTACATTTGCTGGAGCGCTCTTGCTCTTTGTTCTGTTGCATGACCCTGTTCCAGCCAAGCTTTGGCAATAAGACAGATGGCCTGACTCTAGAATACTTCATGGTCATGGTCAATAATTACAAGGCCCCCAAGTCCTTTGGCTGGACAAATCATCTCCCTTACACCGCCATGCTTCACAGCTGGTGTAAGGTGTTTGTTCTGATATTCTATGTTTGTTTTTTATTAAACTTGTTGCTCTGCTTTATGGCCAAATGCCTCCACTTTGGTCTCATCTGCCCAATGGACATTGTGCCTAAGAGTCTAATTGTGCTGTTGTGAGTTTTACATTTAAGATGCTAACTGAGGTCTGTGGATGTACCTCTTGGGTTTTATTGCAGTTTCTCTAATCATTACACTGTCTTCAACAAGCAGTTGATAAGGTGCACCTGACAAAGTGGTCGCTGAGTGTTTATATTATTTCAAATGTTTATTGCACTTTTAGCTGCACTTAGTTACATGCATGCATAATATCCAAAGTATGTTTGATGCTGCCACTGCCAGGACAACAGTGAGATCAGAGGTACACAGATGGGACAACAACTATTTTTAAATCTTAAATACTTCATCTCTACTGCCTTATTTATGTCCCAGTCCAATTCCTCTTCTTTCAATTCAGCACCAGGGCAAGACTAGAAAAGGGAAAGACAAGGCTCCTCTCAGTAGAGCGTTAGGGCTAACATGTGATCTTTGACCTTGGTTTTGGGCCTGAACCTGCATATGGGAATTGTGGTACCATACAGCACCATCCATTGGGAAACGACCTCCTTGATCCTTCCATGTTGTCCCACGGCCCAAGTGTTATGAATCCAGTGAGTCATTTGCATAGTTTAGGGTTGAGTCAGTCACCAAAGGTTTGTGCATGTTGGGGTACTGACTCACACAAATTAAACAAACAAACAAGCAACAAAAAGTTACCTCAAATTGTGTTATGGTACTGTAAACTGTGGATGTGGTGTGGTTTTTATATGAAAAATTGCTTTTAGAGGAAAGAGGTCAAAAAATCAAGAAAGTGACAGATGTCTGAATGACATCAAAGATGTGTTTCTTTGATGTAACAAAGATGTGTTACACTTCCACAGCAAAAGCCAGACTAGACTGGGAAAATTCAGTGTCAAAAAGAAGTCAAGTATAAAGTACTGTACTGTACCTTCAGCCTCTCGAGGGGACCAGTGACCAGATGGATCACATGGTCGTGGAGAAGACGAGTTTGATGCATACTGTAGTAGGACTCTCCCTTCAGTGCATTTGTCACACACTGATCCCACTTCTCTAGGAAACCAACAGGCAGTACAGCAACCAACTTAGATACATACCAAATACACGTCATTTATACGCAATAAACAAACACCAGAAGTGACAAGACAATTGTAACAATGTTAAGCTTATTAAGCCCTTTAGATTTGGACTCACTTTCAAGTATGTAACTGTGTAAACAAGATATTTAGTATTAAATTCCCATCACAATACATGGATGTATCAGAACTATAACATATCTAGTTCATCTCACCTGTCATAAAACTGTCTGGAAATTGGTGGAAACCATTCCAGGGTGATGGAATTATGATGCTGCTCAACCACCTGAGGAGCCATTGGCACCAGAGGAGGTTTGGAAGCAGGCTGCCAGGTCTGATAGATGAGGTCCAGGTAGCAGTGCATCCTAGCCACCTGGTTCATTGTGAAAGAGTCTGTACAAGCATCATCTGCAGAAAAAAGAGGTAGTTAATCAGTGTGAGGATACAATTTGAGATTGATCATCGTGCAGGTCCATTTTCTATGAAGAGAACAAGCTACTTTAACAAGCTACAAGATAATTTATGAGCATTTTCCCTTTAAATAACTTTTTAAAATTCTTTAGCACATTATGAGTGCCATGAAAGATTCGCTAATGCTGAGATTCCCTAATACTTTTTACACACACTATGCACACAGACTCAAAAAGTTCTCTGGGACAATTTCTATACATTAGCTGTGACACACAAAAAGGGTAACTATAAAGTTTTCCTCTGGTAAGTAGCTCAACACATGCAGAGGCCCAGTCTCACCTGCATAACTCATGTAATTGTTAAACGGTGTATGCGTGAAATGACGGATGCCACAAGTATCATTGCCTGGTTCAGGATCGCTGCAGCCTTTGTATTTGGAAGTGGGTTTGGTGTCTGCACACAAGTCCCCAGTCTCCATTGAGGGCTCAGTCTCCAAGCACGCATCATTGCATGATTCAGTCTCGGACACACCTCGAAACACGTGGTAAAGGCCGAGGCTATGACCAATCTCATGGACCATTGTGTCAGTGTGACCAAATGTGCCGTAGAAGGAAGGATTCAGCACAATTCCACCTGGAAAAACACAGTGAAAGAAGTCACTCGCACTCAATCACACACCACACAAATGCCTTTTCCTAATGTAGTGTAAAGTAATTGTGGCACAGGGATATGATTCAGACAATACATTATTCATGGGCCTCCTCAGCTTCATTATCACCTTCTTCCCTGTTAGAGCTGTGATGAAGACAGAAACTGCTTGGGGCTTGAACTGTAATTACTCCAAATCAACAATCTGGGCTGCCAAAGAAGTTGAAGGTGATGTGTGCCTGTACTTATGTAACTGCATGTGAGTTTGCATGCATGCATTTATTTATGCGCTTTGTCTTTTACCCAAGTGTGTGAGGGCTTCTTTGTCCCAGGGCCATGTGGCAACCCCTGCCAGATCTTCATCAGAAGAATTGGCAAAGAAAACATTCAGGTGAGTTGAGCCATCCAACTGCAAAATCTCTTTGATCTCTTTCATATCCAAATAGGCTCTGTGGAAAAAAAAACCCCAAAACAACACAAACACAGTATTTCACATTAAGTTAATGGCTTAACAATTAAGACAGTCATTTCCAGATTTCACCAAGTCCAAAAAAAAAAAAAAAGAAAAGAAAAAACACTGTTCCTAGCCAAAAGAGCTTATGCAGTGTCATCATTCACGAAACCAGAACTCAGATTTAGGTCCCTAATGAACTAAAATATTTATTTAATGTGCTGGCAGTTGCAAGGACCTTGAAACCAAAAGAATGAAGTTCCAAGAAGAATAAATGATCTTGTTGAAGCCAGCTAGTGTTTTAAACCATGTGTACAAATTAATAAGGACGTAATAAAATGCATCTTCTTCAGCTGGTTAGGGGTGAAGAATGTTTTCCTTCCTCCATCCAAAATGAATGTTGACTACAAACTATCTGGCACTGCCAACAAGTACTTACATAACAATAAAATTATGTTTTACTTTCTTTCACCAGCGACTGTACACCAGGAGAGGGTTGTGATGTTTTTAAATATAATTATATTATTATAATCACTGTAAATCAAGTTGCCATCAGTCTGATTTACACTGAACTAATTTCAGGCTTTAAGGCTCATTTACATTTTTGTGGTGGAAGGGAGAGTACAGACCATGTTGTTGACGTTATCATTTAGAAAGTACAATAAACCGTATAATAATCCCAAATGTGCAATTATTGACAGAGTTTGACTGGAACTACAGTGCATGCTAAGAGTCACTATGATGTTTTTCTTTTTGTGTGCATGACAGTGTTTTATGTTGAAGGACGAATCAAGTAATAGCCAGTTCTGAAATGGTTCTGGCACCTTATAATTTCAACATACAAGCCACATATACTTTACTGCTGAAAGTCAAATTAGACACTTGATATTGTTTCAGTTCTTTGAGGTTTGTGGACATTTGTTTACTCACAGCTCTACTAAGATCCCGCCACAACATTTCTGTTGGGTTGAAGTCTAGACTTTGACTGGGTCTTTGAAACAGCTTCTTGAGATCATTGTCCCATAATTTCCGAATTCAGCCAAACTTGATCCTTTAGACACATGACCTTAAAAGGGTCTGACTGAGTTAATGGCTGCAAGGTCCCGTGACTGCAAAACAAGCCTAAATTATTACCCCTCCACCACCGTGCTTGACAATTGGTGCGAGTTGTTTGTGCTGATGTGTTCTGTTTATTTTTTGTGGCACTTTGCCTAATGGCCAAAACATTTCCACTTTGGGTTCATCTGTCTTGTGGGTTGATGAAACTTGGCAAACTTAAGCTGTGCTATCTCATTCCTTTTGTAGAGAAGAGGTTTTCCTGTGTCGACCCTTCCAACCAAGCCATACTTGTTAAGCCTTTCTATCAGGAAGGTTTTACCATGTTAACTGAGGCCTGTAGAGTCTGAGATGTAGCTCTTGTTTTCTTTTTTTTGTATTTTGGCTTGTTTGTGGGACTTCTTGACTCTTCCTGAGATGTGATAGCCCAGGCCACCAGACCTCCAAAACTCCTGTTTTTATTATTTGATTAGTAGCAATTGGCTTCTACCCTTTTAGTTCTTACAGAATCTTGTGGGTGTGCTTGGTTTTTCAAAAAACTACTGGGTCCTGGGAAAACTTTTTTCCTTTTTTTCCCACATGATTGCACTCCAAAGTTGTAAATATATATGTATATTGTGATAAATATTTGAAATATGAAAGCCTTTTTCTTTGAATGTCTATAAATACCAACATTTTTATACAATGCATGAGAAAATTTTACTCTACCCTTTTGTATTAAGAAAAAATATTATAATTTATATGATGGATTCTTAGCATGCTCATAGAATGAAATAATGTCCTACAACAAGATGTTCTATTCACTGCATCATGAGTTTTCTACCGACAATCTGAGACCAGTCTGACTTTATGTCAGCCTGACATTTGAATTAATTGTTTAGGTATTCCGATGTCTCCCTTCTCAAGGCATAATCTTCTGTCTCAGGCTCTCTGAGCATTAACGGCAGTACAAATGAGTGCAATCACTCAACACAATGAGATATCTTTCCAGCAGTGAAACTGTCATTCATTTTATGAACACATCAAGCACAGTTTTCTCTATGAGCCTGGCTGGTGGTCCTGGCAAACAGCATCAACAAGCTCAGTCATCTCTTGGAAGAGTCAGTAATTTGTTGCATATGCTGAAATGATAGTTTATTCTTTCCCTTTGGCTTAGGGAGACTTTTGAAATAGATATTCAGTGGATGTATAAACAAGAGTTTATCAGAAACAAAACAAGACCCAAGTCATACTATGGCAAATTAGGTCTGTAGATGTTTTGACCCATTTTGTGTGACCCTTTTGCCTGCCTTTTATTTTGTGCTCACATTTTGCATGTCCTCATAAGATTAAGTGAACTGAGGCTAAACCTGACTCTCCTCCAGTAAATAAAAATAAATTGATTTCATTCACTGTTCTTCTTCTGTGGTCACTTGTAGAGGGCAAAAGGCAAAATGCACCCTGGAGACCCGGCTGCCAGTCAATCACATGATTAGCTCAGGAAGACACATCCACACCTACAACCACTTTAAACTTTGGATTGTGGGAGGACAGCCACATAGGCAAACTCCTCAGAGAAAGGAGAAACAAAACAGGAGGTCCAAATTTAAATGCTATTCACTTTGCTTTAATTCAGTGTCATTTTAATCATAGACTTCCCTGAGCACGTTGGATTTTATTAACTTAGTACATGAAAAGTGTAAATTGTTTTTAAAATTTGTTGAATCGATTCCAGCACCAACTTTTCGTGCATGCAAATCAATTTGTAAAAGTTTTTTTTTTTCACTACATTTCATATTACATTTGTCCCACTTAAGGGAACTGAGGTAAATATATAGATAAAAGGAAAATCTTCAAAGACTCATACCTTTGTGAAGTGTAATCCTGGACTGAGCTATTTATATTTACTCTCCCACTCAATACATGAAATGGGTGAGCATGTTTTGAATTGCTATGAAGTAAGGTGGTGCATAGTTCCACTGAATGCATGCACCTGATTTGATTACTTTACTATGCCAGCTGAAGTAAGTCACCAGAGGTTATCACAAACAAGTGTCACAAACTACAGCTGTTTAATTAAGTGAACGATCCTGTAATCATTTAAAAGTGGAGATGTCAGATTTGATATCTTCATGTTTCAGATGAATTACAGTGTTTTGTTTGGTTGCACCAATAGGCGTAGCTGCATGGGCATTTTAGCATTAGAAAAAATATGTCTTTGCATGCTGTTTTTCCTATTTATGGTATCAGGTACTTTAAATTGTAATTCAGAATCAGAATCAGAATACTTTATTGATCCCTGGGGGAAATTATTTAATTGTCGTGTGTTGCATCTGTGTGTGTGTTTTGAAACAGGGTCTTTTTCCTATCTTCTAGAGATCTTCTGAGTTAGACATCTTATGCAACTCGGTGCATTTTAGCATGTAGACATGGTCAAGACGACCTGCTGAAGTTCAGTCAGAATGGGGAAGAGAGGTGATTTACAAGACTTTTGGATGCCAGATGAGCTGGTCTGAGTATTTCACAAGCTGCTGATCTACTGGGATTTTCCCATACAACCATCTGTAGTTTTCACAGAAAATGATCGGAAAAAGAGAAAATATCTTCAGTGAAAATGCCTTGTTGAGTCCAGGGGTCAGGGGAAAATGGCCAGGCTGCTTGAAACCAACAGAAAGAAAACAATAACTCAAATCGTCACTGGATTGAACTACTGGATGTAGAAGACCGTTTCTGAGAGCACAGCACATGGAACTTTGAAGTAGATGAGCTACAGCAGCAGAAGACCACACTTGTTAGCTAAGAACAGGAAAGTGAAGCTACAACTAACACTGGCTAACTAACACTGACAATAGAAGATTTGTAAAATATTTCTGTCACCAGATCTCAATCCAATAGAAAACTTTTGACCTGTGATGGAACGTCTGTATAAAATATTTAAATGTATGCCTCATAGCATATGTTCTTGTAGCCTAAAAACAGTATTTTAAAAGTCAGTAACACTGTTGTTTGGCAGTGTTTTGGAAGAATTTTGACCAGTGAGATAATTTATTTTTCCCCACAGGAGTAACCCTACTAAAGTTACCACCAATGCACATTTTATATGCAGCTACACAAAGTGCCTCATAAAATCAAGTTTTGCTGGACAAATCTGCTTCTACCTGAAGTCGCAAGTCAAATAAAGGCTGCTTAGTGAAGATTCAGTGCTCCCCTAAAACAGACGTTTTCAATAAAAGGTTTAGTGTACTACATGCTTTCGTCAAGCCTATGCAAGAGCAACAGAGGGCATTCGCAGGGGCCAGGTCTAAGGAGATAGACAGAGAGAGAGAAAACAGATCATATAAGGTCCCTCTTTCTAATAATTTCAGGAATTTCATTATTTCCTCAGAAAATATTTGTCCAGAGTTTTTGGACATGCATGTTGGGAGAAAGGGGTCACGCGGTTTTTGATGCTGAAATGAATGAGTCAGCATCAGCAATGAATAAGGGGAGAAATTCTCTATTTAATTTACTAATCACAATTTCATTTTTTTAACAGCCTTGGCCCTTAACACTTTAGTGTGCAAGAGAGAATCAAAGCGAGACTCAGTTTTACTGTAGTCAGCTGACAAAAGCTGAACATACAAAAAGCTTTTGTATGTCTGTATGTGCATGTGTGCATGTTTCTGATTTCACACAGTGTTGACTATGTTGTCGTGGATGTTTTACATTTTCGTTTGCTGCCGTTACAGGAACTCAGTCCCCAATGACACTATCATAGGGATGTAACCAGAACTGCTCTGAGAATTGAACTATCTATCTTACTCAAACCTCCCTGCAAATTACCCTTTACCTCACTTTACACCAACCGCCCAATGTTCTCTCTCATAGACCCCTCAACTATTTCCCCATCCACTAACCCATGTTTCCCACTCTTGCCTCTTATCATGTTTTTTCAGCTTAGATGAGCCACTTGGGAGAGACAGGATTTTCCATGCATTTAACCACACTACTTTTGTCCTGGGAAAACAAGTTTCAAAGACTTACAAAGAGAGAGAAGGAGAGAAAAAAAAAACGAGGGAGGGAAAGTGCAAAAGGTAAGGCGAGTGAAGAAAATTGATCCTAACTATAATGAAGCGTCACTGCAGGGCATCTCTGCTGGGGAAATTCAGGGGTCCATGAAGCAGCTCAAACTGTCGTGTTAATGCTTTTATGTCTGATACATATTAAATGGGGGATTATGACTTCATCCATTTACATCCATATATAATTCATATAAAGCCATAAATTCGCCTCGTATACATGTGTCTAGGGCAGCTAAGTGTGAAAGCTGGGGCACGCTGGCATGGCAATGACAGTCTCATAGCCAAGAACACTTTTGAAATTAGAGGGGGCCCTCAGCTCCCCTGTCATCAAGTCGGTCAACACCACAGCCCCATCATTCATCTCTGTCTTTATTACTATACTTAGGCTCTCTTCTTTAACCTTCCAGCTTAGTCCTCGGAATATTTCTCCCTTCAAGGAAGACACATGCATAAGAAATGTTGCTGAGTTTTGTTTTTTTTAAATCATTGTTTAGAGACATATGAAACAGATGATTGGATAGCCCCGGGCCTTTCTACCTCTCCAAGTTCTTATCTGAAGTAAAAGCCCTTAATGGAGTGCTGAGTGTATTTCTGGCAGAAATGTGTGAAACGCTTCATCAGAACCTTACTTGACTTCGGAACCACAGTCACCTTGCCAATGCAATATCAGCTGAATTCCCCCATGTGTCATATTTTCAAAGGACCACCAACAGAATCTGGCTATATATTATCCCGTCAAAGCCAGATGCGACCCTGCATTCCTACGATAGCCCACGTAAAGCCACCCACCTCCCACAATCCCTTCAGTCCTCTAGTTATGCAGAAAATCTACTTTTTCACTTCTCCCAGCCCCCACAAGAGTGCAGGTGAAACTTTGACAACCGGTGGGCAATGGCTTTAAAGGGGAAGTGAAAAGTCCTGGTATTTACACCCAAGCACTCCATTATGTTTTATGGGACAGGGGCTTAAGGTTTAGACGACCAACTGTAAAACTCTATGTCAAGAGCCCTGCACCAAGCTGGAATACAGCGTGGAGAAGGAGTGAAAGACATGAGACACTCCATCCATTAACCTGCCACAGGGAGAGGTATTGACTCAGGAGGGAGGGGGCAGGGATGGCAAGAGGCTGAGGGAAAACAGATGACCTGTTCGCTCCTGACAATGCCAAGCCAGAACTTCATTTTCTAAAAGGCTAAAATGGTTGATTGTGAGGTGTTTCCAAAAGATTTCTTTCATCAGTTGCTCTCAAAAATGTCATGTATTAAGTTCCTGTGTACCCTGTGATTTTGTACCTGTAATTATATCAATCTCTAATTGGGAATAAAACAAGCACGTATGTCTACATATGTCAGCTTGTCCAACAATAGATACTCATTCTACCATTCAGAAAGTGGATTCTCATTGCATGCATTACAGACACACTGTCAGATATATCAGGCTCCAGACACGAGAATGTTTAGCCTTAAAATGAATGCTGTCAGATAACATCAAATACCACCAAAACCAGAAGAAGTGTCAAAACCGAGGTCTGTGAAAACAATGCAAAACATTCTCTTCAGCCAAATGTGGAGCGGGGAGGGGGAAATATTATTAGTGGTATTTTCAGAAGAGAAACTGATGCAGCACCACTGAGCTGCGTGTGTCCTGTGTTAGCCAGATTTTTTTTTTTAAAACACTACATGTAAGTGGTAACAGGCCCAAATGCTGCAAAAATAAATGCAGGACCTCACAACCATTGTTCTCCTGCATACGCAGTACATTGTTCATCCAGAATTCCATAATTAGGGAGGAATGTCAAATTGTTTGTACTCTCTGCAAGTCTCTCTCCAGACATACCATAATCAAAACAAAATAAGCAACCACTTGGGGAGATTATATCTATGTTTTAGGCAAAAATCTTTCTTTCTGTGCATTTTATTTTCACTTTTGCTGCGATCCTTCCTTTCACAAGCCCATCTTTCAAATTGCAACAGCACGCATTTTGCCAATACTTGATGTCTAAATGAAGTAGTTAGAAACCCATTAATCAAGTGGTGGCTAATGATGACTAAGTTGGAAGGGATGTGGTGGGAACTGAGATATGGAAGAAATGGCAAACCCACCTGCATTACCCTCTGATGTTGTTAATTAGATGTCATTATTTAGCTATTTAGCAGTCATTTTAAACAACGGGACAGTGCCAGATAGACAGCGCTTCCAGCTTAGCTGTGATTGAAAACAGCCTCGTCTCCTTGATTCATACTAACAGAAAGACCCAAACAATCCCACACACTAGGTCTACCTGCTTATGTCCCTTTCACTTGTCCTCACATGACAGTGGCAAGAAATACTGACCAAGCCTTGCCGTTTCTCTCTCTTTTCCTAGCATACCATAAAGACCCCCTGCACTGTCCGCAAAAATGTCTCACTCCACTATGTTGAGTTTCAGTGTACCAAGAAACAAACAATCCTGCTATTGGAGGTCTGGCGCAAACCTTAATACAGCAAAATTCCAGAGATTTATTCTCCTTGCCAGCTTTTACTCATCATCTACAAACCACAATGAAGTTACCACAAAAACAAAAAAAAATTGAATGCATTTATGAGCAACCCCTGTCTTCTCCTGAAGTTATGAAATCACATAATATTCTTCTTCCTATACAGCGCTGCAAAATGCCTCGGGAATTTTGTTACAGAGGCTATTACATCCAAGTGAAATTACGTTCTTTACATTTCTTTTATGGATAATTCTTTACGAGAAGATGTTTAGGCACTCATACCTGTCTCATTGGGACTCACAAGAGTGGTATTTCATTGAAGTGAATTCCTTTGCTATACGGAAAGAAAATATACTGGACCCTCCTTTTGACTCCTAATTGCCCTCAGGCTGTGTTTAGAATGTCACTCTTTCCAAACTCTCCTTCTATAATCAAGCCAGTTCAATGAAGACCTCTGGGTATAGGAGACAGAGTAGAAAAAGGTGGGGAGAGTTGGTGAAAACTGGATACAAGAATGAGTGGTCTGGCCTGCACGTTTGCTACCAGGAAAGTCATCCAGTTGCGTTTGTTTTACCCTGCTTAAGTGTGGAACACTGATTGAACCAGTCCAAGGCTAGATTGGACTTGCTGCCCCCTGAGGATTTCCTGGGCCACACAGGCTGGGAGTTGAGTTACACTCAGCCTTAGCCCAAATGGTCAGGAAACAGTAGGAGTAGACATAAAGAAAAGCTTTCTACAGGGACACATGTATGGAAAGATTGGCTGTTTGATTTACTCTTGGCATTCGAGGCAATAGTGCAGAGTTGATTTACCAAAATTACTCAATTATGTCAGAGTAAAAAAAGAAAAAAAAAGAACTATAAAATCAGTAAATGCTTTTTGGAGGATTACAGTAAAATATGTTTATTTAAAAAATACCAAAGAAAACACTGTATCATACGAAATGTCAAGAAAGTATTCTTACTTGTGTGGAGAGGAACGGTTGAAGCATGTCTTGGTCACGTCTGTCACATTGGGGTTGCAGCAGTCGCCAAGATCATAGAAGAAGTTTTCCCAGTTACACTCAGGGTCACATATACCATTACCCTGCTTGTGTTCAGGGCAGCTGTTTCGATATCTAGATATGCAGTCGCCTGCATCAAATCCTGTTAGCGGATGGTTGCATTCTAGGTCACACTGATCATCGCCAATTTTGCTGATGTCACAGTTAGCTAAGATCAGGCGGTTGCGTAGAGAAGAGTTGGTCACGTTGTGAATGCTAAGCTCCCAGGTTATGTTATAGGGGCTGAAGGCGTCATTAAGCTGCTGATGCTGCAGAATGATCTGGTGGTCTGACACAGTTGGCCTTGTCCTTGCATCATCCCAAATATTTACAACACGATATCGAACTTTCTTTGGTCGGCGGAAGGTCCAAAGTTGGTTGTAGTTTCGAATGACCTCAACGTTGTCACAGACAGTTTGACCACAAGTTGGAGGTTCCAAGCTTGTGTCCAGGAATCCCTCAGCATTTCCATTTCCACCACCATTCACAAACCCTGACCTCGCACCTCCTCTGTGCTCAGGCTGAGGAAAACTACCATCTTTTACAGTCAGCCACTTACGACCTGGGTGCTCAAATGTTTCACGAATTATCAGCTTAGGTAGATCTTGGGGGTCCTCTTGGCCTTGCATATCCCTGATGATATGCCTCTGCCCTCGGGCCTCCCTCCATAGACTCACCCTTTCCACTGCCCCCCTGTAATTATGATTGAGTGCATTGCCCCCGATCATCAGCACTTTGCACTTTTGGGTCAAATGGCTGAAGACATCGCCGGATTGCTCTCGACTAACGGCGACCTGGGCTCCATTGACGAAGAGCTTCATGTACACGCCATCATAGGTGATTGCAATATGTGCCCATTGGTTTGGTATATAACGAGCGTTGGAGCGCATTGAGGTCACTTTGTGGGCACGGTCAGTTTTAAGGGAGAAGAAGAAGCGGGGATCGCGGTCGCCGTATTCACTATCCGCCTGGATGCCAAGCAGCCAGCCTCGGTCACTGGAGGCATAAAAGCATTTGTCGTAAAGGCCTGAAAAAAGAATGAAAAATCAGTCAGTATGTTAATACCTTTATTTGCAGGAGTTAAACAAAAAGAAAGTGAACACATTAACTAAAAGTTCATCATCTCCTGAGGAAGAGCTAGGAGCTATGCAGAAGTGGGCTTGTAGAATAACTATAACACAGTACGTCAGTTTCATTACCAGTTTTTCCTGTGATAATATTTCAGCATTACTTTCAATATATTCACTATATTATCAGTACCTTTTGAATATTTTATGCAATATGTGTAAAAGTGTCGTTTATTAAGGGGAAACAGGAAATGTAAGCAAGGTTAGTGAGCAAATATATTAATAGATTTTTTTTTTCCAATCTAAGACCTGAATATTGGGTTGAAGTGCTTGTTTAGCTAAGAGAGAACCAATGGAAATCTCTCACTATAGGCTTTTCATGAACACTGAGCACATTTAAAGTAGTTCATGTAAATGTCTCTTGCCAGTGGGTTAGCCAGAAAAGACTACTTTTCTGCTAAAGTCATGTTTTTGCAGAGGCACCAAAACACCTTTTTCCTGTTTTACTTGGACTGTGTATGCCAGCTTAAGCATTGTAATGTGTTTTCACTTCTTAGGGGATCTCTGAATGCTAACTGTTTGTTTGTTTAGCACTTGTTGAGGTACATGTGTGCAGGCACACAAGTCCACATCTGTGCATACTGCATGTGTTTATTAATGCGTTTCATGACTCTGAGCATATATCCATACAGTCCCAAGTGTGCAAATATTCCAAAACCACGGGGAAACGCCTTACAAGGTCCATTTCAGCCTGTGGAAATCTACCGTATGTGTTCACAGGTGGGGATAGACCTGCACTGCACTCTTGTAATTTCTACAATTGCCAACATCATGCGCTTTTATGTAATTATATCTACCCACAAAGAGACACTCGATCCGTGACCTGAAGACCCAGCTCATATAGATATGAAGTATTCTTTACAGTTGCCGTTACGATGAGTGCTTCAAATTCCTGGAAATGCCCTTCATATTTTTCTCTGCTGCCTTTATTATGGTGTGAAAGCTGATGATCACATCTTGGCCTCAGCTCACTTGTCAACTTGGGTGCCTTTGTTGCCCATCGATTAGGTTACCTGAGCCTCTAATAAGTGGCTGGCTAATGGTAATTGTACAGACCTGCTAACTTTGACCTGTTTCTAATTAGATGCACACTGCAGTGTGCGTTCCTTAACTTGGTATTTTCACGGAATAATGTTCAAGGGGTGAGGGTTGGGTTCAGCGTCAAGGTCAGTCCTTCAGTGGATGACGTTTTCAGGCTTTCCACTACACTGGAAGGAAAAAGCTTCCCATCTGCCAGCTAGAGCACTCAAGGCAAAAAAAAAAAAAAGGTGTGCTAAAATGCTCATAGGGCTCCTAGTGTAAACAGCTGTCATAATTCTGCCATGGTCAATTTATCTAACATGGTATGCTTTTCCAGACCCAATATTGTGACTGCTGGGTCTCGCACAAAAACACTTAGGCACACATATGCACATACTTATAAAGACATGCATATATACATTCTCATGAACAAATACACACACCCATGGCCATATGCACAGACAAAATGAAATAGTGAAGTGCACATTTGTGTTCACATATAAACACACACAAAGAGACTGGCGTGTGCTTCAGTCGACCACTGTTTCTGTCAGCTTCAAATGCAGCCCTCCTTGCACTTGCCATTTGTCTTCTTTTGTGAAAACACACTCAGGAAAAAAGGAAAAGTACAAAAACACACATACCCTCACAAAGAAAAATGTCACAAGGTCTTGATAAAAAGCAGGAAGGAAGGGAACATTAAAGACTGTTTACTTTTGAACTGTTTTTGCTCTAAAAGGTCAAAGAAAGGCACTTTCATGGTCATACCTAAGTGACCACCAGCTATTTCCCCATGCAGACAATGGAAAATCCCACTGACATCTTAAAACAAACAAGGATATCATTCATAAAAATATCATTGCACTTTAAAACACTTACCTTTTGACATAGCTTTCAAGTCTCACTCCAAATTAATTCAGCTAAATAATTTGCAGTCATTTTAATTTGGGGTATTAAACAAACCCTTTTCCAAACTGCCATTCAGCCACAATAAGGCGGTGCATAGCTAATAATGCTTAGGACTGATAAGAAGTTTAAACCTCTAGTTGAGGTAACGTGTTAGACTCTGAGCTTAACCCTTCTTTAAGCATCAACCTCTTTGTGGGTAACTAGCTGTGATCATACACAGCAATGTGCAAAAGTCTTGTGCCACACCTTATTGTCTAATATGTTGTTAGTTGCTGTGATTTATGGAAATATGTGCAAATATACATAGAGTACTACACTACACTTCAACCTCAATAACCAGCGCAGCCTCTCATAGACAAGCTTTCTTGTCACTTCAATGAGCAGATCTTCAAAGCTCTTCTTTGGATGTTGGCTGCCTCTGTTACTGTTTTCTGTCTCTGTCAGAACGATCCCACACTGCTTTAGTAATGTTGAGGTCCAAGCTCTGTGTAGGCCAATCCATGACTGATAAAGGAATGCGTTACTGCATTGGCAGTAGGACTTCTCTGTGTTCATAACATCCCCACCTTTGACAATATCCAAACACCACTTGCGGAATTGCGAAAAAAAAAAATCAAATTTGGATTCGTCACTCCATTAAGATCTGTTGCCATTGATTTTCAGTCCAGTCCAGTTCTCCTGTAATTCGGCAAACCTCAGCCTTATTTCCATGTTTTAGTTCCTTGAGAATGGCTTCTTATCTCTCTTTAGCAATCATTGGGTTTTATGTCAAGTTACTATTTACAAAGTGCCTAAAGATGTGATTGGCAGTTCTTTGCTCAGCTGTCTGTTATCTGCAGGCACAATATTGGTTCATATCTCTAGTTAGGTGTCTTTTTATGTATGTATGATACATAGCTTATGGTTAAAATATAAAAAAACAAAAAGACATTCTTATTCAAATGATCAACTCCAAGGACTGGACTGAAAATTAATGCAAAAGCAGCCAATGTCCAAAGAAAAACTGTGAAAGAGCTTCAGAAAGCCTGGAGAACTATTGCTCAAGACGGCTTAAAAGATTCGCAGGAAGGTCTGGCACCTTGGAAGCAAAATATAGGAAAATAAGAGGAAGCTCAAAGGTTTTGCACAGTACTGTATCACACTTAAATTAATAAACCAATAAGATACTTTTTCTAAGTAGCCATGAAAAAAAACCTTAAACAAACTTAGTTTATGAGCATGATATCTATTGTGTATCGTCCTGCAATGAGGAGATACATCTGTTATCAACTTAATTATCTGCCAGCGACTGCACATAATTGTCTCCAGCAGGTTATGAAGACAGCCTGCACTCCTCTTGTGATTTATTTTCCTCTTTCGGGAAAACCCGACATGACCTGGATACAAAGGCTAATCGGGCACAACAAATTTGGATAACATTCGGACGCAGATCTTGATGTTCTGATTGTGTGCTTAGAAAGGTATGTGTGTTTGTGAGTGGTACTCTGTAACAGTTCAAATACTAAACCTGGGATTAATTCTGACCACATGTAACTGTCAAATGTGACCCAGAGGGGTCTTGTGATTGGTTTTAAGGGGCTGAAAACTATTCAAATGTGTATTTACAAATGTTTTATTTGATCACATAGATACTATGAAACTATAGCTTGAATAGTTCCTTTATCATAAAAAATAGTTAATAAAAAAAAGCCAGTCTACAAATATGGGCTGCAAAAACTGATAAACCTCTTTAAATGCTGATATTTTAATATTTTGCCAAAACAAAAACTCTATAAATATAATAAAAGTAACTTAAAGCTAAGTCAGTCATACTGAGTGCAATAAGGGAAGATAGTTTTCTTTTATCTATTTTTCCTTACTGAAGGCATTTTGGACACAATCCCATTCAGAATAATTTTATGAGGCCAGAGGAAAGAAACTCTTACTCCAACTGGTCAAAGAGTCTCAAGTAACATAATATATTTCACAGTTGAGACTGCGCTCACTCTAACTAGTCAGTTGCACAGAAAAGAGCATCCTGTAAGAACTGTATAAAAATGGGGGGGGGGGGGGGGTGCAATTGTGGCAGTCAAAAACAAGACAATAAAAAAACAGTTCCTCCAACAACACTGTGCTTAGATCAAAACATGGGGATGGAGCATTTTAGGGGCACAAGGATTTTGAGGTCTCAATTGGTTTTAAAAGATTAGGCTCAGTTGAAATTGTTAGACTGACAAATTTGTTGTCTTTAGGTCCAATCTCTGGCTCACTGATGGAAGGAAATCTTAAAACTGAATACACAAGGTTATACAGGAATAGTAATCTCTAGAAGGCAGTGGTAGGTGGGGGGCTGGGCACAACAACAACAACACCTGTAAAAAATGATGAAATCCCATACCACATCTGCAAGAACTATAACGTTCATTTTTGTCAGAATTGTGTACGAGATGTGTTTATTTAACTCTGTGGTCAATATGGAGGCCGCCCTTTGTGCTATTGCTTTACTGGATTGCATTATATTGCACAGATGTTCCTGTTATCATGTCCATCCTCTATAAAAAATCAGGAGTCACTCAGGTCACAACAGACCCTCTTACCCCCCTCTCCTCTAGATTAAGACTCTTACAAGGAACTGGCTTTCCAGAGCATGTTCCTGCCAACTGGCCAGGGTTAGCTACTGTATGTGAATACAGGCAGGCAGAAGTGAATTTTTTATTATTATTTTATTTTGTGTGTGTGTGTGTGTGTGTGTGTGTGTGTGTGTGTGTGTGTGTGTGTGTGTGTGTGTGTGTGTGTGTGTGTGTGTGTGTGTTACCAGGGTTTTTGTTTTCTGGGCGTTTCTTTTGGAGGGCGAGGTGTTTGTTTGATTGTTTTTGTTTGTTTTGGGTAGATAGATTAGGACACATGCGGCAACAACGGAGCAAGGAAGCAAGTAAATAAGTAAATGTATTGGTAAAGTTGAGTAAAGTCCCCTAGACGTGTGGACTTGGAGTAAGCTGAGGAGGACTGAGTTCAATTCAGTTCAGTTCAAAGAAAGCCATCTGCACAAGTACTGTGGCAGACAACGAGTTGCTACGCTCCCTATCGGCAAAGAAAAGAAATAAAAGAAAAAAGATATCCGATCCTGTAATGCACAAAAGCTCCGTTGGTCACAACCAACAATGCCGTTTAAACGCCTTTTCAGTGCTTCTTTACGCACGGCTCGAGAACAGGAGAAAAAAAAGCGCACAGATGATACAGTGCTTTCCTCTGACGGCTGGGTCTTACTGAAGTGACTGGACCCCGCTATGCTCTGTCGCTAGATAGAGAGATGCATCATCACTATCTGATTGTGCCTTAAATTAGAAACTCGCCGATGATGACGACCATGATTTCACAGAAGCATCTGCGTTTTGGTGACAGTGCACAACACCATGAAAGCACACCACATAAACATAAGCAAACATAAGCATCACATTTTCGCTCAAGAAGGGGGGAAACCCTGGATCCCTCAGTCCTGTCTCGTAACTCCGGTAGCCAATCCAAAGGTGTCGATTTGGAGGGGCCGGGTGGGGAGGGGGACACAGAAACACACACACGCGCGCGCACAAGCTTGCGGCTTGAGCTGCGAGCTTTGAGCGCCTCCACATACATCGAGTCTCTCCCGTTTTGTGCCTGACGTGACATGCTCCCTCCCAAACTTTTGGCCATTACATCATAGCTTTAAAATAGCCAAGTCGGTTGAGAGATTACATTTTACGCGCAGTGACATCAGCTGCCGGTCAACTGATGCAGTAGCCTATATCTGCTGCTACTAATCCCCACTTACATTTCATGACTTACAATTCTTATTACTCACGTACGCGAACATTACAAAGTGGTAAAACAGAGGGGGGAACACATTTGCGTTATAAAATTTTACTGCAGCGATCATACCTCTGTAAGGTGGAAATCTTAAATATGATCAAAATCTTCAGTGACCCTATAGTTGCACTACCTAAAATATCCGCTGTACTTTTTAGAGCATTACATCATTGTCTAGTCTGATAGATGAACTCATTTTCAACTCGCTGAAACTGCATGTTGCTTTGTTAAATAGACTGGGATAAAACGCTGAAGGTTTGCATGTTTATCTTCCATTCTTTCTTCAGTTTGAAGTTTAACTAATAAAAGGAGTTGTGCAGATGATAGGATGGAGGATGTGCTATAAAGTAGCCTACCTGCGATCACTGTAGGCGATCGTTGACCTCCCTCCGGTTTGATCCACATCTCCACAGTGAAATTGCCTCTGGGTATCTCCACGCCAGGCTTCAGCCGTAGCTGATCTCCCCTGCCGGTAAAATAGACAGCTTTCCCTCGGTCTGGTGAGTTTCCCTCCGCTTGAGAGGAGCGCCGGCGCTGCCGAAGCACCCGTCGCTCCAAGCCGGGCAAAGAGCGTTTGCCCCGGGGCAGACGTGTGGCACAAGCCCCTGGGATGGTGGCTTTCGCCTCCCTAATGCGCACCAACTCCCTCTTGGATCTCCCCTTTTTCCGGACTATCCCGCACTCTGATCCAAAACACAAGATGAGAATCACCAGGCAAGACACCCAGGGTGATGTCCAAAGTTTCATTTTTCGGGAGAAGAAATAGCAAAAAATTAAAAAAATTAAAAAAATAAAATATGAGGAAAAAATAATAAAAGAAACAGTGGAATAACTACAAAAAATATGTCCACAATGTTCTTCTCTTTGGGATCCTCTCGAGTTTTTCCTTCTCCCTTTTTACAGCGGTAGAATGTCAAACCGTAGAAACTGTCTAAATAAACCCATAAAGCTATGCTGTTTTTCCCTCTTTATAATGCTAAGCCACGACCCCCTCTCTTAAGCAAAACTACTCTGGAGACATTCAGGGGACACAGGAATATTTCATTCATGTATGTGTTCCACGGTGCCTTTTCAATGGGTCCCATTTAGCCAAAGGGATGACTAATAAGTAATCAATCAAGAGGGGGGTCCGGCCGATGCCCCCGCATCCCCCTTTGGACGGTAGGAGTTACTTGCAGAAATCCACAGTTGTCCGCCAAGCTCTTGTCACACCTTTTTGTTGTTTCCTTCCCTACCCGTAAAAGAGAGTAAGTAATGGTACATAGACTATTAAATTCCAAAGGAAAGTGTCAGCAAACCGACCTCTCATATTTATTACAGAAAACAAGAGGTGAGATGTCATTAAAAAAAAAAAAAAAAAAAAAAGGAAATCCAAAACTTCCCTTTTCCTGTGTGCCTGTATAAAAAGTTGAAATGTACTATAATATCTAGTTAGTCAGAAGAGAGACACGGGGACAGAGAGCTGCACAAGTAACCATCGCGGTCCTCATTGATTGCCTGAAGCAGATACACTTGGGGGAGTCGGAGCTCGTTGTCAGCTTTAGAGGACTTCCAAAGTCTTTTAAAGAACAGGTCATGTTTCAAATGTTCAGGGGCTGTGTGTGCGCGCGTGTTTGTTTGTGTGCTTTTTTCATAGTGGGAAGTCACACAGGTAGGCAACTCTCACTGAGGGTAATTCTCTCTATGGCACATAGTGAAAGGATGATGTTTTCGCTGTTTGGAAGGCGTATATGTATCCCTCTAGTGGTTACAGTTTAAACAATCCAGCACTTCTACGAGTCCACAGCACAGGACCTCAACCAAGCACTCTGAAGTCATAAAAAACGAGTTCAGTCTGTGTCGTTCTCCCTCCACTTCCGAAGCTGAAATAGTCCTCAGTGTAAATATTATTTACATTGCAGGAGTCAAGTCATTTATTTTGTAACAAGCCAAATAATATCTGGAACTGGTAAAGAACAAAAAGTGTCGCTACTCACTGTCATCTGGGAAAGTCCTCAGTTTTAAGTGAAGGATAATGTACTTTATGAAAGGTAATTGTCCTGTACTGTCAAAGTCATGTTTCCCATTAAGGCAATTTCCAAATGAAGTAAGCACTAGATCAGAGAAGTAACGGGAGAACAATGGCAGCTTCAATCTCATATTTACTTAACTTAATTTGATAGATTATATGTTGATTCTTTTTTTTCTTTTATTTAAAAGCCTCAGCGTAATGCTTTTAAACAAGCAAAAAAAAAAAAAAAGAGTCTAAAACAGCTTGTTTATGAAACCTAGCAAACTCTATTAAACTCAGGCTATGTTTATCCTATTATATTTACCACACAAGGACTATTATTTTTTTCAAAGTAACGTGAAAAGGGAAAATGTAAGAGATTTGCAAGTTTCAGGTTGACTCACACTTAGTAGTGTTTACCGATTATCGCTTTTGATGGATGTGAATTTGAAAACCACACACTCAAAACTTTCTAAGCCTTTAAGACCGAGGACAAAGGAGTCATGAGTTTCAAGCTGCCGAGTGAAATAAAAACAGTCCTTTGGTCAGTGTTACTGTTACTCTGAGGATAGTTTGACACACAGGAAAGAGAAGGCCTTTACCTTTAGTGGCTTTCCATACAAACGGAGAGCTGGAATGTCAGCATTTCCCTCTGTTTTCCTCCAGTTGTTTGTTGTAAATGTGTGTTTAGACAGCCAAAATTTACAACCTGCCATAAAGAGAAGACAGTGTAAACACCAAATATTTGCTTTCTTTTTCATATGGCATTGTGACTTTGTGTCGCATATTTCCTTTTGTGTCTTGACCAGGTTCTCGCTGAAAAAGGTGTTTAAAAGTTGCTGTAAGTACTGTAGAGTTTTGCATGGATCTTTTTTTTGCCATTTAATTTTATTTGTTTTTCTTTTTGTAGAAGACATCAGGCAACTTTGTGACCAAACCCTGAATGTTAACACATATTCTTTATTTGCTTGTGAGCCAACTTTTCCTTGTATGTGAGATTGTATGTCTGAAACACTTTCAGACATGAGAGCTTAGGGGAGTTGTTTTTGGAATGCAGTTTATTCAACATTTAGTGAGCAAAATGCAAGTTTATAGTTATGTTCAATCTACTTTTTTCATAAAATATGGGTAGTATCAGGTGCTAATACTGCAGGAAAATTGAAATGAAAACCTACTAAGGTATATCCAATTACACGATGAAAGACTTCTCCAGTCCTGTAATTACATTCTTCACTTCTTCCCTCCACAGATCAGACTGTCACTCTCTCCTTTTCTGTCTCTTCTGCTTTACTTTTGAAGGAAAACGACTGCTGAAGAAAAGATGGCATAATGTCTCCCAGTCAGCATCCTTTCAGGTTGGTACACTATGTTCAGACTGCGAGGATTTGGAGATGGTGGGGGTGAGGAGGAGGAGGAGGGGGGGGTGACCTTTATGTGTGAAACATGCTCACATAAAGGTCATTCACCATTGCTGTGTTATGCAAGGAGATTGAATTGAACTGTTTTAGTATAGTCTTGCACCAACTGTCCGAACCCTCGGGGAATGAACGAATCGTCGTGCTCAAAGTTCAAATCGTGTGCCTTCTTGCCCCATTTGTCAGTAATGGAGCATCATAATAGCTTTTCTTTTCAAAAACAGGCCGATTCCAAGTTATTCCAGGGTTTGATGGTGCAGGAAGGAAGCACAGTGCCCTGTGTTAGATAATGTCACAGTATCCTCCACCAAAATCTGAGTTAGATCATAAAGCAGCGTAACGTCAAGTTCAGAAAGTCATCAAGGTTCATGTGAGTGGACAAAAGAAAAGAAATAAAAGTGTGTTTCATATACATATAAAGTGGTCAAAATGGATAACTGATATATTTTAAGCTTAACAAAGTTGAAAAGTTGTAACTGTAACAGTCTATTTTTTTATCATTTGTTTTCTTAGTGCAGCACATCGTATAATCATGGCGTATAAGGGTGAAGACAATCCCAGCATAAAGACATAGGCCAAGAAAAGCTTTTGTAGTAAGGATAAGAGACATCAGGATTACTTGGCTTCAATATCTAAATAACCCTCCACCACTCACTTGTAACCATGAGAGATTACATGAGTGAGGTCTCGACACAAATGGACAATAAGTCAGTTTTCAATAGAAATATCTGCATGTGCGCGACAGCCATTTAAATGTTGTTTTCACTACAGTCACAAGAATACTGAAACTTTAGCCTTTGCTTCTCGTCCTCCATTGGTGATGCGACCATTGCTGTCCTCCCATCTCTTCCGCATAAAGAAAAGTGGTTGCAGTTCTGGACAATAATCCCGTATTTCCTGCTACACATAGTACGTGACCATGGAGAAATGCGAGTCCAACAGGAGGGGAAAAAAACACATTGTCCTATAATCCATTAATGCATCCGGCTTAATCTGTTACTGTGGCTGTTCTAAAGCGCAAACCTAAATGCTTTTGCCTCATTTTTGTGGATGATCTGTAGAATGCAATGATATACACTTGAGTGTCAACAGTGTTAACACATAAAAGAATAATACAGATTAGGTTTGTAGTAAATATGAGGGGGTGGGGACAATTCTGAAAGGTTGAGAGATGTGAAAAGAAAAGCTCCACTGACAACAGGATTTCATAATAGTGCCAGAACCTGGTGAGGTGGTTTCTTTTTCTAAATATAATGCTGCTACAGAATACCCATTAAAGCCTTTAAGAGTTTAATCCAGTGATACACACAAACACATAACAGGCCAGATATTCAGTCAGCGATTGCATGAAAACTGGCACGCACACATTTTCAGGTTAAAAAAGAAAAGAAAGAAACAGAAACAGTTCTGATTTGTTACTTTTAGAAAGAATATTGCAAAGACAACAGACAATGTAAATAATCACATAAATCACTTTTAATCTCTTTTAATGCTTTTGACAACTGTAAGTTATATGTACGCACGGACAGCAAGTTTAGCTGGACACCGGGAATATTATATATGGACACAAAAATTAAAGACTGAGAGCATGTTGATGGTCAAAAAAAAAAAAAAAAAAATCAGAATATGGGCATACTCATGGGAAATGTTATTCATAGTGAGGACAGGTCAGATTACTGCTTTGTATGATACATAAAATCAATACACTGGAATACTTTGTGGATGAAGAGTGAAATGTCAATAATTGTGTGTTTAAATCACATCAGTTGAGGTCAGCAAATCAAACCGTCCCATGTCACATCACAGGTCACTATACATGACAGTGTATAGTCAAAAAAATAACTCAGGCACATGATTGGGAGCTTGTTTTATATCTTTAATTTAATGATAGCTTCTGGGAGTACTTGCATCCCTCTCCTGTGACACATTACATCCTCGCTAGCCTCCCATTCTGCTCCTATGTCCTGCCTTATCGAAGTGAAAGATAATTTATTAGTCATAGCTTCCAGGTATAGAGCAACAGAAAGTGGCAGGAAGACAGGATGTGACCATAGACTGTATATAAAACAATTTAACGACGTCAGAGTGTGAAAAGCAAAGTCAGTGTAGAAAAGCCTTAAACCACCATTCTTTTAAATGGCCAGGAGAGGACGACTTGTCAGCTGCAAAAATGAGCCCAGTTACATCAAAGTTCATGAAAACATGAGTGTAACATGAGCTCTAGACACAATAATAGATATCTTAATATAGGGTGTTCATTTAGTAAACTAGGATCAAACTTAGAGTAGATGAAACGTAAAGGAAGGAATGCTTAAGGGAAAGCTACTTTGTAGCTAGTAAATTTTTAATCTATTCATATATACATAAAGAAATTTCTACATATAAATTGGATGAGTGTGTTGGCAAAGGAAAGGAATTTTAGTATTTGAAAGAATATTTTTTTCCGTGGAATGGAATTTAACTCCCCAAAATGTAAATACAAACTTACTGGCTGATCTGTATTACACAGCAAATCATAATATTTTTTAGATAACCGATTTTAAAATGGTCCAAAATGGCTACAACAGCACACTCACGGTGAGGAGGTCCAGTCTAGTAACTAAAATGTAACTAGTGAATTCTGTCAATCAACATGGTCACACCCCTAGCTCAGTTATTCAGGTACATGAAATATGGTGTGAAGCGGGAAATAATCCATACAGTCTAAAAACATTTTGTACCAGGCTATAAATTTGCTTTATAATGCTCTAAAGCTGATCATTTTAACATAGGCGTCTATGGAGCCAGCCTCAAATAGCACCTAGAGGAATTGCAGTTTATGCCGCTTCCACATTACTGGCTTACCTTTTCAACTCTGGTTGTTGCCCCCTGGTCTGAATAATATGGCTTAAACTTATTGAAGATTGAACTGTGGCTTTATAGATGGATATTTTGACCCTCTTGAGACGGAAGCAATTTTTTAAAAGTTGTATAATACCTGGAAAAATTGTTTAACGGGATTTTTAAGCAAATGCAGAATTGTACTGAACACTTTTATAGCCTCCATACATAAATGTGCACTAGCAGTGTGTTCCTCATTTTCACATCCTGGATTTTAGCCACTGTTGTGAGCTGTGTGGTAAACAATAACCCATTATAGGTCCCCGATGGCAACCAAGGCTTGCCCTTGGTTTAACTCTACTGCTTGTGGGGGAAAAATTATATGTGCAGGGGTGCAGAGTACGGCACAGTCAGCACACCATCGCTTACCACTACTACTGCCCCTCCGTCTAGACTTTAGAGCACGTCCATATGGAGATGATTAAAAAGCTCATTAGCCTGCCTACTTGAAATACAGTTGCAGTGACGCTTGTCCATAAAAACACAAAGCAGACCGGTTTCTGCAGCGGTATTAACCAGGTTGAGGCATCAAGTCCCCCGGACTGACAACAATTTGGCACAAACCCCCTGTTCACCAAATGATGACTGAAACTGAATGCATTCCAAGAAAGAAATAAGGAAAGAAATTATTTCTTGGAAGACTTCTAGAACTATTTGCTTGAGGTAGTCTGAGCCATCTGGGTGAGGAAGACTGGAAAAATGTCTGGTAAGGTGAATGGGATATGGCCCATTAGAAGAAAAATGGCTTGGTCTTATTAAAAACATTTAGGGCGACCGAAGACTTGCTTTAAAGGCAAGCAGAGATTTGTGGAGAGTGCAAAAACTAAATCCGTGCAACACCCATTCCCTGTTTCTCACAAGTGAATTTGAAGCATGAGATTTAAAAGATTCGCTGGACCAAAAGTCAGATGCTCTGTGCTTTGCAAGAAAAGGGAGGTGCGTATGCATTCATGGCCACTCGTGTTGTAGCGCACGTTGTAGAAATTTGTTTTTAACACTGTACCATCAAGAAGGTGTTCCAACAGGCTTGGATCAGGCTGATCAGGAAACCTCATGTAACGACATCTTGCATTGTGAACATGTACATTTGTGTATCAGGTGAACAGAAATAAATTAAATGCTATTCTGTATCTACATTGTTGTGTAGACTGGCACTTAATAGCTGCAAGAACAGTTGTAAAAATATTGAAAAATTAGATATAACTTTTTTTTTTTTTTACACAAATAATACTGTTAATATTCCACTTCAGCATTCTGAAAACACACAATAACTGTGTGCACTTGCAGATTGACTACATACAACTGTTTTGCAGTACCCTAGTGCTCTGCAATCAGAAAAGTCAACACAACTGGGATATTTGCATGAGCTGTACATGCAAGAGTGACTAAGACTGAAGCCTGTCACAAAATGGACGAGTTCTACTAAAGAATGAACAAAGTCAATATTCTTTCAAGTATCCTCTGTGAGCATTTTACAAGTTTCACAGCTATGAAAGTTTTCGCTTTAGTAATAGAACCAAGCTTCATTGCTAAACATCTTTGAGGTTTTGTGCTTCATTGGCGGGGCAATATTTGCACTAACATGAACAATAAATGGAATAACTTTGTTCACAATGTTCAGAAAGCACAGAGGTGCATGGAGAGGTCCCAGTAGAGTCATGGCCTTGTGCATGTAGCACTCTGTGGTTTATCTGAATGACTGTCTTTGAAAGGACTGTGGCTGAATGGAAATAGCTTCATTGAGAGCCTGGAAGCATGTTAAATACAAAGCTTGAACATGAACAAATATTTTGTGTGTCAGTGTAAATGGGCGAACACCAGTTAATTTCACATTTACATGGAAAACAGTATACATCCTGCTCTTTGTTTGAATGGCAACTTTTCAAAGCGCTCTTGACTTGCATCAGGTGTTTTTGGTTGGTCGGTTTGTGCGGTGAAACCGAGTTAGCACGTTTTAAAGGTGTAGACATTAACAAGGAGGCAAAAGAGCAGGAAACAAAATAAGCAGGACTTTGTAAAGAACATACTTTATGGTCTTATGTGTAATTTGTAATTAGTGTGCTTTGTTGCAAACATCACTGATGTAATGCAAGTACTGGTCCACTAAGAAAGGAAACTTAATGTGTTTAACAAAATGTGCTCAGTACAATGCAAAAAGTCTGTAAGCAGAAAAACACGCTGCAGAATAAGTCAGCAGCGCATAATGCTACATCGAGATGAGCAAACAATAGGCACGTGCTGATTTGGAGTCAACAATGCAACACTGCACCTTAATGTGTCTGGGCCAAACAATGCAAAAGCCGATTATGCAAATTGGGGTTATCGAGGGCACCACAATGTAACAATGGCACCAAGTTGATTGGGCTGTGCGCGTGCACACTACCCATTCCCCATGGGTTTATTTTTTTCCCCATAGATGCCCTTCCTAAAACCCCCTACCCTGTGGTCTCTTTTGTGAGGCCTCATTAGAGACCGCTGTCAATTGGAAGGACAAGGGTCATGGCACAGGATCAGATTGATCGATACCCCCCAGCATGATCAATCAAGTTGTCTTTTGGTTTCCACCAATAGGATACCAGCTTCTACCAAAACAAAGGGGAGAGAGGGGAAAAAGAATGCCAGAAAGAATTAGGAGCATTAAGAATAGGCAGAATGTAAACAAGCCTGCCTGGCTGAACAGAATCCAGAAGCCTCCTTTTTCCCCCCTCAATTTAGAATGACATTGTCGAGGACAATGTCATTAATGAGTGGCGCTACTCATTGATGAGTGGCCTGCGTCATCGTGATGCACCTGTAATGCCCTTGGGTCTTTCTGTGTTTGCTCTAGATTTGCAACACTTTGTTGGAGATTTAGATCAGTAACTGCACAGTGATCCATTTCCTATGAAATAACAATCGCGCGCACACAGACAATGGCTGTCTTCATCTTCTTTAGTGGTCATTTTTTGAGCTAATATTAGGTTAATAGTGGTACACATTTGTCTTTAATCATTACTATGGAAAAATTCCACTTTTTTTCTACTTCCATTTAATTATAAATCACCTCATTTCACATTTCTAAATTACAAGTCGCAAGCAAGCTTTTAGCATTTGCAGAGTTAAGAAAATTGAAATGATCCATTAGCTTTGATTATCAAACAGTCTTAACAAATGGGCCAGGTTTTTTTTAAGGATCCTTTCAAATTAAAATTGCCCAGTGTGTATTTTCAGTAGAGTGCTGCTTACGAGCCAAGGAATTATTCTCCCTAAGGAATAATTCCAGCCACCAAGGAGTTACAAATCATGGAAATGCGATGATGGAATATAGAAAGGAAAGGTGATTAGTGCCAAATCATCAAAAACATACTTTCTTTACCTCATTTCCCGAGCAACACTTTGCATGACATTAGCTGGCCAAGAGCCAGACATAAAGGGCGTGCCGTAATGGGCGATTCTGAGGTGAAAGATAATTCTTTTAAAGCTAGCAGCTATACAACACAGTCATGACATGCAGCATCAAAATGGATTTGGGTTTGCGCGAACAGACTACAGCTTAAAAACAAGAAAAACAAAAGAAGTCTTGAGTCACATGTCGTTTCTTTATATTTTACTGGGAAATGAGATTTAGGTAAGCAGATGCAGTGATTTATTGAAATGTGTTTAAACATACATGGAAATAGACTACATGGGGTAAAAACAAAGATTATACAACTCTAAAAACATTTTTTTTTTTAAAAACCCCACAATTTTCAACATAGCCTGAACTCTGTTTGGGAAGCTTTCTTCAGGAATACAGTACAGCGTTCCTGATTTTTATTTTATTTCATATATATTTTCCTTCCAGACTTAATTGTATTTTTTTTAAGTGCTCTTTAGCAATATTTCTCCGGGCTCTTTGAAGGTCCTAAAGTTTTTCTTTGTCTTTTTGCCTTTTTTCCCCACTCATTTTCAGTCCAGTCCTTGTACCTGACCATTTTTAGAGAAATATTTCTTTGTTCGTTTAATCACTTAATTCTGACCTATAAATCACTTAAACATAGAAAAGGCACTGAACTCAAGACATGAACCAGTGTTGTGTCCACACATAATGGAAATCTGAGAAAGCAACCAATTTAAATTGTATCTTTAGACCCTTTGGTACTGGTAGCCTGCCACAGAAAAACACAATGTTCCAATTTCTTTAGGTGAATCTACAAAAAACGCCCAAGATAACAGTTCACTGGGCTCAAAATAGTATTTTTGCACCAACAAGATGATTCCCAAAGAGCTATTTCCTGAAAACGTTGTCATATCTCACCATGGTATGTAGTGTGTCATTAAAAAAAGCGGAGAAAACTGGACAAGTCGAGGGCAAAAAGGGAAGGAGGACGGAAATACTATTCCATGTTTGGATATATTTTGATATTGCTAGGGATGATGCAATGATCGGGGACCATTCTTAATTTCGTTGTACCTGTGACAATGACAATAAAGTTTCTGATTCTGATAGATACATACTGAAGATATCAAATATATGAAGCAAGATATATGTAGCAAAAAAACTGATAAATAATTCTAAATGTGTCTTATATTTTAGATTCCTGGAAGTAGCCACTCTTTGCTTTGTGTACAGCACTGCAAACCCCTGACCTTCTCAATGAATTTCATGATGTGGTCACCTGAAATGGTTTTCACTTCACAGGTGAGCCTAGTCAGGGTTCATTTGCGGAATTTTTTTGCCTTCTTAATGGGGTTGGGACCATCAGTTGTGTTGTGCAGAAGTCAGGTTGACAGTCTCATTCGACAACTGTTAGAATTCATATTATGGCAAGGACCACTCAGTTAAATAAAGAGAAACGACAGTACGCCATTACTTCAAGAACTTTGAATGTGTCCCAAAGTGCAGTCACAAAACCCAAAAAGCATTACGAAGAAACTGGCTCACATGAGAACCGACCCAGGAAGAGTCATCTCTGCTGCTGAGGATAAAGTCATCTGAGTCACCAGCCTCAGAAATCGCAAAGTTAACAGTACCACAGATTAGAGCCCACATCAATGCCACACAGTTCCAGTAGCAGACACATCTCTACATCAACTGTTCAGAGGGGACTGCGCAAATCAGGCCTTTAGGTAAAGGTAAACGGATGGTCTCTACCCACCATGAAGCATGGAGGAGAACGTGTGATGGTGTGGAGGTTCTTTGCTATTGACACCGTTGGAGATTTATTCAAAACTCAAGGCACACCGAACCAGCATGGCTATCACAGCATCCTGCAGCGAGATGCCGTCCCATCTGGTTTGTGTTTCGTTGGACCAAAAATCATTTAATGAGGTGTGTCCAAACTTTTGACTGGTAGTGTAGTACACGTTTTGCCAAGAAGCTCTGCTTTTATCTCATCATTCCACTTGCTAATTTTTCACAGTGGTTATATTTGCAGTACCCTTCTTTTAGAAATATCATTCACTCTTTTTTTCTTATAGCGGACACAAAGATTTTAGCAAGTTGTTCTGCATACAATTCCTGCTGTTACCCATGATCCTCTTGTGTTGGATTACGAACATTCAGGTCTTAAAAAGTTGTTCTCCAGGCTTTACAGGCTTCATGAATTTCTCTGATGCTTTTTATGAAGTTGCTGCAATTTCGGCACACTTCACACAAACCAGTCTTTCTTGAGAGGAGCAGGTTTTACCAATAACCACCCTGTATGCATTTATTTATAGGGATGGGTACCTCTTCAGCCCACACTTCCAGTCTCATCTCATTGATTGGAGCACCTCAAGAGGTAGTTTTTAGACCACAGAGGTTCACATAGGTTTACTTCCAGCCTAGACTGTGAAAGTTTAATCAAAGTGTTCAATGAAAGGCATAGAAAGTACAATTTATTTCTCCATTATTAGTTTAGTGAGACTGTGTCTGACTGTCATTGTGATTCAGATGACGCTCACTAGTTTCACCTCACTACTGTGACAATACTGCAAATTGCAAATGGATCTGAACACCAGACAGAATGATCTTGATCAACTCCGTTTCGATTCCCATTTCCTCCTGATTCAGCTGCTGATTACTGTTTCAGCAGTTTCATTTTTAAGACGTTTAAATGGCGCAGCAGACAGAGGAATTACAAACCGAAGGTGTGAGAATAAGACATAGTAAGCCAAGGCAGAAGAGTCCATTTTTCCCCCCGACTTCTCACATTTTGTAATAACTCTCAGACGATATAATATCTTATTTCAATATACTGCTACTTGTCAAACCTGAGGAGCTCTTGGTGAAGATATACAAGATCATTAATAACAGCATGTGAAGACCAGTGTGAGAAATCCTGAATATAAAAGTTCAGCAAAAGGGTAATGATGTCTTTACTCAAGACAAATAGGGCGGATTCACTGATCCCCAAAATATATGGTCTTCATTAAAAGGGTCTAAAATTCAGATTAGATAATTGTCTGCCTCTTGTCATTGTCTACAGCTCTCTGAGCCTGCATGGAGAGGCTGGAAGTGCTCCCTGAGATCATGAAAACCATTAATAAATAATAATGGTGAGATCAGGGAGACATCACTGGAGGGCTAAATCTATTCCTTAGAGCAAATTTAACCTTGACCTTCTTATCCCAGTGACCAAGCTTCCCTTCCTTAAGCCAAAGGTCAAGAATCATATTTTCAGCCTAATGTGTCCCTTCAAAGCAGACTCGGATCTAAAATATTGAAATGCTACCATTTCTACTGTTATAGGCAGGGAAAGGCCTTATTGTCAGACTCTTTTTGTGCTCCTTCAGAAATAATATTATCTACTCCAACAACACACCGCAGACACATGCAAGGAACACAGACACTCCTTGATGTTTATCATGTGTGCCAGTAAAGGCATCTAGTTTTCAGTATTTATACCATATTATATCTCACATGGCTTTGGGGAGGGCACAGATGCTCTGAGAGCATCGTGAGAAACCACATCATCCTTTGGACAACTACAGGAAGACTGGGAGCTTGTATATGCCGTGCGTGCCTGTGTGCACATGTGTGCCTGCACAGGTGTGCAGAGGGAGTGAAGCAGGCAGGCGAGCGGACAGGCGCACTGGGTGCCTGTGAGGTCAGGGGCTAGGTGGAGTGTTAGCGGGAACGACACCTGACAGCAACTCGGTGGATGTGCCCTGGCAGTTCTGTACATTCATGTCACTACTGATAAAAGTCAGCACCCGCTGAGCAGGAGAAACTACAGTGGTGGTGCCACCGGGTCCTCCATACAGGACAAGGAGAGGAGGATGAGAACACTTCCTTCCGCCTGTCCTTCCCTGTCCCTCCAGCGCTCACTGAGCAGACGAGTTGCGACAGCTGTGATAGGTATTGGTTGGGCAGGGGTGAAGATGCCAACCTTGTCAGTGCCAGAGGTTGGGAGCAAAGCTACATGCACCACCTGATTCGGACTGGGAAAATGAAACCTGGATGCTTCTCTTGTTGTTGTGTAACAGCCAAGGGCAAAAGGAAGTCTACAGAACTTTCTCTGTTACTAGAAATGTTGCTGGATGGCTGCGTGTGTGTTACCGCCTAAAGTACAGTTATCAACTTAATGAGCTCGTTTTTTTTAAGGGTCTGTGAGAAGAAGTTCAAATAAAAACGGGCCCAAAAAAGTCAAAGCAGTGAAGGTGGTAAACGTAAGTGGGATATAATGATGTTAATTGTTTTCCTGGAGTCAGGGAATTTTTTTAAGGTTCTCTGGAATCCTCTCACTGTCCAAAATTGCTCACATAGAAGGTTCCAAATTGCCCATATTTAGCAATATAAATATCAGCTAAAACTTTATAATACCCACTGTAAATAACCAGGTAGGTGAATAGTTGATTACATTTTAATCTTTCTTATTTAACAGTGCAATAGTAATTATTCTGTAATGCACATGTGATGACCACAGTGAGACCGACTCTCAAATGGTCATATTTATGATGCCTAAACCTAACTGCTAGAAAAAGCAATCAAAGTAAACAAAGGGAACAGGGCACAAACCACAGTCTCTAGGTTCACAGTCTTTAGTGACACCTGCCAGCAATCAGAACTTTATAGGAGCCTGCTACATCTAATATCCAAAGAATGTTTACAGATGCACTACCCAGCATTAAGCAGCATTATGCAGTCATACAGCACTTTCATTCCACTTTGGGTGGAAAAAAGTAGTTAATTTAACAAAAAGTGCATGTCTTTGGGAGGAATTAGGGTAGGTGGAGGAAACTGCCACAGACGCGGCGAGCATTCACACACTCCAACAACAGACAGGCCTTAGCTGACCAACCAGGTGTTTTGAATCAGGAACCTTTTCGCTGTGAGGTGACAGTGCTAACCGCTGCACCACTGTGCTCTCAGTCGGTTATTTAGTGCTTGTTAACAGTGCTGGGAAAACTCACAGTTTAATGCAAAGTCAGTTAAACTTCAAGGGATACCAGTGGGCCAAGTTAGGATAATCTACACCTATGACAATCCTGCCTTAGTGCAAATCAAATCGACAACAGGTGCACAAAAGAGGTGACAAGAAGACCATCCTCAACAGGGAATGGTTTTGCCCATGGTGGCCACTGCGCTCTCCTTATCACTCCACTACTGATTTTTCTCTACTTTTGCTTTTTTGTCAGTGTCCTTGTCACTGCTGGTAGCTTGAGATGGTACATTAAGCCTATTGAGGTTTCAGAGGTAAACGAGTTTCTCCACAATGGCACATCTGTGCGTGCTGTCACAGGAATGTTTGCTGTATCTTCCAGCAGTATCACAACTATGGAAGAAAACACCAGGAGATGAGCCATTATATAGGAGAGACTACTTAAGTTTACCTAGTTCTCCATTAATTAATGGTTATTACCATTCCAGTTTTAACATGACAACCTGCAACATAGATGCAATATAACAAATGCTAACCTTAACCTTTGAAGGAAATAATGGTTGCTGCAACAGAGCAGTAAGTGAGTGGCTCAAGAGTGCGTAAGTAGAGATATTGCTTACCTCTTTAAACTTGAATGAAACAAGTAAGCAAGTTTAAAAGAAACATAACTTTTTCTCTCATTATTTCAGTATGTAGAATATATACACACCTATATAAAACCAGGCAAATGGGCATTTGGGCATCGTGCGTAGAAATGTGCAGCTCTTCTGAAATCGTAGGAAATGAAATGCAGTTTTAGCAAATGTTTGACTTTTGGTTCAAATGCATGGCCATTCCTGAGCCCTGTGTTTGTAGTTCAATTCAACTGAATGTTATAGCACCAAATCACAACAGTCAGATCGAGATGCTTTATATCGTAAAGATCCTACAATAATATGCTGTGCCCAGGGCTAAGTTTTTAATGTTTGTTCATGTTTGTAACATTAAATGCTGGTTTGCACTGTATTGTTCATTATTTAATTCAAACACTCTGCAGTTGATAAAAAGCCACATTCTGCCACCTAGTGTTCACATTCAGGGGGACAGGGGGAAAGACCCCTTTACATTCATCTGCTGCCACATTTGTCATATTCACATTACAACGTTTAAATTCACAATTTTAGAACTTGGCAGCAGTGAATAAACAAGTCGTTTTCTCTCTATATGACTTTTGTGCGTGCGTGCTGACCGCAGAGCAGCCCCCACGCACTCCTCCTTACTTCAGAAAGAGCTGATCTGCAACTTCTCTGTAACCCAGAACAAAACGGAAGCAATTGTCCAGTGGGCGGGTTGTTTTCTACATTTTTCTTCTCCAAATGACTGAAAATGAGGGGCCGGCTATAGAGCAATTGGTGCCGTAAGCAAAAACAAACTTTGCAAGTCAAAGTAGTAATAGCTTGTGGAAAAATATCACCTTCAGCAGAGGGGTGTTGAAGAGAGGAGGTTAGGTTGCAGAGAGTGTGTGTGTGTGTGTGTGTGTGTGTGTGTGTGTGTGTGTGTGTGTGTGTGTGTGTGAGTGAGTGTGAGGGGGTTGGTGAGGCACTGGAGGAAGAGTGGGGGAGGCCAACTTGGATGCATGTGCTGCAAATTAGGCAGGCAGCCCCTCATGTTGGTAGCAGCGGAGGAGGCAAGAGCGCGGGAGTTTCTGCATGGCTGCAGACTGCTGCTTGCACCTTGGGGGATGACTGACCTGGGTGCGAAAAGAGGGAAGCCAACACAGAAGGCTATGACGAACACTTGCTTGCCAGTGGCCCCCCCACCCCCTCTCTCTTTAGCCCTATACGCAGCCCCTGGGGAACCCTTGCACGCAGTTAAGCAGCCTCTGCATATCCACTCCCCATGTGAGTCTTCAGTCGCTCTTTTCTTTAAACAAGACCTCCTTTCCCCTCTACATGTGTTTGAGGCCTGCCGTCCCCTCCTCCCCTCCCTCGGCCACCGGGAAAAGACTGTGCTTCATTTCGTTCTGGATGGGAGTCTACATTTGTTCTGAAAATAAGCAGGCAGCCTCATTTTGCAGGAATATGCACAAACGTCTTCAAGGTTTCACGCCTGATAAACACAGAAGCAGAGTTCTATTTCACTGCAACACTTGAATACACACTTCCACAAGAAGTACAAACAATACTATCCAGGTAATCTCTCTCCAGTCACACTCACACGCAGATAAATAAAATTTCTGCACCACGGTTTGACACAGATTTGGAGTTTATTCACACATAACATACTACAGTGGGTAATGTATTCAAGAAACATTGAACAGCGCTGTCATATGACACAGGAAAAACAAAAAACAAAAACAACGAAAAAGACACCAAACCCTTTCTTTGCCATTATATAAAAATAGTGTTGCTACAAAAGTATAAATTAGGTTTACTAATAAGACAACTCAGATCTGACTCTACACAGGAAAATGCTGCCAAAGTGCGATAAAAAGACAAAATGAAGAGAATCAAAACATACTTTTTTTGCGTTTTAGCAGAGTATAAAAAGGAAGAAATACCTGTAAAATAGGATGAAAGCAACACTAATTTCTTAACCTGAATTGATAATACAGACTATAATCCATAGTTAAAACAGAACAGATCTCCATGTTAGCATTCTTATACCACATTTTAACAACCAAACTTTTATTATCTGAATAAGTTAAAATCCTGAAACAAAATAAAACTTACAGCTGATTTCAGTTTTCTAGTAACAGTATCTAAGTTGAGTTTTCTATTATATCAAAACCTTCTGAAATGCTACTGTAGAAAAAGAGGTATAATGTTATTGGTGCTCCCTACTTTATCTCTGAAATGAAGGTGCCCCCTTGTGGCATAAAAACAGCAGTTCTCTTGTATTTACAGAATACATCCTCTGAAAATGGATGATGTCAACCCATTAACACCAGTCCACAATCAGCACAGCTACTCCCACCTTGAAAGGTTAGAATTCAGTCCGGGGTGTCTTAAACATCAACTGAGAGCCAATATGATTCATTTCCATCTGATGACAGACACTGGCTTATAATGTTATATATCAGAACTCTTATTAAAAGCATGCATATCTTAGATATACTCGTTTAATCAACAAAAGAACGCTATTTCTACAGAAAATTAAGTTGACATCATTACGTCAACAATGGCATTTTGTCCCAGAGCATATCCTATTGAAAATACTTATTTAAAAACTCTAAGAAAAAAATCCCTTCATCATTCAGTTGAGGATAACTTGAAACCACAAATCATTGTACAGTATTTTGACTATGTCTTTGACGAGCCTAAATTTTTGTATGAACATCTGATTCCCAATCTTTAAATTACAACACTACCTTCTGAGTACTGAGGTAAAACATTGGATTGGTAATTAAAAAATTAAATACAATTTACAGCAATTTTTCTTCTTCTTCCTCTTCTTTTTTTGATTTTTTTTTTACCAAAATATATAAATATATATATTTAAAAAAACACATTAGATATATTAAGAAAACCATTATGGGGAAAAAAAGCATTTATGAAATACTAAATCAAAGCTTGGAGGTAAGGAGGGCTACAGTCTATTAAAAAACATCTTGTGTAGTTATGAACAGTTTGTAATGCAGAGCCTTTGACCTTTAATTGACATAAGGGTTTTAAAGTTTTAATGCCACTAAAACAAAGATGACAAATGTTATGACATAAGTAAAAAGGGCATTCTGGTGTAATAAAAGAATCCGATGTCCAACCATAATCTGATAATTGCTCCCTCTCTTTTCTTGCGTGTCGTTTTCTGTCATTCTTCACAAACTAAAAGGTTACAGTCACATTAACCTTATATTTAACTGTAAACTGTCCTTCACCAACCCTCGAAAAAAGGACGTGATCTTTAGGTTCAAATGCGGATGATTAGCATCGATCGCTACGAGGATGACGGGGCAGCCTTTCAGTCAATAAGCACGATATGCAGAAGCATCAGAGTAGTGACATCAGTTCCAAATACAGTGTGTCAGTGTTTCTATTGGCCGGAAAAATGAACCGATTCAAGGTCAAAAGTGACACTGAAACAGGAAATGAATGTTTGAATGGACCTGTCGTACACAAGCAGCAGCTGAAATGAACGAGACAATACTGAGAGGGAACACATGTATGTCTGTACCTGAAGTTGCCCGAGGGCTTAAAGTTGGGCAAAGTTTGTTTTTTACTCTTAATCGTGTAATAAAGTGATATTTAGGTTGGCTGTTAGCATTTAAGGGGCAGGTGATGTAGCCCGAGGCCCTAAAACAATATAAAATCAGCCAAATGACAATTTTCAAAACGAGTCTCTGATATCTACCACTGAGTCATTTCAGTGTACGTTTATACAGTGGATACTTGTTACATGTGGATACTGTGCTACTGTAAAGATTATTACTGACCTCGTGGGAATGAAAAAGATGAAAGCATACATGCTCAGTTAATCTGACATTTTGACAACAAGCACTTTAAAAGTACAGTGGTTGTCCATGAGTCGTCTGAGCACTGGGACACTGCTTTGTTTCCCTTTCTATGCAAATAAAAGAAAAAGTAAATACAATGTCTACAAGCCATTGAAAGGATGAGTGAAAAGAAGGCCATTAAACAGTAATATAAAGGCATGATGTTGGCTCTGACTGTAGGGTTTAAGGTGATTGCATGAAAGAGACTTAAGGCCCAAAAAACAGAGATAACAAACCAGTACTCGACTAATTAGTACCAGAAGCAACAAACAAGATTTACAGTATAGCTTCCATTCATCCAAGTCATTTTAGGAGGTAAAAGCTCAAGTGTATGTATACTAGGATCCATAAAAAAATAAATAACTTGACATATGCATGCGTTGACTTTAGTAAATGCACAAGCAGAATGTGTCCTGTAAAAAATAAACCCTCAGTGTTTCTTCTCTTGTTTGTTGCGATTGGCACTAACTGTATTTGGGGTGGAACGTTTCACAAAAGTCACGGTTCAGTACATACCTCGGCATTGAGGTCACAGTTTGGTTTCTTTTCGGTACAGTGAGGAAAAGTGGCGGTGCCTTCTTGGATATGGTCATTCCTGAGAAAATCCCATTGATTTTACAAACAAATAACTAAAAGAGTTTATCCTTGATAATTAACTGTAGGAGTGTGATGAGAACAGTCGGAAAAACTATGGCCTGTGGATAAAGCTTATTGCCTTAAAACGGGAAACGTGTAGCTCACAAAAGGAAGACAGCATGTATATACGAAATTATAAATGCGAAGCGCATAAGTCCCTACTGACAAGTCTTTTCAGACTGAGCTTAAAAAAAATAGATTTATAGGCGCAAACAAAGATTTATGCAAGTATCAATTAGCATTTTGCCTCCAAGCGACAGCCTTTCATCTGAGGGAAATGCAAAGGTAAAATGTCTTCAGTGTAAAAACAACTTACGCAATTCTTAATCGGCTACAGAGCTGAGTGATGTAGCCGTACTGGAAACTAACAATGAGATAGTCAAAAGGGTCACATAATGCTGTCACTGCTCGATATAATGTACGGATTAATCACGTTTTTGTAACTGCCTGTTAGGATATGGTACAGCTGATTGAAATCGAACCACAAACAGATTCTAATGTGATGTTTTCCTCTGTGTAGATGTATGAAAATCACTTGTAAAGAAATGTCCACCAAAGATAACGTTTATCATTTCGTCTCTTCTGTGCAAGTCAGTGAGTTTGACTTTTATATCTAGCAGCATAAGACTTGTATCTAGAATGAAAACGTTGGATCACTTTTCTTTACCATTGGTAACATAAAAAAAGAAAAGCATCACACTTGTTTTGTCTGTGTTTTTCTGCTACTTTTTACTTTTTTAAATGAAAAAGTTGCATGCACTGCATGCGAATCATCTGCAGCTACATTTTAGGACACTGATGCAACCATCAAAGTCAACTGCAATGATTAAGCTCTCAGTTACCTGCCCGTGGCTGAATGTGCTGAAAAATAAACATTTCTATGACTTGTGATAATAAATGATAAACCTAGTACACCTATTTGTCAGAGGTGCAATGGCAGTGAAGATCCACCGCTTGATTTTTTTTGTCATACACCAATGAATATTACTTTAGAGATTGTAAATACCTGGTCAACTTTGACAGTCAATTTTCAGAGGTCTATGACAAGAGCTTCAAGCAATGAATTCTTTACCTGAAAATGTTGTCATCCAGTGAGAATAACAGCATTGTAGCCTTGTAGTAGTTTAGTTAATAGGCTGGAGTAAATCAAATCACTGGCTGTGACAAGACTAAACTCATCCTGCTTATGTGTGCATCCCAAACCGAGGGCAGAGTACCAAACAGGACAATCTTTTGAGAGTTACTGTTCCACCCCTACATTTTGGCCACAGTACTTAACAACTCCATAAAAAATATGTAATACACCGTATTGTTTTATGGGTGTTTGCAACCTTAACAATGTGACTTTATCTTTAAATATTTGTCTCGAGAAGTATTTAATGTCCATACACATTTATGTTTACAGTTAGGCTAAACCTAAAATATATAAATAATAGTCTTGAGTCATTGGTTGGAGGTGAAGGTTTGGTTGATTAGGTTAGTTAGGTTTTCTTCTAGCCCATGTTAGAGTGAAGGAAAATTAGTTTGTTCATTTCCTCAGCAGTTACCTGCTGCCTCCTCTTCATAGCCAAGCTCTGCTCACACACAGTCACGCACTCTCTGCGTATGCCCACAGCAGGCACTGCAAGTAGCCACAGTGCCAGGCGAGCGAGCCTGGGGAACTTCTCGCCCACTGTTGAGCTCCAATACTGGAAGAGATCAGGTGCACCTTGGAGGAGAGGCTCAGCCAGGTATTGAAAAATCTCTTGTCTAACTTGGCTTTGGCTGTCATCGTTACCAGACACGGTGCAAGATGAGGAGGACCCGCGTGAGGGACCACCATTGTTTCCACTTCCCTCTACTCGGCTTATTTTAGGAGTGGGGGGGCCATCGGCGTCCCGCTCGTCACCACCTGAACCTCCACCACCAGTGATACCACCATCCCTAGTTTCAGCAGCCATTTCGCACGCACGAGAGATTATGTCTTCATGCTGGTAGGCTGGCACTGAACGCAGCTTGAGCTGTGGGTCCAGGACCATAGCAACCTGGTGAGCTCGTTCAACCTGGCAAAAAGGTAAAATGATACTGTCAGTACTTACTCATAGAAAATACTCCCTTTATCTTGTTGTTGTTAAACACTGTGTATTGTACAACCGTGGTCCCCAACCCCCGGGCCTCGGACCAGTACCGGTCCGTGAGAGTTGAGGTTGTGGCGCAAAAAAGGTTGGGGACCGCTGTTGTACAATCGAGATGCAAATATCAGGTGAAATGAATTTTATAAAATAAAAACTTGAATTGCTACACAGAACAAGCCAGTTCTAATGTAACTTATTTAAATTAAGATAAAAGAAACATTCATTTAGCAATACAGAAGTTATTAAGTGTAAGGAATACCAGTTTAATACCTTGAAGTTTTCCTTGAGTGCTTCTAGGAAATAGTGGCAGAGTTTGCTAGCTGTGCCGGTTCCAGCCTCTCCAGCTTTGGATGTGAAGAACTTCTCCAAGCGCAGGTAGACGGGCAGCACCTGCTGTAAAGTTGGTCTCCTCTGGCTGCTCAGCTCCAGAGCTGCCAGGCGCAGAGGTGCCAGCAGACAAGCCAGGGTGCCTAGCAGATGCTTGTTGAGACCTTGGAGGAGCGGGGCTGTGGCCTTACTGCGGCCATAAGCCTCACAAATCTGTTCAAAGTGGGCATGGACCTGCAGGAGAGCTTCGGCCATACGATCCCAACAAGGAGGGGTGGGGCATTGTGCAGGGTTGCCCTGTGGACCTTCCTCAGTTGTGCTTGTGGATGTGTTGGTACACTGTTCATCACGGAGAATGAGTGTGGTAGAGGAGGAGATATCTCTGCATGTGGAGAGAAGCTCAGCCAGCTCATGAAGCCCTCGAGCCTGGAGGCTTCGCTTCCCAAGAACGGCCTGAACAACCGCACCGAGTGAGCATCCTGCGCAGCGCAAACATATCCGCCCCCGGCCCCCGCCTCCCAGTGGTGACCCTCCAAATCCTGCCGCCCACACTCTGGGCTCAGAGACATACACAGTGCGGATGTCTGACATCACAAACTCAGAAAGCACGTTCTGCACCCAGTGATGAACCTGTTCTGGCCCTTCCCTCAGCTCAGCCTCCCTTACACCAAGCACGTAACGCTTTAGTCTCGAGCCCTCCACCTGGTAGGCTGTTAGAACGTAGCAAGCGTCTGGGCCAGATGTCTGGGAGTGGCAGGTGACGGCGATGCCAAGCGAAGCATTTGAGCCTAGAGCACACGTGACCTTGACTTTTACTTGGTTGTACATGCGGGGCAGCTGCCGCAGTGCCAAGGCACTCATGTTGCCAAGAGCATCACGGGTTGAGTAGGCACCATGACGAGCACCCGTATCCACTAGGGTCTGTGCCAACTTCAGGAAGTCCTTGCTGTTGAGCACATTTAGCATGCTCAGATCTGAACACATTACCCGTAATAGGCGTTCAGCCACCTGCTGGCGCTCCTTCTCAGGTAGTCCATTATTCTCTGCCAGGACAGACAGCAGATGGATGGTTAGGAAAGCAGAACAAATGATAAGAAAGACAATTAGTGTTTATGTTTCTTTGGATATTCTGGCAGAAACATTAAAATAAGAAAAAGGATATAAAAACAATCAGAGAGGGATTATGACATAGTGTGAAGTCATTGCAATCAAAGGGGAAAGCTACACAGAGCAGACACCACTGCTGCCTTTATTAATCAGAGACATAGATGGCTTCTATGTTAATGTTCCTAGTAGGCTTATTTAATAAACCAATGACATGATGAGAGCTACAGCACGAATGCAACATTACTGTACTTTCAAAGAGCTGTTGGCATAGTGCTTTAGTGCTACACAGAAAACAATCCAAATGTCCAAAATGTTTTATTTCTGTTTATTTTTACTTATTCAGTAGCGATAAAGGCAGAAAATGTTGTGAAAGAGACAGGTATGCAAGAAAACTGCCCAGTGGGATATTACATATGGGAAGCCTCTTAACCACCAGGCTTAATGAAGGTGCGGTACTTACGGGTGAGAGCATGGTTTCTCTGGGAGATACTTTGAGGCTGGATTTGTAGTTTAACTGAGGAATGGGCCTGAGCCTGAGAGCCTCTCCACAGCTGCTCCTGAGGACCCGATACTGAAGAGGTTTTGGGAGAGTCCCCTTTGGTGTGGTTCTCATTATCAGCTGTTGACAGAGAGATGGAAGAGCTGGCTGAGTTGTTAATGGAAAAAAGCACAAGTTAATTGTATTGAGTGGAAGAAAATGTAAAGATTAAAACCATGACACAAAACAATTGTCTTTAAAAGAACCAATAACTTGGCCTCCCTGTGGTTGACAAATTGCACCTTAAAAATAAATACCACAAGTTAAAGAATTATTTTCCTAGTTGTTTCTCATTATAAGATCACACAGCGTTCCATCTATGGTAATTAATTTGCCAAAGTCAATCTCGGCAATATTAAAAAAAAAAACCTCAAATCCAACTGATATATAATTTGTTTCACAGCTGAATCTGACTAATAATCATACAATTCCAGCTGAAGACAGGGAACATGATTCATACTTAACAGGATAACTACTTACAGTTGAACACTTTCAACATTAAATATTAAATAAAAAGGCTCAAAGACAGATACTTTCTTGCTTTCCTGGTGTGCATCTTTATTTATTTTTGTGTTAGTAAGTTTTGCAAGAATATTTGGCTTAATTGCTTAAAAACTGATTTTCTTCAGAACTGGAAAAAAAAAAAAAAAAATCAGCATTGACATTTTATGATTAAATGACAACATAAAAGCAGAGCAGAGAATGCAACTTTATTCTGTGCAGTCCTGGGACACGAAGCACACCCCATGATTCAGTAGCTTACAGAACCACTTTTAGCAGAAAGAACTTGAAGTCATCCTTTTCTGCATGACTTTATGTCTCTCACATCGCTGTGAAGAACCTCTGGCCCACTCTTTTTTGCAATATTGCTTTACTTCATTGAGGTTTGCAGGCATTTATCTTAAGGTCCCCCTACAACATTTCAGTTGGGTTAAGGTCTGGACTTTTTTTCAGCCGATCTGTTGCTGCTCTGATTGGTCTGTCAGTATATTGTTCTGCTGCATCATGTTGCAGTTCACAGTTAACTTTATCACACCACAAGCACACGCACAAGTCCTGTAGCTGCAAAACAAGCCAAAATGATACAGGTATATCTGTATCTACCACAGTGTTCGATTGAGGTGTTTGTGCAGATAAAGCGTGTCTGTTTTTTTTGCCAAATGTGGTTCACTTGTGCATTACGGCCAAACATCTCCTCTTTCTTCTCATCTGTCCCAAGGACATTGTGTTTTTGTGGCTTGTTTAGATGCAAATGTCTCGACCTAAGCTGTGCTGTCATGCTCTTCTAAGAGAGAAGAGGCTGTTTTCTGGCAAACCTTCCAAACAAGCCCTACTTATTCAGTCCTTTTCGAATTGTCCTGTCATAAACTTTAACATTTAACATGATAACTGAGGCCTTTATGTAAAGTCTGAGATGTAGCTTTTGGGTTAAACCTTTTCGGATTTACCCCTGGAAAGTTTGTAGATGCAGTAAAGGTGTTTCTTGCAGGACTGCACAGAGTCTAGAGAAAACTCTCTTTTCACATGGACAGACAGACAGACAGACAGACAGACAGACAGACACACACACACACACAGTGACAAATGATGCATCAAATCTTTGCAACACTATTTCCAGCAAACTCAGATCCAGATCTGCAACAACCCTCATTATTGGCAGATATAGAAATATTATGTACAGTAACACGGAATACTAATTAAACAGTGGTGATATGTGATGAATGGCAGTTTTGAATGTATTGCAGCCACTGACACTGCGTTCACGTTACGTACTTTTTCTGCTGTCGTGCTTTACATGCATTTGTAGTCGTGGACTCACCAGCATGGGACTGCATGTGCTCCAGCAGGTTGTTGTAGAACTGGAACTGGATGCCACAGGCACCACAAGTGTACGGTTCTAAAAAAATCACAAGGCCCAGAAGAGTGTTGACTCTTTGTCAGAGGCAAAAATTAAAATATGGTCTGTCCCTGACGTGCACTGGATTTCTGCAAAATACAGCAGCTCCGAAACTCAGGCACGCCAGTATGTGGTAAAAGTGACTCCTTTTGAAAAAGCATTTATGAAATCTATGATTTTTTTATAGAGATATTTAATACTTAACAATAACAGTGAGCCTAATACGGTAAAATGTTGCTGCCCATAGGAGGCAATGCTAAGTTGTCAGATGTCAGTAAGACTAACAATGGGCATCTTGGTCAGACACTTTCTTGTTATAGTCAAGCCAAAAGAAGAAAAATATATCACCACAATTACATAAAGAAAGATTTTCACTAAATAACAACAGATTTTTAAAAAAAAATCAAGGAAAACAGAGAAAATGGCAAAATAAGCAAGGTGCGTGCTTACATGCATATATTTGTTTAAGGCAGAGAGGTGTGGTTAGACTTACTCTGTGCTGTAGAGAAAGAGGTGGCCACCAGAGGGCTTGGCGTTCCTGTTAACAGGAGGACAGGAGGGGGAGGAATTTAAAACTACAGAGACAGTGGACCACCATCACTCATTTCCCTTCCTCATTTTATCACCGCATTAATATAACTTCATTTATTGTTTATTTTATTTTTATGCATTCATATTGTGTTTACTTTGAATATAATGGAACACAACAGAAAAATAAAGCAATTTACTAAACCTTGGAAAGATAGATAATATTGTATTGATTCTTTAAAAAGCAACTAAAGTGCTCCATGTCCACACCTAAACATTAAAAACATACCAGATTTACATATAGCCCTTATGTTCTTTGACATAATCTTCTTGTTTATGGATATACCACTCAAAATGCTCCTCCCACACTTATGGTACATGTCAACTGAGTGTTTTTATAAGTGAGGAATTGCTTTGCAAGCCACCAGACTGAGACAAAATAGAATAGACTGACAGGTGCCGTCCCTCTTTTCCAGCCTCGTCCAGCTGTGCAAACACTGAGCAAACGCCTGATTGGATGAAACTAACATGGCAGCTTGTTTGCCATGAAGTATTCTCTTCATAAATAAAAACAGTCCAACATATAGGAAAAAGATGTAAGGTGAGAAAGAAACTGATTGCTTAAACTGATTTTAGATTGACAATGGCTACTTTAATGCTTCTCAAGAGTTTTTAGAGCTGCTGTCTCTCACTGGAACGCTTGTATTTGCATAAAGTAGCTTAATTTAACTTAAGCAAATCATGAGTAAGCAACTCAATTTCCTGTCACTCAACACGCAACTCTGCACTGTCAGACAGCACTGCTTTCCTGTGGACATTAAGAGCATCAAGCACCACTTTTGATAACCACTGAAACTCATCCACAGTATCAAAATAACAGCCCTTCTTTTTATCTTAGAGAAGAAAAAGAAGTTTAAGGGTCCCAAATCTGAAACAGGATCAGTGAAGGATAACAATTACATTGGTAAATAATGAAAAATGTCTGCATTTTCACTGAGTTGGTACATGTTGACATGTGCCACGGTTCAGGTCATTTGTGCTTTATGTTCTTCTGACTTCTCAAGATTTTACAGGGTTATTCCATCTCAAATTAAGGTGGGCCTACTGCTCAACCATCCCCAATTTGCAGTGATTGCTGTGAAATTTTAGCTATACTTTTCAAGATCCATCTGCCTACCTATCTATCTTTTCTATCTGTCAACCACTTTCAGGCGATTTTTTCACAAATTGAAATCTGAGGCAATGTTTGAACATGATTAACTCAAAAACTATTACAGATAAAAGCCCAAAATCTGTCCCAAATTATAAATCTTGATTCATTTCTTTGGTGAGAAGTATCAGGGAAAATTTCTCCTTTTATCTTCAAGAGTTTTTGACGTGTACATATTCAAGCATTGCCTCAGATTTCAACGTGTGAAAAAAAAAAAAAAAAAAAAAAAAAAGTCAAAAAATATGTTGAGGGACCATTTTGCAAAAAGAAGAAGAAAAAAAATCTTGGGAGATTATTTGTTATATGAATCTATATGTGTTTATGTGTTACATAAAATATGTGTTTCCAAACTTTGGACCATAAAGTTTGTAGGAAAACAGAAGGTCGAGCAGAAAATGTTTTAAAACTTAGCTGCTCTGAGTTGGAACGACCCTTCAGTCTGCCCCTGGGGGATGAATTCACAGTGCACAATTCAGTGAATGTTGTAGGAAACAACAGGCTGTTTCTTGGAGGCACAGTTGACGTGATGCATCTTATTTGTGCTTGAATCATAAAGGCTCATTCACTAAAGATTTCTGTTACGGCTCTAGTCCAAATATAAAGTTAACACAGTTTAACACAAAAACCTGTATTTCTTTTTCTTCACAAGACCTTGATGTGGTCACCAATATAAGTGTAATCCAGGACCCAGTGTTGATAACAGGGCAGGGCAATATGGCCAAAAATATTTATCATGATATTTTTGAAAATTTGCAATAATGATGTAACCGACAATATAATTGACAAAATACTTTACAACTCCACAACTTTATTAGTGCAAAAAACCCCATCAATGTATTTTCACTTAAACAAGCAGCTTTTTTTAAGTGCATTAAAGTTATATAAAAATTTAACAGTGTAAATACAAATTCCTTGCTGACAGTTTAACTAAAAGGCATTTCCAGTGGAAATTGGCCGACATATCCTCAGCATAACCATGTATAATATCCACAAAACTTAAAAAGAGGTTATACATACGCATACGCTAATATTACGTTGAAGCACAGTACGTATCACTCCGCGAAGCTCCTGACTACGGTAGCTAAAATGCTCCGACACTCCATCAAGTGGTGCGGCTTCGTAGCTTAGCAAAGTCGTACTAAAACATTTTTGAGCGGTTTGGTAATAACAACGGCTCGCTTGCATGCTCTACCAAAAAATGTGCTTTGGTGTGTATCTGATGGACGAAAGCCAAACCAGTTCCACACCACTGATGTTGCACCATTTTTACAAACCAGTTCTGGTTCATCTGTTTCATTCAACGACCCGCCTTCTCATTCTCCGTCGCCACCGTGCTTTTTCCGCCAAGTGCGTATGTAAACAAAGGCACTACGCATGCGCGTTTTACCCATATTCTATCGTGATATTTCATTTTCTTATCATTGCCTAACATTATAACGGTATTACCGTGAAGGGTATGATATGGCCCAGCCCTAGTTGATAAACATGACATCACATGGAATTTTGTGTCAGGAATGTGACCACTTGTACTTTTTGTATTCGCATTACCATGCATTGCTCCTTTTGTGCACAACAAAACAGTGTAAGAACATTTTGATAACACCTCATATGAACCCAAACACAACAGGATGAAGTTAATGCTCTACAATTTAAGCTAGTATATGCAGTTAGATGAAACAAACCTCTCCATCTACATCTTCAGCCCAGGCATGGGTAGCAAAGCAATGTTTGCAGAAATGGTTTCTATTCTTCCATTAATTCATATACCTGAACTGTAGCATTACTAAAAATATTGTTTTTATTGTTTGAACAAAAATAATACATTTCCACCCCCCAAAAAAACCCACCAACAACAACAAAAAAAACCCAGTGACTTGTGCTCACCGCTCGAGTTCTGTGAACTGTTTGTGTCAACCAGACTGGACTGAATTGCACTTTCCAATTTCCGCCTGAATGGGCTGTCTGTATGTGAGAAAACAGGAAAAACGATGAGTGACATGGTCAGGCCAACGACTGTGGATAACATTTTTAATTTAAACTGAATCCGCACAACAGTTAGAGAGGGGAAGCAAAGTTAATGACGTGCAATTTACACTTGATTTTAGTTTGCAGCATGCAAATCAATCACGCTAACAGCCTTGAAAATGATCCAAACGTTCAAATGATATTTAAATATGGGTTTAATTCCTCCTCTTCATTCCATCTTTTTGACCCACTTTTAAGCTCTGTGTGTGTGTGTGTGCCATGCTTTAAATAGTTCTTTATGGCACACTGCTTCTTAGCAGAATTACTTTTTTTTTGTTAGGGGAGGAGATTTGGGGGGGCCTTTAGAAAATAAAAATTAATGTGTAATTTCTTGTGGTCAGCAGCTAATATTTAGGTGCTTTAGGCAATTAAAAAAAAAAGATGACATCAAATTTATTATTTAAATTGTTCACCCAACCATTCAGCAAAGATTCATTTCCTGCAAAGATATCACATATGCAACAGTAACCTTACACACAATTAGCAGAAACTAACAATTCCAACAATAGTGCAGTTTTTTTTTAAATCCTCAGCCAATCACAGAGCACTTAGGTTCTACATTGCCAAATCTAGAAATTATGTGTAAATGTGAATGTCCACTGGTGAACAAAAACATTATTACTTCCCAGCCTAATATGCTCCTTGTGTTTTTTGTGCAGTCAACATAGCATCAAGCACCCAGAGCATGACCTCCTCAAGCTCTGAAGGTTCCCTGTGGTATCTGGCACTGATTTGTCAGCAGCAGTCTTTTAATTGAAAGTTGTAAACCAGAGATGCCAAGCATCACACCCAAACAGCCTCTTCATGGTTTCTTCCTCCTCAGTGATCAGTGACTAGGTTCTTATCACTGCTGACATGAGACGTATTTTTTCAGAGGCAATTTAGACGAGTCTTTGGGTCATCAAAATTATGGAGGACCACAAGAGCCACACGCATCAAAATAAAGAATTCTGTGCTTAAATAATGAATTGTAGAATAAATTCAGCATTTGTAAATTCATTTTTGCATTCCACATTAAAAAAACCTGTTTTTCAAAATGTTTTTTAAAAACCTCATTTCAAAATAATTTTTTAAAATTCCACATTAAATTAGCATGAGTACTGCAAAGTTTTGTAGTACTAAAAAATAAATTAATTAATTAAAAAAAAAAAAAAAAAAAAAAAAAAAAATCACACAAGCATCACACATCTGACATATTCCAGTTCCATTTTGTGCAGTACACTGTTGAAATTATAAACTATACATTCTAGTTATTCACTTATCAGTGATTCTTGAGTAAATGGATGTCACTGATAAATCTGTGGTGATTCACCTGCAAGTGTTTTTAACAAACTTTGTTTTTTGTAGAATTCATCAGCAGCTGTGGAGAGATGCATTCAAATATCTTCTGGTTCCACTTTTCCTAACCTGGAAGCTGAGGATGGCTTAATCCTGACAAGGACACAAACCTCAGCGCTTATCATAGATGTTCCTCCGTGCAGCCATTCCGGAGAGAGAGCAACGACCACTGATTAAGATCAGCAAGAAATCTGTTCCTTTCTGGCAACTTGGGAAACTTCTAATAAGAAAGTTTGCATTCTTAGAACAATGCTGGGTCATGTGTGATGTGTTATCATATGAGGACATTACATTTGTCTTAATTCTGCTCTATTAAGTGTTTTGATCATTGATCAAATATGGCAGCTTTGTGTTGTGCTGCAAGTTAAAACCGACTGTCCTCATGAGCACAGCATCTAACAACTCTCCTTAAAGTCAATTGAATTCAACTGGGCACAATGGTTTTCAGTGGGTGAAACATTCATCACTCATCTGTTACACCGGAGAAGTCACTTGGATGAGTGATAAAACAATTTTCCACAGAAACATCCAGAGCAAGTAACCTTTTGGGCATATGCTTGCCTGTAATTCATTCATCAAGAGATTTTTTTTTAAATGTATACATTTGTTTTCAGTTGTTGTTTCTCTTGGCTTAATTTCAGCCTTAGAAGCATCTCTCAGAAGAAACCCACTGTAAACTTTTTGCCAATAATTTGACAAAAAGATTGTTGAGCCAGGTGGTGGTTTAAGACCAAAACTGAACTCAAACAGTAAATTCACACAGTGAAGTAAAGTTACTAAAGTTTTGTACCCCCCCCCCTCCATTTTATTTCTTGCAGATTTTTATTTTATTTATTAATTTTTTTTTATATTCATACAAATGTGTACAAGTTACAGACTTCCTCAGTAAATTTGCACTCTTTCAGAGTCATTTGAATTGTGTGTTAAAGGAGAAAGAGATTAGCAGGTAAAGTAGAGGATGCAGAGTCCATTTTAATTACCGTTTCAAATTATGTTTTAAAAAACATTTTGAAAATCAGCTTTTTAATGTGGAATTCGAAAATTAATTTACAAATGCAGAATTAATTCTACAATTCATTATTTAAGCACAAAAATGTTCAACATATGACCCCCATGAAAAGAATATCGAGGGAACAGTTTACCCTGCCCGGGATAGGGTTACCGGGGCCCCGCCCTGGAGCCAGGCCCGGGGAGGGTGCCCGAGGGCGAGCGTCTGGTGGCCGGGCCTTAGTCCATGGGGCCCGGCCGGGCACAGCCCGAAGAGGAGACATGGGCCCATCCTCCCGCAGGCCCACCACCCGCAGGAGGCGCCATAGGGGTCGGGTGCATTGTGAGCCGGGTGGCGGCCAGGAGCGGAGGCCCTGGCGGACCGACCCCCGGCTGCCAAGACTGGCAATAGGGACACTTTCGGACTGCCTCGAAGAGATTCTGGCAAACCGTCAGGCGTCTCAGGAGGGGAAAGCGGTGCTCTACCTGCACTGTGTATAGTGCTGGCGGAGCGCTGTTGACGTCGACTGAGAAAATTGTCGGGCGGTGGAAGGAATACTTCGAGGACCTCCTTAATCCCACTGACACGTCTTCCGGGGAGGAAGTCTGGGGATGAGGGGTGTGACCCACCGATTTCCGGGGGCGAGGTCACTGAGGCAGTTAAACAACTCCTTGGTGGCAGAGCCCCTGGTGTCGATGAGGTCCGCCCCGAGTTCCTGAAGGCTCTGGACGTTGTAGGGCTGTCTTGGTTGACACGTCTCTGCAATGTTGCGTGGAGATCAGGGGCAGTACCTGTGGACTGGCAGACCGGGGTGGTGGTCCCCATCTTCAAGAAGGGGGACCGGAGGGTGTGTTCCAACTACAGGGGGATCACACTCCTCAGCCTCCCCGGGAAAGTCTATGCCAGGGTGCTGGAGAGGAGGGTTCGTCCGCTAGTCGAACCTCGGATACAGGAGGAACAATGCGGTTTTCGTCCTGGTCGCGGAACACTGGACCAGCTCTTTGTCCTCTCGAGGATACTTGAGGGTGCATGGGAGTTTGCCCAACCAGTCTACATGTGTTTTGTGGACCTGGAGAAGGCATTCGACCGTGTCCCTCGGGGTGTCCTGTGGGAGGTGTTGCGCGAGTATGGGGTGTCTGGCCCATTGCTACGGGCCATTCAATCCCTATACAACCGTTGCAAGAGCTTGGTTCGCATTGCCGGCAATAAGTCGGACTCGTTCCCGGTGGGTGATGGGCTCCGCCAAGGCTGCCCTTTGTCTCCGGTTCTGTTCATAATTTTTATGGACAGGATTTCTAGGCGCAGCCAAGTGGCGGAGGGCTTTCGCTTTGGTGGCCTCAGAATCTCATCTCTGATTTTTGCGGATGATGTGGTTCTGTTGGCTTCATCGGGTGAGGGCCTCCAGCTCGCACTGGAGCGGTTCGCAGCCGAGTGTAACGCAGCGGGAATGAGGATCAGCACCTCCAAATCTGAGGCCATGGTTCTCAGCCGGAAAAGGGTGGAGTGCCCACTCCGGGTCGGGGATGAGTTCCTGCCCCAAGTGGAGGAGTTCAAGTATCTCGGGGTCTTGTTCGCGAGTGATGGGAGAAGGGAGCTGGAGATCGACAGACGGATTGGGGCTGCGGCTGCAGTAATGCGGACGCTGCACCGGTCAGTCGTGGTGAAGAGGGAGCTGAGTGTAAAAGCGAAGCTCTCAATTTACCGGTCGATCTACGTCCCTACCCTCACCTATGGCCACGAGCTGTGGGTAGTGACCGAAAGAACGAGATCGCGGATACAAGCGGCGGAAATGAGCTTCCTCCGAAGGGTGGCTGGCCTCTCCCTTAGAGATAGGGTGAGAAGTTCGGCCATCCGGGAGGGGCTTAGAGTAGAGCAGCTGCTGCTCCACATCGAAAGGAGCCAGCTGAGGTGGTTCGGGCATCTGGCAAGGATGCCCCCTGGGCGCCTCCTGGGCGAGGTGTTCCAGGCATGTCCCACCGGGAGGAGGCCCCGGGGCAGACCCAGGACACGCTGGAGAGATTATATCTCTCGGCTGGCCTGGGAACGCCTTGGTATTCCCCCGGACAAGCTGGAGGAGGTGGCTGGGGAGAGGGAGGTCTGGACCTCTTTGCTTAGGCTGCTACCCCCGCGACCCGACCTCGGATAAGCGGATGAAGATGGATGGATGGATATGACAGTTATTATGAACATTATCAGCTTCAAATGTTACAGTGTGGCCCACTAGTGTATGTGATCTGTAAATAGTACTTCGACAAAAAAGGCAGATTTGATGGTCAAATTTCAGTATGTGTGTTTGTGTCCAAGGTAAAAAAAAAAGGTTCAAGGGTTATAAGGCATGCGACTTTTCCTATATAAATGAAAAAAGTAAAAAACAAAACAAATTTATGCTTACTTTTTATCTTTCCAGTTTGGCTGTGGCCAAATTTACTCATATCCATGCTACCACATTCCTGTACCCGTGATGTCTTCAAATCAAATGAACCTACATGAAAAAGGAGCATCTTGGATTGCATTCATTGCACAACTTTAGAAACAAAATACATGACACTGTCCATACAACAAGGTTTAGAGCTGCATATGAGATTTCATACTGTACAAAAATAAAATGAAGAAATGACTCATTATCATAATAAATAAAGCACAGAAAACAAATGAACTCACCCATTGGCGTGTGAAGAGCAACATGTTCCTGGTACGGGTTGAAATACTTGTACTGCTTCCCACAGAATTCACAAACATAGCTCCCAGTTTCTGGAAACAAGAAAACACATAAACAAACCTTTGTCCTCTTCTGTATCCACGATGGTTATAATAAGAAGGAGTAAAGATTAAATCTGTTGGATTAGTTGTCTTCAGTTAAGATGAAGAATAGCGTTTTTGCACATGCCTTACTTCACTAGAGAGAAGCAGAAAACAAGAAGTCGATATCGAGTGGAAAGAGGAAGAAGCAGTGACTCTGACTGGATGTTGTTTGTTTTGTTTTTTTTACAGTTTACATTTAGCAGTACATAATAGTGATTAGAAACACAGGGGTTTCCCTGTTTTGTGCATGGAGGTTCACACTATCACCCATAAAAGTCATTAATGCAGTGATAAGTGCAGGATTCCCACCTGCAAACACTGCCAATAGTGTTTTAAGGGGCACGTGCTGCTGTCTGCTGAACCCGCTGTCTCTGTAGAGGTGGGTGAGTGCTTTTTCCCCTGCGAAAAAGGACTTATGGACTTATGTTTGGAAACCTTACCAGTCTTTACTTAACGTATATCCTTGGTGTTATTTACACTGAGTATCACAATGTCTTAACGCCTTTTCACTATACGGTGTTCAATACTTTTAACTGGACAGAAGACTGAAACTGTAAGGCCCTAAAACATCACCGAATTTTAACTTAAAAAAAACTTTCTGGAAAATCTTTCTATATACTTCTTCTGCAGGGAAACACAAAAGCCAAGCTACCTTAAAATGAATTTTGTAATCTCATTCTGCTGTGGTATGTCTTCATTTTGAAATCATACTCTGTACAGACATCTGCAGCGATATTATTGCATTTGTCCTGATGGTTCAGTACACAACCCTCAGCTCAGTATTAAAATTCCCTGGTTTAATGCGATTCCTCCGTGTTGAAGTAAACAAAGAAATAAAATATTTTTCAAAATTTTCAGATTTTGAAAAGTTAACTGTGCACAACTTCCACTTATTTTAAAATATAATTTTTATTTACTTTATGCTTGTGAACAAGGAGTTTAAAGCCTTTTTTTGACTGACTGCAGCATTTTATTATCCCAACTCTAACAATAAGAATAACTGCCTATCAGGCACTTTTTTGTCTGCTAAACTTAAATCAAACTAAACCAATCAATGAATATACCAAACTGTGAATTTTGTGTACAGATATCTGTGTACCTCAAGTACACCAAACAGTCTTACTTGGTCCAATTTTCTGATAGGGTTCAACTGGCTCCTCTTCTTTAAGGCCATCCACAGGTAGCACCACCTGTTCGTATGGATCTGAGAGAAGAAAAGGAAGATGAACAAGCCGATTATCTTCTCACAATACTCGTCACAAAACTTGAGCTCTTTCAGATATGTAATACTACAATAATCACATGAGTTCAATTCCTGCCTGCATCTCATCTTTTACCCAGTATATCCACTATCCCTCCTCGGTACATGGTCGAACCATCTCAGCCTCACCTCTCTAACTTTGTTTCAACTGCTCAACCTAAACCGTTCTTAAACTCTGCTATTTCTTGGCCTCCTCTCTTCTTGTCAGGTTCACAGTATCCGAACCATACATCATAACAGGTCTCACTACCATCTTGTAAATCATTCCTTTCACTCTTGCTGCTATCCTTCTGTCACAAATCTGACACACTGACACTCGTCTCTCACTCAGGTCCCTGAGGTCATGTGATCAGGGCTTGCTGGTTGTCCATCCAGGCTGAAAACGAAAGGTGACAGAGCTTTTGTAACTTTGGCCCCCAGACTCTGGAATTCTCCCTTTGAGCTTGAGATCCGTGGACTCCGTGGTCTCTTTTGAAAAAAACTAAAAAGTCATATTTTTAAACTTGCTTTTGGTTAATTTTTGTTTTTATGATTTAGCTTCTGTGAAGATCTTTGTGATTTTTATCTTGAAAGGTGCTATACAAGTAAAATTTTACTTAGGTAACTCTTTCCACAGAGTTCACCCAGCCTGCACTCTCCTCTTCACCTCTGCTCCTTGTATCCTCACCTTTCCTCCTGCCTTGCGCTCATTTACACACATGTATTCTGCCATGCCTCTGCTGACTTTCATTCTTCTAAAAGTTTAAGGGCCCTTAATTCCCTTGACTTGCAGACCACATTTAGACACTGGCCATCCCTTCTGTTTTTTGGAGTCCTTGAATAAAATGCTTAATTTTATTTTATTTTTTTCCTCCATATAAACAATCTAGCCCCCTTTGTTTAGATTTTGCAGTTGCTGCAGAAAGTACAGATTTTTCCACGAGGAATGATTGAAAATTGTGCAAAACTTACCATCAACTGCATGCAGATCACGATGCTCCTGAAAGCAGCTATAGTATTTATACTTCTTTCCACAGATGTCACAGGAGTAACGGAAGCTACCTGTAGATAAAAGGAACAAGCCAACAATGAACAACACTGACAGTACAAACAGTGTTTAATTTATTACCAAATTCAGGTAACGCTAGCTAGACAAAAAAAAAAAAACGCTCGGGAAAACTAAATAATATCAACACACGTATGGACTGTGTAAAGTTCTGAGATCAAGAGAGAGAAATGGCTTAAACTGAACATTGGACCAAGCACGTACACGGCATATATTTTAGCCAACTGAAATGCACCGCACAGCGATTTAACACACATGTAATTCCAAAGTGTGTTGTTGCTTTCAACTGAAGGTCAGGGGTCCTATTTTTCTGTTTTCTTTCTTTTTTTTTGTCTATTTGCACCACAAACAAGGTTAAATTAACAAAAATGTTTAAAGTACAAAGGATAAGATAGGACTCCAGTGCATCCAAACAGGGAGGGAAGAATTCCAGGTATAAAGCTCTGAGAAAAGGGGTCATCCCATGCCCACAACAATTCACAAGTTTTCTCAGTTCATGTCATTGATAACCTTAGAAAAATGTTATTTCATTGAGGCTTTAAAAAACAAACAAACAAAAAAAACAACCTTGACCTTTAAGTGGAACGATCAGAGGTTAATAATGAGCTTAATATTTTTATGACAACATTAATATCAAAAGCTAAAAATAAAAGCAAAATAACCCCACAAAGAAAATAGAAAGCTGCATTTAAATTAAATTAACATATATATTGTTAGTTAACAGCAAGTTCACACAATTAAAAGAAGATCTCTTTTTAATTGAAATGTACGCGTCTGTGACTATGTACATACTATTATGTATTGTTCAAAAGTGTTTAAATGTGCAATATAATGTTACTTTAGTCTTACTTTGTTATTTTTACTTTTGTTGATGTAGGATTCACTGACATTTCTTTCCAAGTGTATAAAGGGCGTGAAAGGGCATCAGAGATGAAGATTGCTTCTTCTGCTCTTGTTAATTTTGTTGTGGGGTAAAACATTGTTCAGCCAGGTGGCTGTTGACAAGTGAGAACTGAAGTGCCTCTACACACTGCAGTCAACTGCTGTCTGAAGGCAATCTGTTGCATAAAAAGCACAGCACAAAGACTTGTAAGACAAAAATCAATTTTCCAGTTCTTTCAGGTTTAGTCTCTCTCTGTAATAACATGTCTGACGTTGTCCCTGCAAAAGGCCCCTCATCACACACCCATGTGAAATGTTTTATTATTTAGCAGCAGAGTGACAACTTCTAAATTTTCTCCAGCCTGTTCTCAAGGGGCACTTAATCCAATCAGCTGCATTCTTAGCTGAATTCCTGAGGCACTTCAAGGATGTAATAGACAGAAGGGCTGTTAATAAATTCTGAATTTCACTATATAATCAAGTTTAAAAAGAAAAAAAGGGGGGGGAACCACATTCAAATGTGGAAAAAAATAAAGCTGCAGTACTGGCAGGTGTCTCACAAACTACATAAAACACAAAGTTGAATTTCCGAAAAGGTGTGCAGCGTCTGCGACTCTTAATATAGCACTATGGCACATAGTGAGTGTTTGTGGGGGTACAAAATGAGAAAAGTAGACCGGTGTAGGACCTTCTGCTTCCGATTTCAGACACATAGCTGGCAGTGCAAGTAGAGAGAAGATTTAACCTACATAAATTAGTGAATATACATGGATGAATAATCGGCTGAACTGAAGGTAAACCGCAAGGCGTACCATTTACCTTTTGCATTTTGCTTGTTCTTTTCTTTAAGCTAAAGTAAGTAAGCTAAATAAAAGCAGGCTGATTCATGTTTGATGTCACACCTACACCTTAAAAAAAAAAAAAAAAAAAAAAAAAAAAAAATTCCAAAGGTTGAGGCTCAGCACGCACTATACCCTGAAGGAAACCCTGAAAGCATCACGGATCAATTTTCATTGATTAAATTCAATTAAAACTACTACTAATACTAATGATAATAAGAATATTAGTGACAATAATAAAAACCACAGGCTCAAACCATTTTAAGTAAAACCTGAAAATGACTTTTGGCATTGTTTGACAGCTCAGGTACATACTGTGCAAAATATGTTAAAAGTAAGCGTTATGTAAGCAAAGCAAATGGCCATTTAAAAGTGGACAAAGAATAGCTAACAGGTGATTAAAAAGATTTTTTTATTTTACAGTAATAACAGTAATTATTAGTATGAGTAATTGCATTTATAATACTGCCTGGCTGCAGTGCTGTGTATATTACATCAATTCTCCCACTAATTAAAATAAATTTTCATAAATCAGTGAATTCCTGGTGTTTGTCAGTATAATCAAAGCTTCTGTTAAATCAGTGGTCCATGCACACTGGACTGAATCAACAACATTATGGACACAAGTCTCAGTAAGGATAGTTAGAAAACAACCCCAAAATAAGACTAGACTTTACTAAAAATGTCAAACCAAATGTTTAGCTTTTTAAATCTACCAAAACTTTGCAGTGCAAGGCCCATTTTACATATCAAGCAAAAACAAACAAACAAACAAACAAGCATTCTAAATATACTGTAAAAAATAAAATTACAATTTTCACAGTGGTATAACATGGTTAGAAGTTTGTGTACTGCTTACTGTATTTTAGTCTTTTAGCTTTTGGACCAATTGAAATTATAAATAGAATCTAAAATGTTTGAAAAACATGAATCTTAATGCACCAATTAATGTGCAAAATGTTTAATTCTATGTTATATTTCACAGGACCTTTGGTGATTTAGCTATGACCCTTCGTGGATTAGCATACTCTTAAATAAACTACATCAGTCTGTTGATGCAGTGGTGATGCTTTAAAAAAAAAAAAAAAAAAAAAAAAAAAAAAAAATAATAATAATAATAATAATAATAATAATCTGGCTCAACTTTTTCCATATCCTAAATGAATTGTAAACTCTTAAGACACTGTACTGACAAAATAAATGCATACAAGCAAACATTTAGAGGTAATTAAGTGGAAATATTTACAAACAAACTGCTTTGCAAAAGTCTTGAGCCACCACTCACTCCTTAATATATTGCTTGGAAAATAATAGAAATAGGTGTAGCAGGTTACTGAAACATGTAAAAATACATGGAAATACAGGAGGGCAAAAATAGAGTTTGTAGTCTATTCGTTTTCCTCTATAAACACGCTTGAAAGTCTCTATATGGTATTATTCCCCAACACAATCTGAACTTCACTTAGGGAAACCTTGTCATTTCTTTAAGTAGTCTCAAGGAATATATCTTCAGGCTTCGTGAAAGACATTGAAAGCTTTTCTTTGGACATTGGCTGCTTTTTGTTCCATTCTCTGTCAAGATGATCCCAAATTGCTTCAATAATGTTGTGTTCTGGGCACTGAGGAGGCCAATCTATGACTGATAGAGTTCTTCTGTGTGTTTTTCCATCTAGGTATGCTTTTATTGCACTGGCATTATTGTGAGGTGATGAATGAAACCACGGCCAATCAGATGCTTTCCAGATCGTATTGCATGGTGGATCAAAATCTGATGCTGTGTACAAAATCCTATTAATTGACAAGAGCCCAACACCACTGGCTGAAATGGCCCTCCTTTATATAATTAGTGGAGCATTTATAGCCTTTGTTTTTCATAGGACAGTACACCGTGACAGGAAGATAAGAGAGACTGAAGGGGAATGATAGGAAAGGGTATGGGCCAGACCTGAACCTGGACCCCTGCCACCGATTTTCAGTTCTGATTTCCAGTTCTTGTGTAATTTGGCAAACTTCAGCCTTTTCTTGCTATTTCCCATCCTTAGGACTGACCTCTTGATTTTGTGAACAAAGATTATAAGATTTTTAACATACATCATGGCCAAAAGAACCAAAAATCTCCTTTCTCAAATAATAAGTTTCTTGCAGAACGGCTTTATCTGGCAAAGGCAGAAGCAGGATAACGTCCACCATACTCTGCATGAGCACAACAAACTGCAAGCAGTACGAGAGAGCATTTAAGTGAACTGGAAATTTTTATAGAAAGCAATACAAAAATACCTTCACTAAAAAGTATCCATCTCTGCTAAACAATCCAAAGGCAAAATTAATAATAAATGGAGACATAACAAAAGTTTTCAGCTTTCAGTTTTCAGCCTGCAGAGGGACTAGACAAAGTTGTGCAATAGGCCCTTTACAGTCTGTCTGCTGGTTTTGAAATCACTTGGAAAGATTTCAGGAAACAACTTTGGGATCATTCACAAGTCTTTAACAACATCATATCCATTTAGGAACTAAGTCAGGGATTGACCCACGATAGTAATATTCGATCCTGTAATAATAAAATTAACAGAATAATAAAGTAATACTTCAATCAAGGACACTAACTTTCTTGATTTACAGATGACATCTTAATCTTTTTGCCAAATCCAGAAATATCAACTCCAAACTTGTTGGTGTTTTTGGATACCTTTAGTTCCATCTCAGGCTACAAGCTGAATACTCCAAAAACCTATAAAACTAGCTGGAGCATAAGTTGGAGTCCACTCAAGAAACTGAATTTCATACCTCGTGACATATTTATGAGTTAATATTAACTGTAAAAGAACAATTGGTATGCCATAATGTTGAGCCTCTTGAGTAAAACAATTGGGAATGACAATAGGAGGTGGAATTTAATCCCATTATTAAGTTTTAAATCCCAAGCTGAGGCAGGAACATGAACATCTTGACCAGGTTATTCTTCCTATCACAAACACTCAAACAAATTGAAATTCAATAAATGGGACAAATTAGGATCACAGTACATCTGGCAGGGGAGGAAAAGATTTTCAACCCTTATCCTGGCAAAGAACAAGGGATGATTTACATTATCCTGCTCACGATACTATTACACTTTGATACAATTCAGGAATTTATTTTACTACAAAACGATGGAAGGAAAATGAAGAGCACGTTTCTGAGTATATTCTAATTCAATGATGACTGGATGATAAAAGATTCATCCAAAACCTAATGGACCTGGGTAATAAATGGACAAATTTATCTCTGAAAACAGCTAAATATTATCACCAAGTGTAGTTTGCTTGAAGGGATAAATATTGTGTTTAAACAATATTGATTTTGCCTATTAAGTTAGATGCACACTATTATCAGTGGGCTGTTAAGGCCCCCCTCTTCATATTACACCTTTAAAAAAATGAATTAAAAAGAGATTTGGCTCCTATAAAGCTCCTTAAAAGCAAAATATAAAGAAATGAGAGGTGATTCGAGACTTTGCACAGTATATTAGATTATAAAATCTATTTTGAAAATACAGGTGCGAGTGAACATTTGTTTGTTTGTTTTTACTGGAATTAATGGGTTGTGTCTATCTGAAAATTTGTCCCATGGCTCCAGTAAAGACAAGCAAAAAAAAAGATGCAGGATGACTGATGCTCAAAACAAATCTGTGAAACCACAGTTCTAGCATTAAAAGGTACAGAATCAGTACAGTATCACTAATAATCAGAGCTGCAACAGCCTTCCTCTATGTTAAAGACCATGAAAAAATGAGAAGCACATTGCTAGTGATCAACCATGGGCTTTTTTTCTTAGACATTAACTGCTGAGGTCATTACTTTAAAAAGATTAATCTTGCTATTTTATGACAAAGAACATGAAAAAAAGCCTGAAGAATATTTAGAGCATACTTTTCAGCTGAAACCGAGATAAATTTGTTCAGCTCAGATGGGGTCCAGCACGTCTGCTGTGAAAACAGGAGAATGCAAAGTCTCAACAGTGAAGCACAGTGCTGGAAGTGTGAAGGCGTTGGGCACATGACATTTATAAATGGCAACATCAGTGCTTATAGACATATTAAAATACTGACTGACTAACTGACTCCTGGCCAGAGGTTACATCAGCGGAATATTTTCTATCACTGACCGTGACATTCGCCTTAGAAGCAAAAGATCACCGGTTCGATCTCATGAGGAGACACAAATTCCTTTGAGATTGCATCAGGAAAGGCAACCAGTGTAAATTGTTAAATGAAACATGCAGAGCTACCTGTTGTAGCAATCCCTTGCTACAACAGGTATAGCCATAGGGGATAACTGAAAGTAAACTTGTTAATTGGCACTATATTAATAAAACTGAACTGAGTTTTAATGATGACAAAGATGAAAATATCTGATGGCTGTATGTCCTTTTGATAAATTAGAACACTGATAGTGGATCCACCACAAAATAAGTAAGCAATGTTAAGAACTGGTCTATTTTTTTTTCATAATATTGAATACACAGAATCCCCCATCAACATGTTGGACTGCATCTGCAACCATTAGAGAATTACAGCTGCTCCATGTTGCACAGTGTCCATGCTACTGGTTTTCCTCTCAATGAGGTGAGTGCTCATAGGACTTTTTATGACTTCTGGTCATTTCCCAAGAGAAAGGTTCCCCTAACTATCAAACCTTTGAGATAATAGTGGTTAATTCCAGTGTCCAGTGCAGCAGCAGAGTACAGTACAGAACACTTCTGGGGTGGGAAAAGTAGAACAGCACAAACCCTCAAGCAGCTGGATCCAAGGTCTCTGGTGGTATACCTCTCAAAAACTCTGTTCAACACTGGTATCCTTCATGCCAAGGAGGATAAAGTTTCATCAAAAATTAAAGGTTAATGAACACTCACTACTCCATTAGCTATACCTTTTCAACTGCTCATTAGCACAAAACTCTGTTCAGCTATTTAGATAGGTAAACATAGTCTGTTGAAGTTCAAACTATCAGAATGGGGAAGAAAGGTAATTTAAATCATTTTGATGTGGTACAGTTATTGGTGCTAGAATGGCTGATTTGACTTTTCAGAAACTGCTGATCTGTTAGGATTTTCCCGCTCAACCATCAAGAGTTTACAGAGGGAAACGATCCAGAAAGCAGCAGTTCTCTCAGTGAATTTGCGGGGGAAAGGTTAGAGGTCAAATGTCATGTTCATATAATATTTTCTATATGTTGACAATACACACCAAACTTGTAAGTATCATAGTTTCTAAGATAAGGCTTTTTGTCAATTTTCAATCAGTTGATGTAGAAGAACTTGGGTGAAGAAAGACAAATTTTAAAATTTAATGTTAACATGAGCCCACTCCACACTCAATTTTTATCAGAATCAATTCATGTTTACAGACAGAATCACACTCTCACTCTCACACACACACACGCTACCAATAACATATCTCATATTTCACATATCTCAAACTGGTTTCTTGAACATGAGTCCACTGTACTCAATGGCCTTCACAGTCACCAGATCTAAATCTAATAGAGGTCCTCTGATGTGGTGGAACGTTAGTTTCTTATCTTGGATCTGTAGCTCTAGAAATCTGCAGCAACTGTGTGATGCTATAATGACAATGTCGCTGAATCTGTGTCAAGAATTAAGGCACTTCTGTAAAAGGGTGTCCGAACCTGTACAAGCAATGTGTACCTAATGAAATGGCTGCGGAACGTATGAAGTATTGGGGGGAAGAAAATAACAGATGCAAATCTCGCTTGCTACTGTGGATTGCATATTTTTAATATAGTAAATCCCAGCGGTTTTTCTAACAGTAAATACATTTCTGTTGAAATTAGAAGTAATGCAGTTATGAAAAAGTGATATGGAATCATGTGGAATTTAAGACATGTTGTACAAGGAGAACTCGGTTATATTCAAGAGTATTCACACTTTGAATTTATTGCAAGCAATGTGTTGTGCAAGCAATGGCAACAAAAGATAGTTGTGTAACCATAACACGGTGAAGAATTTACTAGGAATTTATTGTTATTTGTTACATGACTGGGTATAGAAATAGCACCACACCAATATAAGCAGAAGACTCCCTTTCCTTATTTCTACTCTTTGAAATAGTGTTGTCAAACCAGCAAGTTAAGAAAGTCTCTTTATGTTAAATTGAAAATAATTTGGGAATTTCTCCAGTTATGGTACATAATGTCAATAAAATATTTAGAGAATCTTAAAAAAAAAAAAAAAAAAGGGAAAGAAATAGCAAAACACACATTCTGCAGTGCAATTTACTACATGGGTTCATGGGTTTGCACTCTAATCACTGTTGGTTTTTGCATTCACAAATCCACTGAGAAGGCAACAGTATTTCTGGATCTTGTTAATCCAGAAATACTGTTGCCTTCTCTTTTTTAGAAGTAGGCAATGCACACCAACAGCAAAAAGGCCACCCTATCATTATTTTTCACATAGTGCTTGAATCAAAATGACCCCATTTAAAAATAGAGTATATTATTATTTTTTGATTAAGATGCTAAAGTTATAGTTATTATAGTCATGTACTTATATTCATGAGCAGAAAAAAAAATTGTGGTTGAGCGTTATGCTTGATTAATTCCTGACTTCTCAGAGAATTCCAGTGTGCCAGCTTAAATTTAGGGAGTAAAAACATGAATTCAGTTTGAAATTCCTCACTGCTGCTCAAAATAGTACAAACATCAAGAATTCACTGAAAAAGGAAAGAGTCCGCATTTAAGCACTGTGATGCTGGATGGTCTTTAAGACAAACAGGGCGAGACAAAGTGTTCTCACAGTGCAGTCAAGTATTCTTTGGAGTTGATTACAGAGACTGATACTTACAAAATGTTCCAAGGAAGAGGCAGAAAATGAAAGCTGACTGAAGCAGATCTCAGGGCTCTCTAGATTTAAAGTACTACAAACAGAAGGACGGACACTGATGATCTTTAGCCAGAGATAAATGCTTCTAGACCAGAGTCTGAGAAGGTCTCAAGAATGAACACTGGTAGAGTACTGAACGAATAAGTGTTAAAGCAGGGGTGTCAAACTCGTTATACATTGCAGGCCACATACAGCCCACTTTAATCTTAAGTGGGCCAGACCAGTGAAACTCTACTTTCTGTCAGTGTAAATAAGTTAAATATGTAACTGTTTTTCTACACAACGAAAAAAAAGCTGCTGTGACAAAGAAAGAAACCTGTCAGCACAACTGTTCTACCTGTATTGTCCAGACTTTGTAGTTTTTTGTTTATTTGTTTGTTTGTTTTGTTTTGTTTTGTTTTTTTTGGGGGGGGGGGGGGGGGTGAGAGGGGGTTTAAACTGTAGTCATAAGAACAACAACAACAACAGAAAAATCTATTGAAAGTGAAAGATAGAAACTTCTGGGGGGGGGTTTCTGTGTAATAAGTAAGTGAATAAGGCAGAAAATGTAGATTTTTGATGGGAAACTGGTTTCCAAGTACACAGAGCAAGAGAACTATACAGGAAGTGTGATTTCATCATGCAAGCAAGACAGTGAAGTTAATTCTAAATGTGTTTTTGTGCTGCTGGCTCGCTGAATTTTGGTCACAGTGACAAAAGTGACTGCAGTTTTGGAATCTGTGAGACACTGTCTCCGTGTTGTCGGATGAACAGAGGGATCCGTGCTTTGTGTTAACATCTTTTTGCAGAATCTGTTTACCTGCTCTTTAATCGTTTACCGTTTTATCTGTTGGACATTGTTGAAATGGTTTTGGAGGCTTCCAGCTGAGATTTCAACGTTTCTGTGGACACCACACGTGCCTACATTTAAATAACAGATCTGACAGTAGATCCTATAAAACCAGATGTTCTTGCTTTCCTCCAGTACCAGGGGCATTGGGGTTCAACAGGTTAATTGTTTATTTCTTAATTACTTTGTCTAGTATAAATGGCCATAGGGGAGGTTTCTATCAGTAGAATAAGCTGTTAAAGTTGTGAAAATACAGTTAAAAGTCCAAAAACTATGCTTGTGCTTGTTTGTGGTAAGCAGTGAATCAAACAAGTTAATGATTATAAATGGCTTCAAGCACACATTCAGGTATCAATGGACTAAAAGTTATTTGTCATAGGTTCATTTCATTAACAAAAAAAACCTCCAGCATAGGTCAAAACTGTGCAAAGACTATCTGACCAATTAAAGGGAATTTGAAGTTCTCGACGACCAGACTAAAATCTATAGAACAGATTTGGAATTTAGTAAATTCTAAGAGATTTCACAAGCATTTCATCCAAAGCAAATATCTGGGAAAAGCTAGAAACTATTTGGAAGTCAATAAAATAAAATAAAAAAAGAGAATGAACATAAAAACAATACCAAGATGCAATGCAAGAATTCAACAAGGCCAAAGGAGGCATTATATCTTATATTAAGCATAATAAAGTTTTTTTCATTATGTGAACATGGACTGTTTAGTTGTTTTAATTTATTGTTTGTCTAATACATAAAAATATAATTTTTAGCTTAACACAATTTTTTACACTGATTTCTAAAATATTTCCGTTTTCCTGTCTGTATGATTTTTTTTTGATCACTTATCGGTCCCCAATTTTGGAAATAAAGATAATATTTTAATTATTTCCAAATCATCATCAATCTTTTTTTTTTTTTAATTTATTTACAAATTTTTGGAAATTGGATTTTATTTTTATGATTCATAGCACAAGCCTGCATTTTTGGGAATTAGAGTATTTAAAACCATCTTATTAAAACTAGACCTTGTAAGTTATTTTAGGGTCTCTTCAGTATCTGAGGCAACACCCCCCCCCCCCCCCACCACCAAACTCTGCATGTTGTTGTTTTTTAAGCACAGGGTGGCTTTTGGCTGAACACCATTTAATCAGAACTATGCAAAGTTTGTTCTAGCAATTTTCCTGAAATACTCTTAAACATCAACAACTCCTCCACAGACCTACAGCCTGTGTTGTCTTTTGCTTATTAAAATACTCTTGTGCAAACATTTGTTCAATACAGGGCATTTTTGCAAAGTACACTTACAGGAAATCCAGACTTCTAAGCTGGCCTGGTTTTGTTTTCCACAAACTGCTGTGAATTTGTTGTTAAATAGACTTTAAGTCATATTCACATAATACGTGAATCTATTTTCCTATTCTAAGGGAACCACTCTGTATGTATCATTAAACATCATTTATTTTTACCATCGGCTCCTGCCAATTTCTTTTGGGGCCACCAACACTGCTCATAGAAAGAAATCTATATTTAAAAATACACTTTTAAATTGATATGCCAGTCATTATCAAGTATAAAAGTCTAAATCTGCGGCATCAACCAAAATGCTTTACAGCATGTTTCATCCTCTTAAGAATTTAATCTAATAGCAACTCCTTTGCCTAGCAGCCTCACTGGCCTACTTATTAACAGTGTCACAGACCTTGTAGTTCCACTGTGTTCATACTCTTCATACAGCTTTAAAAAAAAAAAAAAAAAAAAACTTATGATCTATGTGCATAAAGACTGTTCTCTTTTTTCCTCTCTGCCATATTTATACCTTACCTCTAAAGTGATGTGCACGTTCATGTAATGAATGCCGAGTGTGTGTAGGAAGATTTATAAATAACTCAAGTATTACTCTGAGGTATGAGTATTTTTAGCCCTAATCAAACTTTTTCTGTGATGTTGGAACGCCTAGTAAACGCAGGTCCCGGTGGCTGTTATATACCGCCACTCGAAGAGTAAAACCATACTGCCTTCAGGCTAGTCCTCAGTTTTACATTTTCATGTTTCTCTGCTAAATGGAAGTGGTGGTGTCAGAAAATGAGGGTCAAAAACATCTTAGGCAGCCCTATCGAGAAAAAAAAAAAAAAAGTGTGGCAAGCAGGTGGTGCAGAAGTATACTCACTGTTGGGTGTTTGGGGTAGACCATCGCCAACCATGGCCTCTGATTCTACAAACAGACAAACACATCAATTAAAATAAATAAATAAAATAAAATAAATAAATAAAAAAAATAAAATTGCAGCTCTATGAAAAAAATGCTGCTAACGTGTGCTCTGTGCTTCCAACCTGGGCTCCAATTTATATATCTACAGCCTCAAAGACATGGAAATCTCAAGACTGACGCCAATATTTGGTGATTGAAAAGCTGCATATATCAGAGTTTAAAAATAATCTTGTTTTATTGTCAGAACAAGTTGTGAATTACTTGCACACCCTCTGCCCAACTCTGCTCAGATTAGCCTGGTTGTTGTGCTGATTTGTGTGCCAACAGCGTAAAATACAGAATTTTTTGAAATCGACACCAAAACCAAAAAACTTAATATATTGGAGAATTTTTTAGACAAATTTTAGACCCTTAAATTTGTTATTTGCAGTTAGTTGAGTCCTTAATAACACAAAAATGGAGTTTAAAAAAAATAATTGTAATTTAGTATCTCGCGGCTTAGATGAGCTGACTGGAACATCAGAAACAAGAACAAACACGTTTTCCCAACAAGGAAGTTGAAGAGTACCTTCTGGTGGACAAACTATGCAACATCAACAGTCATATCATAGCTGAGGGACATTTCTTCCATCTTTTCTTTACTGACTTCATTTTCATTTATTGGGCAATATAATATATCACCATATTAGCCCCGCCAATACGCTGGTCAGGCTCTAAAAATAACTGACTTGCACAATCAGATTTAAAACAATTCCCAGTCAAAGCAGGGCATGCACGCCTCTTTGAATACTTTTCAGACTATATTCTTAAAAGCAAAAGTGCAGCAATCAGTTATTTGTTTTTACATAAAGGACCAAATACATTTTTTAATAAATAGCAGCTTCTTACCTCTGTGCGCCCTGACATGTGTCTGAAAGCAGTTGTAATACTTGTACTTTTTCCCACATACCCCACATACATATGAACCTGCAGGAAAATTCAGAACAGAGTGTCAGAAAAAAATAACATGATTCCTATCAGGGTCACATATATAGGCTTACAAGAAAAAAAGGTCAGAACCACATGGGATTTCCCAGGATTTCTGAATTGAAATACAGTCTGGCCCTCATCCAAGTAATATTTATAGAATAACTAATAACACATTAACAATTGTAGTTTTCATGTCTGTATTAAAACCCATTGAAAATGACCTACAGTCCAAGTAGGACAAAATTAATCCCCCTTTCCTGTACCAATAACCTCTGTAGAAGCTACTTACAATTGGGTTTTCTACAAATGGAGGGAGTGGAGTAGAAAGAGGTTTAAAAAAAAAAAGAAAAAGAAAAGAAAAATGAGGAAGACACCTAGAGATATAGCTACACGTTACTAAAATCTTTGTTCACATGTCACTGGACTTATGAATATTACTAGTGGAAGGACAACCTCAAAGGGAAACACTGCGTCACATCTCAACCTACCAAAAGGACTCAGAAAGTCCACAACACTTTTGAGACATGTGCTGTAAACAGATGAGCCAGAAGTTTCATTTGTGTGTTTCAAGGTTTGTGGCTGCTCCAAAACCTCTAGGTCTGGAAGCCCTGAAGTCATTAGGGGAACAATAAATTTAAGATTCAAGAAAGAGAAAAGTAGTTCATAATCCCCTGTTTGAAAAGGCTGAGCAACAAAACAAGACAACGAACAGGTAAATCTAGGAGTGAATAGCCAAAAAGGACAAAAATGACTTGGCTAGTCCAAAGTCCTGACCTTGATTTATGGGATGACCTGTAGAGGACAGTTCAATTAGGGCACTTCAGAAATACCAATGTAGTGAAACCATTTTGCAAGGCAGACTGTCCAAAAACCCTCTGAACTCTGCAACTCTGATAAGCACCAGCAACTAAAGGGGGTTATACAGGGAGTGCAGAATTATTAGGCAAATGAGTATTTTGTCCACATCATCCTCTTCATGCATGTTGTCTTACTCCAAGCTGTATAGGCTCGAAAGCCTACTACCAATTAAGCATATTAGGTGATGTGCATCTCTGTAATGAGAAGGGGTGTGGTCTAATGACATCAACACCCTATATCAGGTGTGCATAATTATTAGGCAACTTCCTTTTCTTTGGCAAAATGGGTCAAAAGAAGGACTTGACAGGCTCAGAAAAGTCAAAAATAGTGAGATATCTTGCAGAGGGATGCAGCAGTCTCAAAATTGCAAAGCTTCTGAAGCGTGATCATCGAACAATCAAGCGTTTCATTCAAAATAGTCAACAGGGTCGCAAGAAGCGTGTGGAAAAACCAAGGCGCCAAATAACTGCCCATGAACTGAGAAAAGCCAAGCGTGCAGCTGCCAAGATGCCACTTGCCACCAGTTTGGCCATATTTCAGAGCTGCAACATCACTGGAGTGCCCAAAAGCACAAGGTGTGCAATACTCAGAGACATGGCCAAGGTAAGAAAGGCTGAAAGACGACCACCACTGAACAAGACACACAAGCTGAAACGTCAAGACTGGGCCAAGAAATATCTCAAGACTGGTTTTTCTAAGGTTTTATGGACTGATGAAATGAGAGTGAGTCTTGATGGGCCAGATGGATGGGCCCGTGGCTGGATTGGTAAAGGGCAGAGAGCTCCAGTCCGACTCAGACTCCAGCAAGGTGGAGGTGGAGTACTGGTTTGGGCTGGTATCATCAAAGATGAGCTTGTGGGGCCTTTTCGGGTTGAGGATGGAGTCAAGCTCAACTCCCAGTCCTACTGCCAGTTTCTGGAAGACACCTTCTTCAAGCAGTGGTACAGGAAGAAGTCTGCATCCTTCAAGAAAAACATGATTTCCATGCAGGACAATGCTCCATCACACACGTCCAAGTACTCCACAGCGTGGCTGGCAAGAAAGGGTATAAAAGAAGAGAAACTAATGACATGGCCTCCTTGTTCACCTGATCTGAACCCCATTGAGAACCTGTGGTCCATCATCAAATGTGAGATTTACAAGGAGGGAAAACAGTACACCTCTCTGAACAGTGTCTGGGAGGCTGTGGTTGCTGCTGCACGCAATGTTGATGGTGAACAGATCACAACACTGACAGAATCCATGGATGGCAGGCTTTTGAGTGTCCTTGCAAAGAAAGGTGGCTATATTGGTCGCTGATTTGTTTTTGTTTTGTTTTTGAATGTCAGAAATGTATATTTGTGAATGTGGAGATGTTATATTGGTTTCACTGGTAAAAATAAATAATTGAAATGGGTATATATTTGTTTTTTGTTAAGTTGCCTAATAATTATGCACAGTAATAGTCACCTGCACACACAGATATCCCCCTAAAATAGCTAAAAGTAAAAACAAACTAAAAACTACTTCCAGAAACATTCAGCTTTGATATTAATGAGTTTTTTGGGTTCATTGAGAACATGGTTGTTGTTCAATAATAACATTATTCCTCAAAAATACTACTTGCCTAATAATTCTGCACTCCCTGTATGAGTTACTAAATTCATTCATTTCCAGCTTGTGAATGATCACCAATGTGTTTAATAAACACATGTGAAAATACAACTGTGTGTGTTACGTGTTTAGTCAGATTGTCTTGTCTAATAACTGATTTAAATAAAGATCGGATCAAATTTTATAAGTAATCAATGTGGAAATCTTTTTCTTGTAATTCTACGTGACCCTGTAGTTACACAAACACAGTGACTAGTTCGGGACCCCTCTGCCCACCACTGGTAGACCAATCAGCAAGTGGTTGCTGTCTTTTGATGTGAAATCAACTACATAAGCCTCTAGTTCCACTGGTCTAGAAACTGGTAGGTGGTTGGGAAGTCTTAAAACACCTGGCAAGTGGTTGCTAGAGTTTTGCGGGCAGTCTCTAGATAAAATTGGCCACAGAGTAGTACATGGTGCTGCACTGAAAACCTAACAATTGGTCGCTAGCAGATTATTGGGGTTGCATGGGAGTGGCCGTGGAAAGCAATGACTTACTTGCATAAACATGCCAACTACTCGTGGACTTGTTATGAAACTGTGAAAAGCATGACGCAAACCAGAAACAGAATGTCCACCTCTCAAGTACAAATTGTGCCTTATAACTGTAACAAACTGTAACAAATACATTTCAAAAAGTACAAATATACATTTTCCCTAGCAACCACAAGTTGCCAGGGAGTTCCTGATAGGATGGCCTGTGTGACTGAGGTCTAACGTATGGTAGTCTTCTCCACCACCTAATATTTTCTTTTGCCTCCTTTTTTCCTTCTTAAATATTACCCTAAAACTCCAAACTAATTTTAACATTCTCTGAATTTAGATTTATCATACATAACATTTAGTGTGGTCTTTTACCTCTTTCTGCTGCCTATATAGGAATACAAATTTCAGCAAAGACTGATATTAGGGCTAGCCATCTTTAATTTCTACCCATTTATTTGCTTTATCAAAAATTCTCCATCATGCTCAGGTGCACCCTGAAAGTGTGATTATGTTTCAATTAAATGTTTGATAGTCACAACATCTGTACATGCCAACCAACCATGCATTTTATCCCTCGGCTAAAGGTGGAGATTTATTTTCAGTGCCATTTGTCTGTTAGCAAGAATACACAAAAACATCAGGATGAAGAGAAAAAAAAAAACTTTAACTCAAAAGTGAATTTATACATCTCTAGTTTGTTGTGTCACTGAATTCTAACGTCTTATTTTGAAATCCTTAATATTCTTCTAAAGAAGTTGCCAGTTGTTGTAATAATCACAACCATCATCATGTGATTATTTCCAGTTTACAAATGTTTACAAAAGAATGAAGGGCAAACATAAAAAAAACTCAGACTACCTCTTTTTGTTGTCTTGTAGAATTTCCCTTGTACATGTATAGCTGTTGTACTTCCCTTGTACAATAGGTATGCATTTAAAGTGGTGTTATCAGAGCAGTTATGGCACTTGCTACCTTTACCACCTCAATATATGGAGGTCAAAGAAATTTGACTTACTTATATGAACATCTACAACACCAGTCAATGTTTTCTTAGGGGCCATTCGTGAATAACCTTGACTAACCAGTAAAGGGTTTATAAAATGTCAGACAGATGTTGATTTTTTTTTTTTTAAGAATGTCATTTTTTGCTGTTTTCAACAGCCACGAAGTAACGTCAGGGTCATGAGACACCAGATATGACTGCTGTCACCAAATGCACAGACATGTCCATATGTACATTCACACACCTATGCACGAGTCTGTGCTCTTCGTTGGAGGAGGAGTACCAAGGGCAAACATACCCTCGGACTGAGCTCGACGGGATCCACCGCCACTTGCTCCCCCATTTCCTCCAATGACAACACAGATCTCAGCAGGATTGGGATCACTGACTTTCCCGTTGCTCGTCTCTGACGTCCCAGGCTCCTTCTTTACGGTGACAGGTGGTGAACTAGTAGTCTTCTTCGCTGGGGCATCTGTGGCTGCGCTCCCACCCTCTGCCTGCTCCTTTCCAGGATTGGGTGACTCTTGTGCACTCATGACTCCACCTCCTCTGAGCCTGTTTTCCTGTATGAGGAACAGAAACAGAGAGACAAAGAATTTACTGCCCCAAAGGAATATACACGCCTTATTGTGGTATGACCTTAAGCCCAATATATAGTATCAAAGCGTGGCACCAGCTCAGCCAGGTTCAGCTTAAATGTGTTGTTTTCAAGAAACCATGGCAACATACTCAATATAAAACAAAAGCTGACTGGATGTCAGATTTTATTTGATTAAGCGTAGAAGAAAAATCTGCCCAAAATAAATCACATTTGGCAAATACACAACTCAAAAAAAGACCCGAACTATGAAAACCACTCATCTTCTAAAAACAGTCAAGAGCTGCATTAACTCCAGGGTATAGGAGACATTACAGATAATATTTCAGTGGCAGTGAAATTTTAAGAATGGAAAACACAGTCCATTTTAACACAAAGTGGCTTAACTGATCATAAGTGACCTTTGAAGGCATAAATTCTGCAGCCTTGTGGCACTGAAATGCTCTAATTTCAAAAATATCTAAATTGCACAACTTGCCACTTCAGCACATCGCCATAAAAGGCCTTGTCAAGAGAATGTGCTCCAAATGCAACCAAGCAAAACAGAGTTATGCCAGGATGAGTGATATTATGGAAAGAGGGAAAATTGGTCTTCTAATAATAGCACACCGATGCAGCAACAACAAGCCTTTTCATAGATGAAATACACCTTTCTTTGGAAATGACACACTACTGACAAGCTTCAGCAAACAGACCTATGAACTGGCAAGAAAACATCTGAGGTTTGCAGTTCAGATAGTAAACCATCAACCATCATTTAATTAATAAATGAGTAAATAATCAGTCCCATTATCAAACTATAAGATTACCCTTGAGCTTACTTGTTCTATCAATATCCTACAATCCTTTTATAAAACAAGCTGTATTTGTAAATATAGCTTTTTGGTTTAACTATTTAAAGGCTTGTTAGGGGCCGATAATACAGGTCAACAACAAAGAATTTTATTATATTATGGTTAGTTTTCATTTTTGTCAGCGGTGAGGTTCTGCAACTTTCAGGAATCGTAGTAAACCCATTTTACACATTTCTTTCAGATTTTTCCAAGTCTTACTATTAAACTGGGAAGATTGCTGTCACTCAGTTGGGAATAGTTCAGTTTCTTGTAAAGTGGGGCTCTATAGGGCTCTGATCTACAGTACAGTTAATATGTTACCTACAATAGACAGCAATAGGAACGCCCCCACGACGACAGGAGCACCCACTGACACAGAAAGTAAAGCCATGTAATGCCGTGGACAAAATCAGCAGCAAAACGCACATTAGCCAAGTGTAAGCCATATATAGAGCATTTGTAGACTAAATACTGGTTAATTTACCACTTCATTAATTTATTCTGTATGTTAAAATTCAAAAGTCTACACCAAAAATACATTAATTCACAATAAGCAAGAGTTTTAAAAAAATGATATATGCCTATCGGTACAGACTAGCAGCATTGAAAAGAACAATTTCTGTCTTTGCAAGTTGTTGCCTATACTGTACACAGACTGCATATAAAACAAGGACGTGATCTAACAAGCCAGGTCATTAGAGCTGGTGACTCACAGCAAATTATTAGAACCTCTATAGGAAGCCGAAAGGCTGACCTTATGGGATCTGGTGTTATCTTTGCTACTTAAGTGTGTCGTGTCATCCCATCAAAAAATTTAAGCTTTCAAAAAACAGCTGTGGACACACTATATGAAAGGAATTTATTTGTCAACACTCCCAACTGCTAAAGGGACTGTGGCAATAAACAACAAAAACCAAGAGCCACATGAAAGTCAATGTGTAGAGGAAGTCACAATGGGACCTTCCAAAGTCTGGTGGTCCTCTTTGTTAGTGAACCGTGTGGTGTGATGTCAAGAGCTACAGAACTTTCTAAGGCATTTATACAAAGCAAATTCGTGGGTGCATTCAAATCTGCCAAAGGATTTAATTTACTAATGCCTCTGTGAGAAACTTCAAACAACTCAAATTTTTCCAAGACTGGCCAGTAAAATGTATTCAGTCCACCAGCACATATATTAATGTCTATATTAATTCTACAAGCATAAGAAACTCAGAACATTCAGAAGAGCCAAGCTGTGTGTGAATTTCTAAAGTGGCTGACCACTGTAGTTTCATTCAAAATATGAGATACAACAGCAGAAGCTGCTAAAAATATTGTTCTGACTCAAAGGTTTCAGAAGGTGTTGCATATAGGACTGCATAGCTAAAGAGCAGTCGGGAGACATCATGTGAACCACAAAAAGCACCTATAAGAGGCATGCGATTCCAAGAACTGGTCCCCATGTGATTCCCAGAACTGATCCCCAGAGCATTGAAAGAAGGTGGCCGAATCAGACGAATTACATTTTCACCATTTAGACATTTTGGTGTTTGAGTGACATTAATCTGAGGAACTACAGGAAGAAGGTAAACCAGAAGAGGTAGTGTCATGTCAATGTTACTTTGACACATACCGTCTGAATTCAGAACAGCCTAATTGCTCAGGCCTCGCTTATCATGACTATGATCATTCTCACACAGCAAAACACGTCCAGGAACTATTCTAGGATGACAAAGAGTGGTGGTTTTTGACTTTGACCCAAAGTTCCCAGATCTCAAAGGGACTGACTCTCAAAGTGAAATGTGAGGTATGCTAATTTATGGAAAACCCAACTAACAAATAGAGGAAATAAGATCTGCTGTTCTACAGAACACCTTCAGAGGTCTGGGTAAAATCTATGCATCGAAAGCACAGAAATCAGAGCAGCTTAGGTGGGAAACCTACGGATTATTAGGAAGGATGATTTGTTTAGAAGTAATGTACAGACAGACGAATCAAACACAGTTTTACAATAACACGAAACATGTTTGGGACAGACAAAAAACAGCTGGTTCTGTACAGCGACTGTACAGCATAATAGTGAAAATATTATGGTTTGGAAATGCTTTCCTGTTTTGGGACAGGGCAACATGCAGTCATTAATTCAAGTATGGACTACACCTTAAAAGAAAAGTGAGGCCATCTGTGCAAGGGTTTAAGATGAAACAGAAGTGAACCTAACAAGAGGATAATGATCCATAGCATACTAGAAAAGCACAGAGGAAGAGGTCAGAAAGAAAAAAAAAGGACATGCTATGGTATGACCAAATCAAAGCAATCGCTCTTTACATTGCATGGAAATTTGAAATGGGCAGTAACTAAAATATTTTTAGCAAGTGGATGTCAGGGACCAGTGGAAAGTCAGGACAATTACTTACATTGAGGGCACAATAGTAGCTTCTTAAGCCACAGAAGCATGACACTGACATCTATATTTTCGTTAACTATAAGTTTATTTCCCTGACATGATGTTTTGTCGGTGGGCAGATTGCAGGGATGCTAATGACAGGGCACTGGGTATTTAGCTGTCTTGTATCTTCCCTGCTGTACTGTTGGCATCACATTTGATACATGAGCTTTAGAACTTCCTACATCATCAGTACAGTGTCTTTCCCCTGGAAAAATCAAAATAAATTGCACAACGCATCTTTATGCAATAAATTGGAAAAACAAAATGCAAATATGACACTCATATATGCAAATTAATATTTAATTAATGTAACAAATATATGCCAGAAGGTTCAACAAACACTCCATTTTCAAAGAAATATAATTTTCTGGCAATTATTTAATGAATTTGTCTTTAAAGGGAAATAAGTTCTTTATTTTAAGTAATAAGAGAAAAATGTTTAGCCTTTCTTTGAAAAACTTCATTGGCTGGATAAAGTTAAAACCTACACAAATGGTGGTGACAGAATTTATTTTCTGTTCAGTTTATATTCTTCCAAGTCACAACATATGTATTTAACATCAACTGCCTTTCACCATGTGCTTGGCCACAGTGGAGAGGAAAAATACCCTTTTAACATGAAGGTCCCACATTTTACACTATCAGGACAAAAACCAAGCCTTCAAATCCACAAAGTCCAGAAAACAGTACAGTAGAGTTACAGTAGCATCTGAAATGGAAGATGTGGAGAATCACAAGGACTCCTCCTGAAGCTGAAGACCAGTCAAAGTGATAGCTAGAAAAGGTCATTTTTACACAGCTTCAAACATCATCTGCAGAGATGGGATAACCTTCAGGAAGGACGACCATGTCAGCAGCACATCAATCACAGCTATACGGTGAGGTAAAGCCACCCAGAAATAAAATGGTCTATGACAGCCCAGTTTGCCAAATGGCATTTAAAAGAAGCACGAGAGGAAGATACAATTACTGCCTGGTGGTTGTATCCCTCTGACAACAAGTCAAAGTGTGTTTTCCAACCATGTCCAGACTTGACAACTGACCTTTTAGATATAAAGATTTATCTCATTATTTTATCGCATTAGGCATTAATGTGAAATTTTGTCGGCACTAATGTATGAATTCTTCACTTCTGTTCTAAGATCAGTGATACTGATCTTTTTTGGCCATTAAATTGTAAATCAGTCATTCCTTGAGTCCAAGTAGGCATTTGGACCAGATGAAATGAAATTCCTTTTAGACATTATTTCTACTGTCTATTCACAAGAATGGAATGGATGTGACACGAAAGTAACCTTGACCTCTAGCTACCAAAATTTCATCAAGTCATCCTTTAGTTCAAGTGACTGTTTCTGCCCAGTTTGAAGAAACTGATCCTCAAGATTGTGTGTCCACAAGAATGAGACGGACAGAAAACCTAAAAACTAAATGATTCTGGTGAGCACAAAAATAAATGTTGGGAAAGAAATTCAAACTCTTGGATGAATTCAGAATAGGTCTCTTTCAAGTAACCCTATCAAAGGCCAGATTCACACAAACTTCTCTCCTCCGACTGTGTGAAAATGGAGAGACGCAGTGAAGAAAACTAAATGCTGCCAGACAGGCTACTGACATAACGCTATGATTTCTTCTCAGAAATATTTCAGTTTAGCTTCTATTAAATAAATCATTTTAACTTATTAAAATTCATTTTACAACACAATCAAATAGGCAACAGATGAAGAGGTTTGAAAACTACTAAATTCATTATATGAATGGAATTGTTGATTCGTCTATCCAAAGAGAGAGAGAGAAAAAACTCCCAAAATAGTCAAAATTAAGCACAAGTTAATGTACAAGTTCACATACTATCCAAACATTGGTTATGTATTTACAGCTGCAGGCCTTTCTAACAGTGGGTGGCCACATAAAATCATAGAGCTAATAGTTAACTGGCATTTAATAAAATCTCAATTGTTATTAGTTCAACCAGCTACTATTTCTGTTGCTTACTCGAGAGGGGAGCCATATTTATCATCTGGTAAACTAACTGGATACATCCCTAACTAATTACTTTTTAGATTGAGTTAGGCGGCTTTTAGGAACCCCATAACCCCTAAGCTTGATACCTACATAACTGTATCTAAAAACGAATGCCATTACAACCAGCTAAGAGGGCTGCATTTGTAGCTTTATTGTCAGGGACTTGTGGAAAACACACTTTCAAGGGAAGTCTGTTGGCACAGTTTGTTCAAAGTAAATAAACGGCTAACAACAACAAAAATCAAGTCTTGCTGATTGACATCATTTTTAATTTTATAACAAAAGTGTATTTTTTTTCTTTATTGAGTTGAATACTGACTGATAATGACTGCCTCTTGACTGAGATTGGTTTACCTTGCTGTGGTGGAAATTAAGATGTGATCAGCTAAAATAAAGATTGTGAAATTAAATGTAACCGACTTTTGTCATCTGCAATCAAATGAATCGATGGCAAGTACACATCTATTATTAGATCAATCCCTCAGTCATGCATGTAATATTTATGTGCAGCATTTTTAATGCAAACCCTGAATATATAAAATGCCTGTTGTGGCATGTTTTCTTCTAATTAAAAGTCAATATGCAAAATTAGCCATCTGGCCTTATGTTTCTGAGTTTCATCGTCTGAGGCTTCTGATATACTGTAACCTACATGGGCAGGACAAAATCTAAACCAGATGCACATCTCGTTGATGTTTCACACAGACAAAGCACCAACTAAACCAACTGAACTGAAAGGCAAATAGATCAGTTGCAGAAATGATCAAAATGCCATCTGGATGTCAAAAAATATAAAATAAAACTAAAGCACTGGTCCAACAGACAGGTTAAGTAAAAATTGATGTACTGTTTTGTGATTCAGCTTTAGCATTATGATTTGCCTCAGATTTCTTTTTAAAATGTCAATGAATAGAGATTAACCATACTACATTCATCTAGGCTACAAAAAACAAGGTTAGGCACAGAAGGAAAACATCTCTAGGACATACCTCTGTTCAGAATTCACTACTTAGATGAGGTACTTAAAATAATTGGCCTATATTTGGGCAGTACAGTATCTGCCTCTGCACAGCAATGTAGCAAATCAATCACTGTGCTTGGTTAAAGCAAACAAATCTTGTGCTTCAAAACTGGGGAGATTTTCTTTGAAATATACCTTGCCTTTTTTTTTGGCAAAAATCATTCTGCTCTGCATGTTAAGCAGACTGGAAGAGAGATTCCAAATATAAAATACAAATTTGTTTAAGGCCTATGAAAATGTTTCCACTCTGCAGGGATTAAAAATAGGAATCAGCTAAAATGGGGAATGGAGGGGGGGGGGGGGGGGGGTCACTTCAATCACTGCTTTGACTGCCATGTTTGCATTATCCAGAGTAGACTCAGTGACCAAGAGCAAGGGTTGACCAAAAACCTGTTTCACACTAAAGGCTTTGCTTCCCTCGATTCTTTAATCAAAAGCAGAGTTTTCTGTCCTCTCTAATAAATGTCTTCCAAGATGGTGTATGACCAATGTTTTGAAAAAGCAATAATGCAGAGAAATGGATAACTCCCCCCCCCCCCCTTACACATACACACACAGGATGCTCTGGAAAAAGAAACTGTGTCGTCTAGTAAAATTCCATCAGCATACACTAAAGAAAGAAAAAAAACCCATAAAAACCTTTTCAATCTATATGTTAATGCCACGAATTAAAATTTAATAACATGAGATATTGAAAAGCAGACTTGAATTATACAAAAATAAATCCTGAAAGATCGGGCCCCTAAAATTAGAAATTCAGGGCTGCATCCGGACTGCTGCTAAACCCTTGTAGGCTGGCAGATTAAATTTTTGATGAAAATCAAAATTACACTGCACACTGACGCAGGCGCAGCAAACCTGGCACTATTGTGATTTATGGATTCATTAAACCCACCAGAGTTTCACCCCTCCCCTTTTCACTCAAAGAAATGAGATTTGCTGTGCTGAAAATTTGTATTTTGAGAAAAGCTACTCAGGCTCGGCTCTACCTTCAGAAATGGTCAAGGAAGGAAGAAAAAAAGAGAGCGAGAGAGAGAGAGAGAGCTTCTGTGTATATAACCACTGCACGTAAACAGGCCTAATTTTCATTGCTGCAGCAATTGAACATCCCTATGCATTATTCATGAAACCAATAAGGTTCATTTTTACAAAGGAAGAGGCAGGAAAAATATGTGCAGAATGCACAGAATTTTTTTAATGCAGCACTCCAACCCCTGAAAAGCCAATCCCTGGAGACTAATTTAACTGAAGCCATTTTCAGACATTTTCAACATGCCACTAAGAAAACAGGAGAACATAAGGTGTTCTTAAAAATAGACGTGTGGCTTTGTTTGGTTTTTTAGATGCATCTGCAAGGAAAGAAATGGACATCAAAGAGAGACTCAGAGTAGCACTGCTTGCCCTTTGAATGGATAGTGAAACCTCTGTACCAAGTTAATGACAATCAGAGCAGCAAGTATACTTCAAACCCTGTAACCCACAGGCTGCGATATGATCCCTCACCATCTTGTGTTCATCAGAGCCTGAAGAGACAAGTTTCACCCCTCCATCCAAACTATTCGGCCTCAATGAAACGAAGCTTTTGTTCATCAAAAGTACTGACAGACCTGCATTCCTCCTACCTTAAAATGAGAACACTCCTAGAATCCAATCCTCAAAACATTTTTTCCCCTTTTTTGCAACAGTGCACCATTATTCTTGAGTATTTTATAGCTTATTACTTGGTCCTTTAGGTATTCTGCAAATAAAACATTGGCATCACTGAAGAAAGACAGCGATCCAACCCTATTAAACTCATGACACTGGTTGCCCCTCTTCAATTCTGTGCCTTAACTGGAACTCCTGCATTTTGATTAGACTTTTGCAGCAAAAGGTCAGAATTTACACCCAGATTTTGCATACCACCCATACAATTTCCGCCAGCTCGCTGAATCGAATGAATGCAGATTTGAAGGTCAGCATTAAAATTACCCACAGCAAAATGGCCTCTGCAGTTTCCCTTACATTAAAAGGAAAAAAAAAAGCAAGCCACGCAGGATGGGAAACTGTTTGGCGTCTGCAGGATTAATATAAACAGTAGAGGCATTGGTTGTGATTGTTTTTCCTGCCCTCAAATTATGCTGACATGCTCTTTTCTTCTTCCAGTGCTGTTCAGTTCACTATGGATAGCTATTTTTCCCCTCACTCACACATTTCTAGTCTTTAGAAATAGTAGTACAAATTGTACCTCATTATTAAATCACACTTGCAAGGAACTAAAAAACACAAATAAAAATAAACCAAAGGAAATAGCAGAAGTAGAGTTGGTGGGTACTTGTGTGCAAAATTTCTTAAATGGCAACTTGAATGCAAGAAAAGACAGCACAGCAGGAAAAAAAGTATTTAAAAAGGACTGTTTTGCAGAAATTAAACACTAAACGCGTTGCCCGTTTCATCTTAATGTGACTCAATCACACACTAATCCCTTCTGTTGATTTCAAGAGCATGTAATCGCTCGCCTCCGTTTGGATAAACTAACACACAATTCAATAAACAACACTCACATCTAGTCTCGTTACAATTTCTAATTTCCCAAAATGACTGCCTACAGGTGGCGCCAACAGCACCCGGTTTCCAACCCCCCTCCTCCTCCCATCTTCCAAAAAAATAGGGATAAAAAAAAAGTCGAAATGTATTTTGACATGACGACACTTTGGCGTTTTATCTTCATTATCTAACGGCGAACAGCGAGACGTCAAATGCGACACAAAAGTAACGCCGGCGTTAAGCAGTGCCAGGGAAGCAACTCTGAAGCTCTGCTCAAATTTGCAGGAAAAAATTCACAAAACATGGCTGCAGGAGGTTTTTGTGTTTCAGATTGTTCCTCCCCTCATCGTCCTTCATGTTGCCACTATCGCCCGGTTCCCCCCCTTCGCTCTACCCGAATAAACTGTGTTTTAAACATGGGTGGCGTACACATATATGCGAGCGAACTGGGTGTACACACGGCTAAGCAGCAGTTCAACAGAAACTTCATTGCTAAAATTTAGTCCTCCCCCCCAAAAAGGGGGAAAAAAAGAAAAAAAAACCATCAACAGATTAGGTCTATTTCTGATGGCTTCACAGCTTGCACCCGGTTTAATGCCAGGCAGCTATCGTTTGCTAATGTGGAGGGAGCCGAAACTTAACACTCGCTACTGAAATTTCTAAAAAAAAAAAAAAAGAAAAAAAATTACATTTCTGAATTAACTGAGGATTTAAAAAAAATAGAAAACAGCGGTTTGACATACCTCCAAAAACGATGTAGCTCATGCGAAACAGGCTGGCGCTCCAGAAATCTTCCCTCCCCGACCAGAGGTGACTGCACAACTGCTTCCTCAAAAAAAAAAAATTGTGAATTAGTTATGAGAAATTCAAAATGATAAAAAAAAAATCACCTCCGTGTTTTTCTCCCCCCTCCGCGATTCGCTGCGTTACATTTTAGTAAAGTGTAATGGCGTAATGAGTCGTGAATTTGCCGAGCTTTGGTCGGTCCGTGCAAGCTCTCGGTTTCTGCCTTGCACAGGGGGGTTTGTGTTGCGGTTCCTCCTGTGGAAATTTTCGTCCGCCATATACAAGGGCAGATTCCGAAATTGCAGTACCGGCCTGTATATTAGCCCACATGAAAAAAAAGTGAAAAAAAAGAAAAGAAAAAAAAGTCTGGGAAGAAGACAGAAAAAAAATGTTGGTCGACTGTGAAGTTACACGGGGAAAAGCGACTGGAAATTACGCAGAGGAAAATATTCTCACTTCAGAATAAGTTTTATAACAGCAGACGCCTTGTGATGTTGAACTGTGTAATAATTGCTTTATTTGCAGAATTATCTTACAATTATTTATGTGTCTATAACCTAACTTAACTTAACTATAACTCACATAAATGATCCAATTTCCAGATGCTTGAATTAATATTAATCGATAGAAAAGTTGGAGCTATTCATTGCACGTCTTTCCCCCTCCCTTTTCTTAAAGCTATAAAGATGCTGATTGTTTAACGCACGCAGTTAAGCAAAAATATAAATAAAAAATCAAAGTCAGTATTGACAAACAATCACAGCAAGGGTCAGTAATTTTCACCAAATCCTCCACGTTTGCTGCAGTGTCTCAGCAAGGTTTGTTTAGAGTATTTGTAAAGAGAAAGCTTTTGGTTGGCCAACATTTTTTTGTTCTCAAAACCTTGCTCTGAGAATTATTCTTTTTTTTTTCCTTTTTAAATTGTTTAGTTTTGTTTCCAGAAACAAAGTATTTGGCCCAAGAACCGGTCTATGCTGTCAACTCATGGTAGTTTAATACATTTGTCATGTAGATATGTGCTGTAAACGTGGGGTTGAGTTTTTAGAACTAGATAAGAATTCAAAATACACAGTACTAGCCTCGGTGTTATACTACTGCTACTACTACTACTACAACAACAACTAATAATAATAATAATAATAATAATAATAACACGTTCAAACCATTTTAAGGAATAACTGAATGTTTCTTTTTGGTCAAGTTTGACAGAAGATAAATACTATACAAAATATGTTATCTATTATTATCCATTATTAATGAATCTGCCTATGTGGGGTTGTTTGTTTTCTACAGTGATATAATTGATCAAGAAGGTGACTTATTATTTAAATGTAAACCCAAAAGTCAGATTCTAAAAGAGATAATTAAACATATGATGAAAAAAGTTGTTGTTGTTTTTTAAAGAAAATAAACCTGCTGATATTACAAATCCACTTGCAAAGAAGGAGATGAAAAACATCTCCCAGACAACAGTGAGGGATCAACCAGAAATATAAAGTTACTGCATTTATGTTATAAAAATCTGAAAATCTGTGTAAAAGGGGTGCAGAACTTTGCAGGAGGTTTGCAGGTGTCTGAACACCTGCCCAGGCATTCTCTTTTACAGCAATGTGGCAAACAAAAAGCAAGAGTGCTTCGGAAGTTCCAAAAGATTCATGATGGATGGATTGAAAGTGGGTTGCTGGGGCTGTGGGGGGGTGTTAAATTCTAACCATTTTGCATGTCAGCAGAAAAATCGTTTCCCTATGACTCTTGATGCAAGCGGCATCATGCTGATGCTTCTCTGCTGCAGCAGGATGCAGAAGATCAAGTGAATACACAACACAGAAAAATCCTGCAGGATGCTGGGGTCTGCAAAAGAGTTGCAACCTGAGAGAAGCTAACAGCCCTAAACATGGAGTTGCATGGTAACAGCCTCATTCAAACAAGAAATGGAGGGAAATAAATGTCAGCTTATGCCCCATGTGCAAGGTGGTGGAAGATGTGAAAAGCAGATATACAACAAAGGCTGTCAGCGCTCTCCAAAAGAGACGCCTTTCCTAAGCATCGACTTGAAGTATGTGAGTGATTATGCACCACTTACTTTGTGTTGTGTTACTGTGGTACATTTGTACTAAATCAATTTGTAGAGCCTTTTCCCTAATTACCCTAACTCTAATTATGTTCACTGATTTTATGATTTATTACTGTAAAACAACACAAGAAACTGTGAGAGTGGGTGGGGTGAGCGGGGTCCAATATGACAATTCATTTTCCTGTCCTCATGGGTGTATAGCATAATGTAATATCAATTAAAATCAGATTTGTTTTTTCAGCATGAAGATTAGACTATGTTTTCATTGCTCAACAGAGAAATTAATACCCCTTTGTATTCACAAAGTAATTACATGATGTAAGTTCATGAATCCTTCCCGGTATTTTGCTTTTCTGTCATTATTGAGATGCTGTTTTCATCATGTGCCGAGGTGTTTTGGATGCTTATTTTCTCCAGCATGTACATGGGAATGAGGGGTGTATGTGTGTGCGTGTTTTCACCAGTGATATTATTAATTATTTACAATCTACATTAAAAGCTTTGAATTTTGCCTTTCAAGAACGTTTCCCCGCTTTCTTGCAATTACTGCATTTATCATCTCTGTCCAGCAGAGGGCACCAGCATACCGACAATAGCCCCTTCCACTGCTACAATGCAGTGCCCTGTGAGTACAACATGTATGTGCACACAGTACCTGCTCACACTTTTTTTGCTCACTGTCTCCATCTGCTGATGACAGATGTTTGCTCTTTAGCATTCTGAGGATGGACATGTTTTTGTGGGCTTTCAGTCACATTTAAAGCTCATCCAAATGTAATGCATTCACATGTATATTGTGTTTTTCTTCTTAGACTACAAGCCACATTTTAAACATAAAATGCAGCGCTTTATTGTTCGAGCACAAATTTAAAATCACCACTTTAACTAACATGCTTGTCTTGCCACAGCAATGCAAAGCCTCCACAGAACAGTCTCAGAGAGGGTTTGAACTCAGTACTGTGTTACTGTGAGGCAACAGCAATAACCAAACAACCACAGTGCCACCCATAAATGTGGTGCCTAGTGCACTAATTCTTGTCTGTCATTGGTCTGAAGATATTTACACTCAGCGATGCTGAAACTTCAAATATAGCAAATATCAATTTTTGTGAGTTTTCAGTTTATTTAAGAAGAAAATCTCATACCAAAAAAAATCAAAACAACAATGTGCTTCACTTTTGAAAACAATTGTGCACTGTACAGTGAATCAAAAGCTACCTGATGTTGTCACAAGAGGTTTCTCTGTTTCTAATGCTACGATGACATCATGGGCACTTGGTGAGGTCAAATGTGCAAGTCTGCCAAGACCGAGTGGTGTTTCGAGAAATGGAAAACGAATGAGAGAGTTGTTCATGGAAGGAGAGGGGGGAAAAACTCTTCTATTTGCTGAAAAAACATTACAGCTCAGAAATGTGGGATAAAACCTACTATAGCAACCACTGTGTCCCAAATATTACAACACACGCTGCCATTTTTTGAGCACTCAAGGTTGGCCTGACCTCCTCCCAACCTAGTTTTTAAGGAAAAACATTCTTTGAAGTTACAGAGGAACCAACAGGTGAGAGGAGCCGACAACAACGATGCTATTTTTTCCCAGTGACCTACTTGGGTTTGAGAGCCACCAGACCTTTTGCTGCATGCTCAGGAGCTTTGCATAAATTAAGAGACAGTTCCCACAACTCTGGATACAACAATCTAGGCCTTACAAAAATTTGACAAAAATAACATGCACAGGGAGAACAACTTAGAGAAAATGTGCTTTGGTGCCACAGAAAGGACCGGAGAGATACGCAGAAGCTCAGAAAACTGCTGCTGTTTTGGTGCAGAACACAAACAGAATTTAAGAAAATACCTTTTAATTAACGGTTCCCTACCACAGCCATGGTCACTTTTCTCTTATGATTGATTATATTTACATACACAATATACCAAACCTAAGAAGCAAACATTTAATTTGTAAAAATCAGTTGCCCAAACAACATCATCCATATATCTTCATGACTGCTTACCCATTCAGAGGTAAAGAGATGCTGGAGCCTCTCCCAGCTGTAACCAGGTGAAAGGTGTGGTATACCCTAGACATGTGTCTATTACAAACACATACCTGTCTAGACATTTAACTTTCCTATTCATTTCTCCAACTTGAACAGTCAGTAGCACCTTAAGTTGGACTGAAAAACGCCCAAATTGATGAAAAAACTGGAAAAACACACCTACCCATTTGGTTTTGGGGGGGTTTCAACCTCATGTTCTGAATTATTGACCTTTGAGATATGTTTGACATTTATTATTTTCTATCAATCACTGGTTTGTTTGTTGTTATGTGTTGTTATGTGTTGGCAGTTTCGTCCCATCTTATTTACCGTATATAGTTTAGTTTCAATTCCTGAGTTTCAGTTTAGTCTCTCGTTTGTGCTTCCGCCATGATTAATTCTTGGTCTCTGTGTCCGGTGTTGTCACGTTTTTGGTATTTCCTGTTTTATTTTGTTGCTCTCTTGTCTTGTGCGCTTGGTATTTAGTTTTCCTTCCCCTGTCTCATTGTCTTTGTTAATGTCAGGTATGTTTCCCAGGTGTCTCCTCTCTGCCCCAGTCACCTTCTCTGTCTATTTATAGTTGCTGTCTTCCCTTTAGTCTTCATCAGAGAGTCTCTGTGTGATTCTTTGGTCTGGTTGTTCTAGTTTGTGGCTCCATTTTGGACTCTGTGTGTAGTTTCTTCCTTTGGACTTATGCTTTGCCTTTTGGAGCAGCTAACCTCAGCCTGTGTTCTATATCAGTCTGCAAATTTAGATCAAACTGTAACACTTTTATATCAAAAATAAGTCACCCTTTATAGTTCATGTCCCATTTCAGTGAAAGTTCAGGGTTTAAATTCCTTTCAAGTCAATGAAGCATTATTTTAAACAATAATAAAATACATGTTCTCATCATCAGTGGTTGATCATTCAGTGATCGGATTCTTACCTGCATTGTTTTCAGCTGCTAAAAGCACGTTAGGTACCGTTTTGATCTCGAACGCCTGTGTGCCTGTGTCATCATGGCGAAATTGGATCGCAGTGGCCTTTGTTATTATTTAGACGATTAAAGGGTGTTTCTATAGTATGTTTGTGTGTCTGTGGACAGATGTTGTCAGCTAGACAACGAACATGAAATTTTATAAGTGTAATTGGATTAATATAAAGGTTTCATTTTAAAAGGATGGAATCCGGTTGTTCAGTCTGACGTCACTAGCCGTGTCTGGACCTAAACTCTGCTGCAGGTCCATATATCAAACGATCACTATGGCATTACTGAGAGTTGAAAAACTGTCTAGTCTTTCATCTTTAATAAAATGATCAGCGTTCTGCTCTACCAGGTGTAACAATTGAGTTTAACATCCAGGCATCCGTGAAAACGGAATTTATGACATTTAACGGAGTTAGAAGTTAGCAGGAAGTTAGCTCGCTAGCTTCTATCTAAATACAATATAGCATGTCCTGACTGCGGGGTTTTGGAAACAAATTCAAACGTACAGCTCTGCTATCACTTCCAGCATAAATGAAGACAGAAAACTAAAAAGCAGTGACGTTTGTAGGGTTACTGAAGTTTGGCTAGCTGGTATTTAACGATGTGCTACGTGACCGCTAGCGACACAGCTATGTTAGCATAACATAAACAAGCTAACTTTTTTTTCCACTCGATAAAAGTTAACGTGAGTGTTCTCGGTGGTCAGGAACAAATGTAATCGCATGGCAGGATGCTGTAAAAGGAACAAACTTCAGCCAGGAGAACAACTGAGATAATCCATCCACAATATGAGGTTAGTCATTCATATACTGCTGCATGGGCTGGGCTGTAGTTACATCCTAAGGTTTTAAAAACTGAGCTTAAATAAATGATTAGCGGTAATAAAAGCCGAGGGAGGTCAACAGTGATCACTGACTGTTTTAGGAGCTTTTTGAGATTAAATAGAAGAAAATACATAACATTAAACATGTTAACAACACAAAAGCCATATTAAACGCAGACTACTTTAGGCCCGGAAGTAGGATTCGTCACGTCATCACTGAACAACCAGATAGTCATAGCAACAGGTGTCAAGGGGCTGCCTGTGGACTATTAACTATTTCTTAATGAGGATATCATTATGTAGTTTATGAACAAATTAATATAATATTTTCCATAACTTGTGTGGTGTCACAACAAACCTGGTTTGGTCCATTTCACTGCTTTTTACAGTTTGAATTTTAAAAGCGCTGTTGGTTTGAGCATCATCAATGGACACACTTCATCATATCAAGAAAAGCGCAAGTGTCCGAATAACACTACTGACAGTCTCGCTAACAGCGTCATGGTTGCACCATGTGCAGTACCAGGGCCATGACAATGATGTAGTCAGACACCAATAACTTTATTCCTTAAAATATTATTTACACCTTTGTGTATTTGAAGATTGAAGGAATAGTTTCTTTTACAGCTGATGTACAAACTGTGCAAACAGACAAATAAAAGCACAAAAGGAGGCCGGAGTGTAGAGCAAGCGCAGTACTTAGCATAAGTGATGTACACAATGTGAAACTATTATTTTGTACATCACAATCATTTCTGTTTTGGAGCTATTTTCATCCATGAATAAATATAGGAGATGACCTTATTTAATGCAAACTACTGAATGACAATAGTATTCATTTAGACAACAGCTGTTATGCTGCAGCATGATCAGTAAACACAATGATGTAACCTCACCCCTATTGTCAATTAAAATATCAAATGCCTCACTGCGAACACTTATTACGGTGTAAAAGTTCATGCTTCATATAATATGTATTGTCGGTTCAAGAAAACAGTAGTTGTTGGTTGACCACAGGCAAAAGCAGGTGGGAATCCTTACTGCAGTTCCTTACCTTGCCACAGGTAATTGTAGGTTTTTCTCAAGGGCACTCTGTGTCCAGCGTTGGTTATGATCATGCAGTCTGGTTGAGCCTAATGTGTGCCCATCATCAAAAATAGGATATTTTTGTTTGTCTTCAGGAGATGATAGAAAAACAAGCTTGTATGGGCTTTAGTCCCACACATTTAAAGAAGCACTCAGCTGTTTTTTGTTTTTGTTGTTTGGTCATTAATGCATTATTTGATCAAAATAAATTTATTATATAACTTTATGCAGTCAGCTGAGCTTGCTATTAAACAAAAAATATAAAAATATATAATATTTTTTTTTATAAAAAATAGAAAATACATATAATATAAATAAGAGAAAACACACACCTTCATTACTGTTTCATACTGCTGCTAATAAGTACAGTATGTCTACAAGCACCTGTTTTTTTCAGTCTGTTTAATTTCGCAGCCGTTTCAGTACTTCTAGATAATGAGACAAGTAAATAAGTAAATCTAGTAAATACGTCACTGCAATCAAGCCAGAGAAATAAATATGGAATGAAAAAATAACATGAAAGTAAATGTACATCATGCCCCTACAGACTCTTTTCATTGCCTTGCAAGCCTAGAAGAATCATGTGATTATTAACAATGACGTCTTAATATTTACTGACTTGTAGGTAAGCATACTTACGAAGAAATGAAAAATCTCTCATTTTTATGGTAATTTCATTTTATTGGAAAGGGAAACAATATCAGTCAATACATAAAAGTTATAAATTACATCTCACTGAATGAAATAAGTATTTGATCCCCAAGCAAAACATGAATTGGTACTTTTGTGAAGAAACAGCTGTTGTTACCCACAGTATTGCGATGTTTCAACTCTCAGATTATATCCTTTCTTTATGCCATATGCTCTAAATAATGCTGATTTCATGACTCAAGTCATATTTTGGATGGAAAAGCTATGCTTCAGCTGCATAGGTGCAACATTTAACTTATTATACTCTAACAAAATCATTACACAATAGCATAAGCACTGCTTTAAAGATATTTTGGTCACTTTCTATTCAGCGTCAGCCTGCAGATAATCAGAGGCTATTCGTTGTTTTGCTTTTTACATGATTGCAAACTCTGAGGAGAACACAAAAGAAACACAAAAAAGCCCATTATAGCCTTAACTGGATCTCTTCACTTGCAGTGTAAGCACCTGATGAGGGAGGAGAAGTATTGTAATTATAGTTATGACAGGGTAGTCACTGACTGAAATCGCCTACGCGTTCATATCCAGGACAAGCCAAAAAAAAGGCTGAGGAAGAAACTAAAAATAAAACACAGAATCATTGTGCAGTAAACCTCTGTGGCCTAAAGTATATCTAATTACACTATTGCCCTTTCCAAAGATAATTACAGTAAATCTTGTATGTACTTCTATGATGTTTTTATGCTTGGTCACTACAGTGTAAAGGCCTCCACTTTAAATCATCAGGATCACTAGGAAATCAAAATATAGCTCTACTTTAGTGAATATAATCAAAAAGAACATTTTGAGCCAAGCATCCAAACCTAAATAATCAATAAATACATATATATAAAATGACAGCACAGTGGGCAGTGGTTAGCAGTTACAGCAAGAAAGCCCTGGGTTTGAATTCACCAGCTGGAGCCCTTCTTTTACTAAATAGCCCCCTGCTTAAGCTTTTTAATTGGAAACACTGGTTTCAATTTGAGTAAACTCAAATAGTTATATGATAAAGTTTGATTCTGAAAGTTGAAAAGTGCACAAAACACGACTCACTCTGCCAACAAAACTGATCTAATCTCTCCGAGTCTTCATCACTGGCATGAACTTCCTATTTGGCTGAAAAAGTCTCGTCCAAAAATAAAATGACCATGTGAATGAAAGAAAGCATTATAGCAAAGTTGCAGTTTCTGCATGGTTACTCTTACCATGTCCGGAGCTTAATTTAGTCTGTCAGTGTGCCAACATTTTCTAATTATCACTACACACCAAATATAGCTGAGTCTGATGGGAAATAATGGATCTTTAAAAAAAAATAAAGTATGCAGTATAACATTGCAAGACTTGACCACAGCAGTTACAATTCACCCTGTAGGCGACATGAATGTCTCCCAACCCATATAAAAGAGGTTGAGATATTTTTGCTACAAACCACTGTGATGTCATGTTTTGTCTTAGGTCATGTCTTTTTGTTCCACTTCCTGTTTTATTTTGTCTAGTAGACCACTAGTCTGACTTCTCACCCACCTCTTACTGTTGGTGTATTTAGTCTGAATCCTACCCTCTCTAGCTGCCAGATCATCTTACCACATGTGAAGCATTAAAGCCCTTTGTTTTTCCTTCTCCACATGAATCTGTATCTATTCTTGGTTTCCGCCTTACTTTTTGCTACTGAATTTATTTGCCCGAGTTGACCAATCTGCTGTGTGAGCAGTCAGTCTTTGCTCAGAAGAAAGACTGTCTTTTTGGACTTTGAATCTTGTGTTAGGGTAATTGAGTCCTTGAGGGCAGTGAATGTCATATACATTGAATGTCTGTGCAAAATGTGTTCCTTCTCAAAATTTTGGGATATTTCTTTATCCTCCAGAGATCTGAGCTCTTGTTTACATTGCATTTTTGTTTTTCTACTTTTTATATACGATTAGTTGGGCCTTATGCCGAAACTTCACATTTGAACAGGAAGTCATTACTGCATTACTTAATCTTGAACACTATTTTCATTTCTTCTTTATTAAAGTATGTCCTCATATGTGGGTGACACTGGGTTTATTTTACAGTATAACACAATATATTCAACATTGCTTAACAAAGCTGTCATGGTCCCTGTTTTGGACCCAGAGTTTTGAGTTTCTGGGATATTTGTATTATTGTGTTAGTAAACTTTATCCAGTTATGATTACTGGGATGATTTAGAACACTATTTCTACTTCAGTATATTTTAATATCAATTTTTATTACATGTTGCAACACTAGTATATTTTAACAGACATTGAAAATACAACGCATTTCATGCTACAGTCAAGGTTAATATCACATTTAATGCCTCCTTAAGTTAGCAATAATAAAATAATAAAACTTATTGTTTTATAATACTAATAAAATGTGTCATTTTCATAGATTTTTGATGTTTTATCTGTTCTGGTGTGTAACATTCTCATTTACTGAGAAGTCTTATTAGAAACTAAAATTATTAATGTTTTGTATTTAATAGTTTTCCTTAATGTTCCTTTATACCTGCGAGTGTTCTTTTCAGATTACTTTAAACGAGGACATGCATATTATGGAAAGTTGGAAGGATAGCTGACCTTTTTTGCACCTTTGAGGTATTTGGAGCCATAATTAACTTTTCCTACCACTGGATAAGTGAGCCTATTGGAACACTTAACAGCGCCTTATCAGAATACATTTCTGTCAGAAAGAGCACGTCATCTTAAAATCAGACCCATTTTTGGTCCTATGGGAGAAAGACAAAAAGGGCAAATGAAAATTTCAAAATCAACATATGTGATCTCTAATAGTTGTTATTTTTAAAGATTAAACCGTTTGAGCCTGTGAAGGTTGTTTTTTTTAAATAAAGGGGTACATAGTTAATTTCCAAATAAAATGAAAGCCTGATAGATCAGTTGATTTTAGTGTTATTGAAAACAGTGACAGTGACCTAAATACACCATCTGTCATGACTTGTGGGAGAACAAAACCAGGAAAACAGCCAAGTTAGAATACCATATGATTACAATGCGCCCCAAGTATGAAGAAAAACAACATTTTTCCATCTGCACAGAGAGTACTATACTTGCCAGAAATTGCAGATGGTGACAAAGTTTCATAGAAAAAAACACATAGATGGCTTCTTTTCAACATGTGGAATGTATCTGCACAATGAATGACCCTCTGTTAAAGTGGTAACAAGTGAACATTACAGCAGATGATTCAAGTTGCAATATGTTTGTGCAAGTGTGTGAGTGCGTGCTTGTGTGCTTGTGTGAGTTTTACTGCAAATAGAATTATATATTTGTCAGTATAATATAATAAAAGATAATAGTGCTTATTTATACCTTCTTTATAGCTCCTACAAAGGTTAATGATTACAGCGTACTATTATCATGTCACGAAAAAATGTTTTAATTGGGTCTATGTAAGGGCCATGAAATGGTTTGTAAACAATTGCTGTACTATAGGTAAATGATTATTAGAATTATTTGTTAATGGTTTAACAGTGAAACATGTAAACTTGCTGTTCTGGTGGTTTTTTAATAACCTTAACAGCCAGTTGTTGTTAATAAAAGTCAAACTTTAAGATCTGAATACAGTAAAAAAGTAGCCAGGTAAATCTCTGAGTACTGATCTGGGCTGAAAAGAACCGCTCCCATAAACCACAAAAGGCTTGGAATAGCAAGTGGTTCTAAAAAGAAACAGCTGCAGGAACATTTTGCAGCTAATTAGGTTAACTGGCAACCGATTAGTAAGGTGGCCAGAATTTTTCAGAAGTAAAGAGCAGCAGAGGTTCACCAATCTGCAAACGAGTGTATCGACAAATTGTTGAAAAAAGAAAATTCAGAATCATGTTCATGAACATAAATTTGCAAAGACTAACAATTCTTAGAATATGAAGAAATATTTAAGTGTAAAATGAACATTGAATGCTCAGGATCTTCCAACGGCACTGCATTAAAAGCAGGCATGATTCATGGAAATCACTGCATGGGCTCAGGAACACTTCTAGGAACCATGGTCTGTGACCGCAACTCCCTAATCCATTGAATTTGAAATTGTATTGGAAAGCATGGACTCTGCATCCTCTGCACTAAAAAGTTAAGGGGGCCATTTGGATTGTTATCAGTGCTCAGTTCAAAAGCCTGCATCTCTGACTAGTGCATTATTGCCTTATTAGCTTGCACATCTGGAAAGGCACTATCAATCCTGAGGTAAGGTATATGCAGATTTTAGAGCAACATATTCTCCTGTTCAAACGACATCTTTTTCAATAAGACAATGCTAAACCACATACTGCATCTTCTAAGGTAAAATGGCTTCATAGTAGAAGAGTCAGGCTGCTGAACTGGGCTTCCTGCAGTCCAGATTGTTCTCTAATGAAATCATTTAGACAAAACAGGACAATATTCCTCTCCCAGAAATCCAGCTGGTGGTTTCCTTGGTAGTTTGCTATAGTTAGCACACTGTTGTTAAAAGAAGAGGGGATCATCTGAATTGTAGACATGGTCCTGTCCCAACGTTTTTATTGCTGAGATCAAATTTAAAGTAATCAAATATATTTGTTAAAATGGTACTTTTTCACACTTCAAACACTTCAAACACTTCAATTGTTAATATGTTTTCATTGTTCTGTTGTGAAAAAGACATGATATTATAGGATTTGCAGATCATTGCATTATATTTTTATTTAATGCCAATGTTTTGGGGACTGTGGGTTGTAAATTAGAAAAGGACTTAAGGTATTCGTACATTTACCCACTAGGATGAGTTCCTCTGAGATACAGAAAAGTGTGTGTGTGTGTGTGTGTGTGTGTGTGTGTGTGTGTGTGTTGGCTTGACCTGAGCACTGACATCATATAAATTAACTGTCTATAAATGGAAACTCATTAGTGAGCTTTTATAATAGCGACTGAGCATCTCAAGAATCCAGCGAGGTTTCAATTCATAGAGTGATGCAACAGTTATGAGCCACCAGAGTTCATGTCAGACTTCTTACGTCCTGTCTGTCTGTCTTCTTGGTGAGCATGGATGTCCTTTAAAGCAGTCTTTTATCATCATATGATTTCTGATGCATTGCATCTTATGTGGGTAAAACTGGTTTGTCTACTTGTAACTTCTCCAATATTTCAGTGTAAATATATTTAAATGCTATTTGCAATTTTTAAATTATGATATAGTAGCAATTACAAAGTCCCTTCCTACCATTTCCACAGACTAGCTACACTGGTGATGGGCTAAAACAAGGCTTCCTTTCTTTCTTTTTTCTACAAATTCTAAAAAAGCTGGTTTTGTTTTCTGCTTGATCCACACAACCGACTCCTGCCACGCAGGACAAATGCACTCTTTGTGCTTAAGCTAGTGGACAGATTGTAAACACTGCAGGAGCTATTTTTGTGGGCAGTGTGAGAAACGGAAACGGAGAAAAGACATCTTATTCAATCCCGGGAAGCTAAAAGACAACCAAGTAATTTATGTGCCCTTGAGTCGACCAAACTTTTTCATTGTGTTAACTCAAACCAAATCAAATCAGTTCTGTTTGCTGTATGATTTAAATGAACCTGAAAGCATGACTCCACTTCACCTTATCGGTATTGTAAAGATTTCAGTAAAGCCTTGTATTTAAAACAATGCAAGTAATGTTTGATGTGCAATCTGATTTTTAAAATAGAAAGATTTTATATTTTATAAAAGGACATGTAGACTACAAAGTCGAGAGACGCCATAAAACTCTTTAATTTGCTATTTTGTTAATAATATAAATCTCTTTGATCTTTACATACAGAAGCTAGCACTGTAATAGCCTTTCACTCTATTTATATTTGCAAGATTGGACACAGCAGCATCACATAATTCTGATTTAAATCTAATCAGAGTCTGTTATTTGTGGAGTTCAGACTAATGAACTCCACATCCATCACCTAGCTTGTTTCACTGGTGGCTAATTCCATCTCTTAGTTATCTCTTCCCTCCTGTTGATACACCACTCTGTACTTAATCATTATTTTTAATCTCTGGCTGTCTTCCACAGCGTGTCTTTGTCCTGTCTTTCTCCCCTCACCCCCAACCAGTAGCCGCAGATGGCCACCTCGCCCTGAGCCTGGTTCTGCCAGAGTGTTCTTCCTGTTAAAAGGGAGTTTTTCCTTCCCACTGTCATCAAAGCACTAGCTCATAGGTGGGGTCATATGAATGTTGGAGTTTTCTCTGTTTTCTCTGTATTATTGTAGGGGCTTCACCTTACAACACAAAGTACCACGAGGCAACTGTTCTTGTGATCTGGCGCTGTATAAATAATTTGAATTTAATTGAACTAAATTATTCATATTCGTTGGTAACTTACTCTGTTTTCCAGAGTCCTGGTTATAAGTTACGTTGGAATCTATCCTCTACATTCCAGGGTGACATATTGCAATTTTTCTTTACCATGCCCATCCATCTATTGTCTTTCGCTTATCCAGTTCATGATTGCTGGGAGGTCACTGGAGCCTTTCCAAGCTGTCATAGGACGAGAGGTAGGATGCGCCCAGAACAGGTCACCAAGCTCTCAGAGGACTAAGAGAAAGAGATGGACTGCCATTCAAACCTATGGTCACTTTAGAATCATTAATTAACCATCTCCATCCATGTCTTTGGACTATGGGAAGGAGGAGTAGTACCCGGAGAGAACACGCACAGACACAGAGAGAGTGGTGATAATCACTGCACCACTCAGAGCCTGTGGTTTTTTCCACAGGTTATAAAATGCAGTTTCCCTCCTCATTGCTACCAAGTGTGTGTTCACAAACACGCATTAAGATTTTATTAAAATTGAAATAGCAGCTTTTTAAACCAATAGTGTTTTGTTTTTTAACACCATTAGTTCTGTGTTGTGTACATCACCTCATCTGTCCTTCCCTTTTTGTAACCCTCTAACATTGTGACAGATTGAATAACAACATGCTTGCTTGACCATTCACTGCTCAGAGGAGTATATTGCTCTTTGAAGCCGCTTCTATTATGCTTCATTTTCCATATTCATCAGCCTCTGTGTAACCAGCACTCATGATCCTCTTGTGCAGCTTGGTTTTGTCTTTTGTGTTTTGAATGGAAGATGACAAACAACTAAAGATATATGTGTCCAGAGGGAGCCCTAAAAAAAAGATGCTTAGCTGCTCGTGATTTGTAGGTGGACGCCATATTAGTTGCAGCGGTGACCTGTAAGAGAAAAACAGACTTTTTTTGTTGTTGTTATTTGTGTTGCTTTCTTGTGATTCCCGTTTAAGAATTGTTTAATGACTTTATTTGATACTCTCATCATCTGACCTATCTGCTGCTATTCTGGGCATGTTCTTCATCTTGCTCTCCTTTGTGAGTGGGTGACCTTTATGTTGTCCTCGGTCCTCTTCAGTCTCTCTCAGATCTTTTTTTGTCTCGTTTCCACTTTAATCATATCTCCCTCCCACTGTCAGTCTGTCTGGCTGTTTCTCTTGTGAATGGAGAGACAGAGATTGAGTCTTAGAATGGGAGTCAGCAGCCTACACAGTTATGTTACAAAACACTGCAGCATTCACGGCGCTGACCTGTTTTTGTCCTTATTTCAGTAGCTGCCTACATAGAATGGCTTGATTCACAAACAGTTTGTCGATGACTGTTCTAAATGAATGATTTACCAATGTAGAGTTTCTAACGCAACTCATTTGAGATCATTGTAATAAATACAACCACTGATGCATTGGGCTGTGACCCCCTTGAGCTGCGCTGATGTCTTCTGGGGGCTCTTTTCCCTTTTTTTCCTTTTTTCCTTTATCTTCTGTCTGGTTTAGTTTTCTTCCTTTCCAAGAATGTCACAGCAACTGTCATCTGTTCTTTAGTGGAATTTGCGTCTAATTACTTGAATATTTTCCGTATTCTGGCTGAGGAAAGGAGGTTCTTGTCCAAGATTTTAGGGTACACAGTCCCAGTCATTGGCCAATTACAGTTTTTCTCAGTTGCTTTGATGCATTTCTCACAACAGAATTGATCTCTGCACCACTACTAAGGCTCTTCTCAAAACAATTAGTGCAAACTGCAAAACATGGTGGATAACTTGCAAAAGTGAGTCACTTCATCAAAAAGAAAAGTCAGTTGTTCAAAATAAGTAGTCAATGCTTCAAAAGCAAGTCCCTTAATCAAAACAGATAATATATTCATCGAAAGCAAGTACTTATATCAAAGTGTCAGGGCTGTCACAATTACAAGTCATTACACCAGCACCTTTGGTCACAAAATCAAATGGTTTGAACATGTTCTCATTGTGACGGATTTCTTTGTAGGTGCTTCCCATGACAGCATGCATGGCATGTTGAAAACCATAAATTGTAAAGGAAAATCAAGACACTTCATATGCACTCTTGATAATATTTAATTGAAACTGTTCACAGCATTGTGCAACTGGGGAAATACAGTAAATCAAACATTTTACAGCAAACATAAACTCACTTAGACAGTAAACCTTACTGCAGTAGTTATGAAACAAAAAACCCCCTGAAAAACAGACACTGCTGCATATCAATCATTGATATCTAGACGCTCCCGTCTGTCTGCCCACATATTTGCATCAACATCACAGCGAATGTCAGCTCTATCGATGCATCGGGGAAAGTATCTTCGTCCAAAGTCAATGAACATGAAACCGCCACAAGGTTGTGTCAAAACGACTACATGTTGTGGAGGTTGAACTAACTATTGTGCAAAGTTGAATTCTGTTGTGAGAAATGCACCAAAGCAACTGAGAAAAACTGTAATGTGGTTACATAGTCCTATACCCTTAGTGGAAAAGCAACCTAAAGCATAATGTCTCCATCTCCATGCTTGACTGCGTGGATGGTTTTCCTTGAACCATATTCAACATTTCTCTTCCTGCAAATGTGTCAAAAAGCTTGATTTTGGTATCGACCACACCTGACCACAGCACTTTCTCACAGGCCTTCTCCAAATCATTTAGAGGTTCACTGGCAAACTTAAGGCAGGCCTGTACATGTGCCCTCTTGGGCAGGGGGACCTTGTGAATGCTGCAACAGGAAGGTCTTGCATGGAGCTGCAGACTGAGGGCAATTGGTGATCATTTCAGAATAATTACAAAAACATTTGTGTCCTTCTGATAAAGACAGACAGACAGACAGACAGACAGACAGACAGACAGACAGACAGACAGACAGATAGATAGATAGATAGATAGATAGATAGATAGATAGATAGATAGATAGATAGATAGATAGATAGATGACACAGTTTGCTTTCTTTGCTGCTTCTGCTTACACCATAAAAACAAAAACAATCCAGGACAAAGTATAAAATAAATGTACATTTGATCCTGAATTGGATTTGATGTTGGTAACTCCTCCACTCTGAGTACAGTCCTGTGCGTCATAAATTTATTTATGCGTGTAAAGTATGAGTGCTCCATTACTTAACTCTAGTTTTAGGTGTGTACTGTGCCCAGTGGTGGTGGCTTACTTGGAAAGCGTAGGCCACTGTGAAGATAGACATGAAGTAACTGGCCCATCTACAGCCCACATACTGCATGATACATAAGGTTAGAGTAATCAAGCCAGCTCCAGAGAGCTATCCTTCCTGATATCAGCCTTCAAAACAAGACTCTTGAAGCATACTTCACATTTGTCTGCATACCGTGTGTCTTGAAATACTTTTTTTTCAATTACTACCTCAGTAGTGACATTTCTGTCCTCTCACCTTCTCACTTGTCTCTTACAGGCAGGCTGTTGGCAGGTTACTCAAAACAATACACTAGTTTATTTAATTATTTATATATAACTTCTATTGCTAAATAATGTATGCTCTTACAAGCACACACGGGTGTGACTGACTGAACAGTCAGGCCGGTGCCTGTGCTGTCATTCAAGAGTGAGTCATGACACTGCCAAATCACACTTAGCATCAGCTAAAGTGTGGATGTCCCACAAAGGGTCTTCCTATGTTAATATATAAAATACAACTTTCATAATAAAGTCATGTTATCCAAGTACTGTAAGGAAAAAAAACTGCATAATGTGGGAAACGCTGCAGTTCCTGTATTTTCAGCATGTGCGTGAGCAGCAACAGGAGTGATATAATGTGGCAAAGCAACAGAACAGGTGCTCGGGCTGAGCATTCACGAGGCAGCCTTTTGTAAAATAAACAAAATCATTCTCCCTGAAAAGGCTCATTGATGGTTTTTATCTATTTGTGAAAGAGAAGTCTTTTTGTCATAAACACAAAGGGGAATTTTAAATGATGCTCATAGAAACATTTGGCATCTGGTGGATAAGAACGTGCAGAGAGCAGAGCAGAGGGAGGAAAAAGTGACACAAGATGGCAGTGGCAGAACTGACTCTAAGACACAGCAGATAAAGCCTTATTTAAATATACTTCACTTTTACTCATAGTGATAGAGTTTCAATAAAAGGCATTTAAGCAACCAGCAACAATTCACTTAACAGAAGCAGTTTACATCTACATATCCAATCCACAAGTGCAAGGGGCTGGAGCCTATCCCACCTCTGAGAAACCAGGAGGAAGAGTGCCAGTCTGTCGGGACTAACACAGAAGGACAGTCGTCCATTAACCAATTTAGAATATCCAGTCAACCTAGCATGCATGTTAGTGTTTCCCACACTAGGCAACATGTGACAGGAAGCCCCAGGCAGGCACAAGGGCAACACATAAACTCCACCCATGCAAACTCCTTCAGGAGGTTTGAACCCCGGACCCTCTTGCTATGAGGTAACAACGCTAAGGTTTCAGTAAGAAAACATAAATTATGTGCAGTTTAGACAATTGGCATTCAACATTTAACAAGAGTTGTTTTATGTCTTGGTTCAGCAGTTGCACTAATTTTCAATATAGGTGCTGATGAAAGAGAGCACAAGATGTGAAACGCACCTACAGACTGCAACAAACAAGGCCAGAGATTTTGTGTTTGTGTGGGTGCAGTTGTCTAAATTTATTCCTCTTGAAAGCTATTTCAAAAACATGTGGTGTGCAAATGTTACACAATCCTGGTGGAGAAAATTATCTATCCCATGCACCGCCCTTTCTAATGTCCTTCCTTCCTTTTGGGGATTGTATCAGTCCCTTTTCTGTCATTACATCGTTTAGAAACGGAGCCACTCAAGCACATGTTCTAATTGTGCGAAATTACATAACTGACCTACAGGTATAACCGACTTGGAGAGCAGGGGAATAGACTGTTCTTTGCCTTTATTTTGTCATTGTACAGGAGATGGGTTTTCATGCACATTACAGCTCTCATGTATTTCATGTCCTTAAAAGCTCCACACTTTCACTACTAGAACTAGTGGTATAACATAGAGTACAGTGAGAAAATACAGATATTTCTTCTTTTTCCTATTTATTTGCTTCTTTAAATTTCAGCTATCAGAAAGTTTGAAATCAAACATTTAAAAGACCACGCGATGCTCATAATGTCACATCCTAATAACACAGGTGAGTTCCTCGACAGACCTTTCATTTCCTATAATAATAATAACCATCACAACATGAGCCACATGTTTATTACAGTGTACTTGGGAGTATTAACGTGATGTCATCCACCCATGTGTTTTGTTTTGGTGCACGTGGCTAAAAATAGACATCAAATAATCTTAATGGATGAATCCTCTTCATGTGATGTTGAGAGGTACAAATCCAGTTGTGTACACACGCTCGTGCAAATGTGAGCTTTCATTTGTGCATCGACCCTTATCATAGCGCTTGCTGATGATGCCAGAGTAGAGGATTTTGTGAAACCAAACGTGATCTCTAATCTGGATGACTTTCCAGCAGCTTCTATCTCTCTGTTTTTTTTAAGGTATGAATGACCTAGATGCTTTATTTCAGCCTACAAGTTGTGGCTTTGCTCATGAATGAATGAGGTCCAATTAGGACTATTTTTAGACAGCTCCCACCTTTTGTTTCATAAGCCAGTGACTTACAGTGCATTCATATGATTTGAACAAAAACAAAGTATTTATCTCCTTAACTACATACATTGGTGTACACAGTATTTCACTGTTTAGTTAAAATGAAATATCCCTTTTTACAGTTTTTAAGGGGATATTAATTATCGCATTCAGAATCGAGATGTGGTGCACCCCTCCTCCTATCCATCCTTCACAGATCCTTGAGATGCTTGGGAGTGCCTAATTGAATTCAGCATTGCTGCAAGAATCAATATTGTCTGGAGACTAGATTGTATCAAGCACGTATCTAGGGAAGGATACAAAAGAACCTGTGGAGTATTCAAAGCACCCAACAGCATCGTAGCTTCAATCATTACCAAGTGAAAAAAAGCTTGTAAACTCCAGCAGTTTACCTTGATCTCTGTAATCAGGATGGAAAGGCCTTGCTCAAACAGGTAACAAAGAGGCAGGGGTTCTCAAATAAATAGAGAAAAGCCAATACTCACTAAAAGCCATATATAAAATACCCCTTTCATAATAATGTCATCCAAGTGCTATGAAAAACAAACTACATAGTGTCAGAAATGCTGCATCAATTTTACAATACTTTCAAGATGTGTTTGAGCAGTGATACAAAGAGCCAAAGCAACAGAACAGATCTTCAGTCACTGATGGTTTCATCTATTTGTCAAAGAGATAGCTTTTTATCATTTAGACAAAGGGGGCTTTTATATCAGTGTTTGCTCAAAAGAAAAAAAAAAGAAATGGAATCTGTTTGGATGAGAAGGGAAGGAGTAAATAAAGAAAAATGGGTAGGAAAGAAAAATTGTTGTGAGTTAAAAGGTTATTTTGGGAGCGGAACTGATTGTTAAACCTTGCAGCTGGAGCCGTATTTCACGCCGGCTGTCACGAGGACGTGGGCCGCCTCCATCTCTCGGTTAATCTACCGACACATTTTTGCATCACTTCAGCGCTTGTACACGATTTGAAAACTAAGCCGGAGAATGTAACGGCACCGAACAACAGGAGGTTAAGATCTGGCACATTTCATTTCACTTGGCACGAAGGAACATTGAAATAAAGAAATGGAGTATTGGGCTGATCATTACTGGGAGTGGTACGACCCTGCTTTTGGTTTTGTGAATGGAAAATTGTTTTGTTTTTTTAATAGAATTTGATCTTTCAGATTTTATTTAAGTATAGGGCTGTTATTTTCTTTTTTCCTACGAGATAAGAGTTGAGACATTTCAGTGACGCCAGGATGTGGTGTAAAACACAAATTCCACTCTCAGCATGCTTAACCTTTGCAACTGCAACAATAATCTGTTGACATTTAGTTTCAGCGTGTTCTGTGGTGGAAATGAAAATTATATTAGCTGTTATTAGGCAAGAGCAGCATCATGACTTTTACATAAAAGATGATCTGGTCCTTTCTCAAACATGAGACCGAAATGTTGATTTACCATCGGAATAATTGAGACAAGCAATAAATGTTTTGGTAAATCGACTGGTGGTGATATAGTGTCTTCTACTCTACTGAAGTACTCAAAGCACCTATACCAATATACATATACTGATACTTTTAACCTATAAAGGCAGCTTATGCAAGGGAGAGCAGTGTGTCATGATTTATGAGATGAATCGTAATCAATTTACAAATTCCGGATGCATTTTAATGACCACTAAATCCCTGTGATTTTCCATAATAATTAGTTAATAGAACAGCAAAAGACTCATTTGAGCTTTTTTGAAATATTTGCATTTGAAATAATGACTGAAACCAGTCATTATGCAAATGTACTGTTTATAAGATTGGGGAAACCTGCAGTCAGCTGAGACTGAAGAAGTCACTTGGATGAGTGACGAAACGTTTCTCCCACAAAACGCTCCGTCCAGATGAACAGAATCAACTTTTGGAGAGCTACAGGAGGCTATTTATGGCCAGCGTCACTGTCCCTTCACCGCAAGTTTGTCAACTTACCTGTGTTGGTAACAGGCTTATTCTTCTCGCTCTGTGACCAAGTTTTATGTGCGATTACCTTGATCTCTTTTTGCTACAGTTTACTCGTCATGCCACAGCTCCACTCTACAGCTGAACTTGACTTTCCGATACTGGTCAAGCTCTCACTGGACTCACGCCACGCTCCAACCCCCTGGAAGGAAACCCTCACCACACTCACCTGCCTGCCCTTCTGCCATTGTTGTTCACAAGGAATTCTGGAATTCAGGTCAGCCCTTCATCTTTGCACCCGACTTGCCACTCGGACCTTCACCTCCCCCTCCAAGTCTAAATATTTTACCTGCCAAGTAAGCCACACGGTGTCTCTTCTCCCCAGACAAGTTTCCTGAACTTGCTAACTCCCTTCTGCTGTTCTCAGTGTGCCTCAACAGGTCACCGAACCACCAGCCATGCCCTGAACTCGCCACTCTTAGCCCACGCAACGTTAGGTGTAAAATGTAAAATTTGAGAATTTTACTCTGCTGTCTCCACATCTGGTTCTGCACTTGACTCCAGTTCTGTACGGGCATTTGACACTAACTGCCACCTTGAATGCTGAAATCTCCTCATACCTCATCATATTCCAGCTTACCGTGCTGCCACATTTTTCAGATCTTTAAAAAACCCCAAGCAATAAAAGATTTTTGCAGAAATAGTTCAATAATTTACAATATGAAAAACATATTGTTTTACTGGTTTTTGTTTTATGGGGGTACACTTTTTATTCAGCACATTATGATTTTACTTAAAATTACAAGGGCACTAGAATGCCAAAAAGCACCATACTAGCCTTTTTACAGGGAAATAAGCTTTTTAAATTGGTACTCTTGCCAGTAAATATGCAGAGTTATCTACCATAACAAAAACGATATGTATGTGTGTGCGTGTTCTTTTCCTGTGTCTCATTTCTCTTCCAACCAGCAAGAGTAGCGTCATTCTGATGTTTGGTTACACTCCCTTGAAGCATTTCCCGTAGGGGTAGAGGACGCAATAAACAGTTTAACATTTTACCTTCCCTCCAGAAGCATATCTTTTTTATTCCCAAAGCTTCATGCAAACACTTAAGCCTGTTAGTCACAATGTGATGTAAAGCATGCGTCATTAGTGAGTTGACAGCGTTATGGGCATTCACTTGGTATAAATACTGAAATGTGGCGCCTCTGTTTACGTGAGCACTGAACTCAACAAGACTAACTTCCTATGTTGATTCCATCATTTCCATGCTGACTGAATCTCTGCTTAATTTTATACTCCGGTGAATTATCTGTTTATTTATGCTCTGCTGATCTACTCATCCACACCACCCATCCAGTTGTCCAATGCTTGTAAGTGGGAGTTGATTCAAGTGTCACACTCGAAGTCAACGAGCAACACAGGGGAAAAAAAATCTCCAAAGATATGTGAAGTTTTTCATAGTAGTTTTTCTGTCCTGACAAACCCGTCTGGTATACTGTTTATAAAGAAAAAACAACACAAAGTGTGTGCGTATAAGATGTAAGTAGAATAACTTGGCTGCCTGTGACGTGAGTTTCTGTAGGAAGATTACGCACTTTAAGTCAATACATATTTTGCATTTTGGAAGTAAAAACACGAATGAGTAATGGGTGGATCAAAGTTACTGTGTTAAGAAATTACAGCCTTGTTCGAAGAATAATGGCCTTCCTGGTAAAAGATAAAAAACAAAAAACCTCCACTTTAATTTTGTTTGGTTTATTTTTGGTCTCAGAAAGTTCAGCAAAATGTGTTTTATCATCCAGCCCATCCTGAGGAGGAAAAGGAAGCAAGCCAGTTAAAATATTGTTGTTGTCATGATGAGGGGAGGAATAATAATTTATAGCTCTAACTGGAAAACTGGTTACGTTAAAAATCAGCATGTGGCATGTTACTGAAATGAAACTGATGATATTAGAACCATCCCACGTCCTAGGGTGCAGGCACTGACAAGCAGTGGCTTGTGTTTTTACTGCTTTAAAACTAGGATATTAGAGAAGGTATTTGATTTGAAAGGCATCTTGGATAGCAGATGTTTCTGTTCTTAAACATGTGGTTTCCATTAAAAATCTTTTGCCACTAAGAAGGTTTTGAAATTCCTCAGTCCTTGGATGTTTTTCCTCATTCCAGAAATGTCTCTGAACTTCCAATTATGATAACATCGTTTGCTTTAAGTCTATAAATGATGAATTAGATTCATTTTAAATAACTTGCCCTTTTTCCTCTTTTTAAATAGCATCACCATGTTGTCTCTTCGTTACCATTTGGCAGCTTTTATTTGCACAGTTTTACAATCTGTTGACACATGCTAGCTGTTGAGTCAGTAGGGAAAACAATAAGGGTTTTTTTTTTCCTTTTCTTTCTCTCTGGTTCCTGTTTGCTAATTTTACATCAGACAAAAAAAGAGATGAAGAATTTCCTGACTGCTTCCTGAGGGATCAATCCTTGGTTGCTAAGAGACTAATGGAAAGTCTCGGGCTTAAGGAATGGCAGGAGTGAGTCACCGACCAAGGAAACCTGAGGGTATGAGTTAATGAAAGAGCGAATAAACTAGAAGAAAGGATCGTTGGGGTGGAAAAAACAATAGCTGCAATCATTACTCCTTTGGTCTCATATTTTATCCAAACATTTTAGTGTCTCTGTGTGTATGGATGTAACACATTACTCCATTATTCCATTTATTTTGTCTGTTTTTGTTGAGTAACATTTGACATTTGACTGACCGCTATTCTGCCATAAAATAGCAAAATTCCACAAAATTAAAAAAAAATAACTCCAGCTTGTGGACAACCATGAAACAAGGCGTTCCACCTATGAGCACCAGTTAAGGAGCCTTTTTTGAATTGCATTACGCAGTTCTTCCACCACATCTGTGCACCATATCTTCAGTCTAAGCACAATAATGTGATGTGGGATACACAGGTTAGCAGTGTTTGGCCCTCCCAGTGCTATTAATGACCTATCAATACCGCAAATTGATAGCATGAAGAAAGATAAAACAAAGATACTGCAGCGCTATGAGGTTTTAGTACTTATTTGGTTTAGTTTATTAGTAATCTCATGTTGGCATGCTAACGATGTCCTGCTGTAGTAGGCGTCATCCTCTGGGGACTGTCAATGTACCTTTATGGTTCAAACATGGTTCTTATCATGGTGCATCAGCTGACACACCGATACTGAAATCTGTGTAGCGAGGTGTCAGAGAAACCCCTGGTTTTACAAGATTTTCTGACGTGTTACCATTACTACTGGTGGAATAGTTTCAAATATACACTCTGCAGCCACTTAATTAGGTACCTTCCTAGGACTGGGTTTGACTCCCTTTTGCCTTCAGAACTGCCGTAATTCTTCATGGCATAGATTAAACAAGGTGCTGGAAACATTCCTCAGAGATTTCGGTCCATGTTGACATGACAGCATCACAGTCACACAATCTCCTGTTCCACCACATGCTAAAGGTGCTCCACTGGCCTGGGATCTGGTAACTATGGAGCTCATTTGAATACAGTGAACTCACTGTCATGTTCATCGACCCAGTTTAAAATGATCTGAGCTTTGTGACATGGTGTGCTATCCATGTTGTGTGGAAGCAGCCATCCAAAGGTGGGTACACTGTGGTTTTGGACATGGTCAGCAACAATACTCAGGTAGTCTCCAAAAGTTGATTCTGTTCATCTGGACGTAGCTTTGGTGGGAGAAACGTTTTGTCACTTATCCAAGTGACTTCTTCAGTCTCAGCTGACTGCAGGTTTCCCAGATCTAAAATACTCAGGTAGGCTTTGGCATTTAAACAACACTGAGCTGGTGTAAAAAAGCCATCAGTGTTCCAAGTTCCAAATATCCAACATACCATTGCACCACCAACAGCCAGAAACACTGATATTCTGACTCTACCTCCCTAACGTCACAGCAGAAAGCAAGAGTCATCACACCAAGCAGCATTTTTTCCAATCTTCTATTGTGCAATTTTGGTGAGCTTATGCAAATTGTAGCCTCAGTTTCCTGTTAGCAGCTGACAGGAGTGGACCCAGTGTGGTCTTGCTGGTCTGTTGTTCCTGGCATGACACAAAAGTGTAAAGACTGTTCTTGTTACATGGTTGCTATGTGAAAAAAATAAGATAAATAATCATTTCACTTATTTGTGTCACAAATACTATATGTTACAACTTTATTCTTTACCTTACCTCAGTGCTGATTAACCTTTACTTATTGCTTTTATTTCCTTCCAGAGTTGCTCAGTTTGGGTGACAAATTTAAAACACAGCCAGTACACACTGACATTGTCCACTGTGTTACTAGATAACAAAGGCACGAAGAGGACGCGTTACTGTCACTGAGCGAGGTCTTTCCTTAACATTTTCATTGCAGGAGAATGAGGGAGATATTGTGTTACGGATGAACAGTTTGTGAAATAACAGTTTATGTAGCTGGCGCCTAATATATCAGTGCTGCAGATCAATAAAATATGTCTGTGCAGTGGCACAAAAAAAGACAAAGACAAAAGATGATGATATGATTACATACTGTTGAGGGGATTCAGTCAGCAAACAATGAAATGTATTAACTGCCAAAAGGTTTTGATAGAAGATATTTATAAACCTTTGTACGAGGTGGAGGAGCTGTGGCAGGCCGATTTATGTGTATGCTGTATATACACCAGCTTTTAATGAGGCGTTTCAGCAAACACGCCAGTACTGTGCTAGCTGCAGAACAGTTTCACTGTGCAGCTGCAACAGAAGCAAACCGTCCTTAAACATATGACATGTACGTGAATGGTTCAGCGAAATGTTTACATCATTCAAATTTTAACTCAATTTAAGATGATATTTTTCACACAAAAGCACATAGATACTCGTGCCCCCACCATATGTGGGACACAATGTCTTAGACAGGAATAGATCCAAAAGTAAGTGAAAGCAGTCACACGGTGGAAAATGCTAATTTGTCATCAGCAAGGTTGTTGCTAAGCCTTTGTGGTTACTACGGCAGACCCAAATCCAGTTATTCTATCCTTGTCTAACCGCCAGCCGAATAAACTATTTAAAGTCCTTTTAACAAGACTTACTTTTAAAGACAAGACAACCTCAGTGTGGAAAGAAAAACTGCACCACCATCCAAAATCACAGCACAGCCTCACCCTCCACATGTGTTTGCTTCCAGTAAATAAAATACAGCAAATACAGCATTATAGATTTCACCCCGAAGGAGCCGTAATCAACCAAGAATACACAAACGGATCAAAAAAATAAACAATCAGAGATTTTCTGTGTATGCGCGATAATGACTACCAAATTGAATGTCATTGGATGCAGGTGACTTGCAGGCCTTTGGATGTGCTGAGGGTAGTCCTGGAACCAAGGCATGGAAATACTTCCTTCTGGAAATTACTGCCTCTGACAGTTGTCTTCCTTCTTGCGTTAATTTCCTGTAACGATGATTTGCTTTGTTTACTGAGTTGCATTTTCCAAAACAACATAATAAGGAACTGCAGGGCAGGGATAACCCCACCACCCTCAGTATATTCCTGCACAGGCTAAGGCTTGTCTGCTTGTTTACATATAGCCAAAATGTGACACTTTCTTTGTTATTAGGCATGGAAGTGTTGGTACTAGGAAAAGCTCTTCCTCCTCTTTATTCACTTCCTTGTAAACGCAACATTTGGTTAAAATATCAGCGAATGGCATCTACTGTAACCAGCTGCTCCCACAAGGAAACGAGGCTGTTGTGTAAGTGTTGCGTTGATAGTCACCCACATGATCACACTGAACAGATGCAGAGTAATTGATTTATTAGAGTTTTGGTAGTGACAAGCAGAAAATTAAGATCTTTCACTGAGTTCTGAAATGTTGTCTTCATTGGCAATAAACTCCAGCACCATCACAACCATTTACAGGCATGAGAAAAAGAAGGTTTTCACATGGTTGTATGGAGTACTGAGTACACCTTTAAGCATCCATAGGAATTAGGCGCCAGGTGCTAATAAAATGCACTTGATTATTGATTATTAGTGACTGAGAGCACTTCTATAGCACCAGTTTTGGCACTTTACAGGTATGTGTGTTGCCACAATCTTAAGAGGAGAAAATTCATCCCAAGAAACAAGAGCTACCCGTATACTCTCAGTTAGATTGTGTTAAAGTTAACAACAAATTATAAAAAGACTAAACTACTGTGGCTTTGGAAGCGTTGCTAGGATAAAGTTTTTTAAATCTATGTCATGGCATGTCTCAGGTTTCCAAAGCTGAAAAACCTTGAGATGAGATCAAAATGGAGATGCTTTGACCTAATGCACAGTATTACATTTGGTGGAAACCCAACACAGCATATCAGGACAAAAATCTCATACTGATTGTTAAGCACGGTAGTGGAGGGGTGATGATTTGGGCCCCATTAAGTCATCGAGTCAACCATGAGCTTCTCTGTATACCAAAATATTCTAGAGTCAAATGTGAGGCCATTTGTCCAGGAGTTAAAACTTTGTTCAAACAGATCCCAAGCCGGGCAGCAAATCTACAACAGAATAGCTCAAATAGAAAAGAATTGAGGTGTTTAAGTGATTGAAATCCTGCGACAGGATTAAGAGGGCTGTGCATGAATGAATGTCCACAAACCTCAATGAACTGAATCATGTTATAAAGAAAAATGGGACAAAATTCCTCCACAACAGTCTCAGATGCTGATGAAGTCATACAGGAAATGATTACATCAAGTTACTGCTGCTAAAGGATCTACAAGCTACTGAATCATGGGGTCTACTCGCTTTTTCACAGGAGTCTATTCAGTCTTTTCACATGACTGCAGGGAAAAAGACAAGCAGCAACAGGCATCTCAGTGAGCACAGTAGGCCCAAGTTTAAAGTGTTTTAGCAGATCAGCCATAGGCACAGTGAAGCTCCGTAATACAGAACAGCAGATAATGCTGCTCATTATGTTGCACTAGCAACTTTACTTGCAAATCACCTCATTTTATTCTGATTTTTTTGTATTTAAAATGTTGAGTTTCACTCTTCGATGTGAGCCATTTGCTACTTGTGATGAATGGACTATTGCTACCATCAGGTTATTGCTATACGCATCATTTGGAATGGTAAACTGTAGATTATACAGTCCAACATGAGAGTTTATCATGAGAACAAGCTCATTAATGCAATATCATGTTTATGTTACTTCCTTGCACGCTGAACAGTTACATATGCTACACTGTGATTGTCCGACCCTCGACCTTGAGCTCTTATTTTCTATTTCATAATTTGCACCGTCCCTCCTTTCATGTCCCCAGCCCCTCCTCTGTTATATTTTTACCTCATGTTTACAATCCACTTTTAGAGGGGGCTATACATGTACAGCCATCAAAGAATTAATGGTCTGCAATCACCGAATGCGGCCTGAAGCCAACAGAGAACAGCTGTTGACGTGTCAGCCTGTATGACAGTGCCACTCCCCAAAACTGACACCCCCTTTTACTTCACACTAAGTAATCAGACTTTGACAGACAGGAGAGGAAGCTAGTCACTCTAATGTCAGACAGTAACCTGCCCCAACAAATCCAGGGCTGCTCTAAATGGATGTTATCACTCAGAGGTTTGACTTCTCCCTCTTGTTTTTGGCTCTTGAAGATATGGAGGCGTCTGATGGAAATACTTGCTAATACCTAAGCTGTTGTTGAGGGTTGCACAAACCTAAAACTGTGATCGACTATTTTTACTGTGATGGGTTTTTTTGATCCAATCTGTAAAAAATTACTTGGAGAGCATCGAGCTGTGGTTAAGCTCATAGTTAATGTTTTCCATTCTGCAGCCATACACACACACACACACACACACACACACACACACACACACACACACACACACACACACACACGGTATAATGACTTTTCAATAGATTTTTGTCCTTCTAGGAAATATGTAAGTGCATTCGACTGTGAGCACAGCATGAAATTTGTAAACAAGCATTTGCATCAATGCATAACAGTTAAATATGTGGATGTAGAAATGCAGAGAAACAGAACATTGTAAAGAGAACTTAATTAGAGGGGAAAGAGTTCATCGTCATTCAGATCCCTAATCCTCTTAATGCCTGTTTGCTTATTTATTCTTATCACCATGCCTTTTCTTACTTTTCTATTAATATAATTTTAAAAATACAATGTAAACTTTTATTCGTTATGTTTTTATTATCATAAATATTCTGATTTGTTCTGAAAACCCGGCAATCATATCTCTGTTCATCTGCCATTATGATTATACTTACTCATTCTGCGCTCTCTTTGTGGCTTTCCTGCATTAACTTGCACAGACTTGGCTGACATAAATCTCAAGGAGATCCAGTTTGCAGATGTATGACTCACAGCCAAGATGGAAACTACTGTAAACCCCCTTTAGCTCATCATTCTTGCTGATGGAGGACAAACTTTATACAACTGAGCTCAGAGTCATACATGCTGCCAACATATTTCTATTTCTGCAAATGGGGCCTTATAAGTAGGGGAGATCTTTTCCAAATGTATCTTGGATGCTTGTTACTGTATGTTATAGCTGATTGCAATCAGGTATCCTCCATACAGGCAGTGGTCACGATTTTGTTTTGCTTCCCACATGCCCACCCAGGCCATTTTCTGTTATTTCTGAAATCTGTTATTTGTGTTGTTTCTATAAGGAGGAGCAAAAATGCTTCTTGGCTGCAGCTGAGATTTGCCTTAATACTGCATTGTATGAACAAACACAGCAAACTGGAAACATAAAATAAGGTAGGACAGAGAAGATAAGTCAAGAACTGGAAAGCAAGAAAAGCTGAAAGGCTGTCTGGTTAGTGTTAAATTGTTGCATAACCAAGGGTCTGTGACAGACAAGTGGAAAGTGGATAAATCATTCAGCTGTGGCAACCACCTGCAGATACAGCTCAGTACACTTAATCCATGTGTAAACTTTGTATTGATTGGTACGTGTGGGCCAGGTTTATATGTGTGCCAAGGAGTTTCTAATGTGTGTCTTTGTGTTTTGGTTTGTTAGGCAGGAAATGTAGGGGATCAAATTTGTGTCATCACACACAATCGCCAAGGAAACAAACAAGAAAAAAAACCTGAAAATGAATAAGAAATCAATTTGAATAAAAGAAGGTTAAATGAAGTGCTATGATTGATAATGATATGTTTTCTTTTACTGATTTCATTTCTTTGTTTTTCTTAGGTTGCATTAAGACTTTTTTTCAAAGTTCCATAAAACATTTGAAAAAATAACAACTTTGAAGCTGGATTTAAACCTTTTGTGATCAATCTGAAGGTATAGTAGACACATCTCACTGGAAACCTTTCTTTTTTGGAACATCTTGCCAGTACCAGGTTGGGCATCCATGTGTTACTGCAGAGGCCATTTGAGTACACTGACATCATTGTCATGTCAACAAATTACTCTGAGATGATTTCAGCTTTGTGACATAGTGTGTTATCCTGTGAGAGGCAGTCATGAGAAGATGGGTGCACTGTGGTCATAAAGGGTTGGACAGCAACAATACTTGAGTAGACTGAGATGTTTAAACAACTCTTAGGTGGTACTAAGGGACCTAAAGTGTGCCGAGGAAATATCACCAATGGCATTATACCTGAACTGTCAATACAAGGAAGGATGGCTCCATGATTTCAAGTTGTTTAGACCAAATTCTCTCTCTACCATCCTATCGTAACAGGCTAACGCTTGTCTGCTTGTTTACATATAGCCAAATTATAACACTTTCCTTCTTAGGTGTGGAAGTGTTGATACTAGGAAAAGCTCTTCTTCCTTGTTATACACTACACTGTAAACACAACATTTGGTTAAGAGATTAGTGGAGATGGGTCTTTGCTCAGTAGTCCTAGATGGCACCTACTGAAAGCAGCTGCTCTCATTTTCTCCTATCGTGTCATGGCAGAAGTCGAGACTCATCAGATCAGGCAACATTTTCTGATCTTTTCTGTGTTGCAGTTAGAGTGCAGTCGCTTTACCAGACAGTTTGATAAATACTAATAACCAGTCTAAATCGACATTCTGAAATTCATCAGTTAACTTTGTGAATGTTGTCTGTGATCAAATCAGATTACATGAGTTGTATTATGTGAGTGAATGCAGAATGTTAAATGGTTTGACTTCTGCTCGCTATAAATAGCAGCTACAAATCAAATAATATGATTTCCAAAATACCCCTCTAAAGTGAATCTGTCTATTCAGAGAAGTCAGCTGATGATCAGCTGATACAAGCTGGCTAAATGAATTCACATTATGCCTGAAAATGCACTTTGATCTCCATTTAAGGGGAACTATTTTACAGGGCTACTAAACTGACTTTTGTTACCCATAGTAACAGTGCAGTGTTAGTTTCCATGTCCTCAATTTCCACCTCTGTCGGATCATAAATTAAATCAGCAGTTAAATATACTCCACATTTAGGAAAATTACTGGAAACCCCATTCATTGAGTCTGTGTATTAGTGCACACTGCCACAGCCCCAATCCTTTTGCTTCCAGCTTCCCTCAATTCTGTCCCAGCTTCTCCTTATGTTCCAAGCCGTGGCCTTAAGATAATCCAAAACCACATGGCAGCAGCGGACAGATGAGTAGTTCGACCTTATCTGGCAAGGTCAGGAGGAGTGGAGGATCTGAGTGTACTATACAGTGGTAAACAAAGCTGGGTGAAAAGTACAGCACTAAAAGCGATGACAAGCGATTGAATTGTGTGTCTGGTGAAAAGAGAGGTACAGTTCGGATTGTTGCCCAAGACTGAGTTGTTATGGGTATTTCATCAATGCATGAAACATGTTTTCGGTCATTTTCTGAGCTGAGGTCCTCAAATATGGAAGACAGATAGCAATCAGCTCAAAGAAAGTTTATGATCCCATGCTACCATTTCCCCATTATGGGTCATCATTCAGTTTTCGCTAGTTTTTCAGTTTTTTAAATGCCTGCTAAACTTCAAGTATCACGTTCTTTTCAGATTAAAAGTGAAGCTGTCTCAAAAGCTTTCAGTCCACTTTTTGTTTTTTTATGTATAGTATTTTCTTGTCACATGAATAGCACAAGTTTTGCAGCTACAGCAACTATGTAAATCCCCATTTTTATGAAGACCCGCGATTAAAACCTCGCTCCCTCTAGAAATCTGCTTCTTCTTAGAGTGTAGTCAAGTGGAGTCAATTTCTTTTATACAGCACATTTTAAAAACAACAGAAGTTGACCTACATTGCTTTACAGGTACAATCCAGATCTTCGAGAACCCACAGAACTCACATAAAAGACAGTGTGACAAAGCTAATAACCAAGATCTAATGACGGGGGAAAAATGCATCCCCCATGCAGATTTACTCCAACAGTAATTGGTGATGAAACATTTTAATCTACCCATGAGTCAAACTAGATTTAGGGGCAGTGAGTTCGGCGTGACGCGCCCCCGGTGATTTCACAAGCTTGATGCATTTCCCCTGTATCACATAACGACTTTGGATGACACACACAGACTAATGCCAGCTCCACACAGTAGGCTCATTAATCTGAATTAAGGTGCACAGGGGAAGGAAATAAGTTGTGTAACTGTTGGTGAGGTTGCCACCAGCAGTCTAGTAAGTAGGATATGCAGAGATGGGGGGGGAATCAAAGAGGTGACCAGATTTGATAAGAATAAAAGAACACAAAAAAAGAATTTGAGGAGCTCTGATACACTGCTCAACACCAGTTGGCTTATAAAGATGCTTTAAAAGCAACTGTGATTGTGATTAGATTTTTTCTTAAATTTAATCTAGATTGGGCTTTTGTTTTATTTAAACATTAGGGGTGCAACAATACACAAAATTCACGGTTCGGTTCGGTTCGATACTTTGGTGTCACGGTTCGATATTTTTTCGATACAAAAAAATGTTCATGCCTTTTTAATTTGTCATTTATTAAAATTATAAATATATATTTTAACTCAAAAGTACAGTTTTTAAATTTAATGTTGCTGAAACAACAAAGTAATAAAAAATATATATATATTTGATCGAGAAATCACTCATCTTTGGAAAAGAGAGTTTATTACAGAGAAATGGCTCTTTCCAAAATAAAAGCTATACTATACGCTTCTTCTGGGCTATATTCTCAGCAGCATATTAAACATATCAGGTCCCCATAATGAGAATCATGTGCTAACGGCTGTCTAAATGACTCGGGTAAAGTTTGTAGCATGCGTGCTTGTTGTTTTTGACTGCTTCCACTGGTCTTTGCACTAGGATGATGTCCGGGTAAATGTGCAGTCATATTCATTGTGTTCACACTAGTGCTGTCAGCGTTCATCTGAAATGACGTTAACGCCACAACATGGTAAATCTCCGTTAACGAGCTACCGCGGATCACCCCATGCGTGGGGCTGGACGGCCAACACGTTAACGAGCTAACTGCGCTAACGCACTAGTTCCCACCCATGTAATTGAGCATTGCATGGCACATCCAACATAGTGTTTTACTTTTGTCCATGACGCGCTTACCTTCAGGGTCATACGTCACATGAAGACCAAAATAGTTCCAAAGGCCAGATCTGAATGAGGGTGGGGGAGGTTCAATTTGCCATGTTGCAAGGAGAGCTTAACTTCTGTCTGACTAGCTTGCCCTGCGCTCAGTGAATCTGCGTTCGACTACTCCGCCTAGGCTGCACTGTCGAGCGCAGATCCACTGAGCGCTCAACACAGACAGCATCGTCAGAAGGAAAGTTGATAAAATAAATAAAAAATTTTGTATTGTTCGATACATATGCATACCGAACCGAAAGCACTGTATCGAACGGTTCAACGAATATCGTTGCACCCCTAATAAACATACACTTTTACTTTTCCTCCAATGACTCAACATTTTTGCTGGTGAAGGACCTGCGTATGGGATTTTTTGTTGTTGCATTTCCTCGTGATCCACGCACTCACTGTGACCTTTATGAAGAACAGCATGCCCAAATAAGGCAGGCCCTTCTTTCCTTCTAACAGGTATCAGTCCATGGTGTTTGAAATGTGGGGAAACCTCTCTGATCCGTGCTTTGACCGCTGCGCATTCGTGCTATTCAACCACAACCCAAAGGTGTTACGTCAGACTCAGAGCTAGTGATTATGCCGCTCAAAGTATTCCAAGCATCAGCAATTTGAGAAATAGCCTGTTGACGTAATAGCTTATTTTTTTCTGATTTTTGGATGTGAACATTAACTGAAGCATCCACGGTACTTACAGTGCAGAGCTAAAGTCGTAAGCTACTCCTCATTTCTTTATCTTTTGCTTCCAAGGAGCCAGCTTTCCTTGTAATTTTTTAAAAGGTGTTCTTGAACAGTGGTTCTCCAGAGTTTTTCTTTGGACCTCGGCTGCTTTTTCACTGATTGTCAGTCCAGTCTTTGTACCTAAACATTTTCAAAGAAATTATTTTTGTTTGTTAGGCCACTTGACACCGACCTATGAATCATTCAAGCATAAAAAGGCACAAAGCTCATCAGGGAAACAACTTAGCAAAGAACTAGCTTTAAATTGTATCTCTGGTAACTTTGTTATTAACAGACTGTTTGCAAAAAGTTCAAGAATTTTTGGACTTTGATTCCCAAAGGGTTCTCCAAAAATTTGCATATCCTCAGCAATGGTGTGGAGTTTTTCCTTACAAAGTTAAGGAAACTGGATAACTGGTAAGATGGTAAAGGCTTGTTCATGGTTTGGTGTTGGAATTCAGCCAGCACTGTTGGGGATCTGGTCAAAACTGATGGAAATATGAATGCAGAAATATACCCTCTGAATCTGATTCACTATGCAATACCGTCAGAGAGAATCTAACTGTACCGAGCTTAATTTTTCAGCATGATATTGATCTCACGCTGCCAATGCAGAAATAATCATACCTGGATAGAAGAGCACATAGATCGTGCCGGCATAGTATACAGAAACATCTGTGCCGAATATGGCCTGGAAGTCCCGAGGTCAAAATGGGAGACGCCCCTAGGGTGGTGGAGAATGACCGAGCTAAGATTCTGAGGGAAGACGGCCGTAGTGATCGATGTAGCGGGTTCCCAATGACAGCAACATCAGAAAGAAGGAACATGAGAAGCTCGAGAAATAGCAAGGGCTCAGAGAAGAGCTTGAAGGACAGACCACCCGCGGGGGCGAGCGGGGAATTTTTTTTAAATATATATGTGTATATATATATATCAAAGCAAATTTGTATTTGCATAAATACAAGGTAATGTCACTACAGACTATCGCTACAGTGATGCTAAGCAGGTAGCAACCCTCTGCATGCTTGTAAAAGCCACAAACTTTAAATAGCAGCACACATTAGCTCCACTGCTATAGTTCTTATCTAAGATTCAAATACCCACACTGTTTTCATCCTGCTTCCACCAAACAAATATCGACATTAGAAAGTGCACTGCTAACTTTAGTTTGCCGGCTCTGTTAAGATATTCATTGTGTGTACTCATGTTGTACAGTGTTTAACTGCATTATGGTTACTGTGGTTTAACAGAGACAGTATTTTAGTTGCCACCACAAGGAGGCACTGTTTCATTGTAAGAGCACGGATGCTGCGTCATCACGCCCCTAAGAAAAAAAAAAAAGTATACCACAACGAAAATGGCACCCATGAGAAAAGTTTGGCCGCATGTTGATGAGGAATAAAGTTCCCAAAATATTAAGGACATTTTTGCCTCCGTCGTCATTTTCCTTCGAGTTGATCGCTGTCGATGCTGCAATACTCAACAGGTTATGGGCCCAGGGCCGACTCGAAGAAGAGTTTTTTCTCATGAAGATCCGGAGCCACAACGGATAGCGGGCTAACGGCTAAATAGCAACATGGATCAACGAGGAGCAAGCAGGCTGCCTCGACTCATGTTTGACGGAGATGAGACCAGATATGAACTTTGGGAAACTAAGGTGCTAGGATATTTGCACTTGTTGGGATTAAAAGCCACTGTTCTGAAGGAACCGAACAGTGAGGCTGAAGTAGCAGCAGACGGTAAGAAGAACGCTGACGCTTACGCTGAGTTAATCCAATTTTTGGACGATAAAAGCCTCTCACTGATTATGAGAGATGCCCCTGATAATGGGAGAAGAGCATTAGAAATATTGAGGGACTACTACGCTGGAAAGGGGAAGCCCCGAATCATCAACCTGTACACCACGCTATCATCGCTTCAGAAAAAGAGGGAAGAGACTGTCACAGACTATGTCATCAGAGCAGAGGCCGCCATTACAGCACTGCGCAATGCGGGTGAGACTTTAGGTGATGGGTTATTGATTGCTATGGTTTTAAAAGGTCTACCTGAAAGTTTTAAGCCATTTGCAATACACGTTACTCACGATAAAGACGATATGACATTTGCTGAGTTCAAAACAAAGCTACGGAGTTTCGAAGACACTGAAAAGTCAAGCGCATCCGAGTGTAGCGACAACGTAATGAAAACAGGAGGAAGAACCGGGCGTGAGCACACGAGATCCAGCGCACAATGCAGATACAAGAGCGATGTGGACATTGTGTGTTTCAAGTGTGGACTAAAAGGCCACCGAGCAAAAGTGTGCAGACGGAGGACGTGGTGCAGTCATTGCAAAAGCAGCACACACAGTGATACCACATGTAGACATAAAGACAAACAAGATGGCGCGCGGAAGGTCGCAGATGAGAGCGGCAACGGATCCAAAGCAGAAACGCCAGATTATGCCTTCAGGATTAAGGGCGTAGACATCAAAGTCCAGCAGTCAGCGTACAGCATTGAGGAGAAAGGCCTGTTGGTGGACACTGGGGCTACCTCACACATCATTAACAGCATCGCCAAGTTCAAGAGCTTCGACGACGCGTTCAGACCGGAGTCACACAGCGTAGAACTGGCAGACGGTACCCAGTGCAGAGGCGTCGCCCAACAGAGGGGGGACGCAGAGGTGCTCCTGATTGACAATACAGGCCAGCGACGCAAAGCAACGCTGAAAGATGCGCTGTTTATTCCATCATACCCCCAGAACATATTCTCTGTAAAGTCAGCCACTGCATTAGGAGCAACAGTCACCTTTAAACAAGGGCAGGACACGTTGACCCACAAAGACGGTACTAACTTTAACATTCATGTGTATGGCAAGTTGTACTATTTGCAGACTGAAGTTGAGGGTAATGATAAGTGTAACACCTGTCATGACATACAGGCATGGCATGAGATATTAGGTCATTGCAACTATGAAGATGTAGTAAGATTGCAAGGTGTGGTTAACGGTATGCAGATTAAGGGGAGAACCGATAGACCTGAAAAGGATGTGTGTATCCAGGGAAAGTTTGCACAAACCCGAAACAGAGATCCGGATACAAGAGCAAAGGCTCCTTTACAAATGGTACACACAGATTTAGCAGGTCCGATAGCCATTGAATCTATTGATGGGTACAAATATGTGCAGTCATTCACTGATGATTATTCAAACTCAGTGTTTGTATATTTCCTGAAGACGAAAACTGATACAGTGCAGGCAACAGAGAAATTTCTAGCGGATGTTGCACCATATGGCAACGTAAAATGCATTAGATCAGACAATGGGACAGAGTTCACATGCAGAGATTTCCAAACCCTGTTAAGGAAAAATGGCATTAAGCATGAGACATCAGCCCCGTACTCACCCCATCAGAACGGTACAGCCGAGAGGGGGTGGCGTACTCTTTTCGAGATGGGCAAGTGCATGCTAATTGAGAGTCAGCTACCAAAATGCCTATGGAACTATGCCATTCAAACTGCTGCTGTAACACGGAACAGATGCTTTAATAAGCGAACAGGGAAAACACCCTACCAAATGCTGACAGGTAAAAAGCCAGACTTGTCAAAAATGCAGAAATTTGGGTCTGTGTGCTATGCATACAAACAGGACAAGGGGAAACTTGATTCAAAATGTGACCAAAGTTTCTTTGTAGGTTATGATAAGAACAGTCCCGCCTACTTAGTTTACCACCCTGAAACTGAGAAAGTTCAGAAACATAGACTTGTTAAGTTTGTGAGCAAAGTAAATGTAGAAAGACAAACACAGACAGATGAGGGAGAACTAAATGATGACTGTAGCAGAGTAAGACAACCTATGGCTAACAGACCTTCAGAGAAAGGTGACAAGGACAATGAGGTTCCAGAACCTATTGTGACAGACACAAGTCCACAAAGTGGTATACCTGATGAGCGTGAACGAAAAGAGACAAGTGTGACAAGTGATGGATTTGTCAACAAAAGGTATCCTCTTAGGGAGAGAAGAAAACCGGGACATTTAAATGACTTTGTAGCTCCCAACAGTGGCAGCGATGAGATCCACACTACCATAGACTACTGCTACAGGGCAGTGTGTGGTGTCCCAAACACATTTAAGGAAGCCATAGAATCAGCTAACTCAAAGAACTGGATCAAAGCCATGGATGAAGAAATTCACTCATTACGGGAAAATGACACTTTTACCCTAACCACTTTGCCAAAGGGAAAGAAAACAGTGGGGGGGAAGTGGGTTTATTCCGTTAAGAGTGACATTGAGGGAAACGACTGATACAAGGCAAGGTTCGTAGCCAAAGGTTACAGCCAACAGTTGGGGATAGATTATGGAGAGACATTCTCACCAACAGCCAACTTAACCAGCATAAGAGTTTTGTTACAGAAAGCAGCGCAGGAGAGCCTGTTACTCCATCAAATGGATGTGAAGACAGCATATTTACACGCTCCCATTGATTATGAAATCTACATTGATCAGCCAGAAGGTTATGAAGAGGGAGAAGGGCTAGTCTGTAGATTACAAAAATCCTTGTATGGGTTAAAACAATCTGGTCGTAACTGGAATAGGATCTTGCATGAATACCTAACAGCGAACAGTTTCAGGCAAAACCCAGCAGACCACTGTGTTTATACCAAAGAGACAAAAGATGGTAAGGTGATTATGATCATCTGGGTGGACGACCTGATAATTGCTGCTGGCAATGAAAAGGTAATGAAGGATGCGAAAGAAATGCTTTCAGTCAAATTTAAGATGAAAGACTTCAGAATCAGAATCAGAAAGGGGTTTATTGCCAAATGTTGAGCAGGTTTACAACATTAGGAAATTGCTGCGGTGCTTCAGTGCAAACATACTGTCATAAATTGCGATTATATAGACATGAAAAAATAAAAGTAGGAATAAGAATTAAAAGTGCTACGTAGAAAGATATGTGCATGAGATATACATGAGATATATACATGAGATAAGAATTAAGAGTGCTCCGTAGAAAGATATATGCATGAGATATACATGAGATATACATGAGATATACATGAGATATATACATGAGAATAAGAATTAAAGTGCTGCGTAGAAAGATATATACATGAGTGCAGGTGGTGATCAGTGCCAAACATGGAATGATGCAGTGACACAGCGTAGGGTCATGTGTTTGTGGCGGGGACAGTCATATGGTTATTGTTCATGTGTCCGACAGCAGAGGGGAAGAAACTGTTCTTATGGCGAGAGGTTCTGGTGCGAATGGACCGGAGCCTCCTGCCTGAGGGGAGCAGGTCAAACAGACTGTGTCCAGGGTGAGAAGGGTCAGCTGAGATCCGAGCTGCACGCCGCAATGTCCTGGAGGTGTACAGGTCCTGCAGAGATGGGAGTCTGCAGCCAATCACCTTCTCAGCAGAGCGCACAACACGCTGCAGTCTCTGTTTGTCCCTGATAGTGGCTCCAGCGTACCACACGGTGATGGAGGAGGTGAGGATGGACTCGATGATTGCAGTGTAGAATTGCATCATCGTCCGTGTTGGCAGGTTGAATTTCTTCAGCTGCCTCAGGAAGTACATCCTCTGCTGGGCTTTCTTGATGACGGAGGTGATGGTGGGCTCCCACTTCAGGTCCTGGGTGATGGTGGTACCCAGGAAGCGGAATGAGTCCACAGAGGTGATGGGGGTGTCAGTCAGGATGATGGGGGGGAGTGGGGCTGTGTGCTTCCTGAAGTCCACAATAATCTCCACTGTCTTCTGGGCATTTAGCACCAGGTTGTTGTGGCTGCACCAGGACACCAGACGTTCAACCTCCCTCCTGTAGGCAGACTCATCCCCGTCCGAGATGAGTCCAATAACGGTGGTGTCATCTGCAAACTTGATTAGCTTGACAGACTGGTGGGTGGAGGTGCAGCAGTTGGTGTACAGGGAGAAGAGCAGAGGAGAAAGAACACAGCCCTGAGGGGAGCCGGTGCTGATGGTCCGGGAGTCCGAGACATTCTTTCCCAGCCTCACATGCTGCTTCCTGTCCGTCAGGAAGTCAGTGATCCACCGGCAGATGGGATCAGGCACATTCATCTGGGAAAGCTTGCCTCGGAGATGGTCTGGAAGGATGGTGTTGAAGGCAGAGCTGAAGTCAACAAACAGGATCCTGGCGTAGGTTCCTGGGGAGTCCAGATGCTGCAGGATGAAGTGTAGGGCCATGTTGATGGCGTCGTCTACAGACCTGTTGGCTCTGTATGCAAACTGCAGGGGGTCCAGGAGGGGGGCCGTGAGGGTCTTGAGATGGGAGAGAACCAAGCGCTCAAATGACTTCATGACCACAGATGTCAGAGCCACGGGTCTGTAGTCATTTAGTCCAGTGATCCTAGGTTTCTTGGGGACAGGGATTATGGTGGAGGACTTGAAGCAGGCAGGCACATGACATGCCTGCAGTGAGGAGTTGAAGATGCCAGAAAACACTGGGGCCAGCTCGTTTGCACAGTGTCTGAGGGTGGCAGGAGACACACCGTCTGGGCCGGGAGCTTTTCGAGCATTCAGACTCTTAAACTGCTTCCTCACATCTGCTTCATGAATATGAAGAGTTGTGGTGGGAGGAGGTGGTGTGAAATCCTCTTTTGTGTGGGGTGAGGGGGCGGGTGTTGCAGGTGAACAGTTTGAAGGTGGTGATGGCTCTATGGAGGGGGGAGAGGTGGGGGAATGAGTGTCCAAAGTGCCTCTATTGCTGGGGTCGTTGAAGGTGTGAAGGCTGCCTGATGGCTCGTCAAAACGGCAGTAAAAGTCGTTAAGGGTGTTGGCTAAGAGCAAGTCATCAGTGGAGTGGGGGGTTTTAGGCTTGTAGTTTGTTATATTCCTAAAACCTTTCCACACAGAGGCCGAGTCATTCTCTGAGATCTGCTGCTGCATCTTCTCAGAGTGCTGATGTTTAGCAATGTCCACTTCTTTAGTGAACCTGTACTTGGCCTCTCTGTAGCAGTCCCTGTCTCCGCTTCTGAACGCCTTACTCTTTTCCAGCCACAGCTTTTTGAGTTTAGGAGTAAACCAGGGTTTGTCATTGTTATAACTCACCCTGGTACGTGATGGCACAATGCTGTCCTCACAGAAGTGGATATAGGAGGTGACAGTGTCCGTAAACTCGTCCAAGCTGTTAGAAGCAGCCTTCATTGTGTCCCAGTCTGTGGTCTCCAAACACGTGCGAAGCTCCTCCACAGCCTCGTTGCTCCACAGTTTTTTGGTCCTCACGACAGGTTTGGAGAGCTTCAGCCTCTGTCTGTACGCGGGGATCAGGTGGATCATGACGTGGTCAGAAAGTCCGAGTGAAGCGCGGGGCACCGCGCGATAGGCCCCGCTGATTGTGCTGTAGCAGTGGTCTAATGTCCTCTCCTCTCTGGTCGGGCATTTAATATACTGCTTATATTTTGGAAGCTCATGGCTCAGATTGGCTTTGTTAAAGTCCCCAAGAGCAATGATGAGAGAGTCCGGGAATGTCCGCTCCATGTGGAGAATCTGCCCTGCGAGTGCGCACTGAGCTGCTTGCGCATCCGCGTCTGGCGGGATGTAAACAGCGGCCAGGATGAATGAAGCAAACTCCCGCAGAGAATAAAACGGTTTGCAGTGAATAAAAAGATATTCCAGAGAGGAAGAGCAGTGCTGAGCAATCACTGTCACATCTGTGCACCAGCCACTATTGATGTAGAAGCAGACCCCTCCACCTTTGGACTTACCGGAGAGAGCGGCCTGCCGGTCCGCGCGCAGCAGATGAAAGCCCTCCAGCTTGAGCGCGCTGTCCGGGATGTCCTCACAGAGCCACGACTCCGTAAAACATAAGACACAGGATGAGGCAAAGTCTCTGTTCATGCTTCTCATCAGGGCCAGTTCGTCGATCTTATTCCCAAGTGAGCGTACATTAGAAAGGAAGATCCCAGGAAGAGCCGTTCGCAGTCCGCGTCTCCTCAAACGCACGAGTGCGCCGGCTCGCTTTCCTCTCTTTCGGCGTCTCGCTCTCCTGGTCAGAGTCTGCAGTAAATCTGCCGCAGATGCGACAAATATTGGAAATAAATCCACAGGCGTTGTGGTCCTGTAGTTAAGGAGCTCTTCTCTGGTGTAAGAGTATCCAGAGGAGTGCCCAGACACAGAAGAAATGCACAAAAACAAAACAAAAGTAACGCACTGAAGCACCAGGGCATCCATACGCGGCGCCATCTTGGTTGGTTCTTGGGCAGACTTAAGAATTTTCTGGGTATTGATTTCACTCAGTCTGATGGATGTGTAACAATGTCACAAGAAACCTATGTCAACAAGATACTGATGAGGTTTAACATGCAGAACTGTAAACCCAGAGGAACTCCCTGTGATCAGAAGTTGTGTTACACAGAAGGTGCTACTAAGATAAGAGATGTGAGGATGTATAGAGAGGCTGTAGGCAGTCTTATATACCTTGCATCAGGTACCCGTCCTGACCTGAGTTTTGTGGTAAGCAAGTTATCGCAACATTTCCATGAGCCTACAGAAGAACAGTGGGGAACTGTGAAACATGTGTTGAGATATCTCAAAGGGTCCAAAGATAAGAAGTTATGTTTTAGAAGAAACACAGATGAAAATTTGGGTCTAGTGGCCTACAGTGATGCTGACTGGGCAGGTGACACTGCCGACAGACGCAGCACTACTGGTTACTGTGTACGTCTATGTAACAACAGTTCTTTAGTTTCATGGAAGACCAAGAAACAGCCCACTGTGGCGCTCTCTACCTGTGAAGCAGAGTATATGGCTCTGGCTTCCACAATGCAAGAGTGTATATATTTAGAACAGCTTTTGAAAGGTATAGATGACTACAGCTACACTCAAACAATAGTGTACGAGGACAACCAGGGAACAATTGCCCTGGCTAAAAACCCTGTGAGCCGACAGAGGTGCAAACATGTGGACATTAAATATCATTTTGTAAGGTCCATTGTAAATGAAGAGAAAATGTGTCTGTTATATTGCACCACTGAAGAAATGGTTGCAGATGTTATGACCAAACCTGTTTCTAAGCTAAAACTTGCTAAGTTTGCTAACGTTATGTTTGGTGCTTAAAAGAAAAAAGGAGAGAAAAAGAAAAAAGGAAGTGTGGTAGAGATTGTACAACTGTTTATCATTTATTGTACAACTTTTCTTTGATTCCAGCAACCTGAGTACAAGAGGGGGTGTTAAGATATTCATTGTGTGTACTCATGTTGTACAGTGTTTAACTGCATTATGGTTACTGTGGTTTAACAGAGACAGTATTTTAGTTGCCACCACAAGGAGGCACTGTTTCATTGTAAGAGCACGGATGCTGCGTCATCACGCCCCTAAGAAAAAAAAAAAGTATACCACAACGAAAATGGCACCCATGAGAAAAGTTTTGCCGCATGTTGATGAGGAATAAAGTTCCCAAAATATTAAGGACATTTTTGCCTCCGTCGTCATTTTCCTTCGAGTTGATCGCTGTCGATGCTGCAATACTCAACAGGCTCTTTTGCCAATGACATAATCCACTGCATCACATTAACCAGATGCTAGTATGGTGTCTTCTCTCGTCAATGGAGCTTGCAAAGAAAAGCGTCTGGACTTCTTTAAGTTACTTGAAGACGTTTCACCTCTCATCCGAGAAGCTTCTTCAATTCTAAGGTCAAATGGTGGAGAGTCCCAGATATAAACCTAGTGGGAGTAACCCCCCACAGAGGGACAAAAGGACCCCCTGATCTGATCGCCTGAGCCAAGGTGGGAAACTGGGCGTGGGTTCCAATCAGCCAGGGTTTCGGGTGTGTTCATTGTGAAACCTGGCCCCACCTTATCATGCAAATTCCTGAGATCAGATGGCCCAGGATGTGAGTGGGCGTTAAGGTGTCTGGGGAGGGATCTCAAAACTGGATTATAGATGGCAGAGAGTTGGTGTCGTAAACCCCCGCCTCTGTTCAAAGATGGTCGCTCACAGTGGACATAGATGGCTTCTTTCACTCCTCTTTCAAACCATCTGTCCTCTCTGTCCAAAATGTGAACACTGGCATCCTTGAAAGAGTGTCCTTTATCCTTAAGATGCAGATGGACTGCTGAGTCTTGTCCTGTGGAGGTGGCTCTTCTGTGTTGTGCCATGCGTTTGTGAAGTGGCTGTTTGGTCTCTCCAATGTAGAGGTCCCTCTGTCTCAATCTGTGTTTATGTAAAGGTCCCTTTGTGTTTCGTTGTTCTCTCTATTTTGCCAAATGGAAGTATTAAAATTAATTTTAGTTTGACTATCTCTGTTTGGTGCTCCTGTGTTTATTTTTATTTATTTATATATTTTTTTTTGGAGGGGGGGGGGGGTTGTGTGTGTTTTTTGTTTTTAATTATTGTTATCTGTAAAGATTAAAGCCCCACCTTACTGAAAACAGCCCACACAGGCAGACACCAGCTGGCAGAATCAAATCTGGGACCAGAAACGTTTTTCTAGACATACTTTTTTCCTCTTCCTTTTATAAAAAAAAGGGACTTCATCAATATTTTAGTCATGATAATGCTGAGCAGGACAAAAGGGGAATGGGAATTTTTTCCCTGTTGGTTTAAGCAGTTTTTGGGGAGACAGAAATCCGTCCGTGTTTTTCCACTTAGTTCAACTTAGCAGGGGACAAGGAGCCTATCCCAGATGAGCAAATTAATAAAACCAACAGAACAAAGCATTTCATGGCACTGACGTAATTACGGATGTATCTAAATGTAGACATCTTATGTTCTATTCAAGAAGCAGGTTCAGGTAACAACACTGACTGTATGGTTTTCCTGGCTTGTAATCTGATGAAGTCAGTGGGTTTTCAGTTGATTACAATCCTATTAGTGAAGTGTATTTAGGATTAGCGTTACTTCACTCACAGCATTCATCATTTAAAGTGTTTTGTTGTGGCACACCTGCCTTTTCTCCTCTTTACCTCCAGGGGTTACCTTAAATCTTTGTTTTTGTCAGGTTCACTTGTGGACATCGCTGCTCTCCATCTCATTAGCTTTTTAAGGACAATGAATCGAGTTCACGTGAAAACAGCTCGATAAGGATAAAATCTCAGAAGATAATTGTATATCTTTCTGAGGAAATTAAATAAGACACAAGGGAAAATGCACTGACACTTTTTTTTATGTAGTTTAATGATATAAAAGACAAAAAGAAAGTTTATTCTCTTTCTACTCCCATCCACATGTGCAAAGGGGTTCCAGAGTCATTGACTCTCATGAATTTGGTCAGGAAATGCAGTGAATGTAGCAGGATGAATACCTCTTTTGTATCTGCATCATTGTTCTAAAATAACTGCTGGGACTTGGGCTAATAGTGTTAACATAACAGGCTTGTTTATTGAAGTATGCACACATTGGAGTAAGGAACAAATAAACGCATATTAAAGTCCCTCAACAGCATCCAGGATTGAGGGGTTTGCTGAGTCATCGAGTGCAGAAGGGAAGATATGATGTTTCTTTTGCAAACGTGCCAGAGCTGAAAGGATAGGCTGATCTGAGAATTAAGGATTAAGTGAGGCTTAAGCCCCTGTGACTGCTGCACAGATACATGGGAGCAGCAGCAAGCAGGGAACCGCCGCTGAATCCAGCAAGACAGTGTGTCATGATTCTGTTTAGTTCACATGCTTTCTCTTCACTATGCAAAATATCCAACATATATTATATATATCACCCAGTGATTGCCCAGTGATGATGTTAAACATATGTTTTAATATTTCTGACATAAATTGTATGAACTTGAAACACTCTTGGAAATGCTGTTATGAATGGTGTATAAAGCTATTTGAAGCGGCATTGGCAATCCAAGTTTAAACCAAGTCACATAAACTTCCTTGAGTGGCTGAAGCAACCAAATTAAACAGAGATTCCCAACTTTTTCCAGCAGCAATATGCAGTACTGTGCAAAACTAGCTAGAATGTGTCATGCTTCTATGGAATAAGCAACAGAAAGCTAGCTGTGTGTCTTATCTGAACTAGCCTCACTCTAGATTAGCTTGACACAAATTTACTTGCTGGATAGCTAGAAAGTCATTTGGGTTGTCATTGCATAGGTAGTTAGAGCTTGCTATAGTCTTTTTCTGTGTGGAGGGTGAATTATACAGAGTGTCCTCCTCTTGCTCGCCTCTCAGTTGGTGTGAGATCCCCCTGTAGCTGCGAGGTCAGCCCCAGAAAAACCAAAAGTAGAACCTGTGAGTACTCAAATCATAAATGGATACGTCTGATGTGCTTCACGTCTTTTGTCACTTACTGTGTGATGCTGTGCTGTGAACAAGTATTGAGTCACCCCTCATTTCTTAGTATTTTGTTTACAAGAATACAGGCTAAAAATTTCATAAAGTAATCTTGAGCAATAATTCTCAAGGTTGTTTTTTTTTTTAAGAAAGTCTTTCAAAACTTTTTCTTGGACAGTGGCTGCTTTTTCACTTAGTGTCAGTCTGGTCTTGTACTTGACTATTTTCAGGTTCAAGGACTGGACTGGTGGAGGCTCTGTCATGGTTTGGGATGTTGCCAAAACAGATGGAACTATGAAGGCAGGAAAGCACCATGTGATTTGGATCCACCATCCCAGCAATTGATTGGGAGTGGCTGCATCCATGGTAGCAATATAGTAAAAGCATATTTAGATAGAAAAACACACAATATAACACTATCAGCCTCCCAGGAGTCCAATCCATCATTCATTATCGATGCAGTGGGGGATCATCTGACAGAGAATGGAACAAATGGCAGCTAGCATCCAAAGAAGAGCTTTAAATAGCCATCAACAAATTCTTTGTTAGTTTTACACCAGATGTAACAAAAGTCTAATTGTTGTCTTGTCAGTCCACAGAATATTTTCCCCAAAGTCTTGTGGATCATTAAGATGTTTTTTGTTTATGTGAGACAAGCCTTTTGTGAGTCATGAACACTGACCTTAACTGAGGGAAGTGAGACCTGCAGTTCTTAAAATTAGTTTGATGATCTGAAACATGCAAGTATGACAAATATATGCAAAAAACTAAGAAATCAAGAAGCGGGAAAGTTAAAGTCAGAAACTGGAATTTTATATATCATTCTTTTTCTAGTTTTTTTTATGTGTGCCTGTGCATGCTGGTAAACTGAAAAGCAAAGTACAGTAAAAAATGATATTAAAAAAATGAAACTAACTGTACTAGCTGTCATGCAATATCCTGGTAGCAAGTTATCACTTGACGGGAATGGTGCGATAAGAGGCTGTCGCAGAGGAGGAAAGACTGAGAGACATGGTTGCGGGACATGAGGGATCTGGGCAGGAAATGTGAGATGGATGTGTTTTGGAGTTGATAGCTGAATTTAAAAACAGTGACACAAATGACATTAAGGAAGGAAAAAGAATTGGCAAAGTAGCTCATGCGTATGAACTTTGTTTGGTAGAAAGGATGAGCAAAAAAAAAAGAAAATGAACAAAAGTATATGTTTTCAATACATAGAGACGGCCAAGGGGAAGCACTTCAGAGAGGAAGCACTTTTGGAAAAAAGAAGCTGTGTCTGTCAAAACAGATGGCAACTGGTAAAGAGGATTAGGTGCTGTTACTACTGTCTCCAACGCCTCTTCAGACTGATCAACCCCCCTCCAAAAAACACAGACAAACACACACACACGACTCTCATAGACCTCCAACTGTTTCTCTCATCCCAACCCAAAAACCCAGCCAGCCATCGACCCTGTGTCACATTTACACCGTCCTTTATTAAGAAAACAAGACAGCTGGGATCAGGGCAAGTCTCAATGTTCACAATCATTGTTCCAAGTTGTTTTCTAAAGCCACACTTTTTGAGCGTTTGCAAGGTTTGAAAACAACTATTTTAATTGTTTTATATTTGGCAGTTTAAATATTTATTATAAAACTAAAAAATTAATAAAAAGGATCTTTTTTAAAGGTGTTAAACAAGGTGTGGGTCATTATGGCCACAGTGGCCGAGGAGTGAATTCTTTCCCACCCTGCCGTCATGTGAGTTATTAAGGTCACACGGGTCGAGGGGTGAGTGGGGGTTGAATCGCCTGAGAAGTCTGAGTTGTAGGTGGCTGACAGCTGGTGTCAAAAGCCACCACCTCTGTTCAACAATGGTCGTTCACAATGGACGTAGATGACCTCTTTCACTCCTCTCCAGATAGTTTGATCTTCTCAGTCCATAATGTTCACATCGGAAATTTCCCACCTCTTTTTTCACAGTTCAGTCACGTTTTTAATAGTGACTGAACCCTCAGGACCACCAAGTGGACAGCCCCACTCTGGGTTAAATACTTCCATCAGTAGCATCGCCTCTTGGATGAGCCTTCAGTTCAAACACTCAAGACTTGTTACATATCAAAAACTGAAGTTGCGACTTGATAGGTGTGTGGAAAGAAATTAATGTAACTCAAAAAACTGCCCAAAATTACAACTTCCTTTCAAAAGACGTCTGGTGTGTGCTTGGACTAAGCCAGACTAAATGTCATCCAGTTTTTATGCTCACCTAATATAATTATGTGCCGAGGCTAGCTTCAAAAAGGCAAATGAATGCATTTTCCAAAATGTCAACACTTCCTTCGAGAAACTTCATGCTTAATGCATGTGTTTTGTTTCTCTGGGAGTGCGCGGGAGCTCACGGACCACCTGAAGAGCACATCACATTACATCTCAGCATGTTTGTGACCAGCACAGATAGGCATTAAAAACAAAATAACATAAAAAAGAAAAAGAATGCACAGACAAGAGACATCTTATGTCATCGGTTGGTTGGTTTATTTATCATTAGCAATGACACCACATGTACTCTACTGTTTTCACTTGCTATTACCGGAGATGCATTTTGAATTGTAAACAGTGATAATGATACTCCTTACAAGCAGTGTATGACCAGGGAAAAGAGCAGACTGTACCTGCTCTCGCTCACCTAATGTTTTATTTTTATTTTTTAAACAATACATGTCATCTTATAGTTTTGAGTCTCTCATATTTACATAGATACAGCCGGGTCCCACGTTCATCACCAGCAGGGACTTGTTTGGCTTTTTTGGGGTTTTTTTGTTTCGTTTTTTTTTTTTTAAATGTGCTATCACATATTTTTCTTAAAGAATAATATTTACAACCATATTGCCCCCTTCCCCCAGCTGCCTGCTGCCGGGGGGGAGGGGAGAGTTAACACAGTTAGAATCACTTGCTTAAACTACTTATGCTTCTTGAAAGTTTACGCTGTAAGTCAACCTTATAGCTCTAAGTATTTTTTTTCTCTTAACAAATAAAGTTAATACAGAGCTCAAACTGTTCCGTCTTCCCCATTAAAAAAAACGACCAAAGAAACAAACCAAATATCATATTAAAATAAAATAAAAAATAAAAAGAAACAATAAAATATTGCACTTAAAAGTTCAGGACAGCACTGGACCTGTTTGGTGGTTAAATTGAACAGTGAGAGCTTTCAGCTGAGTGCCTTGGAGGACGTGAGGAAGTCTGCAGAAGCATCCAGCAAGTTAATCTAAATAAATAGCAAACCTTTGTACATGTGAAGCTTTTTTTTTTCTCTGTGAAACGAGCAACCTCTCGTGTATTGCTCAGTAAGAGCGGGGAGTGCATGTTGGAACCCTAAAGCATGTAAAAAAAACAACTGTGTATAAAAACAGAAACAGAAAAGCACATAAACTAAGCAGTAACCTGTCATAGCAATGTCCTGAGAATGGTTCCTTGATTAGTCCATGAGCTACAATGTTAAAGGAGATGTTTTTAATCTTCTTCCTCTTGGATTTTCCTTCCTTGTCGTAAACAGTCTATGGAGACGGGAAGCAAGTCGTCTTGGTTTTTTTTGTGTGTTTGTAGATTTTAATGTCTTTTAATGTGAGACACATATTTGCGTTTTGTCACAGCTCCAGTCCATCTACTATTTATACGTCTGTGTTCTTTGCCCGTCTTTGTCTTTGTGCTGAACACTCACGTCGTCTTTCCACAGTCTTATGAACAAACTAAGGTGAAAGCCATTTATAGAAGCTTCGAGCGGAAGCAGGGTTTAAACGGATGCGCGTGAAACCAGAGCCACGCCGGTGGCTTTTCATTCAGACATCAGCTTGATTTTTCCTCCTCTGTCACAGAGTCTGATGAGAGAACGTGAAGGAAGAGGACGTCGCGTCGTACCGACAGCTTTGAAGTTGCTTCGCAGAGAGAGACGTGATGGAGCAAAGCAGGGAATTCTCAAAAGAAATAAAGGAAGGGGGCGGAAAAGTGATAAAACAGTACCGGACTGTCTTCGTGTCGCAGGGATTTCTTTTTTTTTTTATGATGCAACTCCTCCTTTACTCCAGTACAACTGGACAAAAACAAAAACAAATTGATATTTTTTTTGCTGACAATATGAATGAAAAAAGGAGAACAAAAATCAGTGATGAGACAAGCGTCCAGCTCCTGCTCCAGCCCTTGCTCATGGGCGTCTGCATCCATCCATCCATCCATCCACTCATCAGTCGAGCCATTCACCCATAACTATGTAAACTACATTCCTTTGCAGTGCCATATGTTTGCCGTGACCTCTCACACCACAACAGAAAATAATGAACAGACTGAAAGACAAAAATAAAAAATAAAGGCAGACAAAGAAGCGCACATCCCACCCACTCTACGTATAACTTTTCAAGTCTGGCCTCTTTTTTACTCTCATCATCTTTCTCTTCTCTTCATCTTCTTTTTTTTCTAGTCTCTTATGACGAAGATGAAGTTGAAGTGGAGCTAGGCTTTTTTTGGTTGATTAAGTCCAAGTAGAGTTCAGAGCGCAGGAATCGGGGGTATGAGTCCTTCTCCATCAGCCCGTATATCCGCCTCTGAGCTAGGTCAAAGCAGGAGCGTGTCACATTCTGCAGGTTGTCCTTAGTGTGATCTCTAGTGTATGAATCCAGATTTACCTGCAGAACCAAAATAAGTGAGAATAAGTCCAGGAATAAATGCATATTTCCTTTACCATTTTCAAGCCCTTTTTTTACAGGCTGCGTTTATTCGCACTCACCTCTTTACAAGACTGGATAGCGATGTATTCTGCAAATATTTTCTTGGCTTTTGAGGCCATCTTGGACTGTGACTTGATCTTCTTGTATTCCTCGCATGCTAGCCAGAATTCCAGATTCTCCTCGCTGAACTCTGTGCGCAGGAAAGCTCTGAATGCTGCCAGACCATCTGAGGGGAAAGCAGAGGGGTGGGAGGGGAAGGAGGAGAATAAACAAGGAGAGAGTTGACTAAAGTGCCATGGCAACCTCAAAGCTGAAGCCCTCCTCAGAGTTTCAGTGTCTAAAAATAACTCGGTGACGGCCTTTTGAGTCATGTGGTTGGAATAAAGTGAATCGTGAAAAAAAAAAAAAAAGAGAACCTGAATACAGCAGCGCACATTCAACTGTTCAACAGCCTTTTAAGTGACATCACCCCTGTGACTCTGTAATTCCTTAATATTTGGGGCATGATGGCAATGCTGCTCCTGTGCACAAGCTGCGAATGAACAAAGAAGTGACTGTTTCAGTGCAAGGGGGGGGGGGGGGGCTATGAGGCACTTTGGTCTGATTTTTTTTTAAAGTTTTGGTCCTGTTAATGATTTAAGGAAGAAGGCATCCAGGAGAGAGAATAGCAGGAAACCTTGTCCTCCCACAGCTCCTGTCTGCACCTTTCCGTTCCCATGAATCACCCACGCTGATAAGCAGAGCCAATGCACGCAGTCATCTCTTACCTCATTCTGGTAAGCAGGAATGAGGTAAGGAAATTAAAAGAGAGCAAATAAAGAGGCCAGCAAAACCGAATGACTAGCAGATGTAGCGCTGGCGTCGTGTCAGCTTTTGTAAAAGAATCGGGAGCAGATTGTGGGTGATGAATTGTGGAAAACCTCAGAATAGCAGCACAAGAGAGAGATGCCTGTGTTGGTCTCACTTTGTCATTCTGTCTCAATTATGAATAGTGTCTTTTAGGTTATGGAAACTTGCTGAAAGCTGCACATTTACATAAACAACGTGTATGTGTGTGCATGTATATGTCAGTAAGTGCATAGTTTCGGTGCTCATCTACTTCCTTCTCTACCTTAAGCATGCACTCTGAGTCTAAAACCATGCTGCACTAAACAGCAATGTAAAACACAAGAATGTAAAACACATGAGGCAAAAGTCGAGAGAAGAAAGGAAAAGAATCCAGCCACTTACATTTGTGAGACAGCAGCTTATCAAGCGAGTCCCCCCATTTGAGCGCTTCCTCTGGGGTGGGCCTGCAGATGAAAGCAGAGCGATTCTTTAACAAGCCCATTTCAGCCAGGTTTCTCATTGTGTGACCCATCCGCAGAACTTTGCTGGGCAGGTGAGAGGAAATGCAGATGCAGACACGTCCTCTATCTCTCTATCTCTCACTGCTTCCTTCCACTCTGTGTCTAGTCTCTCACATTCGGTTCTACCTTATGAATGGTCACAACAGCGAGAGCCATGAGTCTGCTCCACTGTAGTGGTGGGGGGAGGCTTTTATAGTTGCATTCAATGCAACTTGGAAGGCAGTGGAGAGGGGGAGTGGCTTCAGACAGCCAATGAGGATGCGCAGCCTGGTTTAAGACCTCCTACTCATATGGGTATCTGTCTGCCCCCTGCTGCCTCTTTTTTTGTATCCTGCAATGAAGTATGCCTTTTTAACGGCCAATCTTAGCCCGCTGCAATCCACGTGTCAGGCCTTATTTTGGACAATATTTTAGTTTCATAGTATATTCTATTACCTCACCTGACTCGCCAACAAACGTTGTTGCATATTACACTTTTTCCTTGTTCTTACATCTTCTAAGTAATGACATAAAGACAGATTAACTTCCTTTTTAAATCGAGCAGACCAGATAAGATGCACTGCCACAAAAACTATGATTATTATGGTTATATTAGCTATACCTTGAATACATTGGGGATGGATATTTACTCTGCCTACTTGATGCCAAATGATCCACACAAATAAATATGAATCTACTCAACCGATGAATATAGTTCACAGAGAAGTTAAAGGGCTGCATCCAAGCATTATGCCTTCCTTCCTTCTGGCATGCCAGCCTTACTCACACACTCTCCCATTCATTTAATTGATGCCAAACTGCAAGCACACTCCCATCTCTGCCCACATATCTGTCTTCCAAGAGCCAGGTCATCACCAGTTGTGGTGAGATCCAGAAAACCGTCTGACACGCACCCACAAGCACACGCTGTCAGGAAGTGGCCACTTACTTGACTGACTTCATAGATTTGTCTAACTTCCCGGCTGGGTTGCTTCCTGGGGACTCATTCCTCCTCCGCAGGAAAGCCAGCCGATTCTTCATGTCTTTGGCCCTGAGTGAAAGAAAGGTAGAAGAGAGGAGGAAGTGATGTGAAGGAAGGAAGGGTAAGAAAATGAAATAAAGTGGATAGAGAAGGAAGACAAAAAAAAGGAGACATGGGAAGAAAGTTTGTTGAGTTTCCAAGTCCAAAATCCATAACTGAAACAATCCAACGCATGGAATCAGCAATTAAGCTCCACGGTGCTGTAAATCCAATCCATACAAAAGCAAACCAATCAAAAGCCAGAAAAACAAGGAGATAAGCATTATGTACATTCTAGTTGTCAGCCGGATATGTTGGTGTGATGGCACAGAATTCTCCAGCAGCAGATGTCAATTTCCTTTTTTCGCCGCTTCTTGTCAGCGCCTCTCGTGTCAATCTAATTTCTCTAACAGCCTTTCCTGTAGATGTGTCCCTGGCAGGTTCCTCGGCAGGGACTAAACGAATGTGGCAGAGAAGGAGGAGAGAGACTCAGTCCTCACTCCTCTGTTTCATCACGCCATTCTCCGTGTGCCTTGAGGGGTTTCTGAGAGAAAACTGACCTAGGCCAAAGGCGCACGGTGACATCCCCAAGTGCTCTGCTGCTTTCATCCAGAAGCAGCACCCAACACCCTCCTGACCGCCCACCTCACCTGTTTCACCTTTCTCCAACCATCTTACACACAGAGACGCCCTGCTGCGCATGCGCCACATCGAGTCTCAGATAAGGTAGCACACCAGTCCTCTGTACCCATGGGCCCCCCCAGCAGGATTCTGCGTATTCCCATAATCCCATGGTGCGTGTCCTGGCTTTTCCTGACCTGGAGCACGTGCTGCCTCATTGGGATGTGACCTCACTCAACACCCATTTCCTGAGTCCCTGCTTTTGATTTCCACTGTGGATTGACTGGCCTGCTAATAATGCAGCACAACGTTGTGCGCTGGGCTGGCTCTAATCACTGCAAACTGTCCCCCTGCCAACTGACAACCCCCCCAGGAGAGCATGCACACCCCAAATTAAGAAACAGGGCTTCCAGTTATAGACAGCTATCATTCAAACATGCACACACAGGAGGACGGAAGAGCCCGGCACTTGCGGATTAGCACAAATATAGCACGTGAATATTCATGGAGAGTAATAAAAGAACAGACATACAACCATTTCAAAGAACCCCTCTGCACCTGTGCCAGCTCGTGCCCACTTCACTGGAGCTTTCATGCCAGACAGGTGTTGGAAAACTCAAAGTCTCTACCAGTGTGTTTGCGTATATTTTTGCAATTTTTGCAATGCTTAAAAGTAGCGTCGCAGCTACAGAGAACAAAGTTCGCTGCTGATTTGCGTTTTTCCAAAGGCTGCAGGACAGGTGAAGTAGAAACATGCCTGTACACATGTAACCACACAAGTGCACGAACGGTTGGCAAAATGCTAATCGCTCCTTTAAAATCAGGATCGTGTGACCACAAAAAAGGAGTATTTGCACTTTTCAGACTTATGGTTTCACATGGGGTGCTTGTGGGATAGTCCAGAAAGAAGGAAACTGTAAAGAGCTGTAACCTGAAAAAGAAAGTGCTGATGAGATCTTTTATCTATTTATGTTTTTCTTTCTTTCATTATCTTTCTGGAAGATGTTTAGAGATAGTAATATTCCTGTTTTAGATTTTTTTAAATTTTATTTTAGTTTGCAGCTGGGATGGTCTCTAGTCTCCCATGACCCAGGACTGGATCAGCAGAAGGAAATAAATGGATCACAAGCTGCTTCAAATCACACGGCATGCTGATTTCATGCAAACAAGCAGCAGCAGAGAATTTCTTGTGGAAAAACTGGCTTCCTTGTTAGAAAAACTAATAGCATTAGTATACCGGTACCCTATATTTTTTGAAAATATAAGCACCTGCCCTTCTTGTCTAAAATCAGATGCAAATTAAAATTCTGGCTGCTTTGTTACATTCCCTCCCATTAATTTAGAACTACACAATAAGTGCCCTGATGGAGAAATGCAGCCAGTCTTTGGTACAGTGAAATTAACAGGAACTAAAAGGGCCTGTGTTTATCACTCTTGTGCTCCTTTGTACTTCCTTTAATGCTAAAATGGTGAAAAATGCAAATGTTCTATGAAAAAAGCCCTGTAGCTGAGATATAGATCTAGAAAAATCCATGTAAGAGCCTTTTTTTCAGGCCAGGTAACCGGGGAAATGGAAATATCTTTAAGAGAAGATGACTCATCCATTGATTGCTATAGCACAAGCGCTCTGCGTGAAACAGACTCAAATCCAGATGTTTAACTGCTGTACAGGGCTCTTACACGGCATCCTCGTGAACCGCTCGAGTCTGAAGGATATTACTGCTGGGAAAGAAAAAGAAAAACCTTGTGCTGTTAAATAAACTCGTAACATCAGGGCTGGGTTTATTAGACGGTTCTATATTTAGTTTGTACCCGAGGCAATTTACGTTTAAGCTGGGCATGTGTTAACATAAAGGAAAGCTCTGTCTTGCAAGTGCATGTGAGTTTAAAAAAAAAAGAAAGGAGCGTTTTATAAGAGCTGAAAAGTTCACTCTTCCCATCACAAAGCTGCTTTATGTATTTCTGTCTGGTTTTATACAAGCTGAGCCCATGTGTCAATAATGTGACAATGATGTCACAACAGCTAAAGGAAATGTATGTTTCTCTTCTGCCACCAAGTGGATGCCACTGGATACTGCACACCCAAGCAGCTTACATCATCTTCTTAAATGATCTTTCCATCCATTTAAAAACAACAACAAACAAACTCAAACACAATGCCAGCTGTGGAATAAGTGACACATGTTACCATTCTCTATTTAAATCAACACAGCCTGGAGTGCATTAACGCTTTGTTTCTGTGTATGCCTTTCAGTAATTGCAGGAACTCTGCTGCTGCAGCCATGAAATAAATTGCCTGTGTGATTATTTGGTCAACGGAAGTAAACACCACTTCCACCAATTCAAGAAAGGCTTTCATAGTCCTGGTTTTCACTATCTTACAGAGCTAGATTAAGTGATTTGTGCGGACGACTCTTCACAATCACATTAATGTAAATAATCACCCAAACAAAGGAAGAACATCCTGGTTAAAGCCCCTTTGAACCATTAGCACACATATAAAAATAATAAAAGAGCAACATAAAAACATGAAGCAGTTGTAATACTGGCAAAGCCTGCTGCTTCTCACATAAAAAGGCAGAAGAAAGTGCAGTTACATAATTTTACGTATCATTTTGTTCAGTCCTGGAGATGGAAAGTCTTCTTGTACTTGACAAAAGTCACTTAACCATAATACTGTGCAGAACAGTTATCTATCCGGTGCTCTTTGTACCTCTGCTCTTTATGTGTTAATGGTACATACACAGTCGCAGTCCTCACAGCCTCTGACCTTGAGTACCTCTCTATTTAAAGTTCCTCTTTACTGCCTCTCTTGAGCTCTAAATCGGCCCCTAGTCCTTTTCCATATCTATGCTGCTGTTTTTGCTTTATTAAACACAGTGACCACTGCAAAAAGTGAGGCACAGGTATAATGTGAACGCACGTTATGCGCCTGCTTGCTTCTCTGCGAGAGAGAACACTTTTACGTGCTTGAGTGAAGGAGCAAGAGGTCTTTTGCGCTGCAATTATCTGCAGGTTTCCATGCTCTTTATTCCCTCTTTGCTTGGCTCACATTAGTCGTACTAATAGCACCCCCCTGGCTATTCCTGGTGTTCTTGAAAGTAGGCCGCACTCTCTGGGAAAGGCTCTTGTAGCACATGGGGAGACAGCTGTAGACAGATATATTGCAGAGCACAGTGTACCATATAAGCACAAGACAAATCCAATCCTCCACTTCATTGCAGTATACCGCTCACTACATTTATCATAATAACTGTGCTTAAACTTTTGTTAAGCCCATATTTGCACAGTCTTGTGTCCAGCAGATCTTGTTTACTCAAGGCCGTTTGCCTGTGAACTAGATGCTGGACATGACACACAAATAACGCTGTGCTGGCACATGTGCCTGTTTGTGTATTTGTGTGTGTGTCGCTATAACGGGTCAAGGGTTGTGTCAAAATAACTGTGAGATTTATGTGGGGAAATTGTAAGCACTTGCACTGTAGATTCTTCACTCACGAAACAGTGGTGTCCAGAAACACAAGCCACATTCATCAAGATAATAATCATGGGAATCGTAACCAACAGGAAGTAGCCCTTGAATATTCCTGGAAGAACAATGAAAAAGGGAATTGTCCTAAATTTTGTCTATAAATATAACACCATCACGTCCACCATCTCCCTCAATCAAGGCTAAAAAAAGAGCTCTATTTCAGAGAAACTCACCTTCCTAGCCACAAAGACCACATGAGCAATCCTATTCCTGAAATCCAGGCTGCGTATATTAAGAAAAAGGGACAGCCTCAAGTTAGAAGTAAAAGCTGTTTCCTCCAAAATAGTCTCAGTCCTTCAGCCTCGTGGGGGACTCTTTTCCCTCATTGTGACTGTCAAATGAGATCCATGTAGAGGTCAGATAGCTTCCTACCAGCCTAAGAGCAATAATCCATGTGGGACTCAAACCAGCCCCTGCTCACACTTTTCTCAATCTCCCTGCTGATGTTTCTAATTCTCGTTAACAACATTCAAACCGCAGTTAAATCCACACACGCCCAACACAGTTGCTCTTACCTTTCCAGGTATTTCTCTGAGAAATCAACCATCGTGTGAAGCATGGGTGCCAGCATGAAGGCAGTATGTACTGCATGTGAGTGTGTGTCAAAAGTCCAGGGCTCTGTTTGGCAATCACATTCCTCTAACCCCTGAGAGGCTCTGGTGGAGCTTTATATAGCCCTGAGGGTCTGGAGAAGGCGGACCCTGGGCTCACTCAATCCACATGGACTGTTTAAAGGCAGATTCCCTCAATTGGGGTTTGAGAGGCTTGGACTACAATGGGAGAGGGTCTTCTGTCCAAGGTGACGAGCTGCATCAGAACAATTTGCTTAAAGACCTTTTTTCTCTTAGCATGGAGCTACAGTGGCCTCTGAGACTGTGTCGCTTGGACCTAAAAACCGTGATAGTAGAAAACAGTTGCACACTAGCTGTCCTGTGTACTGGCTAATATAGAATAAATGTGGACAAGAAAGAAGAATTTGTGTAATCCCACAATGCTGTATGGAGCGCTATAACAGTAGCAGGACTCATACAGCATAGCACTGACTGATCATGTAGAACTAACAAGTATTCAGCATTGCAGTAGAGCTATCACTGCATGAACCTATAAACTGTAAATAGTTTCAAGGGCAATGGAAAATTGAGGTTTCATCACTTTAATGTACGATGAAAGAGCCCCAGACATCTAAATGCCTTTTTTTGTGTTTTTTAGTGTGATTTATTAAGCTGAAATATATAGTTTAGTGTAATAATATATATCATCTGCATAACTTGGACTTTTCTTCAAAAATAGGAACTTTAAGTAGTTAATCTCAGCAGTAAATTTGCAAGCATTTCAGTGGACACTTGGCCAATTCTCACACCACAAAAAATGACTTAGTTCTTGTACCTTGGCACCAATTACAGGGATACTAATCATTTTGCAGGAAACCGCTTTATCTGTATTATATTTCAATGACGGCCAATCTCTATCCAGCAATACTAATGAGAACACTGCATATATTCAGTGTAAAATCTATACATGAGTCAGACAGAATGGCAGAAATGAACAGATGTTCATTTGCGTTGTGTTTCCAATAACAGTTGTTGAGTATCTTTCTTCATTTTTGTGCCTTTTCCATGTGTGTGCATTTAGCATCTCTTTGAAGTGAAGTTGGATTACCAATTTAACGCTTTAGTATTCTGATCCTGAACCTATCAACATGTATCAGATTTATGGATTTTATTGCTGCTGGTTTGAAAGTGCTGTCACCATGCAGTGATCCATTGTCTGTGGAATAAAGATGCTAGAAAGAATGCTTATTTGAAGAAAGACCATATTTGTGTCTTTTTTGCTATAAATGATGATCAAGATAAAGTTGTATAGATACATAAGCCATATGTAGACATAAGTATTAGGAACACCTTTACCTAATATGCTTTGGTATTGCTGCAAAAACAGCACTGACCAGCCAGGCATGGACTCTGTAAGACCTCTAAAGGTCCCCTGTGGTATCTGGCACCTAGATGTTAGTAGCAGAAGTCCTGTGAATTGCGAGGCAGAGTCGCTGCAAGACCTCTTGCTGCACATCACTCCCAACCGTCTCTCCTCTGGTTCCTTGCCCAAAGAGACCCTTCTTAAAGTTTTAAATGGCTAATTCTTGGTATGATTTGGCCATGTCAGATGTAATTTTTCCGCTTTACACTAATCTACATCTACTCGCTCAAGCGGCTCCCATGTTATTAATCAGTCTCCTACTTTCAAGCGAAGTAATTTGATATTTAATTTCTTTCGAGCATGCTTGTGCATCATATTTTAATCTATAGCACAGAGAATTTTGGTGAATTCTTCTTAATGAGTAGATATTTCCCTTGCTACTGGTCTGCAGTGTGGCATATTGGTAAATGACTGGAAGTGGGTGAAAACTGTATATTCAAAAAGAGGCTCGCATCACTGAACATTTAGAGTCATCCTTATTTTACTGACTGATGGTGACAGAAGAGAGTTTCATGACTGACTGACATACAGTTTAAGAACAAAAAACTCTTTTGTTTTCATGCAACCTTCAACAGTGTCAGAACCATGTAGTAGAAATGCTACTTGCTTAGCCTCTAACACACACAGCATGAACCCACTTAAGCTGAAGGCCATGGCACCCAAGAAGCACAACATCCTTTTATTAGAGCAAGGACAAAAGCAGAGACTGGTGCAAGATTAATCTCCGCATTTTGACAATTTGACTAATGTTGTTTACTTCATGTGACCCTAACGTCCCACCTTACAGCTGAGAAAAATCAAGTACAAATCTTATGGTTCAATAGCAGCAGTTTGAGAATTAGTATTTTTTTTACCTGTAATCTTTTTTTCTTTTCTTTTTTTTTAACTTTCCTTATATACTTTCCTTGACGCTCTAATATGTCAGTGTGATTGTTGGCCAGTGTAGAAGAGTTCAAACTTAAGAGAAATGCCGCATGGATGTAGTCCTATGTGTCGTTGCAATATTGCAGTATAATATGAACTGCAAATAAATGAAGAGCGCTGCATTACATATTGATTAAAAAAAATTACAGTACTTTATCACTGGCCTGTAGACCATGCTTCAAGCTTGCACTTGCCTTGGCTGTGCCAGAAGACAGCATGTGTAGTATTAGATGACAAAGGTTTTTTCTACCTACTGCAGTCAATCAAGCTGTCACATTTTTTTCTAACCAATCTATTTAGGCACACATTGCTCAGTATTATCAGTTTGCTCTGTGTTTGGGGTCTTGAATTGTAAAATAGGCACACCCGATATATTCACATTAAAAGTATATTGTATTCCATATTGTATTCTTTTTATGCCTGTTTTATTCAAACATTGAAGACAAGCTGAATAGGTTTGCAACAGCTGACAAACAGGCTACATACTCCAGACCACTGGGAAAAAAATAGCTGAGGAATTTTAATCACTTAATCTGCTCTTTAACTAAACACTGCAAAAAAGTAACAGGCTCAAGGACAGCTACTGTTTTATTGTATGCAATGTAAGAAATGTGCTTTCATCTTTTCAAAGAAGAGAACGAGCAGCCGATGAATTGCTGAGCCCATGTGCATCCCCAACATGTACACCTTACTTCTCACCTCAAAGAGAATATGAAACGCGCATATGGTTCCATACACCTCATTTACCGCTTCATTAAGCAGTTGATGAGCAGCATTACACTATGAGCTTTAACTTTCACATTTGTCTTTCAAAGTCTATAGCACATCTCTGCATTTGCAGGTCCGTGAACATGTAGATATTATGCGTGCAACATTAATTAGTCACATTTACACCCGAGAAGCACATCCACAGTTTTCCTATCTGCCTTAATTCATCTAAATTAAATTTTAAAATGACACTCGACATCTACTGGGTATTTGTCCTAACACTCTCAGTCGTCAATCCATCAATCCAGCCACACAAAGGGTGTGACTGGATTGATGGATTGTTTAATACATTCCACGCTACAGAGGGGTGTGAAATTGTACACTCTGTTGATTACATTAGCATTAAAAGGCTGGTGAATGAACAGGAGGGCTGCCATACTTGCTGTTTTTCTGCTGAGTTGGGAAACGTGTCGCCATGTGCTGATTTTTTTTTTTATTCTTGGCAAAAGAAAAACATACATGGAAGTACAATATATTAGGTAAAAACAGAGTTATACAATTCTACTGAGCTTGAGCTCAATTATTCTTCAACGTAGCATAAACTCTTCTGCAAGCTTTCTTGTCATTTCTTTAAGCAGTCTTTAGGAAAAGTTCTCCAGGCTTCTTCAAAAACATTCAAAGCTCTTCTTTGTATGTTGGCTGCCTTTGGTTCAATTCTCTCACAAGATTATCCCACACTGCTTCAGTAATGTTGAAGTCTGGGCTCTGGGGAGACCAATCCATGACTCATATCTGTTTTTTCCAGGTACATTTTTACTCCATTAGCAATACGTTTGAGATGATTTCCATGCTGAAAAACTAAGCTGTTGGCATCCAAATTTTTTCCATAAGGTATTGCATGGCAGATAAAAATCTGACTTTCCTTTTGTGGATTCATTATTCCATCAGTTTTGACAAGATCTCCAGCACCACTGGGTGAAATGCAGCCCCAAACCAAACCATGACAGAGCTTCCACCGTGTTTCCCAGATGGCTTTAGACACCTACTCTCCTGACCTCCTTTGTATACAATGATGACAATTTGAATTAAAAATGATCAATGTGGGTTCATCATTCCATAAAACCTATTGTCACTGATTTTTCAGCCCAGTTCTTAAAAGTTGGCAGCCTTTTCTCCCTGTTTTGCTTCCTTAAGAATGGCTTCTTGATGGCCAACTTCTGATGAGTTCTGATGAGGCTTTAATGCTAAGATATGCCAAGATTTTGGCTAGTAGCTATTTGAAAATCACCTTGTTGCTGAAAAAATATGAATTTATGCCTGTCAGTCTTTGGCATTTTCTATAACTTCAACTAAAGAATTGGAAACAATTCAAGTGTCTTTGCAACAGGTTACTTTGGTTCTTTCTAAAGATGTCTTTTGTGAGTAGATGCAACACTGGTTCATCCCTTGAATTAGGTGCCTTGTTTATCCTGATCGTTCATAAGTCAACATTAGGTGGTTTAATAAACAGAAAAACATTCCTCTGAAAATATGTCACGTTATTGAAAGGACTGGACTGAAGGTGAGTGAAAATGCAGCCGACATCTAAGGAAAAACCTCAAAAGACCTTCAGAAAGCCTGAAGAACTAATGCTCAAGATTATTTTAAAAAATAACAAGAAGGTCTGGCTCCTTGGAAGAAAAATATAAAGAAATAAAGGTTGGCTCAAGCCTTTAATCTTGATTATGTACCAAAATGTCCACTGCATCCTACCAACTTTGAGTACTGGGTAAGCTTTAGAGCTACTATTGATTGGACATTTCTTTTGACACATCCAAGTGGAAACTCTGAATTTAATATAATTGTCAGATCTGTGTTGTCATGTCATTTAATTACCACTCAAATCGCTTCTCCTTCTCATACACAAATAAAGTCTGCATTTAAAATCTAAATAGCAATGCTCTGTTTTTCGTGTATTGTCTTAATGTTGCACCAGGGTAATTGATAAGAAAATCCTTACAAATTCCTAAATGAGCAAACACACAAAGGGACAAAATAAATGGAACACGATAGACATATCCATATATGATTTGAATACTCACAGGTTCTTGGATTTCTTCTTCTTGGTTCCTCCGGGGCCGACCTCGCAGCTACAGGGGGATCCGGCACTCAACTGAGGGAAGAGGAAGGAGAGGACACACTGCATCATCCACCCTCCACACAGAAAGAGGGCCCTGCAGGCTCCTGCAAAGACTGTAGCAAGCTCTGACTACCTCCAATTGGCTATGACTACCCAATTGGCTAGGAAGCAAGTAAGTCCGTGGAGTGTCCTTATCAAAAGCAAGGCTAGTCCAGGTAACACATACAGCCAGCCTCCAAAATGGTTATTCCATAGCAGCAGTCCACATTGTAAATCCCACAGTGCTCTCTGAGGTGTGTGCCTGTATCTCACGGGTACACTTGGTGTTTGTCTGGGCATAACAAAGTAAGGAAATCTGTGAGAGTGGGAGAGTGTAAAAGACTACAGCTGTTGTTTCTGTTGGCCTCCAACTGTGCCCTAGGTTTGAAGTGTTGAGCCAAGACTCCGGGTTTCACATGACACATTCTGCCAACCCACCATTTTGATTGGTTAAGGGAAAAGGGAAGTTGCTTCAGGGTGGAGAAGGGGTCAATCTCCACTAATCTGATGGTCTGAAACTGCCCCCATTGTATGTGTGAGTGAGGCTCTAAATAATGAGCCATTGTATTACAGCAATACACATCCGAGCTAGATACTGGCCAGCTGGTAACAGATGGCGTGTGTTTTCTATCTTTGAAGACCCCCAGCTTGCGTTTCAACCTTGAGAGTGAGGGCTTTTTTCTCTTTTCCTTTGTTTTTTCTTTACAAATGTTGGCAGTGCCACAGTTCTTAAAGGTCTTGTGAAGCTTTTACTTTGGTGAAATAAAGAAATTCTTCTAGAAATGCAGCAACAAAACTAAAGACATACCATTTGTATTTTTTCTTTTCCTACCATGAATTCTTTTGAGCCCTTATAAGCTGTCAGACCTCAAGCCTACCACAGCAGCTGTTTCCTATCAATCGAGGAAGCTACACATTTTTTTGTCTCCTTCAAGCCTGTGCTAAATCAAAGTTGCAATTTAAACGAAATAGCTTTCCATATCCGTAAACACTTCTGTCAAGGTTACGTAAAGGTTAAAAATGTAATAAACCAGTTGGGTTCCTCGGTGGTATGACAGAAACATACTGGTGGTAGTGTTATTAAATGATTAGTTTCAAACTGTCTGTCCAGTTGCGTGCATACAGCTAGAATGGCTACATTGTGCTTGTACCGTTATTATTGTATTTAACAATAATGCATAGTCTCAAGGGCAAACACTTCCTGCTTTATGCATCCTTCCACACTGAACCACCCTACATATACCAGCTGCCAAACTATATCCTGTCGTGCTTTTGCATTATTGTTTCTGCTCAAAGTGGAATAATCTATTGATCTACTGAAGTGACTGACAACTCTAAACACTGCCAAAAAAAGGCGGAGAAATACGCTCAATTTAACTTAACTGCGTTTGTACATCATTTTTCTAGCTGGTAGCTTATTCTGACAACCTCAGCTTTCAGCAGGACAACGCAGAAACTGCTGAAGCTGATGTGAGTGAGCACAACGTGTCAGTGCCTCCTTCCCTCAGAGCAGATTTGATACTACAGATTGCATAGCTTTTTTTTTAATCACCTTTAGTACCTGTGAGTGGATTTGTCTCCTCAAAGCTCCAGTTACAGATGGAACATGTCTCCTACACTCTTTTAATAACTCCTTCCTTTAACAAAGATTAAGGTTGTCACTGTGTGCAGTGCAGAGTGATGCACTCCAAGCATTCAGATTAAAGTCATAGTCGAATGTGAAAGGTGAGTGAGAATATGTTGTAGGAGATATCTAAAAATAAGCACAATCCAAGAGCACAGACAAAATTGTGATGTGCGTCTGTTTAAGGCTTCATTTTATGGGCAAAATAAGAATATTGTATTTGGTTATGTAGACTGGGGCACTGATCGATTTCAACATCACGCAAACATGTTTTTACATATTAAACTGACACTTAGTCAGTGTCTGTCTTGATTGTTACTTCATGTCCATTTTGTTCAATGTCATTCAACATCTAATACCAGTAAACACCCGTGATGTTTACTCTGTGATAAGCAAAACTTACACAACAGAATCAAACTACAAACATAGTCCATGTATTATGTATTTATTTATTTAGTCTGGAAAGAGACTATGTCACTGAGGTTCATGGGAGAAACCAGAATCTAATCATTAATCTCAGAGTAAGAGAACAACAGGGCAGCCCCAGTCTCCACAGAGCCATCAATGATGCTTCCCCCTGAAAGTACAGGACACAACTGGAAAAAGACTTTGTCCTCTTCAAAGAAACTTGTCCTCATGCCAGGTGATGTTTAACTAGACTACTGTTTCACCTAAATGAGTGCAGAGGGGTGTATATGTGAGCTTTTGCTACAATCTGGATGTTTCATCCAAATACATGCCAACCCTTTAAATTAATTAGCACCTGCTGCTGAACATATCTGGAGAGGTAGTCTGCCTTAAACATTAATGTGGATGGCATCCAAGCTCAAACAGGGAAAAAAGGCCATGAGCACAGATAGATCATAAAATAAAATATATTCTGACACCTGAAAATGATAAGTATTTTTCACCTCTTACCTTCCCTCTACACACACACACACACACACACACACAAACACACACACGGAGTGCCAAACCTCCTGTCTACACCCAACAGCAGCACTGCAAATCAAGAAATATGGCTCTGTGATGTCAGTGGAAAGTTAGTCAAAAGGGAGGAGTGTCTTCAGTTGCAACACCATAATTTCACACAGGATAAAAATGCCCTTCTACCTTCCACTTAATTTCTATTCATGAGGGTGAGGGTGCAATCTACAGGAACACACTGATTAAACTCTACATAAGAGGAAGTCATTATGGGTTTCAACAAATTACCACTTGTCTACCTGAATATAAGCCTTTCATAGGAAACAGCGGCAGAGCAACAGGGACGTTTATGACACCTATGTTTTAAATAAATGAAACGGAAATATTTTTTATGAGGCCATGGTCCTGTCGTCCAGTGAAAAATATTATTACAGTTTGTTGATATAAGCTACTTGCAAACCTGTGGAATATTAGCACCAAACACCATCTGACTTTATGTGTAACTCCCAAAGAGCCTCAAAACTTGAGTTTCAGCAAACTGTATAGCACTGTTAATACAAAGAATTTAGTTTTGAGTAGTAAAAAATATAATATAAAAGCATTAAAAATGTATTCTTAGGTATTAGTTCTACTTTTCTTCTGTTTTGCTCCTTTTCCTCTTTGTTCCTTCTGATAGCCCAAGCCCAGCTTCACGCCCGCACACGGTACACACACACATGTACACACAACTGTGTGCCTGGCAATGGTCAGTAGAGGATAACAAAAGTATGAGGCTTTTCTAAAAATAGCCTTGGTGCACGAGTCTCTGTGAGAACAAACTTAACTGAAGACAGCAAGAAAACACAGCATTAGCCAAAGACCACATGGCGACATAGCCCCCTGACGCACGGGATGCACATGTTGGCACGCTGTTACGGATTGCGGGACAGCTGTGTAGATACAAAGTTTAACAGACTTCGTGACACATGTGCCTTTGGAGGCCATTGTGTGTACTTATATATGTATGCATATGTGAATAACATAGGCAAACGTGTTCTGGAGAGTTCTACATAAAGTTTCAAATGTTTATAAAAAGACACCCATGCTCGTGGCATGTCTGTTCAGTAAACATCAAAGGAGAATATGTGTGTGCCACACTGGGATAGGACACAAACTATTTGCCTTCAGTTCAATAAATTGTTCATTCTTTAACTCCACACCACCGACAAACACACTGTAAGAACAATATTATGAACACAGCTCAGAAGGATTCCTGACCCAGACTCAGGTCAGACTCCAAATCCGCCCCCAACCTAAAACCGTAGAGGTGAATAAATGTATTTTGCTCTTTGTGTATTCAAACTACTTTTTGGCTTTTCATGCCCTGCTGCCTTTTCGTCATCAGGCCTCCTTCAGACTGCTTCCATCCATTTCAGCCCCCTGTTTCTTTGTCTGTTTGACCACAAACTCACAAGCCAGTGTCTGAGCAATCCACTCCAACTAGTAAAGCATTAGATTGGTGCTGCGTGTCAGAGCCCCGCTTCCTGGCATTGTGTGGCAGTGTTTATGTGGCATACCCCATTCACAGTGATCTAATGATGCTGTTAAAACCTTGCATCACTGCCCTGCTCTGAACCTGGTTTTCCAGAAGCTCTGATGCGAGCCAGCTTTGATAAGTAAACACAGTTTTACCGATACTAAAATATTAACGGTTTAGATAGCTGGGCTGGTGTAGGCTTTAGGCTATAACAGCAACAACAAAAAGATTCCCTGAAGATTAAAGTGTTATTTTTAAGCACACGAAAGCCACAGAATTCAGAAAAAAGAGGACTTTTTTTCACATGACTGCCTGCCTGATTTCAGACCAGTCTGCACAGTTTTCAATCTGGGTTGACTTTTATTGGTATAATCCTACTTGTGCATTCAAAAGTTGTTATCTGAACACCAAAATGCAATCATGCAATGAATATAACATAAAGCTCAGAATGTATTTCTATCTTCAAGCCCTCACCTAAAATCACTCTATAAGCTGTTTTTGATTTCACTGTGATAACGTAGCAATGAGCACAAAGCAGACAAAAGGAAAGGGTCAGACATCAATAGCGTGAGCTGCAAAATGCAAAATTACAGCATGCTTCTTTATATTACAAATTCATTCATTCATTAGCCTTCCTCATCTGGCAAGCAAAACGCTTGCTTCAGGGAACTGGAAAACTGGAAAAACGGTTTATGTAGTTCATGCAACTGGATAAAATTGCATATTAGGCATTTGGTTTTGTGGTTTTTGGTCTCCTGTTTCTTTGTTAAATGTGAGCTTTTGCCTTTTTCCCTTTGTATACTGTTGTATTTTCTGGCTGATTTAAACAATCCATTGTTCCTTCAGTGGTCCTTGGAGAGAGCAGAGTTTGCTGTTTTTTGTCTCTAGTCACCTATGTTTTTTCCAAGTCTCTGGCATAAATCTGTGCAGATACTTTCAAGGGCAAGAAAAATGGCCAAGATAATCATCAAACAAGCAGCCTGTGTCTGGTGATTTTCCTGGGTTATGAAAGCCTGTTATGCAAATGGCCTATTATTACTTTTCAAAATAGAACGAGTGACGCACAGTTATATTCATGCAAGTATATAAAAAAAACATGTATTGAAGATAGTTTCACATAAAGGTCCCTACTTTGCGTAAAGATGTATTTTCTAACTCCAGGACCTCCACAGGAAAGTACTACTCGACAATTAGCTTTGCTTAATTTGAGGCAGATGACCGCATTTTATCACTCCGAATCGTAATTATTTTTTTTAATTATCTCTCGTAGGTTTTCTCAGTAATTGTAGTGTAATATCAACACACACTGAAAACAAATAATCTAAAACTAATCTAAATTCAATTAAAGAAATCATACTTGATAATTAGAGGTCAAAAATGATAATGAACACGCTTTGATTAAAATAATCATTTGGAATGTGCTCTGGCACTGCTGTTAGACTGTTTTTATCATTCCTTCATGTGCAACACAGGCTATTTGGCGAAAAGATATTATAAGGTAATCGTACGTGTTCAATTTTATTTTACTTTTTTTTTCATCTCTGGAAAGGAAATCAGTGATTAGACGCTGCATTAGACTTAAGGTATAATAAAAGACAACTGGTTATGCTCCAAAACAATTATCGCTGTTGAAGGTGTATTTTTGTTGTTTCTGCAAAAATTGTTGAAAAGTGTTTAAGTGGAAGAACTCAAAGTGACAACAGAGATGACATTGTATAGAGGGATGATTCAGATCGTGTTCCGTGTCAACGTTTCATTACGTGAACATCCACTGCCTTTTCAGAGTGAAAACTACCCTAAACTAAATAAAAGAGAAATGAACTGAATTCAGAGCATAAGGAAAATAGAGATCATTTCAGATTAAACACTAAAGTTAAATGTTACAACTGACAACATAGTGCTAAAAAAGATGGAGTCTTTAATTCTGGCATGTTAAACCATTTATATAGTTAAGTTTGATTGGGTGACCTGTGTCTGAAGAGAAAAACAAGATAGGGAGAATATTGTAAACAATTATTCATATTCATACACACGATGCTTTCAGTGCTTCTTTTGGTATGACATTTTCTTTCCACAGTTCTTTTATGGCTTTGTATTAAAAGCTCTGAGAAAACATTTTTAGATGCCTCTATAATTCTTTATGCGTTATTATATAACTGCTTCAGTTATTGTTTTTCCAGCTTCCTTTATAAATGATAGGAAATAATCTTGTGGTCTTCCCAGTGGCTGCATGATGTTTATCTGCATTCATCGGTCAGAATGTGTACAGTTGTTGGTGTAACCGAACGGTAACATACACTCTAACACACACGCACCCAAACAGTACAATGGGACAACTACAATTATCAGAAATATCTCTGAACAAACTCAGTGACCAGCAGCCAGGATACGGACTCATTCCTACTCTAACTACATTATGAAAGTGGTTACAATAGGTGCATTGTCTGAGTGTGTGCTTGTGCTTGTGTGTGTGTGTGAGGATGTCTGGGTATATTGAATGCTTGATCTGATTCTTCCCTGCCTCCTGTTATTCAGCACCTCTCCGGAGATGGCTGCTTTCCTGCATTAGTACTTCCCATGTCATGGTATGTTAATGAACAATGCTAGGACAACGTCACTCTTTTGAACTGCTCTGACAAGATGTCAGGTTACTAAGACATTTTCTGACCAGCAGATGACCTTTCTGCATGTAATTCTAAATGGCTGCAGCTACAGAGTTCTCCCCAAAACTGGCTGTTATACACAGACTGAAAAAGTAGGTCACTGATTCCTAATCAGAAGCAGCTACATTAGGAAGATGTCAAAAAAACAAACACATACTGAGCTAATTTTAAATAAGTATATAAGATATATATGTATATATACAGTAACCAAAGAGCTTCTCAGGTCAGAGTAATGGGATATTGTTCAACGCTAAAGTCAGTCAACAATTCAATTATTAATTACAAAATTGAATTGAGAATTCAGACCTACAAGCAAGCAGCAACTAAAGGGGGCTGCAGTAATGGTCTAGCAGTCATTGACTCGAAAGGCTTTTCATCCAAGTATTTAAAAAAATCCTTATATTTAAAATTATGTTAGTTTGTCCAAATAACTTTAACCCTCTGAATGTATGTTTAAAATGGTCTATAATTCCTAAATACTTAAAGCATTGTTTTTGTTAAGTCCATTGACGTAAAGTTGAAAGTCTTAAAAACCCACTGTGGTGGTATACAGAGGCAAAACTACAAAACTGTGTCTTTACTGAAGTGTATGTTTTGTAAAATAATAAGCCTTTAGCCTTCAAGGCTACTGCAGCTGCAGATAAAATCCACATTCGTCCATCTAGATTTTTCAACATATTATTTCAGGATATCTAATGAACAACGTGTCTCATAAAATCTCAGCTTCTCTTGTAATTACTTTAATAGCCAAAGCAAGGAAAACTAAAAAGTCATCATGCTGACCTTGTTCAGTCTGATGACTTTTTTTCATGTTCCATGTTTGATGAACATCCTGACATCTTTATTACTACTGCTACTAAAGCTTCACAGCTAGGATTCAATATAGCAGTTACAGTCCTCAGCAATACAGACTGTTCAGATCATACTAAAGTGCGTTTGCACATATAAGCTGCACTTTTTATAACTAGAACGTTACATCCCTGATAAAGGGAGGTTATTTAAATCCTAAATAATTACCACTGTCTTGGTGCAAATAAATTCTTTGCCTTTAGTTTCAGTATAATGTTTCCACATCAATATGAGGGAGCCAGATAACACTGTCCTATTGGCTTTATGTTGCATCACCAGTCATCAACGAGTGGTCAGTCTCGTTGATCATTACGGTCCTGAGGTCAGAGTGGTAACACATAGAGCAAGAGTGTTAGTGCTGTGAGTAGCAGGTGCTGCCTTGAATCTGTTATTAGCATTTTGTATTTTTATCACAGCCAAGCAGAAGGGCTGGTTGCCACCAACTAAAGTGATTACTAGGAAAGTAGCAGGTCAGGAAGAGACGTATGGCATTCAAGAGGGAAGGAAGGAATGCTGCAAATGAGATTCCAAACACAGAAGCAGGGGAATGATGTGGGTCACACATCCATTTGTGTAAATGTCATGCTTCCTCCGTCCCAAGGGAAGTAAACAACACACAACAGTCATGGAATATCTGGCATTACCATTGGTCTCAATGTGTAGAGTGACTGAGAACTTAAAGCATCTGCTCCCAGTCATTTTTAAGTCGCCATGTCCAAACTCTTTTACTTTGATGTGTTCTGAAAATCAGCAGCTTTAAAAAAGTATGTTTTATTTTTATTTATTATTTATTTTTATTTTCTGTGCAAATAGTCCCTTAAAAAGTAACCTGTCCACAAAAAAGAAAACTGAAAGCAAAAGTAGAACATCAGTGCTTCTTGTGCGTCGGCTGTTTTAAAGCTATAAAATGCCTGCTAAAGACAAATGTCATTCTCCAATCTGGACTAAAAGAAATGGTTGGCTTTGTAAAAAAAAGGTTTTATCAACTAAAAATAAACAAAAGCTATAGCAGTGTATTTAATACATTTTGTGAAATTAATAATTGTTCTCTCTCTATAGCAAACTAAATGTACTTTACGTTAAAAAAAAAAGGATAAACATTATTTATACTGTGTCCAAGCTGAGTCAACTTTACGTTAATTAGTACCACTGCTGCACGATTAAATGTGAGGCATTCAACAGATTATTGTAGTCATAACAGAAAATAGCAAGCAAAAGAACTCCATGGAAAATACATAAAAGGGTTAGGAATAAAAAGATTATTCATTAGCTAAATTACATCTTTTATTCCATAATGAACAAGCAAAGAGTGAACTGTGATTTTCCTGTCTTTACCCTTCAGGGCTGATTGCTCCATTGACTCTGTTCCCATCCTGTGAGGACAGCATGTGTGTTCCTATCCTCCCACCAGCATTGTTCTCCCTGACTTCTGCTGCCCAGGGAGTACAACAGAGTGTACGACTTTGTCCTGTTTCTGTGCGTGCTGGGACACACTTACATGCTTCTACAATGCAAAGCAAGGCAGATTTATGTGCTGATAGCACAAATTGCACATGTACGTCTGTCTCCATGTATGTCCCTCTTTTACTTCAGTCAGAACACACAGTTCATTCAAAGTCTATCCAAGACAACCGACTGTGCAGATGAATGCTCAGATTTGGTATTAACAGTATTACCAACTGCAATAATAGCGACCTTGAAGAGTATTGACAGAGTACAGTCTGTTAGCACTACACAGCAAGTTTCATGTACTGAATGATTTGCCATTTATAATCTGTGAAATAATTTGCAAAGGACTTAGATGAAAATTTTGAAGTATTTGGAAGTATTTTACTGAGTGGAGATCATCCAGCAAAATGTGAATGTGACTGATATTGCGGCCAAAATTCAACTGAGCTCATAGAGAGATGGAGGATGAAAATCACCACTGAGCACACTTTCTTGAGACTAATGCTGGCTAATGCTAGCTTGCCAGCTAATCTACAAGCTATCTAGGCAAAATACTGTCTTGAGTGGATAAGATCAGCTAATTCATCCAAATTTCTGAGGCTGATATGGCAACTTAGCTTGCTATTTTCCAATGATTTGTTGGTTTTTATCCAGCAAAATGAAATATGTATAACTGATGTTTGCGCTTCACAGCACTAGCTAAAAGAAAAACCAAAGTTAGCTAAAGGACAGAAAGAAGTTACACGTGTCCTGCACTGGTGGCCAAAATCTGTTTTGTTGCTATTATATTTATACCCAGCTACAAGGTATATATGCTGGTCTCTCAGTCAGTTTACAACATAGGGTATGATAGAGGGTAGAGGAGGATTTCCCCTCTCTCTGGTCTACATATCTCCCCCCTGCTAATTTTTTTTAATATCCCCAGTGGGGATATAAAAATGCACCCTACCCCCTCTGATTCTTACTGCTTCATTTCAGAACGATCTACAGCATGAACAACAACACAGCGAGAAAGTGAGTTTTCCTTTCAGCACTTCAACACAGATGACACTGCCTGTTAAGTGGGGCTATAATCTAATTCTTTCCACTACAACCTCTTATTAAGCCACTAAATAAATATGCTTTAGAGTACAAACCTAACCAAATAAATGAGAAATGAACCAAATTCACCCCCCCCCCCCAAAAGAAAAAAAGCCTAGATGTATTCCTGGACATCATTGGCATCAGAATTCCTTACACAGATGAGTTATCCAGCTTCTTATCACTTTTTACAGCTATGCAACAGGGCTGCTGTCATCATGCAGTTCTAAAGGGAATCTTCAAATAAATTATGTGCAGGGTTTGTTGGCTTTGCAACTGATGCACTAATAGAGAGGAAAAGCCACAAAAGAGCAAAACGATCAGTCATACACTTTATAATGAACCTGATCGTCATTTACTGCATATTGAATACGGTCCATGATGCTGCAAAACACTTTAAAGAGCCAAGTCATTTTCACATATTCATTAACTCTCAAACTCAGAAAGTCTACTATTGATCTCAATAAATATAACATAGTTAGAGTTGCCTCCTTTGCCTCTTTAGAGATTTGAATGTGTGGTTAAAAGAGGAGCAGTGTGCTGCAGATGATGCTCTGCAGGATAGTAGAATATATGCCAACATGCAAGCAAGCTATTAAATATAGAGGAATATTTGTTTTATTAAATATTTTATTAAATACCCAGTCGGCCAAACATTGCTAGGTGGAAGAAGGATCTGATTTAGTTTTGGTATGTTTAACCATTTGTATTGTTTCACTGAGCCAAATGCATTTGGAGACAAAAACAGGAGATGGAGAAAATTGCTCTTTTTAAGTGAATTTGATTAATTAAAAAAAACAACTTCACTACATTACTTTAAATGCTGAGATTAGATGTATACGTTCAGAGCTTTTTTTTCTGAAGCTCATAATTATTTTAATAAGACAAACAGTACCAACTAGAGCAATGTCCCGTAAGCTTCACTGTGCAAAACTGGTGGGTGACGCACACATATGTGAACAACAGTTCCGTTAAAGGCCACAGGTATCATTAATAACAACAGCTGTACACGGGTTACTTATGGAACCATCTATAAACATTTATTTATCTAAATATTTTGCCATAGCAGTATTTTTTGGCTGACTCACCCAAAACACTGCTATGGCAACGAGCGCTGTAAACACCTCAGTTCAAACACACAGAGGACACAACTATGAAACAGGAGGCCTTCTGGAGTCTGTCTTGTCTTGAGTCATCTGAATGTCAGGAGAATGCCAGTGATAGCATCCAAAGTCCCAACATTTACCGACCAAAGAGAATACACTATAGGAGACAGTGCGGGTCTGCTGAACTGAGCTCTTCTAGTAAGTGCTCTGACATCAGGGCAACGTGTCTGACGAAAGAAAAATCATCAAACACTCTGCGCAGTAATTAGTTTATAGGTCACTGAGCAAATGCTGATGGTCATTCCTGTATACTGCTCAAAGTCTTGCATATTCCCGAGATGCAAGTGATAACGCGATATTGTATTAGTCATCAAGCTGATGACAACTGAAACAATACTCTCCAGTGATTTCCTAGCTCTCAGTCAGTTAGGTCTGTTAGGTCTCCCGTGTTGGTTCTTCATACTGTAGAAAGTCACTAACTTTGTTAAGTGTTGGTACTGGAAGCAGGTGTCAGGCAGTCTGTTACAATTACTGAGACAGGGTCCTCTACAGTCATTGGTATTGACATGTGTAGAGCACTCCTTCATGCACAGTTCAGAAGAGTAACTATTCACGAACCCCATTAAAATTCAGGCACAGTCACAAACAGGCAAACAACTGATAACAAATAAACAAGGATAATGCAAGCATAATTACTCAGGATTAGCTAGCCTTTGTTGTGGGGGTTTTGTAAAAATGCACAACTCCATGAATGAGTGGTTAAGTAGTAGCACTGGAGTATGAACGTTGAGATCTTTAACAAAGATTACATTTTTAAATCAGACACACTTTTTATGTGTCTGTATTCTACTACTTTACTTTTGTATGAATTAGTTAAAGTACACTTATCAAGCCTGGAATTTCTCCACATGTTAAAATGGTGTTCGTAGAGCTACGAGAAACAGCTTCTAACAAACGTTTAAGGAGTGGATGTAAGCAATAACATCATTCTCAAAGCCAATAAGAATATTATGAACTTCTACTGAACTTAGTTTAACTTAGTTAAAATGCACATTGCAACAGGAAAGCCTCTACTCAGCACTGAAACATCCACAGCATACATGTTTGGTTCTGGATGCTCTAAGCTGGCCTAGCACAAGTTTAATCAAGTTTATCTATACTGTGCTTTTAGAGAGGATTATGTTAGACAGATACATTTTTACATATTACAACATTTAATCATATGTCAGTAATCTACAATTATTAATATCTGTCAGCTCTTTTGAGATGCCAGCACAGAACACTGCATGCCTCATTCACTAAGCATGAAAAGCCAGTGCTGAAGGGAAAGTGGTTTGCAAAGTGGCTTGCAGATGTGAAGTCATTTTAGGCAGGCTAACTTGGATAAGTAGATAGCATTATATTATCTGGGCTAATGGACTCTGCACGACAACATAAACTTAATTTTCATCTCTCCAAAGCACTTTATCTGCTGGTGTGGATAGAGACATTTTGTATGGGACCTGCAGCTTCAACCTGAATATTTTATTCTTCATTAGGCAATTAAGTTACCACATGGTTTCTTGCTTTATAAGATGTTAAAAGTCAGTTGAGAAAGTGACTCCATGAAAATCACAGCATTAAAACAGTGCGCCGTAGGAAAACCACTGGCACTGTGTGTGGGTGCATGTGTGTGTGTGATTTACAAGTGCCATAACTTCTCGTGATATGCCAAAACAGTTCAGGCCAATGTTGTAAATAAAACGAATGGAAACTGTTATGTGGAAAAATTGAAGGAGAATGCAAGAGGACCTCTTGGCTGTGTGTTGTTCTGTAATGTAGCTACAATATGGCTGGGAGTGAAGATGAATCATTAAAAAAGAATAAGAAAGAATGAAATAAAGCTCTCTGTTTGCATACAGAGTGACTAAGGGATTGTTTGATGCAGAAATATGTATATAGACTTAGACGTATATATGTGCCACCTCGGGTTTGTGGGTATGTGCGGTTACTTTCTCCCCAACTGTGCATTCCTCTTCCTGCTTAAGTCAAAATTTAAAAAACAAATGAACAATCAAACATACAGAGACAGGGATAGGGGAGAATGACATAACATCTCTCTGGAACTTTCCAGACAGCACAGAAGACTTCACCGAAAGACAAAGGGAGATGTCCCTGATTTCACAACAAGAGATAATAAATTGTTCCCAAATTAAAAAAAAAAGAAAAAGTCCTGTTCAGACTTACATAACTCCTTTTTCCCTTTATTGGAAACGTACATGGACACTCACATTACATTTACATTATGGACTCTCCACCATTAAAGTTTGCTGTAAACTGTGGAGTAACACAGCACAACCTAAAAAAAACATTGCATTCAGTTCATTCACATTTTTTTTGTCAATAAGTAGGAGGTGACAGGATGCTGTGTTGACTGCTCTGAAAGTTTGCTCAGTCTCAGTAAATATTTACATGTTACTCATTTAGCATTGCAGTGGACTGGCTGTGCCCTGCGTGCATTTGAACTGTGGCCTTTTGTCCCATCCAGGCCAACTACTGTACAACAAAATCAAGAAAACCCACGCTTTTGTCCACAACGCCATCTGTGTTCAGTGGGTCGTAGTGCTCACAGACGATACGTGCCGATTGTGATGTGTGCCTTGGCACCTGGCAAATTACCTGTGGCGCCTGTTTTGTCTTATGCTGAAACAAAACACTTGAGATGAGCCTGGTACTCATCAATACACTATATTTTTAAACAGTTTCCGTGAATAACTTATTTAGTTCATTCAGTAAAAAAAAAAACACAACCAACCCTATTCTTAGGCCCGGTCATGCGCTGAGCCATATGAGATAAACACAAAAATCTTGATATGGAGTCCTATAACCTTTGAGCTAAAATTAACAAATATGCAACTTAGGGCCTGAGGAATAATGAGAGACAAGGATTAATAGAATAGTTTTTCTAGTGGAAAATTGCTGGGGCTTTACTCATATTTTTCTGTGTCACCCTAAAATAGAATATTTAAGTTCCTGTAAATGTTTTTCTTGCTTATTATTACAGCACAGAAAGTATTATGTAAAGGCGAGAAAAACAGAAGCCAATCTTTTCTCTGAAGGTACGTCACTCCAAACACACAGCTGTGTGTTCTATTGTTTTAACCTCTTTAATGTGTGCTTAACCCTAACTATCTTTTCTACTCAATGAGTGTTTTTCTAGCGTTCAACCTGTTTAACATAATACATATGCTTTACTCTCCCAATTATATTTTAGACATTAGTTATAAAAATATATATATTTTTATAACATTAAATTAGTTGTGCGGGAGCCAACACAACAGAACTGGACGGCCTGATTATGTGCACAGTGCACAAACATTACTGGAAAACATCTGCATACGTACTGAATTTTTAAGTTATGTTCAAGCCAACAATATGTTTTTTTCTCTCTTTAAATAATGCTAAATAATGTTAAACAACTGTTTTTATTATTTCATGTAAAAGTAAGAGGGGGGGAGTTAATGTTATATAATGCTGGACAGCTACAGAAACTGCCTTGCATGAGAGAAAACTGCAAGTCGGCCTCAGTGATTGGGCTGGAAGTACGCTGAGACCATTTTTACGACTGTCAGAGGTGTCCATAACATCATGCCAAACTACACCGATGTTAAATGTTAAATACATACTAATTTGTTTTCATCAGTGTTCATTTTATACTATCTGCCTGGGGCCATCCTTATGTCAACGCAAGAATGTAAGCATCACACACATTCAGTAAACACACTGAAATAGTTTCCCCACCCAACATCTGTAAAGAGAGGCGATATTTATTCAAAATCCAAACAAACATTTAAGCCCCGTAAACAGATTTTTTCTTTCTTTCTTTGGGTTGCTTGGGTTAGATCCTCACATGTCAGCGACATCTGCGAGGGGGTGGGTGTCTGTGCAGCGAGAGGAGAGTCAATGTAATGACCTCACTGGAAATACAATTTATTGGTTTTAGCTCCTTCTGTAAAAACTATTGTAAAAAAAAAAAGAATAATTTGATCATCTCTGGTTTCCATTTGTTTTGGTTGTTTACATAGAACAATTTTAGCTTTTTTAAATTAAACTTTAAAAAAACTAATTAAAAATATTGTTTACCACAATCATGGTAAAAAAAAATAAATAAAATTATTTTACATAGATGACTAACAATTATTTGAAATCAAATTTGACTTTCTGTCTCATAAAGTATTTTGTTCGTGCGGTGACATAAAACAAGCACCAAGCACCTTGAAAGAGCGCTACTACTGGCTACTTGGTTAAGACACAAATTTAAGTATTACTGGTTTAAACTTTTTAAAATGTTTATTGCTATAATTTTGCTTTCTGTTGTCTTTGATTGAAATGCCTTATAAAGTTTATGTAATACCATAAAATACCACAGGAACTACTGGAATGTGAAAAGACACCAAAGAACTTTTACATTTATAAACAGTTGAGCTAGATCAGGTTCATTGCATGGATAAAACATGAACAGTTGAAAAGTCGAGAGGCAAAAATGCGAGGATTAAAAAGAAACAGACAAAAGTATATTCAAATTTTTCACCGGTCCGGTCCTTGCTTACCGTTTCACTGAAGCAGTAAGCAAGAAAAATCTCACAGTCAAACAAACTGACATTATTTTTCTTGACCTGCTCTCTGTCCGTCCCTGGCTCTCTTTGCACTGATGATAGGCCACTAAAAACATCAAGTGAGAAGAAAAGGTGCAGAACGGAAAGAAAGACAGGAGGACGCCTGGTGCTTGTTAAAGGCCAGACACGTCTGTCACACTTTCTAACGCGCACACACCAACCTGCAGCGCACTGAGTTGTGTGCAAAGTATCTTATAGTGTATGATAACTGATGTGGCACGTCAAATATTCAAATAGTAATAAAACAATGTAATCAGTGAAGCTAAGGTTTCACTGCAAGTTTAAAACAAACACGATCAGACAACATTGTATACACTGTTTCTGTTTGTTTCTTTGTTTTACCTCCAAAAACAATGTCAAGGTTAATGATTCTAAATTAATTAAAGTCCCCACCACGTGTGGCTAAATGGTTCTGATAAGTGGTTCTGATTTCATCCTACTGTAACAGCATAACACTGCAAACCAAATAGAGATAGCTTTAACTAAAACACACACACACACACACACACACACACACACACACACACACACACACACACACACACACACTGCGCCTGAAGATGTCATTTTAAATAATGGAAACAAAAGCCTCAAAGGAACTGTATCCATGACGGCAAGAGGTAGTAAAATTACCCTTGAATCTGCCAAGACCAATAGGCTGCAGCTCCGTCTGCTGCATTCCTTCCCTGCGCAGTGTACACACCTTGCCATTTAAGGCTGCCGAGTGTGCTGACAGATTTGTGGAGGGAGAGGCAGATAAAGAGGAGAAGTATTTTTGATAAAGCAAGCACTTAATCAGCTCTGTTAGAGCCTACTGAGTTCTGCTATCACTGACTTATTTTCCTTCCATTTAATACATTTTTCTGATCCTTCTTTTCTTTCTTTCTCATTTTTTCCAAACTATTTCTTCTGAAACATGTGTACAGGTGTGCAGACCAGCACTATAAATAGTTTTGGAAGAAACGGTGGCACAGATGATTAATCGTCCGTGTGCACCGTCAGTGTGATAATTCTAAGGACAAATAAAAAACCTATTACTTCATAGTGAACAGGAACATGAGACAGAATAATTTCTCAGTTAGCACTACTCAACACTGGCATGAGCAAAGTGAGAAAAAGCACAACTGTTTCTGTTACTGAGTGTGAGCTGCATAAGGCAAGACAATACGATGCATGCTACCCTCTGCTGGACAAGTGAAACAACATTTACCGGCACTTAATCTCAAACTGCAGAAATCCTTCTCAAATAGGAGCCCATAAATTATTTCATTATTGCACTATTCTATTTTTGTTTGTTACCTTTACAATTTTCTACAATTCTTGACTCTTAAAACTTACACAGATTGGTATGAGATGTGGGAAACACACTGCTATTATAGATAATGCTATAATTTCACAGTATTCTTGGATCTTTTACAGATTTTTACATAACAACATTAGAGAGCCAATGAGACAGTCATTTGAAATTTATGAAAATTTAACAATCAGCATTAAAGTGTTTTGTATGTAAATGTGAGCAATCTGTGAATAATTATAAGTGTTAATTACAAGCTGATGTAATTATAACATCAGGTAGAGCATGCATTTGCTCTGCTTTACCACTTGATGTCACCCTTTTCACTAAAACCACTGGAAAGTAACTGGGCTATTCAGGAGGAGTAGCTGAAACACCACTGGTCAATATCGCAGTGCTTGTTTGTGTGTGTTTCTTGTTGCTTGTACTTCGTGACCTGTTCTCTCTGTGCCTCACTGGTATTTCACAGTGACGTTGCTTACCTTCCTCCCAGAAAATAGCATACACAGCTGATGCATGGAGCCTCCATTCTTGGTCAGCTCTTTCTTCAAGGTTTTAGGTGACGGGAGTGTCCAGCCGCCCTTGTGGGATCCCCCTCCAGTTTCTAGGCAGTTGATGGCGTTGTCAGAAGTGAAGCAAGGTGTGCGGGGGTCCTGCAGGAGGCTGCCCTCGCTGTGTGTGCGCCTGCGGAGGGAATTTTGCACACTCAGCCCCCCTCCTCCGTGTTTCTCACACGTGGCACCCTCTACCATGCTTCGGCGCTTGCTGTCACTGCGTTGCAGGTAGGCATCGTCGCTGTCGTCTTCATCATCTTCTTCTTCAGACTCCTCGTCTTCATCTTCATCGTACTCTTCTTCGTCAGTGTTGGGTGAAGAAAGGGCATCGGCGCTAAAGGAGCGGTCAAGGCGGAGCTCCGGGATAACAAACGAAGATGAGGAGGAGGAAGGGGGAGCGTTGGTGTCAGGCGGCTCTGAGACATTGTCCTCATCTGTGTTTGACACCACCAGGTTTAAGTTCACCTCCTCCTCGTTCCTCTCTCCTTCCTCGTCTCCTTCATCTTCTTTCTCGCAGCCTTCGCTCCCAACACTCTTTCTGCCGGCCTCCTCTTCCTCTTCATCCTCCTCTTCCTCTGGCTTGTTCTCCTCATCCTTCCTGTCCTTCCAGAGTTCCATCTCATGCCCCTCTATGCTCTTGGAATCCTCACCCTCAGTGGAAGGCGGTGGTGTTGGAGGTACCTTAAGTCCCTCGTCAGATCCCACCAGACTTCTAAGGGGCATGTAGACCTCATCCAGAGGGGTGAGTGGCTCTGAGGGGTGAGGACTACCCAGCGTTGGGGGCTCAGAGGGACTGGAGGGATACAGGCTGCTTTCCTCCCCTTCTGAGCTACGTGTCGGCAGATGGAGGCATACACCTCCTCGATCTCCTCCTACTCCACCCAGTTCACATGAAGGGGCATCCACCTTAGGCTCCAACATCTGGAAAGAGAGGAAAAGACAAAAAGAAAGACACAGAGAATGAATAGTCAGCCTCAGGCTGTTTGGATAAACCCACTTAACACTTTCATTCAGTTTGGTTTGAAATACTCCTATAATGATGTTGAGTTATACTGGCAGGACGAGACAAGACAAAACAGTGTCTTTTGGGATGATCACAGTGCCATTTAAAGCAATAATGCTCCTGCAAATTCTTGCATAGAGACTATCATGACCTGGCTGCGCCACCTGGAGGAGACGGAGGAACGCATCCCACATCTGGAATGCTTACAACCATGTCATGAGAGAGAGCACACCGTGGACCAAGGTAAAGCAAAGGAAATCTCAGATACTCCTCTGGGGCTTCCAAGGTATGAAAAGAGACATACAAAACAACTTCACTGGTAATTTTTGTCCCCAACATTGCATCAAATGATAAAATGCCAGACACTATACTGTAATATTAGTGCAAGTGAGTTCATATTGTGATATACTACTATTCAGTTCACCAGTGCTGCTGGCTGCTGCACTACACTCGCGCTTGCTGCAGTGAATCAGTCAAATTAAACTGGTACTGTGCCCTCGAGGCAGTGGAATAGAAAACAAACCAAACCTCTTGCAGAAACTAATGAGATTACTCCTACATTAAAAAACAAACAAACAGCCACCCATCTTTTCATCCATCTATCTCCCCTGCGATGTTTCAAAACATTTGAAAGTATAGCTGTAGTCCACATGACCACTGCCGTCACCCATTTCCCAAGGCCTAACATAATAACCCTGTCACACACTAATGTGAATGTGTGTGTAACAGCACAATGCTTGTCCTCCTCCCATGCACTTGGCAATCCATCCCTTTTAACATCCTTCCAAAATCATTTTTGAGTTGGCCCACATCATTCATGCCCGCATATTTTAATTTGCATTTTATAAAAAGGTCACAGAGTAGTCGGTGATGCTGAACATATCAGTCTGAGTATAGGAAACATTTACAAAGTTGAAACTTTTTAGTGGGATGTGTTGATGCTGCATTTTATTTCTGTTTTCTGTTCTTCTTATCAGGAACACCTAACATGTGTTAGGTGTTCACCACTAAATATGGTTCAGAGACACCTTCCTGAAACCAGAAGACTTTATACAGAGGGGCCCTTGACCCAAGATAGAATAATTTACCATAGGACAATGACAGTGGTCCAAGAAAAAGTACCAAAAATAAAATCTACCTGTTAAATCCCAGATCTCCAAGTTTACAGAATCACTTTTAACTTGTTTAAGTCTCCATCAAGTCTTGTGAAGGGCCTCATTGTACTGGCCAAGTTAAACTATGATGACAAGCTGCAGTCACAAGATGCAGTGCTCTAACTGGAGATAATATTGCCTCCTCTCAGGCAGTTCTCATGATATTTCACAAGACGTTTGTGTACTTACACAGCTCAAATTAGTTTCTGCGGAAACAATTGGCCTGGTTGTATTTTTGTCTAAACTTTTGGCCCATATTTACAGAAAAAGGTGCTCTTTCATTCAGCACCAAACATAAACAAAATCCCAAAATGTTTTAACATTAACGGCTTCCATTGCTGCCCTTGTGCAGAAGATAAGATAAGAATATGGATACTAAGTACATAAATCAGCCATTATTGTTTTTTGTTTCTTAGTGGATGATGTGCCTGGCCTCTACAGTTATTTTAAAAAGAAAATAACCGCTCTTTTAATTTTAGCGTTTTTACATATCATGACATAATAAAAAATAATCTGAATATGAAACAAAAACTAATACAAAATACGCAGAAGCAGTGTTGAAAATTAAAGAGAGTCTTACTGCTTCTTTGGGAATTAACAGGGTAATTAGCAGCCAGGTGCTGTTAATCAAATGCACTTGATTAATTGATCATCAGCAAGTGCACTGCAAGCGCTTCAGTAAAGGCTGATGCTTTGGCACTTTGCCTATTTGAAGCATTCAGGCGTGTATTAACACAACGATTTATAGAGAAGGAACTATTGCTAATCATCAATCTGGGAAGGGTTATATGATCATTTCCAAGCAATTTGAAGTTCATAATAAGTAGAAATCATTCGAGACAGTAGCCATTATTCCCAAGACATCTCAGGAAATTCACCCCAAGGTCAGATTACACTGCTCGGAGAAATTGAAGAAAAAAAAGAGCTACATCTCAGACTCTACAGCCCCCAGTTAGCATGGTAAATGTCAAACTCCATGACAGCATGATTAGAAAAAGACTGAACAAGTATCGCCTGTTTGGAACGGCTGCTAAGAGAAAGCACCTTCCCTCTAAAAAGAAAGTCGTGACACAGCTTAGGTTTGCAAAGATGCATCAAGTAAGCTACAAGACTTCTGGAACAATGTCCTCTGCACATATGAGACCAAAGTGAAGATGTTAGTGTTTAGCGCCCTCCAACGCAGCATATCAATGACAACACCTCATACCACCTGGGTATGAAACTTGGCTTTGTTTTGCAGCCACGGGATCTGGGCACCTTGCAGTCAGTGAGTTGAGCATAAACTACTCTGTATACCAAAGTGTGTTATGTGTGTGAAGCAATGAGGCTCAAATTGGGTCATGCAACAGGTCAATGATCCAGAGCACACTAGCCGAAAAAGAATGAATGAAAAGGAAAAGAATCAATGATCCAATCAAAATCCAGACCTCAACCTTATTGAAATGTTGTGGTAGGACTGAAGAGAGCTAAGAGAGCTGTGTGTAAATGAATACCTGTAAACATTCAATGAACTGAAGCGACGCTGTAAAGAAGGGCGGGCCAAAATCCTTTCAGAACAATGTGAAAGAATCATGAAATTACATGAAAACAATTACTTCAAGTTACTGGTGCTAAAGGCGATTCAAAACATACTGAATCACAGGACTTATTTAATTTCTCACACATGGCTTCTGCATTTTGGCTTCGTGTCTGCTGAATAAATATTGACACTGTATAATAAATCATGTTTTGTAGTTCCCTGAAGGTTGTATACACCCAAGTTTAGACCTACTAAAGATGATTTATGTCCTGATATGTAAAACCTTAAAACTGAAAGACTGTACTTTTTTGAGCATGCAACAATTAATGCTACTCTTTATACATTTTGACTTGTTCACCTTCCATTTCTAAATGGTCCACTGTAGCCTAGAGATAAAATCAAGACCCCATTACCTCCAATATAAGCTCTGGTGAGATAGAGGGTATATAGGAGGTATTTTTAGAATGAAATGCACTTTCATAAAAGCCAAAGAGGAAACTGGAAGTAAAGCTTATCACTTTATCCTTTCTTCTCCTTACTTTGCCTCTGTTCATTTATTCTTCATGTTGTGCAAGTCATAGCAGTGAGTCACTGACAGTAATGGATGACTTTTAATCATGTTACAAGGCTTGTCACAGGATAAACATGATGATTTCAAAGGAATCTAAGATGTTTGGGGATATATATAATTTTTTTCCTTCTGTGTTTCTTCACATATTTAGATCTGAGATTTATATGGAGTCTATTTTTGCACCTTGCCTACCCCATCTCTCTCTGTCTTATGCACACGAATCCCTGGCCATTGAAGATATGGCTAGAGACACAATGGAGCCACCTGTCCTGTCAGATACACTTGTTCCTTCTCACATTCTCCACAGCGAGCACACACATACACGCACAAAAATCATTAACCCCTTTTAAGCAACATGTCCTCGTGTCTTAAGCCGAAGACCAAGAACAAACATATCAATAAATTTTGAGATACCTTCCAAATATGACATTGACTTCACTGCAGACTTTTTAACATTGTCTGTTCCCTGAATCTGCCTTGAAAGATGAATGAAACACGCAGGCTAATGGGCCATGAGACATCTGCGGCGTGCAAGCCCTTTGTGTCTATGTTTGCGTCTGTGTGCGGTGTGTGCATATAGCGCATGTACACGTGTTCCAAAAGTGTTTCACAGTCATCAATGTTTCAACAGAATATAATCTCCACCATTGCTTCATTAAGGAAGGAAACAAAACCAGCCCTAAAAGGCAGAGAGAGTGAGATGCAGGGTGGGAGAGTGAATAGATGGAGGAGACAAAGTGGATAACAGAAACAGAAGGAGGAAAGGAGGAGGGGAGTCAGTGAATGGCAACAGCACAGAAAAGAGATAAGTGAGTGAAAAAGGGCTGAGGAGAGGAGTCTGAATCTTACATCTTATCTTTGTATGAAGCTTATAGTTGAGGCTAAATCACACGACCCTGTACCATCCCTTGGTTATGTTGAGATAGGCTCAGACTGCTTCATATGATGCTCTGTGATGCACTGAGCATTTTGTTTCCACACACCTCTTCTCAATCCCCATGTGTTTCTTTTCTCTCCCTTATTCCCAATTTATGCTTCAGTGGAAAATGTATGCTGTATCTTATGACGTCACCTGACATGCACCTCCCGAAAAATGTAACTACACGTTGGGGAGAATCAGCCCACATCTACTGTGATTGGCCTGTTCATTGCATCCTATAACATCCTGCAGCACTGAATTTATCCATGAGATGATAACAATCATTGCCTCAGTATAAAGAACAATAATCACAGCGTCAATATAAGGACTCACAAATGTCAGCAGATTCCTGGAGGAAATTTGCTGAAACTCCCGAAATGGATGTGAGCGAATGTACAAAGTAGAGAAAAAAACCTGAGGCAAACATATATCAGGAAAAAAAAAACGAAAAGCGAGGAGCCAGGACGAATAAAAAGGTCCCAGCAGTTTTTAAAAAAAAAAAAATCGTCTGGCACGACGTCACAGTAATTAACAAATAAGCATAAATGTGGGCAATGACATCAACTACTTACGTAGGTTACGTACAAAGGTTCCCCACAGGAATCTAAATCAGGCATAAGTCTGTGTTTTGTCCTGTTTCCCTACGGTCACTCCCCTCATCCCCCAGCAGCAGCAGCATTTGGCTGCCCCTCCCTGTTCCTGGTTCTGCTGGTGGTGTCTTCATGTTAAAAGGAAGTGGTTTTTCCTTCCCCTCACTGCAAAGTTCCTGCTGTGATTGTTGGCGTCTTCTCCCAGGTAGGGTCTGCAGGTTCTTTACCTTACAGTAAGGGTCCTTGAGGCGACTGTTATGATTTGTTGCTATATAAATAAGCCTGAATTGAATTGAACTGGATCTCATAAATCTCACTGGTGTCATGTGTATGGCCCTTCAAAGTAACGATTCATTCTGAAGAGAAATGGCATATTCAAATGAGTCGCCAACAGCAATACTGATCTGAATTTGTAAACAGCAAAAATCTGAACTTAGAAAAAATATGATTTAATGCTTTGATAACCAGACGAAGCCAGCAGGTGTTTTCATTCATTAATGAATAAAAAAAGAAATTTTACATGTTTTATACATTTTTTTCCTGCGTCTAAAATTAACAATGTAAAAATTTAATAAAACTAAATAAATAATTGACAGTCCCAACAGCTGATGAATGGATCTGAACACACTTTGAAGCAGACATCAACAGGTTTATATCTCTATTATTATTAAGACGAACTTTCAATTTATTTTCTAATTTGTCATTTGACCAGATAACTTCAAAATGAATGGCATTCCCATTAGAGCTAACTGTACTTGCTCGTCGCTTTTTTCCGCTGACAGAAAAGACAAACGTTGTTTAAACTGTTCAGCGTGATGACCACAACCGTGCTAATGGCTAAATGTCCAGGCAAATGAAAAACAGCATATCACCATCTCTAATTATTCACATATTTGTTCCACCAATCATGCATGATTGGTGGAACAAATATGCATTTTTATGCAAATATGTGAAAGAATATGCATTTTTTCAATTGGTTTACACCTCCTCCACAGAGTTAAACATCAAACTCAAGCACAGAGTTTGGGTTTCTCTAGAGCAGGGGTCTCCAACTCCAGTCCTCGGGAGCTACTGTCCTGCAGCTTTTAGATGCATCCTTGTTCCAACACACCTCAATCAAATGAATGGCTTGTTAGCAGGCCTTTGCCAAACTTGCTGAAGACGTAATTCAACCATTTGATTCAGCTGCGTTGGAGTAGGGATGCATCTAAAAGTTGCAGGACAGTAGCTCTCGAAGACTGCAGTTGGAGTGAACATTACAGCCTCCAGAGCAGCTAACTGAATTTAAGAACAGGCTTAAGGACTCTACGTGGGCCTTAAGCAAAGAGGGGGGAATGGACCAGCAGATGATGACATTTATAATGTAATATAATTTATAAAGTTTTTACTTCCATTTTCTAAGAATCCATTTTAATTTGGGAAATAGCCCATAATTTTCAGATTAAGAGAAGAAAAAGATATTAATCAATCATCAAATTCAAACTAAAAGAAATTTGGGATAAGGCTAGATTATCCTTAACTATAAAACCAAGCAGTTGAAAACTATAACAAAAAAACGGTATTTGGACTGATCTTCGCAATAGTGAAGACACAACAATTTCAGAGACTCTACTTTACCTGAGTAAATAAAGGCAACTCCCTTTGAATGAAAGAATGCTACCAAAGATATGCTTAACTGCAACCTTTACATTATTGTCTCTTACTGGATTGGTATGATGTGAGATTGATTCATTCATTTTTTTACCATGTTGATGCAGACATACAACATTGCCATACTTGTAATTTTTTGCTGAAATTTGGAAAAGCCTACAGCTACCAATTCTGCCAAATTTCCCCACCTTTACATATTGTGCCATAAATACTTACAGTCAGTACATGGATTGTATGTTCCACCAAACTGTCCAATGATGATCTAAATGTTGTGCTTTACAAAACTCTATCTGTGATCCACACCATCAGCTGAGTCTAACGCTGCAGACCAGGTGGGACAGTATGAACCAGGTGAGAGCAGTGAATACCGTGGTTCTATATTCACATTTCCATGATGGCAAATATGATCAGAGTAAATATTCTTGTGCTGATGGTCTGCATGTCTTGAGGTCATTATGTTCTCATACAGATACTACAGAAAACTGCACGCAATCGTGAATGGTCACCCGCAAACAATTATGTGACCTCTGTCCTACAGTTACCATAACAACAGGAGACCTATCCCAGGGGAGCAGCTGTGCTGTGCATTTTCCAAAAGCTTCCCCAAACCCCTCCCGCTTATCAATTACAAAGTGCCATCTTTCATCTTCATCGCTTTCCTTCCTTTTCCCCCTTTCCTTTAATTTCCTGTCTCCTGTTTATTTCTAAGTAAGGCATTACATTAAAGAGCATCACTTCACTCCACTTAGTGTGATACTGGTGGCTAATGGTCTAAAGTGTCCAACATCACACTTGCCAAATCCAACTGCAGCCTCAATAAATCCAGCTAATCTCAATTAGCACTGCTGTTGGACATGTTTTGTACCATCCAATAACAGAACGTGACTTCTCCTCTCTTGCCTTCGTCTTTGCCACTCCCTCCATCTCTGTTAACTTATTCATACATACTCACTGCTGGATCACTATAACAGCAATTTGGGTGGCTGTCTAAGTGATGCAAGCCCACCCAACAAGCCTGCATGATGCTATTTATCTCTATTCAAAAGTCTCCTTTATTCACTGGCTTATCTGATATTGATTTCTTCAAAGGATGTGTAAGGTCTGAGGAGTCAAGAGAAGACATCCTGTTTATAGCCCGGAGGGAACACATCAAATGAATACGGTGATAACAGAGAATAACAACAAAGTTAACCTTATTCCAAACTGACTCGAAGCATCATCCTCGTCCAACTCTTTATTAAATCTGCATGGTGATCACGTTGAGACAACTACTCAGGCACAAGCTTGTGACTGAGCGCCACCTTTGTCCTCACTGATGACGATAATGACTTGTTTTTGAATTACAGTTTTGTAACTCATGACTACTTTCTTAATCAGGAATTCATAAGCATAATCGTGGTCTCATTGCATCACTCGTTAAAGGGAAATCAGCTCCGGGGTATTGACGTGTACTCTTGAGCAAGGAGTTCATTTGAAAGGTTAAACCTCACACAAAGGGCATCCCCAGGTCTTACCTTTGTCCACAGATTCAAACCAAATGCTCCCCACTTGTAAACACACTTGTGCTTGTGTGAGAACCAACCACAGCTCTTGAATTAACATTTGTTTGACTTGCATTTTTGGTATTTCCTGTTTTATTTAGAACACAGCCTTGCTTTTTATTGAGAATCTTTATATTCCTGCCCATTTGTGCTGCACCTATATTTAACTGTATTCACCTAAAAGCTGTGTGTTACCATCTTCCTCTCTCAGATCATCTTTTTCTTATGTGTCAAGCATTAAGCACTCTTCCTTGTGTAAGACGTCCCATATGTCCAGTCCTATTTAGTCTCCCTTTTTAGTTTGTTTGTCTCAACAGACAACAGACTGACACATTGTTTACTGAATATAAAATTCCACAACTGAAAAACTGAGCTTGTGAGTCTTTGCTTGGTCTCCAGAATGCTACCAAGTCCTCTTTCTGTAGCCTGTACTGTAGTTCTTTCCAATTCTTTTCCATATGGGGCGATTGCAAACCTCCTCGGGGATGTGATGCCATTAAAGCTTGCTCTCTCGCTCTCAAGAGTGATAGCAAACTTGTTTTTCTACCGTACTTGTAAACCACATTACTTTCCACTAAATTTAGCCGTATACACACACACACAGCCCAAACTGTTTACTTGCATGAAGTGAAAACATTTGCTCAAACCACGTCACAGGTTGTTGCATAAAAACACAAGTAAATCATAGCATGAGTCGAGACTTTTACAAGACTTATATGTACATTAATTATTAAGACTGTTTTTTCAATGTCTTTTCTATGTATGTCATCACAGCTCATACCTTACAAGAGACATGTCTCTGTCTCTATGTGTGAGAAGCTCATTCTCCATACAATTGGATAGCTATATTATGTTTGCTGCTGATCGGATGTTTGTGTCCATGTCTGCGCCAACCGAACGTATATTAAGCAAGCTTTGACATGCATTGTCCAGGACAAGCTGCGGTCGAAAGATTTAAGAGCCATTATTGGATCATGTAATATGAATACCTCACTGAGGGGACCTAACCATATAGATGATCAATCTCTGAATGGCCTCATTACATGCACCACAATGCTCTGCCCTCTTTTGCTCTCGATTTCACTGAGAGAAGACAGATGAGACAGTAATAGTCGTTTGTCTGTCAGAGCCCTCTGCTGTAGTCAGGCCGAAAAGGGGACAGAAAACAGAGAACATACACAAAGGAACATGGAGCAAAGGAGCAAGAGAACCAGAGCCCGATCAATATAGGATTTTTTTGGACCAGTACCAATATGTCAGAGATTAAACATCCAATTTTTTTCAGACACACGAAACCTAACAGATTTCTCTAACATTTTATAAGGTAAAAAAAAAAAATGAAATTTTATTTTATTGTCACAACAAGTTGTGGATTAACTCTGCTCGACTCTACTTGAGTCATCCGATTGTTGCTGTTTGTGGCTTTCCAAACACCTGTTGCTAACAGGAAAACTGCAGAGTGGCATGTGGTGGACAAATTATGCGGCATCAACCCTCACATCATAGCTGAAGAGTGTTTCTTCCGTGTCTTCGCTGCTTTCTTAATTTTCATTTATCAGCGATTGTGAATGCTGATACCAGCAGATTCATATGTAGACCGGCCTTTAAAGGGAACAACTGAAAAGTGTCTGTAGATCAAAGATGTGCCATACAACCTCCAACAAAACACAATACTACTACTACAACACAATAAATATACAAAAAAACTGTTCTTACTAAAGGTAGAATCTGTGTGTTTCACCACTTGAGGCAAAAAAAACACCATCGAGTGTAACCAGGCTATGAAGGAAGAGATGCTAGTAGGTAGAACATCCCAGGTAGAACATATTAAGTGACATTATTGGGCAGCTCCTAAAGTGTTACAAGGCTACCTACTATTACAACTATAGTGCTGCTACTGCTGCCTGCAACCATCAATAAAATGTTCCGAATTTTTATTTCCATATTTCTGCAAGGCTGCAGAAATATTGTGCACATTAACAACACACGAAGGAGGACGGCATAATAAAAGCAATCTCACAGGATTACTTGACAGCCAGTTCAACCTTGGAGATGCAGGTTGTGGGCATGTTTATGTTTAAGAAATGATATTCAGTCATTAGTAGAGATGGAAGTGCTTTAAATATTTTAGCACCAGAACTTATTGTTACAGTGAAATAACATATGGCAAAGGTTTCAACTCATTATTTTTTAAATGACTGCTCTGCTGAAGCATCTGCTGAAGGCATTCAGCACATATTTCGCCACTGCTTTCATGCATTATTTGCAGTTGCAGAGCTAATGTCAAAACAACACTGTCATGATTTTACTGACTTTACATCGTCATTCACCAAATTCATAATTTGTGCATATTTGTGCATGTTCACAATGCATCCTGTGTTAGTTGGAGGTGAACCTGAGTAATCACAGACTGTATATAAATGATGGATACCCACTATAACATCATCTAGTGTTTTGTGAAGCTTTGTCTTTAGTATTTTGTCGTTATGATTTCTGAAAACAAAGATTGAATAGAAGAAGCAAATGACTGAGAAATTCAAAAAGTAGCAAGAAGCGCACACTAGAAATCGACTTTAATAAACAGAACGTGCAGGTCAGGTTACTTTTTGGGGAATTTTGTAGCTACGACGTAGGTACAGCGTAGATTTCTTGATAAACCATAAATCCTCTGTAACACCAAACCCCAACCTTAACTCCCATTGAAACTTATACAATAATTTAACTAACTTTGAAAATAAATAAATAAATAAATAAAAGTTTGAAGTGTTTCTTGTAAATGGTTAAGGCACTACTGCATTGCCTTGATTTGTCAGATCCAGAATCTACAGCTATCGTTAAAATACAGTCTTTGAGTCCAATGTGACAGGTCCCAGAATATGAAATCAGCAGTACACTGTGGCTGACGTGTGGTTTAAATATTCATACAAAGAACAGGTTTCTTTTAGAAATATTACAGTTTGCATTATTTCTGTGACTTCCACTTTCGTTTTGTTTGTTTTATTTTTCTTTTATTTATTTCTTATACATTGTTATTCTCCTTTTATTTGCTTTGACGGTGCCTGTGATATAAAGAAAAAGCAAAACAGTGTCAGCAGAGAACATGAACAAAACCTCTGAGGAGGGATAATTTCTTGGGTGTGAAAACTGAATGAATACAGTATTTCACCAACTTGGAAGCGGATAACAAAACCCAGCCCTATTACCCTCCAATCGAGTTAACTTAAAAATAGCACCGCACATAGCCGCTCCTGCACAACCTTTAGAAGAATCACACAAACCAGCCAGCGGGCAGAAATGTGAGGGTTTTTTAAAATTTTTTTGTAAAGACATTATTGTTAGAATCCAAGGGTTCAGAGAGAAAATGCCATTGACGTAACTTGCCCCATGACGCCAGGCAGCTGAAGACAATGTGACCAGTGAGAAAGACTGGAAAGGGCCTCGGCAGAAAGAAAGGCCAGAGATGTTTATGTCAGTGTGTGTGTGTATGCACAATTACTCATGCTGTAGGGACATAAATTAGTTTAAACAGTCACATTGTATGGCGCTGCCTCCCGTTTGGGGACAAAAACCAAGTGCCCAAAGAGTAAATCATTAAATATGACTAGACCTAAGTGCGAAGAAAGGCACGGTTTTGGTTTGGGTGAAAGTTACAGTTAAATTAAGCTAGCATTCCTTTAGAAAAGCTCATCCACAATTATGTATCAATTTCTATCAGTATCAAAGGATCCAGGCTTAAATCTAGTTAAATAAAGTTCAGCACAAGCGAGATTGTTTGTTCAGATTTCATATTCACTTAACCTAGTTCCACTCTATATTTGCCCCCTGGGTGTGACCGTAGGTGTATATGGTTGTGTGAAGGATTTACACGCATGTGTGCATAAATTTGGGGTTTGTCTTTCAGTTTCCTGCTCGCCTGTGTGACAAAATGTTGCAATGCATGTTCCCAGGTTATAACAACCATCTCATTTGTTCAAGCTGGGAGTGTAAGACCAGCTGATAAATCACATTCATCGTTTGTGTGTCTGTGTGTGTCTGCATGTGTACGCAGCGGAGGGATGCACCACTGACACTGTCTACTATTGATCAAAGACAAAGGAGAAATTGAGGACTGGTGGAGAGATTTTCTTCTCCTGGTGCTTAAAACTTTTAGATTCAAAGCCTTAACACCACTGTAATGAAATCAATCATATCCCTGTTTATCAACAGGCACCAACAAAACCACACACCCACCATCTAATACTCTCTCTGTCTTTTTTTTTCCTCTAAGAAGAGTATAACCCCTCAATTCTCCTAATGAGGGAAAGAGGAAAGCAATTTTCCCCAGTGTGCTTCCTGTTGTTTTCCCCTGTGGTCCCTCGGTTTGCTCTCTCTCCTCTTGTTGCTATCACTTTCAGCTTTGCTCTAACATGATTTAGAGTATGTCTCCTTAATGGCCATCTTCCTAGCCTTCTTTTCTCTGTATCCCTCTGTTTCTCACCCTTCCACTCCCCAGCCATGTGACAGGTTAAAATATGTCACTGGCACATAACCGAAGCCAAAATCACTCACATTAAAGCACCAAATAGGGGACGTAAACAGGGTGTTACTCGTAAAACAGAGCCCACAACTCTTGCTTATTTAGGATGAGATGATATTTCAGAGACAATAATATTTAAGGGAGCTATTAAAGCTGCCAAAGGAAAGGAGGATAAATGGATGCAGTGACAGTAGGGACAAATAACGCACAAGCATTAAAACAAAGAAGGAAGCAGGGAAAGAAAACGAAAACCTCAGCAAATCAAAGGTGGAGGTAAAAGTTAAGTGAATCAAAACAGCACACAGCAGTGGCAAACTCTCTTCATATATGCCTGTCATAAAGATGCCCGATGTGATGAATAGGCCTTTATTACTTTTACTATCTTTCCTCACATCTTTTCGTCTAGTTTCTTTTATATGACCAAACGCCTCCCAGCAGTGCTAACATCTCAGCTTTTCAAACACTGCATGAATACTCTCAAATCTCTTTTTGTCCCTCTGGAGCAAAAGAAAAGACCCATAAAATCCATTTGCATGAAACCACTCTGCTGATTGCTCAGAAAAGATGTACTCCTCATATGGAAAATAAAGTAACAGTGCGAGATATAAACCCTACCTGGCAAGAGGAAGCAGTTCCAGGTTATAATCCACTAAAGGCAGATGTAGGCACTCCACACATCCCCATTAAAGTGGCCTACTTCCTCTGTCAAGCTGGTGTGTGAGTGTTTGTGGCTGGCTAGCTGGGCTGGTGTGTGTGATGCTGTCAGTGTGGGCTAGGCCAACTGAACTGTGCAGAGATACAGAAGAAGAGAGAGAGAGAGAGCACGCGCAAGAGAGAGAGAGAGAAAAGAGAGAATGCCCAAGAGGCTAAGAAGGTAGACTCCCGAGCTGCACAAACAAGTGAGAAGGAAACGGGGGAGAGGGAATGAAGGAGAGGGAGGAGACAGCGATAATGAGAAGAGACGAATGAGCAGCGTGAGCTCAGACAGAAACACGCGGTGTGTATGTCCAACAATCACACTAACTCATCTCTACTGTCCTCCATAATTGGACATGTGTGTGACAGACATGAATGTACATATTGTGTCCATTTGTGGCTCCACCACACCCCCCGCCCAAACTCCATTTCTTGGTGAAGCCATTACAGCCAGGTCCCACAGGGTGCACAAAGGACACAATGGACACATAACCACTGTAAACACACACAAGCACAAGCAGCAGAAAACATATCCATCTATCTTACACACACGATGCGGCCACAAAGTCACAGAGCAACCATACATGAAATGGGAAAGATGTCATTTTGGAAAAGCTTCCTATCTCAGAGGGACAGATGGTGCTACAATATCTATAACGTTGTACGATAGCAGAAATAGCAGCTAAATTTGACTTTTAAAGCCTAAATCTGGCATTTCTTTGGACACTAAACAGATAATATTTACAACATGTGCACGGGATAGCAGGACATAATATCGCTCTAATAAATGGAGGGATTTCTGTATGTTTATGTGTGCTGACTGTTTTCTTTTCCTATTTCAGTCAACTTTCTTCCAACTCACTTGTAACTTCACAGGTATATTGCTGACAGCCAAACAAAGAGCACATTTAATCTATTGCTGTTTGGATTCATATTGCTAATTCTAAATAGAGGCAAAGAACACATAAACACACAGATACATTATTAGAAACAATAAATAAATAACCTTCTACTTTATATTTAAACAGATAAATTGAGGAGTTCTCAGCTGCTATGTACAGTACTATGTACTAACATACTGTGGCATACCCCTGGAAATAATATTTGCATACTATTAGGGTCATAGACATAAGCTTATGCTTAATCTGACTCCACAGATGATTCACACTCTTCTGTGACCTCATATTTGTGTCACCAATTCAGATAACATAACTTAAAAATAAACCTGCACTCGCTGAGACGTCTACCTTTGGTGACGCAAACACGTCTGACACATGCTCAGATCAGGATTAAGACCTTATACACATGTGAAGACCTCACCTTAACACAGTGTCTGTTGTACTTCCACAACGCATGTACGATGATGTGCAACCTGACTTGATCAATCAGCAATTATATTGACATCATTTTCTACACTTCTTGTCAAGGTCACTGTAGATATGTGCCGTGTGGCTATTTATAGATGTGTTTGCACTCCATAAACGCACTGAGTCACAGCTTGCCTCAACATCCTAGACTTGATGACATGAATGCACTTTTTTTTTTCTATTGAAACAAACCCTGAGTGAGCTTGAGGTTAGGAGGGATTTTACTGTACAAGCGTTGTAAGAGAGCTAAAACAGAATGTTAGTCTACTTTCACCTAAGACACGCTTATGTTGCAAATAAGACAATAAAATGAAACTGTGGTCAACCTGCAATAGTACACAAAGCATCACTGCTTGACTTAACTAGCTAATAATAAGAAACAAGCTAGTTATATCAATTATGCTAAAGTTCAAAAACTAAACTTAATCTTATATTTAAAAAAATTAAAATTAAATTTATTTTTTTTAAAAATAGACTGAACAAATATGACCAACCATTCAAAGACAACTTTGGCTGTTTGACAAATTTTAATACTGAGGTTGTATAATGAGTAACACAACAACCGTAATACAATGTGATAATGGTGCTAAGTGCCTCTGATAAAAGCTTTAAAACTGAATGGCAAACATGAGAAGTTTTAAAGGAACCTTTAATAATGAGACATAACGGATCCACATGACACTCTCTTTGCCCCTCGCACCAGTTCACACATTCCTTCCCTCTCTCTTTTCGCTCTTCTTCTGTCACTGTTATCACAAGAGCCTCTCTGCACTACCCAGGAGAAAGGTTGTGTTTTTTTCTTCTTTTGTCGCCTTAGTGGCAAGGAACATTTGACATTGGAAGGTAAGAGACACACCTGCTGTCTCTCTCCACATAAATGCTTGAGTCAATACTTATCCCTCACCAACAAAAGTCCAAGATGCTTGGCTTCATATGCTGAGGTAACAGTTCAACAGTGGTTAATGTGAGAAAAAGAACTCCAACAGATCACAATAACATTAAAGAAAAAACTGTTTAAAGTTTCTCCAGTCGCAGCAAATTTCATCGATTTCATGTGCAGAAGGTGAGAAGAAGGTCAAGTGTTTTCCACTCGGTAAACAAAAGAGGTAAATCACACCTGAGCCATTTGTCAGGTTCCACCCACACACTCATCTCAGGACTCGGCTTTTCCATTGTGAACGTGGCATCAAAAACTTTATAAAGGCCAAAATTTGAATACGGTACTTGGCAAGTAAGTTCATTTTTCATTCTCGCAGTAAAAAAAACGGGGGGGGGAAACAAAAGGGGGATTTCACAAGAAACAACCACAGTCTAAATAAAATGTTTATCAAAGTCCCTGCTTTCACCTAACATGGTATTTACAAAACTAAACACACTCCCGCAGTCAAATCACACACACTCAGGCATTGGGACCATATTTAACAAGCATGCAGACACAATATAGAGAGCAAAAAGAGTGTGACCTCTGCAGCAGTATTACATAAACATGACATACAGTACCTTAGACACCGGCATCGGGACACGCAGTGTGCTTGCTTGTTTCAATGAGCGTTAATATTGTTGTTGTGTGTCCTAGAGTACTCCGAAGAAGAGCACAGTTCATACACACATACACACAGCACATGTGCAGTGCAAATACTAGATGCAGGCTGCTAATCCACAGTGACCATATGTCTTTTTTTCTCCTATCTGTTATTCAGATATTGTGATAGTGCCTTTTTCTCCTAGTTGTGTTTCTTGTCTCTGCTCTTTCTGCAGCGGTCCCAGCTTCTACCCCAGCTCGGTGATAACGTGCGCGCCAACGTGTGTGCGAAAGACAGGGAAGAGAGGGAAGAGGGGGTGGGAGGGGTTGAGAGAAGAGAGGGGTGGGTGGGGGTGGGATTGGGTGAAGGAGGGGGACGATGCAAAAGAAAGACAGATGGAATCGGGGAGAGACAGAGGTGTGAGAGTGACAGCAGGAAATGTAAAAATGTGATGTGTTAAAAATCACGGAGGGAGCGCTGGTTAGGAAAAGATCAAATGCGGCGAAACTCTGGAGATCGAAGCAGCAAGAGTCCCTCATTCCTCACCCTCTCTCTCTTTTCCACTACGTGCTATTTTTAGAAGTTGATCTGCCGCAAATCAAAGCCCCGAATCAAAACCTATCAAAAGAGCAGGATGTTAAGGGCCATGACTTTCACAAGTAATGGGACGCACACACCAAACTGGTCCGTTACAATGACCATGCGTCTGCATCAGATCTGAAGAGTGGCATGTAAGCTATTCATCAGGCCTTATCTAATCATATCATGTGCTAATACATAATAGGCTTCACAAATAGCTATTTTAAACACTTGTCAATTACACTGCACAGACGCACAGCTGCCTCTCACAGTTTCTAGCCAAAATTATTCCTGAGAAAATGTATCCAGACGTAACGTTTAAAAAGCAGGATATAAACTTAATGGAAATTAGATTTCAGTGATTGTTTTTTTTTCTTTGTTTTGTTTTTGTAAACCTGCTTCAAAGACTCTTTTTAGGCTGTGGCTAAAAGCATAAAGTTCTCAGTCTCTTAATTGTCGTATTAATCAGAAATGTCCTTGTGTCAAAACCATCCTTGTAATTTACACATTAGAATATTATCGCAGCTCCATTACATGCTCGGTGGAGCACACGTCATTTTTCAGAGTAAAGAATGTGCGTAATTAAAACCCAGAGTGGATGGATTTCATGCTCTGCATTACCTTCTTAGGTCTGAGTCTGCGAGGCTCTTATCTATACTTCCTTCTGTGCTGATGCATTACCATTACATAACACAGTTATGAATAGTTAAAGGTGAGCTAAAATAAAGCCAAACATCACTCCGTCAGAAGGAAATCATTAATTTTTAAAGAAAGCCAAGGGAATTAATCTAACACCACAGACCATAATCATTAACATCACTCAGCCATTTGTGTGTGTCTGCGTGTGTGTGAGCGACTGACAGAAAGACAGTTAGCGAGGTCAAGTGCAGGGAAAACAAACACAGTGACACATGGAAAGGAAGTGAAGTGAACAGGATTGACCTGTGATACCAGAGAAAAGGCCTTTACACATCGTAGAAAAAAGTAGACGATATTCAGAGGTGTTCAGATGTGAACTTGTTGTGTAATGTTTCTACACGTGCCAAATATGTTGCATTTTTGTGAAAAAACTAGCTCAAAAAAATGTAAACACTGTAAAAAGAACTGATAAAAGTAGACATCAGATGACAATGAGCTGGTCCTGATGTTTCTAAACAACAAAAGGAAGAATTTGAGAATCTGAGTTCATCCATTTCTCGCAAGAAGGAAGAATTTCATGCTTAATCCCGGAGTCGAAGCTGTATCACGATCAGTTGTTGGCAGAATTAGGACCACATCTGAAGAGCTGTACGCATAATTTCAGACAGTGTGAGATAAAATACAATTCATTTACTATTTCCATATCATTTTATATTCAGTATCGGCGCACATTTGTACTTGTTGTAACTGTTTATTCACATGGTAGCTGAAAAAAAAAACAAATGCCACAAATTAAGCAAATGGCTACATTAAGAATAGCTGGGCCGGAAAAATATTTTTAGTGCGTGACATATTCATACAAATTTTATGCGTCCGGTGCATAATGGTGTTAAGAAGATTATATTTGAAGAGGGAACACACAACAAAACAAGCCCGAAAAACAGGGTTGAGTTAAAGTTGAACTTTTGTCAACCACTGAATGTATTCTTATTTTCCTAATATGAATACAGTAGCACATTACTGACATCTCACCTATGTCTTAATTTCTCACAGTCCAGCTTTGATGAAGAACTCTGCAAAACTAAGGAAAGTTTAAGATTGCGGCATTGCTTGCACACAAAGTGGATAGTCGTCCTGGTGATTATAAGACAATAAAATCTCTATAAATAATTTTTTTACAGTATTTAGTCCAAATCAGAATCAGAATACTTTATCAATCCCTGAGGAAATTATGTGGTAAAATCTAAAGGAAATAGCGCGAACCACTTATAGCCGGCGCAGCAAAGCATAGTGCATTCTAAGCCTCTTAAAAGATGACTACTGAGCAGCAGCAATGCCATTAATTTATTATGGAAAAATCTTTTTGGATGATGAAATCTAATTAAAAATTATGATCCACTATGACGTTCCTCACATCTGCACCATTTGGAGCTGTAAATCTGGATGTCATGACACCACATCCCAGAAATAGCATGCAATGTGCCTCGTGTGAGTGTGTGCATGTGTGCGATGGAGAGCAAGCAGCAACAAGAAGACAAATGGAATTCATCCATGTCTAATTAGAGACAGCGAGGGGGAAAGTATGCATCTGTTGCAGACAGAGAATAAGAGCAGGAGAAATGTCAATCATATTAACATGTGCTGGTGCAGATGTTTACCATAATTCACTTTCTGTTTGGATACTTTAAATTTTCTATCTGAAATTGTAAAGTCGGCAGTGATCTTGGAAGAAGCGCGCAGAGGTCCGCAAAAAAAGTGCCTTTTATCCGACGTGTAAATATTAGTATTTAAAGTGTTTAGAATGGCTCACTGAAATGACACATGCGCGGCCACCCCTCACGGCTAACTGCTATCCTCATTGTGTACCCAGTGAAAATAAACTGTCAAAAAAACTACACACTCCTTCAGCAACTTGTTAACTTTCCCCTCGCTCTCTCTGATGTCACTCCCGGCCTCCTGAAGATGACTATCTACTAAAACTCACTCTATGTCAGCTTGGAGACCTACTTCTCCACTTGGACTAGTGTCACTCATGTCTGCTAACATAATTGTCTCCCTGACAAGCTTCACTCCTTGTGAGAGTTCAACTGAGACAATGTTTTGTGCACAGTGATAAGCCGTTGTTGTGTGACAAAAACAAACTTCACTCAGGTCTAGGACAAATCTGCTCCATTAGCTCACTGGAGCAATAAGCGTTAAGATGAGGACTACTGATCTCCTTCCGAAAAGGCTACATATGCATGACTCTTAACTGTGAATAAATGTACCGGATGTTTAATAGTTTAATACTTAACCAGACTAATAAACAATCATCTAAAATATATGTTTAGTGCACTCATGCTGCATTCCATTTATCTCTGAATCTGGATGTTGGAGCTAGGCGTGGCGACATGCTGGAGTTGACCTAATTCCATAGTATTTTTCAGAAAAGCAAGGAAAAAAGAATTTGTTTTGCTACTCAGTAAGGCACTCAAAAACACCCTGCGTAACATTCACAGACAAAGCCTGGTCAATGCTTTGCCCATGGCTTATTTTGTGAGTCTCAAATACACAACAAGGGTAGTATAGATTACAAGTTTTACAGTTTTAATAACGTTTCTGTGGACAGCTGCTGTCCTGGATTGTGAGGTTGGAGTAAATAGAACGAGATATTTACCAGTGTGTGCTGTGTCAGAAAATTTTGAATGACTCAAGTGCTAAAAACAAAGCAAATATTTTGCTAAGCCACTGAATCCTAAACCAAACTGGAGCCATCAGCCCATTTTTACTTTGTGTTCCTGCTTAAAATGCAGTGTGTGAAATATGCTACTTAATAGCTGCAGATTCACCGACAGCTCTTATCTGTCCCTGAACTTCATGTTTCTTTGATAGCATGCATGACAGTGCGCCTGAGCTGGAGAGACATGGCAGATTAGGAAAACAATGAACAGGAAAGGATCGCCACATTTTTATAATTCATCATGAACAGCCTGACAAGTTGAGAGAAAGTGAGCAACAGAGGAAGAATTAGAGCGGGTCCTCGTCGCCCTACGTCACCGCTTCTCCCAACATGAATGCTGCATTATAACCCCTTCAGCGCTAAAACAGATTCTCATAAATGTGAAATGAGACAGGATGAGAACAGAACAAGCTGCCTCCAAACTTCAACACACACACACACATTTTGTTCATTAGCAGAAACCATCTTTTTTTTTCCACTGTTCACGGTGCTGATGTAGAAAATTTGTGCAACTTTTACTGCAGATAGTTTCTGACTCAGAGAAGGAGCGCCAGTATTGCTCATCAAATGCAAACTGTGTGTGAGCTTGGTTGTCATTTTCAAAATGGGCAGCCCTATTTAAATTCCCATCAAGTATGTGTGTGTGTGTGTGTGTGTGTGTGTGTGTGTGTGTGTGTGTGTGTGTGTGTGTGTGTGTGTGTGTGTGTGTGTGTGTGTCTGTTTATGCAGCTGTGCAAATGTATTTTTTTCTTGAAGAATGAAGAATGTACCGGAAGCTCTCCAGTGAAGGAGATAACACACTTTTAATGGCTCTGGCTGAGTTTAATGTTTTTTGTGTGCATGAGGAAAAAAGAAAACCTACCTTTTTAACCTATACAGTAAATCATTAGTGTATACTGCTTAGGGATCATGATTACTTATATTAGTTATTCAAGACTGCACATTTAAAACCTAAAAAGCTCGCCAATTTAAGTTGTAACTGTGGCGTTTTTAAGTGCTTTTATTTTGAAGACCTAAAGCAAAGCAAAGTGCATTGCTTTCAATGAGCTTGCCATTCGCTGAGTCCCTTAAAATGACTTGATGTCACATTGTAACATGATGTAATGTGGAATAGATATGAAGGGATTTCAGACTGTAAACAAATTAGGAGAGCAAAGCTCTTGTGTGTCAGCAGGCTATCAAAACACATTAGTATCTAAGGGGCCCAGACCTCCAAGAATACCTTATAGGAGTTCTTTGAAACTACTTTTGAAATAAAAAGTGCACCAGAGTTGATGTTTAAGTCATGAGAAGCACTTGTTTGATTTGTCAGAATCAGAAAAGGCTTATTTCTGAATGAATTTAGAATTTAAATGAACTGAAACGAAAACCTAAAGCGAATCTAATGCAAAAAGATTATTCCTTTGAGCATTTAAATTATGAACCGACCATGTTTGGCCTCTAACTGGCACATTCTGGTATGTCAGGTTATTAAATTTCACCAGCCTTTGTGCAGGTTTCTGCCTGGGATCATCCTCTGTTGTTCCACCTTTTGACAACATCTGCTGTATGATATCATGTCATCCCGCTCTATGATTATTTTAACCTCCTCTCTAACCTCAATCTAACTCGTGGCCCACTTTCCTTGACATTTTCTTGATCTGCAATTTCGCGACAGATTCGACAGCAGAGGGCTGACAGAGTGAGCATGCATCATATTTGCAAGTTAATGATAAATGTTTGCTGTGAGCCGTCTGTTCAATATGCTGACAGCAAATGGAGCTCTGCACAAAACAGACATGAAAGTCATCATCGTGCCCCACTCTCATTAGGACTCGGAGATTAGAGACTCCTCAATAGAAAAGAGGCTTGTGTCCAAATTTTTCCAAAGGGAAGCATTGAAAAGTGTTAAGGGACTGAAGGAACTAGGGCAGCTGCTGACATCAACACTGTGACGAAATAATCCCATTTTACGGTTAAACATGAATGAAAAACCTAACGCGAGTAGATAGTGGCTTCTGAAGAACGCGTGTTCTCCCTCTGGAGAGGATTCTGCTCTCGCTGCACATTTGAACACAACTCTTGAGGAAGGTGCGTGCTTCAGCTAAGTGCAGATTTACTCGGCTTTGTGCATGAGAGGAGAAATACACTTTCTGACACAAAGAAAACGGTTGAATCAATGGATCATTTTCTAAAGCGCCTTTACTGCTCTTCCTGCTCACTGGCAGCAATACACACTGCGGATCAAATACATAGTCTATTCGCTTTTGAAAATAGGTTCTGGTGTTGATTCAACAGTAACAATAAAGCAGAAATGAAGTTACTGAAGTGTCACCAAAAGAAATACTATCTTACTCCCACATCCTGAAACATGAGAGGGTGTGTACTTGTGGTAATCAAGGAAAGCTTGTTGAAGCTGTGTGAAGTTTTCCTTTGAGCATATTTTTACACTGTGAAAAGAAAAGTAAAACGAAAATGTAAAACAAAAGAGGACAAGAATAGAACTTGTTTCTCCTGGTTGGAGGTTGTGTCTTTGTGCTGTCCACCACCCCACTTCCCTTCTAACATGGACTTTTATAGGTTTTTGGTTTCCTTTACATCCAAAATGACACTAAAAGGGTATCCCAGTGTGTCGGAAATTGAATCTAAAATATAATTTTCTGATGATTTGAAAGTGAAAGTGTGTTAAAATGTTCAATTATTCGGAGAAATTTGTAATTTTCTGAATAATTTTCTGCACGTTAGGTCTGATTGACATTTGAAACTACCTTTTGATACGCGTTCTCTCCTTTGTGGTAACGTGAAGCAACCCAAGAACACTTCCCAAGATACACAGTAAAGTGACCTGGATATATATCTTTTAAAAGCTTCCATGCAACACTGCTGATACTACTTTTCCTCATATATGCCATATTTGACAAAGCTAATTTGCATATTATTAAATACATTTGGAGGTGACTGAATACAAACTATTTGCCTCTAAGGGACTCTAGAGAAATGCAATCAAAAGTGAACTAATTTGGCTAGATGTACAATGTTATGATTAAGCATGTATTCCCTTGCCTTCGGGACTGCGTTTCCATTTAATAAGGGATTACAATAAAATGTTCTAATAAGTGTGCACGGAACAGGAATAACAGGAGTGATCGCACTGGGCAGCGCATGTACGAAACTGCACTATCAGGTTTTTCCAGGATTTGTGATGAATTTTAAAAACTTTGTTTTGGCAAGAACTGCCTCGAGCATTTTAGCATGTTTTGTAAATATGTTTTTCTTCAAAGAAATCTTCCTCTGCCTCCTGGTCTGAAAACACTGCAGGTTTAAAATGAGTGACCATAGAGTGTTAGAGGTCACTAAAAGTTGTTCTGTCTGTACTTCAGTTGCACCGCCACCGTGTCCGAGCTGCCTTACGCCACCTTATGTTTCTCAGATGTTTACTCTGTGATATGTGCAACATTTTCAGATCCATCTTTCCTGGAAAATGAGTTCACGCAGCTCATGTTTCAGCTGTGTACTGACTTAGTTTGGATGAAAGGCCAAATCTGAGGAAAACAATGAGTACAACTGAGCCTCTTTCGGGCATGGGGGAACTTAAAGACTTCACAATTGAAAAAGTGATAAACCTGGCAGGTTTCTGGGTCACATCTGCGCTAAGACACTGTTTTGTCAATAGAGTTTGCATAAACAGCATCGACTTACGTGACTTAGCATGCTCGCAAAGTTGTTTTGCCATTGAGCACATTGAACACTGTCGTGTGTGTAAATGTGTTCATTTACTCAGCAGGGAGCGCCTAATTGGCACTGACCCTGGGAGGACACAAGCAAGGAATCCAACTTTCCACGTAGTGTTGATGTGGAAAGATTCAATAGATCAGAACATTGTCCTGCAAGAAAAACACTGTAGCAGTGCAAATATTATTAGAAAGATATCTTAAGTTAAAAACAGCTTTTATATGTGCTGAAGTTGATAACACTCATGGGGAAATAGTAAAAAACAAAACAAAAAAACAGAGGATAGTCTGACTGAAACTTCTGAAAAAGGGGAAACACATATGTACATATGTACACGTGCAATGAATACACATGCATGCAGACAGAAGAGAATGAAAGATGAAAGATTGCCGGCTTGTCAGTCTTTCTTGCTCTCTTTCATGCACTGATGAAATGAACCCTTAATGTGCAACAGGTGTGCCATCCACACACAAGGCTATTTATCCCTTTTAATCACCTTTCAGCTAAACTCAAATGAACTGGGTAGCACTCCTTTTAAACTGATGAAGTGAATGAGCTGTCTCTTTTGTTTATCAAAAATGAAGGAGGAAAGGAGAAAAAAAAGTGTTGGAAATTAAAGAGGAAGGAAATGTGAGTGGTGCTCACAGAAACGCTACATCAAATAATCAGTCCGAGAAAATCTAAACAAACGAATGCACATTACAGACAGATGTGCATTCATCTTTCTTAATAATAAAAAGTGCTTCGTATGATGTCATATTTATGTCAGACTAGACCTCTTTTTTCACACAAAAAAACCCCAAATAGCAATTAAGAAAACTGTTTGAGTAGATTTCCCTGGGTAGAAGCTTGAAATGACCAAACTGGGCCATGGTAATCTCAGTCACAGCATCCCCAGCAGCCACCCTGTTAATCAGGGCAGCAGAAGCCCCATGAGCTCTTAAAGATCAGTTCCAGTGCATCCTTAAGCGTGACGCATTGTGCTACATTAAGACAAGGATAGTTGGCTAAGGTGCATTTAATTCATTTTTGAAATAGACCAGTGAAGACAAACAAGCACCTCTAATCAATTTTTGAACATTTTAATAACAAGAATGGTTAACTGAAACGTGAAAGAGAGGCCTTGACAAGCAGAATCAGTAGCTCACCGCAGCTGGGTGGATTTTAGCATCGTACAGTTTTCCTTCTTTTATTCCAGCCTACAAGTTTCCTGTTTTACTATCTGCCTAAAGTAACTAAGTAGTATGTAGCAACTGTTTCTTACAAAATTTCGTGGAAAAAACTGAAACAAATCTAAAAGGTTAATGCAGGTAGAAACAAAAGCTCAAATAATTTATGCACAAGCCTTTGCAGTGTATTATTATTATTAGTCCTTTATTTATCCAGGTAAAAAATCTCATTCCCAAGGTCATTATCTTTGATTATGCCATGGCATTGATTTTGAATAAAGTATGTCAGTGAGAAAACAAAGCACAGCCTCACACAGAAGGCAGAGTTTCTTCTCAAACTCTTTACCTCAATGAAAAAAGCACCTGATGCTAACAGCATTCAGTTAAACCTGCTGGTTACGGTTTATAATAATCATACTGGTTTATAAAAGAAACTACAGGAACAAACACTGGCTTTTGCTAGGAGGATGTGGCCTAAATTTCCTTGAGGACAGTCAAGGAACTTTTAAACTTTGAAATTTACGTCAGACAAAGGCAGCATTGAACTTCCCCAGAGAAATGTAAGAGTTTCTGTGAGTGGAAAATCAGAATTATGGCAATAAGAACTACAGACGAGGCTTTTACATGCGTGACGTTACTGTGCACAAAGTGTGTGCAATTCACGGGGCATCTGTGATGGGGGGTTTGCACAAATATATGCATTCCCATGTGTTCATGTGTTTACTGATTCATCTCTGGCCTCAAATGAAATTGGAAATGCTCCTAGATATGTGTGTCCATGTGTCATACCTGTTCAAAATGCGGAACGGGAGGCTCCCTCCTGTGTAGTTGGAGCTGCTTGTCAATGTTGTCCTTCAGGCACTGACACACACGGCGCTTCTGGTCTGCTGAATAGGCTTCCAGGCTGAGCAGGCAGTCACACTTCTGGAGAGAGAGAGAGAGAGAGTGAGGGGAGAGAGGAGGAAAAGGGGTGGAGGAAAAGACAGCGGGCAGTTACGCATCTACTGTCAACTAAATGAAAAAGCAGTGTCTCCTGATGCTTGGATAGTGAAAGACTGTCACAGCACAAGAAAATAAACATAATATAATATATAAAACACAAAAGTATAATAAAAATGAAAAAAAAGTGGCAAAAACAAGTTTTTCCCCATCTTACTGGCCCTTTTCAAGAAAACTAGAGAATACTAGAATGCTAGAGTTAACCGTGTGCCTGTTTGAGTGCCTCTTTCTGTGAGACCTTTAAGAGAGATAATGAATGACTATAGAATGACTATAGTATCTATATAGCATTTGACCTTGACTTAACATTCAGGTATTATGTGAGCCTTGTTTTTAGAACAGAGTTTAAGGTGGCACGCACCCACGCTGGGAAGCAAAATGCTTGCTTTAGTGAAATTGAATAAAGGCCAGCATCCACATTAGGCAGAATTTGATATGCTGACAAAATGATTATGTAGCCAGTGTCAAGCTGGTGCTCTTGAAAAAGTACCAATCAATGCATCCCCAGGAAATACATGAGAAAGAATCTGACGAGTGCTTAATTGGCTAAGAGTTGGCAAACAGCAGTCCAGTAACTTTTCACTCAAGAGGACATAAATACTCCTCGTACATTAGAATCTGCAATCGAAGACCTGTGACCATTCTCAGTAATGAACACATTAAACACTTAATGGATTAATGGGCCCATTTGTTTGTTGGCCGTGATTCAAGGAATGCATTTTTGATCAAAGATGGACTGTATCAAAAATAAATAAAGGAAAGGAAGAAGAGTTTACATGATAAAATATTTATGGTGAGGTCAGCGTCTGCCTTTCATAATGTTTGGTTCTGGTTAGTCACTTCCTGCTTTATTTTGAAATCTCTGTTCCTGCCTTTTTTCCCTTCTGTGTCTGCTTTATCGGTCTTGAGTGAGCTAATTGTCCTTCTCAGTTTATATACCTCGTGCCTAGAACCCTCCAGCTGTCTGAATGTCTTTGTTTAAAGTAGCTTTTATGCCTTCAATTCATACTCTTGTGTTTTCCTAGTATGTCTTCATTTTCCTGTTTATTTATTCCTTGTGTGTTCTTGACTTGTGATGGACGTCTTGCCTATTTTTCGACCTTGTCCTTTTACCTTCCTCTGTTTGCCTTCACTGCCTGCCTATGATTAAAGAGTGGATTTGGATTTTACCCTGCCTCTGTGCGTGCCTCCTGCATTTGTTTTTCCTCCTGTGTAATTATCACATTGCCACATAGTGCTGTTTGAAGTGGAGGTCTTAAAATACCAACTTTTACTACTGTATAGGAATTTCTTTTACTTATGTATTAATCACATTATGTTATTGTATAATGCCTTGGTGCCACTGGATTTTAACATGTCTCACACTCATACTGTAAGACAAATGGTGGGGGTCTAGTAAGGAAGTTGGGGGAAGCAGACAGCTCCACAGGAAGAGTCTTTTGTCTCTTCGAGGACTCTGGGAGGTAGCAAGGGAGTGTGAACCTTAAGGTGTGAAACAGCTGTGTACTGCCTTTTGTTCCTGGAGAAGGTACTTAACTGAGAGCAATGCTAGGCTCAGAGAGACTCTGCTGACCGTCTGCCCCACGGTCATGCAGGCTCTCCACCAACTTGGTTGTCTGTTCTTTGTGTTTTGATTAAAGAATGTTAGCTACTGCTCACCACTCGTCTGCAGGCTTTATTTAAATGGAAAACTTCCACAACACTACACACGCTTTTGTTTTAAAATAATTTTTCTGGATCCAGCAAAATAAGGAATTCCTTTATGATCAAGTTCCCTCATATTATTGAGATTTCTCTGTTTCCTTTTAACCCCTTAAATGTAGGAAGTATGATACAAATTAAAACTCATATATGCCAATTTATATGTCTTTTTTTGTGGTCAGAAGATTCAATAAACATTAAATTTTTTCTAATTTTCTGGCAAGTTGCAACAGAACTTGGACTTGGTTTCTGGCCATTTGCAAGTTGAAATGGTCATGGTTCTCTTTGTGTTGGTCCTGTGATGGACCTGTCCAGGGTGGGGCAGGCTCGAGCCCCATTGTGACCCTGAACTGGATCAAAGGTTAAGAACAGGTGGATGGATGTCTGGAATCGTCTAAAATGCATTTTCTATGCAAAAACAGTCTGGTTTTCTACCATCTACCAAATCCCTGTTTGTGCACATGTGCTCAACCTTTGCTGATAAATCGTTGAGTCACATTTTTAGAGAAGTAACAAAGTCAAATTCTTTTTTTTCTGATGAATATTAAAGGAACCTTTTGTTCTCAGACACACTGGTTTTCTATTTCTCCTCCTTTTTATTCTTTGATAAATTCCATTTATCTCGGCTGCTCCGTTTCCAGCAATGTCAGGGAAAAACATTTGTGTCCTGACATTTCTGAACACGACTCGGGCTATAAATAGGATTTTTTCCATTTTGTACAAGTCTTCAGAGATTGACTGAAGTCCTCGGGGTTTTTCTTGATGCTCACTGCCCTGGTCAGTGGTGAATGAAGATGCTAGCTTATTTGCTTCTCTACTGGTTGCATGGTTGTTGGGTTTATTGTGCATCCTCTACTGTGTTTCTGCCATTTGAACTGTTTGAATGTTACTCAGAGTCCTGCTGAAGATGAGGATAGTGCTGCTGAAAGGTCCAGTGGTGAAAAGTGCTTGATGTGGTTAAAGTTTTCTCATTTTTGGCATTACTAATGGCAGTTAAATGGTACTTATGGTGTCGCTGTCAAGGGATGCCACTGTTAGTCTCTACTCCTGCTTATAACCCCTTCAGTCTTAAGGGTGGTCGGGTAAATATCTTTTGCGTGCAATTTTTTAAAGTGGTCTTAAGAAAAAGTTCTCCAGACTTTATGACGGTATTTCAAAGTTTTTCTTTGGACATTGTCTGCTTTTTCACTCATTTTCATTCCAGTCCTTTTAACTCACCACTTAACCACGATTTCTTTTCTTGTTTGTTTTTTTGCTAAACCATGTAACATTAGCCTGAATATTTTAAGCACAGATAACAATGCCTACTGCTGTGTTTTTAAATTGTCTCGTTCCAGCGGTGGGCCTGTGCTAGACAGACCCAACACCTACCTCAAGGGATAAACCACTGTTATGTCTACACATAAACCAAATTATAAGTTGTATCTTTAGGCACCTGGTTGTGTGTTTGAGACAAAAATCCCACACACACTGCCAATGCAGTAAAATCATATGTGGACAGAAAAACAGACATCAGTCATGGATTGGCCTCCCCAGAGCCTGAACCTAAACATTACAGTTATGTTCTCTAGAAAGAAAACACAAGTAAAAACAACCAATGTCTAAAGAAGAGCTTTGAGAAATTGAGCATCTAATATTAAGTTTTCATTTAAAAAACATAAAGTAAAATAAAAAAAACATAAGTCGCAGTAAGAGAAAAAATAGGTAGGTGGGATAGCAAAAGAATTTATGATATTGGGCCTGACGTTTTTCTGTTGCACCACAGCATGATGAAATAGGGGCTTATTCAGAGCAGACAGAAATCAATGTTAATGTTCTTTGATATCCATCATTTGGACTGAATCTGAGTCTATGAGGCTGCAACAAGAGCCACAAGGCTGGGAACACAAGCACACATGGACACACACACAGAGGGACAGACATACAATGAGTTAAATGTAAACAACTAGCCTCTGGGCAAACTAATACAGCTCCCAGTGAAAAAAAAACTGACATTTCTATTTAAGGTCTAAGGTTGAGCTCTCGTGCAAAGCATTGCATGATCTTCCTCATGCCAGGAAAGGTCAGAAAATGCTGTTCAACAACCTCTCTGAAGAGAAGCATGTACGGCATTCAAGCTGGAAATAATCCCGCATTCTCTGCTTCCTGAAAAGCAAACATTTAGGATATGGCTTATTTACGACAGATGCTGTCCCAGAGACAGACATGCAACTGCATCCGCACACATCAACCACAGCTTTACACTCTGTATGTAGCACCAGTCTGAATTCATTTTATAAATATAATCTTACTGTAGGGACATATTTAGAAGACATAATGGTTCAAAAAAAAGAACAAAAAGGCTTCCAGCTGGGACAGTGAGTCATTGCGATGCACACATCTCAGAGCTGCAGGAAGGCTTACATCCGTAATCTGTCAAAGAGAGGAAGTGTGTATGTTTACACAGTTTTAGTTGTGTACATATTACACTGCAAGCCACTTATTGACACCATGCACATTTTGTTTTGGCCATAACATGAAGTCACTCTTACTGCGAGGAATAGAGCATGTAGGGAAGTGCACTTTCTTTCCCATCTTAAAAATGCACCATGCTCTGTTGGGCGACTACTAATGATGATTTGTTTGTCTCCAGCTAACAATTTCTGCAATCCATTTCCATTTTTCCTGCTTATATTTGGTGTGCCATTATTACAGATATATGAGCTGTACTGTTAAACTGTGTATTATTACATCTATCTGGGTCTACTTTCCCTGACAGTGACTTGTGCATCATTGCATTACGTCAGCTGAAACGATCCGTCACGCCAGTAAACTGTTGACAGTTCACAGATTGCATGTTTTGGGCGGGAATCGTCAGGACCCTGCAGGGGGTTTCTGTACTGTTGCCACCACAATCTATTCGGCAGGGCAATCTTTTAAACACATTCAAGTGCCATTTCACTTTTCCAGTGCATACACTAGGCCTACATGTCTTTTGGGGATGCAAAGAACTAATTTAAGGCACAGCTAAACAAATTAGCTTCAAAATCGGGACCGTTTTCAACTTCAAGACCTTAAAGTCACGCTGACTATATGGAAGCAGCTTTTTATGGTCATTTTGTTTTTTAAACAGGATTCATCAGTGGCCCAGGCTGCAATGTTAGAAAGAACACGCCACTCAATGCTAAGCCAACTGAACCCCTTATTGTAATAATTAGCATTAATTGAGTTACCGTCTATGATGATCATAGAATTATTTGCTAAAATAAGTAAATTCCCTTTACTTGGGTCTCTGCATTAGTTCACCCTGTTTATAAATCCACCCTTCCAAGAGATAAACATAAGAGCTAATGAAACAAAATTCAATGAATGGTCACTGGCCTGCCATGGAGTGGCTAAAAATACAGGCAGCATTTCCCCTTAATCAGATTGATTAAAGTGCTCCCTGGTTGAAGCCCTCCCCCTGAGCCATCTGGCAGATGAGTTTTCAGTGCACTGGACCGCTGTCAACACAGCTCACCTAAACTGCTTTGGCACAGGTTAGCATGGTTTCAATGACAGCTAATGCCCATGTTTTTTTTTCCTTCTTTCTGTTTTTCACATCACCTGCTAACGATGATTCTGCTGCCTTGTGTTAACGATCACAGACTAAATACGAGAGCTCGAAGGTACAGTTTGACATTTTGGCAACAATATTATTTTGTTGTCATTCTATAACTTGGATGAGACGAGCGACAGTAATATAGTGATTCTGAAAAATAAAAATGCTAGAGGCAGTAGTCAGTAAAGGTAGCAGGCAGGTTTTCCTTGTGCTTTCCAGTTGTTTTTTATCACCTAAGGAGAGCATGGCTTCCTTTTGAGCAGAGTTATGAAAGCTGAACCTTTATTGTCCTGAACAGTCATGTGAAAGATAAAGTTTTCAAAGGACTGAAACCCTGTACTTTCCATAGTAAGTAAGAGGGTAAGAAGCAACAAAGTGCATGATAATTAAATCTGCCTGATTGAGTAAGGGTCACACGAACCAAGGTGTGAATGCTTTGTAAGATACTGCTCCGCCATGCCAACCTATTTGTTATTAAGGTCACACGGAGGTGTGAGCGAGGCTTGAAATGCCTGGGAATGGGTCTCAAGATGACGTTACAGGTGGCACATAGTTGTTCACAGTGGAAATAGATGGCCTCCTTTTACACCATCTGTCTCAAACCATTTGTGTCCTCGATCTAAAAATCTGAAGATTAGTATCCTCAAAAGAGTGTCATTTTTCCTTTAAATATACTTATAGAAGAAAGGGAACTTTCTCCAGAGGACTGTTATCACTGAGCGTCAAATATTGCTGCAGCTTGTAAAAATCACTGGTAAAAATTAACATGGATCCTCCTTTATTGTTAACGACGTATTAAAATGTTTGCGGCGCTGGTCTGCGTATTGGCATGCCAAAGCCCAAGACCCATAACTGTAAGCCAACTATCGTTTGATTTGCTGCCCAAACAAAAGATCTGAACAGCAGTTGGATGGGGTTGCCGTGTTTAGAGCCAGAGAGGCGTGTATGAACTGATCATATAAAGGATGTCCCCTCAAGTACACAATAAAAAGTCTGAAACCTATTAAAACCTACTGCTTTCTCAGTAGTCTGAGGCCTGAGCATCTGCTCATCAGACTTTCTCATATAGACACTCACTGCAATATCATCATCCATCAACTAACATTCACTGGTAAGTAAGCATTTTCTAAATCCCAAAATATGACACAAAAATGGGAAATTCCGAGGTTATTTAGGCCATATGGAAACACGGTGTGACTTAAGATGTGTGCTCATGGAGATTTATAACATTCTCCACGCACTTACCTCCATTAAAATCATTAAAATCAGTACATATTTCTTCAGTAAGGCAAAGCTCTCTACAAGGCAGATAAACACATAATGCCACCAGCGGCACTTGCTGTAGCAGAATAATGATAATAAAAGCATAAATGCTGTTATGTATTTTCAGTTCATCTGTAACAGCCATAATAGAGGAATTGTTCCGGATATATCAAGTGTGACATCAAGCCAGTTTTTTTTTCCAGAGTAAATCTTTGTACATCATCACACGAGCAGCGTCATACCGTATTAGTCATGTCCAACGCACTTGTGCTGAACATGTGACTCACTGTGTCACAAATGAGTGAGTTACAGTGAGTTACGTCACTGTCCTTAAATCCTTTCTGGCTGGCTTTATGTCTTTCCTGGCATTACTCTCAATTACTCTGGGCTAAGGGATCTCGCTTGTGGACCACTGAGGCTTTGCAATCTTAGTATTTAATGCATTTATAGATACAGCATAGGTGACATGTGAACACGAGCTAATGATACTTAAGCAGCTAGCTGACTCTTGGTTCAGAATGCCCTCACTAATGTCACTGGATGTGGAAGGAGCATGGCTCTTGGGATAGTAACTTGATTATTTTGCTACCAGGTGGAAATATCTCAACATCTACCGCACTGATTGACACATAATTTTGTACAGACGTTGGTTCATCAGAGAACGAATCCAAGAATGAAATGACTTTGGTGATCTTGTGACTCTTTATAATCACTACCCTGACCTATGAATTTAATATCACCAAGTTAGCATCATATTTATACCAAAGCACATATACATGCGAGAGTCACTAATTTAACCAGTTTTCACTTATCACATTATAAATGTGCAAGAGAATGGTGCGGAAAAAATGATCTGTGTAGTGTCAGAAAGGGTTTTGGGTTTGTTTGGTTTTTTTGCCTCTTCATTGAGTTTCCTAAATGGGAAATGGGGAAATTAATGACTGCATTCTTCTTCTTTCTCTACAGCAATGCACTATTTTTAGTATGAAGCAGCAGATAGTATCTCATGCAATGAAAAGGTCAGGAAAAATAGTCAAGTCTCGGTTTCACGTATCACTGTCTCATGATGGCACTATTCTGAAAAAATATTTATAGTCTTCCCAGTTAAATCCATTGAGCCAATGTGTGTTTTTCAAGCTGAAAACCAGGTTCGTTGCATCTCTCATCTCTCTCTTTCACGGGCTAGCAGGTAATGGTGTGATTAACTGTCAATAAATTGCACAAAGAAATTCACAAATCAAGTTCCACATGAAATGTGCAGGATGTCATTTCCTCATGACTCCGTGTTTTTCCCACACTCTTTAATCTATTTCTCATTTGTTTGTCTGCTTTTGAGCTCAGGGCTCTTCTGTGGGTTGCATCGGCAGAGCTGCTACGAATAGAGCATGTAAATTGGAGTTCTTGGCCCGAGGCCCTTCCTAAAGCCACCAGGGAAGATGGTAAGCACATGACAGGACCCACAGATGTCAAGTACTGTTTCAAAAGTTTTTTCTCTCAGTTTGTGCCTTTTTTTAGCAGAAGTTTTGCATTCTTTCCATCACTATCCAGTGAGGGAGTTCATTGATAATTTAACTTATTTGCTCTTTTCATATGACTGTGTGCTGTGCTTTTATTGCATAAGCATAATTGTCCATAGACAAAGATGCTTTTTTTAATAAACTTTTCCAGTCGATAGCAAAGTGTCTGCAAGTTGTTGTGAAAGCCTGTTGTAGTTAATTACTCTAAGTATGTCATACAGGGGAAACATATATTATTGATTTGGAAATTACTTCATGATTCTTCACCCTTAAAGGTTTATGAATAATTTAGATGCTGAAGACGATTTGCTCTACACCTGATGAAATAGGGAGATAAACCACAGTTTAGTGCAGCTCAAGAGAGTACTTTGTCTTTGTCATAGATCTCAGTGCAATCATTTTATTAAGATGGACGTCTTTAAGTGATTAAATTTAGATGTATGCACAGCCCAATCTGCGCTGGCATATCAAATCAGACAAAAAGCCAAGCACACTTTAAGTTGTGACTCAGCTTGAGGGAAGAGGGTACATCTCAGTTCAATTAGACCCCTGAGAGACTGGACCCAACCTTGCCCTGTAATGGATAGCCATCATAAAGTAGGCATTTTGCTGACAAGAGCCCCTGGTTGCGTATCAGTCGTGCCCTGCCTTCAGACTGCAAGTGACAGCCAGTGTATCATGCAGCCAATGATGCAACTTAAAGCAAAGGGAAATTCGGATGTGTGTGGAACCTCAGACAAAGGCATACTGCAAAAACACAGAAGCACCTCTGAGACATCTTCTTAATCTTGGACTCAAACAGTGAGTCTTCAACTTTTATTTACTCTATGAAAAAACCACACACTGCATCGCCCTGTGCGTAATAAAATGAGAACACTTTACATTTATTCTACAGGCAGTTTGCATAAATTTCATCTGAGTTCAAAACACTGTCCTATGTTAGCCTGACGACAGCGCTCCCTTGCTGTTCTCCAGCCTCGAAATCACACTGTGATTTCACCTAGTTTGGCAGAGTCTCCGCTTATCTGATCTCTTCTTCGTTATTCTGTGGCATCTCCACAGAGCTACTTACTCTGTGGAGATGCCACAGAATAACTACCGATGTACAAAAGGCAATTATTTCTAAACCAACAACTGGAAGATACTTATTAACAGGATTTCTCTACTGTATGTTAAAGGTAAGCACTATTTTCAGCCAGGGCTTTGAGAAGATGGAAGTTATAATTTTATTGTTTTTTGGTGCTCCACTGCGCTGCAGTCAGACACTAATGGCAATTTCTTGGAAACGGTGGTAAATGAGAGACCATGCACTTCACTTAATGGAATTCTCATCTTTCATTTGTTGAATAATCCACACACTTTAGCAACTATTAGAAGAGCTATACTCAGACAGGAAGTTTTGGTACGCCATAAAGCACCAGATTATTACATTCGATTAAATACTCACAGGTAACCTCTAAATTTACACACATGCAGGTAACTTTTGTCCAAATGAATGTTTATATTCATGTTCAGACTATGATAAATTAACTTCCATGAGGAAAAAACAACCAGAAAATCTTTTTTTTTAACAGATAGAATAATTTTCCTCTGTTATCTATCACTCTAGAAAATGCCACTTTGAGTTCGGCTCTTGCTGTCCTGACACAGAAGTCAGTTAGCAGCAGAAGTCTCTGTTTTTAAGAGTGCTCTCGACACTTACATCTCCACTGTCAGATAGCAGGTGCTGCTGAAGAGAGCTCGCCTCCCTGACGAACCTTTTCTTAGGCCCAACTCGGTCAGCCAGGTTGCCCATGATCAGTCTACGATTTTAGCCCACCGGTAAATAATCTCATTCAACTGTCTCTCCTTTCTCTGTCTGTCTTTTTTTCTTTTCATTTACCTACTCAACTCTTCCTTACTTTCTCTCCTCTCCTGCGTCACTGACACACTTACAGACGCACACTCACACTTGAATTTCCAGTTGCACCCTCCTGTCCCTCTACACACACACACACACACACACACTTTTTTTCACGTATAAATCTGGGTTAGATCAGTCCTGTTTTGAGCGAGATCTAAAATAGGATGACCTCCAGTTACGGAGGAGAAGGGCAGGAGTAGACAAAAGGAAGGAAGAGGACTGTAACAGTGTCACAGGCAGACAGATTAAGAGAGAGGATTTTATAACTGTTTACAATTTCATGAGAAACGGGAGCTTTTCTCACATCTGCAGAACGAAAGTCTCTGCTGTTTCTCTTAAGGAGGTCCAGAAGAGAATCATAGTAAAAATAAACCTTATTAAATCTTACTTAAAAATAAAAATTAAGCGTGACGTGTCAGAAAATGGTAAATAAAATCAGATCTGACGCTGTATTTGCATTGACATTAATATTTTTGATTAAACCCGATAAGGGCGCCAGTTAAGAAATGCTAAAGGAGTCTTCATTTTTTGTGGATGCGTACAAATGCAGGTTTCTTTTCTTCTTTTAGTCCGATAACTGAATTACTAATATTTGTGCACAATGTATATCAAGCCAAAGGTAATGACGGTACATCAATGAACAGGGTCGCTTTAACATGTTAGTGCAATTCAATTAGGCATTCTGCTACATTCTCTATTGTGCTAACTGTTGCTACTCAACACATCGTTGCCCTCTGGTGGTCAGGAGATACGATCCCCTATTACTACTCCTTTAATATCTTTTCCCTATCTGTGCTTTTATCTGTGTCTTTTACTCTTCACTTTACATACCAATGCACCCTATTAAAGGGAACATAACCACTCAGTTGAGACTAATCAAGACTCTGATGTGTTAACACACAATGGAGGGCAGATAACTTTACTCCCACATACACACACGAGCCAACTGTTGTGTTGATAACACTACGGCCTCTCTGCATAAGACACTCAGTACAGATGCCTCTAATAAAGAAACAAAGAATCAGGGAAGATCATCTCGACACTGTGAATGCTGGGAAAGCAGTGGAATTCCACTCATTTCACTCTGATAAATTTCACATCTTAGAGTAAGTCGTGTATAAAAAGCCCTTTTTTTTTAATACAATACAGCTGTTTTAAATGAGCACTTCTATTTTTTTCTAATCAACCTGTCCTTAATATCAAGCTAGGTTACTGCATTTAATCCAGCTAATATGTATCCAAATTGTAATTATATATTCACATACAATTAGCTACAACACCTGGGTTTCATCATTTATTTCTAACACGTCCAAATTTATAGGAAGGGTTTTGTTTAATGGCCAGAATTGCACAGAAACAGCGCTGGTGAAGTCTCCACCGATCCTGTCATAGTCTCGGACTGTCGACTTGTCTCCATTACTGTCATCCAAGGTCTCACTGCTGCATTTGTCATCCCTCATCACAACTTTTACAGACACAGAACAAGTCAGCATGCCTAAAAGGATCATCACAGAGGCTCTGTTCTTGGACTGATACATTTTCCCGGATAAATGCTCCCTTTAAGCAATATCAGGAAGCTTAGGGAACTGTATAAATTTCTTTTTTTTTTTTTTACAGAGATGACGAGTTCAAGGTGTTGGCTTGGCTTCAAATTCCCCACATGACCACCCCCACCTAACAAGTTGCAGGAATTAAGCTTTTCTGCCTACATCTCCATGCCTGATACCAGAGAATACCTTCAAAGATCGTATGGAGTCCATGACTGTATAAGCTACAGCTTTCTGGCAGCACAGTGAGGACCTACACTGTATTAGCCAGTTTGGATGGATGTGTCGGATAAACAGGAAGCTAAGCCAAGAAAATCTTGTCTGGAAACAACAACTCACTGGCTTCTTGTATGATACCTGCCATATATGCTGCATTAGATTTGGGAGGATTGTTGCAGCTGTCTTAGCTGACAAGCTGTATATATGTAACAAGAGCCCTGCAGATATACAGATATATCAGCAGCACAACACTGACAAATGACAATAAGAGTTATTTACAGCTGATATATAATCACTAAAACATGTTTTTTAATGTTTTGTACTGCACCCAAAACCTGCCATTAACTTATTCAAACTCTGTCTCTTTCTTTTCCATTCTGCTTTATGTAAGAGTTTCTATATGTGTGTTGTCTAATTGGACAGAGTGAATAATATGGGAGCCTTTTCCTTTTTCTTTTCCAACCAGTGGGGCAGATTTTAGGCCCTTCTCATTATGTCTGGAATGTCAGAAACAAAAAAAGACCCTTTTAAAGATTCATAAGCTGCTAATGAGGTTACGCAGCACATTTCAAAGCAAAAACAGTGTGACGAGGTGTGTGTGTCTGTGTGTGTGCACAGCTCACAAAAAGAAGATGGGGGTTATGCAATACTGTTGCTCAGTGAAAAGATTAACCAGATGAGCAGACACTGTCAGCTAAAACAAACGGCAGACGTCTGACTGGATTGTGAAAAAGGAAACTGGTTCATGTTTTCAGTTTATATTCTAAACCACTTCTGACAACTTCAGTCTGTAGTGTAAGAAAGGGGTCTTAAAAATTATCATGTGCATTTATATAATGCCAAATGACAACAACGGTTGCCTCAAGGTGATTTATATTGTAAGGTAAAGATAATAATGCCTAATACCTCCTATGTGTTTCCTTGCTTAACTAAAAGTAGCTTCCAAAACAGTAACTTTGTTTTATCTTTATGGGACACTAGTTGTACATCTCATATATTCAAATAGCATAAAGCCACTAGTGCTCACCTCAGTCTCCCAGTACATTCACCTATGAAATAAGTTTGAACATCCTAGGTGACTCCCGTCTTGAGTCATCCCATTCACAAGATTTTCCAAAAACTTGACCTCTGACCTTGAGGCTGAGGTCACTGAGACTGGAACTTATGTGAAATTCTTAACAGGTGCATTTATTATATCAATTGCAAAATCATAGATCAGGTCTCTTTCACGTTATCATGTTCACAAGATTTTCAGAAAACTTGACCTTGATCGTGAGATCAAGATTTCAGCTGGTCTGAGATTTTTTTGGTAGATGCACCAATGGCATGAATTTGAAAATCCTACATCGTGTCATTTTCAAGTTGTTTTATTCACAAAGTTGGGTGTCCATCCCAACTGCTTCCCCTTTTTACACCTGAAAGGTAACACACAATAGTATTTTACACTAACAAAGACATCCCCAAAGCACTTGGGATGAGGAAACTGGACAAATGGAGGACAAAACAAGAAGCAGCAGGCTTAAAAAAACACCATCTACAATAGTAGAGGACAGGCCACAAATACTTGGTGGCCTGTCTACATTTTTGATGATGGCTTTCTTTTAATCTTCAGTAACCATACAGCATACAGGAATGTGTACAGACATGTCTGTGTTCCTGACTGCTGACCTGGTAATTGTCAGATATTTCTTACAGTATCCTGTATTTGACATCTAACAAACAACTCCACTAGGGTGTGGTTTCCTTTTGGAAGTAGTTTCTTATTAAATAAAACAGAAATGCACTTTTAAAGTGTTCTTTTTCTCTCATTATTGATTTCTAAACAATGCCGAAAATAAATGTTTAAGTTGAACGCTCATTTTAACTACTGCTGATCACCGCTTCTGTTGATAAATAGCAAACAGTGACACACCTTTTGGCTGTTGTTTGTTGAACATTAATCATTCAACTTTGCAATGCATGTTCCTGCTCGGGAAACAAAATACATTTTTTTTAAATGATAAAATGGTTTCAAAGCACAAACCTAACCTTTGCTGTTGTGCTATCGAGCGACACCTCCATAAATCTCTATGAGTAACACTTCAGCATGCTAATGTTAATAGCTTAAGCATTTTGAGGCATACTTTTATGCTCTGCCAGATGACTTGCTGAAAAATCTGGATTAATCTGCAGTAAGGTTTCCAACGCTGAACATGTTTTTATATAAGTCTTCGAAACATTTGCATAGTAATGGAGCTGCATCATATTATTACGCTTAAGGGCTTCTTATAGTTGAATGCAAACAACAGCATAAGAGATGTGTGCACGTTGTGGAAGGGGAGGAGGTGAAACGGCGGATGATAGCAATTTGTAAAAGGTGATGAAAATATAATGTATGGCAACATTAAAAGCATAATGAAACCTGCTTTTTCATTTCCTTTCCGTGCACCTTGCAGCGTTAAAAAAAATGCAATCAAGTTAGCAAGAAGTGCGAGCAGGAGGGGCAGCTCAAGAAGAGGAAAGCAAATGACTGGCTACTTATTGTTCTTATTGCCCCTTGGGGATAAAAACGTCTTCTGATTTTGATTCTGATGGTAAGGTCATGTATAATAAAACTGAAAATTTGACTAATTATTGCTGTTAATTAGCAGCACTGATTAAAAAGTTCTAATTTTAAGCTCAGTAAGAGAAAAAAACTGATTGTGATTCACTAAATGAAATCTCACACAGGTATTCATGAATGTGATTTACATTATAAATATATATGAGCTCATTTCAGACCTCTGGGATTTTGTTATGGCCATGTTTTGTTTGTTTTTTAAACACTGGAAAACATTTAGCCTTTAGAGAGCCATTTTCATTTCAATGATAATGGCACCTTTCCTTTTATCTCAAAATGCCAGCCTGAGAGGTCTCACAGCAGATGCATGAAGTTATTATTATTTTTCTTTATAAGCGCACCCACACGAAGCAACAAAACAAATCACGATGTAAACAGAGAGACGCATCACGTTTGACGCATTAACGTGTTCGATGACGATTATGTTTATTTCTTAATATCTCAATAAAAAGCTATTTTCTACTGCTAACTTATTCATGAGGGGTCACCACAGGGGTAGCTTCGCATATATGATTTGGCAGATTTTCATCTAAGTAAACAATTTCAGTGTTTCCAGTAAGGGAACATATGTGAAAAATCACGTGTGAAGGAGTGAGGCCTGTGATGGAGTCAGAACTAAGGAAAACACAGGGAGAAAAAACTCTTTCATTAAAGTTATCTGCTAATCCTTCTTGCCTGAAATGTGATTTCCAGCGGAGCCAATAGCCCCTTCTGGCTCACAGACCAAATGGGCCGCTCTAGTTAAACCCTCCTTGGCGCTCTGCGTCTTTGCTAATTTTTCTTTTTCAAACACGCACATAAACACACTTTCTCTTACCTCCGTCATGTGAATAAGGTAGAATCTCAGTTCTTCAGCGTAATCTGCAAGACAAATTAAGGAAGACGATGATGTTAACAAGACTTTTTTTTTTGCCAAGCCAACTCTAGTGCGCTCTTTTTTGCTCGTTCGTGTCCTTCTTGTACACAAAGCAGCATTCCTGATTTCCGATTACGATACTGACAAAATGCTTTTTATTGATGGAAAGCTTTTACTGTACGTCAGCTTCATAGACATCCTCCCATATTTCACTGAGAAAGCCCTCTGTGAGACAGGCCTGTGTGTCTGGAGTCAAGATAAATGGTTGTAATCGAGTGAACGCACGCAGTCGAACTCAGACCCCCAGAATTTATACATCGTGGTTTAATGTTGTGTTTTGTTTCGCATAAGCAGACACACAGATCAACAAATCTATCCATCCACAGATCTATCTCTGTCTGTCTTACGAAGCCAAATAAGGTAATAAAGTCAAATTATTAAAAGATATTAATTGTTTATTAAGACATTAAAAATGAGTTTCACTTACTGGAATGTGTGTGTGATTTTATTTGATATGATTTTCATTTGATTGTTGTTGAGAATGACCAAATAACACTTTTATTCAAATGTCTCTGATGTTCACTGGCGCACTTTTTTTTATTAATTGAGCATGACCCATTGGAAATTAGTGGAAAATTGCTTGGATTAAAAAAAGAAAAAGAACCCAACCTTTCAGAGGAAATGTTCTAACTTCGACAGAAAGAAGATTAATACATAACAGTTTGTAACTGCACTGTCACAAACACTGATTTAAGTTTAACCCAACCAGCATATTTAATACTCCCCCGTGTCTGTTCATAAACTTACAAACAAGAGCAAGAAAGAGGAAAGAAATGTGTGATGCGCTGGTTGAAGACCAATCCCCTCTGGCTGCAGCAATGTTAGAGTTGCCAGAATGTTCCATCATAATTGCTTTTTGGATGGTCAAATCACACTTTGGGACTATGTGGGTTTGTGTCTGATGATTTCTGTTACTCTGTTTAACAAAACCAAATGAGACAGCTGTCAGCTGAGAAGAAGTGAGCAAGAAGCCAAAGTAGCAACCTCTCTTCACTTTCCGTTGAAAGAATTTACAATCAAAATGCCGTTTAAACGGGGATTTTCCTCCTCTTTATGATCATCTTTTCAGTTTTAACCCCCATTTAAGTTTAGTAGCTCAGATTACCTTTAAATACATTTAGAGGAGCACACCCTAACCAGAAAAACTGCAAAATACCGCAGGGCGATTGCTTGAGGAGGTAAAAGCCAATGTTTGTTTAGGCGACCCCTTGTGGCTTTAAAATCTCTAGTCATTTTTGGCTTTTTTTCAGGCAAACCACTATTCAAGCAGAAGATGTAACAAAGGACATACAGGAGAAGGTTTTAGCATGTGATCTGCATCTGTTATGCCCCAAGCCATAGTCTTTCCCCAAACCTAATCAAGTGGTTCTGAACTAAATCTCACCAGGACGTGACAACCAAAAATGATGAGTCAGCTACGGTCAAATATACACAGGAAGAAACCCCTGCTTATGTGCAGTTCGGTAATCTAAGAAATACAAAATGCCAGGTCCATAACCTACAACCTTCCTAAATGCTCTGTAGCAGAAAAACGTCTTATCATCTGTGTGAAAGCCGTATTTGCCAACCTGAGAAGACTGTATGGTGTTTTATGGTGTCATTGTGATGCAACAGTTTCTGTGAGGAAGTGTCATTTTTCAGTCCAACAACACTGAGAAACAGTATTCAAAACTTTATCTCTTCTCTGAAGCACAAATTGACACATGTTTTCTATACTTACAAGGCCATGTGTGAATCCAGATTCTGAATAGTGACAGTAGGAAACAACAACGGAGGCCCAAAACTCTTCCTGCTGCTTTTTTGTGTGTGTTTTGTTCTGTTTTTGGCTCTAATTTTTCTCCACATTATAATGAACCACTACAGTGTATAACCAAAGCCCGTGTGATGTGCAGAAGCATCAGCAGAGGTCACTGTTGGATATATTTCTGATGTCAAAAAGCAGAGTGCTGTCATACTGCACAGGATTGTAAAAAGCTAATAATATGAGTAAGGTTTAAGTTTTAAATTAGAGAATAATACCGATGGAGACATCCTGTAACAATTTAAAGATTTCTTAAAAGATAGAATTTTTTTAAACTTGTACTTAATTTCCAAAAAGTTATCATTTGAAATGGAAGTGGATCAAGAAAACCATGATACAATGCTGTCTGAGGTATAATACTTGCAGTTCTTTACAGTCACTCAAGTTTTCTCGTTAATCGACTGAAGAAAAAGATGAGATTACCTGGTACCAAGAAAGTAAAAGATAAAGAATTTTGGTTCAAGAGTCAGAAGGTTTCACATCATGGTGAGCGTTAGTCTTGTTAGCTTGTTTAGTGTAATAACAATATTTAGACTGACACAGTGTAATTTTGGCTTTACATGTGTTTTTTACTCTCTCATTGTTTCCCACGCTCCTCTGCCTAGTATTGGGGTGGCAGGAACACAGGAAAGCCCCTTTACTGAACGTGTACTGTGTACTTACACGCACACACACACAAATGCATAAAACACACCCTCACTGAAACAAACACAATCCCCCGGCGCCTCTTTCCTGAGTGACGCTGCTGAAGCAAAATAACAATGACAGGGTTCAGGGTGGAGATTTGTGTGTGTGCGTGTGTGTGTGTCCTCTCATGAAGAACACACAGACACGCAAACTCAATTGAATCCCCACCCTGCTGATCACTGATTGTTTGGGTGCAGGATGGAGGTCAGAACTGGACCAGAGGAGGAGCAGTGTCTACAGAGAAGAACAGCTCAGAAGTGCTACTAGTTTCAGTCAAATCCTATGACAATGCATTTCCAATGTAATGCTGCAATTAATAAAACTAGTTAATATGTCCTATTTCCGTTCATCCCTGTCAAAAAATGTGTCACAAATATTTCTGACTTAACAGCTTGTTAAAATGAAAGAATGATTTCAAAGTTTTTACCAAAACTTGTCAATAAAGGAGTGTAAAAGATGGAAGGACCTATATTAGTTCTAACAGTCAGAAATCCACAAATGCTCTGGCTTCAAAAAGAGATCTGGTTGTCCAGAAAACAATCCTGCTTCCCTCATAAATTATGACCTCAGTTAGCGCTTTTCTGAAGATTTGAGATATTTTTATAACAACGCATTGATCGAATTGATTGCAAAAAATACACAACAAAGCTGGCAAATGAATGTCAATGATGCTAAACTTCAAAACTATGGTCCACAAATCAGTGGATGACTTCATGAGCAAGTCCATTATTCAGTCCATTGTTACAACATGAAAAATAATTGACACAAACTCCATCGTAAAATCTCCTCCATAGTAGGCCTGATATCAGCCAATGACGAAACTGCCTACAAACTGCCAACAAAAACCAAGGAAACAATAGAGGCCGTCAGGAAACACACTCTGCATACACAGTGAGGACGTAGATTGTTGGTATTCACATGTCAGCTGACCTCACCTGGACCACGTGTATCTCCCATCAGGTGGGGACAGCCAAACAGAGGTTTTACTTCTAGAGGAAGTTAAAGCATGTTCGCCCCCCCCTAGCTGAACAGGAGAGAACAGAAAGGACCTACAACTGGTGGTGAAGGCAGCAGAGCACATCATCGGGATGACTCTCTACCCTCCCTCAGTGGCCAAAACCAAAAGACAGCCAGCTGTATCACATTGGACCACACCCACTCTAAACATCACCTATTCTTAACCCCGGCGTTCTGGGAAGAAAGTCAGATCAATCAAGTCCAAAACCAAAAGATTATAAAACATCTTTTTTCACTGGCAGTAAAAAGCACTGCCCCTCCTCCCCTCCTTACAGCTGTGGAGTAATAAATCTTTACCCAAAGAGCAGGAAGTGCAATTTTTAAAAACATGTCACTGTTATTCTGTATACACTACCTCACTGTGCTTACCTTTTGTCATGTTCACGCTATTGCATGTTTTTGTATTTTCATTGTTTTCATGAATAATGATGATAAAGACCTATTATATTTTAGATAACAAGTTTAAAAGGTTTTTAAATATTCGGTTTGATTTTACTCCATGTCCTATTATCTATTGTTATCTTTTTAATCTTCTTGTCTTAGGGGAATAAAACTCTAAAAATGAAAAAGTACAAGTAGTCCAAACTAAAAACTACAAAACTACAAAAACAAAGCAGTTAGGACTCAGAAATGATTAGATCCAATATACAGTTACTGTGAAAATACTGAAAGTGAGCTCTGATTTCTCTATAGAAAACAAAACTGTGAAAAATAATAAATAAATGAATAATTTAAAAAAGCTGGGTAGCCTTTTCAAGTTTATTCAACTAAAGGTCTTAAGATATGTATTGAAATCAACTCTTAGTGTGCTGTTTTACTAACATAAAACCATCTCTTTTGTCTTACTACAGCAGCCAAACAGATATGGCTTGTTGTGCCGGGAGAATTCAAACTTCAAATTCTGGAAGAAAGGAATCTGCTTCATTACTCTTTTATTAGTTTAGCTTTATTCTACTTAATTCTACTTAAGAAACAGCAACATTTCTTGTACTTTGTATACATGTACAATGCTGGTTCACACCTGCTTTAGTTACCGAGTGAAAACCAAGATTTTTGCACCCTGTTTTTACCTTCATGTTACTTTTCTTTTATTATAACTGTAATCATATTAGAAAGCGAGAACTCGTAATCCTCATTCTCTACATAATCATAGCAGTGCTTCTGTGGTTCTCTCAAGCCACCCTAAAACCTACATGGTGATTCCCCCACACTGATCTGGTACAGAACACACACTCTCCTTCTGACAGCCTTTCCCTTATTTTTTGTTATCACATTAACAGATCACAAAGCATAAAGCTTGCATTTTGGTTTAAACCCACTTCCGGAGCAGTCAGCTTGTCAGTACAGTTTCTTGCCCATGCACATGTCTAAGCAGCCCCCCCTCTCACCCGGCCCTGTCCCAGTAATGCCTCCTGACCCCATCCCTGTCCTCACCCGCTGCTCTAAACACAGATATTTACGCTGGGCCGTATTTATTTGATTTGTCTGTACTCTGCGTGGCCATGCTGGCCAAACTATTCTCTCCATAACAGCAGAGGAGATGATTGTTTACACCAAGGTGAAATAAAAAGACAAAGCAACAGGAAATTGGACCGTCTTTCCCTAAATATCCTTTGGTTAAACTCAGCTGAAAGTATTACTGCAGTCATAGCTCCCCGTGTTTATTTCTGGTTGCACAGCCTCTGTGTGCTACACTTCCTTTCTTACTCTGTGGTGAATTGTAAAGGTTTAGCTTTATAACATACACACACAGATTGCACACAGATTTTGGCTGTTATGGGACTGTTGAGAAATCTGTTAGTGCACAAAAGAAGAATTTTTTTCATCTATATAACCACCTCAACGTCTCAGACATCTATGAATCACGGTTCCCGTGTTTAGGCTTACATACCCTCCTGGAGTCGCAGCTGACGGAGGTACAGAGGACTCTGAAGTACATTACATCGGCCTGGCTCGCTTTCTCTCGTCACCAGCATTAGGTCGTTGTAGACAAACACAGTAACCTAAAAGACATGGAGGGGGGATATTAAAAAGAGAAGAATAGGACGTTGAAAAGAAGGGGATGGAGGGCAGAAGGTGGTGAAGGGGAACAGGATGTGAGAACTGGGGGTGGGGGCGCATTACATCTCAGATGATCTCACTTTGGCTTTCCACCTTACAAAATCAGCCTGCAACCCAGTTAACTACACGTACAGCACTGAATATTTGGCAGGTTTCACCCCCTGCAGTTTCCCCCCGAATCATGTCCTAGCACAGGAAATGCAGTTCACACATACAGAGCCCTGGTCACATGTATACATCCTCCCACACGGTGGTTTGGTGTCTGAATATCAACCATGCGTCTACACTGACGTAGTCCTAAATGTATCTTTTATTAACTGAATGAGGCATTTAATGACTATAAGAAACAATGAACACCTCTGTAGTTGTTTAAAACACACATACAGTTTCAAAAAGTCAAACGAACAGAGAATGAAAGAATGAAACCGAGGAAGAAATCAAGATAAACAAGTAGAAGATAAAAGAAAAAGAAAGAGAACACCTAAATTAAGGTAAAAAGACCTCTTACGTAAGCAGGTGCAAACATGCAGCTCAACACACATAAGCTGTAATCCGTGCAGATGGGCAACATTTGAAGACAATGCTTTTGCTTTGGTGGCCTCCTCTGAGGGATAAGATAGCAGAGGGTATTTCAGATGTAGCCAGCATGTGGTTAATGTGTGTGTGTGCGTGCGTGCGTGTGTGTGTCTGTGTGTGTCTGTGTGTAAATCTGAGTGGGTGGAAGAGAATGCTAGTAAGAGTGAAAAGTAAAGGACAAAGTGCATGAAAGCAGCAGTTTTCACACAGAGAAGCACACATGTTTAGTATGTATAACATTTGCGCAAACTTGTGCACAAAATCAAATATCCACTTCAAATATTTACATTTTCCACACATACTTGCTGTCCCAAAAAGCTCAATAATTCATGCAACAATTTTGTCTGATTAAGACTTCCATCCATTTTCTTAATCTCTTATCCTTGAGCACTTATGCATTAATATCCCAGCCCACACAAACGGAGAAGCGGGCGCACCCTTTACACTTCTATGTTAAGCAGAGCGAAGCATAACGTGGAGAAAAGCCAAGTGTAATGTACCTATACTGGAACGCAGGGTCTCAAACAAAAACATAACTCGCAATATACTCTTTACAGTTAAGTAAAGAATCTCATAAAACATAAATGTTCCATATAATGTTCAAGAATATACAGAACTAGCATGCTTTGTAAATCGAATAAGTTACATTTATTGATAATATATCTATCTATAATACAATACATCCTGAAAATCTGGTGATTTAATCAACTTGCATCTCTTATGTAAACGATTACAGTGAAATCCTGTTGTTTCACTTTGCACTAAATATAATGGTCCGCTTAGTCTTTGTGTTTGTCTATAGATGTTAAAGTGCTGCATGTTAGTTTGCCTCCCAGACTAAAAGAGCAAAAGCTGGAACAACACAGAGAGATCATTAAAAAAAAACAGCCTGTATAAAGTGGCAGAGTGGAGAGAAACTCCCTCTCGACAAACACTGCCTGCTAAATATTTGTTTTATCCATGACCCCAGAGAGAGTCCATTATTATACTTTGATGCCAGCAGTGGCTCCGCTTTACCGCGTATAGCTGAGATTATGTGACAGGGCCAAAGCTGAATTCAGCAGTGAAATAAGCTTTTCTTTTAGAGCCCACACAGACCTGTTTCACGTGCTTCTTTCAAATAAAACATTTGAAACACCAACTTAACACCTTAAATTTCCGAGGCATATCCACCTGTTTTTGGTGAACTAGTTTAAGGTTATTGCAGTGATGTCATCATCATCTCATCTGCGGAAACATTCAAAGCTTTTCCTTCCATGAATCTGCACTCTAATTGGGGTCATGCAAATGTGAGCCTTTTATAAGATTACATTACCAGATCAGCGATGAATATTTGGCATTTAATACGATCTTTACAGAATAACATTTCATACATATTACACAACAACATTTACAGACTATTTCTGAGACTTTACATACTTGTCACAGGGATAGGAATACTTTGAATTGATAGTATTTATAACATTTTTCAATAATGTACATTGAAAGCAATGTTTGATGCATAAAACACAATTTATCTGTCAGTCTGATCCTTGCTGCTCTCTTTCTTCATCTAGTATTGATTTTCTTGACTCATGTGGACAGCTCCAGTTCAGACAGCTCCTGCACTTCATTCCTCTCCTGAGATGTCGCTTTACACTTATACTTGCATGCTTTCACACACACATATATATATCTATATATAGATACATATACATATATAGCTATATATATATAAATATATACGAATATATATTTCGCTTAAATTCTGAATCAAGGCAGTGAGACGGCACTTTCACTTTGGCCAAATTAAAAAAACCACAAAGGAGGATGCACCAAACCAACTGAATGCTTGCCACTGGTCGGAGAGATCTTATTGTATCAGTGAAACGAAAGAGTTCTTTGAAATAGCGGCTTATGCATCTCAGAGACACCTTTAATGAAATCCTGCATAATGTTTTAGATGTTTTAATCAATAACTACATCCTTGGTCAGAACATTAAATTAAAATAAAAGCTTCAAGCGGGTGTTTTTAGGTTTGCAGACATAGACAGATTTTAATATGCATGAAAAATAATTAAATGCATTCATATGAGCACGGGCAAAAACAGACACTCTGTTTGATTGGCCCTTACCTTAAGAGAGTGGTGCTTGCTCTCATGTAGTATCATCTCTTCAGATATGATGAGTGTCCGGCTGCAGAGGTCAAGAGGCTGTAACAACAGAAAACAACAGGCTTCATGAAAAAATGAGGACGCAACATTACCGAATCGAGTTCTCATCCCGTTATTCATAACCAGCCGCTTTAGGGACATTAATGCTTGTAATATTGAGGTAAATAGTACTTGTAAAGTATTTTCCTTCTGCTTAGTATTAACCTAACCTCTTAAACATATGTTGAGCATTTTTCAACATAAAATCCAAAAATATAATATTGCATCTGTCATTTGTAAGCTGAAAAGCTGCAGTACCAAATCCATTTTGGCTCCCAAATCCAATCGATCTGCTTAAAAGCAAAAGCAGGTCTTTTCTATGGAGGGAAACGCCGCTGAAACTGATTCTGTCGAGACAGAAAGCAAGTTGCAACTGAGAGGCGGTATGTGCGGTTGAGCACGACAAGACAGTGACACTTAAAATGAAATAGAATGGCAACGTGGGAGGAGGGGACTTCCTCTCAAGTCCAGGGTGTGACAGAGGCCCAATTCAACATGTGCAACATTTGAATACCGTGTGAAACAGGGTCAGGGCTGCACATTTGTATACATGACTCTATATGAAGAAAGTAACAGCACAGTCAGTGTTTTTCAGAGTGTGAAAGTTTATCGCAGCTCAAGCTAGCTAAGCCAGTTGACATGTCAGTGCAGGCGCAAGAGTTATCTCACTGCGGTCAACACACTATAACGCACATGTGAAAAACTAAGCAGTTATTAAGTGATGATGCTTCATTTGACAGAAGCTGCCTCTTTGGAGTAGCCCCACTTAGATTTGCCGTTTTATTCTGAAGAAAGTGGATTTTGGAAGTAAGTGTTGAATTGGTCGCACAGAACTTTGACACTCTTTGATCCAAAATGTGTACAGAAAACATCTGCCTGACATCTCATACGGTAACACTACCGCTGTTAGTGCTATTGCCTAAAGACAGAAAAAAATATGTAGATCGAGTCTGTGTTACGTGTGAAAAGCTCACGGATGACTTGCAAAACACGAGAACCTCAGACATGAAGGTCAACATATTTCCTAACTGCAAACCTGAAATGTCTTGTTTCCTTTTGACACAAATGCGGAAGGGGAAATAAATCATATTCATCATACTTGGACAGCTTGTGAAAACTGTTTTTCAGAGTATCTCAGTGGCCTGTTTCGTTTGATACCACAGAACAGGTGCATCCACAGCTCAAGTCCAGACTGGGGCCTCTGCATATCATTCTCTGCCCAGTCCCTGCATATCTGGTCTTATACTCTCTACTGAAACAATGATAGCAGCAGATCATTCAAAAATTAGATCTATTCACTCTTTTGCCTTGGGTTCAAACGACTATAGATTGGTTCAGTAAAATCTCACTCTCAGCAGTAAGTATAAGTAGAACAGCAGGACTTCAGTGTATATAATACAGTGTCCAGTAAAACGTAGACAAAGAATAACAAACGATACGACCAAATCAAGATGTACAGGCACATAAAAAATGGTGTACCTGAACAAAGATGGGGAAGATAAGGATCTTGGGCGCCACTTTAACATATCCATAATTTGCGTGCGGAGCATGTGATCGGACAATGGTACAGTTCTGGTAGTTGGCGAAATTGGCATTCTGCTGTTGGTAGCTGGCTGCATTAGAGGAGGCAGGAGGCGCCTTTGATGTCTTCGAATTGTTAGATCGACGTAGGAAGCCGGTACGGCTGGAGAGACCAACACCGCCACCGCCGCCGCTGCCTCCGCCACCACCAACTCCACCCATACCTCCAGAAAAAGCACCACTCTGCGGCTGAGGAACAGGAGCCTGTCGGGTGGGGATTAACCTCGCAGCTGTGGGGCAAAAAAGAAAGTGAAGACACAGATTATGAACAGTACTTAAGATCGATACTGTTCCAAATATGATCCTATCTATGAAGGGTAAGATGGCGCTGGCAAGGCTGGCAGCCTTAATCCAATTTCACTCAGGATGAATAAAGTATTATCAATCAGTCAATCAATCCTCAATATGAAGATTGACGATGAAGGGAGTGCAAGAATGGAGACAGCAAGATTGTTCTGTTCGAAACAAACAAAATCCAACAAGAAGCACAAGAATATAATGCAAAGAAATAAGTAATGTAGAAAACATATTTTGGAGCAATTGTCCTTTAATACTTTAGTTTGAGGCTGTTAGGTTGCCTTCTACAATAGAAGCTGATCTACAAACTCAGTAGACCACTTAACAAAACAGTCATTTAATTTAAACAGGTATTAATATTATATACAGTACGCGACTTACCTAATGTACCCTGCTTGTCTGAGTAAACGGGCCTCAAGATCTGAAAGCAGAATAATATGAGATTAACATAAAATTACAATCTAAATAAAACAAAAATGAAAATGTTAACATTCTAAACATGAATCTAGACATGCAAGAGCAATGACAAAGGTTAATGTATTAAATCTGATCTTAACTTTCTACCGACACTGATACTGATGATGATGATGATGATGATGATGATGCAACAAGACATATTTATAAAAAGATCAACTGTCATTTTAAAAAAAAATTCTGTATACTTCACTATACTTTATACTTTACCATATTTATTCCATACTCTTTGTCTTTGCTGTTTTGTGTGTGTGTGTGTGTGTGTGTGTGTGTGTGTGTGCCTTGGGTTTTCGTCTCTTTTTCTTTGACTATCCAGTCTCTGCATCTCTGCATTTTCATTTTTTTTGTTTGTTTCTTGCATGGCATTCGGTTTAGTTTCTAGGACACTTTTGAGCCCATTTGAATTTTAGGCTGGACCCACCGAGGCAGTAATGGTTTCTGCTTGTCATAACATATCACAATCTAGTGAGGGTGCAGGGCTAGGAATCTGCAGGTGGAGAGGGATTTGGAAAGTCCCAAAATGTTCATATAATATATATATATATATGCCATTATTGCACTTTTCTGCCTGTTTATTTGGATAACTATTTCATTTTCTTTAGTGCTGGTTTTCAAAGCGCCTTCTTTGTATCTGTGTGGTATGCCACTAACGTGACCCATTTCCACAGGGCTTTTAGTATATTTAGCAAGGCCAAAACAGAATCCCCTCAGTCTCTGCCTCCTTTGTTTGAGATACAAGTTGCAGCTATTTGTAAGGGAGGCCAGCTTCACTGTGCTGGCATGTTCCTGTTTTGCCTGAAGCTGAAGTCTCTTCCTTCAATATGCCTATAATTTTTCTGAATTTGCCTGCCTTCCCTCCCTTATAATTTGGTAATTTGGTACCACTGCCATTAACTGAACCTAGATCTGAAAAAGACAAAGGTGCATACCTCATGACGTAGCCACACACAGATTACTCACTCACACACACACACACACACACACACACACACAGAGCTTTGTGTTGGCAGACTCACAAACAAGGACACACAGAGACTCTACGTGTTTGCACCAGTTGCATACAGTTAGTTAGTTTTGTGTAAGCTGAGCAACCATTAAGATACTTAGATTCATATCAGGAAAAGAAAGTCTCAAACCCATTCTGAATCTAGTTAGTGGGTTAGTATTGTACGGTTAGCTTAGGAATTCAGATCAGTCTTTTTGATTTGTTGACTTGCTTTATTTTGTTTTCATGATGAAAGCTTTTACCTCATATACAAGATCACTGAATGCAAAAAAAAGCATGCTTAACAAATGTATTAGACCACCTGTCATAAAAACAAGGAAACTTTCAACAAAATTTTGTTTGAAAATGTTATTTGTAATCAGATAACAAAATGCCAGCGCACTGGACTTCTCTCAGGAGTCAGAAATGAAGCATAACTTTTGACCACTAAAACTAATTTTTCTGCGCAGAAATCCAAGTAGATATCTATAATTTGACATCTTAATCAAAAAATAATCATGAGCTTTACAATTTTTTCTGTTCTTTGAAAAATGCTAATTTTGAAAATGTATGGATAACTATTGGATAAATATTGAACTGTTATTATAAACATTAAAAATGTACATTTTATATAAAGAGTTTGTGCATACTGGTGAATTAGCATTACAGAAATCAAAACAATTTTGGTCAATTTCAACACTGTTAACACAGCACAGCTGTGGCATAAATGTTATTATTGGGTGGTGGTCTAATAAATCTGTTAAGCACTATAAAGTGCATGCTGTATAAAATGTCATATACATGTCCTAATGTTCATGTACATGCATGTTATACAGACACTGGATATTATGTTGAAATATGTGTTTCCTTCTTCTTTCTTTCTCCTTCCTAAATGCAAGCACTATTTGATTTTAAAGAACTGCTTTGAAATTCTTGTGTCTAGAGAAAATCTGCTAGATAAATTAATTGAGGCATATATATGCATAGTTTCTCTAATATGAACCATGTCTGGCACAATGTAAGAAAGAAATACAGCAAAAGTTTCCCCATAATACAGGCATATAATGTTATTACCAGCTCTATTTTTATATGCTGTTTTATCCTCTTGGTTTTCAGTCTATTGCTCCATATTTACATGACAGTGAACTATATGCACAGTATGTAGTGTTCACGACATGTTATAAAGCACAAATCAGTGAGACAGCAGCAACCCAAATGGCCCAGACATACTGTACATACAGTCCATCTATCTATCAGCACCAGGGATGTAAGGTAAGGAGACATATCTAGGATGAGCCACCATATGACCATGGTGAGGATGAGGAGGACGGAGAAGATGATGAAGATGCAGCCCACCACCACTCTGCGGTACCTGGCTTCCAGGGTTGATGGGTGCCAGGATGATATAGTTATCCCCGTTGGATGCCTTCACTCTAGTTCCTTTCAGAGTGGCAGTGTGAGGATGGTGGAGGTGCCGCGGCTTCCCGTCCAGCTCCTCGGCCGACCCTCCCTGGGCCCCCCACGCCAGGGTCCCCATGCCTACACCGCCGCTATTTCCAGCTTCAGAGCCGTTCACCAGTAGCCTGCGTGCGGCAGTGGCACGGTGGTGGGCTGGGAGTGGCGGCACAGCTGGGGGGGTTTTACTTGTGCTGACATCTGGTACACGTCTACGGGTGGGCGGTGACGGGGCATCATAGTTTGAGGTGGAGGGTTTGTAGGAGGGTCGGTGGATGAGACCCTCAAAACTAGGTTTAGCTGAAGGACCAGTTCGCCACACTACCACTGTGATTTCATTGGCGCTGTTCCTGAAACAAAGCAAAGTAACGATGGTTAAGAAAAGCCAGACAAGTGGAATTTACATGCCTCAATTTGCACGGCAAAATGAATTATATCTATAATATACATTAAAAGTCAAAAACAAAAACATCTGGATGAAAAGCAACCCTGAAACCACACATTTAATACGCATTAAAACCAGACTCTTTGATACTTACTGCATGTCTGTAAAAAATAGATTCCAATACAGAAATAAACCTACTTTAATTCATTCTGTTTTTAAACTGCATCACTGTAGGAATGAGACAGCTCATCGAAAAGCAAACAGAGGATCAAACCCTTAAAAGTTTAACTAAGATTATGCTGTTGAGTGCTGATAAATCACTGACTTCATAACGTGTAATTGCAGAGCTATTCCCACATCGCTTCAGTGTAAATGGATTTCCTTTTGGTTTCTGACAATCTCAGCTTCTGAAATGAAAGCCCTGTAAACACCACAGGCTTAGCTTAGGGGGCCGCTTAAACTGATCTGTAACTCAATTTGGATGCAACAATTATCTCTGAAAACCTCTAAACCTCTCTAATAACTTCCCTAATTTTCACCATAGAGATGTGGATATGCACATGAAAAGTTATTCTGCAACATTTAGTTGCCAATAAGCCTGTTTTTGTTTGTGTTGTTTTTACCTTATAGCATGGGCTAAGTCCACACACTTCCACTGCTCCACTGGCTGACCATTTAGCTGCAGGAGAGTGTCCAGCTGCTGCAGACCAGCCTGATCTGCTGGACCCCCTGTCAAAGTAAAAAGATGGAAACAAAAAGTTTGCATCATTGCACACTCTCAAGAACCATTAACACACACCAGAGCTGTAGCTTGTATTTTATGTGCAAGTTTGTTTCTTTAGCCTTCGAGATTCATAATGGCAAATCCCTGCAGGGCATAAGCAATAAAATCATGACCACAACTTTTCACACATTATTAGCTTGGGACACAGCATCTTAATTAAAGACATGACAACTGGGAAGAGACTTCCCAACATGGGGGCTTAACTCAAAGGTATCTATCTGACAGACAGCCTTGCTCTCAACTGCCGCACTCTACCGACTGAGCTGAACATGTTATAAATCACAAATCAGTGAGACAGCAGTAACCCAAATGGCCCAGACATACTGTACATACAGTCCATCTATCTATCAGCACCAGGGATGTAAGGTAAGGAGACATATCTAGGATGAGCCACCATATGACCATGGTGAGGATGAGGAGGACGGAGAAGATGATGAAGATGCAGCCCACCACCACTCTGCGGTACCTGGCTTCCAGGGTTGATGGGTGCCAGGATGATATAGTTATCCCCGTTGGATGCCTTCACTCTAGTTCCTTTCAGAGTGGCAGTGTGAGGATGGTGGAAGTTTATCTACTGCCACACTCAACCGACTGAGCTGGTAATAGTGGTCATTTTACGAGCCCCCCCACCCCACACACTGATGATGTAACTTCAAATGCATCACGTAATTATGACATACCAAATTAAAAGGGCAATCTGATATCTTAAGGGGGCATACTAATAGAAAATGTCAATAGCAGTTGAGTCATCAGCTGACCAGACCTTTGCTTCCCTGCCCTCTTTCCCCACATTTCTCTTCTCTCTCCACGGCGCTATTGAATAAAGGCAACATGCCAGAAAAGGGGGAGAGATGTCAAACTCAGGTCAATCAATGGGACACAAAGGCAAACAGAGTATTTATACAGCAAATGTAAAATGGAACAGAGGAAAACACCAAGCCATTTCTGACTCAAGAAGGCCCCTGTCTTGACATATACAATTTATAGTATGTTGTTTAGCACTACACTGTTTTGGCATATCCTCATGTTATACAAATACTATTAAAAACAGAAATCTGTCATTGGCAGTCAGCGAGAAAAACATGGAAAAACCTCAGATTCTGATGTTGAATCAAACCCGTCCATCAAAAATATAAAAGGCAGGCTCAAAGAAAAGTGCAGCGCTGTTTTGTCATGTTTCCGAGTATTTAAAGACCCACAGTTTGAACAATGGATCCTTTAGGAACAGTTGGGTTTCATGTATCTAACAACGTGCGTGTAAAACTTGCCTGGATCAACAGCCTGTACCCTCACAGGAGAATCCGAGCAGATGGTGAATCCGTATCCATCCTTTCCTCGAAGGATGGTCACCTGCAGAAAACACGCACACACACCATGAGCATTTTGTGATACGGTGATAGGAAATCACTCTCTCCCCTGCTACCTGAGAAACGAAAAGTAGCACGTAAGCAAAATGATCAACTTCCTTCCTCGCTACGGGACAATTGGATTTATGATTTGTATTCTGCTTCTACTTCCTGCTAAAACTGTCTTGACAGCAGATTCCCATTGAAGCCAATTAGCTGAGTTAGTGGGAAAAACAACTGTTGAGATAAAAAGATTCTTTGTCCATTAGCTGAGAGAAAGGGGAAAAAACAGTCAGACTGCCAATTAACTTAACATTTAGCCAGATTTTATATACGCAGTGTACAGAGGCAGCTGATAAAGACTTTAATTTCCCCCCCATTAATGTAAAAAGTTAGTTTTATATTGCAAAAAATAGGTCCAAAAAAGTCAATACAACAGGAAGTTCATGAATAATCACTACAACCTATTTCATATCGAGTTCGATTTAACCTTTGATCCTTTGATGGTGCTGGTAAGAACTGTGTTGTGCTCTATAGCTATTTGTAGGGTTTTAATTCTGCAAATGAATAAATAAACATGAACATTTCAAATAATCGATACGAAGTGATTTTACTGGAATATGTTGTCCAATCAGGTAGAGTAGAGAGGACCAATATTTGTCCATTGAAAAGTATCACATACGCACACAGGCACAAATGCTGATGGATCTTTCACATTGTCTGTCTGTCTCTTGTGTTGCCAAACATTCAAATACCTGCACCCGAAAGCCTGAGCCAAAGTCAACAAAGTTCCATCCAAAACATCTCACTTTCCATGTCATCTGCTGAAAACCGGGGGGCCCAAAACACACAGACATCCCCGCTCGCTCGCCCTTTCTTTCTTTTTTTTATTCCTACAGCAGAGCAAACATGTACATGCTCCTAAATTACAAAGTCTGCCCATGAGCGAGATGCAGCAACTTGTAGAAATACACTGATTATTCAGGGGCCCGAAGCTCGGCACGACCCTGAAATGTCGACTACCATTGCGGTTTCTTATAGTCCACCGATTTTATGCCTCGTGTCACCATATTCCTTTAACCTTGAGTCACTTTAATCTGTCCCCTCCAAAAATACACTGCTACAAAAAAGACTTTCATGCCACGGACAAATACGGCGGACTTTGTCGCTGCCCTAAAAAGAAAAAAAAGCAAATGTGACTGATGCACAGTTTTGTACACGTTTCACTAATGTGCCAAACATTCAATCTTTTAGTTGTTGTCCTTCCTCAGTAACTGAAAAATACAAAACACTCGCCTTTGGAGCATCCATAAACTATGTAATTGGGATTAGGAGAAGGAGAATATGTCAGTGCAACCTACAAAAAACACTGACACGTTTAAACTGGTAGACTAATGACTGCATATCTTCACTGGCGACTGTGACAACGGTTAAGATAAGTTCTTAAACTAAACTTAATTCAGTGCTTTGTGTGTGTAGGTCTATATTTTTGTAGGAAGACAGCAATCAAATTCAATCAAAATCAGTTAAAAACTGAAAAAGAAACCATCTCTCTTCACCTAAACCAGGATTTGTTTTGTTTTTTACAAAAACACTATGAAAGGGGATAAAACGGATCACAAACTAAGCGACAAAAAGAGGAACAGCTGGTCTGAAGTAAAGCATTTCCCTGGAATTTAAGACAAACAACAAACCACCAATAAACACTTTGAAAGAGCAGAAACCGAATATGTGACAGAAATCTGAGAAAAGCAAAGAATGGGACTGACAATGGAGAGAAGTGCGGCACAGACTGCCAGTCTGCTGTCTCATCTATCCCTTTCTATCTCTTCCTTGTTCAGATACTTGTCCTTTTTAAGCGAGCTCTCAGAGCTGCCTAATTTGGATTGATTCATCCAGAATCCATAGCCTTTACAGCGTTAATTAAATTTGTAAGCATAGCCGAGTCCAATCACTTGGACTACCTCTGGTCTGTTTTAGAAAGCCGTCTGATGTCCTTTTTTTTCCACTTCTAAATTAAATCAGGAGGATTATTTTTAGAAAAGAGGAGCCTGGAAATAATCCATCAATGATTTTTCATATTTTGCTCCATCAATCACGAGACGTATTAGTGAGATAAATGAAGAAAAATGAATGGGACATGCTGCCAGCATGCATTAAATATTTAAATTGTATAAGCAGGGCTTTACTGATGAATTAATAACAATCATAATGAGTAAGGACTAGAATAAAAAGTAGGATTTTAAGTTAGTTGTAACAAACTTAAATGAACCCAGCAGAAGAGTGCTCATGCATGTGCTTTTCTTTTTTTTCACTCATCCTTGCGTGACCCACAATCACCATCAATATAGATCTGATGATAGCACAACTTTTGTTTCTCATTTCATTATTTTTAATGAAAATGAATATCAACCTTGTCCTTTCAAAAGCCTTTTTTCCCCAACTCCTTGTCTTTTTATTGTTTTCAAACAGGTGTGAATGATTCAAATCATTTGCAAAGTTTTATTACTAACGCCTTTATTTTACAGCCCTAACATTTAGTTGGAAACAGTTTTGTCTTGTTTACTTCCAACAGTGCAGGAGAAGAGTTAAGTAAATAAAACTTACCAATCACATACGGCTGGACACTGTGATCTGGGTCAGTATGTTCACTGACTAAAGAAAGCAAAACGCACCCACACCCTTATCTGACTAACGTCTCGCTGAATTTTCATCATGTAAGTTCGGACTCAAAATTAACTTCCAGTCGTTATTCTTTTAGTCTCGTTAGACACTAAATGCAGAAATCTGATTAATCTTTATTCGGAGTCATTAACATTATATTCTTATATTTTCACATCTGATTGACTAATTTTGATCTGTATGTTAAATGTGTACCAAAAGTGTCAGTTCATATCATTCTAAATATGTGTCTCCTGGGTCTCTTACCTCAAGAAAAACACCCCCGCCCACCCCCACACCACCATACCGCCGGCAGTTATTCTTCTGCTGGCATGTAGCTGGAAGTGCATTTTCTTTTTTTATCAGCGTGCAAACAAGGATGTTTCCACTTCAATATTTTATATTCTGCTTCTGTGTTAGAAAGATCAAAAACTATCTACGCTGCTGGAGTGTTATAATTCTGGGAACTTTATTCATCTGTTGCAGATAAATTATGAAAGCGCTGTTCCAAGATCAGAACTATTAAAACTGTTAACTCGGGTTTCACTCACACACACAGGTTGCAACCGTGCAGCTAAAGCACTCCCCATTCCCACTCCCTCTTCCACCACCGCCTTCCCTTTCTCTCACTTCTGTAACTTGAACTCAGACACACCTGAGGCAGCCTACATCCGATGCACAGGTGACACAGCCCGTGGATGGTGTGTATTACACCACCTCCTCTTCCTCCTCCCTCTCCTGTGTTCAAGTCCGCAGCCAATACACACACACTACGACGGTGACTCTCCACCTGGCCAGCACTCCTGCAGCCCGAGTATCGCCAAAGTTTCCTTTGTGCCGCTGAGCTTGTTCTCCTGGGGCTTTGCTCCGATGGCTGGGTGGACTTTAGGGTGTTATGGATCATCTTGGTGGTGACAGCTGCCCAGGCAGAGGCTGTAGGGAATTTAGTATTGAAGTGTGCCCAGGTGACAGTCCAGTTGAGGTGGCTTTAGGTGGCAAGAGTGTCCCTCACCTCGCTGGGTAACAAACAGGAATCTGTGGAAGAGAAATGCTCCTTGGATACTTCGGGCGTTCACGCTGCACCAGCTTTTCCGTAAATGAGTCTCAGTTTCCCCGTCCTCTGTGCAAAAACACTGCCACTGACCTCCAAACTCAAAATGTATTATTATTCTGACTCCAGTCATCTGTGCAGAATCATCTTTTTTTGCCTCTCTTTGTACCTACAATTTCATGCCAACCTCAGCTTCATGTGTTTGACTTCCCTTTCTCACTCAAAACCTTCCTCTTTTCATCTCTCTTCTTTCTTCTTCCATCTGTTGTATCCTGCACCACGCGGCCCAGCTCCTCGCCCTGTGGCCTGAACAGCAGAAGTTGCAGCAGTGCCTGAGATCAGCTGTGTGAGTGTGTGACGGCGTCATGTAGGCGAGACTGGCGCTGGCTCAGCCCGCTCAGGCCACACTGTAGCTCCTGGCAGGGGCGCTCATGGGAACTCTTCAACAGCAGAAGAATAGGAGGAAGTGCCTCCCACCGCCACCCCCCTCCGCACACATACACACATGCACTTATGCATACCTCGCCACCCTGCTGCTTGAACAGCTTTGTGTGTCTGCCCCCGATAAGGCCAGTTTGTTTCCTGAGTCGACACTGTGAGGTTGTGAAAGGTGCTATAGAACTGTCCCTTGTAAATACTGTATATACTCTGCAGTGACTAATGCAGGCAGCGCGAGTGAGACATGTATGAATAAGACCGTGAAAGGCAGGACTTTTAATAGGCCGGGCCTGAGCCTGCAGTTGTCGCAGAGTTAAACTCGGACCACATGTGGACTGTAAACGGAAACGTGTCTGATTGCTCTCCACTTTTGCGTGTTACCAATTTTAATGACCTCATTTCCCGGCAAAACACACAAAATACAACGACAGCACTGTTGTTTAGGGACAAGCTTCACTCTCGCGCCTCAATCAAACTTCGCACCTCATCGGACTCTTTCCACCGTACTTTTTTTTCCCCATACTCCCCAACCTCCGTCCAGACATTCTGCTTGTTTGTTATGTTTTCGACTTCCACATTTCCTCTGCTTTTCCTTTCAGTCGCTCCCCACTCGGCTCCAAGCACACGGTACGGAAATTCGCAGGTCTGAGAATTCCGAACAATCTCCCCTCCTGCTCCAGCTATCCAAGCTTTGCTTCTGTTTTTGTTTTAAATATCCGTATATCTGAGAGAGAGGTGGTCAGCTGCAAAATAACAACAAAAAACGCCTGAATAGCAGCGGAGGGAAAAAACCTGTTAAATCACGACTGCGACAAAGGCTGTCTAACCCTTTACAGCCCCTTTAATTCCCAGCTTGCTGCTTTTTCTTTTTAATCGTCTGAATATCTGGCTCGAGGAAAGAAACACGGACAGAAAACGAGCGGGGTGAAAGAGGAGTGCTGCTGCATTAGTCTGTACAGTGTTAATAAAGTGGCAGAAAAGGCCATTGTTTTAAGATCCCTTCATGCCAATAGTGATGGCAGCTTTTCCCTGTTTGCCTTTTGAAAAGGGCGAGGGTTACCCGTCAAGCACACAAAAACACTTTCTCTTTCTTTCACGCTGCGCTGTTCACCTCTAAATAGGCAGAAGGACGGATTAGAGGGACAGAAGAAAAGGAGAGAAGAAAGCCGGTCTTAGCGAGAAGAGTGAAAGAAAAGTTTGAAAAGCTTGTCTCGGAGCCAGACAAGGCCAATCTGTTTTTTTAGTAGTGTGGGATCTCTCTCCCTCCTTCTGCCTCTCTCTTTCTGACCTGAATAAACAGCTATCAAAGGAAGAGACGTCTTCTGAGCCAGTGAACACACGATGGGTCTAAGACCGAGTTCAAGGTCACAGCTCGAGTTGCATTTAAAATTCAAACAGTGGAAGTTTGGCATGCAGAGTCATAGGTGCAACTATAGTTACAACATTTTGAGGGTGACACTGTGCATAATATGAGAGATAAAGAGCAAGTCAACCCTGAATGCAGCAGGCCAATGAACTTCAAATTGTTTATTTACTGTATGTTTAGGGGAGAAACTACACAGGAACAAGGTAAAAACTTTCAAGTAGCTAGTGCAGATGCCATCATGAAACTTCCCCAGCAGATTATTTATGTTATGACAACGCATTTTTTAAAATAAAGCACATACAGTATATTTATGCAGTAAATGCGCAGTGCATTATGGATGTTTTCTTTCCACTAGTCTGAAAACCAGATCTCAAAACTAACAAAAACACGTTTTTCTCTGCAGTGCACCACCTTAAATCGATCAGTTACTCACATCATCTGTTTGAACTGTAAAGTCAAAGAACAAGTGGCGAATTGCAGATATATATGTCTCACACGTTTAAGTGATGGGACTACATGAAATCTAAGGGGATCAGCAAAGTGATCACAGTTCTTACTTTTAATGTCACTACACTTGAATTGAAGTGGAAGACTGCTCTGCTCATCAGAAGCAATTTTAGGGGTTGAGGCACAGACAGTTTGCTCTTCCCCCTGAAACATAGCAGGACAGGGTTGCTTCTTTCAGATTAACAAAAGTTGGAAAGTATAGGAAAGAACAACGATAAGCTCAGCACCTTGCGGAGAAGAGAGGAAGGTTAAGAGCAGCCAAGTCCCAAAATACTCACAAAAGAATATTTCCTGGCAATGAATCCAGCCATTCTTCTTTTTTTTTCAAAGACACAATCCAAAAGAAGAAAAAAATAAACTCTTTCTCATCTATTCAGCTCACCTCACCCTTCCTGTCCATCCTTTGCAACAGACAAAAGTGTCAGACCCATTTGCACAGAGACGGTTTAAAAGCTAATGGTAGCTGACAAGCAAATTGATGTGAGGGGACATGTTGTCCAGGGCTCAACTATTGTTAATATTCATGAACTGTGCTCACTGTCATTTCCATGAGCCGATAGCCTTTTTTTAAAAACCAGTAAACATAACTGGTAAATGCTGACATGGCATCTCTGTTTCATGTCAAGTCTTAAATCTGTGCTTCAGATGATCATTTTTAGAAAGTGAGAAAACAAAGAAAACTCCAGAAAGTTTGAGTTTGCAGCAGCTGCTTCACAGATCCAGCATTATAAGTCCAATCATGAACTCTACAACCTACAACCCAGGCTTAGCTCAGCACTGAGATTGTTCTCATCAAGATCACTAACAAATTCCTCAGTGCAAAAGATGCTGGCCTTTTCAACCCATCCACTGCCTTTGATATTGTATGCTGCAGTGTTCTGCTCACCCACTTTACCCAATGCATGTTTGTGGCACTGCCCTCTCCTGGTTCCAATCATACCTCTCAAAGGAAAGCAGTTAATTACTATCAGTAAGCCCCACTAGCTTCTCTGTCCCAAGGCGTTCTCCACTGCTCAGATCAACACATCAATCTGAATGCCTCCACCTCCACAACACCTCTTGTCTCTGGGTTTCATTTTCTAATCCTCTTGCTAAAAACGCTCAAGCATGCATTTCTCTTTCCACCCCTGAACTTCTGTAATAAAGTGCTGTTTCCTACTGAGTTCTTGAGAGGCACATGTCTATCACACTCCTCTACAAGACTCTCCACCTCACCTGCAAGCCCTTCTACCGTCTTGTGCCTCAGCATCGCTCTTGCCTCCTAACCCTCCTATCCTCAGACACAGGAGAGGTGCCCGTTTCTCTCCACAGACTGCAGCCTGTGAGAGACAAAGCCTTCTGTAGCCACACTCCAAAACTCTGCAAACTAACATCCAAAACATGAAATCCTGGACAATTTAAGACGTTACTCAAACCCCACCTTGCATCCTCAGTGGGTTTTGTTCTAGCTCATTAGGCTTGATTATTTTCCTGTTTTTTTTTTTCCACAAACCAGCACATTTGTTTCTAATGTGCTGGTTTGTGTTTTATATAACAGCTTTTACTCTACATTATTGTCAGTAAGTGCCCACAAAATCTTGAAAGGCATCTTTATAAAGGAACCATATAAAGGAACCATTACATTTATTATGTGACCATTATTATTATGGTGGCAGTCCTTGCTTTCTAACAAGCTATAGTTTAATTTTACTTCAGTACAATCTGACAGGTAAACTAATCCTTCACCCTAAATTGGTAACTCAAAATGTCAGATTTCAAAAGATCAATTGCTTTAGTTTTCCATTTAAGGCATTGCAAGAGAATTTTCTGATTTTGTTTTTAAGAGGACATCAACATTTTCTCTAAATATCACACAAATCAAATGCTGCAGTCACCACAACATGCCCTTCTTATGATTATTAATCCTAAATGCCAACAACACTTTCTTAAAAAGCAGCACCAGCATTTCGGAATAAATTACAGGGACATTCGGCTCGCACACTGCAACACACACTACGAAACACAGTTTATCTTCCAAACATGTTAACTAACTTAATTTATTAATTAACTAAATGCACAAGAACCACAATACGTGAGAAGAAGTTGTGAAAGCGTATTCAGTGGATGGAAAATAGCCATGTGCTTTTTCATTGCTGTGGTACATTCCTTTGTGTATATCAAGTATTATCTTCACCAACATCTCTATCAACATTGCCAAAGCCTTTTAATGAGTCCTGTGTGAATCGCTGAAGGTATTCATGTGCAAGGCCATTACCAAACACTGAAAAATGTTTGAGTTGGTGAAGAGAAGGCAGTTAATGATACCACAGACCTCTTTGTTTAGTAGGGGACAGGGGGGAAAGAGAGGAGAAGGATGCAGAGGAGGATACCACAGTGAGGGAGGAAATTAGCGGTGGTCTGGAACGGAGCAGGGACATGGCAACAGAAAGAGAGTACAAAAAAAATAAAAAAGGAGAAACTCTAAAAGGGTTTTCCATTCTCCCCTAATTTAGTCTGTGAATGTGCTTCCCCCCCTCCCTTAAGTCTCCCCTGAGACTGTCCCACACAAACCGCACAATCATATGTTACTCTGATTCACCCGGAGATAAAGAGGAAGAGGGAAAACAAGAATGAAGGAGGGAGGAGATGAGAAGGGAAGACGAAAGGACCTTTTACACATGCAGATGCCACAATGCCCTCAATGACCTTAAAAGCGACTCTTCCAGCAGTGTAGGAAATGTAATGTATTTGTAAGTTTTGTTTGCATATGTGGAAAACATGAAGATATAGAGAAGTACTTTTTAACCTAAACGATAGAAGGAAAGCATGTGAAAGGTGAAACTAAAGTTACCTCCTCTGTCTAATCCTGTGCAATCACTCTGATTCTCTACATAAGCGCCATATGACCACTGCTTTTCACAAAGCTGGCATCTCAGAGTGTTTCTAAAGCAACACGGATACATTTTAAGTGTCATACTGATCTGCTGAATAGGTCTGAGGGGCTTTGTCCACTAAAGCATTTTTTGCCAAGTGAAAACGCCAGACGTTCTTCTGAAAACATCCAGCTGGGAGCGCTTGAGAGCGCTTTAGGGGGACAGCGTTTTTTGTGGGGGTGGGGATTCAGGTTAGCGCTTTAGTTGCCACGAAACGGAATATTCACAAAAGTAATGTGAAGCAAGTACCTGACTCCAGCTGACTGTTGGTTAACTCATAGATCCCGGATCAACAAAACGTGACTCCAAGAACTGTTTCCCTCTGAGCAAGGTGTTCATTTGGGGATGTCAGGTAAAGACAGGGCGACCGTAAAAGTCCTCCAGTGTTTTTAAGTAGCCAGTGAGATATTAGTCCCGCACCTTCTCTACTGTGGCCTGATGGCTAAGTAAATAACAACTGAGCGTTTTACCCAAAGTTTAATTTGTGGCAAACTGAAAAAGCGTCCAGTTTGGAAGACGACGCTGTGGAATTTAGGGTCCTGTAAAAAAACACAGGCCTCAGCCATTGCAAAGTGCGGTGGGGGGAGAATTTGTTGGACGCAGCCTCAAACTGTTATTGATTATTTTTTATTCACTCCATGCAGTTTCTTGATACCATGAAGATCAACCAATAGGAGTCCGCTTTTACCTGATGTAATTTAATAAAGCTCAGAGAAATTAACTTTATAAAATGATTTGGTCTAAAAGATTGATTGTGGTTTGAGAAACTGTCTTAACAAGCACAGGGGGAACTTCCACTCAGGATATTCAGGGTGTCTGGAAAGTGGAAAAACATCCCACTTTTATGCCAAGTGTAGGGTTTAAAATCTGCATATTAACATGTAAAATCTGATTTTTGTTAGCAGCACATGGTTTCTGGTTGGGCTTTCAGTACAACTGGTCAATTGCATTTAAGCAGGCTTACAGGTTGTATGATGGAATGTATTTTGGGCCAGGGTTGAATGATAGCTTAGCTTTCTTCTTTTTTATCTGCATCCACACAATGACCCCTACAGAAAACCAGAAGTCTTGGCCTTTGAGTCGAAGCCAACGGCAGCTAAAGACAGAAGCAGACTCAAGTGAAAAATCTGAGATAAGATCAGGTGAACAAACAAAACAACAAAATATTGAATTTCAACTTGTCACGATCCTGGGTCTTATGACCCAGTGTTTTGAGTTTTAGTTCTTTTGATGTTTATAGTGTATGTTTAAGCTTATTAGGTTTCCTATGTTCATTTGCTTATTAGCTCCCCCTTGTGTTTTCAACCCCTGCGAAGTCTCCCTTGCCCTTCGTGTGTTTCATGTCTGTTGTCTTATGTTGTCATGTCTGCCTCTCATGTTTCCTGTTTTATTTTGAAGAGATCTCATGTTTTTATATTATGGATTATGTTTTGAGTCCTTTGTTGTACTGTTTCTTGTTTCCCTAGATTTCAGTTATGGTTATCATAGGTTTAGTTCTTTGGCTTTGTAATATGGCTTCCCTGTGTTCAATGTTGTGTCTACTGTGACCTCTTTGTACCATGTTTCTGGTCCCTGTAGTCTGTCTTCTCAGTTGCTGTTAAGTTTGCATGTTTAGAGTTCAGTCAGTGTGTTTCCTGTTTTACTTTGAAGGTCCATGTCTCATGTGAGTGTTTCTAGTTTTGCTTCCCTTGTCTCGTCCAGCCTGATTACTCCTAGCTGTGCTCTCCTTCTGTGTCTCATTCCCTTGTTATCCCTCTGTGTATTTAAGCCCTGTGTTTCTCTTTGTCAGTGTTGTAGTCTCCCTCATGCTGTGTGTGATTCTCCCTGTGGCTTCTGGTGTGCATTTTAATTGGCTTGTCCCAGTTTAGTTTTGTATTGCTTGTGTTCTATTTTCCAGCAATAAAGCTGTGCTTTTGAGTTCAAGTTCTGTCCCTGTGAGTTTGCGTTTGGGTCCAATCCCTGCCTGCCACATAGCCGAAACATGACACAACTTAACAGTTTGTTTACTTTGTCCAACCACAAATTAACACTGACATTTATTAATCTTGACCAATCCTCCCTAAACCACGAACAAGCACTTTTTATTGTAGCCGAACAAAATAACTCATCTAACAACCGAAAATTATTTAACGCAAATCAGTGTTTCCCTAAAACTAACCTGCCTGCCTACTTAATTATTTACCGCAATCAATGAGTCATAAAAGTAATTAATACTATTTCTCATTCATTCCACTGCCAAAATAGTCACTATTAATTGTTTTATTTTTTCAAAGTTTGTCTGCTAAACAGTCTGTGACCAGCTAAGGACTTTCTTTCTTACAATAGGCTTCTGAGCCTCGTATGCATGTTTTGTTACTCTACTACTTAGACTGAGGTACTGTGGGGTTTTCTGATGACATGCAGCGTATTGTACATTTGTACTAAAAGACTGATAATATCCGTTCTTCAGTCTTGTTTTTTTTTGTTTTTTGTTTTTTGTTTTGTTTTTCGTGTAATCTGCTCCATACATTGGAGGGGGGGAAAAAATACAAGTAACTATCTCGAACAAGCACCTGTTTACCATTACAGGATGCATTCTGGAAGATGCTTGTAGCAAAGCAATTTTATGTCTTATTTATTTGCTGCATAATTGCTGTAATTTGGGATAAAACAACACCAGCACCATCTCTGATGTGACACAGGACGGTCAAATGAGTCACAGCATAAACGAAGAGCCAACCAGGGGCTTCCACTGGCAGCAGTAAAGTAAGATTATTTATATATTTATTTTTAAATATAATAACCACTTTTCACATTTATTGAGCAAATTTTAAAAGCAGACTTTTTGGGGGGGTCAGCATTGATTCATCAGAGATCTAAATTTTAATCTATAAGCTAATGTAAAAATTACACACTGGATGCAGTGTAAACCAGTTTTAACATGATAAATATGTTCCATTGCTTTCTGACATTGTGAGGATAAAAAATAAGCTTATTGTAATGGACTGTGATAGACATTGTTTGATCAAGATGCCTTTCAGAAAATGGACGGATGGAAACTTAACTTGTATTCAAAAAGCTCTTAGGTTTCAGTTTCTTAGGAGCAGAGTTCTTTGGGTGGCCGTGTGTCGGTGCTAGCTTAGGGTGTCCATTAACCACACGGTTGGAGGTTTAATACCTTGGCTGTCCATGTGTGAAAGTACCCATGGGCAAGACACTGAATGCTTCTAGTGGTAACCAAGATGCTTGTTGTGTAGCTCTACCACCAATCATGCATGTGAATGAGTAACTGAGGAACTTTTTACACATAGTTAGGTTTGCAGAATTTAACTAAGGTTTAAAACTGTAGCACTAAAAAGTGCTACATACAGTTAAGTGCTGACAGGTGTATTATTTTTCTTTGACAAACACCTGATAATGAGAGTTGCATTATCTGACAGCAGCTTTAAAGCCAAGGACTATGCATATGCCATGTCTTAATGACACTGATGTAATGATAGCTTAAATAAAAGCATCCCTTCTAATAGCTACAATGTTAGTAACTCTTTTGTGCTATCTTGCTCAGGTCAAGGAGCACGTAGCATAGGTTGCAGCCAAGCAGTGAAAATATTCATTCAAAAAAGTTCCCAGTAGAGCTGGCACGAGACCAGGAACATCTTACATTATTATACCTCCCTACTGAAGGTTACCACTGGACAGTGCAAAGAAGCTTCTGCCAAAACCACATGCTACATGCAAAACCATCAGGGAGGCAGCTCATGGAGCACAAGGCCAAGAACAAAGCAGTTAGCGTTCCAAATAGGGTAAAAACAGGAAATACTCAATAGATTGAAAATGCCATTTGTGTGTCCCTTAGGAGTCCCAACTGTGCTTTAATCAAATAAACCCCTCAGGTCTTAGCGTGTAGGTTTTTCTTTTCATGTTGCTTTTCTTCTTCCTTGTTGCCACTTCAAATGGATAAAAGCATCCTCACTCCCTCTCCAGCAACTTTGAGGACGCTTGAACTCATTCATTTTTAATACTACTTGGCAAGAATGTGGAAATAGAGAAAACTAACTACAAAAAAAAGACGTAGAACTGGAAATGCACAACGTGAAGGTCAAGAGAGGCAATGTAGAAAGGATTTGTGCTCTCCAAGAACAGTTAAGAAAAAGTGACTTCTCATCTGACTGCACGATTCCTTCTTTTGCCTTTGTAATGACAAACAATCGCACCGCTCCACAAGTGAGTCACATGGAAGCGAGCCTTTTGACAAACATTGTCTTTCAAGAAATGACATCTCGCTTCACTCACCCCTCAAAGCTTAAGCGAATGATTCAATTAGTTGCTATGGTTTCTCAGAATGTGCAACGTGGAATTTCATGCAGTAAATTTCCCTTACTGCAGGCATATTTATGCATGATGACTTCAGTGGATGTGGTGTAATGTCACGGGTCAACTACTTTGTGTACATTTAACAGGCCTATCCGTTCATTGCACACAGACGTGGAAAGCCAGTAAATAAAGCACACAAGGACACACGCAGCTGCTGAAAACGAAGGACCACAAAAGTTGTGCACCTGTATGGAGAAACTTCCAACATAAAGTGACAGCAACGGCATCATCAAACATGTATATGGACACACATGTATATGCACTGCAAATGCTATTAAAGTTCCAGAGTGTTTCTGATGCAGTTCACTCACACCCAAACACAGAGCAGAAACAAATGTAAGCACAAGTAAGCTTTACACACACACACACACACACAAAAAAAAAAAAAGTGAGAAAGGTTTTATCACACTTACTGTTAAGCATTGCATATTCTCAGGCCGATTGGTCTCAGGGGCAGCACCATGGTTTGACAGCACAGCCTCTGAAATGTAGACAAAGGAATCACGGGCTGAGACAGTGCCTTTGGAGCACATTTCTCCCTGTGCCAATGCAAAATGCCCCGCTGGATGTACAAAAATAAAGTCCTCAAACAGTTCTGAGAGTCCATAAAAGTCGCTCACATAGATAACAAGCAATTATGGCAACAGTTGTCTGGAGCAGCCTTTGCTGGGCTGGGAAACTTCAGAGCGCACATAAAAGGCAAAAGAAAAAAAAAAGAGAGCAGAAGAAGAAGAAGACAGGGCAGCCGCGAGAAGGAAAATCCCTTTAAGATGCGAGGATCCAACAAACTGCCCAAGAGAGGAATGGAAGTGAGAACAAGTGAGAGGGAGGGAAGAATAGAGGGAGGGAAGGAGGGAGGGGTGAAGAAGAGAAAAGCAACTCCTCTCTCACTCTATTATCCGTCTGTCACAGGGCTCCTGGGAAGTTGCTATGGTTACAGGGACTCACGCCTCAGTGTCCTTTTAACTATAGCTCATAAAGGCAGCATTCAGCTTTAGGCCATGATGCAGATCTCCCTCACTCGCTCTGTCTTTTTCTCTTTCTGTCTGTGCTTTTACTTCCGTTTACATCTCTCGCTTAATATGTACACCTTTCCTCACTCTCTTTCTTTGCCTCCCAAACTTCAGACAGAGCCACCCATTCGTCACCCTCCAACCACTACCATCATCCCTTTGTTTGATGTGTCTATCCCCCTCCCCTTACCCCTCTCTTTATACTCTTGAGTCACACCCCTACCTCTCGCACCGTAGGAGAGGCGCGATCCTGTCTCAGACTGAAATTTTCAAAGTTTCAGCAAGCTCAGTCCAAACAGTCCCAGCGTAAATCAAAGAAAATAGCTGAGTAACCACTGATTTGCATTTTCTCCCCACTTACACATTTCACTCTTGCTATAGTGGCATATTAGTAACTAAGCAAAGGTTTGTGTCACCCCTAATTTCTTTATGTTTTCCTATAAAATGGGAAATAGATGCAGTAAATTGTTGAAATATGTAACATACATGGAAGTGCAGTATGTAAGGCAAAAACAAAGTTTGTACAATTCTGATGAGTATGAAAGTCAATATTCTGTATGATCACCTTTATTCTTTAACACAGTCTGAACACTTTTAGTCAAACTAAGCAGTCTTCAGGAATAGTTCTCCAGGATTCTCTGAGGACAATCAAAGCGCTTCTGTGGATTCTGGCTGCCTTTTGTTATGTTCTTTGTCATGATGATCCCACACTACTTCAATAACGTTGCAGATCTGGGGAGGCCAATCCACAACTGACATTTTCATTGTGTATTTTTCTTTCCAGGTATGCTTTTAATGCATTGTAGTGATTTTTTTATGAATGTACTATATGATGCTGACGCCAATCAGAGACTTTCCACTTCTTGATGGTATTGCACAGTGGAGCAAAATTTAACTGTATTTCCCTGCATTCATAATTCAGTTAATTTTGACGAGATGACCAACACCACTGGCTGAAATCGACCTCCAAACCATGACAGAGCCTCCACTGTTATAAAGATGTATTATCAAGACAAAAATTTTGAATGCTACTATAAAGTGGGGGTTTTTTTAAAGCCCGCCCGCTACTTCTTCTTTTCAGACACACTGCACATTATCCCAACATATGCAACTAATTTTTAATATTAAAATATGAAAAATTCTGCTCTTTGGGAATCACCTTGTTGATGCAAAAATACTGTTTTATGCTGTCAGACTGTGTCATCTGTGGCATTTTTCACAGATTCAACAAAAGAAATGGTGCATGAAAACACAATTTAGTAGTTTAGTTCCTTTTTATGCTTGAATGGTTCATATGTCAGTGTTAGGTGGCTTAACAAAAAAACATTCCTCTAAAAATGGTTTAGTATAAAGACTGGAATGATAATGACTGAACTTCAGAAAACCAAGAGAACTGTAGCTTAAGACCACATTAAAAATTATCAGGAAATCTGCCTCCTTGGAAGCAAAATATAAAGTAATGAGAGGTGTCTAGGAATTTTTGCATGGTACTGTATTATTTATCTGTCATACAGGGTTATGAGTGAAACATTATTTTTCTTTTTTGACTTCATTTCATTTGTTTTTTGGGGGTAGGGGTTGTTTGTTTGTTTTTTAATGAAATGTAACTTTATTATACATGCATGAAAAACAAAATTAAGCACTTCTCAACATTCTGGACACCGTTTCCTGTGTAACCCTGTTGTAGTTTTTAAGTAAATCTATTAGCTGTGAGTCTGAAAGTTCCTGGGGAAGGCAAAAAAGAGGGGCTAACCTGGCTGGCTTTAAGCCCAGAAGAGAAGCCTTTTGTCTGGGTAAGACATAAGTAGCACAGGCCATATGAGGGTAGAGGCATGCGGCAGCTAGCAGTGAGAAATATCCAACATGATTGAAGGGAAAGAAAGTGGTGCAATGCCACATGGAAACAGTGGACAGTGGGAAAAGTACACACTAGACAAATTCAAGAAAATGTGGGGAAAGGTAGCAGAAGGGAGAAGTTGAATATTTGAGAAAGACAGGCAATGACAAGAGGGAGAAAAAAACAGAAAGAAACAGAAGGCAAGAGTGAAAAAAGGAAAAAGAGAATTCAAAAGGTGCTGGCAGTGCATCGCCGTTGAGTCAGCCAGTGTCAGATCTGCCAGAACACTGAAGCCTTTGACTTTGCTTAAGTCCCTCATTGCAACACTCAATCACTTGACATCCAGGCCCTTTTTATTCACCTGCTGTCACCCACAAACAAACACTTGATGAAGAGAGCAGAAAGGCCAAGAAAAGAGGCGAATGTCTCCACTTCACTTTGGAAGTATCTCGAGATCAACTCAAGCAGCAGCAAACACTGTGTAAAATGCATTAATTAGCACAGCTAACTGACAACAGAATAGGAGTAGCAAAAGTATGTTTTAAAGATATTTAAACACACATCAGGTTTTGTGAGCAGCAGGTTATGATTTTTGCTCACTATTCAAGATGTTTAAGTCTGATATCCTGAATAACTTTGTGGGAAATTTGATATGGTGAGTTTATGGACTAAATGAAAACAGTTATGTTCAATGCATATTTTTAAGGGTGTAATCATCTTTCAATATCAAATAGCTGAAAACAAATAATAAAACGTAAAATACATTTTTTGAAAAAGCACACCATTGAAAAAAAATTATTTAAAGTTAATTTGAGCTGAAATAATCATTGGTAAATAAAAACAAAAACAAAATCAGTTTTTGAATTTCACTAAAATAAAGAGCGATTTTTTTAAAGGTAACATAAATTATGGTATAATTGAAAACAGTACAATTAAAGCTCTACTCATTTACAAAAACAAATCGAGGGAGTGTAATATATTCTGTAATTGTATTAGTTTAAAAACATCAATTTCAAGATGATTTTGACATTTCCGTCATAATACATTTGAAGGAAATACTGTGTATGTTGAGATTAGGCTAATCTCAGATTTTAAAAAAATAATCTAAATAAATGAAGGAGTTTAAATGCAGTCAGGATTATTTAAATGTTACTGACTTTGTAATCTTCTAAAATAAAAATGATCATTTTAGATGTGAGAATTGACAGTATTCCAACTCTCACTTTTATTGTTGTCAAAACCGATTTTATGTACACACTGCTTGATGTAGGAAGTGACTTTTGCCATGGCTGAACAAAGGTTTCAATTTATTGAACAACTAGAGTGGAATGTTTTAAAGCTGGGATCAGTGAACAAGCAGCCCTTATTCTGTGCTTGTCGTTATCTACACAACAAAGATTGAAGAGTAAAATAAATTTGCACGCGCGCACACGCACACACACGCGCACACATACACACACACACACACACACACACACACACACACGCACGCACGCACGCACGCACGCACACACACACACACACACACACACACAAACACCAGAGGTCTTTATAATGCAGTATGATTTACGTTTGATAGGATACCTTCTGGTACATAAAGCTGCACAGCTGTCGGGGAATGACAGTCTCAGTGATTCAAGATTCAAACATTTCTTAAGCGTGATGACATCAAGATGACCTCTACCACAGTCAGTGTAAAAAAAAAAAAAAAATGAAACAAATCCCTCAGGCAGAGATGTTGTTTGTAGGTTAGATGAAATGTGCATGTCTGTCTGAGTAATGCTGCTTTAGTTTACCCAGTTTGGGGTTTTGTATTTTGCATTTGTTGTACAAACAGGATATTTTGGGTTTAAACTGGATGTCACTTCAATCTGAGTTTATGGGTGGTTCTGGTAAATAGTTGTGTGACTCACCACAGAGCTGAATGCAGTGTGGTGCTCAAGGGAGTCTTTATTGGTCAGTGGACAAATTGATTCTCAAGGAAAGACAAGACACAAAGAGGTAGGGCAGCAAAAGTTGGATCCGGCTTAGTTTTTCCGTATTATATAAATAACAGTATTATAGTTGCTGTCATAATTATTGTGTTGGGTAAACATATATAACATATCCATGATGCATATCTGTCTAACTACTTGACTGCATGCTGTTCTGTCGTCCTGTCATTGGTGTTTAACTGAAAGCACTTTCTGTGTCATTATTTCATCCATCCTTTCATCAGTCTACGTATAATTGCCACCAGACCTTTTCCAGGACATAAGTAACATCCAAGCAGCAAGCTCCAGATCTTAAAAATTAAGCTAATGTGAAAGTGTATTCAAATTAGTCCCATTAGACTTTGTTAAAATGCCAAGCTTTACATCAGAAATAAACAAAAACAGCCTGACACAACAACGGTTAGTATCTGTAACTAGTTTCCTACTTTTTAACCGTAAAAAGCTGTGAATTATTTCCATGACTTACTCACTTAAATTGTATTAAAGCTTAAAGTTATACATTATTAGGGTACCACATGTCACTTCGAGCGACAGGTGGGTGTTAACACAGGCAGCTGTACTGTTCGGTCAACTGAACTGGACTCAACCATGTTTGTACTTTTCTATTTTGTGCTCCTTCCTCCTGATGTTGCTGTCCACTGGGATTGCCACATCTATTACAACTGCAGGCTTCTGCTCCTTGTCAACAAGCACTATGTCTGTTTGGTTTGCCAGCAGCTGCTGGTCTGTCTGGAACTTTAAGTCCCACAGGACCTTAGCACTGTTGTTTTAAACGACCTTCAGTGGTGTCTCCCATTGGGAGTTGGGTACTTCTATGTTGTTCCTATACACTATCTCAGACAGGATATGCCTCTCCGAGTACAGCCTGCAGCCTGGGTCCTGTCGACTCTGGATCTGATGCTTAGGGCCTGTTCTTGTGTTGCCATGATCAGAGCTTCTGTCCTTTCCTTTATGTCAGCCTTTTCCTGATAGCCATCTACCTGTATTCGTGAACACTTCACATTTCTTCCTAGATTATTCCTGGATTGAGGTTCTGGCACTCACTAATGCTCATTCTTCCTATTTCCATAGTTTTTCGAGCCTAAGAATCCTGGATGTTGGGTGTAGACCTCCATGCATTGTGAGGAGTTTAGGGGTCTTGACATTGGTGGCATCTACTTCCTCTTATGGTCAGCTTATTATTCCAGCTGGGTACCAAATGGTCAATAGGGTGCATGCACTGATGGCTTGGAGTTTACTCCTCCTGCTGAACTCTCCTCCTGCTGAACTGGTTTCCCAGTACCTGTCATATCTTCTGGAGGTATTTGGCTTCTGTTGACCTTTGTGCTTCTTTATCCTGGTCCCCGTTAGCCTGTAGGATACCCAGGTACTTGTAGCTGTCCTGCATCTCCACTATTCTGGAGTAGGGGTGGCTGTAGCTCAGGTGGCAGAGCAGGTCAGCCACTAATCAGAAGGTCGGTGGTTCGATCCCAGGCTGCATCCTGGCTGCATGCCAAATATCCTTGGGCAAGATACTAACCCCGTGTTTGCCTACTGGTGGTGGTCAGAGGGCCCGGTGGCGCCTGTGTCCGGCAGCCTCGCCTCTGTCAGTGCGCCCCAGGGCAGCTGTGGCTACAATGTAGCTTGCCATCGCCTGTGTGTGAATGGGTGAATGACTGAATGTAGTGTAAAGCGCTTTGGGGTCCTATGGACTAGAAAAGCGCTATACAAATGCAGGCCATTTATATTCTGCCCTCTTAGTTTATTTCAAACATTTAAAAGAACAAAGTATTGCTATTGACATATATCAATATTCAGCAAGCCAATACAACCCAAAACTAAATACCTGATATATCAATTTTCTGTATATAAAGTAACTCATATATTATGCTAAGGGATACTAGTGTACTTGTGTGTCCAGATCTGGTCACTTCTGGCTCCAAAAAACAAAAACTCAAAACCTAAGGTTTGAAACTGTCCCTATGGCAGTTTTTCACTTTTCTGAGAAACTGGACATTGAGGGTCATTATCTATTCAGAGCCATTCCTGTCATCACACTGAAAGAAAGCACAGTGACATTTCTGCCACAGATTTCAACAGATAATAACATCTTTATTTTTAAGAATAATCTCTACAGACGGTGGATGAGATTTCTATATAACAAAACTTTCTGTTGAAAACGAAGGCTAACTTTATGATAGTGTCATTATAATAAGACAAATGTGCCATATATTATATTATGTATATATTTTGTTTACAAACCTAAAACCTTTGTTTCTGTTGAGCTGACATAAGCCTTGAGATGCAAAAAAAAAAAACCCATTTCTACTCAATCAGAGTGAGAGGTTCAAAAACATCTACAACCACTAAATGAGAGGACTTTCAAAAGTCAGAAGATTATTACCTATTATAATGCACAATTTCACACCGTATTCATTTACTAACTGGTGCTTGAAGATGCTTTTCTTTCTCTATTATCTTGTAAAGGGGTAAAAGTGCACATAAGTAACTAGAGGTCAGCAAAATAATATGAAAAAATATAAACCATACAATTCAAACAACATCATCCTTGCTGTTAGACAGAGGTTATAAACACCTTGTACAGTGACTGTACTGTACAGCGACTACAGTGAGTGTACAGTCTTATCCACTTTTGTTCTTCACACCCTCCCTCTCCTGTTTCCTATATAAAGACGCTGCCTAGCTGTCACTCCTACTGAGGCTGGCCAACAAAGAAACGTTTCAGCTTAAGTCCTGCCCACAATATTGAGCTTAACAGAAAACAAAACTTTTTATTCATGTTTTAATCACATTTCCATTGCATTGGGGCCAATGTTAATGATCTATCACCGTCTGTTTTAACTCTTTAGCTATTCTGTTTGATTGCATGACAAAATTACATTAAAAAGTAACATGAAGCCTTAGGTAGACTACAGCAATACATCTGTAAGAACATAAAGGCTATATTCCTTTTTGCAAATACACTTACTGGACACTTTATTAGTTACACAGTGATAGTACTATGTTGAACCTCTTTTTGTCTTCAGAACTGTTTTAACTATTTGTGCTTTAATTATTTGTGGCGCAGATTCAACAAGGTGCTGGAAATATTACACTACATACCACAGGCGCTCTACTGGACTGAGATCTGATGACTGTCATTTGAGTACAGTGTACATTGTAATTTTCAAGAAACCAGTTTTTGTGACATAGCATGTTGCCGTGCTCAATGCAGCCATCAGAAGATGGCTAAGGAAAGGCAACATCAATCTTGAAAGGCACATCCCATCCAGATGTTGTCTTTTTCAGTCTTTTGCATATTTCATCAAGACAATGTTAAACTACATACTGCATCTATTACAAGGCATGGTTGTCCAGATCTTTCACCAACTGGTGCGTCAATAAATGAAGAAAAGAGAGAACATCCTCGCCCAAAAGTCCAGCAGCTGGTCTCCTCCATTTCCAGACATTTATGCACTGTTGTTAAAAAAAGAGGGGATACTACACAACAGTAAACACTGGCCCAGCTTTTATGTGACATGTTGCCAAAATCAAAATCAATATGCGGCAATACTTTTCTTAAAATGACACATTTTGTCATTTTCACATTCTATTGTGAATAAAATATCAATTTATGGGATTTAGATTTTACACAGCATCCTAACTTTTTTAGAAATAGTCTTCTAAATAGATGTGCAGCAAATGAATTGTGTGTTTGCTCAGAAACGATAAATACCAGAAAAAACAGAAAAAGACACATTTTAAAAATCACACAAGAATAATACATATTTCTAAAACAGAAGGTGAGTGTTGACCTAATTCTTCTTGACCTCAGCAACAGCTGAGCAACCCACTCACGATTATTGCACGATGCCAGATTGAATAAGACAATATGATTACTTCTGGGCCCTCTGGTCAGCCGGACAGTAATGACAGACACATTTCATTTCCTGTTTCTGTCCTGAGCAAGGGAAGAAAGCCAGAAAGGATTATGTCAGATGGCTGTTGATTCAGTGTTGCCTGATTGTCCCTGATTCAGATTGGGGGGAGAAAGGATTTAAGGAGAAAAAACATAGAAATGTTTAGAGCTTGGGATTTTTAAAAAGTCCCTAGAAATCTCCAGTTTGAATAGTGCCTACAAATTCAAGAAATTCAACAGCATCTTCATCATCTTCAGCAGTAATAGTGTTACACTTTTTTACAGCACTGGATACTTTGATGATATTTGGAGTTATTTTATGTTTATTCTATACTGCATTTGGTGTATTAATTCCTGTTATTGGCTTTTTGGTTTAATGCACATTGCTGGCATAATACATTATTACATTTTTTTTAAAGGTTTCCTTGCAATCGTCTACATCGATTTTATAATCTGTCTACATTTGTTTAACTTGACAAGCACTATAATGTGACTTTTAAAAACGACTGCTATAAATGAGCAATAATGTTATTATAAAGTAAAATAGTTAAACCAAAAAGATCATCAACAGTACTAATGAACACGTGAATCAGAAAAGTCTTTCTGTGACAGATCTACTTCTCCTGTCACCTCCTGTGCACAAGCTGCTTCCTCCATATAAACTAAAATGGGAATTGGTGGAGAGGAATTTAGTTAATATGTGTTTAAAGTAGTTTTATTGTTAAGATGAAACAAAAAGTTCAAATTCACAACTCTGACCCAACTACAGCGTCTGTGTACACTAGGGTGACCAGGTGTCCCACTTTATAGAGGGAGTGCACATCATTTTTATTCCTTGTCCCCCCGTTCCACATATTGAGACAGTGGCCCACATTCTGATTGGCTGTAGCCTGCAATACACTTTTCCAAAGTCAGGCTTTTAGCCAATGTACGTAAAGAAAGCAGGGAAAGCTTTCATCATAGTCAAGAGCAGGTTATCCTGTGTTTTGCTGCCAGTAGGGAAAACTTAACAAAGTCACAAGTGATGTGCATTTTGGCCGAACATGATGGAAACAGAATGAAAATAAAAGAACAAAAAATCCCTGAAAACTACATATAATTGGGTGAAGCTGTTGGAAGGCACTTCCTTTGCTTTTTTGCCAGGGTTATTTTTCAATTTTGTGTGAGGGGAAACATGGTATAAAGTGACATGGAAGGTGTGAGTCATAAATGGCTCAGAATCTTTTAAAGAAGTCAGGTGTGCCCATAAGAGATGTACAGATATGTAGCTGCAGTCCTACTGAACCCCAAAGACAATTACAAGACAATTACAGTATTGCTTAGAACCAGCTTAAGCTTCCTTTTACGCCTGTTATACTTAGTTGGTGAGAGAGCTGGAAAATTGGCTACCTCTTAGCACTACTGTGTTTTAACACTGTGCCCCCAAAACACTACTACTCCCTTTTCCTTTTTTTGGGATGTGCTTGTCTTAGTACAAGTTTGAAAAGGTTTCCTTTCTTATTTTGTTTTTTCTTTATTTGATTCCAGAATGTGTGTACCCATCAGCTCTCCTAGAGTAACCGCCTGTCTCCTGGAATCTCCCCCATGCTCTTGAGACTGTGCAGGGAGACACAGCAAACCTTCTGGCGATGGCATGTGTTGATGTGCCATCCCGGAGGAGTTCCGCATATCGCCTCATGCCACCAATAGTGACACTGACCTGAGTCTAATGCAAAACTGGTGAAAATGAGGAGGGAGAAAGTGTCAAAAATGTCTTCCAACTCTAAACCCATTGTCTCATTGTCTCCCCTCTAGTGCACATGTTGTTAATTTTATTACCACCAACACAGCTGATACTGATCAACAACCCCCTCTGCTACTTAACTGGCTGGATCAATATCCCAGACGTTTAACTGACTTTTGACCAGGACATGTCCTTCAATGCACATATTAAACAAATATGTAAGACTGCGTTCTTCCATTTGCGCAACATCTCTAAAATTAGAAATATCCTGTCTCAGAGTGACGCTGAAAAACTAGTTCATGCATTTATTACTTCCAGGCTGGACTACTGTAATTCATTATTATCAGGATGTCCAAAAAACTCACTGAAAAGCCTTCAGCTAATCCAAAATGCTGCAGCAAGAGTACTGACAGGGACAGAGAGAGCATATGTCTCCTGTTTTGGCTTCCCTTCATTGGCTTCCTGTTAAATCCAGAATTGAATTCAAAATCCTGCTACTCACATACAAGGTCTTAAATAATCAGGCCCCATCTTATCTTAATGACCTTGTAGTACTGTCACACAGTGGAAATTTGTGTTTTTATGTTTTATCAATCTGTGTATTGGTACATAGTGTTGATTTTATTTGCATGATTTTATAGTGATATTTATATTGCATGTTTGTTTATTGATATTTATACTGCATGGTTTTATCCTCATATTTATATTTGTGTTAATGTTGTACCATGTTCCTTTAACCCACTGTGGACTAAACAGATAATTGTAGGCACCTGTGAGGTGGGGGCGTTCCCCAAGGTGGCCTATCAGCCGCCAGGTTGACCTGTTAAAGGGGATGGTGAGTGCAGAGACAAAAGGAGAGAGGAGTGACGCACGAAGGGTGAGGAGGAGAAAAAGGAACGCGTGCAACCCCGCACGTGTGTGGAACGAACTGCTGCCTGACTGTGGGGCGCCGCGAGTTGTTCGGCGATCCAGTCCTAACGGCAGGAACGGCAACAGTGGGTGGCGATGGCTGCAATGCACGACAGGGCAGGGATGCCCCTCTGCCTGCATCTGACGGTGAGACGAGGGAGGCCGTGTTCAGGTGTGGAGTGGGGCGGGACTGTGCGGCGACGCGCTGTCAGAAGGAGACAGGTCTGCGATAGGAGCCCCCTCCCTGGTCTGTTGCTGACGAGTTTTACCATACTGGACGAGAAGTTCCTCTCCTGTCTCCTTCATATAAGGACCATTCGCCCAGGTGTGGCTGGACTGTGGGATTATGGGACTATGGGAGAGTAATTTTAGTATATGGAAAACATGTTTTAGCCTTGTTTTAATATTGTATAGTTATTTCTGCCGGCAGGGTTTTTAGCGGGTTGCAACACTATTTTTATTGTATACGGGGAATTTTATCTTGTATTTGTGACTCTGGCTGTGTTTGTTTTATGGAAATAAATGGTGTTTGAAGCCAGCTTAGTTTCTGTGCCCTGTGCGCTGACCCACCCACTCCCCTTTTTCGCTTGTATGTATACCAGACGTGGTGGTGGTGAAGATTTAGGTCCACCAGTCTTAGCGGCTACAGTACCATATCACCCTATTAGAGCACTTCGCTCTCACACTGCAGGCCTACTTGTTGTTCCTAGAGTATTTAAAAGTAGAATGGGAGGGAGAGCCTTCAGTTTTCAGGCCTCTCTTCTGTGGAACCAGCTTCCAGTTTGGATTCGGGAGACAGACACTATCTCTACTTTTAAGATTAGGCTTAAAACTTTCCTTTTTGCTAAAGCATATAGTTAGGGCTGGACCAGGTGACCCTGAATCCTCCCTTAGTTATGCTGCAATAGACGTAGGCTGCCGGGGGATTCCCATGATGCATTGAGTTTTTCCTTTCCAGTCACCTTTCTCACTCACTATGTATTAACAGACCTCTCTGCATTGAATCATATCTGTTATTAACCTCTGTCTCTCTTCCACAGCATGTCTTTTATCCTGTCTTCCTTCTCTCACCCCAACCGGTCGCAGCAGATGGCCGCCCCTCCCTGAGCCTGGTTCTGCCGGAGGTTTCTTCCTGTTAAAAGGGAGTTTTTCCTTCCCACTGTTGCCAAAGTGCTTGCTCATAGGGGGTCATATGATTGTTGGGTTTTTCTCTGTATCTATGAAGCACCTTGAGGCGACTTATGTTGTGATTTGGTGCTATATAAATAAAATTGAATTGAATTGAACTTGATGCTTTACTTTAAAAAGTGTTGCTTTCCTTTTTTTGAGCACTGTCAGACCTGTCAGTATGCTGATATGAGACAATCCACAGAGCTTGTCGGCTTCCTCCCATCTCGTTCACTTACTTCTGCCTACTTTCTGCAGACCCGACATGCCTGCCTATCAAATTAATTCAGATTTACTTCATGTACATGTGCCATCTCAGTTTCTTGCCTCTGACCCCAGCAGTGTCCGCCCACTTTAGATTGAACTCCATGCTATTAGTAGGCTGCAGAGATTCATGGTTGGGATGCAACTAAATGCCAAACACACCCACGGTCAGACTGTGCATGCATCTGTCTGCACCTCTTATTAGTGTCATTATGTGACAAGTTAGGTGGGAGAGACTACACTTTTATTACAGGCCTTTTCCCTCAGTGGATATATTGACTTGTGTGACATACTGTTAGTGATACCTCTGTTGTGCTCAAAGCTCTCAATACCAGGACCGCAAAACTAAATTAGCTCAGTGGAATTAATTTTATTCACGATAGCTTTGCTCTTTCACGTCAGGTCAGTCAGTTTTCTGAGAAACATTCTTGCAGTCAGGTCAAAAAGTTTGGTAACCTCACTTCATCCAATTCAAACCTGAGCAGGGATTTAAATAAGCAGTGATTTTATGATGGCAGCTTTCATCCATCAAATGTGACTTTCATTTCACCTTTGTCTTATTGTGTGGGTTAAATAACAGCCAACAGTGTCAACACAGCACAATGTGTAGCACCAATTGGAGCCTTTGGGGTCAAGTGCTTCATTCAAGCTCAAGCAGCTGTAAGCCTAGGGTCAGGTTCACCCTTCAAAGCGCGCGGCAGATGTATGGCCCGTCAAACATCCAGTACACAACCTTGCAAAGATCGTGCACACACGCAAACTCCTCGCCAGTGTTGACCAGAACAAATATACAGCAAACACACTTCCCCCTCCCCCACACTCATGCCCACCCCCCTCCAATATACGTTTATAATCACACAGTGTCCATTTTAATCTGCTGATCTAAAGGCGCGGCGTGCCATCTGGGAAAGCTTGGCAGTGTTTATGTACGCTTGTGCACTTTGTCTGGGTCCCCGTTCGTCTATCCTAAAACAGTGAAACAAATGTGAGTATGATGCTGATGACACACTTATTAAGCACAAACCCAGAGGGTGCTCCGCTATTTTTTGCTTTCACGGACATACAGACCACCTGACCCACATCGTAAGCTTGTTGGAGGCAAGTGCATTACCCATGGTCAAAAGCACACACACATACATGTCACTCTGGGTCAGCTGTCTCTATTGACACACTGCGCTCAAGCTAAAAAAAAAAAAAAAAGCAGAAGTATGAGATTTTTTTTGCTTCTTTCTTAATATTAATCAATAAATGCAGAGGTATGGTTTAAAGCACCAAAGTAACACATTCCTTATTTTGTGTTTTTGTGTTTCATCTCACATAAATGTATCAACCACGTATTTAGAGGATAAGCTCTGGATACATCAGGTATCACGCCTCATCTCACAAAAAGTTGTTTAGCTGCCATTCATGCACAGCTTCTCAACTCATCTTAACCGAAGTTAAGATGGCAGCCTTTTTGTTGAAGCCCTACAGTGTAATTAGCTGTCAACGCAAAGCGATGGATAGATTTTGTTGTGGAAGCATTCATGAGAAAATTCTGTCCCTGCCAACAAAGTAAAGGAAGCAAAAATTCGGACAATCTGATACTTAGATTGTCAAACTATGATTCCAAATAGTCTCTCTACTGTGGCCGTTTTTTAATACCTTTTTGATTCGTGTAAATGTGTTTTTAAAAAAAGTGAATGGATGGATGGACGGACGGACGGACGGATGGATGTTTTTAAAAGCACCGTTATCATGTTTTGACCACATATCAGATTTTGAAAATGTCCATTAAAAGTATTTATTCATTGTTGGTTTTTATTTTTTGGTCTTCTGGTCAATAATTTATCTGAAGAAGCACATAAAGTTTTCTTCCTCATCAGGTCAGCTTGATGGTGCTTCATGCGCACATGGCTGCCAGTCTCATAAATGCAGTTTAGCATATTTCTGCATCCACGGATTTGGCCTGGCACAGCCAAGGCTCTGCGATGGCACAGGTCTCTGAGCGAGGGATTAGTCAGACACACTGATCCAAACTGTGCACCTCTGGTGAGAGTCTGTGGACATTAACATGGATTAACTTGCTGACCAGTAAAATGCTTGTTTCAACAGAAGAGGTTTGTTAATAAACTGCGACATTCTTTCAAAGTGAATTTGGTATTGTGGCATTATTGGAGCATAGCTGTTAACATGCACTGCCTTTGAAGTCAAGAGCAGCTTCTGATCTCAGCTTCTGATCAGCTCAGTCTTCAAACTGTTTAGACTGGTTTGACAAAATTACCTAAAAAGGAAATTTTGCATTACTATGCAAATATACAACAAGTTTGTCAGACTAAGCACATTTTCCACAACACAAAAGTCAGATAAGAGACTTTTTCTTAAGTGGAGTTAAACAGCAAAGCAAGTAAGCATAGAGTTTGGGTGCTATTAACTTTTCTTTTGTAGCTAAAGTTGAATTCTTAAGTTTAACCAAAATATTTGCTTGGTTTTTGGGTTGTTGTTTTTTTTACATACAACAATGAATAACGTCATAAACCCTGAAAAAACCAACATCTGGATGCGAGCATACATTGCTCTACAGCATTTATATACTTTTCAGCATTGCTGGTGGGTTTCCAGATGTGTAAGCTGCCAATTTCATAGGCTCTAATTCACCCTCATACCATCAGAGGTGCAGCCTTTGAATTCAGCACTCAAAACAAGTCGGGTGTGCCCTCTCACTTTTATTCTAGAGGACACAGCGTTCACAGAACGGTTTTCCACTTTGCCTCAGTCCATATTAAATGAGCTGTCAACAGAAGGCGCTGTGTTTCTGGATCACGTTCACATAAGGCTTCTTCTTTGCATGATGGAGCTTTAACCTGGATTTGTGGATGGCACAGTAAACTGTGTTCACAGAAGATTATTTCTGGAAGTGTTCCTGATCCCATGCAGTGATTTCCATAACAGCATCATGCCTGTTTTTGATGAAGTGCTAGCTGAGGGCCCAAAGATCACATGCATCCAACACTAATCTTTGGCCTTGTAACTTTCACTCTCTCCAGATTCTCTGAATCTGTTGATGACATTATCCACTGTACATAATGAAATTTTCAAGGTCTTCATAATTTTACATTGAACAACATTACACTTTTTGTACCACTTACATTTCCAGCCTTTTGTTGCCCCCCATCTCAAACTTTGCTGCATCGAAATCAAAATGAGTTCATATTTTTCAAAAAGTCGTGCAATTTCTCAGTTAAAACATTTGATCTTTCCTATTTTCTCTCTATTTTGTTTACCTTTTATACTGTATCAGTAGGAATAAAATATTTACACTGCACGGTTTGACTCACCCTTGTATAACGCCCACTGCCCTGCCTGTTGAAAGAGTGCACGCAGGCGGCCATAACATGATGACCGATTTCATCAACCAACGACAACTCACAAACAACTACAGCTGGCACCCAGTTACAACAAAAACATTACTCTGACTTTGAAATAAATATGCAAAAACAATCGTCAACCTCAAGGTTGTCTTTTAACTCAGCTTTCACTTTGAGAACGACAGAAACTTTTCAACACGAACAGACAGTAACAATCTGCTCCCGGAAAATAATCAAATACAGTGAAGGATGTTGTTTCTACATTGTTAGGCTTCTAAGACACCAGCAGACAGAGAGACTTAGAGAGTAAGAAAAGAAACATGATGACATGCAGTAAAATGACAAATTGGCCTTGAGTCCAAAGCTTTACAAGAATAGGGTGAGCCTGCCAAAACTCTCTGTATGCCCCACCCCAATCCTATTATTTCAGGGTCTTCATTAAGGATACGCTGTACTGTATAAAATTCAAAGCAGTGATACAAACAAGTTATTTAGTAAAAGCCTTATAATGATTTGCCTCCGAATGAGGTAAAAGACAAAACAGAAGACAAATGGCAGAGACGTCATAGTGAATAACAAACAGGGAAATCAGAGAAAACACGGGGACAAGTGTACAAAATACAAGTGTGACAGAGATGTGTGAAATGAAACTGACAGAGAAAATGAGGCGAAAGGATATTCAAAAAACACATGAATAATCAGTGTGAAAGGCACAAAATAAAAATGGCCGAGAACAGAGGGGGGAGAGAAATAGGGAGAAGATGGAAGCACGCTGAGTGATATTGTAATGAATGAGGCTCGGGTCATTCCCATGTTAGTGTATGTCACGCTGCAGCAGTGCCTCCATGGCCTACATTCTGCCAGCTGGCAATGCACGAGCGCATTCATGAGTGTGCACTTCCACTCACACAAACACACAAACACAGATCAGTTGAGACAGGAGCGGGGCAATATTGCCAGTGGAAAAGACGAAAACGGTCTACACTCACTCATGCAAACATGCAGTTTTTACTTCGTTCTCTCTTTCTTTCTTTTTTCCTTTCTCGTTTTTGAAGTAATGTGCTGTGAAATAAAGATGTTGAAACTTCCTAAATAGCTCTTTCTCAACATCTATTTCTGGTTTGGCTAAATTTTTTAAAAAAAACCTCCCAGTTTGCAAACCCCAAAAAGAACAATTTGCCTATGAGCACAAGTCAGGATTCCCTCATGCAAGGTTGGTAATGGTTTCCTGATGCCTGAGTATTACCCAATCTGATGCCCCAGTTCCATCTACAGCAGCATAAAACTAATTTTAAAGTTGCATGAGGCAGATTAGCCTAGTTCAGCCAAGTGGTATAAATTGCGATAGGTTAGCTAACGTCTCACGATATCACCGTCATTCTCATAACCCAGAACGTGAATATGAAAAAGGAAAGTTGGCAGCATCACTGAGAGAGGAGAAGGCGAGTGTTGTTGGGGGTGAACAAGAGTATGTGTAGCTCTGTGTGCTGATGTGAAAGGTTTGTGCAAGTGTGTACAAAAGAGATGGGGTCACAATGATACTGGGGACTCCATCCCAGTATTACTAATCCACTGAAAGGGAAAACTAAGCTCCTTAAAGGTTCCCCAGTGGAGCGACCACTTTAGCCCAGCACGAGAAAATTAGATGAGAATTGACAGATTATGATCACACGCACAGTAACAAAGAGAGATTAAAAGTAATATGAGCAACCAAAGAAGCACACAGAAGAGGAACAAGGGCACAAAAGAAGGTATAAAAGAAAAAAATGTCTAAAAATGTGGGAAGTATATTTAAGAAGGAGAAAGAAGTTAGGGGAGATCGCACACATCTCTGCAGCATCCTCAAAACAAGCCACGCTGGTCCACGCGGCAAATGCAGTGCTGTTTCCAACATAACGTGCAACTTCAGAATACATGTAAAGTGAGTACAGTCAAGTATGACAACACGGACTACTCACCTATTCTAGGCTGCTCTCATGGCTGGCACAGAGAAGCATCACTCCAACATGCACACACCACCAGCAGCACCAACTACGAGTGAGTGCAAACATAAGTAGGAAGAGAAGGAGCACTCAAAGGTGGTGAGAAGAGAAAAAATAGATTTCCAAACAAATGTGTCTGTGAGCGGGGTGTGCGAGTGTCTGTGTGTATGTGTGTGTGTGTTGGATGTGTAAGGGGGGGATCCACTCCAGCAGCGAATGGTATCGGAGCGCCCTGTCTCTCTCCCCCTCTCTCTCTCTCTCTCACTCTGGAAACTGTGACACGTCAGGGTTTCATCCAGACCCCTCCCTCCTTCCCACTCTCTCCCTGTCTTTCCCTCGTTCGCTCTTCCAATCCCTCTCTTTGACTCTCTTAATCCCTCGCATCCCCAGCCTCCCAATCTGAAGACAGATAAAGACCCCGAGCTGTGAGACTAGCACACACGTACGTATAAGAATAAGTGGCCCTGTTTAACCTTCGCACACTGGCCATGAGAATAATTTTATTCTTATGTCACATTTATTTTCTATACTTTTACCAACTTTAATGGTGTTTTCACTGGTTGAGATTTAATAAGTCAGGGTTTAATTTTAACAAAAAACGTGTTACTTAGAGAAACTGAAACAATATGTACTTATATGTGAGAGGATTAGGGAAACTGAAAAAAAAACATATTTCAAACATATTTTTGTTTTTCTGTTGGTTTAAAATTCTGATTTTGGAGTGAAAAAACTAGTTTTAATTCTAATATAATAATAATAATGCTTCTTAAAAGTCTAACCAAATTCTGAGTTCAGAATTCCAGCAATCAGTCAGGATGACATTAATCTCAGATGTTTGATTTGTTTGTTGTTCTCAAAAAAAAAATCACTTTTATTAAAGTCGTAATTTGGATTTTAATCTCAGAATTTGGGGGAAAAAAATCATTTTAAGTGGCCTTAATTAATCTTCTTCTCTATATTTATATCTGACAGCATGGCCTAAATTACTGAGGTCAACATTTGATTTCATGCACACAGGGCCTGTTTGCTGGATAATCAAGTAAAGAACTAAAGTAAACATAAAACAAACATAGGTTTGCTGACTGCCCACATATAAGTAATCACTGTACTCATCAGTGTCCTGACCTCATAAATGACAACTTACCAGTGTTGCGTTGTGTGGGTACTTTAAGATGCTGCTTCCTCCCCTGCTCCTCTCCGAGTAGGTAGTACCAACCTTGAACTTCCTAGAGCACACACACGCAATGATTGACTGTGTGTATATATGTTTGTGAGTGCATGTCTCATCATCAATGTGACAACATCAAAATGTTGTACATAAAATCAAAAACAGACAAAAACCAAAACGAGTGCAAACCAGTTTGGTTGTTCCTCCAGGGCTAAATGTGCATAAACTCACCGCTTGTAATGTTTACACTAACAGCTGATGCCCCTACGTCTTCACTAGTGCCCTGTGAACCAGATGGCATGGGAGTGTACGCATGTGTGTGTGTGCTCATATGTGTTACATATTTTCTACTGCTGCATGCACGTTAAATAAAACCTGTTTTGTAATCCCGATGATGTGGGCGCTGTCTTACAAACAAAGCAACACTACTGTAGTCTATAATCATTTTACTGTGTCGCACATATATTACAACACACACACACTCACATACACTGCCAGCCTTCTCTTTTTGTACAAAATAATGTGACGCAATGAACAGTGACAATAATCTCCATTTTGAAAGCATCTTATCTGAGTGGACAGATTTCTGCAGGCTGCGGGACGAGGGGGAGGACGGGCAGGGACTCGTATGAAAGAAGGGGGAGGGCATATGTCCTCAAAGTCAGAGAGGGATTTGTGCCGTCGTTCAATATTCCCCTGTACATGTGAGAAAGGCGAAAGAGTGGGAGCAACAGAGCTGTTAGTCAAGAGGGAGATGAAAAGAGAAGGTAGGAAACGTAAGAGATGTAAAAAAAAGCACGATGTGGCAAAAGGGTGCAAACAAATGACAAGATGTGACAGGCAAGTTAAGCAGCCAACGCTCGTAAGGCCCCAAACACTTCTGAAATAAACCAAGAGGAGAGAAACGGAAAGGCTTGTAGGAAAGGATGAATGAAAAACAACTGATGAGAATAACGGATGTGTCAGGGAGGATGAAGAGACATAACTCCCTATGATTCAAAGATAAATCTCCCTCATTAGCATATTAAGCCAATTAAATATTCATTGGGATAAATGTTAGAGGAAGGAAGATGTTCGCTTGACTAAAGCACAATTTCTTTCTGTTGTTTCATTCGTCAAACTACAAAAAAAGACTTGCTGGGGTTCTAATGCTTGTTCTCCTAATCTTATTTCTCAGCTAGCTTCTTTTAAAAGTTTGAATTTAACAGTCTGAAGTAAAGACGCAAGATGGTTTTTAGCCTCAAGTTGGTGCTGAACTGCTTCCTCATTGTCACCTTATGCACCTTATGCATATGTACCTTTAAGCAAAGCTATAATAAATACACATCTGCCTTAAACAATTAAGGAGGCTTAATTAAGGAGGCTTAATTGTGTAATAACATACAAGTAAAGAAGTATTACATAACAACTGTTTGTTACTGTACTACCCGCTAAAGCATGGCTTTTTATGTAAATATGTGGTTTGCTTCAAGAAAAAAAAGGCACATCTACAAAGGCAGAGGAGAGACAGAAGGATAAATTGGGGCTGAATAATTGAACAGTGAAGCAAAGAGCTAAGAAAAGCAGTTATAGGGATATGCTGCTCGGTGGAGGAAAACCAACTTAGCCAAAGAACACCACTGAACTTTTGGACCTCACATTTATCTGCTAACACTTGGGACAGCTCTGGGAGAAAGACTGAGGCCCAGTGCTTTTCTCTGTTAGCATGTAGGTGTGTGGATGAAGTGTCATACTTTGTCTGTACAGTACAGTGTCCTTGGGTGCTTTGAAAGGCGCTATTTAAATAAAATGTATTTGCTGTGCATTTGTGACCATTTGTTTTCTCCCTTTCGCCTGGCAAGTAGTAGTTAGTTAGCATCTGAAATCTGAAACACTTAATCCCACCAAGAATAACGGTGGTACAGATATTAACAGTACGTCAGCAGAACAGATCGCACTGAGGTTGGTGATTCCCCGACTTTGCCTCAAGGGCTAGGAGGCCTGTTATTTTTGGGCTTATGATTAAATGCTTGCCGAACTAATGGCGTCACAGCAGCCTTAGAATTATTATACTTAATCCATTATCAAAGCACAGCTTCAGCAATTTAGCTTTGCCATTCTGAGCGTGCTAGCACAGCCCAACTGCACCACCGGAATATACGCTTAATCATGTTTTAGTATCTGTGAGACTGCGCAGTCCTCACACCAGCAAAGCTCAGCACACAGGGAAGAGCAGCAGCAGCTGAGCAGCGTATGTGCGATGAGAACAGGATGTGCCGTTTTTGACAGCTCAGACACAAACCAATGAGAGAATCCAACTTTGTCCCTTTTTATCTTGTGGCTGAAAAGTCACAGACTTCTTGTCATCAAAGCCAGTGAGTCTAAAGGTCACCTAAGACACACTGCTTGTTTATATTTGCCCGTATGGGTCGCTGTCTTTAAAAAAAGAAGAAGTTCCATCACAGAAATCTCAACATGCAACATCATATTTTGTTTGGCCATACTCTACTATGTCCTCTTGGAATTTGCAGGTGGATGTGGGTTTGTTTGGGGAGGGGGTTTAAAACTCTGATTCACTGAATGACAGACATTAATTTTCATGAGACTTAAATAAGCAGTGCATGTGTGCTTGTTTGAGTATGACCCATAAAATTCAGAAGAGAGAAGGACTCAAACTGTGTTTCACTCGAGTATCTGCAGGCTAGTCTGCTGTGCTTTAACACTGGTAACCCTAAAGTGTTTCCTCATAAATTATTGAGGTCACTGGAATTCGTTCACACTGAATTAAACTCTTAAATTCATGGTCTAATAGACAGACACACAGAGATGCAGAGTGAAAGTTGAACAGGAAACCATTTACTGTATATCTGTTACTTTAGTGTTTAAGCCTACCTTGTCTGGATCCATAAGTGAGCGCACACCGAAGCTCATGCAGCCAAGCAGCGTGCTTATCCTGCTGATACAGACAGAATGATTGAATAGAAAAAAATCTATTATTACACCCCAATGAAGCCCATGTATCATCTAACTCAGGTCAGACACCTGAAATGTGCTTTTTATTCTACATAACCATTAAATAATAGAGGCATAAGAAATGAGCGTCTTTAAATGTTTATACTGTTTCTTCATCTTGATATCAGATTTTGTAGAGCCTAACGCTGTCCACAGTACCACATCCACACATTTATAATGAGACAGGAAGCAAAAGAGGAAACGGCGATGTTGGAAGCAGACGAAACAATAACTGACATTTGATGTATATAATTTAGTTATAGCAGTGTGTGTATGGTAGTGGTGGAAGGAAATATGGATGTTTAATTATGCATACAGCAGAAAAATAGCTCTTGACAGCCTCACAGCTGGACAGCAGTAATGCAGCTGCTCGTATTTTGGATGGCCAAACCGCTCGTCAGCACAAATGAAAACCTGAAACAATTCTTGGCTACACTCAGTAAAACAAGCTAGTGTCCAAAACCACCACAACTTCCAGTGAATCCAGAGGCAGCTCTGTGAGACATTTTCACCAGTATAGTCGCCCACTGGTACAAATCTGTCACTTCAACCACAGATTCAATTTTTTGTTATGTAACATAAAACCACCAAAAACTCCAAAACCAACGAGTAGTTTGCAATAACTTGTATCGTCCGTGCTATGGAAATACGTTGTTATCTAAACACCTTTGAGCTGTTCTGTGTCTCAAATCCTGTATTTACACTTGGGCGCATACGTTCATTTACACTGACAGGAGCACCTTGATAGTATAGCGGCAGTACTGTGAGAATGTATTTTGCTTCCAAGGAGACAGACTTTGTTGTAAATCTTTAACACTGAACATTGTAGAGGTTTGCTAAAGGTCTGAAAGGACCTTTAAAAATCCCGCCTCAGAACAAAAACTCACAGTCTATCAGTCATGGATTGGCCTCCCCACTACCTTAACCTCAACATTATTGAAGCAGTGTGGGATCATCTTGAGAGATAACAAAACAAAGAAGATATCTGAATATCTGAATATCAAGAAGCCTAAAGAACAATCCTAGAAGACAACTTAAAGAAATTAGAAGACATCTTGCCTAGCAGAGATCAGGCTGTGTTGAAGAATAAAGGTGGGCGTACTAAATATTGGCTTTCAGGCTCATTAGAATTGTAAAAACTCTGTACTTAATGTATGTTTGCATATCTGTCAGTAACTCACTGCTCCTATTTCCCTTATCCCTAGCAAACTACAAAGAAATGAAGGGTGACTCAAGACTTTTGCACAGTATTGCATAACTGAATACTGTCGAAAAACAAACAGGACATGACGTACACCTCTGATCTTCAGTGGTTACCATTGTGAGTATTTAACAAAGAAAGAAAAAAAAACACTGACCACTTTTAAACCATTTGGAGGAAGACACGTGGTGAGCGATGTTGGTTTCATGGTTTCTGCCACTGAAAGATACTTAACTAACACTGGCATATTATTTTTTACCACATTATATGAGCTGTATCGTTATTTGGTCTTTATCAATATCAACATCAAATTTAGCTCTATAGCACATTTATTTAAAAGAAATAAAGTTGACCAAAGTGCTTTACAACTAGTTTAGAACAAGAGAAAACAATAGAAAAACAGATACAGATAAATGAGATGAGGTCTTTATGTATGTTAAACGGTTGCCTTTGGTAAAGAAGAATTTTGTAGTTTGTGACATCAGAAAATGTTGTAATTGTTCCAATGTTGTTTCAGTGTTGTAATTGTGATTGCTTAAACTTATCAAGATCTTTGATTTGAGACACCTTGATAAGAGACAATGCTTCTAAAAGTGTCTGAATGGAGACTCAGTGTAAGCACATGAGAGATATTCCTCTAAAGTCTATTAGGGTGCGTGCAAAATGGTATAGAACAGATCAAATTGCTTCACCACTCTAGTTGTGGCACCTTCCTTTATTATGATAAACATATTTAAATATTCATTAGTGCACCAAATGCATCACTGGAAATTGTTTTCCAATCTGTATCTCGTGATAGATGTTAAACAAGAGTACTAAGCTGTTTTGTTTGTTGGACATTTAATAATGTAAATGTACGGTATATAAGTGGGTTTTTATTGTTGTCACAAATCCCTTTGAAATGAGTGCTAAAGACTTGGTGCTAAAGGAGAGAGCGATGGTCTTTTCACATCAACACCTAATATACACAATATTGTATTGCCAGCCACCTGTCATAATGAGAAATTGGTACTTTGTAGATTCATCACAACTAACTCTGCAAAACAAATTACTTAAGAAAATAAAAGATGCTTATAGCACATCCAAAGGAGTCTTTGTTACAGTATTTTTATCTCTTTTCTTCTGTTTTGTTTTCAAAATTATACAGTCAAGCACTGATGAAACACTGTGAAGCTTAGAGCATGCCACAGCTGCGAATAAACATTTCTGCTGTGCTGGCAGCAGGCCACCTGAGGCAGATTTGGTACAATGTAGACTTTCTTTAGATACAATAGAATAATTTGAACAGAGAAAATAAAGAAGCAGGATTATAATATGTACATGCGCAAACAGTCCAAACCAAGAGTGATTCAAGCACTTGTCTGAATTTCTGTCTGTCCCTTGTATCGTTTTGTGTATGTTTATATCACACATGAGAGGCAGCTGGAAGCCATACATATGATTGCTAATAACAACCAGAACCATGTCTGCAGATGCACTGACAAGATCTAAACCAATCTTTTTAATGTGCAAAAATATGAATATTACTTTGAATGAAATAAATACATGAAATACCCTTGAGTGCATGAGACTGGACTCAACAGATCCTTGAACTACTGTAGAAAACGATCAGATGATTGTTGTTCATCTGAAGTGACAGACTGCATTCACTGAACAGATGCTGCCCTGGGTTATTACAGGGGACTGTAACATTGTCCTTGCTTTACAGAGCATCTGAAGAATCCACAGCTCTGTATGAGATGTCTTTCTGTTTACATGTGTTAAGAAAGCCTGCTAAACGCAAGTAAATCTTCAATAACCCGGGCTCTGTTCTGCACAATGAAAATCAGAACATCTAATCTTTAACTTAATGGATATACCTGGCCAGAAGGAGGGCTTAGTGCCTACTGGTTGAGGAAAATTACACTTGGAATCTGAGAAATAACTAAAAGATAAAAAAGATATCAAAGCAATCAGGCAGAGATTTTATCCGGCCTCATACCATATAGACATTTGGTGTGAATGAGGCTTAATTGCTTACCAAAGATGCGAAAATCGCTCTTAATCTGTGTCCCAGAAACTGTTCCCAAAAGGTCTTTATCTTTATAATCATTCCATGATCTGAACTTGACCACTAATGTAAGTCTGCCCCTTGCATATAAAACAACTGCATCTTTTGGAATACTTGCTAAATATATATTGGGCTGTTTTTTGTTTTGTTTTTAATGCAGAAAACAGGACATTTAAGGAAAATGCTGTGAAGACTGGCGTGAAGATTTTTACTGTTTTCTTCAGCAGAGGCTTGAAGGAGCCATGAAGTGTTTTCTTCAGCATTTCCAAAATAACAGAAACACTTTTCTTCTTTCCTCTCAATACAACATTGCACAACGAAATTTGTGACTCACTCAACCATGTGTCCTCCATCCCCAGCAATGACACTGTTTCAGCTTAAGTCTGCTAAGGCAGGCAGGCGAGAGTAACACATTCCCTCTGCCAGACTCAGATACGAAAAACACTACACACACTGCAGGCAGCAGTATTAATTATAAAATAATACATGAAGTGTTGTGCCTTTGCAAAGATGTAGAAACACCAATGTGCAACATTTCAACACAAGTATAAAAAGGCATTATTATATTATTATTATTATTACTATATTATTATATAATTTTTACTGTCACGTTATCGTCAGCAACATCACCTTCGTTAACTTTCCCAGCAGTTACCTTGTTTTGGAGTTGGAGTTCCACATTGTAAAAAGAAGTCTCTTATGAAGGCCCCTCTCACTGACAACACTGAAAACAAAGACAGGAAACTAGGTCAAGTACTTTCTAAATTGAGACAGTGTGTTTATGCAGACAAATGGTAGGAAAGGTAATGTTGAGACACAATTTACACATCAGTCTTTTAAATATTTCAACTTGAGCCAAAAATGTGCCGCTTATCCTGGGGCCTGATCTTGCTTCAACACAGCAAAGAGACAAACGGGAAAAGGAGAGCGAGCGGATTGAACTGAAAAAAAGAAATCGGGGGGTCCACTGTGACTTCAGATGCACTCCTGATTAGTGTGTGTGTTGCTAGCTGCATTCTGAAAATGTCTATACAGTTGCTGTTAGGCAATATAGCCTTGACGTTATATTACAATAATTTTTCAAGAAACTCCGCATTAGTGATATTTCTGACAATAAAGATAAAAAACTGTACATTTTACCAGCGATTGCAGCTGGCAGGCAGCAGTATTTATTAGTGCAACAAAAATGAAAGGGCATTTTTCATTCTTCTTTCCCAATGAGGTTCTGCCATTGATGATAGACTGCCTAATTCAAAATGTGAATCGACTGCCACAAGGTGCCAGAAGCTTTAGCATTGTAGTGCAAAAGTAGGTACACAGCAAAGTCAAATGTAAGCACAAAAGTAGCCTAGGCTGTATTTTCCCTGGAAATCTTAAGTGAAATTATAAAATACCTGCTTAAGTCTCTGTTTAAGAAACACTGAAAATTAGGTTCACGTTGCAACTCGTTATGAGCTGCACAATATTTTCATATAATAAAACAAATTTTTCTGCCTGCCAAGTTTGACTTTTTTAACCAGTTGCTTGATGCTCTTCTTTCCCACAGTGTAACAAGAGTAGTAATTTCCATCCACCGTTTGCTCTTCATATGTCATGCAACTAGCAAGCACTCCAGTGATGCTTCACTGAGTCATTTGTTTAATTTTGGATCACACATCACCAGCTGCTAGCATTTCTTCTTTGTGTATCTCCACTGCACAATGGTGTGAATTTGCCTCGCGTGGTTTCCACCTCTAGTGCCAACAGTTTCCTTGCATATTTTGCAAAGCACTGCGCTTTGTTACAGGTCCCTTTTTAGCTGTGGTCACGGGGGTGCTGACTGCTTTGGCTCTCAGACATGTCTTGGGTTGTCTAGCTGTTGTGCATCCGAAAGAGTAAGCATTAGTGCTGCGCAACACTGCAAATTTTGCTCGATTTCACTGATTCCAATACTTTCAACCTATAATAGAAGTTCATGTAGGGGCGAGCAGTTTGTCATGATCTGTACATTCGGAACACCTTTTAATGACCAGCAACTCACCATGATTTTTACATCCACAATACTAAGTTTCTTCCTTTTATTTCTCAGGTTTTCTTATGTTCTTAAATTCTGTCATCTTGTCCTATGTTTTTATCTCATTTGATTATTTTATATGTAAAGCAGCCCAGCCTTACAACAGTTTATTATATCTCATATGTATCTCGACGTGTTGCTCAACACAAGTTTCAAAACAGTATTTTGTTTCCCTTTTTTCTCATGTGCTCTTAATAAAAAGCAAGAGAAAGTCCACCTCTGAAAACTGGGTGGTGCAGACTTTTCAAACCAGCAACATAAGTCCCAACAGTTCCAACATTTTTAAATACATTGGTAATTACAAATGCTGTTTACTTAGGGTTATGCATTAAAATATATATTTAAAAAGTAATGGGTTGTCATTAGGCAATTAGGTTTATCCATTAAACACTACTTGATTAATCCCAAAAAGTTGATTCTGTTCATCTGGATTTAGTGTTTTCAGTGGGAGAAACGTTTGGAAATAAGAGAATCAGCTTTTGGGGATTTCCTTACCAGGATGACTGAGCAGTCATCAAGAAACTACTTGAATAACTTTTACAAAAAATATAACGTCTGTCACATATTTTAAATGATTTTTGTCTTTGTTGCCATGGTGACACCGCAAAAAATACCAGCTCCTGACATATAGTCAGTGTTGGGACTAATGCGTTATTAAGTAACGCGTTACAGTAACTACGTTATTATTGTGGTAACGAGCACGGTAACTAGTTATTATGCCAAAACCAGGAACGCGTTACTCGTTACTGGGATTTAGATAGGCTCGTTACTCGTTACTTCGTGTGGTGGCTATCACGGAGCTTCCACAGATTCAATAACATTAGCAAGTGGTGGAGGCCAGCAGGTGGATGAAGGAAAAGGGAGGCAAGAGGAGAGACCCGAAGCGGCCGCTGGTCCGAGAGTGTCAGGTGAACTGAACTTCAGGTAAGAAGTTATAACCTGCAGTCCATCTGGGTCAGATATGAACCAAGTTTAGGTGGAGTTTATTTTATGCTGACTTTTTCGTACTGCGTGCTAGCTAGCATGACGGAGTTTCTATACAGCTGGGTGGGTGCTATGTTACTGATGTTGAACTTTATTTTGTTCATAAGGTTAATTATTAGAGTTGGGGGCGATCGTGGCTCAAGAGTTGGGGGTTCGCCTTGTAATCGGAAGGTTGCCGGTCCGAGCCCCGGCTTGGACAGTCTCGGTCATTGTGTCCTTGGGCAAGACACTTCACCCGTTGCCTACTGGTGGTGGTCAGAGGGCCTGGTGGCGCCAGTGTCCGGCAGCCTCGCCTCTGTCAGTGCGCCCCAGGGTGGCTGTGGCTACAATGTAGCTTGCCATCACCAGTGTGTGAATGTGTGTGTGAATGGGTGGATGACTGGATATGTAAAGCGCTTTGGGGTCCTTAGGGACTAGTAAAGCGCCATATAAATACAGGCCATTTACCATTTACCATTTGCCAACCGTCCTGTAAAAAAAAGAATCGTCTGGTATTCAGAGAAAATATTACGCGTTTCTTATTGAGGTGAAAAGGAACAGTTTGTCCCGGACTTCAGCTACAATGAAAAAGACACAAAGCTGGAGTTATTCTGTGTTTACGCTGCACAGCAGCCTCTTCTTCTCTCATCCTCTCACCCTCCCTCTCCTGATTCTACTTCAATCATGAAACTGATCAATGATCAGCTGATCGGCTTTTCTCTCTTGTTTATTTATCGCCCACTTTGCGCCAGAAAGAGGAAACCAGCGGATGTCGCGGTAAACAACAGCAGCACGTTTAAGCTTGATCAGCTGTTGTTAGAATTTATTTAATATTAATTTCTAGTATCAGCTGATGTTTGCTGGAGCCACAGCTGTAAAGCTGCTGGTCATGATATGGTTTGGTTATGTGATGAGAGGGAAACATGAAGATGAAACCAGGAGATGTCCTTACTGAATCATCAGAGCTGTGATGGAGAAACAGGTTTACCTTTTAGTTAACATGAACGAGTTGAAGAGAAGTTATGAACTGTTTCTGAGAGACAAATAACACCAGGATCCTTTTTTAGGTACCTGACAGCTGGTAACTGTGCAGGGGCGGGTCTAGCAAAGTATTGCCTGGGGTCCATGTAGGGCATTAAAAGGAAAAGGGGGGGCACAAGGAAATACACTGAACAAAAATATAAACGCAACACTTTTGTTTTTGCTCCCATTCCCCATGGGATGGACGTAGAGACCTAAAATTCATTCCAGATACACAATATAACCATCCCTCCCAAACAGTGGTCACAAATCAGTCCAAATGTGTGGTAGTGGGCACATCTGCTATATTGAGATAATCCATCCCACCTCACAGGTGTGCCACATCAGGATGCTGATCTGACATCATGAGTAGTGCACAGGTGTACCTCAGACTGCCCACAACAAAAGGCCACCCTGGAATGTGCAGTTTTTTGCGCTATTGGGGGTCTGGGGACCCAGAACCGGTCAGTATCTGGTGTGACCACCATTTGCCTCATGCAGTGCAACACATCGTCGCATGGAGTCTATCAGATTGTCAATTGTGGCCTGTGGAATGTTGGTCCACTCCACTTCAATGGCTGTGCGAGGTTGTTGGATATTCGTGGGAACTGGTACACGCTGTCGTATACGCCGGTCAAGCACATCCCGAACATGCTCAATGGGTGACATGTCCGGTGAGTATGCTGGCCATGCAAGAACTGGGACATTCTCAGCTGCCATCTGCCCTGAACAATGTGAACCATGATTCATCCGTGAAGCGCACACCTCTCCAACGTGCCAGACGCCATCGAATGTGAGCATTTGCCCACACAAGTCTGTTACGGCGACGAGCTGGAGTCAGGTCAAGACCCCGATGAGGACGACGGGCATGCAGTTGAGCGTCCCTGAGACGGTTTCTGACAGTCTGTGCAGAAATTGTTTGGTTGTGCAAACCAATTGTTCCAGCAGCTGTCTGAGTGGCTGGTCTCAGACGATCTTGGAGGTGAACCTGCTGGATGTGGAGGTCCTGGGCTGGTGTGGTTACACGAGGTCTGCGGTTGTGAGGCCGGTTGGATGTGCTGCCATGTTCTCTGAAACGCCTGTGGAGACGGCTTATGGTTGAGAAATGAACATTCAATGCACGGGCGACAGATCTGGTTGACATTCCTGCTGTCAGCATGCCAATTGCACGCTCCCTCATTGCTTGTGGCATCTGTGGCATTTTGCTGTGAGTCAAAACTGCACATTCCAGGGTGGCCTTTTGTTGTGGGCAGTCTGAGGTACACCTGTGCACTACTCATGATGTCAGATCAGCATCCTGATGTGACACACCTGTGAGGTGGGATGGATTATCTCAATATAGCAGATGTGCCCACTACCACACATTTGGACTGATTTGTGACCACTGTTTGGGAGGGATGGTTATATTGTGTATCTGGAATGAATTTTAGGTCTCTACGTCCATCCCATGGGGAATGGGAGCAGTAACAAAGGTGTTGCGTTTATATTTTTGTTCAGTGTACTTTCTTATTCTCATTTAAAATGTCTCACTTTTAAAAAAATAATTATCTGAGTCTTACAACAAACAATTGATAGATTGATGCATATATACCATCAGAACAGTGAACATCACTGTCACAACAGTGTTTATTTTCATTCAAAGGCTTTATGATTTTTCCTATAATGGTGGGCCGGTCTCTAGTCAAAATGCCCGGGACGATTTTTTTGTCCCAGTCCAGCTCTGTATGCAGCTCAGCTGCAGTCTGGTGTTACCTACATCTTCCCATTCAGAAGGTCGAATTTCCGAGTTCTGAGTACAATCGAAAGCACCACGACTGCAGTTTTTGTGTTGGATGTAAAAAGCAGGCTAGGATAGAATCAGGCGTGGGATTTCTCTCGTGGAAATGTGCACATTATTTTTTCCTTTCTATTGGTAGGTGGCACAGTGCACTTGTGGCAAGTAAGCAAGCTAGAAGACTGGCAATCTTGCTGGGTATCCAGTTATGGAAGCAACACATTAACAAGAGAATTCTGAGTAAAACCAAAGTTACTTTCCCTAGTAACTAGTTACTCTGAAAGTAACGAGTAACTTGAAGTAACTGAGTTACGTTTGATAGAACTAGTAATGTAACTGAGTTACTAATTTAAAGTAACTTACCCAACACTGCATATAGTATATGTCTCAGTGAAATGCATTACTTGTAAATTTGCGCACAATGACATGAAACACCAATAACATGAAACACCAATAACATGAAACACCAATAACATGAAACAACAATAACATATGCTACATTTTTTGTAAATATTTCGATTACAGTATGACACTTAATACCGGCATGAATGTTTATAACAGTATTAATACAAACAGTATGATATGGCACAGCCCTAGTCACTGTCAGGGCAACATCAACAGAGACTGCAGCCTATCACATTAATGCAAATGATGCAAGATGAGCAACTGGATAAAGTCTTACAAGTAAAAGGTTCGTAAGAAGATGGGGTTCCTACAGCGGGGGACCATCTGAGTCTTCTGTCTTTCTAAGGGATCAGAATCTGGAAACAAGCCAACCTGAGGAGAAGAGGAAAAAAACAGTACTAACTACTGTCTTAGAGTTTCCACAATGGCTTTTTTCATCATTCTGTTCTGTAGCACATACCTTAACATAAGAGTCACATGGCTCCTGGCTCTCATTCAGCACGTCTCTCGCCTCCAAAACTGTGAATAAGTACAAATACCACATAATACATTTTAATGACTTTCTGGTCACATTAATAAAGAACATCAATGCTCTGTTCATGTTCCAAAAATGTACAAAAAAAAGGTTTGTTCACATTTAGCACGTGTGTGCGTGTACTTCTGCACCACAGGGTAGAAAATATAAAAGCATATGTACCAGGCAAGCTCTTTTTTTCTTTCTAAATAACAAAGGGCTGCCATGTTTAGCTTGTCGGATTCCTATTAACTCACCCCCGAGTTTTTGCTTCTCATTGGAGCATGTGAAAAACGAATAAGAGGCTGTCTGACATGTGAAATAACAAGCTGTGAAAATGATTTGCAGGAAACCATAAAGTATTTCCAGTGGCTGAGAACTGAAAAAGGAAATCAGCATGCTTTCTAGAAACAGCTGCAATTCCTGTGAGTAAATCAGACTTTAATGAACTGTTCTCAGACCTTACCATTTCCAGTAAAGGCATTTTATTGTCGTGGTACAACACTAAATCAGAATTCATTCTTGTGTGTTTGCCTGGCTAAAAAAAGTAGCTTCTCTGTGGCTCAAACTCAGGATTTACCTGTAGTCATCATATAATCTAAAAGTGTACACTTTTTGCTAGTTATATTACTAGTCATATCAAGTAATATCATATCATGGCGTGTGAAGAACAGGTTAAAACTTCCAACAAAGAAATGTTAAATGAGCAGCCATTGTGTTGTAAATGAATGGGTATTTTGTTGATAAGAACAATGACTTGTACTAAAGTAAACATTATGAGTCAATGACTTAAAAATTTAAGACAGTACATCTTTCCATCCATTTTCTAAACCTTGCACAGGTTCAGGTTGCAGAGGCAGCAGCTTGAGCAGAGAAGCCCAGACTTCCCTCATCCTGGTCACCTCTTCCAGCTCATCAAGGTCCTGGGTCTGCCCTGGGGCTTTCTCCTGGTAGGACATGCCCAGAATATATTACCTGGGAGCCGTCCAAGGGGCACAGTCAGATGCCCGAAACACCCCAACCAGCTCCTTTTAATGTTGAGGAGCAACATTAAAGCTCCCTCTCGAATGACCAAGCTCCTCACCTTAGAGATAGAGTGAGGAACCCTATCTCTAAGGGAGAGCCCAGCAAGCCTTCGAAGGAATCGTATTTCTGCTGCTTGTATCCACAACCTTGTTCTTTCGGTCACTACCCACAGCTTGTGACCATGGGTAAGGGTAGGAATGTAGACTGACGGTAAATTCAGCTCAACTCTCTCTTCATCACAACAGATCTCGAATCGCCACCTTATCAAGGTTGAGGTGTTTGTGCGCTCCAGTGATCCTGGGAACTAAGTTGTCAGGAGTAATCTGCCTCACCCATGCAAATCCTGGGTGAGGGGCCAGACAAAAAGTGATTCAGGCAACCTCTATGCAACATAATAAATCACAGGTCCAGCGTACCACGCCTGGGGCATGGTTTGGGTCCGACTCTGGAGTCAGGCTGGGTAGTACAGTTGGTGGCTGAACCTTAACCCATGGGGTCTATATTGTTCAGTGGTCTGTGGATCAGGTACCAGTCAGAGCTGGCGGTCCTGGTGCTCCGATCTAAAACTGGTTAAGTAATATAATAATAATAAAAATAAGACAAATCTATAAAACACTAAATATATTTAGTATAAATCTAATAAATCTAAAGTGGCCTGCATCTGGGTGCATGTAGTAACATTTTTTGGTGACCTTCAACTCTTCTTAAGCAACACTTTATTCGTGCAGTGCAAAACCAAAAGATCATATCAAGTCTCAATCCTATACTGCATGACCAAATATAGATGACATAGAGACATAACAGGGATGCAAAATATGTCTGGAAGGCTGCTTGCGGTTTGGTTGGTATGACTCCAAAATAAACAACTTCCCTTCTGTGGATTAATGTACCCACCAACCCAGGCACAGACTGTCGCCCATCGTAATTTGAGTGGTGCACGGTGCCATTTAACATTTATGTGATGCAAATTCAAGGCAGTGTCACAGCTCCTGAAACAGCCACTATCTCTGATCTACTAACACAAATACTATTTCGGTGTCCTTGAACACAATTTTTTGTCCATCTCATTATCACTTCCCACTTTTAAAGGGTGCAAAAATACACATTTGGACAGCTACAAAGAGTCATTTAGCTACTCACATCAGAGACCCAAGCTCAACTCATGCATGTCATAGACTTTATAATTATATTATTATTAACATTTGCAATTTAAAATAAGTTTAATAAATTTACACATTAAAAGCTATGCGGTATTTCCTGTTGAAATATTTATAAAGTCGTGTTGACTGTCACAAAAAACATGACCATTCATGTCCATGTGCATGTTGACAGATCGTGCATAATGATTATCCGGTCGCAGCAGATGGCCCCGCCCCTCCCTGAGCCTGGTTCTGCCGGAGGTTTCTTCCTGTTAAAAGGGAGTTTTTCCTTCCCACTGTCGCCAAAGTGCTCGCTCATAGGGGGTCATATGATTGTTGGGTTTTTCTCTGTACCTATAAGGCGCATTGAGGTGACTTTTGTTGTGATTTGGCGCTATATATAAATAAAATTGAATTGAATTGAAAATTGAATTATGTTTTATATTAAGAAACAATTTAAATAGATTGTTCTGCTATCAGACTAAGGTTGCCTTTCAATATTTTCAATATCATTTTATCAATATTTGACCATTCCCAAGCAGGAATGCATTGTTTTACAGCTCTATAGCAAAATGAAAACAATAAAAATGAAATGTTGAAACCAGGGCACTGATTGAGCATTCTGCTATTCTGTTTTCTTGACAAAGTTTATTTATTTATTTTCACATTGAGGTTCTGCTTTCACAGAAATAAACAAAGGGGACATGAACGACCTATAACAGGACTCACCACTGACAACAAGCACTTCATTCTGTGGGATGACTGAAAGCTTGAGCTGACCTATGGAAAATAAGAGAAAGAATATTATAAAAAGCTGACAGATCACCCTCAGGTATTATATTTTATATTAAGGAACAGTTCAGCAACTTGCTATATTTTAAAGCATAGCTTAGCATTATATGATGGACCACTTTTGGCAGCAGTCTTGCTGCAGTTGTTAAACAGACTTGTACCATAACTGCTGACTGCCATACAGCCTTACAAAACTCACTATTCAACATTTTGAGCTATTTTTCATTTTTATTAGTTTTAATCTGTAGTTCTCACCGTCTATCAGTAGCTCCCATAATGAGATATTAATCCGAGGAATTGGATGCTCAGCGCATATGCAAATGCTTGTACCTTCACACCTCTTATTATGCCAAAAAAAATGGTCTACCACTGAATATAAGACGTCAGGCAGTAAGTTAAGAATTTCCTGGGTGTGGATCGATGTGTCACAGATGTGAGAACAGTATCAGCTTTTTCATTTAGCGCTCAGAAAAACTGATAAGTATATTTTCATATTTTTAACTGCTTTGTATCTGATATATAACTTTGACAGACATCTAAAGTTTGTTTTAAGGATCTCATCAGTCTGTTGAAATCGTCATAATGAAATACCACACTGACCTTTTTTTGTTTGTTTGTTAAACTTTGCAAGTATAATACCTGGTAAAGATTAAACAGCCTCTAGGGTCTGATAGCATTTGTGAGTGTGTGTTTGTGCAATTTCTGGCTGCAACTTGTGACTTTTTCTCACTTCAGTTTTTAGCATCAAGTCAAAGTCGCCAAAACTTTGTGTGTACGGCTGTCATCGTCCGCTATGACCTGTCACTTTTTCTCCTTCTTGCTCACACTTTCTGTCTACAGGTTTTTCTCTCTCTCTTCTTTCCTGTACGTTTCCACAACTTTAGGAGGTTTGCTAACCATGTTGACATGGCCACTGCTAACATCTCCTTTGTGCTATTTTTAATTAATCCTCCTCATAAAAGCACAGTCTGAAGCTAAAATGAGGGTGCCTCATTGTGTGATAACGCCACTGGCACTTCTGTAGCTGGGGTGCAAGAGATGTTTGTCGTTCCCACACTAAACTTGGCATGGTTTCGTGCTAGTGGCCGCAGTGGAAGAACAAAGTGAAAACACTGTGAGAAATATCTTCCTGGTCTGAACAGGACTCATATAAAATCGGTCATGAAGTAGCCCCAAAGTACCAAACTTCGCCTGCTGTATTTGGCAATGTTGATAAAAGCTCAACCAAAGAGATATGCAAAAAATCCAGATGAGCAAGAAAAAAAATAAGACCAAAGAAAGACAGTCTGAACACTGACAGCTGGGAGTCAGAGGTTATAGAAAAATAACATATAATTATGTAATAAAGTATGGGTCATTTTCCAGAAAACATTTCAGTAAAGAACGATCTAATTATATGTAATCAGTGTAATAACTAAGGAATGGTGAGGTTTCATTGGTTTTACATTTGGTAAATGTCACTTTGTTGTTTCTAGTAAAAAAGAAAACATAGCTCATAAATAAAACACAGATGCAAGTGTTTTCCTTTTTTAAAGTCCCTGAACAATATATTTGTCCTATTTGACACAGATCAAATGAATGAAATGAGTTTAGTAAAGATAATATATTACATAGAATATACACAGTATAAGAAGTTATAAATATATATATATATAATAGCCATCTGGTTGGTAAGGTCCCATTATAAAGCCTATGAGCATTTTCACTGTTTATATTTGGTTGCTTTAACCTCCTAGGACCTGGCGTCCACATATGTGGACATCACATTTTCGGTTATTTAGACTAAAATACTCAATTTTGCTCTACATGGGCTTGATATCCACTTACAAGGACATTATACTGCTACTGTTCTATCAAAATTTTAAACCAATATCCTCATATGTGGCTCTTATTTTTCTTAAAAACAAAATAAGGTAAAAAATAAAATAAAATAAAATCTGGTCATTCTTTGTTTTTACATTCATCGGGCTCCAATATGCCCAAATATCAAAGAGAAATTAAAAATGCATGCCGTGGAAGAGTTCGGGTCTTAGGAGGTTAAAGCTGTTGTTGACACCTGTTTGTCATGATACCACCCACCCAATAATCAGGTTACTAAGATGTGAAAGGAGTGGGATTGAAAGGGCTACAGGTGTAATAAATTGCCTTTCAGGAGGTGATGAGGGTGGATGCCAGGGTTAGTGATTGACTGGCGGGGATTTTGAAAGACTACTAAACATTGAGCTCTAAGTGCAGTGAGGAACCGTGACCCAAGACCGAGCACTGCACGAGCTGGCCCAAACATCACTGAAGTGAGTGAAGATGGGGACAGCCAAATGAACTTTGTGTTGGAAATCCACCAAGACTTGAAACAAGTGAATGAGGTTGTAGGGTAAGGGTGCCAAAGACTTCAATGCAAGGCTTAGCTTTTCAAACCCAGAAGCCAGATCCATCTTTAACAAATGTATATACAATTATGTTAACAGAACATAGGTTGCAAAGATTTAAGTTCCTGTTTCTTTATATAGATATTCAGTCTCCTCTTTTCCCACTTTGTACATCCTCAATGTCCTTGCCTCCATCTCTTGTGTTGGAGAGAGAGTGGTCGAGAAACAGCCATTTAACAAAAATGAGACATCCTTGCAACAAAGCTAACATTTAAAGTTGATGTCAGTTCAATATAAAATGTGACACAAGCACATTGTGTCACATTGTGTCACACTCTGTCACATTGTGTCAAGAGGACAATCTGTCCTCTGTTTGTTGTAGCCAGCTGCTGCAGTATTTTATCATATCAGATGGCATTGAACACGAACAGTGTTCATGACAACATATGGACTGTCATGGCCACTTTGATAGATACATATGGTTCAAATGTTTCTTAATGGAGATATCTAATCAGCCAATCACATGGCAGCAATTTAATATGTGAATATGATCAAGACCACATGCTGAAGTTCAAACTGCACAACAGAATGATGAGGAAAGGGGATTTAAGTGATTCTGATGTAGTATGGCTGTTGGTGCCAGATACTGTAGATTGGTGTGAATATTTCACAAGCTTCTGATTGACTGGAATTTTCTCACACAGCCATCTCTAGGGTTTACAGAGAACGAAAAAAAAGAGAGAAAAAAGTGAGCAGTTCAAAATATCTTTTTGATTTTAGAGGTCAGAGGAGAATGGCCAGACTGCTTCACGTTGATAGGAAGGAAAAAGTAACTCAATTAACCACTATTTACAACCAGCGTATGCAAAAGAGCATCTCTTTTCGAACCTGGGATGTGCCAATATGGGAGATTCACATGATAGATGTGCAGCAGATGAGTGATGCTATCAAGTCGATATGGAGCAAAATCTCAGAGGAATGTTTCCAGCAACTCGTTGAATCTCTGCCACAGAGAATTTAGAAAGTTCTTAAGGAAAAAGGGATCCAACCCAGTACTAGAAAGGTGTACCTAATAAAGTGACTGGTGAGTGTATTTAGGGCTACTTTTAACAAAATATGACAAGATATACCTGATCTTTAATCACACACATAGACTGTGAAGGGCAGAAAGTGTCTTAAATAATAAAATGTCCTATAAATGCAAAGATGTTTTTATTTCTAGAGTCCTCCTCCTGGCATTGTATATTCAAGCTGTGCATCACCCCTCTTTCATGCATCACAGGCAAAAACACTTCCTCAAAGGATACATCTGCACATCCTCTATTACTTCTCCAGCAAGCCTCCTCACTCCTGTCTCCTCCAAATGAATTTAAGGAACTGAGACATCTTTCAACACTGCATGCTAAAACTAACTCCAGATTGCAAGTAGGACAGAATAGACAAAAAAGTACACACCCTATCTATCAAAAACATCCACCAGAAAAAAAGAAAAAATCAAGAAATAACTGAATGTCATTTTTCTCTTTGAGCATCTTAACTCTTAACACAATCTGATTTCAAAGAGGCAGGTGTACTGCTTCTACAGGAGTCATAACAGTGTACTTCCTTTCTGTGATTAGTAAAATTTGTGTGGATGCAGTTTAAGACAAGAGGCACAACATATATGACATTGTCAACCCATTTTCACCCACAGCGCCTTCTAAAAACAGTGGAAAGAAGCTGTCCCCTCACTATAAGGCTTTTCTGGGAAGCTGATGACAGCAGAGACGGCCTGCAGCAAAGGACTGTAAAACCATTGGTAGATTATAGTAAGTGCCAATAAACAGAATTTATTAAGATGAACAAGCGAGACTTGAGTTAATGTCTTTAAAGCTGTAGGGCTTAAAGCATGATACAAAACAGGTCTTTTAACATAGAATTAATAAAGACTCTAACAGTAGGCATGCATCACGTTCAATGTCATTTTTTCTTTCTACATAACGTTACATCTAGTCACCATAACAAGTTTCTACTTTTGTTATTATTATGTAGTTACATACAAAAACATCATATGTGGAGTGGCTGTATGAACATAAACATAACTATGAATGCTGTGATGATTAAAATTATGTTTTTCACCTCTATACTCAACTATTTCCCTCCTGCAGCAGTTGTAGTAATATTACCATGAACCTTTTTCACACATTGGGGTGAGAAAAAGTGGTTTATTATAAGAGCCCAAACTAAATCCATTTAAAGATGTCCAGTAGTGTTTTGGCAAATATCTTGCTTAAAAGCTTTTGGTAACACTTTAAAATACTAATACAAACAAATTTCTTCCAGTCAGAGAATGTTGCATATAATTTAATGTTTGCTTGATGCATAAAGTTAAAAGATTAAAACTAATAAAACAAGTTTTAAAAAGGGACTGTTCCATTTGATTACATTTTATTTGATGGATTATGCAGAAAAAGTAGAATTGGGCTGAAAGATCTCTCGCTTTATTACCTATTTAGGGGATAAATCATGTTTTAAAAAGTAACTAATTACTTTTGAAAATAAGTAATCAGGTTGTGTAATGGGATTACTTTTTTGGGAAGTAATCAGTAATTAGTTACTGATTACTTTTTTCAAGTAACTTGACCAACACTGTTCCTGTGTAATAGAATTTCAAAATATTTTATTTAAAATTACAATCAGTGTCGGTCAAATTACTTGAAAATAGTAATTAGTTACTAATTACTGATTATCTGAGCAGCGTGCTCAGTGCTTGCTCAGATTTTAAGTTTATGTTTTCGCTGTAGAAAGATTTCTTCTCACGCAGAGTGTAGTAGAAAGTGCAGTAACGCAGCGTGCTTACGGGAAAGTAACAGTAATCTAATAATTGTTTTGCAATAATAATCCCTATATTCGTTACCTGAAAAAGTAATCGGATTACACATTACTGCCCAATTCAGAATTGAATTGAATTGAATTGAATCTTTATTTTGAACATGTTAAAAAAAAATCAATTACAATGTAATTATTTTTACTAATCAACACATAAAGGTAGGCACACTAGATAGAGACTGGACATACTGTAATTTAAGTAGTCTGGTAGGTGGGTAAGTAGGTCATTTTAAGTAATGTGTAACTTTAGTTATTTCACAGGAAAAGGGACACTCCTTTCCTGTGAACTTCTTTTCAAAGTCATGTTTGAGCAGTAAGTGTGAAAGAAAAAAAATTGTTAGACTTGGCTCCATCATTATAAGATCAGATACCGTAGTTACTTATCAGTACTTAAAATTACTAACAGTATAATCTTTTTTTGTAAAAAACCTGATTTCTTACCCCCTAACTGTAGTGTGTATTCCTTAAAGAATTTGTATGTAAATATAATTACACTGTAATTTCAAAATAAAATATAAGAATAAGAATTGCACCCTTAGTCGTGGGCTTTATTTTAAAGCGTTACAAAAATGTTGCACTTAATAAACACCAGAAACATATCGCTTCTGCTGTATTGTAATTTGCATAACACAGCAGGTGATACCATGGAAAATAGTTAATACTATCAAAATACAGTCACTGCCATATCACCTAAATCAAATCAAATCAAATCAAATCACTTTTATTGTCACATCACATGTGCAGGCACACTGGCACAGCACATGCGAGTGAAATTCTTGTGTGCGAGCCCCACAAGCAACAGAGATGTGCAAACACAACAACACAAACGAGCAAAATACAAGAATGGCCAACCTGAAACTAATAAATATATGTACAATATATAATAGTGTATGCATTTCTGGATGTGTATACTAAATATTTTCCTACGTGTGTGTGTGTGTGTGTGTGTGTGTGTGTGTGTGTGTGTGTGTGTGTGTGTGTGTGTGTGTGTGTGTATACACATTTTTACAAATTAAATAGTAAAAAAATAATAATAATAATAATAATAATAATAATAATAAAATATATAAAATATACAGAGTTGAATATGTGCAAAACAAGTGGCATTTATATACAGTGTGGAGTGCATAATGTTGAAGTTCCAGTAGTGAAGCTGAGGTGTCTATGACGTGTTCAGCAGTCTGATGGCCTGATGGAAAAAGCTGTCTCTCAGTCTGCTGGTACGGGACCGGATGCTGCAGAACCTCCTTCCTGATGGAAGTAGTCTGAACAGTTTATGGCTGGGGTGACTGGAGTCCTTGATGATCCTCCCCGCTTTCCTCAGGCACCGCTTCCTGTAGATGTCTTGGAGGGAGGGAAGCTCACCTCCAATTATCCGTTCAGAGCACCGCACTACTCGCTGGAGAGCTTTGCAGTTGTAGGCGGTGCTGTTGCCATACCAGGTGGTGATGCATCCAGTGAGGATGCTCTCAATGGCACAGTGATAGAAGGTCCTGAGGATGCGGGGGCTCATGCCAAATCTTTTCAGTCTCCTGAGAAAGAAGAGGCGCTGCTGGGCCTTCTTCACTGTTTTGTTTGTGTGTACTGACCACGTAAGATCCTCAGCCAGGTGTACGCCAAGGAACCGGAAGCTGCTCACTCTCTCCACAGCAGCGCCGTTGATGGTGATGGGGGTGTGTACTTCTCTGCACCTCCGGAAGTCCACTATCAACTCCTTTGTCTTTGCGACGTTGAGGGTGAGATGGTTGTCTTGACACCAGTGGGTCAGGGCGCTGACCTCCTCCCTGTAAGCCGTCTCATCACCGTTGGTGATAAGACCCACCACTGTAGTGTCGTCCGCAAACTTCACAATGATGTTGGAGCTGTTAGTGGCTGTGCAGTCGTAGGTGTAGAGTGAGTACAGGAGAGGGCTCAGTACACACCACTGTGGAGCACCAGTGTTCAGTGTGATGGGGGATGAGGTGATGCTGCCCAGTCTGACCACTTGGCGTCTGTCAGACAGGAAGCTAAGGATCCAGCTGCAGAGGGAGCTGCTCAGTCCTAGATCCTGCAGTTTCCTGTCCAGCTTCGAGGGAACGATGGTATTGAATGCTGAGCTGTAATCTACAAACAACATCCTCACATACGTGTCTCTCTTCTCCAGGTGTGACAGGGCAGTATGTAGTGTCAGGGCTATGGCATCATCAGTGGACCTGTTGTGGCGGTATGCAAACTGTAGAGGGTCCAGTGAGTCGGGTAGTGCAGAGCAGATGAAGTCCCTGACCAGCTTCTCGAAGCATTTGCTTACGATGGGGGTCAGGGCTACAGGTCGCCAGTCGTTCAATGAGGAGATGGTGGAGGATTTGGGTACAGGGACGATGGTGGCCATTTTGAAGCAGGCTGGGACTACAGACAGAGAGAGGGAAAGGTTGAAGATGTGCGTGAACACTCCAGCCAGCTGAGCCGCGCATGACCTGAGGACGCGGCCGGGAATCCCGTCCGGACCAGTAGCTTTGCGTGCGTTCACCTTCCTGAAGCACTTCCGCACATCCTCCTCAGACACAGTGTGCGCACTGACGTCATCCGCGGTGCGCACACTGTCCGGTCTCATGGTGTTCGCTGTGTCGAATCTAGCGTAGAATACGTTTAGATCCTCACACAGAGAGGCCGTGGTCTGCGGTGTGCTGGTTTTCCCTCTAAAGTCTGTGATCGTGTTTAGTCCCTGCCACATACTCAGAGAGAAAGAAAAAACTAAACCAAAAAGAGGCACTAAGTAGAAGAACAGAGCTGTCCTTACAGAAAGCACAATGACTGTCAGGGCAGGATGTCGACATTTTAGAAGCAGAGGTTACAGCCTGTGAGATGAGAACTGACTTAATCGAGCATAGCAGATGAGACAGCACACGGTGAGTCAGTATGTGCACAAGTGAAAACTCTCGACACATAAGCACGCACGCAATTCCACTCCAATGCCCTCATGGACAGAGAGCTACTATGTGCTGTAGCCATCAAACTAACCCTGTCATCCAAAAATAATCTCCATGCACAAGTGTTCTCTGTTTGGAGGCTATCCATCTTGCGGTCAAGAAAAGATCACAGTCTTGAGCTTAATCATTACACAAGACAAGCTCAGAGCCACGCAAACAATACTGTGAAGCCGCACCTGGAGTGGCAGTTCAGATCGAAACAATATGCAGTTTTTCTTAAATTCATGAATAGTATGTTAAACAGGTAAGACGTATTCATTCTAGGGAACAGCTACAACTGGGGGTTATGTACTTTTATTATACGTATTTGACCTGATGATGGAATAAAAAAGAATAACAAAAAATTATAATTCTAATAAATATAAGGGAGACAAGAATATCTTACTAGATTTCATAGTTCGTGCTTAAGCTGTTCACCCGTAAAAATGTTACCCTTATAACTACACTTATTCAGAAATCCAGAAACACTGAAACATTGTGAACACTGTGAATCAGTTTCTAGGAATTATACATGACTATCCAATCTACTATGATCAGAGACATTCCCATGGAGATTAAAAGCTCATCAGGCAAAAAAAAATGAAATGATAGAGTTTCTATTTTTCAGCAAAGCACAATGATGGATCAAATACCAAATTTGGTGTGCCAGACTACACACAGTACTGTGTTTTCTGCCACTCCTTTCTTAATGTTTTGTAAGGAAAATGAGATCTTGACTTAAAAGTCAACAACCTTCAGTATGAACACCTTTATTTTTTCACACAGTGCGAACTCTCACTTTTATGCAATGTCTTTAAGTAGTCTTCAGGAACAGTTCTCCAGGCTTCTTGAAGGACATTCAAAGCTCTTCTTTGGATGTCAGCTGCCTTTAGATCAGCAGTCCCCAACCCCCGGGCCTCGGACCAGTACCGGTCCGTGAGTCGTTTGGTACCGGGCCGCGAGAGTTGAGGCTCAGGTGTGAAATGTATGGTTTTCAGGGTTTTTATCGGTTTTCAGCGTTATTTTGTTAACGTTTTTAACGTTAACTCGGTTTTCCTGGGTCTTTTCATGTGTGTTATGAATAAATCTTCTTTTTTTCGGTACCGGTACTAGTTTTATTTTGTTGCATTTATCCGCGACACCTTAAAGGCCGGTCCGTGAAAATATTGTCGGGCATAAACCGGTCCGTGGCGCAAAAAAGGTTGGGGACCGCTGCTTTAGATGATCCCATTCTACTTTAATAATGTTGAGGTCCAGGCTCTGAGGGGGCTAATCCATGACTGATAGTATTATACTTAGTGCTTTTCTATACAGTTATGCTTTTATTGCACTGGCCATGAGATCATTATGATCACTTTTACATGTTCATAATTCATCAATCTTTACAAAATCCAATAAAAGCAAAAATGCACCCAAAAATGAAACAAAACTTTGGATTCACCACTCCATCAGACCTGTTGCCACTGATTTTCAGTCCAGTTCTTGTGTAATTTGGCACACCTCTGCTTTTTCTGTTTCTCTTCCTTAAGTACTGACTTCTTGACTTCCCTTCCACTGAGACCCTTTCTGATGTGGCTTCAACAAACAGTACATGGATCAGCTGAACAGCCAGGTCCTGTGTCAGGTCTTTGCTGTATTCTCTTCTGTTTCTTAAGGACAACACTTTCAAATGCTGTTCATATGCTACAGATCGTTGTTTAGGCCTGCCGTTTGTTCCTTTGAAATGAGGGCTTGCTCAAGACCTTTGCTCAGCACTGTAAATTCAGTGAACTTCAACTGAATATATTGCTGTGATACCTTTAAAGATCCGAAGAAATGCACTCTACCTTTTTCTTCATCACTGCTTTGGCTTTTTAGATATGCAATGAATGTACCCTTGGGTGGCAAAGATGCTCTGCTGTCCTGCGTATTGAAGGATTCAGAGCAGGAATTTGAAATGCCAGGCTTATTCAGGTGAAGGTTAGGGGAAAACAAGCTCTCTTTGTTATAGAGATGCCAACCTGACAAGCTTTACAGAAAGGGAAAAAATTCTTTAATTAAAATAATACAGCACAATAAAAGGTCTAGAATGAGGCTTTTTGTAGCGACAGTAAAAACTAATGAGTCTCCTTAACAATAAAAGTATTCAGCAGGTTGCAGCAGCAGAGACGGTTACACTAAAAGAAATTAGACAGGAAAGAATAAAACACAAAACCCTGAAAATATTTATTAAATTGACTACACAGAAGAAGACGTGTGCGCTAGTGCGTGTGTGTGTGTATGTGTGTGTGTGTGTGTGTGTGTGTGTGTGTGTGTGTGTGTGTGTGTGTGTGTGTGTGTGTGTGTGTGTGTGTGTGTGTGTGCATGTACATCTGTGTATGTGTGATGTGTGTGAGACACAGCCACAGTGTTGTAAAAATCCAAACTATTACCAACTACTAGACTCTGTTCATTTAAATGGAAATTAACACATAACTTCACTTCAATCCTTATTTAACTTCAATTTTTGCTCCATTCGTTTTTACACTAGAGATGTACCAACACACTCATGTATTATCAATTCACAAACTGGCATCAACTTTGGGAAAAGGCAAACTTACAGCAAGTAAAAAAACCTACCTAAGGTTTTACACAGTGAGCAAAGATATGTTATGTAAACTATGGCAATACTCCATATTAAATATTAAGTAGTGTTCTGTTTTATTTGCATCAAGCTATTTCCCTGAATGTGTTTTGTATCTATTTCTTCAAGCTGCACAACAAGTTACATAAATAGTGAAATCAGCTTGTCAGTGTTTTCTGATGTCATTCATTTGAATATCATAACTCATACAGCAGTGGTAAAATACTACAAGACAAATGCAATTCGAGCAAAGACATTTAAGGAGAGAGGCAGAGAGTGACAGCTTTAAAAAAAGAGACAAGATGAGAGAAACTTATACTGATGTGCTAGCTGTAGAATATGAGTACAGCAAAGTCAGAATACAGATTTACTGAATTTAAATCCACCAAAACGCTTTCTAAGCTACACTATCTGCAGTACATTTAGGATGTCTTACATGTGCTGCATAAATGGCCCTAACCATAAAGACTTGCTTCATGTTCAAATGAGGGGACAGAGACAGCATACGTTTGAGTGACATCTGCATAAAGAATTGGCTGTTAGTCAGCGCAGTCCATTCTTCTCCCTCTTTAGTTTCTGCACAACCTCAAAGTAATTTCTTTCTATTTTCCATCACTATGCTGAAAAGCTGGCAAGGTAATCTTTTCATGAAATTCTGCTCTTTTTGTCCTTTAGTCTTACTCGTGGTGATTGTGACCAGTAAACTGAATTTTAACTTTATCTTTTCTCAGAAGGGCAGCGGGCTTATCCGCGTGCTGCTTTGATAAGGTCACATGTATGGGCTCCTTCTGGCGACGCATCGTATTTGAGCATCAACACCACCACTTCTGTGTCAGGGAGACCACACTACTGTTGTGTACTGATACTTTTTTTTGCTTTTCTCTCCTGCAAACAAGCATTTTTATCTTGGTCCTCCAGATCTTTGCTTGACTTCCACAGTCACGCTTAAATGCCATTTCCTGATGAAACTTTGGACATGGGATTTTTCAAGGTTCTTTATATTTTTACGGACTGCTGCTGCTTTGAAGGAATCGATTAGCCTCATTTAAAGTTGCCTGCACGGCTTACGTAACTCCATGGCTGTTAAGTGCTGCTACATTCACATTTAATGAATATAAAAAGCAACAATATTTGATAAAGGCCATATTTTGATGCATGTTTGTTGTCCAATTTCAATTGAGTTCACTTAAAAATTTGAAAAATGTGAAATATGCTACTAACGCTTTCTTTTTTATTATTTTTCTTAAAATGCCCTTGCTATTTTCCACTCACTCAATTTAGGAATGAGCAGAGAAAAGGCCTCATGGAAGGGTTATGCCTTGTATTTGTATGTGTGTGTGTTTGTGTATGTGTAGGTCCTTGTTACTTTTTAGCTCGCCCTTATTCCTGTTGCCTTAATAGGCTTTGCTGCTTATTTGTTACATTTACATATGAAAACCTGCACCCCGAGATCATCCGGTCAGGCCATGCCAAGAGACACTGACAGTTAAAGCTGCCATTATCAGCATTAAGGAGCAAGAGAACAGAACAGCGGTAATCCCTGTTCGGTAACATCTTCTGTGAGAAAAGGAACCATTTTGAAAAGTTTGGAAACTGCTGTGTATGGGATTTAAAGTTTTCATCTGGGGAGAGTGCCAAATCATCCCATTTGATCCAAGGAGGAACAAAGAGCAGATTTGATGAGAGGTGTCCTCTCGTTTCTTCACTGAATTTCTTTTAACAGGCTTGTTATATAACATCCAAAAAGCTCTTCTTCCAGGTTAGTTGCCAAAATCTCTGAAATGGAGCTCCTGCTGCATTATCTAATCAGGGCTTTAGATCAATTTTATTGTGTCCATTGACTCTACGGAGAGAGGCACCATATAATGTGAATATCTCCTGAAAGACAGAACTGCATTCTTCACTAGGTCAACAGGTCTCCAGAAATTTAGTAACTGGAAGACAGAACATATCATATTTCTAACAGATCTTGTCACATATTTGATGCTCTGTGCACTTCATAACAAAGAAACTTCAATTTACTGGCTGTTCTGAGGAAGGGATAAGAGATAAACGCTGCACGGGGTGAGACCATTAAGGAACACCCAAGTGTGTGTGCAGGGGGAAAAGCTGCCAAATGGAAAGCTGTTGTAATTTAGGGAATAATCTTTGTTCAAGTGCATGAACACATAAGTATTTTCCAAGTATTCAGCTTAGTGCATCCTCAATTGTTGCACTTACGTTATTCTAGGTTTCTTGCTTTTTTTTGCTTAGCTAAAAACAGTAGAGATATGATAGACAGCTCCCAGAAATAACAGTTCCTACAAAAACATGGAAGTCAGAGTTAGAGTATCCACAGAGAGCATTTAATCACAACTAGCAAGCACCTGTAGGTGATACAACTTTAAGAAAAAGTTTGAAAAAAATTAGTGGTTGCCCAGTGACTGCAGAGAATTTTTCGCATTGCGCAACTGACTAGGTAGTTGCAGTGACTAACTCTCAAGCGATTGCAAGGTGATGGTCTGGATCGCTTGGTGGGAGGCAACCTGTCTCCAAACTGTCACAGGCTGACTCAAACTGACTGCAATCACACTCAAACATACTGGTAAAGTTTTGCAAATAAATGTCACCTAAATAAGTGCCTAAATAATAAATGCAGACAGACTGCCAGCACCTTGCTATCCATCTGAGTCATGACTATGACTGTGTCATTTTGTAGTTACTGCAGCATCTATTTGGGAATTTTTGAATTTCTGTTTCAAGTCTATGAGATTCTGAATGTAGTTAGTTAATGAGAATTTCCACTGTATCCAGACAGTAACAGATTTACAACAGATCTGAACAGATTTGTCCTTTATGCTGATTTATGACAGTTAATTCCTGTTTTTTCACTTACAGATTTCATATAATTTGCAAATTCAAATTACAAGCCCAGCTGGCAACTGACTGCCAGTCTGTACAGACCTGGTCTGTGTCTCTGAAGCAGGCATTTTAAAAGACATCAAGATTGCAGGTTCATTGCACATGATCGCATAAGTTCATGGCAAAGCCTGAAAATGGACATGGACACGAGTTGCCTAGTCTCTTTTGATAGACCTCACAGGAAGTGAAACTTCAACTTGAGTGTAAAAATGACCAAATAAAGTATAAATAGCTGGTCCAGTGTGAGATTCAAACTCTAGTCTCTAGTGAGAAAGAAGTGACTCATGGCTTTGCCACCACCCCCTGCCTCCTAAGATCCACTTCAATGCACTTTCAAAGTGATAGCACTACAATTTGTGTTACAAATAAATACTACCTTTAACTCAACCCTTAAAATGTTACCTCAAAATGGCCAGATTTGCCATGAAGCCTTTGTTATTTTCTGTCGGACCAGCACCTATACACGACGTTGCAAATCTGAGATGGTCTTTAAATAAAATTTATTTTAAAACACAGTTTATTTTAAATCCACATAAAACACTTCATTTGGATTTCTTCTATGCTTCGTTTGCTGTTCCTCTATTCTCTCCCTTTCCAAGTCAGTTACACATCAAAATCTTTAAAATTTCAGATTAGGCACCAAAAAACCCCTGAAAAAAACATTTGCATTGCAGCTGGCAATAGGTTGTGTAAAGTTGTTTCACTGGTTTGTTTTGTGTTCACGATCCCCCTGAACAGTCCTAAGGGGCAAGAATAATTGGCAAGGGAGTGGAAGTGGCCTCAGTCTGTTGCTGCAAAATGTCCAGCATTATCAGAGAAGGATATCATCGACTTCAATTTGGAAAGGAGAAAACTATACTGCAGATAGCAAACGCCCAAGGGGAAGAGAAAGCATTAGGTCCTCACATTGTCCGCAGATGAAGTTCAGTGGTTGGCAGCGAAAAATCTTTCTCTAAGGGGTCCACAGGCACACTCAAACAAACAATAGAAGCTTTCTGAAAGAACTCAAGCTCGTGGCCAAATTTGACCCACTTTTGAAAGGGCACATTGTCAGGATGAACTCAGTGAGAGCCCACATGAAAAGATCATGCATTCCATAACGCCAAACCACAAAAATCATAGTAATAATACTTTCTTTTAGTTAAAGTGTCTGATGTCGGGTGCACCAAGCATTTGGTTCATTTTTTGAAATCCTTCCAAGAACTAAATATCCCTTCTGAAGACTACACAGGTCAGGCATATGAGAGAGGGGGTATCCAACATAACTTGTACAGCAACAGACAGAAATAATGTAAAGTGTTAGTTCAAGGCATAATCAATTATAATATGTTACTGCAAGTGTAAGATATTAGATGGCTTATTCAGGTTATTCAGGCCTGAGAGGGAGAATTTTGATTGTTTTATATGTTCGAGACGGTCAAAATGTTTAATCGTGCAACAAGGTGGGATGATTTATGCATTTTCTTAAAAAGTAACTGAAGACAATTTTTAAGGACACGTGTCTCAAAGTACAAACAAAAGCCCAAGTATGAACAAATGTCAGCAAAATGTTTACACTAGTATGACTATAAATGCTCATCACACCCTGATACAATTAAAAGTTGTATACAGACCATGCTTCTCTCCATCTAGAATACACAAATTATTTAAAGGCACTTCACCTATATATGTGATATGTTCAACAGATCAAGGAACCCTTACTCATCAGTTTATTCAGACTAACAGATTACTGACTTTTTGGGGTCCTCTATTTGACTTTTTCACTGCTGCTTTTAATAGGTAGCTCCCTTTTCCCTCTTTCACAGTGTTATTTTTGATGGTTGATTTGAGCAGATCATTATGAGGCTCAGTCCATTTCCTTATCAATGCTATTAGCAAGAAAAATTCTGCTGGAAGTCCAGACCGATTCAGCTTTATTTATACAACACTTTAAAACAACAGTAGGTGGCTGAGGACATTAGGAAGTGTGTTACACCTACAGAAAATTAGATACACTAAGTCAAACAAAGCAGATCTCTTTCAGGAAAAAAATGCTTTATAGTCCCAGGTCTGATTGAATAGTCTAATGAATCTTCATTGGGCTCATGGACAAACAATGCAGTATTGTACTATGAAAATTCAAAACATGTTTTGTTTGTTGTTCATTTTGTTTTGTATACCTGCAACTTCTAAGTCTTAAAAACTAATAATCAGAAAAAGTTACTTAAAAAAGTAATCCTGACTAAAAATAGAACTACAGCTTCTTATATTAATACTAACATCAGCAATATAAATTGGATATTTAAAAAAAAAAAAAAAAGCACTGTAAGTGCCTATTTTTTAAAACTTGAGGGAATAAAAATCACTTTTAAGTTACCACTGTTGCAACGTTTTCAGCTATTTCATCTTGAGTTGGGCAAAACTGTTGGTGTCTGTTAGGCAGTTGTGCCTAAAGGGAGGGTGTTTGTTATAAAGAGACTCACTTTCTGTGATCAGCTGTTGGAGATAAGTGGGTGGATCAGTTTTATGTTTTATGATAAAACAGCATCCGATGACACTAATTTGTGAGATTAGCGTCCACCCAGATAATCCAGTCCTCCTCTACATTTTTTATCCAACTCAAATTCATGTTCAAACATGTAAACATGGCCCATAATTACCGGCTCACACACATCCTGCTAGGGTGTATTTGAGTGGCTGTCACTGTTTTAATTGGAGAACACTTAACACATATGAATTGATGAGCTGTCTGAGCTGTCAGACTGTCAGGTTCCTCTGGGTCAAGGCTGTTTGTTTGCTTTCAGAGTGGATGGATGACCGCTGAGCAGGAGAGCATCTAATAATTTGTCTTATATTAATAAAACAGTTTTCACTTGTATTTTGGGGCATTTTTCAGCATTTTGTGTGAGAAAGTTGTAGCTATAGTGTCTAGTTTTAGAGACTGCTTATAATAAAGTTCATTTGTGAACTCTTTTTAGTCAAATACATTGGGAGGAAAGTAGAAAGAGTATAATCTTGGGTCTTTTTTTTCTTTGTCCACAAGTATTTCACTTTCTCTTTCTTATCAACAGGAAAACAGTTGTCACTGATTGGATTTTTTTAAAGCAGTGCAGTGTGTCCATTTTTTCATGCTTTCATAGTCCTGTTCATTAGGAATACCCTGCCTGCAATTATAAGTCCAAAGTACAGTCAACTAATTTTCACAAAGTGAAATGTTGAAAGGATCATATAATATACACTATATTGCCAAAAGTATTCACTCATCCATCAAAATCATTGAATTCAGATGTTTCAGTTATGGCCACAGGTATATAAAATCAACAATCTAGGCATGCAGGCTGCTTATACAAACATTTGTGAAAGGGCTCTCAGGGGCTCAGTGAAATCCAGCAACTGGGAACAATAGCAACTCAGCCACGAAGTACTGGGTGTAAAATCAAAGAGCAGGATCAGTGGGTGTTGAGGCACATAGTGCACAGAGGTCATCAACTTTCTGCAGAGTCAATTGATACAGGCCTACAAACCTCATGTGGCCTTCAGATCAGCTCAAGAACAGTAAGTAGAGAGCTTCGTGGAATGGATCTCCCTGGCTGAGCAGCTGCATCTAAGCCTTACATCACCAAATGCAAAGCGTCAGGTGCAGTGGAGTAAAGCGCACTGCCACTGGACTCCAGAGCAGAGCAGACGTGCTCTCTCAAATCACGCTTCTCTGTCTGGCAATCGGATGGACGAGTCTGTGTTTGGCAGTTGCCAGGAGAACTGTATTTTTCGGCCAAGTGTAAAGGTGGTGGTGGTGGTAGTTGGGGGGTGGGGTTGACATCTTAGACAATTTCGTGCTCCCAGCTTTGTGGGAACAGTTTTGGGATGATCTCTTTCTGTTTCTGTTTCAACATGGCTGCACACCAGTGCATAAAGCTAGGTCCATAAAGACATGGATGAGTGAGTTTGGTTAGAACTTGACCTAAACCCAGCAGTACACCTTTGGGATGAATTAGAGCAGAGACTGGGAGCTTTCTCGCTTAACATCAGTGTGTGAACTCACAAATTCACTTCTGGAAAAATTGGTAGAAAATTCCCATAAACACTCCTAAACCTGTAGAAAGCCTTCACAGAAGAGTTCAAGCTCTTATAGCTGCAAAGGCTGAGCTGACATCATATAAAGCCTCTGGATTAAGAATGGGGTGTTACTCAAGTTCATATGCATGTGAAGACAGATGAATTAATACTTTATATTATCTAACAGAGACACAATATAGTGTATCTCTGTTGTTAATTTCCACAAAGTTAATTTCCACAAAGTTAATTTCCACAAAGTGAATGTTGAAATATGTTGTAAAAATATAGGTATAAAAGTTAAAAGTTATGAGCAGAAACTGGAGGGATTGTGGGATAAAATTAATTCATTAATGGTCCACATTAAACACTGAAGTCAATAATTGGCTTGCGTAATGATCCCTTCTCCAGAGTTAGCCTGGAACTCTCTCTTAAAAAGAAAATTGACAGACAGGCATAACCTGTTTTCCTCCTTTTATCTGAAATATCAGCAGTTCTCTGGTACAGTAAAGCAATTTTTATTTGTGCTGTAACTACATGGGAATTTCACAATAAAATATAAAATGCTTTGATGTTTCACTACAAAGATAGGTGCTAATCTTCTGCTTAGGTCTTTAAAGTCAGCCACAGTTGGAACTTGCCTCTGGCTTCCTGCTTGCACACCCACACATGCATCACAGGCATAAAATACAAAAGTCCCCCCCACAACTTTAACCACACCCCTGTAATACCTTATCCATATTAATTTACTCTATACTGACTGATAAATACTGGATAATGGATGAGGCTTTCGTCTCGGTAAACAGTGCAGGTCGACCTCCTCCAGTTTGGATAATACCCTCCATAAATGATTCAATGTGTCATCGGATAAAGAGGAGAAGCCTCATTACCAGACTAAAGGACATGTTACTACATCTGAGCCCACTTGTTGCTGGGAGTAATATGCTTGTCAACTTAGATGCACTGCTGGATTGAATGCCTCTGGTGTCACAAACAGTGACACACGTTTTTATAAAATTAACACAATCCTTTACCAATGTGCCAATGTGGTCAGTAAATAACACATCCGGATAAGTGCCATTGCTAGCTCTTCTATACTCTCATAGTCATTGGTATTGGTGGGTTTATGCCAACCATATTTTACCAAAAATAGCACAGTGTCAGTCTAGCCCTACAGTATTCAGATGGTATTTCAAATAAAAGAAATTTACCTCACCATAGGTACTGACTAGGAAGGATGATGTCTCTGAGGGATTGGCAGGGGGTTTCCGCAAGAAAACTCTGAGACACGTCATCTTGGAGAGAGCATGCTAGCTGCTACTGCAGACAGGGTGGTTTCAGTAGCTAAAAAGAAGACAGAGAAACCTGATCCTGCTTTGTTCATGAGCGTGTGTGTGTGTGTGTGTGTGTGTGTGTGTGTGTGTGTGTGTGTGTGTGTGTGTGTGTGTGTGTGTGTGTGTGTGTGTGCAGGCAGTCAGACAGAATAACAAACATATCTGACCCTGACCCTTTTTTATATATTTTGCTCCCAAGGAGCCGGAAATTTTTGTAACTTTTTACAATGGACTTGCTCAACAGCCCTCCATGGTTTTTGAAGGTCTTTCACAGTTGTCTTTCAGACATTGGCTGCTTTTTCATTCTTTTTCAGTCGTGACAGAGGAAGGTTTTTGTTTTTTGTTAAACCACGTAACACTGACTTATTTATCATTCACTAACAACTCAAACAACTGAAAAAGAGAAGCAATTTTAAATTTAGGCTCTTTCCAGGCTGTCACAAAAGCAGATAATTTGTTCCTAATCCTTTAGCTCAATCTGTGAAAAATGCCAGCAAGGTGATTCTCAAAGTGCTATTAGCTGAAAACCTGGCATATCTCAGCATGCCTTGCAGTGTATTCTTAAAAAATTAAGGAAACTGGCAAAAAGGGAGGGCAAAAGACGAGGTGGCAAACGTGAAAAACTGTCCATAGAAGAGCTTCAAGAGTCCTGGAGCTGTGTGTGAAAGCTGTGTAAGAGAGTTCCGGCTGTATTAAAGAATAAAGCAATGAGAAGAGAAGAAAATATTGACTTTCAAGCTCATTAGAGTTGTTCGTGCTCTGTTTCTGCCTTTTTTGCTGCATTTCCATTTACTTGAATTACATGCATTTCAATATATCTGTGCCCCTATTTCCAATTTTTATGGCAAAATTATACATTTTACATGCTCAATGTATTATGATTTGCCTTGTATGCCTTTAACAGCACATTTTTACTGATTAACCTGAATTTTATGATTGTGTACTTTACCTATTTCTTACTATTCCTAATGAGCTACCAAGTAGCAGCGACAGCTTTCCATATGAAGTTAAACAATACGACTGCTGCCTGATAGTGAAAAAGCATCCATTGGATGTATGAGCTGGTTGGTTTAGCACCATTTGCAGATTTGGAGACATATGGGTGACATTCACTGTACTAGACAGCTGTCAGATGGATTTGGCAAATGTTGACATACAAGAGTGTTATTGAAAAGTGAGAGCCAAGGTTAAGATATGAAAAGACTGCCCAGATTCGATCTCTTCATTCCCCGAGGTTAAAGTATTTTGCTTATATAGTTTTTAAAAGGTCAGAACTTATTTTTTTGACGTAAAATATATCTTTTCTTAAATATATTTTTCACACTAAGGTTAAAATTAACTACATGGCAGATTTATTTTGTTTCTTTGAGAAATGTGGTGATCAATTCGAGCTAACAGGAAACAGAACAGAAACGACAGCCACCTCTAGAGCAAACAACAGAAAGACAAAAAACATGTTTTAATACCCTGATTGAATAATCACCAGGGGAGCACTGTCAAACAGATAAAACTAATCCAGTGTTGTGTTTGCATGTCAAAAATCCAGATTACTTTTGCAGCATGACTTAACACACCTTTGGGTGAAATGTGACACAAGAGCAATGGCTCTAGCACATTGTTTTGACGTCTTTCCCAGTGGCAGTGTACCAGTAACCGAGAGATGAACTTTCCAAATTAATCCCGATTACCAAGCAGACCACCCACCAAGAAGGCACCCAAATCGAGCTCTATTTAAAGGCGACGAAAAAACGGAATCTGGTTAATGGATTTCCCCTCGCCTAGAGCACAAATCAGCAAGTATTGTGCACACAGCATGCTCAGAAAGATAGCGTGCACTCAGAAGCTAATGTAGGCTGACAAAAATGATATCAGTTATCTCTTTCTCCTGCCTCTTGTCCCTTCCCCGGGACTTTAAAAAGTCACGATCATTTTCCCTTTCCTCTTATTCTGTCCACCCAGAAAAAGCCCCCTTTTTCCCTTTTTTTGGGTCCTTATCAGTTACAGTGAAAGGAAAACAAAGGACTTCTCTGAAACCCATACTGCGTTTCCCTGAAAGGAAAGATGGTCAGATAATGCTACTGTGGAATGGCCTGTTTAGGGGTGGGGGGAATGGGTATCCATATGTCAGTCTCTCACACCGAAAATATACACACTGTGTTTGCAGCTTTCAACAGAAATAATAGACTATTCAAACTCCCAAAAGTCCACTCTACCCTGTCTATGTTTAAACAGACAAGTTATACAAGTCCTCTCCGGTATATCCTGCTTTATTCCACAATATGTGCTCCAAAATAGCACACTGGAGACCAGTTGTACCAACGTGTCATATTTTATTGTCTCATAATTTTACTGCTTTTTCTCGCCCATTGCTGGGTTTGTTTGGTTTTTTTAGGATTTTACTTCCATCTAATACAGTCTAATTTGCACATTTTCACTGATGCACTTTGGTTTTGCACAAACTTTTGGATTTTAACTAGTTTTAAAGTTAAATATTAGTACTTTCCATGGGGTTTCAACTAGAGTAACCGAGAAATAATTTATATTTTTTACAGTCTGTCAAGCTAACATTGTGTGGCAAGCCCTAACGTACCATGACCTGAGTGCAGCAGTAGTTTTAGTCCCTAGATGGCCAATATCACATGCCTCCAGTTGTGTTCCAAAGCCACAGTGACCCAATGATTAGATCTAGCAAATAATCCTATGTCCCCATAGGGCTGACACTCAGGAAGTGCAGGAAGTGCAACAGAAAGCTACAAAGCAGAGAAATGTGAAGAAGAGGCAATATTAGGTACTAGTGGAAGAAGAAGGTAAAGGCGAGAGAGACTTAATTAAGATCGGAGTGATAAGCAGGCAAGAATGGGACAAGTTCCCTGAAGAGAAGAATTTTCAATTTGCCCTGGAAGACAGCAGATGACTGTGCAGTTTTTTGACTGCAGGTGAATTCTATCATTGTTGAATCATAAAGGGAGAAGACTACATCCTCAGATGGCCACAGGGACTGCTAAGCACCTGTTGGAGGCGGACTGAAGAGCATGTCTTCTAACTTGTTTCACTGAGTAACAGTCTATTAAGCCTATCAAAAAAACAAAAGCAATAATGACACAAAAGATCATCATGTGAAGCGAAAAAAGCCTTAATTACAGAAACATTAAAAAAAGAGTACAGACACAAACTTACCATTTATGTTAAAATGCACCCAGTGCAACCAATGCAATGTGTTAGTTAGCAAGGTGCATCCATAGCACACAGACACCAGCTAATTACAGCTTAGTAGGTACTTTCAATTGTTCCCTTATTTTCCATGGGGTCACCACAGCATATGGATCCATATGTCTGATTTGGTAAAGATTTTAAGCTGGATGCCTTTCCTGATCTAAGATTTTTGCTGGGTTTGGGACTGGCACAAGGTGTGTGTGTGTGTGTGTGTGTGTGTGTGTGTGTGTGTGTGTGTGTGTGTGTGTGTGTGTGTGTGTGTGTGTGTGTGTGTGTGTCATCCAAGACTGAGAGGACACACAGACACGCGCGCACACACACAAGTCCCTCCCACACCATGGACCACACTAGAGCACAGGTTAAACTCTTGAATAAGCTACACCACACAGCTATCCATATTGTTATTCGGCACATAACTCCATTAAAGAAAAAGGCAATAATATGACGAACATGTTCAATAGGATCGGTTCAGTGATTTCACTGCAAAGGCTAAGCAGTGTCAATTCAAATATCAAGTTTGAAACCATTTGTAGTATAATCTAAATATTATTATGATGGAAATACTTTACTCATTCACTTATTTATGATTGAACAGGTATTCTGAAGATCAACACTGATCAAGACTGCTTGAAAAAACAAACTGTAGATAAGCATCAGCCAGCAGCAGTATCTGAACTGTGTTTGGATGATAGGTCTCACAGTACTACACACAGACTATACTCTGTTAACTGTAGTCTAGGTTCCTGTCTTGCATCTGGTCTTGTTTTTCCTAGAAACCCTGGGAACCCTTTTTTTCATTTCAGGTGCTTTTATGAGCTTGGTACTTATGGTATCTTGTGGTATGTTATGATTTTGTAGGTAGTTACCATTTTCTTGTACTTGTTCTGTCAAACTCTGCAGATTTCCACGTAACTTTTTACATTTCACTTTGCTACTTTACATGTTTTTACGCTGTCCGTCTCACAGACACATTACTGAACTGTATGGTGGACTATCATTAAACACGCAACACAGCAGTCTAACCTTGTGCCTGAATGGCTTTTTTTCCTACTTAATTATTAATAGGAAAGGCCAACAACAGAGACATGGCCTACACTCTTTTTAACTAGAGGCTCTTTGAGATTATGATTAATAACCAATAAAGTGGGCTTCAAAGAGTACACATAGTTCTGGGCTACAAACAAACCCAGAAGGACATATAATCAATCTCCCATTATGTCCCTAAACTTGAAAGAAGCAGTCCTTTTAAAAGATTTTCCTTCCTTTTTCAGTGAATTAAAAAAAGGCTACGCTGAATGACAATATCTGCTGTACCCTTTCTAAGTGTGGGATAAATGTTCAGAAAGGTTCGACTAATGTGTCTTTGTATAGGGCACACATATGTTTGAGGAGTTTTAGATGCCAAAGCTTTCAAGCGTTTGAGTCTCTACTTTTAGATTTTTGAATGTTCTTGCGTTCATACTTCTGCTCATTCATTCATTCATTCAGTTATTAAGGTAATAAGAAAGTATCAAGAGTGGACCTATTATCTTAACTTTTTCTCATGGCTTCTATTGTAACCGTAACACTACAAACTAAGTCAGGGCAAGTACAATAAAATTCACTCACATTGATTTTAACTGAAAGAAACCTCAATATAGGCATATGAAAATGATTTTAATACTTTTACTATATTTATCTTAATCTATTCTAAACTATTTAGAACTGTTGTCCAAAAGTATGTGTGTGGAATAACATGAATCTTTGTTGCTTTTTATGCTGTTCCCACTGAATTCATGGAACATTAGAGCAAACAAAATGCAATAGCACAACCTACTGAGCAAAATATGAAATGCACTGTGGATGTTTTGCTCTATATGAACATACTAGAAGAAACATCACTGATGGAAAAACAAGAAAAGAAAAAAAGAATAAGTTAAATATTACCATGCTGAAAATACACCCATTTTATCTTAATTGTTTGCTTAATTCAGATATGGTAATATAAATTCACTGGCCAGTTCATAAGGTACACCTTGCTAGTGTTGGGCTCAATTTGCCTTCAGAGCTACCTTAATTTTTTGTATCTCTTTCTGGATTGGTGACTGTGGAGGCCATTTGAGTACATCATTGTCATGATCAAGGAACCAATTAAATGATCTAAGCTCTGTGACACAGCATGTTAACCTCCTAGAAGCAGCCTTTGGTCATGAAGGGATGAACCTGGATGACAGCAATGGTATTTAAATAATGCTTGGTATATCCCCCAACACAATTGCAGCAGCCGGAACTGTTGATATAAGGCAGGATGGATCCATGCTTTCATGTTCTTTATGCCAAATTCTGACCTTAACATCTGAATGTTACAGTAGAAATTAAGACTCAGTGGATCATGCAATATTTATCTTCTATTGGTGGCCAAACATCCTGCATCCTGCAGCTTAAATTTAGGTTAAAATTGTGTGAAAGAGGTCAAATCAAATTCATTGCTGAAATTTCAAATTGTAGTTAAAACTGGTGCTCAAAATGAGAACCATAAAAAATAAACACTGGGACTTGTTACACATACACATCCACATTCACTCACATGCACACAGTCGTACCAAACTTGAGCATCGCCCATCTTTACCTTTTGATACTTTCTTTCAAACTCTTAAAAAAGCACATATGTCAGCTCATTAAAATTAAGAGAAAATTAATTATAGTGAAGACTTCAGACTGGTTTGTGAACTGCAGCATCATGCAGGAGAGCCAGAGTTATAATTTTAAGGTACCATCCCAACAAGAATTCTTTATTGAGGTTTTAAAATACCTGGTTGCTAAAACATAATTGCATTTTCTGTCTAGGTCCCATCAGGTGAACTGAAACAATTGAGAAGTGATCTTTGAACTGGCCTCAAAAGTCACTATCACATGCCTGTATGATTTGTCAAACGAGTCATTTATTTTGAAGGACAGTGAAATCCTTTGCAAAACGTCAAACAGCTCTGACCGCTTCACCTCCTCCGTAACAATTTAAATACTGGAGATTTTCAGTGGAGTTGACACCGCAAGATAACACAATTCTCATTGTTTCCTGGTACACTTGTGGCTCTAATTGCTGAACATCTCCAATATTGAATAAGGACTTTAATTGGGTAGTTACACATGTGGGAGAGATGACTGCAGGAGAATTGTGTTTCACTCCCCCAAAACCTCTTATATCTCAAGTTTCAAACACAGTAAAATCGGCAAATACAAAAAAAGATCAATACCCCCAGGTATGAAGAAAAAACAGGCAGTGGCATCAGGAAGAGGTTGTCCTTCACGACTATTGCTTTGACTGACAGAATTGCCAGTTAATGCCAGTATACAGAGTTAATCTTCTTATTCTTGTTCATACTCATGTCCAAATAACAATGAGCTTTTCGGAAACAGGGTTGTGAGAAAGGCACTACAGTGGTACAGTCTGGTCTCACTGGAGGAAGGGTGAGGGTCTGCTTTGCATCCTCAGGACTTCCTGTTTGTGCTCCAGTTTGTAGATATCTGACTTATTGACTTTATTCTAAAGATCCATTCAACAGAACCACAATTCTGTCTTTCAGCAGCACATTTAGCAAGTGCTTTGCAGTAAATGTAATCTCCCACCAGATGGCGACAAAATGTGACACACTGTGAACTGAGGCGCGCGTGCGCACACACAAGCACATACATGAACCCAGAGCACTCATTTTGTAACTTAAGATTAACCTTAATAATGAATTATTTACTGGATACCCGACACTCAGCAACATTGGACCTTTTAAACAGCGTAGTTTTGAGTGAAAAAATCGGATGATGTAGCAATTCCGTGTTCGTGAAGTTGATGTAAAACTAAACGTATAGGAGGAAATTATTTAATAATAATTAATAATAATTGTTAAAAAACGCTACTATGACTCCCAGTAACTCTATGCCTAGACTTTATAGAAAGTGAGATGGACCTTTTATGTTCCAGCCAGATAAGACATATTGGTATCCTGAGAATATTTGCACAGCCACATTACTATGTCAAATATACCATTAAACATTTTATGCTTTTACTTGTATTTAAGTTTGAAAATGCTCTTAGCCTGCCTACCTTATTTGCTTGAAGTGAGAAGTAGAACTCTTTGGGTTAAATAAATAAATAAATAAATAAATAAACAATTTGCAGTTTGTATTTAAAATCATTTTTCTACGTTAACCATGCCAGGAATTAACATTAATGTTTTAGGTATGATAAAATATGCACTTAGGAGTAGCTAATTGAGATTGGTAAACTGAGCATGCGCCTCGGCAATCCCATGGCAACCACGTTTGGAACGAAGGCATGACATAACGTAACCTACGTAAAACAAATGCGTACAGACTTCAACGTAGAGCCCCATTCTGGCTAGTAGTTAAGTATTTACGTTAACTAATTACGAGTTTTTTATTTAACTTTATTAACATAATTCACGTATGTGCACTACAAAGTGGGACCAAGGGGAAATTACTTCACGTAATATATACGGAAAGCCACGGTAGTCTCCTCTTTTCACCCGGAAGGACAGGTTAGCGGAGAGGAAGCTCTTCTCGTGCTCAAAATGCGGACTGGGGACGCTGATTGTGTTTCCAACTCAGTCGCTTACAAGAAGTTCTTCTCTAAGTGTTTAGAACAATAAAAAGGGGCCTGTTTGGATTGCTTACATTGTGGATACATTTCGTAAGAAAATGTAGGTATGTATGCTTTTTCAGAGGCTCTCAAGTACAGTCAGTCAGTGTTAGTCATTATTTTAATCCCAGCTCGTAGTGTATTATTCGTATCTTATAACTTTGATTGTAGCATCATCACTGAGGATACAAAACACGAGGAAACAATCTTTATATTAATGTATCTCTGACAGACATGGAGTTTCTCCCAGTCCTTGATCCTCAACATAAACCCGAAGAAGGAATATGGTTAGTGAGTTGAAGTACTTTCAGTGCACTTGTGATTTTAAAAAGAGTATAACATTGGATGTAGCCTCTGGTTAAAATTTTTCTGTTGCTAATAGGTATTCTTTGAGACCCAGGGGAAGTGCTCCAGGTGTTAGTGTTGGTCACACCTGTATATTCACTCCATCTGAAGATGGAGGAAAAGGGAGACTCCTTATTATTGGAGGAGCCAATCCCAGTGGCAGTTTCTCAGATTCGCACATCATAAATCTAGGTAAAAATTATATATATATATACTGTAAAAGCTGGCTCTGAATATATACATATATATATATCCAGAGCCAGCTTTTACAGTATTATGACCTCAGTATACCTCTGTATTTTATAATATAGTTATCAGGCTTGTGTTTTACAGGCTTTAATGGGACGTCTTTTTTAATTATGACAAGAAGCTAAAGTTATCATCAGCCATCAGACTGATATTATATAACTTTCTTTGCATTTTTGTTTTTGTATGGACCAGACAATCATGGCTGGGACATTGCTGAGTGGGAGGGTTTGGAGGCAAGGTATGAACACTGCAGTTTTGTACCAGAGAGCTGCCCCCAGAGCCTGTGGGTGTTTGGGGGTGCGCAGCAGACTGGAAATCGCAACTGTATCCAAAATGTACAGGTGGCAGGTAAATCCTATTTTAACCTAACCTAGTAATCTGATGGATTTTCACAGATGAGAAAGGTTTCACTCAGATTTCTTGTTGACCTGTGAAACCATGGCTGTGAAAACCTTGAAAACTTGTAGTCTGTAACCATACATGATCATATAAATAGATTACACGATATATTGAATACCCACAAATCTTTTCCATTCTGTGTGTGTCTAGACAGTAACCCTCGCTGGAATACTGTAGAAACAAATGGGACACCCGCGAGTCCCAGGACATACCACACCACCTCAGCCTGCCTTGGAGACAGGCTTTTTGTGTTCTCTGGTGGGGAAATAGGATCTGCACCTGTCTCTGACTCCAAACTTCATGTGTTTGATACAGGTTTGTGTCAGATAAACCTGCTGCTTATCGCAGTGCATTACAATAACACCACCTGACAGTATTTCAGAAGAAATCTGCTTCAGAGATGAAATTTTGTTATTTCTTCCGGGTTTTGATGTGAAAACTGAAATAGCTGATTGGGTGCCGTGTCTAAGATATTGATTGATCTATTTGTATTGGACATCTATGTAAATTGCTGAGTTGAATTTTCATCATAAATAGTAATCTTATGCTTTCTCAATCGTCAATGGTTGCTTTATATAATAATGTTTTAAAAATAAGGACAAAAAATCTATAAAGAGAGGATATTAGAAAACATATCAATTCACTGGGCTACATATCTATCTGTGGATGTCTCCACAATCAAACCTGTTAAATTATTTAACAGAGTAGGGCACCAATAAATGAAATGCAAAGGTTGTATTCATTTCACTGACAGCAGTTTAAAATAATGTGTAAAATAATTGATAGTGTAAAAGACAATGAAAAAATAAAGTGGGATTTTTTTTATCATATGCTTCAAAAATATGTACGTTTAATTTACAGCATTACAAAGTATTTGCTACTCTAGGAAGATCAGATGTGAAATCAGAGTAAAAGTCACGAGATCAAATAGAGATAATGTCATTAAATTTGAACTTTCATAGTTCATAGTTGAATTTCATATATTTTACATTTCTCATTCATGCGAGCGCAGTTTCGCCAGAATGGATTAAGAACGGTGGCCGTCTGAAAATAATTCCAGGGGTCAAAATGTATTTTAGTTATTTTCAGTAAAGACATTTTGATGCAGTAGAGGTTCATTAACACTAGAGCCAAGCAACAATTTTAAGCGTCAGCTTTTTAGATTCAGTGATTTGAAGTTTAGTAAATTTTGTTTCTTTATTTATTTTGGGAGCATTTTGGCTGTAGACCTTTTTAATTAGCTGAAACTTAGCCTTGACTCCATATGGTCAAATAGCATTTCTATTCCACAGCTTAGAATGGCTTTTAGGTCAAATTTCATTTTTACTGAATCATGTGAGAAAATTATGGAAAACCTGGTACTGAATTGTTTTAAAAATGTCTTATTATTATAATTCTTTGGTTTTCATCACTTTTGGTGTCTTAGATGCTCTCATGACTAAACCTCTATATCAGGGGTCCCCAATCCCAGTCCACGAGGGCCGGTGTCCCTGCAGGTTTTAGATCTCACCCTGGGTCAACACACCTGAATCACATGATCAGTTCATTACCAGGCCTCTGGAGAACTTCAAGACATGTTGAGAAGGTCATTTATCCATTTAAATCAGCTGTGTTGGATCAAGGAAACATCTAAAACCTGCAGGGACACCGGCCCTCGTGGACTGGGATTGGGGACCCCCTGCTCTAGATGTATATTATAAACAGTGTTGGGGAGTAACGGAATACATGTACCGGCGTTATGTATGTAAAATACAAAATATGAGTAATTGTATTCCATTACAGTTACCCTTTAAAAGGGTGGTATTCAGAATACAGTTACTTTGTTGAAACAAATGGATTACACGGTGGTCTTTTCCTGTTTCATATGTTAGGCTATGCCCTCTCTATTTTTGGTAATTCCACGCCAGTGGAAACCCAAACAAAACACGCATTAAGAGGCTCTAATGCCTGTGTGTCAATCTCGCGGACTATGTAACCCCTACTTGCGACCCGCATAATGACGTGAAGAAATATTTTTAAAAATTGGTCAAGAAATTATTTAATATGAAGGCAATAGGCAGTGATAGAGGCATCGCCCTAAAGAATGTAGCCTCATGGGCAGTGTAGTCCGTGCTGCAGGGAGAATGGACTGCCATACCCGTTATGTGTCTGTGTGCGAGGGAGGGAGAAAAAGGAGAGTGGAAAAGTACGAGTTGTCCCTGAGCAGAAACTGGAGATGGAAGCATGTAAATATAGTATAGCTAGATTTCAGGCTACGAGCCCGACACAGAACCCGACGTATTAGCCAGAGTTCCCTTTACTATGGTTCGGAGCCGGGGACCTGTTTTATATACACATGAAATAGTTTTCTATACGAGATCGCTGCAAAAACTGCAGCCTTACCTAATGTCCACCCTACTGTTACTCATTTTATATTAAGATTCTAAAATGTAGTTGGTATTGGTATGGCGAGTAGCCTTCAGTAATAAATCACACAGCAAGAGTACATTCATGTAGTTGTAAAAACCATAATAATATATTAAGTAATCCAAAGTATTCAAAAATATGTTACTCTCATTGAGTAACGTAATGGAATATGTTACAAAAATACATTTTGGGGCATGTACTCTGTAATCTGTAGTGGAATACATTTTAGAAGTAACCTTCCCAATGCTGATTATAAAAACAGAAAAAAAAAAAAACACACATAACAGACATAATTGATATATGATGCAAACAATTAAGAGAATGTATACACTCATTATTCATTCACTGGTAGATACAAAAAGATCAAGTGCTGAGGAAATATGATATGTCACTGTTCGAGGCATTTCCTGTCTGTGATTGAGATTTTCAAAAAGAAAATCCATATTCTCCTGTTTCTTTCATGTTTCACTATTGACAATTGCTATGAAAAGCGTATATGCTTATATAAAAATAATCTTTTTTCCGTCCATCTCTTCTGTGTAAATCTGTTGCAGTTTCTTCTACTTGGTCCCAACCTGAAACACAAGGCAGGCACCCTCCAGCCAGACATGGTCACATCATTGTAGCGGTGGATTCAAAGATCTACATTCATGGGGGCATGGCTGGAGACAAATTCCACAACGATATGTATTCTCTTGATTCAAGTAAGACTGTCCACATCTGTGATTCACAAAGGAAGCACTTTGTATTTCAACACACATGCATCATACATATTCAGAGTATCACTGCATTGCACTGGGATGATATAAAAATATCTGTTAAATTATCTTTAAAGGGAACGTGAAGTGGGAGAAAGTGCAGGCCAAAGGAGATATTCCACCAGGAGTAGCTGCCCACTCAGCTGTTGTGCTGGGCAAAAATATCTACATCTTTGGAGGGATGACAGCAGATGGAGCAAGCAACTCCATGTACAGATTTAACACTGGTACACTGTCTTTAAGCCAATTTTTTTTTTTAACCCTATATAAATACGGTATTTTAGTTGTTTACAAACATCCAAGTATGATTGTTTTTATATTTTCTGCTTGCAGACAAATGTAGATGGCTCCTAATGAAATTCAAAGGAGCTCTGCCACCAAAACGTCTTGACCACTCCATGTGTATATTTCCCTGGACAGTGTGTGATGATGGGAATCCAGAGGAGGAAGCCAACGGACCAGCACCCCCTGAGCCAATAAACCTGTTATTTGTATTTGGAGGCATGAATACTCTGGGTACCATATATAATGACTGTATTGTGACTGTTGTCAAATAAAAAAAAAAAAAACTAAAAAAACTAAAAAAAAAAAAAGCTTGAAAGGAAAAAAAAATGATATTGCAATAAAATATTTCGACATGAAATTAGTTTTGGAATTTGCAGTTTTACATCTGAACAAGTTTCAAATTAAAATTATATATATATATATGAGAAAACTATAAACATTTGCACTACCTGTGAACATAAACAGCCCTTCATCCCACAGACACTATATTCAGTGTACCCTCAAAAACCCACCTAACTACATCCCTCCCCATCAGGACTGCCTGAGAACAGCAGCAACAAGCCTCATATCCAGGCTGACAAATATCTCCGCCTTCCAGCGAAGAGAACACGTCTCACACACAGAAACTTGTTTTAAAGTCTTTCAGGAAATTCAGTATGGTCACTTGTTATTGTCAGCCCCTTCCCGACCACTCCTCTCACAATTTGAGTCCCATCAGTCCAATATGTACACCAACATGCCAGAGGGCCAAGGAGCGACAAGACTTCAGACCTGCCTACAACTCATCCTTCTCATCTTGCTCACTGCCCTCTGGTGGTGGACCACCTGCACTACCGTAGAGCTTGGTGATAATGGGCTGAACCACCTCCTCAAGCTCCTTCTTCTTGGCCTGGAACTCATCCAGGTCAGCATCTTGGTGGGATTCCAACCATTCAATCTTCTCCTCCACTGCTTTCTCAATGGACTCCTTATCGTCATCTGACAGCTTGCCACCAAGCTTCTCCTTGTCACCGATCTGGTTCTTCAGGGAGTATGCGTAGCTCTCCAGCTCATTGCGAGCGTCGATCCTCTCCTTCAGCTTCTTATCTTCGTCAGCAAAGCGTTCTGCGTCGTTCACCATGCGCTCGATATCCTCGGGCGTTAGCCGGTTCTGGTCATTTGTGATTGTGATCTTGTTCTTGTTGCCTGTGCCCTTGTCCTCAGCAGTGACACGCAGAATGCCGTTGACATCAATCTCAAAGGTGACTTCAATCTGCGGTACACCGCGAGGAGCAGGGGGGATGCCAGTCAGGTCAAAGGTACCCAGGAGATGGTTGTCTTTGGTCAAAGGACGCTCACCTAAGAGAAAAAAAAAAGTCAACAATTAGACTTGTGGAACTTATTTATTTCACTGTCACGGGTTTCTTGTCATTGGAGTCTTTGTATAAAAACACTATTTGGGAAATTTAAAGAATAATATCCAAACTCTTACCTTCATAGACTTTGATGGTGACAGTAGGCTGGTTATCAGAGGCTGTAGAAAAGATCTGAGCTTTTTTGGTGGGCACCACAGTGTTTCTGGGGATCAGCTTGGTCATTACTCCTCCAACAGTCTCAATACCAAGGGTCAGGGGGCACACATCCAGAAGAACCACATCACCTGCAAGTGAAGGAAAATGTTTAGTAAACAGGACCACATTTGAAAGCTCACCCCTGTTTCAAAGAATATCTCTAAAAGTGATGACTCACCAGTGTCCTCCTCTCCAGAAAGCACGCCAGCCTGCACAGCAGCTCCGTATGCCACAGCCTCATCAGGGTTAATGCCTCTAGATGGCTCTTTGCCATTGAAAAACTCCTTCACCAGCTGCTGGATTTTGGGGATACGGGTGGAGCCTCCAACCAGGACAATCTCATCAATGTCAGACTTCTTCAAGTCAGAATCTTCCAGCACCTTCTGTACAGGCTTCATGGTGGAACGGAACAGGTCCTGGGTTTTGAAGAACACACAGGTTAAAAAAGCTCGGTCAACAGTTTCTCCCATAATGTTTGATACGCAATATTTTCAGAACCAAATTAATATCTTACCATGTTCAGCTCCTCAAACTTGGCACGAGTCAGGGTCTCAGAGAAGTCCTCTCCCTCAAAGAAAGACTCGATCTCAATGCGGGCTTGGTGCTGGGCAGACAGCGCCCTCTTGGCCTTCTCGACCTCGCGACGCAGCTTCTGCACAGCACGGTTGTCTTTGCGCACATCTTTGCCAGTCTTTTTCTTGTACAGCTTGATGAAGTGCTCCATGACACGCTGGTCAAAGTCCTCTCCTCCCAGATGAGTGTCACCGTTGGTGGCCACCACTTCGAAAACACCGTTGTCAATGGTCAGAAGAGAGACATCAAAGGTGCCACCGCCCAGATCGAACACAAGAATGTTCTTCTCTCCGTCCTTCTTGTCCAGGCCATAAGCAATAGCAGCAGCAGTTCTAAAGAATACAATGAGAGTTTATTAGAAGGGAGTGCAGAGATATTCTTTGGAGTTTCAAATTGCAAATTCATTTTGACTGGATGCTTACGGCTCATTGATGATTCGCATAACATTCAGACCAGCAATGGTACCAGCATCCTTAGTGGCCTGGCGCTGGGCATCGTTGAAGTAGGCGGGGACAGTGACCACAGCATGTGTGACCTGAGGAAAAAGGATAAAGTTAGATTTGATGATACACCATTTAATTAAAATTAACATTTTCCCTGTTTTACAGTCTGACTTTTTGTACCTTCTTGCCCAGGTAAGCCTCAGCAGTCTCCTTCATCTTAGTCAGCACCATAGCAGAGACCTCCTCGGGAGCAAAGGTCTTCATCTGACCACCACCAATGTCAACCTGGATATGGGGCTTGCTCTTCTTCTCAGTAACCTTCAGAGGAAAACATATCAATATTAATTTAACAACAATTTAGCTCAAACATGACCCACAGAACAAGCAACTACAAGTTCTACTTTCAGTTTACAAGCTCACCTTGAAGGGGAAGTACTTGATGTCCTGCTGCACAGACGAGTCACCCCATGTGCGACCAATGAGCCTCTTGGCATCAAAGATGGTGTTCTCAGGGTTAGAGGTCAGCTGATTCTTGGCAGCATCACCGATCAGACGCTCACCTTCACTGGTGAAGGCCACGTAGGAGGGGGTAATTCGGTTTCCCTGGTCATTGGCAATAATCTCCACGCGTCCATTCTTGAACACTCCAACACTGCAAGAAAACAGTTTGAATTTAGTCTGAATGCCATTTTATTCCACAGTGGCATCATGTCACTATTTAAAGATTTTAACGTGACTTGTTACCATGAGTATGTGGTCCCCAGATCAATCCCAACCACAGTCCCCACGTTGTCCTTCTTATCATCATCGTCGGCGGCAAACACTGTGCCGACTAACAGCATCACAACCCACAACAGCTTCATCTTTGTTTGTTTGCTCTCCAATCTACAAGGAAAATGCAGAAAATAAATACAACGTAAATCAACGTGGCTTTGAAATCAATAAGTGGACTAAGCCTCCCGAGTTCATGAAGCTAGCAGCTAATGGTACTGATGTGATTTGCTGAGCTCCAGAACCATAGCAGATTTGAAGTTGGTCTTAGATAATAAATACTATAAACATTTTTGACTACGTTATTGTACCTAGAGTATAATAAGTCCAATCCGTTTTGGCAACTTAAAATATTTTGACAAAACTGTGATGTAACATTGGTTGCAATTCCTACCACCTTCTTGGCCAGCTCCTCTTAAAAAACAACAACAACCACATTTTATTCTTAGTGGCAATTTAAAAACAAAAAAATATTTTATTCTAAGTGGTAATTAAAAAAAAATCAACAAATAAAACATATTTCAAAGTCACTCGGCATTTTTAAATATTATTCTTTCCTTTTTCTTAAACACTGACTACTTCGTGATAAAAAAAAAAAAAGTATTGTTGAAAATGTAAAAAATGATCATGCTGATGATAGACGTTTTAACCTTCATATATAAATCTGTGACGCACTTGCCCCTGTTGTCAGTTTAGCTCACTCCGTTTAGACGCACCAACATGAATCCCAGTTTGAAGCCGCCGGTTCGAGTCTTACCTTCGCCAATTTGTAGTTGAGGTCTTGATAGCGTCTTTTTTACAAAATAAAACAGTATAAGCAACGATAACCTCCAAAAGTTCCAATACTGTGAAGCAAACTGTGTCTATTTTGTCTATTTCACATAATTGCATCTGTGAAATCGTGTATATATAGAAGCCTTCATAAACAAGTCGTCACGCTTTCCCGGTTTTGAGGCTCGCTATTGGTTGAGCTGCTGTTTGGTGGAAGGCGCTGATTGGTTTCGTCTAGCGCGCTGGCTGCACCTGATTTGCACATATCAGGTTTAGGCGACGTCACCGTTTGTGCCGAAGTGTGAGTGTGTGAATGTAACGCCACAAGTATGTAAAAATAAGTGAATGTATGTATAAATGTATAATTACCTCCGCCAAGGCAGTTATATTTTTGTCAGTCTCCCACTTAAAACTTTTGATAGAAATCTGATAAACCTTCGTAGGAGTGTAGTGTGAGTTCATGTTAACAACACATTAAAATCGGCCTTGCATACACTCAGGTCTTCCTTGTAAACTTAATGACCTATTGGTCTATTGGTGGAAAATTGCCAAAAGCCTTATAACTTAGACTCTAAAGATTTTAAATGTCATACCAAATTTAACCTTTGACCTCTCTTTCAAGTTCAAAAGATTAATCTGAAAGTCAGAGGGATAATGCTACATGGAGATATTTAAAATGATAATAGGTTTTCAGACTGCTAAGAACATGTTGAGGTGGGACACTTTTTGAGTATAACTGATTCATTTTATCGTGACTTTCTTAAGTATGTTACAGTAACAAATGATAATCGTTTAAATATATAGCAATAGGCATACATGTACAATGTTTCTAAATAACTATTATGTTTTTACAAAAACTAACTTTTTTCACTTGATAAATTATCGCTAAACATTTAAACCATTTTTTCTAAACATTTCAACAAATAGAATACAAAATACAATACTATTCCCTTAAAAGTAAATACTGCCCTTTCTATCTATCTATCTATCTATCTATCTATCTATCTATCTATCTATCTATCTATCTATCTATCTATCTATCTATCTGCCTGTCTGTCTGTCTGTTATGCCATACAACCATAAGATAATTCTATCTTTATGCTTTTTGTTGCTGGCAGCCTGTTGCAGAAACACAATTTTTGTTCCAATTTTTTTCAGTTCCTACTACAACTACCATAAATGCCAAATATATCACAGTTTGACAGACAAAATTTGTATTTTTGCACCGACAAGATGATTCCCAAAGAGCTATTAGGTGAAAACTTGGCATATGTCTGCATGGTTTGTAGATTGTTTATAAAATATCAGAAGAAGATGAACAAGTGGAGGACCAAAACAAAAAAAAATTTCAGGCCTAAAAATCTACCGCAGGTGAATATTGCCTGAAAGTCATGACCTTAAGAAACAGGAAAAAATCCAGCAAACACCTGACACAGGACCTGAGAAATGCATCTAGCTTTTCAACTGATCCATCTGCTGTTTATTGAAGCCTCATCAGAAATGGTCTAAGTTGAGGGGTGGCTCTCAAGAAGCCATTCTTAAAGAAGGGAAGCAGGGAGAAAAGGCTGAGGTATACCAAATAACACAGGTACTGGATTGAAAATCAGTGGCAACAGGTCTGTTGGAGTGATTAATGAAAAAATGAAATCTTTGATGTAAATCCTCATCGATATGTACAGAGAAGGACAGGACAGAGCTACAACAGAGAGAACCCACAGCCACCTGTAATACACAGTGGAGACTATGTTATGTTTTCGAGGAGCATTTCAGACAGTGGCATTGAAGCTTTTTTTTTTAACTGGTGGAATTCTGAACGCAGAAAGGTACAGTCAGATTTTGATCCACCTTGTTGAAAGCATCTAATTGGCAACGGCTTTATTTTCAGCATGACAGTGATCCCAGTATAACCCCAGTGCAGTAAAAGCAGACCTGGATTTAAAGCACACAAACAATGGAACACAACCAGTCATTGATTGGCTTCCCCAGTGCCTGGACCTCAACATTATTCAAGCAGTGTGGGATCATCTTGACAGAGAATGAAAACAGCCAACATCCAAACACAGCTTTAAATGTCTTTCAAGAAGTTTAAGTTTTCAAAATAAGATACCTGATTCTTTAATATTTTTATTAAGGGAGACAAAAAGCACACATTTTAAATATCAAGGGGCATGTATTCTCTGCATTGCCCCTGAAATTATGTTTTTTTGCTGCTGTAAATTATGCCTTTCTGGTTTCAGTTTGAACAAATGATATGAAAAATATATGTTTATATGACAGTAATTATTTTTTTCTCTGTCCATCACTTTCGTGTAAATCTGTTGCAGTGTCTTCTACTTGGTCCCAACCTGAAACACAAGACAGGCACCCTCCAGCCACACGTGATCACATCATTGTAGCGGTGGATTCAAAGATCTATATTCATTCACTATGTCAACACACATGCAGCATAATTGTTCAGAGTATCACTGCATTGCACTGGGATGATATAAAAATATCTGTTAAATTATCTTTAAAGGGAACGTGAAGTGGGAGAAAGTGCAGGCCAAAGGAGATATTCCACCAGGAGTAGCTGCCCACTCAGCTGTTGTGCTGGGCAAAAATATCTACATCTTTGGAGGGATGACAGCAGATGGAGCAAGCAACTCCATGTACAGATTTAACACTGGTACACTGTCTTTAAGCCAATTTTTTTTTTTAACCCTATATAAATACGGTATTTTAGTTGTTTACAAACATCCAAGTATGATTGTTTTTATATTTTCTGCTTGCAGACAAATGTAGATGGCTCCTAATGAAATTCAAAGGAGCTCTGCCACCAAAACGTCTTGACCACTCCATGTGTATATTTCCCTGGACAGTGTGTGATGATGGGAATCCAGAGGAGGAAGCCAACGGACCAGCACCCCCTGAGCCAATAAACCTGTTATTTGTATTTGGAGGCATGAATACTCTGGGTACCATATATATTGAATTTTGTAAAATAAAAAAAGATGTAGGAATAAAATATTTGACATAATTACATTTAAAGCTACCATTAAATGCTGAAAGAAAAAAAACAAAAAAAAAAAAGTTTAAATGCTTCTCATTCATGTACAAAATTGAAATTTCATACACTGAAAGATGAAGTTTTCAGAGGGTTGACTTTACCAATGTGGAACCTGAAACTATAAAATAAGACCAGACAGAAAACAGTTTGTATCAAACATTTATTTCAATTGTCTTTCCAGAAGTACAATGACCAGATTCAATAAATAAACTTTTGCACTGCCTGTGAACATAAAGAGCCCTTCATCCCACAGACACCATATTCAGTGTACCCACAAAACCCACCCGCCCACCCAACTACATCCCTCCCCATCAGGACTGCCTGAGAACAGCAGCAACAAGCCTCATATCCAGGCTGACAAATATCTCCGCCTTCCAGCGAAGAGAACACGTCTCACACACTGAAACTTGTTTTAAAGTCTTTCAGGAAATTCAGTATGGTCACTTGTTATTGTCAGCCCCTTCCCGACCACTCCTCTCACAATTTGAGTCCCATCAGTCCAATATGTACACCAACATGCCAGAGGGCCAAGGAGCGACAAGACTTCAGACCTGCCTACAACTCATCCTTCTCATCTTGCTCACTGCCCTCTGGTGGTGGACCACCTGCACTACCGTAGAGCTTGGTGATAATGGGCTGAACCACCTCCTCAAGCTCCTTCTTCTTGGCCTGGAACTCATCCAGGTCAGCATCTTGGTGGGATTCCAACCATTCAATCTTCTCCTCCACTGCTTTCTCAATGGACTCCTTATCGTCATCTGACAGCTTGCCACCAAGCTTCTCCTTGTCACCGATCTGGTTCTTCAGGGAGTATGCATAGCTCTCCAGCTCATTGCGAGCGTCGATCCTCTCCTTCAGCTTCTTATCTTCATCAGCAAAGCGTTCTGCGTCGTTCACCATGCGCTCGATGTCCTCGGGCGTTAGCCGGTTCTGGTCATTTGTGATTGTGATCTTGTTCTTGTTGCCTGTGCCCTTGTCCTCAGCAGTGACACGCAGAATGCCGTTGACATCAATCTCAAAGGTGACTTCAATCTGCGGTACACCACGAGGAGCAGGGGGGATGCCAGTCAGGTCAAAGGTACCCAGGAGATGGTTGTCTTTGGTCAAAGGACGCTCACCTAAGAGGGAAAAAAAAAAAAAAAAAAAAAAGTCAACAATTAGACTTGTGGAACTTATTTATTTCACTGTCACGGGTTTCTTGTCATTGGAGTCTTTGTATAAAAACACTATTTGGTAAATTTAAAGAATAATATCCAAACTCTTACCTTCATAGACTTTGATGGTGACAGTAGGCTGGTTATCAGAGGCTGTAGAAAAGATCTGAGCTTTTTTGGTGGGCACCACAGTGTTTCTGGGGATCAGCTTGGTCATTACTCCTCCAACAGTCTCAATACCAAGGGTCAGGGGGCACACATCCAGAAGAACCACATCACCTGCAAGTGAAGGAAAATGTTTAGTAAACAGGACCACATTTGAAAGCTCACCCCTGTTTCAAAGAATATCTCTAAAAGTGATGACTCACCAGTGTCCTCCTCTCCAGAAAGCACGCCAGCCTGCACAGCAGCTCCGTATGCCACAGCCTCATCAGGGTTAATGCCTCTAGATGGCTCTTTGCCATTGAAAAACTCCTTCACCAGCTGCTGGATTTTGGGGATACGGGTGGAGCCTCCAACCAGGACAATCTCATCAATGTCAGACTTCTTCAAGTCAGAATCTTCCAGCACCTTCTGTACAGGCTTCATGGTGGAACGGAACAGGTCCTGGGTTTTGAAGAACACACAGGTTAAAAAAAGCTCGGTCAACAGTTTCTCCCATAATGTTTGATACGCAATATTTTCAGAACCAAATTAATATCTTACCATGTTCAGCTCCTCAAACTTGGCACGAGTCAGGGTCTCAGAGAAGTCCTCTCCCTCAAAGAAAGACTCGATCTCAATGCGGGCTTGGTGCTGGGCAGACAGCGCCCTCTTGGCCTTCTCGACCTCGCGACGCAGCTTCTGCACAGCACGGTTGTCTTTGCGCACATCTTTGCCAGTCTTTTTCTTGTACAGCTTGATGAAGTGCTCCATGACACGCTGGTCAAAGTCCTCTCCTCCCAGATGAGTGTCACCGTTGGTGGCCACCACTTCGAAAACACCGTTGTCAATGGTCAGAAGAGAGACATCAAAGGTGCCACCGCCCAGATCGAACACAAGAATGTTCTTCTCTCCGTCCTTCTTGTCCAGGCCATAAGCAATAGCAGCAGCAGTTCTAAAGAATACAATGAGAGTTTATTAGAAGGGAGTGCAGAGATATTCTTTGGAGTTTCAAATTGCAAATTCATTTTGACTGGATGCTTACGGCTCATTGATGATTCGCATAACATTCAGACCAGCAATGGTACCAGCATCCTTAGTGGCCTGGCGCTGGGCATCGTTGAAGTAGGCGGGGACAGTGACCACAGCATGTGTGACCTGAGGAAAAAGGATAAAGTTAGATTTGATGATACACCATTTAATTAAAATTAACATTTTCCCTGTTTTACAGTCTCTGACTTTTTGTACCTTCTTGCCCAGGTAAGCCTCAGCAGTCTCCTTCATCTTAGTCAGCACCATAGCAGAGACCTCCTCGGGAGCAAAGGTCTTCATCTGACCACCACCAATGTCAACCTGGATATGGGGCTTGCTCTTCTTCTCAGTAACCTTCAGAGGAAAACATATCAATATTAATTTAACAACAATTTAGCTCAAACATGACCCACAGAACAAGCAACTACAAGTTCTACTTTCAGTTTACAAGCTCACCTTGAAGGGGAAGTACTTGATGTCCTGCTGCACAGACGAGTCACCCCATGTGCGACCAATGAGCCTCTTGGCATCAAAGATGGTGTTCTCAGGGTTAGAGGTCAGCTGATTCTTGGCAGCATCACCGATCAGACGCTCACCTTCACTGGTGAAGGCCACGTAGGAGGGGGTAATTCGGTTTCCCTGGTCATTGGCAATAATCTCCACGCGTCCATTCTTGAACACTCCAACACTGCAAGAAAACAGTTTGAATTTAGTCTGAATGCCATTTTATTCCACTGTGGCATCATGTCACTATTTAAAGATTTTAACGTGACTTGTTACCATGAGTATGTGGTCCCCAGATCAATCCCAACCACAGTCCCCACGTTGTCCTTCTTATCATCATCGTCGGCGGCAAACACTGTGCCGACCACCAGCATCACAACCCACAACAGCTTCATCTTTGTTTGTTTGTACTTAAATCTACAAGCAGATCTGCAGAAAAGAAATACAACGTAAGATATTAGGTGGGTTCAGCCTCCCAAGTTCCATTAGCCAGAAACTAACGGTACTGCGTAATGTCACTTGCTGAGCTTGCAGACCCACGGCAGACTAAAAGTTGGTCTTGGCAAAAAAATATAACAGGAAAAATGAATTCTCGATAAAATAAGATGGATCACCAGTCAATCATTCCATCATTACCACCACCCCACTGCCAATTCCCCGGTATCTTGCTAACTACGCTACCATGCCTAGCAGACATGCAGGGGGAAACCACCATGCTAGAACATTCCAAACTACATCCTGTTTATTATATTTAGGTTACCGAGTATGTACAGTTCATTCAGAGGACAGTAGTGTAGTTACATTTCAGCTGGTTTATTTGTCAATATTTAGCTTAACCGGTTTTATCTTAATAAAACATTTTGCAGAAAATGGAAAATACAGCTATGCTTCATTATCATATTCATATTAACGCTTTATACATACCTTAACAGAAGTACAACCAATGATTTAACGGCCTTTGCGTTTCCTCTACCGGTAAGAGTCGCTTAGAGCAAACTGTATCTCCTTCAAATCTTTACTTGTCTAGAATAATGCTGGACGAAATGTGGTCTCTCCATATATAAGCCGTCACTTCTTTCCCGTCGTGGAGGCTCGCGATTGGCTGAGCTGTTGCTCGTTGGAACACGCTGATTGGTTTCATTCAGCACGCTGGCCGCCGCTGATTTGCACACATCAGGTTGAAACGACGTCACCGTATGTGTCCACTGCGCCGACGCTGATTGGCTGTCTGTCAAGGGCAATCCTGAACACAGTTGGTGCAGCTACATGCCACTCTCAAGGCCGGGGGGTGGGTGCATTTCTCGCACTTCAGACATTTACAAATTTTTGCTGCAAGAATTTTTTTTTTTTGCAATGGCCCACCAAGTGTTAGATTTGTAATCTTAATTTTGCGGTTTTAAGGCGTGTCATTACGAGGAGATAGTGATGCAATTGTGATTAGTAATGACTAACTGCAATGAGTATGAAAATCCAAATCCTTTGTGTGATTGTGGTGAATCTGACAGGAAATCTTGTACCAGGTGAACTGGGTTGTCTGGGTGTTTCCTCAGTGAATGTACAAGTCTTAGCCAAAGACTTCAGATACATGTGATCACACTGATTTCAATTTGGTTGGAATCTTTTGCACACATAAGAAGGTAACATAAACTGGCGCATTCAGTTGGGTTTCAATTCAATCAACAAGACAAATATTTGATTAAAAGGTCAAGGAAGCTGACTGCCACTGTCAAGATATGATCCTTGGCAAGTGTCCCAATATATTTCAGCCAAAATATAAGGCTATGATTTGGATATTTTAAAAACACATCAACTAATTGCAAGAATTTTCTAGAATCCAAAATCATTACATGGATAGAATTGAACTGATCTGCTTTCTCCTACTGTGATTTATCCAAATTCTTCTATTGACACACTGATATATTTCCAGAAGGTTCCTGAACTAAACCGGTTGTACTGTCAGGAAGAATATAGAAAAGTCATAAAATTATAAAATATCAGTGTAGCAGCTAAGTTTTGTCTATTTGTTTTATTTATTTATTTACAGTGTTTCCCATAAAAACCATAAACACTTCTGTGTTTAGATTTAAAACCTCTTACTTAGTGGCCTCCAATTCTGATAATGTTTTATGGGAGAAAAACAACTGAACATCAGATTACAGTGTTTCATCTTTTTCTTTATTGTTTTAAGGTAATGCAACATGTTTTATTAGCCCTTTTCAGACTTTGCAGGGATTTCTACAGAACATTTTAATATTCTAATCAAAGGATACCCTCATTTTAAAGCTAATGCTGATGCACTGAAAGGCATATTGTTACAGAGAAGCCTTCAGTTCCTGTTAGTAGAATTCATTATATTTTATTCAAGAAAATCTAAAAGATGCATTTATATTCTTTATAAGGTCCTTATACTGTCAGGCAGCTTACTATTTGTGTCATTCATATCCACTTTGTTTGTGTTACAAACAAAAGCAAAACTGACCTGTAGACTTGAAAGACAATGATGACTCATTAAGACTTAAACTACACAGGGCAGTGAAACAAACCAGATGGAAAATTCTGAGTTAAATGTGTCATTTTCTTTGAATACATTTAAACTTTTTACTTGGACTGTTAAATCTGGTAAAAAAAAAAAAAAAAAAAAAGAGAGAGAGAGAGAGAGAGAGCGAGAGAGAGAGAGAGAGTTGGATATCATAATTAACACTAGGAGGAGCCATGTTGCTAAATCAAGGAGGAAGTGATCAGTATAGCCCTTCATACAGGTTATTACAATATAACGACTACTGGCATTGTTTTCGCCTTGTGTTTGTTGTATGGAAACCCCTTTCTGATACGCTTTCTATTAATATGAATTAATAGATTGACATTTTGTAGAGTTTTTTTTCTCATATTTGTTTGTAAATAGTTTGAATGTCCCTTAAGGAGCCTGGAGAACTATTCTTTAAGACTATTTAAAGGAATGACAAGAAATCAGCCTAACAGCGTTCTGACTGTGTGGAAGAATAAAGGTGGTCATTCCAAATAGAGACTTTCAAGCTTGTTTGTACAGAATTGTTAGAATTTTCCTTATATTCCATATTTTCTTTTATGTAAGGTAGGATCAAGACTTTTTCCACAGTACTACACTTCATTACACCCGTGGTAAATTTACATATAACAAAAAGAAATTGAAAGAAAAAAATCATTTTTCAAAATATATAATAAGATACGGTACATTTCTCTTTTTGTAATGAATGTAACCTACAAAATAATAGACTATATTTATCTTAATTATAGAGAAACACAAATGTAAAGTAGCAACAACTACAGACAATGAGAGCAGCCAACAACCACATAACAAAAATGTTAATACATGTTGTCGTAAACTCTGTCGAAAATAATACTTTATATATTATATATAACAAAAGAAAAAAAACATGTTTCAGGCTAATTTATGTGAGGTTGTAGGCTCACGGCCATAAGCTGTATGAAGATGTTTTATGATATGATAAGGGCACAGCTTGAGCTCTGCGCCACCTACTGGCTGAGACGCGTATGAGCGCCAAGCTGATGACGTGGATCGCTCAGTTGACCACCAGAGCAGCAGGATGGCCGACCAGAGTAGGCAAATAAAACTCGCTGCAGCTAAGAAAAAGGTAAAGTATTTTACAATCAACGCAGTCACATATCGCGGAAAGTGTAGTTCCCACTTTGTGTACACAAGTCTGTGTTAACTCTGTTTTCTTGTCTTTTCGTTATGTATATTTTTACGGGGCAAGGGTGTTGTCATTACACGTCGCCCGAGTACTGCACTGTCGCTTGTCCGACATCCTCCGCTCCTCTCGCGGCTCTGTTGCGTAGGAGAGACCGATGTTTTATCGGGGCCTCTGGTGATAGCATTAACTTTCCCAGATTATGTAGACTATTTTTAGTTAGTAGAGACACGCATAGTATCCCACGCTGTTTATTTACTCGCAGATTAACTTGCACCACTTGCTTGGCCGCTTTACTTGACTTTCCATCTGACATTTAAATGTAGTTAAAGCCTAACGTGCTAACCCAGGTAAGTTAACGTTAGCAAGCTAGCTAACTAGCTGATGAATATATGGCTACGTGTGAGTCTAAGGAATGTCGCACAGCAGCCAGCCAGCTTTTTATGTTATCTGCAGGATTTAATTTCATAAGAAAATGTCTAACAAACGGTAGTTTTAAAACAAAGCACTCATCGAGCTTGTAAGCTACCCCTGCAGCACAGTTAGCTGGATGGACTGACGGGGGTGTTTTGACAGCTGACACCCCTCTTCCCTGTCCTGCTGTGTGCTTTGGCTTGGTGTCTTTTTCGGCTAGTCAGAAAGATGGCCTTATCAGATTCAAGAAGTCACTCCTCAGCATTTCTTGCTGGCCCACAAGCTTCACGAATAAGTGGCCATGGTGACATGTCATTTTGCTGCTATTTAGCTTTACTGTTAAAAAAAACAACAACCAGCAGTTCCCGTTACACAGCTGTTAGAGCCCGCATAGAGCTTTCTGGCATGCTTTAACCGTCATATGCATATCATACGCAGGTTATCATTGTTTAGCGCAACTTACTACCTTGATCCGTCTGAAGCCGGATCTTTCTGCTAGCTGGTGCATTGTTTTGGAATAGGAGCACTGAATTCGTATTTTATTGCCTCATTCATTCAGCTTGATACGACGCTCAAGGTGTTGAGTGTAATTTGTTTGAATTAATATGTATAGTTGGGGACAGTTGCAGAGTCCTGGTATTATCTGTGTAACACGTGACAAAATAAATATATATTAGTAGACATTGTTCATCTGCACACGTTTATGGGTTTCTTCTCCATTTCCTACTCAGCTGAAGGAATTTCAACAGAAGAGCTCCCCTGCTAGTGTAGGAGGAGAAAAAGGAGGTGGAGCCAAGAAGAAGAGAAAGGTGAAGGGATCCAGCCAACATGATGCACCTTCACCAGACAGAAACTCTCCAGACAATGTAAGCATAACAGTTTGCTTTATTGTTGTTGTTGTCGTCAAATGTCGTACTCTTTTTGTGCTTGATAGATGGTCATATGATGATTAGCTCTTTGAAGCTGCAGGGTGTTGTATTTGTGTGTTTGGCTGAAGAGCATATATTGCTTTTTGCCAATTATCAGATCAGGTGGCTGATTTTCCATCTAGTTGGCATTTGCTTTACTTACACCTGTCAAATACACACACAGGGCCAGCAGAGTAGAACTATTTAGACCCCTTTGCAGCGCTGATGACAGACATGTTTACCTAAGAAGAGTGTTGCACATGAGACAGTGTTTTTTAAGCCCCTGACCACAACTTTGGCTTTTACATATTGCAATATGTAGCATAAGGTAAGAATTTCAAGAACTAATATATAATTTTATGAGAAAGTATAAAGTAGTCCTTGTTCTGCTGCACAGATGAGCAGCATTCCAGCTAGAACCTGGAGCAATCTGAGCATGATGAACTGGCTGACTACTATCACCAGCTGCAGTCCAAGCTGCTGGAGTTGTAGCCAGTTTGGCTAGATAGGCAGCTGAATATATTCTGTTATTTGTCTCAAAACACTTACTATTTCCAATATCTTCAATACCACAATGTATATGCTGATTTTTAATAACTTATCCAAAAAAGTACTGGTGTAGCAACTTGCGTGCATATCAGTAACTCACTGTCCTCTACCCCTGTCAGTTTACACTTTATGTCATCTGCTTGTTTCAGCATTCAGGTTCATCAGATTTTTGTTATAGAACATTTAATGGGAGTAATCATAAAATTACACTGATTAAAAAATGATAGGTTTTCAAGTCTCCTCTCCCGGGAATCCCTCTGTGAATATCAGCCAGTTCTCTACTCTATGCTGCTGCTTTAGGTTTATCCTGTGCTTTAGTAGCACTCTTTATACCTGATAAATAATAATTAATTCCTGATCTTCAAAGCGGTGACTCATTATTCAGCTGTTCATCCATCAGTTCATTTATTTCTTCTGTATATCTGTAGTTGAGCTGAGGTGGCTGCTGGGTATTCAAATTTCCTGTTTCCCTGGGATTTTCTTTTTCTGATTTTCATTACTCACTTGTTTTTCACCGTATTTGTACTTGTTTGAGTAAAAAACATAATTAATGTGCTAACAAGACCATTGCTTTGATATTTGTTCTGGTGATTTTTAAAAAGTACTGGCACAAATTGTGTTCAGCAAGTAACACAATCACATTCTTTGAGCTCACTTGACAGTCTACCAAGTTTTGGATTTTTTTAAGAACATTTTTTTGGTATTTACCGGTAATGTCATTTTGATTATTAATGTGGAACACCATCTTCTGCTGTGGCCTGTTTTCAAAGCTCTCTAATCAAATTAAAAGTACCCATGAGAATATGTGTAGTGCTTTCAGACAGCAGTTGCGCATGTGGCGAGAGTCTGCTCGACGACATTTGACCTGCATTTGGATACATTCGTGAGACAGCTGTCACCCTGCTTCTCGCTATTAGCAGAAACTCCAGTCTGCAGCATGTACAACTGAGAGTTGCACTCAATACATCCAGTTGTTACCAGACAAAAGTTGCGTTTTCCTTTTGCTTTTCTATCCTAAAGCATGTTTCCTGTCTTGACTGCCCTCACATGCAACTTTTCCGTCTCTGTTACACCCTCTCTTTTTTTCACCAGCCAGTCAGCTAAATCTTAAACTTTGAATTTTTAGTGCAGTTATTGCAGTCAGACTATTTTATGCTGCTACTACTACGTTTGAAAAAAAAAAATGCTGTGCTTTCCCCAAGCTGTTATTGTAATTGTTATTTAGTTTAAATTACTTTTTTCTCTTGTTAGTTGTTGTGGTTTTTAACAGAATAAAAGAGTCTGTACAAGTCCAGTCTACATTTACTGCCCTCTTGCATACTTCTAGACCTCCTGCTTGTAGAAATGGTTTCCCTGTGCTTGTTTGTTTACCACTCTGTCACTTTCTGAATTTTTCTCTCCCTTTTCCAATCTCTTTCTCCTCCTTTTCCTGTAGTTTGACAGTTTTCTAAAAGCACTTAGTCAAAGCAATGGAATAGTCCTCCCTCATTATGGCAACTGTCAGGTGAGCTTCTGTCCCTGGCTTTTCTTTCTTTGTTTCCTCCTGATTGTTTTTAATCGTTCTCTGCACCCCTCTGTTGTTGATGTTTGGTGTTTAATATTTTACCCTGCTTCTCTATTCTTACCTTCCTTCAACTGCAACGTTTTCTTTATGTCATGTTGAGCTGGAAGCATGAAAAAGAATTGTCTATAAATTCCTGCCTGTTATTGGTTTTAAATATATATCAGTTTATCGCAGCATTATTGGTGATCTTTAAATAATATTGCATTGCTTTGAATAAATAGTTTCCAGATTCTTGCTAGTTGCACGTTTCTGATGTCAATATCCATGTGTCATCTTGGTGTGTGTGTGTGTGTGTGTGTGTGTGTGTGTGTGTGTGTGTGTGTGTGTGTGTGTCTCTTTATGTGGCAGATTATTGCTTGTACTGGATCAAAGCCACTGAAAACTGAAGCTTTATTTTGCCAAAACTGCATATAGCGTTAATATAGACTAGACATGCTGCAGATATTTCAGAGAGTCTACAATGGGTGGGATCAGTGGCAATGGGGCACCAGTACAGGAACTTCATTTTCAGTGGGACACCTTAATTACTGCTAGAAAGGTGTTTCTATTCATTTTTTACAGTCTAATTTCTTCTTATCAGCTTCTGTACTCATCTAGATGTAGAAATGATAAAGTTAACAGTAAAAGTTTGGATAGAACACTAGTCTGGTGATTTTTATGCGTGTGTTGTGGTCTCTTTGCAGCTCAAACTGCTACTTCTCTGTACGTTTAAACCCGTGTGTGCATTTCTGTGTATGTGTCGCCTCAGACCTTCGCTGACGTGGAGGCCGTGAGGTCTTCAGCTCAGCTGCTGGAGGAGTCAAACAGCGAGCCTGATTACATCTCACCTTTGTCTAACCCCGCTAGCGCTAACACTGCTACTAACTCTGAGTCTGTCGATCACAATACTGACCTCCAGGTGTGTCTCTCCTATGTTTCTCTTTCCTTCTCAGTCTTGAAAATTATATTTTGTCCTGTCATTGTTGCACCACACGGCCATAAAACTGCATTGTCATTCTAAGCATCAGTGTGAACAGTTCCTTTTTCATTTGCTGCATTTGTATTAATTTATACATGTTATAATAGGAACAACAGTTTCAGCACAGGCCATTTATGTGACTTTTTTATTATTATTATTTTTTCTATTACACATATTCCTCTCTTTATCAAATGTGCTGACTGTCTCCCTTTTATCTATATTTGTCGCTTATGCTCTCTGTTTTCTGCTTTCAATTTTTGTCTCCCTGCAGGATTACTCTGATACCAACGGCAACGAGAATTCAATGGAGGAAAATAGGTGGGTTCTGTCATAGAATCGTGATTATATATCTATGTATCGGTAATTAAGGAGAAGGGTATTGAAGGGGGACTGTTCTGAACTATGACATGTTTACAGTTTGGAGACAATAGATTATTTTCAAGGGCAGGCACTTGCTGTAACATCCATGTTCTGAAAGCTTGGTATCCCACACATCATTACATAAAATATATGTGTGTTTTGAACTCATGGATTATTATAATATATGTATCTTATAGAATGAATACAGCAAGCAACACTTTTTCCAGTATACCTTTTTTTATGTAGCCGTATGCTAGCTTATAAAGTGAAGTGGTTCATGTAAGCTACTGAGTGTTTGTTGATGTGTGTGTCCATGTCATCCTGCAGGCCGCTGTCTTCCACAGAGAGCCTGCGACAGCTCTCGCAGCAACTGAACGGCCTGGTCTCTGAGGTACGCACACTTCTTTCATACAGAGTTTGGCTTTTAACAATAACACACCACCACTACCACCACCGATGTGGCGTTTTAATCAGGAAGCGTTGCGTCTATTCTGGGTAGGAATGCACTGAAAGCATTTTCAGTTTCGCCAGTCATTCCCAGTGGTCTGAAGCACGCTGACAGCATCAACTGGTGCACTAAAATAGTTTGATAGATCTTCTTTTAACTTTAATTTTGTTAGGTCAAACCACAAACATTGCTTTTTCTCAGGTTTCTAAGACCGTTTCAGGTGAATTCTTGTCATGTTTTTACTAAAGTGCTGTTTCCCATTGTGGTGAAGTAGATGTCCTACTGTGGATGACGAATCAGTTTTTTATCTGCAGTTCATCCACTATATTAAACACGTTTAAAGTTTCTCCTGTGAATGGCAACAGAAACGGTGCCACAGATTCCCTGACAATGCTTATTTACCTTAAAACATCTGATATTTTTCTGTGTGGGAAGCACATTAATGTCTGCCTGGATGTGTCTTTTAGTCATCTGCTGCATATGTGAATGGAGATGGCGCACCTCCTCTGAGTGAGCGAGAACTGGAGGTAAGAAGAAGAAACTTTTTTTTTGTTGAGTTTTTGACATTCTAAAGCCTGAATTACAAGTCACTTAACTCATGCAGTAGTATCCAAAAGCCATGCAAGTGGAACAAATGAGTTTCCAAGATTAATGAAGGTATTCTAATATTACTCCCCCCATTGTTTATATAACTGGTAAGTCATCTTTATGGTGAGGAGTATAGTAGAAGTTCAGATATCCAGCAATATTGTTGCAGAGACTTTGTATGAAGGAGCAGGTCTTACAAGTGACACTTTAATAGGTTTGTATGAATGCTCCTCTCCTTCTCAACTGGCTCCATTTATCAGTTTAATAGCCATCACATGTTTTATTTAATTATTTGATCCACTTCTCATTATTAGTAGAACATATGCACTACTTGTCATGGTGCTATTTTTGCCTCCATGTTAATAATTCACATTTAAATTTTCTCCTCCTCCTCCCCCCATGTGTTCTTTGTTTGACTTTTGCCACTGCACTTTATTCCTCTCTTTTGTTTTCTTTTTTTTTTTTTTTCCTTTTCCCTTTCCTTACCCGGATGCATGCGTGCACGTGATAGAGTCGAAACCAGGAGCTGGCAGCCGCCCTGGAATCCAGCAACCTAACAAACTCTCAGCTCACTACCAAGCTAGACCAGCTGGTAAGAAGCTGTGTGTATGCATAATCATGTGCACATCTTTGTGTGATTGCAGTAACACTCGTCTCCCTCTGCCCCTAATCACTCTTATCAGTGCATGCATTTTAATGCATTCTTCATGTCATCTTGAGTAACCATAACCTTTAAAAAGAATTATGGTTGGCATGGTTTTAGTGGTATTTATTTATTTATTTATTTATTTATTTGTTTTTTTGTTAGCTTAACTAAAATTTCTTCAGAGAATTAACAACGGCAGCATGATTGATCCTTTCTGTGCACCTTGTGACCAGAGCAGTCATAACCTGATAGTAGATGCAGGATTGTATGGCATTTTGAGTTTAGCAATATAACCAGAGCTCCAAGCTTTAAAACCACATGAAAGATTAACAAAACATTAATAACAGAATAGGTTTACTATTTTAGTGCTCGGTGCTATTATTGTCCTGTCTGGCATGAACATGAGGTCTGTGCCAGAATTTTGGTTATGTTTTATAGGCTAACACTGTGTAGCACTGCTGTGATGATTAAAAGTGTGTATATACAAGACTTTTCCCCAACTTAAATATATATCCTGTTGGTCTGGCAGACACAGCAATCTCAGGAGCTTACAGATCAGCTACAAAAGGTATTTTTGTTCTCCTCTTTTTACCTTCTATTTGTATCTGTGTAATTCTTTATTTTCTTTGTTATTGTAATGTTTTGCTCTTTGTTATTAATCAACTTTATTTTTTTCTTTCTTCAGGAGCGAAAAGAATTTGAACAGAGATTTTCAAAAGAGCAGGGTGCCATGCGGGAGCAATTACAGGTACATTCACTTACCCAAATGCATAAATTTAATTTGTCCTATGGAGCAACTTTATTTGTCACTTAATAGTGTCGTTGTATTACAGTGTGATGTGGCAGTGCATAATGCCAGAGTGCACTGAGTTGCACTTGCATAAAATGTTATCCAACAACATACACTGCCCTTTTTAACACTTCCTATATTGTTAATTAACTCTAACAAGAATAAATAATCTACTGTGTGTAATTACTCTGAGAAATTAGAATTTTCTGTATGTTTCATTAATCAGGTCTTGTTAGTGAAGTCAGCTGACTTTATCTAGTCTTATATGAAGAATGGTGCTCTTTGTTCGTATGTCCTCTTCCAAGGTTCATATCCAGACCATTGGCATACTAGTAGCTGAGAAATCGGAGCTACAAACAGCACTACAATACACACAACAGGCTGCACGGCAGAAAACAGGTGTGTGTGTGTGTGTGTTTGGGGGGAGGGGATTTTATTTTTTTAAATAATAAACTTGGCAATGGTTTATCGCTGCAGCAGTTAACGGTGTGTATGTGTGTGCCTCTTTCTCCTTGTATGTGTGTGTGCATGCATGTTAAGCTGAGGCAGAGGAGCTGAATAACCGTCTGCAATCAACAAAGCAGAGAGTGTCAGAACTTGAAAGAACTCTCTCTTCTGTCTCATTGCAGCAGAAACAGTTTGAAAAGGTAACAGCCAATCCAGCAATCACTTGCATATGAGTAATGCAAATGCAAATAAATGAACTCGTAAGAAGGCAGTGTTACCTAATTTAGCTGATCGCACGTATTGTCTGTGTGGTTGTTTTTAATAGGTTTCTATGATGTTTTTGTCTTGCTGAGTCTTTATTTTTTTATTTTTTGTCCTCAGCACAACAAAGAGCTTGAAAAGGAAAGAGACAATCTGAGATTGGAGGTGTTTAGACTAAAGTAAGTCATTTTATCCTGACTTGCCTGAGGAGATTTTTTTTTTTATATGGTCTTTGTATTTTGAATGCTTTGGTTCTTTGTAATGGAAGAGTTGGCTTGAACAGGTTTCCCAAGTCTTGTCTGGATATGGCGAGTTTAAAATAAACACTGAATTTGTTTGTTCACAGCAATTTGAGTGAGGAGTCGAAGCAGCAGAGCTCGGAGCTGTCAGAGCAGATAAAACTGAGTACACAAGAAAATGCCGCAATGAAGTTGGAGGTAGAAGATCTTCGCAAGAGGCTCGAGATAACTGACCTCATGTTACAGCAGGTCTGTTGAATTCCAGGAAAACACAGTTCATTCACGTATGAATTCATCTTTCTCCTACCACATGCTGGAAGTAGTGGAACAACTCCAGAGTCAATGTCTAGGAGGCCAGTGTTTGAATATTGTATGGCCGACAGTAATTCTAGTTTTCCTACTAATTTCTTCCAGTGCTCAAGTCAGTCAGATCCTACCAGTGCCAGCCAGCAGGTTCAGTTACTGCTGGAAGAGAAGCAGCAGCTGGAGGCGCACAATCACCAGGTTTACATGGACCTTTGTCTTATCATTGGCTTCTGTGTTTGACTGCTGTCTGTGTTAATATTCAATATATTTTGTACCTATTCCATTACTGATTAAGCAATATAGAAAAGTTAAAAAAGAAGACTTAATTATTATTATTTTATTTACATTTGTGATGATGTAGCTTATGGAGTCCATTGCGCAGCTGAAGACAGAGAGGGATTGTTATGCAGTGCAGATCCAGGAAGAAGGTCGTGTGTGGAAGGACAAAACTGAACAACTGCTAACACAGGTACAGTAACATCAGCATGGCTTATGGTTTCACTATAGCTTTGAATAAAGAGCGAAAATGGTAGTGCTGCTTCTTTTGTGTGGGTTTTTTGTTTGTTTATTTTTTTGTATTTAAGCCTAATTAGTGTGTGTGTGTGTGTGTGTGTGTGTGTGTGTGTGTGTGTGTGTGTGTGTGTGTGTGTGTGTGTGTGTGTGTGTGTGTGTGTGTGTGTGTGTGTGTGTGTGTGTGTGTGTGTGTCTCTCTCTCAAGGTTTCTCTGGTGGCAGAAGAGAGGGATAGAAACATCAACCAGGTGCAAGAACTGGAGGCCAGCATTGCAGAGTTAAGAAATGCTGCAGGTGAGTAGTGCACACAACCCTCATCTAGTGCCTCTTCCTTTTCCTCATTAGTTTTCATGTCTTCTTAATGTGGCAAAGATCAAGAAACACAAAAGTCAGAAGGAGAGCAGATGGGGCTGCAGTAAGTGATCTGCAGTTTCGGGATTAACATTAGCCCCATTGTGTGTTTATTGTCAGGTCTTCCTGCTTATAACCTTGTAAAATATTATTTTAATGTTTAGTTTAGCATATATGTTAAAAACATATCAAATATAGCATTCAAAATACTGGCCATATGTGACACAGCTGCAGTATTTGTGTTTAGTAGAATTAGAAATCTTGATAATTGGTGTTTTTTCTCTTCTAGCGTTATTATCCCAGGAGAGAGAAGCTCAGCATGGCACAGAGCATCAGTCCTCAGGACCATCAGAAAATGAAGTGGCTTTGCAGGAGGCCCTTAATGCCCTACAACAAGAGAAAGATGCCATTACGTCACAGTATCAGGCACAGGTGTGCTTCACATTGTTTTCTCCAAACCCATTTTAATGGGTTAATGTGACTCATATATAGTTTCATATACACTTAAAAGGAGCACATATTGATTTTTCCCTTTCTGGATGTTTCAAAGAGAGTTGGTGCTTTCATTGCACCTCTTACATTTGAAGTGTGTTAATCATCCTCTGTAATACTTCCACAGCTGAGGGACAACGAGCAGCTGAGCCGTATGTGTGCAGAGCAGGAGTCGCGTCTGGGGGAGCTGGAGCGTCAGGTGGAGAGCCAAACCCAGGAGGCTGAGGACCGCCGACGCATGCTAGAGGATGTTCAGTCAGACAAGGCCACTATTAGCCGTGCTCTCACCCAGAACCGAACACTGAAGGACCAGCTGGCTGAGCTACAGAACGGTTTTGTCAAACTGGTGAGGCTGAAAATCTTACTATCTGTTTATTTTTAGAGGACACCCTTAGTTACCACTATAACTGCCTTATTTTTGCACCACAGTGCTCAGAATTCTACTTTTTCTGCTGGTCTTTAATTTCATAATTTCCTTTTTTCTCTTCGAATTTATGCTCTCATAATCTGTTTTGGGTTGTTTTTTTTTTGTTTGTTTGTTTGTTTGAAACCAGTGTTGGTCAAGTTACTTGAAAAAAGTAATCAGTAACTTTACTGATTACTTATTTTCAAAAGTAATTAATTACATAGTTACTTAGTTACTTTTTAAAAACACGATTTACAACCTGAATAGGTGATAAAGCGATAGATCTTTCAGCCCAATTCTACTTTTTCTACATAATCCATCATACAAAATGTAATCAAATGGAAAACTCTTTTTTTAACTTGTTTTATCAGTTTTAATCTTTTAACTTTATGCATCAAGCAAAAATTTAATTATATGCAACATTCTCTGACTTGAATAAATTAGTTTAAGATTTAAACCTATTTTCTGCACATTCCAGCACATAAAATAACATATTTTTTGTGTTTACACTCACTCTTTCAAATAGATGCAAGTAAAACACAGCAGAAAATAAATAAAGTCAAAGACTCAGCGGTCCTGTTGCTCTATTTTCACCTGTAAAGCAGGAGTGGGGTAGGCGGAGGTTTACGCTGGTGCAGGTGTGCTGCGGTCAGTTGAAGAATCCGCGAGTTTCTCTGTGAATTTCCCATTACGTCGTTGCGCACTCAGTGCTTGCTTGGAAGTTTAGGGTTTTTTTTCGCTGTAAAAACAAGTTTTCTTCCCACGCACGATGGACGCTAATGTTTTTGTCACTTTTTATGGAATCAAACTCAAAGTAAGGTCAGTACTTCCACACTTTAAACGCTGCACGCTCATACTCTCTCCCACAATCGATATGTGATCCATTGTTGATCTGCACACAGCTGTTGTCACTAACGGCGCACTCGCTTACGTCACTGTCATGAGACATTCTCGCAAAAAATCACGGTTTTAGTAACGCAGTAACGCAGCGTTCCTGCGGGAAAGTAACGGTAATCTAATTACCGTTTTTGCAATAGTAATCCCTTACTTTACTCGTTACTTGAAAAAGTAATCAGATTACAGTAACGCGTTACTGCCCATCTCTGTTTGAAACAGAGCTGTGTTTTGTTAGTAAGTATCTGATTGACCTCAGTGGTGCTTGACACGTCTGTCTTTAAACCGAAATTCCTGTTACTCCTTCAATCTAACAGACGAATGAGAACATGGAGTTGACTACAGCCATCCAATCAGAACAACATGTGAAAAAGGAGCTTGCACGCAGAATGGGTGAATTGCAAGAGGAGTTGCACAACGTCAAGGAGCAGGTGAGGTCACACACAGCACTCCCCTAAAGCAAACACAGATGAAAAGTCAGCTGAATATGCACTCACTTGCTGTTTGTCTTCATGCTTTGTCCTCTTCTATTTTCTTGCCTCCAGCTTGAGCTGAAATGTACAGAAGCTCAGGGTCTGATGGAGCAGAGGGATCAGGTAGCGGCACATCTCCAGCAGTACTGTGCTGGCTACCAGGCCCTGGTCTCAGAGAGGGAACAACTTCACCAACAGTATCTGCAGCAGAGTCAGCTAATGGACCGACTACAGCACGATGAAAGCAATGGCCGTGCACAGCTGGAGATGAGTCACAGTCAGCTTAAACAAGCCCATGTATGTATATAAGACCTTTTTAATATATACATCTGTGACCAGTCTGTGTAGATGGTGTTGTGATTCTAGAATTCAGTACAATAATACATTGCAATATAGAGCATAAAGTATGTTCATATTCATCCTGTCAGCTGAACTGCCGTGGTAAATCTGTCAGGCCTGATAGTTCTGAGGGGGATTAGTGCAGCTTTGAGCTGTACTAATGATTATTGGGACACTTTGCAGCAGTTCGCTTGGCCATCGTGTTTAATGCTTCAGGGTGTTGCTCCTTCTCGGGTTTCCTAACTTAATGGATTCAGCACTTAAGTTAGGCCCATTCTGTTGCCTCTGTACATGCCATTAGAGAGAAGGTGGAGTGGAAAGGCAGAGCTGGTATTAGTGTTTTTATACTGCAGAAAATACGTTTTGAAATGATTTCAGATTAAGGTATTTTTATGCATAGAAAAATTTATAATTTTGACATGACTGTTTTAATATGATCTAATCTATACTGGCCGTCTTCAAGGAAAACTGCAGTCTGTTTTTATTATTTATTTATGTTTTTCCTTAACACTCTCAAAAACACACTCTAATTGTTTTTCGTTACTGCCTCTTCCTGCAGGAGCATCTGGAACAATTAGTCAGAGACAATGAGCAGCTGAAAGCTGAGGTGAAAGAGCTGCTCAACAGCTCTGCTCTTATGACATCACCCAGAGACCAAGGTAATCTCTCTGTTACTGACATGTTTGCACTTTCTGCCTTGTTTTCCTTTGGTGAGAGATTTCCTGCAATTTAAAAATAATTATCTCTAAAGTTATAATAGTATAGTGGCTTTATCCTGTCTCTTTTTAAATAACAGTGTCACAATTTCTTAATTTGAAGCAGATAATATGTTGTTACAGCAGAAACTGCAGATTAAGGCTAATCTGTTCAAAATGAAGAAGTGCAGTTTTTTTTTGTGTACTAGCAACAAAAATGGAAAGCATTAAGTGCTGCTGCACCATGTGTTTCATTAGTGTGATAGGTTTTTAAGGAATTAAAAAACAGTTGTACATGTCATATCATTTTAGGAGATGGAGTGGAAAGCCAGTCCCTGCAAGAAAGTCCAACAAAGTCTTCCCCCATAGTTATTCCAGAGGATTTTGAGAGCCAGAAAGAGATGGTAAAGAGATGTTTCCAGCTCATGCAAATGTTCTGTTTTTCTTTCGTTCACAGTCTTTTTATTTTTTTAATATCACATCTTAGTCTAAAGTTCATATTTTTATGTCCAGTGCCATTCTATGGTGAATTATATGGTTTAATTTTATGGCATGAAACAAAAGTATGACCTTACCCTCATTTCTATTTCGTGTTGCCTTGCAGGAGGATTTTATTCGTGGAGCTCTGGCTCAACTGGAGGCAGAGAGGGACGAGGCCAGAAGGCAACTGGAGGAGGAGCGCAGGCTTCACATAGCAGCCCGGCACCAGGCCAGCGTCACCCTAAGTCTGGAGCAGCAGCGCCACAGCCAAACACCTGTTAATGACCACGAGCACGGTCACAGTCACGGTCAACACAGTCACTGTGAACACAGCCATGAGCATTCAGGTCAGAAGCATTTGTGTTTGTGCAATTTTGCAGATCTTTCTACAACTAAAAGACTTAAATTCTCTGGAGAGTAACAAGTATTAGTATTTAGTATTTAGTATTTATTTATTTATTGTCATTGTCAAGAACAATGAAATTGCGTTTGGGGCTTCCATACAACCCCAAAAAAAAGAAGAAAATAATAAATACCCCTTAAAACCCAAGTGTACATATTTAACCCAGTGTGACTCCAATGCAATAAGACAATCCTTAGCAATAATGTTCGTAGAAATTCAGACAAAGACCTGAGAAACATGACAAAATACAACAATGCAACCCATTCAATATTATTGTACTGTGAGATATGATATCAGATATGATAGTTATCTATTTAAGAAAGAGGGGGGGGGCAGGAGGGGGAAGAGAATAAAGATATGATGCACCAATGCAGACCAGTTCATTGCTATTAAGAAGTTGGATATGGTTATTGTCCGTGAGAGGGGGGCAGAGAGTTCAGGAGCCTCACAGCCTGTGGATACAGGCTGTTGGCCAGTCTGGATGTTCTGGCCTGTATAGACCTGTACCTTCTCCCTGAGGGCAGCAGATGGAAAAGGTGGCGCGCAGGGTGATGTTGGTCCCGCAGGATACTGTGCACCCTCCTCAGACAGCGAGTGGGGAAGATATTACTGATCTCTGGCAGACTTGTTCCAATAATTCTGCCAGCTTCTTTCACCACCCGCTGGAGTGCTTGCTGATCGGCCTTGGTGCAGCTGGGGAACCACACTAGAAATCCATACGTCAGAACGCTGCTGATGGCACAGTTGTAGAAGTTCAACATCAGATATCTGGGAATGTGTGCGCTCCGCAGTCTCCTCAGGTAGTAGAGGCGCTGTTGGGCCTTCCGTACAACTGAGGTGATATGGTTGCCCCAGGACAGGTCCTCGGTCACAGTTACCCCCAAGAATTTAAAACTGCTCACCCTCTCCACCGCCTCACTGCCAATGAAGAGAGGCAGATGGTTGTTATGACCCCTCTTCCGGAAATCTACAATGATCTCCTTGGTCTTTTTGGTGTTTAAGACCAAGTTATTGTCGTGGCACCATGACTCTAGTTGTTGCACCTCTGTCCTATAGTTTGTCTCATCATTGTTGGATATAAGTCCGAGCACTGTAGTGTCATCTGCAAACTTAACAATGAGATTGGACGCGCAGGAGGAAATACAGTCATGGGTGAAGAGAGTGTATAGCAGAGGGCTCAGAACACACCCCTGAGGGGCACCGGTGTTGACCACAAGGGTGGAAGAGGTGTTCTTACCCACTCTGACACTCTGTCTACGGTTAGTGAGGAAGTCCACAATCCAGTTGCACAGAGAGGAGTTAAGTCCCAGTTGGTGGAGTTTGGGACGGAGTTTGTATGGCCGGATGGTATTAAAAGCCGAGCTGTAGTCTACAAAGAGGAGCCGTGCATAGGTGTTCCTGTGTTCCAAGTGCTTCAGTAATGTGTGCAGCACTGTGGCGATCGCATCCTCGGTTGACCGGTTCTCCCTGTATGCAAACTGGTGCGAGTCCAGGGATGGTGGAAAAGCAGCTCTGATGTGTTTAATGACCAGTCTCTCCAGGCATTTGGCGGGAATGGGGGTGAGTGCCACAGGTCTGAAATCGTTCAGACATGTGACATTTGACTGTTTTGGGATGGGAACGATGGTTGCTGCTTTGAAACAGGATGGTACCAGTGAACAGGACAACGAGGTGTTATATATAGAGGTGAAGACGTCCGCCAGGTCCGCAGCACAGTCTTTTAGCACCCGGCCCAGCACTCCATCCGGCCCGGCCGCCTTCCTGGTGTTAATGCTCCGGAACACACGCCTCAGCTCATGAGTGCTCAGGACCGGAGCAGGGTCGGTTGAGGGGAGAGGGGACAGGACAGGGTCGGTGTTCTCCCTGTCAAAACGGGCATAAAAGAGATTTAGATCCTCAGCCAGAGTAGAACTGTCGGCTGAGGGTGATGGTGTTCTTCTTTTGTAGTCCGTGATAGCCCTGATGCCCTCCCAGACCTGCCTTGGGTTTGTGTTGTTCTCAAACCTGGCCTCGATACGCCTCCTGTGCTGCTGCTTGGCAGTCTTGATGCCTCTTCTCAGGTTGGCCCTGGCAGCACTGTATGCCTCCTGGTCCCCGGATTTGAAAGCGCTGTTCCTTGTTCGAATAAGTTGTTGAACTCCGTGTGTCATCCAGGGTGGATTATTAGTGCCAGTTTACTCTTTTACTCTCGTGCCATGTAAACAGTTTTTCCCCCCTTTCCGTTATTGCTTGAACAGAAGGAGGAGTGCCGGTGGAAGTTCATCAGGCCCTGCAAGCTGCAATGGAGAAGCTGCAGCAGCGTTTCACATCCCTAATGCAAGAGAAAGCAGACCTGAAGGAGAGGGTGGAGGAACTGGAGCACCGCTGCATCCAGCTGTCTGGAGAGACTGACACTATAGGTGAGTGTTTTATAGGTTGTTCTTAGTCCTGTTTCATATGTAATCATTTGTTCCTCATATTCATTTCTGTTATGTATATTTTTGCAGGCGAGTATATTGCTCTGTACCAGAGTCAGCGGGCTATTATGAAACAGAAGCATCAAGAGAAAGAGCAATACATCAGCATGCTGGCCCAAGACAAAGAGGAGATGAAGGTACTGATGTCTTTTAATGCAGAAGGAATGTCACAGTAATATCTTTTATGCAATATTAATGAAAACAAAAGACATGACATGACAAAATATGCAGGTGCCTAAGATTTTGAAGATTGTTTGCACAGACAAAAGTCTTTCTTCCTAAGAACACTTTTCTCTCTCACATCTTAAAGTTTTACCTGGTCATCGCTAAAAAAGTGTGCCATACTTAACATGATTGTTGTCCTTTGTGTCCACTATTTATCCCTTTTGCCCAATAGGCAAAGCTGGCTGAGCTGCAGGATCTTGTGATGAGGCTGGTAGCTGAGAGGAATGACTGGTACAACCGCTACACTGGAGCTGTAGCCGGCATGGGCACAGTAAACCCTGACCTGCTTCCTGTTGGACAGGAACACACTCACCCAGACCACCAAGCACACACGCACACAGAGCTTGATGCGGCCACTGGAGCAGGTAAGCAAAACCAGTTATGCTAATCATGATTGTTTTACAGCAGGTGGATTTTAAAGACCAAATATAAACATACCCACACTTCCACACAACCCCACAGGTAGGTGAGTTTGATCCTGTCTATTTTGTTGGGATATTTGTGTGTACAGTGAAGCTTATTTTAAACTCATAGTCCTGGAAGACTTTATCCACTGATGTGTGAGTCTGAAAGGCAGAAAGAGTGGTCCTTTAGCGCTTCAACTGTTCTGCCTCTTTTTTCAAAATAGATTTTAATTCATATTTCCAATAACATCACTGTTCTGTACCTTTTTTTTTTCTCTGCTGCATAAGCTATGGAGGACATCCCTCTGTCAGAACCTGCCGCCGGTCTGGAAGCTTCCTCATCCCAGATGCTGTTGACTGGATCTGGCCAGACTGACTCCAAGCCCCTGGTGCCTAAAGAGGACGCCACAGCCCAGCAAATCATGCAGCTGCTTCAGGAGATCCAGAACCCTCAAGGAGCTCAAAGATCACCCCCTTTTCTGGGAGAAAACCCCTGCATCCCCTTCTTTTACCGGCCTGACGAACAGGACGAAGTAAAGATCCTGGTGGTGTGAGATGTGGGTGTGACTGCTTAGGTGTGTGTATGTGTGTGTGTGTGTGTAAACATGAGAAATGTTGGACTTGTGTTGAAGTGTGGGAAATATTAAATCCTACAGTTTACCACGTCTGTAGCTTACTGATGATCTTCTAAAACACTTCATAATATTGGAAACCTTACGTGACTGGTCGAAGATGCACGAATGTCGTTGACCCAGTTACATTAAAACACCCGCCCCCGTTCCGCGTGTCAGCACTACTGTGTGTGAGGCTTAATTGAGAGGATTTTGTATTTGCTGTTTGTTTTTATGTTCTTGTTTGTCCCTGATGCTTTTCCCAGCGAGGAAGTGGTCAGTATTCCTAAATGCAATCTGATTTTTTTTTCCACCTCAGTTTTGAATTCCCATCTCACACATATGTGCAATAAATGGGGCCGTATATCCTGTCCCCTCACTGATAGAGTGCTGAAAGAGCTGTCAAGTATTAACAGCCTGTTTGTGTGCAACTTTATTCAAGTGCAAATGTCAGTTTAAATCCACTGTACACATGCCAAAAAACAAAACAAAAAGAGAGAGAGAGAGCATCACATGTGAATGTAATAACCTCAATATTAACCTGTATGTGTGTTTAATGTGAAGTGAGGAGAGGAGATGCAGAAAGAGCATATCAGGTTGGGTAACTAATGAGTGTGGAGTGAGATGTAAGGTGAAGTTAAGTGAGTGAAAGGGGTTTAGTGCACATAAAAGCTTTTAAACTGTAGGCGGTGTTCAGTTTTGAAGTCAAGAGCTCGCTACGTTACATAATTCAGGAAGATGGATGTTGCTGATTGGTACTGTTCTTTTTTCCTCCAGACACTGAAAATAAGTCATGTTTGTACATTGTAAAATGTTAGTATTTGTGATTTTTTTTTTTCTTTTTCTGTTTTGTCCTGTTAGACTGAAAAGGCATCACCTTTATAGGGTATAGGGCATCGATGGAGCTTAGAGACCCATGAAGTTAAGCAGTTACTCAGTTATAAAGGCAGTGAAGTCATCTTCTCCTAACAGTCGTGTGGATAAAGTAAATGTAAACATAAATATTAGTGGTTGGGGTGCTGTGCTGCTGCTGACTGCTTTTCACATTATTTCATCTTTGCAGTTATTGCAATTTTTGGGGAAGTTGCTTATAGTTTAATGTCTATACCTGCAGCTACACATCATCTTTTTTCCTCAAATCAGGTAATCTGGTGCTCTGGGGTATTTGGCTGACCTCATCACAGACTCGGTCACTCGTCTCATTTCATCTTATCCCTAACCACGCCTTTGCTGTCTCGGGGTCTTTAAGTTTCCAAACAAATCGACACTAAAAACACGAGCCTGTTCTTCTCTGTTACATTTACGTGTAGTTCTACATATCAATGACGAATTGATGCACATCTTTAACAACTGGACTGTGTGAGCATGCGTATGTGGAGGCTGTACGTGTGAAATCCAAACTGTTTTCCTCCTCAGCCAAAATTGCGTCCGTTGTGCTTTGTTTGGTTTGTTTTGGGGTTTTTTGGGGTTTTTTTTGTGGGGGTTGTTTTCTTTTTGTTTGGGTTTTTCTTTTTTTCTTTTTCTTTTTTTTTGTAGAGTTCTATCAGATTATATAAGTATGATTGCACTAAAACTGTACATAGCTTCTCGTTTATCCCACCTCTGCTCCGGCTGCTGGTGGGACAGATGTGTTTCTAACATGGCTTCTTTGAAGAGAGAGGATCCTATGAAGCTTCATGCCGCACGCTGAGGATTCTGCTAAATTGAGTGTTGATGGAGGTGTGATGAGACACAGTCTAGCCAGATTAAACGAATGAGATGGTAAATTATTTCTACAGGTAAGGGACCATCTAGATTTTGAGAAAAGAAATTCCTCTTTTTAAAAATTAGGAATAAAGTAGGACTGATTTGTTATAGCTGGTAGTTGTATTGGCTACAAAACACTTGAATAAATCTCCTTTGGGCATTAAAAGTCAAGACATTGGGGAAAACTCCCAACATCAGGGCTGAAATTCAAGTTTCTCTGTCTAGCTTTAAGAGAGATTGGAGACTATATTGATTGAATTGTGAAATTGCATCCCTTTATAATTAATCATTCAAATTACCACAGCTGATTTTTTTTTTTCCCCTTTCTTTCACTTAGACTAAATTTAGGCAACTTCTGTTTTTTGTGTGTCCTTTTTTACTTTTAATGCGCAAGATAAGGGGTCACTGCAAGGTCATATCCAAAAAATGAATTCATTGAGACTACTTTTGCAAAAGTTTTTACACATACATGTTTGTCTCTGAATTTTGAGATCTTCTTTCTTGTGCTTTAAAGGGCATGTTCATTAAATTATTAGTCGCGCACTTGATTTATTGGGCAAATTTATTGGGTAGAAAGCAGTTTGGTATTTTAGGTATATTATACAACGTCAGATGGGACTGTGTCGTAGTTGTATGTACTCAATGTTGGTTTCTTTACAGAGAAAGTAAACAGCACCTTCCCTAAACCTCTGCACTTTGCCATAAAAAGGTGCTTTTGAATAAAATGACTCCCTCATTCTTCCCTGCTTCTTAGCAATCAGTCCCTTTTTTTTTTTTTTTTTTTTTTTGCTTTTAGCAAAGGGTAAGACCAAGAGATAAATCTACATCAGGTGTTTGGGGACTTTCTGGGGCTTGTAAAATAATAACAGCTGTGTGGATTTCTGAGGTTTTCTAATTCCCTTTCAAATGCGTCATTGAAACATGGCAATGAGGAAGTATTTCTTGTCTCTACTGTTTAAGAGGTGGTGTATATACTGTACCTGTGTAACATATTGTATATTCATTATGCCTGGTGTATGGGGGGGAAGCTGCTCTGCAGTATTTACTGGCAGCTTGTATTGTATGCGTGCTAGTCCAGAGTCGGGGGTTTGGGGGTCACTGACTGGCTGTGATTCAGTACAAAGATTGACAAAGAGAAAATATTTTATTTATTTGAAAAATAAGTTAGCATCTCAACTAATCAGTTTTAATGTAAATTCGAAGTGACCGTAGGATGAAAATGAAGGATCGTTGAGAGAACTGATTTGTATGAGTGCTGCTTCTGACAGAATCCTTCTGATTTTTTTTTCCCTTGAGTAATATTTCTCCCCTTCTCCTGAATAAAGCTGATTGAAAAACGGTTTGTCTTGATTTCTTTCTTTTTTTATTATTATTATTAAAGAAAACTCAACTTACAGAAACTACAACCTGCTGCCATCATAATAGGATAAGTATCATCATCACTAATAACAGCTACTGTTTCTCTGTGCTTTTATGATTCTGTTGAGCCTTCATCCACAATGCCAGGACCCTATCGGTGAAACCGCTAAATTGGCTTCTTATGGAAGTTTGTTTCTGCCACTGGAAAAAATGTCATATTTTGAAATTTCGACAGCATGAAAATCGATGTCAGACAAAGTTAATTGAATGTACTCGAGGCCGACACGTACATCTAGAAGCGTATATGATATCTCTAACCTATAATAAATGCTTTTAGTAATGAAGTAATGATTAATACGTGAATGTCTGCAGCCTGACTCAGTCTTAATGGATGTCTGAGCCTGGCTGGTGGAGGGTTCAGCTTCTATGGAAAGACTGCTGTTTAGATTAACAGAGCTACAGTAGGGTGGGAACTAAACACATGACTTTACACTTCATAAAAATATTCTCATTTGGATTCTTTCGATCTCTAAAAGGTTAGAAACGAAGAAGGAACTAATCTTATGTGAGGTCCTACATGGATTGTGTCTGGATGGAGGCTGCAGGCTGCACTATAGTGACGCCTGGTGGTGGTGCTTGAATTGGACATATAGACATACAATTAATAACATGCACTGAAAACAGCAGTCGCGACGGGTTGGGGAATATCCCCTGAGCAACTCTTGCTCATGTCTCCTTCCTCTGCTGCTTTTACTACAGTAGATGCTTGACTTCTGAGCATTCATTTATGAAATGTTGATCTGGTTTAACCAAAATAATAAACAACAACGAATGCACATCTTACTGGTGTTTTTCATCTAAAATATCATTTCACATGAAACTCACACTGATGTCATCAAGCTCATCCTGCGCTTTACAAAGAATCTGTCCCTCACTCGCTTTTATCTCCTCTCTTTCCCCTGATCTCCTGATGGGACAACGATCAGAGCAGATGGTTGTCCCTCCCTGCTGGAGGTTTCTTCCTGTCAAAAGGGAGTTCTTTCTTCCCGCTGTTGCCAAGTTCTCACTCATCAGGGACGATCTGATTCTCTCTACTACATAGGGCTATTATATAAAGCATCTTATAAGAACTGTGGCTGTGAACTGGCATTATACACATCCATCTGCTGGATCCTATCCTAGTTGATTTTATCGTTTCTTGAAATAAACACATTCTATAAAATAAATAAATAAATGCAAACTGATCAAAAGAATGTGATGATTTCAAACGGGTAAAAAGACCCAAATGCAGACTTCAGAATTGAAAGACATTTTATTAACCAGCCTTACAGTTTTGTACCAATTTAACTGCAAGGCTGGAGGAGTGGGTAGGCAGGTTACAAAGTTAAAAGTCCAAATCCCATTTGGTCCAAAAGAAGGAGTTCCAGACAGGTTACAGGCATCAAAATAGCACAACAAGAAATTTTCCTATTAAACTAAATAAACTTCTTAAACCTTAAACAAGGCTGTAAGGAGGCTGAATGGTGGTCTTTTTATTTGCTTCCACAGTTAGTGGTATCCCAGAGCCTCCTTTTCTTTTAGATGAATAAGGAAAATCCTTGAGAGTGAAGATGAGTATGAGAGACACACAAAGAAACTGAACCCTAATTTAAGGAGTAGAATGTCTTTAAGTACTGTGCTAGACGAGAAGGTGAAGACAAGCCCATGCAGCCCATGACCCATGATGGGAGGAACACCAGGCTGCAGACTGATGACAGAAGAGCATGACGGGTCCTTCACACATACCTCTATGTTTCTGTGTCACAGCAGGCTTTGATCAGGCCATTGCCCCTCAGTCTCCAGAGTTTGCGTCCTCCATATGCCTCTGGTTTGACCACATCTTCAGCATCCCTCTGTACGCAACCTTCACGCCCCCTTTAAATGGACTATATTTTATACGGCATCACTTGAAGCAGGAACCTTTCCACTTAACTGCAACCTATTTGTGAAAGCCCATATGTGACGATTGGTTTATGTGTGTGTGTTTTTATTTTATTTAAAGTGTGTCTGAAATCTTTGTCATGCTGAAAAATGAAGCCTTTGCTAATCAGATGCTTTTCAGATGGCAATGCATGCTGGAGCAAAATCTGACAACACTTTTCCTTGTTAATTGTATACGTTTAGACTAGATTCACAACGCAGCTGGCTGAAATGCAGCCCCAAATCATGACAGAGCTTCCACCATGTTTTACAGATGACCATAGACACCCACTGTTGTACCCTTTTCCATATGTATTGATGATTTGAACCAAAAACTTCATATTTAGATTCATGACTCCATTAGACCTGTTAACCCTGATTTTCAGTCCATTTCTTGTGTAACTTGGAATCCCTCAGCTTTTTCTCCCAGCCTCCATCCTTAAGGATGGCTTCTAGACAGCCACCTTTCCACTGAGACCATTTCTGATGAGGCTTCAGTGAACAGAAATTGGTTTAACTGAAGGGCCATAGGCATCTCTCAGGTCTTTGCTAGATTTGTTTTCTGGTTTCTTAATGACATGAGTTTCAAATACTGTTCATCTTCTGTAGGTAGTTTGTAAACTTGCGACACTTTTTGTTTCATCTGTCCTGTTTCCTCAGATGAAATATGCCAAGTTTACAGCTAATACATGTAAAGATATTATTTTATTGAACTGTTATCTTTGGAATTTTTTGTAGATTAACCTAAAGAAATTGGAACGAATTATGTGTTTTTGCAGAGGTGTGGACTCGAGTCACATGACTTGGACTCGAGTCAGACTCGAGTCATTAATTTTATGACTTTAGACTTGACTTGAAAAAAATGTTCTAAGACTTGTGACTTGACTTGGACTTTTACACCAATGACTTGAGACTCGACTCTGACTTGCCTGACATTACTTGAGACTTGACTTGAGACTTGAGGATAAAGACTTGAGACTTACTTGAGACTTGCAAAACAATGACTTGGTCCCACCTCTGTGTTTTTGTGCCAAGTACCAAAAGATAGAAAAGAGGGGAAAATAAGAAATTATGAAAGACCTTTGGAACAGTCTGTAGAAGTGACACTTGGTTATTTTTTTTGAAAGGTCTGAAAAGGCTTTTGAAGATGTATATGTAAATGATGGGGTTGAGTAAGGGGTTGGAATAATCCAGCCAGGATTTTGAATATGCCTATAAGGATATTTTACTTTGTGTCCACATTCGTCTGGTGGTTTCATTATTAGCTGCTATCGAGTTCCCGTATAGTTGTGTTACCACCAGTATGTACCAGCATTTAAAAAAAAAAAAGGACACAAAGACATACTTCCCTGATTACACACTGAAGTTTTTAATGTCTTGACAGAGCACAGCAGTCCTGCACATCAGTCTAAACAAGACGCAGGACCTGATCGCTGCAGGACTTTCACACATTCAGCCCGCCCCTCGCTGCTATTCTACACACAGAAGGACAAGAAAAGCAAAAGCCCTCTGCTGCAAGCCAAAGTATTCAACAGCCTGCAGTTGCCCATATACATCATTGTATTATATATTTTTTGTAGTTTTTAAAACATTACTTCCTTATACATATACTCATTTTGTCATAATTTAAATATTCAGCGGTTTCATACACTAAATTCCCTAGATAGTGAAAGTTCAATAAGATGCATCACACATATACAGAATAACACAATAAGATATGTCCATAATAAACTATTTACCATTAAATAAGAAGAAAAATATGCTTAGTTGTGTTTACTTTGCAGTCGTGGAGTACCAGATGCACAAGGGATGAATAGCAGATTATTGTTTGTGGCTGGTGGGTTGTTTTTTGCTTGGGTTCAAAATACAATACACCACATCACGCTGACAGTGGAGGTCAGTGGTAGAAAAGGTGGTGGGTTCGCACGGGTCACAGGTTCTCACACGTGTAAAATGACAGGGTGAAAGAGAAGGAGCTTTTTCATTTAATGCCAGTTTTATGCATAGACTGTGGCTGTTTTTGAGTGTTCTCACTCACCCCCGTGACCACTGGAAAAAAGACAAAACCAAACAAAAAAAAGGGGGAAAAGGGGGGAAAAGAGAAGAAATGGCAAATCATCAACTGACTTAAAATTCTGAATGTTTTCACACGGCAAATATTCCTGTTTTCCCCGTCTGAATAAAAAGGATATGTAAAGAGCTATCTAGCTAACAGTCACAGAGCTTCAACCCAGGCCAAAGACTCCCTTCCTCTCAGGCTGGAGTCTCGCGTGTCCTGCAGTTGTCTGAAGCTGCACATTTGCTTAAAGATAATGCAGTAACAACATTTGTGTGAAGCAGAGAGCAAGAAAGAAACGGGAGAGGCATCTTTTTTTTTTTTTTCCTTTTACGTCAGTTGTTGCATAGGTCGTGTGGAAGCACAGACAACAGCAGTTTTAAATCGCAGGTGGATTTAACAGTGACACTGAGGGCCTTCCTGAGGCTACAACGGGCAGTTCCTCCCGTCCTGCAAGGCTGAAATGAAGAGGAGGAGGAAAAATGGACGAAGAGCAGCAGCGTCTATCTGAGGGTGAAGAATTTGCAGGCGATCCTTTACTTCTGTTATTCATTCAAGCCTTCCTCTCCTCGTGTGAGTGAGTGAGTGAGTGATGGGTGGATGGATAAATGCGAGATGAGCGTAAGAAGGAGAAGAGGTAACAGGGAGAATGTTTCCTTCTAAGAGTCGAATGGTGGCAGGGGGCTCTCGGGACGAGAGGGCCCGCCCTTGTTTGACCGGCTGTTTAGGTGATAGGAAAGAAGAGAGAAAATAAAAAGACGATCTTATTTGCCAGGATGAAGAGATTACAACAAGTAAGAGATTACAACTAAAATCGTAATGGTGAGGAGGCACCAGAGAAATGACGATGTTCACCTCCAGGGTGAGGGGGATATTATTGCTTTGCCACCAGTTAGTAATGTGTAGCCACGGGTTATTCCGGCATAGGAATTATGTAATTAAGATGTGGCCATGAGATATCATCTGGTAAGATTACATTTTTGAATGATGAATCGCCTGACAGCCAGATGAATATTAAAAATCATCAAGGAAATAAAATCCAGCTGTTCTTTTAAACTATGCATGATGGTTAACATACAACAGATTACCCACACCGAGGCCAAACATTAACAACTAGTGGCTGTTTAGTTAGCAATAATATTTTACAGCCACGTGAGAAACAGGTCAACTTTTACAACAATGCTAATGGTAATGAAAACCATGATTTGCAGGGTGTGAGACAGACCTCCTCTTTCACGGTTTGTTCTTTATAGTTTAGCTCACAAGCGGACTTGATTAAAGTCAGTCGCCTTCACACTCGAATATGGAAAACTGCCATAACACATTAACTCAAACTCTGAATAGTGCAGTGAGAAGACACCAGAGTTACAAAAAAGTCCAGCTTGCATCACCTCCCTTATGAAATACTTTATCCATCGTCACTTCTGCTGATTGAAACATTTTCTGCCTCTTACTTTAACTCCGAGGCTGAAATGCTGCAGAGGAACTAAAGCATTTACTCTCTGCACAACACCAGTATTTACAGAGTCAAAGTATCCATCAAATTACCATGAAGTATGTTGCAAGTTCTTGGTATTAGTGGATGTTTAAGTGAACTGAAGAATTTGTGCCATTTTATCTGAAACCGTTGTGAAAATCTGCCAGCGAAAAATTCTAAATTTCTGCTTTATCCCTAAAATTTCATCTTTTTTTAAGGGAAGGATTCCTTAAAAAAGGAAGAAAATAAATAAACATGAAATAAAAGAACAATTGATGAATGAGAGAATAATAAGAGAGAATACTTATTAGAAATACTCAGGCATAGCTTCATGCTAAATGTCTACCCTTTTAGTTTAAAAGCAGGAAAAATGTTTCCGTGTTTAAGTGTTTGCACGTGTTTGCACATGTTTACTAGACTGTATACTGCGTGCGTGCACACGCTAACTGATTTGCTTCATCAGTCTTTACATAGATTGAGTTCTCAGGGTGCAGCATGTTTGTAAGTCATGCAAGTGTGATTCAAGTATTCTGCGTCACTGTATGAGGGAGAGAGGTGGAGGTGAGGAGGAGGGAAAGAAGAGGAAGCGAGGGAGAAGCAGGAGCTGGGAACCAGCTCAGGTCAGACGAGGCAGAAAACGACAGGAGGGTGGCGCTGTTGTCTGTGGCCTCTCATCCAGGGGAGAATTAAACGGAGGAGGAGGGGAAGGACGGAGGAGCCAGGGAGTCTAGTGGGTTGGAGATGGCGGGGGTCTCCGACTGCCGTGGACACACAAGCACAAAGGAGAGACTGGATTAGTGCCGTTGCTCCCTGTTGACAGGTTTACAGCCCCCATGTGTACATTCATGCACAAACACACAGAAATACTGTATCTTCAAGTAACACATGGAGGCATCCAAAAATACAACCAACGTGACAAAGATTTGAAGCTCAGTTAAGTGAAGGCGGTGTTCCTGCACATCCAGCTGCTGTTTATCTACAGTAACGTGCAGTTTGTTCAGTTGTAGTTCTGCTACAGGAGAGCAAATCCACTGATAGGCATTAAAGTTTTAAGCAGCAGTTGTTGCTGATTGAAGGGAAGATTAAACTGATTGTTAAACACAACAAAGAGAAGTTGACTTGTACAAATGCAAAGTGTTTGCTTGAAGGTAAACATGTAAGCAAATATGAATGTGTGACATTTTAGAGATGCAGATATACTCTCTTATTCCCAGTTAGGGCGAACCATCTTTTATTCACTCCATAATTTAGTCTAACATCTTTGCGCTCTGTACCATTGCACATATGATATACCTGTTGGTATTGCCTGTTTGTCGATTCTCTTACGTATGATGCTATGCCTGGTCAGTGAGTGTTACCAAAACATTCACAAGGTTTGCAGATTTTGCAAGACAATGGCAGATATGGCTCAAAAGAAATATATGCCCATTTACAGTTACATTCAAACTACAACTCAAAAACTGTTAACAGACAGTACAGCAGCCGAAACAACAGTAACATAATGGAGAATATAGGCGTATATATTGTACAGTATAGCATCCATCGCCTGAGACCATGAGAACGAACTTTGGCTTCCTTTTATTCCTCTTTTCTTAGCGAGAAACTTGGAAACATTGTGTTCAAACACAATTTATCTGGCCACCTCCCAGCCCTGCATTATGACTGCATCCCACTTTGTCCCACACACAAACTCAGAGCTCAAATCATCTCAAACTGGTTTCCTAACGTGAGAATAGGAAACTACTGTACTCAAATAACCTCAACAGTCACAGTCTAGTGTCTGATCTTTTTGCAAAGCTAGCTGGGATTGCTGATGGCAGCTTATACAACTTATTCTCCAAAGAAAAATTTTATAATCTCATTATTATTTATAAATGAAGATATGGCTTGTACTTACCAAGTGCTCTTAAAGGGTAATACATTTGTTAGTTAAACTATAGAGTATTTACCTAAAAAATAAATCACCAGTAGGGCTACTCCACATTAACTAAATCCTGCAAAGAAAAGTGATTTTGGTAAACAGAGCACCGTGTCACTAAAAGAAAGCATCAGACACATCGATATAAGCAGGTATGGGAGGGATTTTGTGGCATACACACATATACAACACAGCACCAACATTAGTTAGGTCCCGGACATCTGTTGCGAGTCTTCTTGGCCTACACCGGGGGTGTCCAACTCCAGGCCTCAAGGTTTTAGATATCACCCTGGGTGAACACACTTAAATCAAATGATTCGTTCATTACCAGGCCTCTGGAGAACTTCAAGACATGCTGAGGAGGTAATCTAGCCATTTAAATCACCCGTGTTGGATAAAGAATACATCTAAAACCTGCAGGACACCGGCTCTCAAGGCCTGGCATTGGACACCCCTGGCCTACACTGACAAAATGTCCTCCTTTGGTGCTCTTTACAGACAAAATAACATCAGACTGAGCTTGAATTGAGCTCAAGCCACTGATGCAAACATGCAAACACACACTCTGCGCCGGGTGTGTGTTTGCTCATGCAGCCCTCTGAGAAAACAGTGGTGAGAAAAGGAAAAGGTCATGCAGTGAAAGGGATGGTTTCTGTGAGAAAGGGAAAGAAGGAAAGTCGTTGTGATGATGATGATCATGGTTGCAGACAGTACCCAACGTACCAGTAATGTTAGTCCTCACTGGTCAGTGATAGTGATTCTGTAGAAGGAACCATAGCAGTGTGTGGGACAGAGGTGTGGCAGGGGACGGAGGGGTGAAGAAGAGGAGACAGAAGAGAGAAAAGGAGCGCAAACAGTTACAGCGCAGGAAATGACCAACATCGCATGTGCGAAGCTCTCACTCATGGCAGCTCACAGTACAGAAAAACTGGATTGGAAGATGAAAAATGGGCACTTAAAACAGATTAGTTTTAGTGAAGATGTTAAAAAGCTGTCATTTTCCAGTGAGAGCTTCGCTCAGCCACGTTAGCGTCCTCTACAGTAAAACAGGTGAGCTACTGACAGTTAGCCCCAGGTTAAAGAGGTTAGCTAGCTCACAAACACAGGAAAGGGGGGGGGGGGATTTTAAATGCATACAATTAATGAATACCAGAAAGGAAGCCCCTCCACATTCCCATCTCCCCTTCATTCATCAGATCATGTTTTAATTCAAAGGAATCCAGACGACCTCGCTTTTAGCAACAGATTATTTAACAGGTGATGCCTGACAACGTGCTGAAAGTTTGGTGATGGCTGAAAGATACTAGCAAGGTGAAAGAAATTAGTGAGATGTTGTAGTTGTAGTGCCTATATGGGGATAACTAGCAATCTACCAGCCTATTAATCTATCCTCTATCAAAACCAGCGCTTTCTACTGTCCTTTACCTCCTTTATCCCCTCATCCGGGCGTCTTCACATCCCCCTTGTTAACAGAGAGTATCCACACTTCAGCTTTGGTGACGTCACATTATCTTAAATTGTAGTTTGGATGTCAGTGTCCTTGTAAAATCTACTGCGGCTTACTCTATGATAGAAGAGTTTCCACTCACCTAGGCACACTTGGGGGTGCGCGGTTAGGCCTGGAGGGCACGGTGGGTGGTGGCCCACTGTATGGGTCAGGAGAAGCTCCGGGGCGAGAAGGGACAGGGGGACCCCCTGCAGGAGGAGGCCCAGGTGGAGGACCACGAGAGCCTGGACGGGCCGGGGGTCCTGGTGGAGCCCTGCGGTTTGGAGTTGGACTGGTGGCCGGAGATCTTGATAAGAAAGTAGAAGTGAAGAGAGGAACATAAAAGGAGAAAAACATCAGGAAAGTGTCAATAAGTCAGATGCTGCGTCTTTTTAGAATATTCTTATTTACTTGACCATATGTCAGAATTAGACATGGGCTTTTAATATTTGTTCTCCCCAACCTGTTCCCACACGTACTCTCTCAGTCCCACAGTCTGATGTCTCATGTGCCTTACCGTCCTCCAGATCCGCTACGCTGCACCTGAAGCCAGGAATCGTCCACGGGTGGTGGCATGGCGGTGGTTACAGTAGATGTGCTGATGTCGCCGATGATGTTGAGAGCCTCCCGCAGAGCGTGGTACATCCGCAGCATCTCGTCACGGTGCTGGGCCTGCTCCTGAGACTCCTCCATCAAGCTGTTCTGGTCACCACATGAGTACAGCTGGGCCAACAGCTCAGCATTAATGAACTCTTTAGTCTGCACGCAGAGGGAGAGAAACACAGCACGCTGTCTGTCAAATCTCAAAGTCCTGTCGTCTCAGCGTGACATACGAGACAACAGCAGCAGACTCACATTGTTGATCATGAGATGCATGATGGTCTTCGGCATCAAGTCGCGGACGGTCTTGTTGACGATTGCCATGTAAGAGTCGACCAGGTTGCGGATGGTTTCCACTTGCCGCTCCAGCTGAGGGTCCATGCTGTGCATGAGGTTGTCAGAACCATTTTCATCACCACCATCACTCTGTGAGACAAATTAGGGGTTTGTTTTAAAATGTGTGTGTAGCAGAGTTACAGAGAGGGTGATAGCACTTCAGGAATGACAGGAAGGAAAAGGTTTTCTCCAGGAAATTATATTACCAGCTGAATGATGAACACACAATTCATCAGTGTAGTTAAATGTGGATGAAAATAATTAAATAAAAAGAATTTCTTTATATTTTGCTTCCAAGAACTCAGACTTTCTAGTAATTTTTAACATGGTCTTGAGCAATAATTCTTCAGGTTTTCTGAAGATCTTTCACACTTTCTATTGGACACGGCTTAGACATTTATTGGCTTTTCACTCATTTTCAGTCCAGTCCTCCTAACTGACCACTTTCACTGGATTATTTTTTCCTGTTTGTTAAGCCATAACAAGTTCACCTAACTCAAGGGATTAAGAAAAGATTATTTAGTCAAATTTACACAGTTTGATAGGCATAAAATGCTATCTTTGCACCAGCAAGGTGATTCCCTATCAGTGGTTCAAAAATCTACTCCTAATGATTACGCTAAACTATCCATTTACTGATCACTGTCAGCTACACAACTCAGGTACAGGTCCATTTAAGTAAAAGTACAGTTCATGCTTTACATAGAAAACACAGAAAAGTGATCTAGTACCCAGAATAACATACCTTTCCTTCCTTCTCCTACAACGCCAAATAGCAATGAGAGATAAAAGACATTGAAAAGGACAGATGGCAAATGAGAAACACAATAACATTAAAAGAGACTGCAGAAGGAAACATCACAGCAACCACCTGAGCTACTACTGGACACAAATAATATGAACTGGGAATAAATTCCACATTTGTGAGAGTGTTTGCGTCACAGTGTTGTCTGTGCACGTGTGCTTTAGATGAAATCTTACCGTGACCCTTTCAGGATAAACTCCGGCTCTGAGGAAGGAGGCTTTCCAGGCATCAACGTCTTCCTGACTCTCACACGCAAGCTCCAGCTGACGGTAGTCCTTATACACATTTCTGTGGAGACACAGTGTGAGCAGTGCACTCCAATAGTCCCGTCTCATCAGCTGTACGTCCTTCCACCAGTGAAGGTTAGTAACTAAATACAGTCACTTTAATGTAAAAACTTGGAACTTGTTCTTTCCTCCAGAATTTCTGTTTTCACTTTATATTATCTTACTTCATATTTTCTACTCCACTATACTACAAAAATAGCTTTTTTGTTACTTCACAACATTTACTTTATAATTCTGGTCATTTTTAATCTACTTTTTTTTGTTTTGGATACAAAACTCGTATCATTTTTTTGGATTAAAATGCCCCAAAGTATAATTTAGTGCTTCTTATCTACAACAGTAACAACAATAAAGTCTGGCTTACATGTAGATACTTAAAAATGTCATGCAACGCTGGAAAGGGCACTCTGCACAATTTAAAACCTTTACTTTCTTAATTTAAGTTCATTTTTATTATACTCTTGTCCTTTTACATTGGAATAATTTTTACTTAGGACTTTAAATTATCTGCAGACTTCCCCAATATCGGGATATTCTTTAAGCTTTACAACTACATCCTCACTGGCTGTCACACAGAAATCCCAAAACTCATTTAATGTAAACATAAAAGTGGGCGAAAGAGCAACTTTTAACGCTGTGGTGCATTTAAGTTGTTTCTGCGTTACAGTGTTAATGTGTGTGTCTAATAACACCTCTGTTCGGTGTTGAAGAGGGCAAAAATATGCTTGCTGGACATGAAGCCTTTCTCCACATCGCGCAGCTTCAGGTTGTCGACCTGCAGCATGTACTTCTTCTCCTTCTCCTGCAGGGGGTGAAAGAGACACAGCAGTGAGTAGAACGAGGAGGAAGACTTCCCTGATAAAGAGGAGAAAGGGTCATGCAGATACTCTCACTGTATAAAAAAAGAGTCGCTTTAAAGGAAAAACTAGTGCAGATGCTGCATTATGATCACTCTGGGCTGTGAAATTTAGAGCTACGCATACAATTGTATTATGTAACATATATAGTAAATGGTGAGTGTGTGAAAAAGTTTTTGAGTCATTAGTTTGCGCTGCTGATACAGACAAAAAGATAGCAGGCTAAAAGAGACAAGCGGATAAAAAAGGTCAGCGGAAATGAAGAGCAAAAGCTCGCACATTCAGTTCTACAGCAGACGAAAGAAAAGCAAAGGAGATGGATGGGAAAGTACAGTCTGTGGTTTTGATTACAGTTGTGCAGAGTCAAGGGGGTGGGGGGGGAGAGAGCAAGCAACAAATGAGAAACACACAGACAGAAAGAGAGAGGGAGAGCGTTCCAGGCTAGAAATCTCTTGTACTTGTAAATTTGCACACAACATATGATACACAGACGTCCAACTATTTATGAATCAGGGAACCTCAAAGTTTGTCAGCTCAGTCTGATCTCTATCTTTATCTCAAGCAAATAAACTCTCTCTCTCTCACACACACACACACACACACACACACACACACACACACACACACACACACACACACACACACACACACACACACACACACACGTATATATATATATATATGCCGCGGTTGGACTTCTCAAAGTCTATTGATAGAAAATCCAGTTTCTTGAGTCACGGTGCATAATATGCTGTGTGTGTGTGTGTGTGTGTGTGTGTGTGTGTGTGTGTGTGTGTGTGTGTGTGTGTGTGTGAACGACAATAAAATGAGAATTAACAAAATGAGATTCCAAAAATAGCATGAGGTTGGTGAGTTTCTACAAACATTCTCTAAACACAGACACAGAAATACACACACACACACACACACACACACACACACACACACACACACGGGCATGCGCACACATACACACACCCTGCTTTGGTTCCAAACAGCACCTTTTGAGCGTAGTCTCTAACTAACCTTAAAACCATCTGGATGGCTAACCACGGACTTGCCCTGCCCAACTCAGCATGTGTTTGTGTGTATGTGTGTGTGTGTGTGTGTGTGAGTGTGTGTGTGTGTGAGTGTGTGTGTGTGTCACAGAGAGAGCAAGACAGACGGGGATTGAATGTGTGACAAACTCCTTCATCAAAGGATTTATGAGCTGTGCAGCCAAATGGTCATATCCCCTGAATGCATGTAAAACATCACAGAGACACACATAAAGACACAAACACATTTGGCAGCGCCCGTACGCCGAGGTGTCCGCTACCCAAAAAAAAGACGGCTACACAAGAAGTCGCCCCAGGCCGCTGAAAGCTGACATCATTATTTTATAAAACTGGTGAGTTCCCATCCCCCCATTTCTCTCTTTTTCTTCAATTTCACCATCATCTCTTTTCTTTCTTCACCCCCTCCCCTCCCTTGTTCCTCTCACTCTCTGGCTTTCCCTCTCCCTGGGAGTGAGCAACCTTGGATTGATTCATACATTTTCCTCTCCTCTGGCCAGTAAATCCAGTCAGGAAAAATGGAAACAGGAGAAGAGGAGGGGCAGCGAATGTGCACATGATGTGGGGAAGGTAAAGAGAAAATACGCCAACACGGAGAATAACTATGTTATACAAGAACAGCAACAGTAAGAGAGAAATACAAATGATTTCTTGAGTTTTCTTGAATATTAGTGGGGGGTGCAGATGATGCGAGAGTGGAAGATTTGAGTTTGAGGTTTGATCAGTCTGGCAACCACACATGCCAGAAAGTCAAACAACAAATTGATGAATACCAGATATCTGCTAAGACTGTCCATGTATTTGTCCTATTGCAACATCAAATAAGACCATTATTAGTCAGCCAGTTTCTTGTGTGTGCATGTGTTTCTTTTTTATGTGTGTGTACTAGGATTGGGGGGGAAGTAGGTGCTTGAGTGCTTTGCCATATGCTCCTATAAAATCCAGGCAGTGTGAGTGGGCAACGTTACAGATTTCAGATGTTAAGCACACTCGCAGGGACGCATGAGAAAACAAACCTGCAGATGCACACATGTGGTCTGAAATGCACACTTTCTCTGCACAGGACCAAGCTTCAAGTAGACACACACACACACACACACACACACACACACACACACACACACACACACACACACACATTCATCAACAGGTCATTTGGGCTCACTTGGACACGAAGCTCCTGATTCTGATAGCTGCTAAGCAGGATTTCAGCTCTAGATGAGCATCCGTGGTCTCATCTTTCATAGTGAACCATAAGTTATCCTCATGAAAGAGTGAAACTGGGCACAATTGGGTAAATCCTTCTTTCATAATGGTTACATTGTTCATTTTTATCAGGTTATCCTATGTTAAAAGACAGATGGGCGTAAAATGTGTTCTGCTTATTATATGGGACGTTTTTTAGGCAGGTGCTTTGAGAAAATTAGTCACAGTGTTTGACTAAATCCATCTGTCATTACTTAATTAATATTCCACAGAGTTTCCATTACTCTTTAGATTGATTGTAATTGTATTGGCATCAATGCAGAAATAGCAGAGGCTGATTACCACCAGACTGAGCTGCAAAAATACACCTTTTTAGGTTTAGTTTGATATTTTCTTTAAACACGTTTACATTTTTTCACTTGTACACAAAACACAGGTGTGATCCTTGTTGGGGGGTTTTATGGGTTTTTTTTTTTCCGTCTGAACACCCACACCACACACACACACACACTACAGGCGGGCACTTAGTAGTTGGTATTTGGAGCAGTGTGTGAACAAAGTGCTTTTCATGGTTTTGTTTTGCTAGTGTGTAAGAGCAGGCTCATTATAGAGAGTCAGGAGAAGTTCACTTCTGGATTCGTAAAGGAACTTCACCACTCCGTACGCCATCCCAAAAAATATCTAAAAGAGTCAAACACATAAAACGTTCGAATATGGGCATTTCTCACACACACTTGGAGGTGGTAAACACCAAAACACACACATACATGGGAACATTAACCAATTAACACTCTGAAACAAATCGGAGTAGTTTGGTTGGCGAAACCATGAAGATACTCGTTTATAGCATCCATGTTGTTTTAAGAGGCTGGATGTCTTCGTATGTGTGCGTGCACGTGTGTGCGGTGGTGCGTTACTGTGTATGTTGATGGGAGTCTGATAGAAAAATCCTGGTGACTTGGGCCATGCATCAAAGGCCTGCGGAGAAGCCGCACGGCATCTGGGAGCAATAACGTTGCTTCTAACCCTTCATTACCACAAAGACTGGGCCCTGGGTGGCAGCCAATGGTAATTTTCACAACCCTCCTCCTCACCTCCCTCTGCTTTTCTTTCCCTCCATTCTTCTGCCATTTTCCCCATTGACTTCTGTCTTCAAGAAGAAAAAAAATTAAACACAGAGGGGATTTCTTTTAAAAAAGGCGCACGGAGAAAGTAGTATAGAGTGAGGCTCAGTGGGTTTGATGCACTTGTTCAGACCAATTTCATCAATTTATAGATTTTTGTAGGAACCGATTTGTCACAACGTTCTTGTAGAAAAGATTTGTTTGTGAACATAAGCATCTTTTCGTTGTGTGTAACGAAAAAACCCACTGACGTACGCAAAAGCCATGTTTGGTCTGTGAGCAACATATGAGAAACAGAGACGGCATCTGAGGAAACCTAATTTGACTTAATGCTGTTTGGACTTTATTTAAAGTAAGGCCACATGTTGCCAATATTTAAATGAGGAACAGACAATGATTTAGCTAAGAGAATTACAACGCTGAAGAGCTGGAATGGAGCTATTCTGGGGCAGTGTGTAAAAACACACAGCTGTTCATGACTCATCTGGCTAAAGATTGCGCAATAATGCTCATAACAAATCACCTTGAGCAACGTGCCAGGGCCCACACTCTATAATCCTCCATTTATCATGCAAAAGTGCCTTTTTGATAACAGCATGTCAGGTGCACATGTTTCAGGAACTCGAATCGAATCTGAAACGTCCAATTTCGCAGTGATATGAACATTAATTCTCACATTTTCTTTTTTATGACAAGGTTTTGGCTCCTTCGATTATCTTTTTTCATTCCTTCTTACAGAAAAAAACCCCCAACAGCCTTTGAGCTTTGCTTTGAGATTTTCCTGTGGGAACTGCACAAATGTGAACAAATGTCTTTGTGGAGAGATGAAACATGCTGACTGCAGTTGAACGCAGCCTGGCAGGTTAGTGATACCTTCCTGTTTAGTGGTTAATTGCTAAACAGTCAATTATCTGCCCTGAATTTACTCCTGCAGAAGGTCAGTGTTACAACCTCGGGGCTATCAAGGACATGTGATCAATCACCGTTGACCACCAAAGCGCAAAAGAAAGGTTGGCCAGCAGACTAACTATATAAACACACGCTAAAATCCACACACGGCGGCAATCTTGTCTGGTGGAGGACAAATGTTCAGCTGGTGTGTTTTGTGTCTCACAGCAAAACTCCCAGTACAAACCAATCACAGCTAAATGACATGAAACCCCAGTTCCCTCACAAGCAAATGAGGCACGCAAGCGTCTGCCAATGTTCACGCATGTTTTTCATGTAAGGATTATGTACCTTAAGGTAAACACGTGATGTCAGAATACGGGGGAAACACTGTGAATGCTTTTATAGAAAATGTAAATGCTACACTTGGCACTGACCCACATACATTTGCAGTAAGTTCAGTCTCGTGAAACTTCATGAGCATTAAAGCTGTGTCAGGCTAAAAGTCAAAGAAATAAAAAAGCATGAAATAAAAAAACAAACAAAATATAATTATAAATACACCATTGGAGAAATGCACTTTATTTTATAATGTGTAAAACAGTCACAGAAATAGCAAAAATGTATGTTTTATACATTTTTAAACCTCAATAAAATTGCCACGCAGATACACATACACAGCTGTGTTTCCATCACATCAGCGGCCATTACCTCCAATTATATTAATTGCCTAGAAACTTCGCCTCACCCTGTACCTACTGACAGCCCAACCCCAACCTTGAACCTGAAGCTCACTTTAATTTAACTCTAAACAAACAAATTCATCGCTTAGTGAGTTATGTTGTGGTCACTTGGATCCTCGAGTCACCCGTATACTTTGTTTCATGTAGTCATTTTTGTTCTCACACTATGCTCCATGTTTCCAAAAGAGGAACATCATCAGCATTATCATATCATAAACTAAATATATGAACAGACCAGCCTGTGTCCCTCTCCCTTCATTTCTATAATCTCAAATCTTCTTTTCCATTCATGACAGATTTTATCATTCTTACAGCCTTTCTGACTTTCCCTGCTACATCATCCTGCGCTCACTTCCATTAACTTAAGTATGTTTAATATCTCAAACAGACATTTATCACCCCTTAATCATGTCACTACATTCTTTTTTTGTGTCTCTATCTCCCAGCCTCTGACGCTGGTGGCCTAGGCCTTTTTTGCATGGGTTCTCTCTGTCCAAAGAAATGCTTGTTCGGTTAACTGGTGCTTCTAAAATGTGTCCCTCTCTCTGTATTTTTTGACCCTGTGATGGACTGGTGGCCCGTTAAGGGTCCTCATGGCCTCACCCGCTGTCGGCGTGGTCAGGCTCCAGCAATCCTGAGCTGGATAAATGAGACGGATGAGGCTCCCAGTGTTTCCTGAGCCCTTTCCTCAAGCCACTGTCTTTTTAAAATATGCTCCTTTCAACAGATAAGTATCGCTGATACGATATCACATGAGAGAAAGGAAAAATAACCGAGCTATTATGCGGTTCACATTTTCTGTTACCCAAAGAATTATGGCTGTTTGTCTCTGGATAGAAAATGAGCTGCAAAGTTTCACAGAAACACGCACATTAAAACACATTCAGCCATTCAGATTTACAGGCTGCTTCCACAATTACGTACAGAGCGCTCTCTTAAATACATTTACAGAGCAACACCCGCAATCTTATCTTCCCCACACGCAACGCACGAAAGACACAGTTTCGCCCACGAACTGGCGGAGCTGCTGTCAAAGCAGGAAAAACAAAGTCAGAACCTTGAGGTTTTTCTGTGACAGTATTAAGCAGCTGTATTTCACGCCAAGACGGAATAACATGGGAGCGCAGATCACGCGTGTGTATGTGCATACTTTCTCAGCATTTCTGGCTTCCCTGACTAAGAGTCTGAAAAGTAAGCTGTCTGCCTGGTCATCCAAACAGTGGAAACAATGTTAGCGCGACCGCAGCATTTCCCCCACCTACCCATTAAAATTCACTCTTTCCAATCCTCCAAACCCTAAACTCGACTGCAACACTAATCCATTTTATGTCCTATGAGGATTGGTTTCTGTAATTCTCTTTTTCTGGCTTGCTAGGTTTTTTTTTTTCATTTTTTTGTTGGACCTCCTTGTTCATGGGGCATCGTTTCGCCCCCCATTTTGAAGTTCTTCCCCATTTTTCTAGCCGTCCAAGCGGTACTGCTGACTCGTCTCTCGTGGGATCGTGCCTGCTTTGATTTGGAGCTCAGGTCGGAGCTCAGAAACCGCAGCTAAAACAAACACATGGCCTTGGCCACCACTACACTGCACACGTACTACTACACACACACACACACACCTGGAAACACTAGCACTAATTACTCTTGTCTGCTAGAAGTAAGGACCAAACCTAACTGTGAGTGCGTGTGAAGCCCTAGAAAGTAAAGGAGGAACTTTTGACTGGTTGTGTCTCAACACTGCCTTTTCCCTCCTCTTTTGCACACACACACACACACACACACACACACACACACACACACATGCACACATGTCTTTCGCCCTGGTTCTGATTTACCAGTCGTATGTCACCCTTCCAAGCAGCAACCAACCCACCCCCCTTGCCACCACTCTGTGTGTGTGTGTGTGTGTGTGTGTGTGTGTGTGCTGGGAAGGCTGCAGAGCTGCATAAAGGGCTCTTTATTCGAGTCGGACAGGGAGAGGAAATCAGCTTTAGAAATAAAAACAGAAGGAGCAAGAGAGAGATGGAGACCACAGGGCTGCACATCTGGAGTTATTACAAGGCTTCCTCCTGCTTGCCAAGAAAACGCCGACATTCCTGCCCCTTTCTACAAAGACCACGGAGCCTCTCATCCAGGCTCACTCCTACATGCACAAATCCATCACTCATACTCATAATATATATATTTATATATGTATGCTCACATGTATCAAAAGCAGCGATGCACTGCATTGAGAACACGCAAATGCTTTGCGAAACACATAAATGCCTCCATGTGAGAGCGCAAACGCATCCACATACGCTTCCACTAAAAGGCTCCCTCCCTCTGCAGCCAGTCCTTCACTCCCTTTCCAAACTTTTACAACACGCAGGCCAAATGAATGTGTCTCACTTCCTGTTCACCTCTGACCTTCCACTTTCTCCCTGCAAGCCAGAAGAGGGAGACTGGAAAAGGAGGGGTGAGCCAGACAGAGGGAGTGGAGAGAGAAAGAAGAGAGGAGAAAGGAAAAATAGGGGGCCGGCGAGCTCCTCCTCTTTCTCTCTCCATATCTCCTCTCTCTCTCTCTCACTCCTTTTCTCCTTCTGTCTCTCAAAGGGAGAACTTGGTGGCCAGTCCCTTGCCACGTCAAACCTCCAGCCAGTCCACCTTGCCTGCTACCGGAGATCCCCCTTTGTCTTTTTCTTTTCTTTCCTTTTTTGCTCTAGGAGCATTTGAACCCCGATCAGCCAAGGTTTCCCTCAGCAGTGTGGCAGCAGCGCTGAATGAAAGAACAGGCAAATTCAGCAAGGATTTGGGAAAGAAGAAGCATCACCTAACGCAGAAAGATGCAAAGAAGTGAAACGAGATCGCCAAGACGCAGGTATCCCCCGCTTTCTTTCTTTCCATTCGGCGTACGTCTAAGGAGACGAAAGGTTGCATACTCCGGCGTTTTAGAGGGACGTGTTGGGTTGGGAGGATTTCGGCTGACCACAAATATTATCTGATAAGATCTGTTCCAGGGAGATTAACAGCACTTGCACTTGCAGCTGTTTTTAACCATAAGTACTTGAAACTCTAATGACTTTTGTTCGGTTTGGCCTGAAATTTTAAGGGAACTAAATGGGGCTTAGGCTGCACTAATTTGGGCTAAATAGGTTGACCATTTTTGTGTGTTTTGGCATCTGTGCTGGGCTTTATTTTTTGCCTTTAATCTTTTCTAAATGCAGAATTCTTGCAAAGAAATACTAGTTACTTTGTTACATTAATATTTAAGACCAAAATTCTCAGATTAAAAAGCATATAATTAGCCGATGAGTAATTAAAGCTCATTGGCTACATATAACAGATTTATGACTTCTAAATGTGTTATATTTGATATTTAACATTAATTAAACACTTTCTGTGTGTTTGTGTTTCCCCCGTAGAGCTCGGTGAGGAATGTTGCTTTTCACAGCGGGAAACAGGAAGGAATGTCACAGAATCTGCCAATCAGCGCCTATCACCTCCGTCTAACCTCTCCCGCTCCTCCTCCTCCTCCACCACCTCCTCCTCCATCCCTTCCATCCCAGCTCACTCAATCATCCCCGATCGGCCCTTTGCGGCAGTCAGACTGCGAAGATAAGCCAGGCCCCGGAGCCTGGCTGCAATCACAGTGAGTACGATTAAGAGTGTGTGTGGTGATATATCTGATTCTGATTCTGAGCGCATGAGTAAAGAGTCCTCCACAGCGCTACCCTTCAGCCGCCCGGCCCGCCTGCCCAGTGTTCAGACTACCTGTTCAGGAAGTAGTGGTTGTACAGTAGTCTGCACATTGGTTAGGCTGGCCGGGGAAGCACAGGACGACTGCCTAAAAAAAGCAGGATGGGGGGGGGGGGTAAAAAAAAAAGTGAGAGCCCTCCAAAGGGCATTCAGCAGGCACAAGCACATCAGGCTGTGGGAACACGCAGCTGCACCACCCCTCGTCCATCTGGACCAGCCCGGGCACGAGCCTAAATAAAGCACCCAAAGGCTCCACCGCAGAAGGCCTAGCCCTCGCCCAGGATGGATTTATGAGTGATGGAGAAGTCCTAAAATTTTGAAAACAGACCCATCAGGTTGTACTCTTATTAAGCTATATGATGTTTGTGTAACCAAGACCTCACTCTGCGACTCAGCTTGTGAAAAATATTTAAAAATCGTCACAATAAAGAGGCTTAAGTTTTCAATGTTGTTGTTTTTCTTTTTTTCTTGAGCAACTTATCACACATATACGGGCTCCACGAAAAGTAAATAAACACCACAGGCATATAGATATAAGTGATGGTTGCGAGACATTTTTAACATGTTGTTTATTTTCCTATGCAACCAAAAGCTGAAACCAGAAAAGTTCAGCCACACAGAAAAAAACCCAAAAAGATAACTAAAGCGCACAGTAAACCTCCAGCGTCACACTGCACTCATAATGAAAATGTACAATTATGCCTCTTGCTTTCCCTGCATCAGCTTGCGGCCGCTTTACCTCAAATGACCATGTAATGTGCAGAGAGGCAGGAAGCCACCAGACAGAAATGTTGAAAGAGCAGCCACTCTATCATTGTCTGTTCACCGTTTTGTTTTTGGGTTCGCTTTTTTTTTTTGTTGCTTTTTTTATATAGCTCTCCCGCCAAAAAAAGACAGAAAATTGTGGGTTTTAGTGTTTGTAGGTGATGTCATGTGAAAAGTTACAAGTTTAGCTACCCCCCTCCACTTGCGGCCCCTTGCTTCTACTTCTTCTCTGGGACCACAGTTTACCTTCGGGCCTGCCTGTCTTTGATAAAGCAAACCCGCAGTGTACCGTTTCGAATCCCCACTCCCTCGCAAACACGCCAAAGCAAAAGAAACGTTCACATGGTGCCTCATCACAGAGCATCGTCTTCAGGAATGAACACCACAAAACCAACCTGTTTCCATTTACAGCCCTGCCACCAAACACACAAGTGTATATGCATTTATATATATATATACACACATACACACACCCGTAACGCACAAAGCAAAAGTCCATGTGCATGCACACACACACACACACACACACACGCTCACCATTAAAGCAGACATGTTACTATGAGTGTGCTGAAAGCAGCGGTCTGCTGTTTCCCTCCAGGATGTTTACAGCTGGGATCACCAGGAGAGTCTGGCTTTCTGGCAGCTTTACAGCACGAGCAGGGAAACCCGGGCAGACACACACATGCGCAGTGACTGAACACACACACACACATACACAAAAGAAAAAGGGCACCCAAAGTTAATACAGGCACTTAAAAAAATCAAATGAAATCAAGCCATTTGTGCCTTTGTACTATTGTCAATGTGAAACTGCGGTTGTCACATGCTTGTGTAAAAATATGGATTTGATTATACCAATGCACGGCTATCACAAGCGTTACAAGTCTATAAAATCCAGTGTTTTACATTCATATACACAATGTTTCTTTACAACCATTTTTTTTCTCAATTTGTGGCTCATCCCCCTCACTTTCACTCTGCTTTGGGAAGCTTTAAGCTTTAGAGCGGCCTAATTCAAAGAACTGGCATGTCCTGTGGTAATACAGACCAGAAGGCTTCTAAGAGCACACACACATGCATGCGTTCACACACGCACACACTAATCAAAACATCCTGGCACCACTACTTGGGTCGAAAGTTATTATTAGTGTCTGGAGGTGGAGTGTGTCCATGGGTGTATGCGTTTGCCAGACCATGGCGAGGGTTTTCCCCGTGACAAGCGGCACCACCAATAAAACAGTCGTGTGCTGATTTTGCAAGATGGTGCAAATAACATTTCAACGCATATACGTGGAAAAGGGTGCGCAAAAACGTGGAGTTTTCTGTATGCACTGATGCATTTTTCCCCCTGAAATTAAACAAAGCATCATATTTTGGCAGGTCTCCACCCAGGTGGTCAGCATAATTCCTTCGGAGTACTCTAGTGTGTGAGGGGCTTATGTAAAATGTCGGATATAAAACATCACGTAAACCTTTTTTAGGCTACAGCTACAGCAGCAGGCTGAGCTGAGCTGTAACATCAGCACGTGGTGTTGGTTCTAGGTCTCCATGCGTCCTCACAGCTCCATGTTCAAATAAATAGACATTATGAGAGAGAGGTAACAGATGGAGGGAGGAGACAGGAGTAAAAAAAATAGGAGACTGTGACAAGGAAAGACTGAGACAGAAAGCAAGAGGCGAGGAAAGGATGACAGACTGTTTCTTTTGTTTTTTGGGAAGAACATTTGAGGACGTCGCTGGGAAAGAAGGAGGGAGGGAGGATGTAATGTACCAAACCAGCCCTTCCTACCTCTTTGCCCCCCCCCATCTGTGCTACCTTTTCTCCCCACTTTCTCTCCTCACATGGTCCTTGTTACTCCTGCTGCTAACCAGCTAACGAGAGACACTCCTGCCTCCACCCCTGCGATCCAGTCCCCCTCTCACTTTGTGCCCCTTCTTTGAAATAAAGTAGGTTTATTAGAAACAGCTTGTGTGTGTGTGTGTGTGTGTGTGTGTATGTGTGTGTGTGTGTGTGTGTGTAATTAGGAACAGGGCAATGCAAGGGCTCTGGTATGCACATATGTGTGCCAGCTTCAATGTCTGACATGCTGTGGGGTCCTGACTTTTTAGAAAGGTCTGCTCAGTCCTACACACATACACACACACACACACACACACACACACACACACACACACACACACACACAGCCTGATGTCAGCGCGCACAGAGGCTGTGGCTAAGGCATGGAGACAGCGAGACTGTGGCTAGCTCCTAATAGTTCTGCAAAGCATCATGGGATACCGCTTTGACCAGTAAGTCCAGTAACAAAGCATGTCAGGGAGAATCATATCAGTGTGCAGAAGATAACACTGACCAGCAGTCATAGCTGCAGTGGAATGAATGTTGGACCAGGTCATGGAGAATAAACACTCGGATCCCAGGAAAATTGTGTCGGGTTGTGCGGTAAAGATGCAGAAAAACCGCCAGAGTAAAATGTAATTTCATAGTGTCATACAGTAGGAAGACTACATGCTTTATAATCAAATTATACTGTGAAGAAATGTCAATTTTGTCAAGTTTTGTTTTTCCCAAACAAGCTTTTTCCTAATTATATGAAACCACCAAACTCCAAAGTCCTGTCAAACTGAAGTACACCAAAAAATGGAGCGGCTGACTAGTCTGACGTTTACTAAACACAGAAAAATCTCTGTCAGCACATAAGTTGGAACACAAGAATCAAAAGACTGTTGATCTGTGGTCATTTGCACTGCACGGACATTATATTGTTTATCCATCAGGGGGCACTATCCAGTTTATTTTTCAACTCGTTAAATGACCCATTTTAAGTCCTTTTCTGGGTTTTTTATTTATATATTATGGTCAACACACACAAAAGCAAAAAACAACATGTCTCAGATCATCATCATAAGATTTTCAAATATTGATCTGAGCCTTCAAAACTGAGTTTCAGTCGGGTTTAACTTTGAATCAATTATCCTGCAAAGAACCCTTTGTTTCCCTTTCAAAACAAAACTCTGTTTCTATGCAGTAACAAGTACTTGTAGTGCAGTGTTGCATACTTTTATGAATCTCTTGCGCTGCATTTTTCTTTGGAAAACACTACAAAGCAGTTGGCTGATGCTTCGGGCAGATGATTCAGTCATCAGGTCTGCAGCTCAGACCGCAAACAGAACTCTAAACCAAGACTTTGAGTGTGCAGACACTGAAACATGCAAACACACACAAACACCCTGACCGTGTGACTCCGTGTGCACGAGTGACTTTACATGAACTCTGTCTCACCTCATCATCCTTGTACCAGGACAGACTCTCGGCGGTGAGTACAAACCAGTACTCCTTGGCGCCTCCCTTCATGATGCCGATGTTATTAATGGTCAGCCAGCCCTTCCTGATCACCTGAGAAACAGACAGATATAGCAGACACACAGAAAGGAAATGAGCTGAAACTCAACCAGCATTTGCACATTTCACAAAGTTAACATTAACATCCATCAACCTTTACATTTACAGACATTTACCACACACATATGTAGGCCTACCTACACAGCAGAAGTGAATGAGCTAACAAAAACGCTCAGCTAACCACCAACACACTCCTCGCACTCGCTCTCTTTTTTCTCCTCAGCTCTCTTGTATTTCATTCCCTCCACTTTACAGTCACACATACAGTACGATGGTGTGCAGGTTATTTACCTTGAACCGATCGTTAACTCCTCTCTCCGGCTGAATGAGAATGTGGAGAGAATATTACAAAGCTATGCCAGCATAGGGCATTTAGTAAAAGGCCAAATACACACGACTGATCAACTGCCAGCACATTACAGCCGGCTGCTGGGATGGCAGCAAGGGGACAGCAAGCAGGGTGAGGGACGAGGCAGATAAGGAGGCTGCAGTGGCCCGTATCACCTTTTGAAGATCATGCAGTGAAATGCATGCGATCCTGTTTTATGCTACACTGTAGGTATGAGCTTTGCAAATGGAAGCAGCCGATTAATTATCTGAGCAAGAGCATTGAAATAACATACATTCAATTCAGCTGTTTCCCTTTAAAGTAGTTTAAAGCAGAATAAAATAATTTAAAGCCTGGCAATTACCTACCGACAATGTAAAGCCTTAAAAAAAGTCTGGATGGATTTATGAAGTCCATTCATTTGTGTTGTTTGGATCACTATTGAACAATTCAACTCACTTATGCTCTTCTGATGGTTTCTGGACAACAATAAGGGTCCACAGCACACACTTAAAGACATAATTCTTTGCCCTAATAAATATAAAGTAGTAATTTGGGGTTAAATGCAACTGAAAAATATATCATATATATAATAAACAAAGGAAAACATGCTTGGTGTAAACTGAATGTCCGCCAATCACATAAAATTAATTTGTCCAGAGTCAGTTAAATGTAACAGTTTACACTGTACTTATGTAACAAGATTACATTGGAAAATTTACAAGTAATCAGATTACTTAGAGTCAGTATTTTGGGATTTTTTTTTTTTTAGAAAAGACAAATAATCTATAATCTGGCTATCAGCCTGTTCTTATAGAGTCAACGCCTTTAGGTCTTGTCACTGTTTTGCCTTATAAAAGGAGGTCTAATGAGACGTGTTTTAAGTTTTACATGAGGGACTTGCTCTACATTTAAATAATTAATAATTAATCTCTATAAAAAGTTTATACTTCTTGAACATTTAGATTAGGATCTATCATAAGGTGTGGTTAGCTTTAAGCATAACTTGGTGGCCTGTAAAGGATTTGTAATATTTGAAAGATTATCTAAGACACAGAGGTGTTTTCAGAAACATTTTTAATGTTGAGTTTCTACTTTCATGTTCTCCTAAATTTCCCTGCATGGAGGTCAGACCAGCAGTGAATGAGAAGAGCAGAAGCTTCAGGGTCTTTAAGGGCCAATGATATCCATCTATAAACAGGATGTTAAGTTCACCACTTTGCTTACAATGTGCCCCTAACCTTTGACCCTTCTCTGGGTGGTTGCAGTGACAACTACAGGGATGCCATATGTCTGCAGGTATTCATGTCCTCTGGCCTTCTGTGTTACTTTGAATTTAGAAGAGGCAGGGGAACGCTAAGACCCCTTTGATCAATATTTCGAGGGAAAATATTTATCAGAATTTTTTCAGACTCTCTTCTTTTCTGTCTTTTGTCTTTATTGCTTCTTTAGACGTGTGACTCCCTCTTCATGTAGTTCAAGCTACTGCTGGGGGGCATCTATTTACTGCCAAAGCAAATCAACTGCAGAGCCAAAGCCACACTGAACATCTCCAAACTGGGCCTTTCTGAAAGATGCATGTGGGGTTCACGCACACACACACACACACAAAATAACATTATACAACAGAGAATCACACTTCTTTTTATGTGCACAAAAGCTTTTTATGGCATATTTACAACCCTGAAATGTAATTGTGTTTCTGTGGGGATGACATAGCTGAAAAAAAGGAGAACAAGGAAACAGCCAAGCATCTCTAACTACAGCCACCTGCCAATCTACTAGCACTTACTCTGAATGTTATTTCATACACACACACACACACACACTCATGTATCCACTATTAATTACAGCCTAAAATACATAAAAGACATACAAGTTTAAACATTTATAAACACATAAATCCTGATATATGTAACGTGTATGGATATGAGCTCATACATACAAATGCTCACCTGCAGATATGCACAGAATCACAGCCCCACACTACTCACCATGATTTCATCCTGAAGTGCAAAAGCCACAGAGAGAAGGAGGAAGGGACGAAAGAGAGCAAAGAAGAAAACACTCAGAGGAAACTCAAGGCAACAAAATGACAGATACTAAAACATATAGAGCTGATAAGAAGAAGAAGAAGAAAAAGAGAGTAAAATAAAAATATGCTAAAAGTAGAAGAAGAATGCACAGGAAGCGCTTCAAAACACTTTAAAAAAGCAACGTCATCCAAAAGCTGTTACCGAACCATAAATATGTAGCCATTACACTTAAATATTCAGTTACTGTACTGTGTTGTTTTTTTTTATTAGAAGGCTTTCTATTGGGTGGAAAGGTAATAACTGTTGTTGTCTTTAAAGCTTTAAACCGCAGGAGCTATCATGGTTTTTCACCAAAAGGACAAGCTGTTTCATGACCACACAAGTGTTGTCCATTATTGTGTAACGTGTACAAGAGCAGCACAGGGTTGTGGCATTGTATAACTAATGGGCTGTTGCCCACTGTAACCATAGACCGTATAGCCGTGCAACATTTACCATGAGCGAAAACACAAGAGCTGAGTGCTAACAGAGCTAAGCCTTAGGGTAAAACTTTATAAAGTTCATCTGGCACGTTGCTTGCCAACAGACAAAACATATTTGGAGGAGTGGAATCATCGTGTTACAGCAGCTGAAAGAGGCCTGGAGTGAACAGCACAGCTCTGCAAGAGTACAGACAGCGTGCCTGCCTGTTAGTGATCGGAGTACCTGATTGCCGGCTGCTTTCTTCTTGCTCATCTGGTTGATCCTCTGCTGGGCACTGCACAACAAAACATGCGATACTGTACTTTGACCTTAAGTAGTAAAGACTTTCCACTGTAGCGGCAGCAGATTTCTAAACTTACTTGGCAAATCCGATGAAGTCCTCATGGTTAGTGTTCATATAGGACAGCTCAATATCTATCAACAGCAACACCTGAACAGAGAGAGTAAAACAGTCAGTTTTATACTTATATATCATATTTTGGAGCCCTGGTCCCCAGCTTTCATTTTGTAATTCAGCCGCACTCAATGAATTAAATCTGAGGTACTTTCTATGTATCATTGAATCTGAATAATCTTTATTATCACTATACACACAGAGCAACGCAACATCATTTCTTGTAGTTTGTCTCTTTTAACTTCTTAAACTTCTTTCTCGTAACAGTGTGTGTGTGTGTGTGTGTGTGTGTGTGTGTGTGTGTGTGTGTGTGTGTGTGTGTGTGTGTGTGTGTGTGTGCATTTACACGGAAATGTTTGGAAAGGTCATAGTGTTCAGTGAAAATTATAGGGGAACGAGGCAGCACAGAGGTTACACTGTCACCTCACAGCATGAAGTTCCTGATTCAAAACCCAGATGGGAAGTTTCCATGTTCTTCCTGTTCCTACATGGGCTTCATTAGAGTGCTCTGGCTAGGTCAACTCACTCAAAAGCCACTGCATTAGGTACACCCTTTCATTTAATTCAGTCATGGTCAAGACCTATTCACGTTCAAAATGAGCATCAGAATAAGAAAGAAAGGTGATTGAAGTTATTCTGAATCTGGCATGGTTGTTGCCAGATGGGCCGGTCTGAGTATTTCAAAAACTGCTGATCTGCTGGGATTTTCCCACACAACCATCTCTAGGGTTTTATGGAGAATGGTTCAAAAAAAGAGAAAATGAGCAGCAGTTCTCTGGCTAAAAATGCCTTGCTGGTTCTCGAGGTCAGAGGATAATGGTCAAACTGCTTCAAGCTGATAGGAAAGCAACCGAGGTATGCAGAAGAGCATCTCTTAATGCACAACATATCAAACCTTGAAGCAGATGGGCTTCAGCAGTAGACCACATCGGCTGCCACTGATCATTATATATACATCATAGAATCTATGAGCGCTGTTGGTGACTATGTCGATCCCTTTATGACCACAGAGCACAGAGCAGGGATTATGGATATGCAGCTGACAAACCTGCAGCATCTGTGTAATACTATCATATCAAAATGGACCAAAATCTCAGAAGAGTGTTTCCAGCATGTTAGTAAATCTCTGCTACACACAATAAAGGCAGTTCTGATGGAAAACTGGGTCTAGAACAGTACGAGCAAGGTGCAACTAATAAAGTGGCCGGTGGGTGTATATTGGGCGTATGTGACTTAGGTAAAGTGTTTAGATTAAAGCGCTGTATGAATTCATGGTTAAATGTGACTTGTAGTCTTAAGCACTGTGATTGGTCAATAAGTAAAATTAAACTGATATACTTTAAGAAAAACTATTTCAGCAGGAAGTGAGTAAGAACAAACTGTTAAAAGCCCCTGCTTCTTTGCAGAAATACTTTCTACATTACAAATTATTATATTCTCCATAAAAAATGAATATGAAATAAGATTAAAGCACTAAATAGGAGCAGCTTGTAACTGAAAATGGTTTGCAGACATGGAAATTTTGAGATAATGGACCACTAGTTGGAAACAGACCAGTAAAAAGATCTCACAGCTGCCTTCATGAAAGCAAAATATCACAACTTTAAGAGACAACAAAGCACTTTCCTTCCTAAGACATCATGATGCGGTTATTATATAGAACAATGACAAATTCCAGCACGCACCAGGATGCACACTGATTTAAACCAGGACAAAACAATTCATTCATATCATTGTTTTACACAAACGTACCACACCATCACAACCACCCCCCCCCTCCCCCCACACACACACACACACACACTTTACACCGTACACACTGTTTGTCTGCTTTACCTGTCCTTTAGTGCGGCTTTCTCTGTCTCTGATGTGCTGAGTGACAATTCTCTCCATCTCCTCCCTCAGCATGGGGTACTGAGCCAGCTGTGAGCACAGAAAACGGTAGGTAAGTAGCCCAAAAAAACAAACACAGATCCCAACACATGCACACACTGTCACACGTCAATGTACAAGATTCAGTAAACAAATTAAAAAAAAAAAAATCTCACAGAACCACAGCACACAGTTCCACAACACAACAAAATACAGAAACACAATTAAACACGGTATGTTTGAGGGGGTCTGGGTTTATCGCAGACTCAGCTCTAGTCACTGCTCACCCTGAGTGGGTGTTGACTTGTGTTAGATTAAATAATACGTGCCAAATGTGTATTCGTTCCCACCGTGTAACAAATGCAAGAGAATAGAGCAAAGTCTGTGATTTTTCTTCTTTTTCACCACAAACACAGAATAAACAATGTTCCTGGCAGAAAAAGCTTTCTTTTTCCCAGCACACTGTGGGTCTTTTTCCATGAGCTCATTGCAAAACCCACGAACGCAGACGCTGGTGGGTCTCCAATGCGACACAAACACATTTGGAGAAGTGTGAGGAAAGAGAGAAAAGCAAAGAAAATCAAATAATCGCAGCACGAGAAAGAAAGGCTTTCGTGCAAGTTACAGTGCATCTTTGGGTTAGTGAGTAGGTACCGATTGGCCTCTTTCGTTGTTTGGGAGCTTATTTAGTGCCTTCCAGGTCTGATCCACTGACAGAGCAGATGACACCGATAAAGAAGAAACATTTTAAATAATTTCTGCCAGTATTTGAATTAAATAAGTGACTTTTTCAGGTCCTACTGCCAATAATAATGAGGCTTTTCAACATCATACAGCATACACTGCTGTTTTAGAGGACCGAGGGTGCATATCTGAAGCATATCTCCCAATCAGAATGTTGATTTTATTTAGAAGGCACACACAACTAACAACGGCATCACTGTGCCGTTACGAATGGAGACTGTTTTGACGAGAAGCATTTCATGCGAAAAGTTACGTGCGCCATATGGAAGCAGATAATTTATGCAGGTAGAAAGATGCAACGCAACTTGACGACAGATACGATCTGTCAAAATCTGCTGCTGCGGTCAGTGACTTCAGAACTGACACTGAAAAAAAAAAAACAGTGGAGAGAAGAGATTCAGGCTGGCATGCAATGCAAAGAAGCAGGGAAAGGGTGGAGGGTGGAGGGTGGGGGACGGGGAGGTGTGGGAAGACTTCAAACTGACCCCCTTTGTGGATTTTCCCAAACACTGGGTATTATGTTACAGTATCTTTTTGATACAGTGAAATAACTGCAAAAGCGTGACAGTGAAGAGAAATCCAAAGGAGGCGGCACTGCTACTCTGTGCTGGTCAGTCACTTAGCGAGGAAGCAGCCATTCAAAGGTTTGTGCAGGACGACGGGACGGAGAGGACGAAAGAGAAATGAAAGAAGAAATAAAGAGACGCTCGAATCACGTCAGTTAGTCAATGAGTGGAAGTACACAACCAGTCACTCCGGTATACTGAACCACACTGACAGAGACAGAAAAGGTGTGATTTTAATCCGGTTAAATCAAACGGTTTTTAGACATCATGAAATATACTGAGGAAAAAAACCAAAAAGTTGTCTAACATGCGGTGTGCTTGGTTGTCAATATAAGGCCGGTTATAACCGACAAAAAAACCAAATGATAACCATAGTTTAGTTACAATAAAGGTTACGTGGTTACATAAGGAGCAAGGATAGACTGATAAGTGCTGATTAAAGTTTAGTGTGTTTCAAAACTTACATTCATTCATTCATTCTTTATTTATTGTGGGTCGGTTTACAAATACTGCTCAACATTTTATGTCACTTAAAAATGTCCTAATTTGGGGGGTTTTGTGTCTTTTTTTAATTAAAAAATGCTTTTTTTAATCAAAGACGTTGTAATTGTTGATTATGTTTATCACAGCTGATTACGGTGTAGTCAGTGGAGTCTCTGGAGCATCAGACTTGTGCACTACTCTCTTTACAGAGCAGCACAATGTGGCTCATGTGGTACCATTTAATTATGCAGCCTTTTGACGTCATTAGTATTGTACGAGCTCTGCATTGCCACATATGTTTGTACATGTTTCAATAAATCGCTGCACCTTTTTCCCATATAAAGATATAAGACTTTAGCACAGCAACGTAGCTTTTTATGCATAGTCTTCATATAACATTATTTAACATGTATAAAATATAGCATTGGCGCTATTTTAGCCAGTCATTGCATTAAAAAATGATTTTCTTCCTTATAACCAATAAATATAATATACAAGGTGTTTTTTGGATACAAATACTGTTTGTCTCTCATATATCTCTTCATATAAAGTATGGGTAAAAAAAAAACTCCAGCTATCAGTCTACCCTTACCTGTAAGATTAACAGAGATAACGAAAGTGGCTTTGTTCTCTTTAACATTTTACCTTTTGGCTACACTTCTGTATGGTGAAGGTGAGTTCACTCACTACCATATCTATACACTTCAGTGTGGGCTCCTTCAGCTTTTGGATCTGCTTTTTCACTATGGCTTCAAAAGCCAGGTCGGGGGTGAATAGCCCCGTCCTGTAGAGATAGGTAGGCAGTACGAGAGAGAGAAAGGAGCAGGAAAGAAATAAAAACGAAAGAAATAGGTGGGGAAAGAGGAAAATTAAAAGCATCGAATGAAGAGTTGTAAGTGGAGGTAGAAAGGAAATACAGTAAAAAGATGAGACCAATTTAAAAGAAAGCCGTGAGAACAGATGGTGAGGGAGAGGGGCAGTAAACAGATGAGGCAGGTGAAAATTGGAGATGAAGCAGGAGAACAGATTGAAGATGACAAAGACAAGAGGGGGGTGGGCGGGGGGGGGGGGGGGGGGGGGGGGGGGGGATAAACAGCACAGAAGGAAGAAAGTGCAAGTGAGACATTTGGTTTCCCCCTAAAGCCATCCTAAAACAGGACAGTGCTGGAGCCTCTCTCTATGAACAAAGAAGACGAGGAGGAGACTGAAAGAAATAGAAAGAGCTCCCAGCCTGCGTGACTCTGCCAGCCAAAAACTCCAAGCAACACACCACGAGACCGCAGCTGTGCACCCCAACCTCCAGCCAAAACAGCCTGATCTCCCCTGGTGTCGAACCCCTCTCCACCCAGCTCTCCTCTGACTTCCAGAGGGAGTCCGATCATGATATTTATCATCCCAGCGTTGTCGCGCTCTTGAACTTGCTTGGTTACAGCCGATCCGCGTGGATAAAGATTGCTGCTCTTTTCTTTGGCCCTGCTTTCTCTCATCTTTCGCTCAGAGTGCAGCCCCTGAGGCATGAAGTTAAGCAGTAATTGTCATGGCTCCCGTCAGCTGCAGGTGCACGGCTGCAATCTCACACACGAGAAAGTTCGGATACTGAGGTCATCCAATACGCCTGCCAGGTATTCGAAATGAAAGACAGGATTTTATGTGTATGTGTTTGTCTAGCTTGCACTAGAAAAGGTGGAAAGGGTGTTGCCCTCGTGATGTTACCCATCAGTTTACTCCGAGCATCACTGAATGCTCTGATAGCTTTCTAAGGCAGACGTATTCTGATGATCGCTCAGCGTCCCCACTCTGTTTCTTCAGCACAACCATCTACCACAGCCAATCTGTCCAGCCAAACCCTCCACGGTACTACAGTAAGGTAGGGCAGGCAGGCGTACAGCAGCCCACCCTGCCGCTCCAGGCGTCCCCTCGCTGTCCAACAGCAGCGAGGGCTGGAGGGAGTCAGGTGGTTAGAGTGAAAGGGAGCGAACAGCAGAGGGACTGAAGAGGTGGAAAGCAAGGAAAAAAGTGCTAGCTTTTATTTTTTTTACCTTCTTGGTACACTGCCTAACTGTATTGACTAGCTCAGAAATGACCATGTCCACACATTTGGTGCAAGGCTCTTTAATCTTCCCAATCTGCCTTTTCACAATGGTCTCAAAGGCCATGTCCGGGGTGAAGAGGCCAGTTCTGCCCGACACAGAGAGAAGCAGCCACAGGGCCGAAAGACGAGAGGAAGAGGAGGAGTTGGTGGAAAGAAAGAAAAGAGAAGGAATAAAGAGGGTTGGGTAGAGAGGAGAGTGTTAATTATAAAGATTTACCCTCCACTTCTGGCAAAAATTCAGCAAAAGACAAGAAAAGGCAAGGAACCGGGATGTGATCCTACACAGCAAATATTCAGTTATTGTTTTAGACCAAAGAGGCCGTCGTGTCACTCACATTAGTCATATACCTTTTATAATCAAGCATCACAGCAAGTATTTTACATACAGGGCTTAACAAATGTAATAAAGCACCTGTCATAAAAGCAAAGACTTTTTAAAAAATAGTTTCAAACTAAAAACAATTTAACTAAAAGAACTGTAACTTGTCATCTTGATAAAAATAATAATTTTCTTTACTATTTATTAGCTTTTTATAATAAAACAATCAATTTGAAAATTCAAGGATAACAACAATAATTTTACTATATAATTTCAATTAAAGAGCTTGTTTATATTGGTGGATTATACAGTAACCAGTACTGTTATTTAGGGCTGCTGTGGAATTAACCTTAAAGTTAGTGGTGGTTTAATAAAACTGTTAAGCAGTGTATGTGCAGTAATCCACATTTAAACAAATTGATTTTTTGTATTATCCTGTTTAGTCTACATGTTATCTTACTCTTTTTTTTATAAGTGTTTGTTGCACATAATTGTTGTGTTTTGCTCAGCTCTCCTTATTTTAAAACATACTCAAACCAGAAGCATGATTTTCTTACACCAAAATGTGAAGAGCAACTCTTTTTTATCTTGCTTTTACATCCTGGTAAACATCTATCTGGTATTTTAAAGACACATACATGAACGAAGTAGAAACCAGAAGGGATAGAAATCCGAAATATTTTGGCACTAATGGAAATATATTAAATATGATTTCTTTGCACAGCTCATTTATGTTTTATAAATATAAATATATATATATATATATATAAACCCACAAGTTTTGCCATATACCGTAGTTTGATTTTGACAAACAAAACTCTAAATCAAAGCTTAGCCGAATTTTTGGGGTGAAATAAAATAGACAGTAAACATGCACATCATCAGGAAGAGGGAACAAGAACATCCCAGAAATAAGGTACAGAGATGAAAAGCCCTTTTATCAGCATGAATGTGCAACCACATAAAAAACGAGGGTACCCAGCAGTCAGCAGCTGCGTCTGTTCCCAAACAACCCTGTGCTGAAGTATATTGTATAACCTTAGTGTGCAGCAGAGCCCTCAATTTGTGTTACTGCTGTCTTGGATTAGCAAGGAGGGTAGTTGCAGGTTAGATGTGACTGAGACAAAGAGATGGGAGGTGAAGCAGAGAAAGAAGAGAGGGAAGGGTGGAGGGTGAGCTGGAAGGCAGACGTGCCTGATGCCATGAATGTTCTTGATAGCGTAGCTGATTTCCTTGCGGAGTTCTTTCTCGTCAAACTCCATCTGAAAGGCAGACAGAGAAAGGAAGATGTTGTCAAACATGCACATGCAGACTTTGTATTCTCCCTAACTCAGCGCTCGCTTTCATGTCACTTTGTTGACTATTCCTGCAACATCTGTTTTTAATATATTTGTCCAAGTATCTCCATGATATTTACTGCGATGCCACATTCTCCCCTGCTTTTACTCAAAATTGAATATTTTCTCTGAAGCGTGCACCATAAGCAAATAAAACATAATGATGAATTGACTTCTAGCTACTCGCTGCGGCTTCTAATGTATCTGGCAGGCTTTGAGGGTTTTCTGTGTTTTGAGTAAGTTTTCTGGTTAGGAAGCAACCTGCTCTTTTTTTTTTTTTACCTCAGGGGAAACCAACACTGCATTTTTATTTATTTTTTTGCAACTTGGTCACAGACAGTAAGTTTTATATCCTCAAAGGGAGGGCGAGAGAGGACAGGGAAGAAAAGCGGGGAAGAGAAAGGACGGGCATATTGTGAGAGAAAATGAACCAGACCAGAGGGAGCAAGCAAAGACCTCGAGGATTAATACAAGGTGGAAGGCGGACAGAGAAGGCTTTAAAAGTGGATGGAAATGGTGATGGGGTGAGAGAAACAGTGTGAGAGGTAAGGTGGGAGACGTCCGGGCGAAGAAGCTCAGGCACTTCCTTTTGGCGAGGAAAGCAGGACAATGAAGGGGAGAAATGTCATGATTTAAAGAGACTGAGAGAAACTTGACTTTAGGACCTTTTTTCTGTCGACAGTGTCTAAAATACAGACACAGAGTTATTACAAAGACAGTTCATCCAAAAACGAACTAGACTGTTTTGGAGTGAGCTGTCCATGTTTGGAGATCCAACTAAGAGCCACTTGCTTTTTGTTACATAGAGGGTTTTTTTTAGCAATGCATCTTTTGATAAATCATGACCCAGTGAGGAGACCTACTTTTCTTTCCCCCTAACAAACTTAATTTGCCGAACAAATGAAATATGCAGCTGACTAACATTACTGCTAATCCAAAGTTATTTATTTGATTTACAGACTTGAGCCACTCTTCATTTGTTTAGATTTAGCTTACAAGGAGATAGACTTTCTTGTATTTTTTTAAAGTAGTCTTGAGTTTTCCAGGCTTTCTGAAGGTCTTCCACAGTTTTTCTTTGGCTGCTTTTTCAGTCCAGTCCTGACCCAGTCCCAGGGCCATTTTCAGAAGAATGTTTTTTGTTTGTTGAGCTGCTTAACACTGACCTATTCAAGCACACATAATTAGTTCCCATGTCTAAAAACTTGTCATATCTCAGCATTGTGTGCAGTGTGGCTTAAAAAAATATGAGGGAACTGGACAAGTGGAGTCTATCAGCTGATGAACAGAATCTAAAAGTCACATCCTTAAGAAATAGGGGGGGAAAAATCAAGTGAAGACATGACACAGGATGGCGAGGACCTACAGCCATCTCTAAAACACAGAAGAGACTCTGAACCTGCTGTAGTTGCATTTAAGCCATCAATTTGATTCTGGTCAAAACTGATCGAATTATAAATGCAGGAAAGTAAAGTCAGATTTTGATTGAGTGGCTAATTTTTCAGCATGACAATGATCCAAAACACACTGCCAATACAGTAAAAGCATACCTGGATAGAAAAACACACAATGAAACACTGTCAGCCATGGATTGGGCTCCCAGAGCCTGGACCATAACATTATTGAAGCAGTGTAGGATCAACATCCACAGAGCTTTTAATGTCCTTCAAGAAGCCTGAGTATGAATCCTGAATACTATAAGAAATTATAAGAACTCTTACCTTCATTTCCGATTGTTTTTAGATCATAAAGGTGATCATACCAAATATTGAATTTCTAATATGATCATTAGAATTGGAGAAATTCCCTTGTTTTGCCTTATATACTGTATTTCTATGTATGTTTGCCCATGTTTTAAAACAAAGCCCTGAACCTATTTCCCATTTTCCTAGCATCACACACACACAAAAAGAGGTGCGGCTCAAGACTTTTGAACAGCACTGGATTTACACTGTACAATAACAAGTACAATATAATCGAAAGGTTTCTAAGACACCAAACTGCCATATAAACCCTTCGCATAACTTCCTGACATCTCAAAACCGACACACACCTTGACCAGTTCAAAGGGGAAGCGTTCATGGAAGATGCGATTGATCCTGGCACCACCCGACAGCTCGGCCGTGTCGATCTGGTCCCCAGAGCCCTCTATGCATTTTTCAAAATCCACCGAGAACTGCTGCACCATCCTACAGGAAAAGGTGCAGATGTTAACATTTCTGTGTGTGTGTGTGTGTGTGTGTGTGTGTGTGTGTGTGTGTGTGTGTGTGTGTGTGTGTGTGTGTGTGTGTGTGTGTGTGTGTGCGCTTTGTCTCACTGCAGGAGAGCCTTGGTTTTGCGAGACGGATCATCAGGTCTGAAGTTCTTGTACTCTTCCACCTCCTTTTCGATGGACAGAAGCTGACTCTGCAGCTTGGCCCGCAGATTCGGCAGGGTGTCCCGGATGTGGTTGGTCAGTTGCTGTGCAGGTCAAAGGTCAGAATATCAGAATAAGGTCACTAGAAAACTGAAATAGTGTTTTGGGAATACATAGGAATGGGCTCACTACATTCACATGTTTACACACCTGATTGAGGACTTTCTGGAGGTAGGGAGTTCCCATGCGGTCAGCCAGGTGTCTGTATGCCGGGTGGGAGAGAAAGAACTTCCTCTCGGCAGCCATTGCAGCATTAATGTCCTTCTTTCCATCTATGTCCTTCTGGCTTCTATTCACCACACCAATGTAACCTGGACAAGCAGACAGAGAGCTCCACACTCACAGTAAACCCTAAAACACTGACAGATTTAGAGAAAACCATCCAACTCCTTTGATCGTTTCCTGACAGACTTGAAACGGGTATTGTAATTTGTCTGGAAGATAATACAGACTTGTGTTAGAGCAACACTGAACTTTTCTGGGTTTTTATTTTCTACCCATGTCCTCAGGTCTGAACAGCCCCTCCAAGGACCCAACTGTTTCACATGTGTTTAATAATGTTAAACCACATTTTAAGAGACCTCAGACCTCAACTTAAAAGAATATAGACAGGAGAAGAGAAAAGGGGGAAGAGGGATTTGCATAAAACCAGAAAGAGAGAAAGAATTCCTGGATGCGTTTCTTCTTTTAAGGCGTAGAGAGACAAAAAAAAAAAAAGAAGTGCGGCGAAATAACCAGGAGAGGTTAGGTCAAAAGGATCCTGTTTCACCTCCAGTTAAGCTTCCTCATGCATCACTCAGTTAAAAGCTGTTTCATGCTCTATAACTAAGGCAACTGGGAGCCAGCAGCCTTGTAAATGTGCATATCCACAGCGTTAGAGAGACGGGGAGAAAAAGAAGGGAGAGGGGGGAAAAGTATAGAAAAAACAAAGGAAATGGAAAATATTCCAAAGCACATGCCTGGGTTTTAACCAAGTGCAAATGGAAAAGAAAAGCACCACATCAGCACATTGCAATAAAGGGCAGCTCACAAATTACATGCGAGTTATTTTCCAAGACAGTGTTTTTGCTTTTTTCTCTTTGCCCCTTCCCCTGCTTTTCCTTCCAGCTCTTCCTCTCTTTCACCCCTTTGTCTGTCTTTTGATTTCTTACACGCTCTCCCACATCCTTTGGCCCTGTTTCTGTTCTTCGTTGCAGATGTTGGAAGCACTGAAAAGCTCTGAGTTACCACAAGGGGGAAACAGTGCGTCGTTGCGACCGACCTGAAGGAGACAGAAAAGGTGCTACTTTTTGTGTGAGCGTGCTGTCGAGGTATTACGCACCTCTCCTGAGTGGAAGCAGCTTATTCTCCAAGATGTCTTTAGCATCGGTCCCCTCATCCATCAGGTCCAGCTTGGTGATCACACCGATGGTCCTTAAACCTGACCCAGTCACGCAAATTTACCAACAGTATTTCATTATGTGCATCTGTATAAAAATAACTAGGATGATACAAAGAGCAATTATAAATGAAACATCATTTCAAAGACTTATAAAACTCCTATTAGCTTCTTTACATGTGTGTAAACTCACCCTGAGGGTCGACCTCTTTGGCAATCTTTAAAGCGTCGGAGTTGGCCAGGTCAGAGTTGGCCGGGGAGACGGCCAGCATCAGACAGTTCTCCTTGGTGACAAACTGCATTAACATGTCTCTTATCTGAAATTCAATGTCAGCAGGCTGGTCACCCACCGGCACCTTGGTCATCCCCGGCAGGTCCACAAGTGTCAGGTTCAGCACTGTGAGGGTAAAAAAGAAAAGAAAGAAGAGAAAACACAAAGCCAATTCAAAACTAAACTTATTGATGCTCTACACACAGATTAAATCTTCAGTGTGTGTGGAATAAAACTGCGTCAGCCTCACCGTGCGGAGAGTAAACACGCAGGTTGATGGGCACAGGGGAGATTCCCTTGTTGGCTCCAGTCGCGCGATCCGTCTCCGCCTCGATCTCCTGCCGGACCTCATCAAAATCTATAAACTTTTTACCCTTACAGTGCAGGAACTCGGCGAATTCTGGAAGAAACGGCAAAAAAGTGAGACACAAATGAAAGTAATGTGACAGAATATCAGAAGATCCGGTGAGGTGAACAGCAAAGACGGTAAACAGAGAGTTGAATCAAACCCTTTTAACATGATTTTTGTTCATGGGAAATTAAAGGTTTTGAATGTCGATCATAGTGAACGACGCTCAGCTGCAAAGTGATGTGTCCTTGGATGAGACTTAAGACAGATAAAAACTGTTAGATAACTCAGTTAGAGCTTGATTCATGAAGTAACGGTTGCTGCGACCACGTATTGATTTTAGATTAACGCAAAGTAATTTATGATTCGCACCATGACTACGCTGTGAGAAAACACTCTCTGCTAGATCCTGAATCAATGTAACAACGTGTAACTATGGTAACGGGAGGATGATGTCATCGCAAGTCTATAGAGAGAATGGCAAATGTGCACGGATGGTTTTCCTCTGAGGATAGGGGGACTTATTAGACTCCAGGAGGAGCCAGGGTTGGGTGGGTGATGGGAGAGTGGGTTAAAAGCTGTCTACTTTCCCAAGTGTTGTGTCTTTCCAGGAAGGCTCAGCAACAAATAATAAAATGACAGGGGATGTTATAACAGCTACATTTCAAACAAATAAAAATAAATAAATAAAGGCCAAGAACGTGATGAGAGGAGACGGAAGGTTTGGCCAAGAATGAAGCTCCTGTGTCTGAAGAGAATGAAGAGGGATGTGGATGTGGCAGCCTTTGGAATAGAAGTAAAATATTAAAGGCAGCTGGACTCTCTGTTGACACAAAGATGTTAAATGTAAATCTGTGAAGTGAACTAAGATGCAGTTCATTCAACTACATGCTGACTTTAGGAAATCGAGACGCACTTAAAAGGACAGAAGTAAGTGAAAACCTTCCTTTTAGTCTTAAATGAAATAGACTGTGCCAGATGACAGACTTTGACACATTTGTAAAATACTTGTCTTTTCTTGTTTTTATGACAGGTCGTGTAATAAATTCATTAAACACTGTATTATGTTTATACCTTTTACTTATTTCAAAGCATTAGACACAAGAAAACTAGTGCAATCACCGTTACAGTAGCTCTCCGGCTTTTTCAGCGTCACTGGTTAATAAGAATAAACAGACTCAAATCAGCCATCTTTACCACATGTATTCAGAGTGATGCACAGTTCCCAATAAAATGTCAAGACAGATTTCAAGATGTCAAGATTTCTGTACAAATAGAACAGCTGTCTGATCAGCTGTAGATATCAAATATGATTAGCCAGTCAGTGAAGCAGTCAAGATAAACCATTATGCAATTTCAAAGGAATTTGGTGAGCTTTACCGGTGGGCGAGTTCATCAGCTGCAGGACCAGAGGACGGCGGGTCACAATGCCAGAGCCACGGGGAAGAAAATCCCTGCAACACAACAGATGGATGGCAGAGATGATGGTCAGTGAAAACAACCACAATGCTGCAGGGCTACAATAACAAAGTACAGTTACTGTGCCATCCTCATAATTTACTCCAAATATAAAAAGCAAACAAATCCATTCAGAAAAATGAAAGGTTGTGTCATCAATGATGTGACAGCAGCAGGAGAAAAGAACAGAGAAGAGTCAGTGAATGAAAATAACGAGGCCACCAGGCCACTTAGCTGTTTTCTACAGGGATCAGTTTTGGGAGTGCATTCAATACAGCAGGAAATAAGCAATAAAATAGCAACAAAATACAGGTCAAGCTTCAGTTGATCCATCACTGATACATGTTGAATTATGTCTCAAATTAAAAACTCTTTCATTACCAGTTAGACCCTGTTCTAACTTTTAAATTAGTCGTATGAAATAAACAAAAATAGATTCAAACTGACATCTTCATGTTCCTCGTTTTGCCCTTCAGCAGGTCACTAAACCTGAGAGACAGCAAATCGTCATGTTGAATAAAATGAAGTAATTTAAATTCAATTCAATTCATTCAGTTTACAGCTTGTAAGAACAGTCTTCGGAATGTGATGGCAATGAGCAGCGAGCAGGTATTAAGTGAAAATCGAGTCAAATCAAGTTTCTTTGCTTTTAATAAAACAGCTGCATAATGTGAGAAAGAATATGCTAACTGGAGTGTGCACGCGCTCATTAGCTGTGATTAGTGGCCCTTGTATAGTCCAAAGATGACTGCCTCGAGTGTGATGACCAAACCCTAAATAAGGAGCGAAGACGGCTGGTTCGTTTATGTTTATGCCATACTACAGCCACAGACAGAAAAAAAGCTCATTGGCTAATGCCTTTTGATTGACTAGTTGTGAACAAGCAGACGTCCTGGTTTTTTTTTTTTTACCACATGTGATCGTCCATTCTGAAACAAGGTATGATCAAGATTTACAAAACAGATTTAATGTTTTATTCAGTATGACCCCAAATGAGTGAGTGACTCCATAAAGTCTGCAGCAAGTTGTTTACAGAGGTTAAGACAGAGTCATTTTCCCATAGATCTCTATAGGATGGGAAGACTTTTTATTGCAACCACAGCTATTGCCATCTGGTGGCTTACAGACAGATTGCAGGTTTCCAAGAGTTGGATTACTATTCTGACCAATATTTAACAGTTGCCACTCACCACTTTATGATTCGTTGAATAGGCGGTGCCTTCATGGAACCGTTTAGAGTTTAGTTTTGTGTGTTTTGATGCTTTTAATTTTTTAAAGAATCAGTATATTTTAACCAAAAACCACCGAAACATGACTAATGAACATCACAGCTAAATCACGTGAAGGGTGACAAATTAAGAATGAAACAGGTGTTTGATATGCTTATTTCTGCTGCTTATTTCTGATTATTGAATTGAGGTATTAACTGTATGTGTCCATGCAAATGAATGTGTTCTGCATACAGCTACTGACACTGATTGTGTGTGTCTGAGCTGTAAAGCAGCTCATCCAGATGCCTGCCTGTCGGACAGCTATGCTTTCCATTGCACAATATCTCTTTTTTCCTGGAGCTATTCAGATGCAGCATCAGCGTCAGCTCACCTCTTACACCCTGTGCCCCTCAGCTGATGTGACACCAATTTCTCAGCGATGCGAGGTTTTCCAGTTTTCTCTCCAACAGTTTCAAGTGTACCTTACTTGCAGTCACCTCAGCTTAATGACACAAATGCAATCAAGCTACAAAACGTTTTCAATTTGCACAATGCAAAGACAAACTGTTCAGTATCTGATGAGAGAGCTCAACACTGGGAAACTGAATGTAACATTCATAAGAAATAGATGAGGTCTCTGTTTGAACCTGAGGCAAAGCCTGAGGCAGCTCGGAGTCATGAGATGAGAGTTAATCAGGTCTGAGCTGTGTTCTCTGACGAATTCACCGATCTGATGTGAAAGTTGGTGAGCACAGTGGGAAGTCTGTCAAAAAGCACATAAGGATGTTACACTGAGATATCATTAGTCTGATCTGTCTGTGCTTAAACTGCTGTAAGTATCTGCCTACCAGCACCTTTAAGCTCAATAATGAACATTTCCCTGTTAATTGTTCTTCTTGTTCTCTTCTTATGACGTGGAACTGGCCAAGAAGCACAACAGCATAATACTATAAGAGAACAAGCAAGAAATTGGTAGTAAGATACTCTCAAATTCATCCAAAAACTAAAAAACCCCCAGATAATACAGGATTTCTAACTTGAAGAAAGTGTCCCTTTCTGAAAGACTGAACCGTGTGATATAATCTCATAAATCCTAAAACTGCAGGTTGCTGAGTTGTGGAGATATTAATCCAGCACATCTCTTAGACCACGATCAGCAAGCTTTGACTATCAACGACTATCAACAAAGACGTGTGAAATCTGTTTGCTAATTAGCAACAGCTGCTACTCTGAACCCAGCAGCAGCAGAGCGCTTTATTCTGAGCGCTGTTTCAGAGCCAGCGCTCTTCTGTTGGTGCCTGTAGAACAAAGCAAACCAGATCTCTCATCATCCACTGTTTGTGTGTCTGTCCTTTCTTCTACCTGCCCAGCAGACAGATGGTCTTGACTGCGGGTCTTCCTCTCGCTCCACTCCCAAACACCCATATTTCCTCTGCATTGCCAAGGAAACGGTCATATCCCTGAAAACACCATCAACATCCTCATTTCTTAATTGCTCATCACCTAATGTCTTCTTCAGACAGGATGCCAGCTCCACCCACCCCCAACCCTCCTCAGATACATCCCCCACAGTGAGGTGAGGGACTGGAAACAGTCATGGTTGTGTGAGTGCCAGATGTTCTGAAATAATCACCACAGCACACTTTTAAAAAAAAGAAAAATGAACAAACAAAGCTGACACGAGATGATTTGTTTTAACGACACAAAGAGACGTACAGAGAAACACGCTGTCTGTATTTAGGTACATTAAATATCTTCTGCAAGCACTCACGCACAGTGTAAGTGCACTGAGCACTTTGAGTCCTAACCATTGTATCTGGGAAATACATTATTGGTAATATTCTTCATTTGCATAGATTGATGAATGGACCTGTCGAACAATCCGTGTGAGCAGTAGGCAGCAGGAAGACATACACCCTTACAATCATGTAAAGAAAGAAAGTACACCCTCATTCGACTCTAAGGTTTCTTGTATCAGGACATAATAAGAAAATCACCCGGTCCTTAGCAGGTTCTGAGATTACTTCAATAGAACCTGAACTGAACAACAACATATGCAATAAAAACACTGTGTCATTATCTAGTTAACAGAATCCAAGCCAAAACAAAGAAGCATTCCTGTGAAAAACTACATAAACACAATGATTCAAAAGCTTGCAGAACCATCGTTTCTTTATCACTTTATCAATCTCTCACATTGTTGTGCAGGAAGTTTGGCCATTGCAAATACTTGATTCTTTTCTCTTTTTTTAGCCATTCTGTTGGAGATTTTCTTGCTTGCTTGGGATCATCGTCCAGTTTCATCACCCAAGTTCAGCGTAGCTTTAGCTCTCAGACAGACGGCCTCACATCTGACCCTAAAATACTTTTGTAAAGCCAGGAGTTCATGGTCAATCCAGTGACTGCAAGGTGACCGGGTCCTGTGATCATCATCATCATCATGTCTCCACTGTGTTTGACAGCTTGTACGAAGTGGTTGTGCTGATGTGCTGTGTTTGCTTTTTGCCAAACACAGTACTGTGCATTACAACTCCAAAGCTCTGCATTATGACCAAACATCTCCCCTCATAGGAGTCTTGTGGATTTTTCAGATGCAACGTTGCAAATCTAAGCTGTGCAGCCATGTTCTTCTTAAAGATAAGAGGATTTTTCCTTCCTTCCAAACAAAACTTGTTCACTTTTTTCTAATTGTACTTTTATGTACTTTAAGATTTAACATGCAAACTGAGGCCTGAAGATCCTGAGAAGTCGCTGTTAGGGAGTTTACAGTTTCACGCTGACCTTGGAGGACATCCACTCCTGGAAGGACTGACAGCTGTCTTGAATGTTTTCCATTTGAATAATCCTTCTTGCTGTAGAATGATGGACATAAATTTGTTTGGAAATAGCCTTTTAACCATTCCGAGACTGATGGGCAGCAACGGCTGCTAATCATGTACATTTAATTATCAGCACCTAGCTGCTGTTTACCTTTTTAAATGAACGAATAAACAAAGAATTAAATAATATGTCAGTATTTTTATTCATCAGATGGTTTTTATTATGACCAAAACATTGGACTTGAAAGAAGCCGTGCTTTCTTATTAAATGACTGTATATGAAACTAATGTGTCGTGTTGGATGCATATGGCCATATGGCACTCACCCTTAATTGTTTCGTCAAGTGACTTTATGAAAAACACAAAATTAGCCCCCAGTATGTAGTGCTCTGCAGCAGTTCTAAATCTGCATTTCCCTCAGTCTCTATGTAGATATACTGTGTATATATCGCAGGATACCATAAAACCATCAAAACTAATCAGTTGTGAGCACAGTGAAAAGAGGAGGAAGGTGCTTGAGCATGTGTGAAGCATGTGTGTCTCCTGCAGCTGCAGCAACTCAAAGCAGATTAAACAAACTGATGTATTTTTAGGTTCCAAAACACTCAAAGAAAAGAACCTGATAGATTTGACTTTTGGAGGCACTCGGGCTAAGCCTCCATCACTTGATGTTGTGCACAAACACACAAAAACACGCCTACGCAGCTAGTAAGCGCCAGCTGCTGTGGAGTAGTGACTCACTGCTTTTTGTAATAAAGTCTACCCTCTCAGTGGTGTACAAATAAATGCCAGGACGAGTGCACACATGCACACAGACTGTCTTATTCCCTCGTGTAGACCTGACTGTTTTAATCAGTACAAAGAGCTCCACTTTAAAGAAATCTTACATAATAATTAAACAGTACGTCAACAACTACAGCCCCCAGGATGGAGTATTTGGTATTCACCCAGGATGGGTATGCCTTGTATATGTTTTAGATACTCTCTATAAGACACTGTAATATTCCCCACAACTCCAGCTCAGTATGCAGCTCTGTTGCTCTCAGCAAGTGCGTCACCTCACTTCCGATTCCCAGACACAGTCAGACACTGAGCCTCATCTAATCCCGTTCTAATGCGTGCAGCATTAGGAGTCCTGACAGCGGTGCACCAGCACAAACAGGCAATTTTCCCTCCCGGCAGCGTTTGTGTTTTGGCAGAAGGACACTGTTTTTACTGGTGAATAATGGACGCACACGTGCACACATATTCCCATAAACCACACTGGAAGGTGGAGCCAATGAAAGGGCGTTTGTTGGATATGTGGGCATCGAGATTAGACCGGAGCCAATGGGAGAATGTGTTGGAGGCGAGCTCCGGCCCAAACAGAGATTAGTGGTAATCCTCTGTAGCAGTATCAGAACGAATGATGTCCTCTCTTCTCTCTGTCTCTCTCCAACTGCTTCACCGCTCCTACTATGCCCACACTTTCTACTGTTTCTACACTTTAACTCGCTCTTTAAGGCATATTTAATTACTGCATTTAAGTCCCATAAATGCCTCATGATTTCCTTAGAAGTTTCCTTGAAACAACATTTTTTTATTTGGTACTAAATGGAGCTGAGGTATTGTTTCAGTTTGAATTTACTAAACACTATCTGTTTCCAGCTTCTCATCTGTGAGGATTTCCCACTTTTATTTGCTTTATCTGGAAGATTTATCAAACAAAATAAGACATTTTGACCAAACAATTAATCGGTTAATAAAAAACATGTCATGTAAAGTTGTAACTAATGAAAAAAATTATTCCGAAAGTCTTGTGTTGCTTCTTTATTTACCAATGTCTGAATAGAGTTTATTTTACCTAGCTAGTACTGTGCTGGACCCCAATTTTACTTCAGAACTGCCGTCATTCTTCATGGCAGAGATTCAGCGACTCTCTGGAAACATTCCTCAGAGATTTAGGTCCATATTGACATGATAGCATCTCACGGTTGCTGCAGATTTGTCAGCTGCACATCCATGATGTAAATCATGTCATGCACTACATTCATAAAGGACATGGTCAGCAATAATACTACCTGCAGGGTTAATATGATGCTCAATGGCTACTAAGAGCCCCAGGGTGTTCCTAGAAAATATCCCCTACACCATCACACCACCACCAGCATGAACCATTGATGAAGGGCAGGGTGGATCTATGCTACAACACCAAATTCTGACCCTACCATGTGAATGTTACAGCAGAAATCTGATTAGATCAGACAAAGTTTTCCCCAGTCTTCTGATGTCCAAATTTGGTAAGCCTATATGAATCGTAGCCTCAATTTCATGTTTTTAGCTGACACCAAATCACCTTTCTTCCCCACTTTGATGCTCAGTTTAAACTTCAGCGGGTCATCTTAACCCTGTCTACACACCTAAATGCAGTGTGATTGTCTGATTAGACCTTTGTGTTAAGAAGCTGTTGAACAGGTTTATCTAATAAAGTGTCCAGTGAGTGTAAATAGATGGAAAATTAGCAGATATCAATTTAAACCAAGAAGAAAGACCTTGCTTGTTATATTTGTTCAACCGTCAAATCCCTCAAGTCTCTGCTTTCTTTACTAGTCCATTTCACTCAGAATCATGCAAGACGTTAACACTACGGGGAAAGTAAAGTAAAATGTTACCACTTGATTAATTAGCGCTATTACGAACTCTACAAGTCTAACTTTGCTGATCACATCCAGTGGAATCAAAGAAAAAGATTCACGTTTTAGGCATGAGACTCACTCACATTATTCTTCATAAGCAATTAATTAAGTTAGGCCTCTACATCCCCCCACCACCTCCCACTGGGCTTTGATTTGAACATAGTAAAGGCTTTAATCTAGTGACAGGATAATATCCTGCTGCTGCTCATCAGAACACTTTACACCCTTTCAGTGTTATGTAACATGTGGAAACAGGTATGTATCTTAAACCCTATGCTGGGGCTAACCCTCTCAGGCTCAAATTAACTCTTTTGTTGCTAATGCACAACCAAGTCCTGCAGTGGTACTTCTGAGTAAAACAAACTCATAAAACATGTATGTGGGGTAATCAGGTTGTTAGTTTTTAACTTTTGCAAATCGGCAACGCCTGCCTCGAGAGGGTTAAAACAGTGATGGCAGCAGGGAGAGAAAAAAAAAACATATGTTGGAGTTTTATGTTACTGGGCTATTCCAGTGCTCACAGCCTGCACTGATAACAAAACACCTGACACACCTCAGCATAAAACAATCTTTGGGCTTCGGTGCATGAAAGGCAAACATTCCTATTATCACCATTTTCTCACCACTCATATGACTCATTATTCCCTTAGGCAATCCTAAGAAAGACTGCGGGACATCTCCTGGCCTGTTTCGATACAAGCATGAATCCTCTGCTAAAAAAAAAGCTATTGTTTCTATAATCCACTGACTGGCCCCTTTTAATCTTCCATAATGACATGACTATAATACACGAAGAGCTGAAGAGCAACCCTCACTTCCAATGATAAAATCAGCATTTGGCTTTTTCCAGAGGAATCAGTCAAAGAGCTGTCCGTGGTGCTGAAACTGAGCAAACCTTGCAGCTAAGCCTTTGCAAACATCATTCACAGCGACTACCGAGCTCTCCTGATAAACTCAACATACTGATCTTGAACATCCTGGTTATTTTCTGTAATAGCTTTCTATGCCATCCTATGTGGATTTGTCCCATCAGCAGAGTCATCCGACTAACGATGAATTCAGTAAGAAAATTTCATTTTACTGAAAGATATCTGCAGCACACAGCTGCTGCTTTTCCATTTTAGTGACTGTTTTTTCTTTGACTTTCTAAATCACCTCATTCTGTTTTCCTCCAACGTTCAGTGTATGAACTGTTTTTCTTCCTTTAACATAAATGCTACGCTACACATGTAACAATACTGGATTTACCCCCACCCTCACGGTTACTGGGTACTAACAGGTCTCACTCAGCTGGCACTGCAAGTGTTTGGCAACGAAGACGAGTAGAGCTCTCTTGCTTTGTCTGAGATAATTAGACCTGTGGGAGCCTTAATTACTGACTGGGAAATGGCCACAAATGAGAAAGAGCGGATGAGCTCAAATTCATATGCATAATCATGTCTTGTTTACTGCCAGACAGGCAAGCCAACGATTCGGCCGGGTCAACATGGAGAGAAATAAATCTGCAGAAGGCCAGATAGCTCATTTATTGTCAATTAAAAGACAAACATTAAACAATTTTTTACTGCAGATCAAATACCCTCAGATGTCTGGCCTGGATGAAACTACAGTGGCATCTATCAGTTTCATCTGTTTCATCACTGTTTGTTGCCATAAAGAAATATCGAAATAAGTTTCCCATTTATTGGTTTAAAGAGGAAAAGTAAAAAGAAGCAGTTGCATCTACTTTAGTCGTGACAAGAAAATGGTTGGTGATGAAAGAAGCGATTAAAGAGAAATACTTCAAAGTACAAACGCATTGTGATGACTGTGCGTCTTGATTTGTGCTGGCACGGTGCGTTAGTGTGTTTGTTATGATCATGTTTTTAGTTTAACCTCACTGCCAAGTAGAACTTCAATTTAGAGATTCATGAGTTGGGGAATCAGAGTTTAAACTGAGAGGAGACACACTGAACTGTAAGAAGCACCGTGAGCAATAACAGTAAAGGACAGACGATAAAGACTAACAGGTACGTTTGATTACTGCTCCTGTGCTCTTGTGAGGTTAGGACAGAATATCTCAAATGGTTTTAACTGTCTTTGTCACACCTACCAGACACGTAGCATCACCAAATCAAAATCTAATCCACCAGTGAGGAAAACTGTCTCTCAAACCCTTTTTGAAAGCATTTCTTTAACTGTGTAGTTGTTAGTTTTAACCTAAATCCTTTAACAGCTACATAGAAAAAGCTGTTTGTTTACGATCACAAGGGTCGAATGAACCTGTTCACTTATCTATCTCTCATTCCTGTTCTCACTTTCCCCCTAAAATGACATCCAGTTCAGCTGAGCAACAGACAAGCTGTAAACAGCCATTAAACTGATGCAGCAGTTTTCTGTATGTTGTTATTGGCTGTCTGAGATAACCATAAAAGACACATTGGAGGTGGGGTTCGGCAGTTTGAACCAGGAATAAAATCAATAGCACCCTGTTTGTTTTTATTGACATAAGAATTATGAAATAGAAGCAGTTTAATGAAAGCTGGACTTTCTGCAAGGCACCAACACAATTCACTATTAGAGACGGGGAAATAGAAAAAAGAGAAGCTGTGGCACGTGTAAATGCAGCGTATTGAAAAAATGTGTTTAGTCAGAAAACACGATGGGTCAGTGGGGGAGGTGAAGCAGAGGACGATCAGGAGAATGGGAGAGCCTGAGCTACGTCACTGCAGCTGGACGAGGAAAGCTGGCAGCCCAAAAACGCAGCAGGCCACAAATTTTCACGAGACGCCAAAGACCGCAGTTCCTACAAATCACCCGCTTGGCATTGAAATCCACCACCTTTGTGTAATAAAGTTTAAAATCTCATCATTTTTCTAAACCATTGCTCCTTTGGGTAAAACAGCATAATAAGGCGCAAAGCTGTTTCTATGACAACAGATGCGTGAGTGCAGCACAGCGTGGCCCAATTGTGATGGTGAAGAGATCAATTTAATAGCTATTACTGGGAATAAAAAGGCTCAAAAGCGAGGAGTTACATTAGTAATAAGATGCCAGTAGCAGATATGAATGTTTAGCTCACTTTAACTTAATGTGCTTTTCATTCCAGACTTTTATTCTGAATTTTGAGCTAAGTTTGCAGGTAGATTTGCCAGAAATAAAATGTTCATTCAAACAGTGCACTTACTATAATCTACAGCAGCGGTTTCTTGTTGTATTGCGTTGTGTAGAATAGCTGTCGATGCTTTGCAGTATACTAGTGTCAGCACCGGTTGCTTTTGTACTGTTAGTTTAGTGTTACAACTATAATCTCCATATATAACTGCAAGTTCTCACCTTTATTCAGAAACATCTGAACGTTTTTGTAATGAATTCCTTTATTTTTACAGCAGGTACGGTGTAGAGTACACTTACAGGTAAACAGCAGGTCAGCCTCACCTACTACCATTTAAGATGGGGATTATAGAGCCCATGTGGTGAACTAGGTAGACCTACAGAGCTATGCCTAACAGATGGATCCTTTCCCTCTGTGTCCAGTGGGATAGATGGCATTTTGTCTTGGAATACCAAGGCCTTGTTGAATGTTGGGGTGAGCTGGCTCGGAGCCACAGTTTGCATACACTATGCCCTTGCTTAAGCAGGAAATACTGCTGAATCACACAGTATGTATGTGTGTGTGTGGGGCGCATCTTTGAACCCATTAAAAAAAATCTTCAGATCCAGCGAAATACAAGAAAGCAGGAGCAGACTGACAGATAGAAGCACCATCAGTGCTGTCTGCATGCAGTAAGCTTCATTTACAGCATTATAAGCACGGGCAGACAGATGGATGAGCTGAGCTGGAAGGGCTCAAAGCTCAGGTGGACTCTCATTCTGTGTGTGTGTGTGTGTGTGTGTGTGTGTGTGTGTGTGTGTGTGTGTGTGTGTGTGTGTGTGTGTGTGTGTGTGCGTGCAAGGTCACACAGCAGCCTTGCATACTCCAGATTCTGTTCCCTTCCTGTGTTTTGTATCATCAGCACAGCAGTTGTGGCAGAATGAAAAAGCCTTGCATGTTTGCGAGGCTAAAGCCAAAGCCTCTTCACTGACACATACACACAGCGGGCATCATCCTGCACCCTTCCCTGCTCAGGATTAAATAGCCTTTGGGCAACAAAATGGGAGCCTTGCTACAGAAACAACACCTGCACCAAGCAAGCTGTGACAGTGCATGCTGCACAGGAAGTCAGCTTCCAAACTAACCCTGCCTTTGTCACAGATGTCAGTGGATTTACAATGAAAATTTTCCTTTAACCGAAGCCGTTCAACAACAAAGCGGGCACGTTTGAAAACTTATATCAAGCACGGGGATCATAACAAGATCATAATAAGTCATTGTAACTTGAATATGTGGTTCTTGAATGCATCACAAGGTAGTTAACAGATAAACTACTCTGGGGATTTATGAAGGCCTAACAAAATAATCTGCCTCACGGTGTGCTCGAGGCTTTGAAACGACAGAAAGTGCGTTGAATGCGCGTTTAATTTGAAGCTTTCGGGTCTAAGTGGAGGCTTTGTGTATTTAAACCTGGCCGGGGGGGATGGGGACTTAGATGTAAGAGCTCCTTCTTGCGCGGTGCACCAGAGGCGCGCCAGCATCCACTACAGCCTGGAAAAGCCTACTTACTTCCCGACGAAGTTCTCCAGCACCGAGCTCTTCCCGGCGCTCTGTCCTCCCACCACGGCGATCTGCGGCAGGTCCAGGTTTGCGTTTTGCCCAATGGCCGAGAAAGCATCCTGCATGCGGTTCACCAGAGGAATCAAATCCTCCATTCCCCGGTTCCCCATCTTTGCGAGAGGATGATGGGCTAGTTTCCTTGACAGAACAGGGACGGATATATGGCTTTATCTTCCTCTGCGCCCCTCCTCACCCCCCTCAGAGCGTTCAGAGGGCGTTCTAGTCTGCGCGCACTCACCGGCTCACTTCTCGCTCTGCTTCCTCATTTACGGTGCTCTTCGGTGTGTCAGATCATCTCAAGCCAGCACTCTCTCCAACACTCTCCTCTCCAAGCACCGCAGGGGGGGAGGAGGAGGATGAGCTCTTGTATTTTACCAGGAGATCCCTGCAGTACTCCACACCCACCGCTAGGTGGTGACACTGGTAGATTTCTCTCGCATAAATAATTTGCTATTTGAAAACAAACAAAAAAAACAGAGTATTTTTCATATTAAAATAAATATTTTTTAACTCACCTGAGCGAATTTGAATGCCCTTTTATATTTATGTTGTGTTTAAATTTGTGATTTGCTCTCAGTTTCAATTATGAAAATGTACATTTTATTACCTTATTTTTTGATACTTTATTAAATATAACGATAATAATAATAACAACAACTTTATTTGTGCAGCTCTTTTTAACATACAGTTACAAAATGCTTCAGTGGTTGGTTAAAATCACACATTAAGTATATGTTTACACAATTAAACACACAAACACATGACTGCATAAACACATATTAGAAGAACAAGAGCCAAAAACAAAGAGTGAAAGACTAGGCGAACACTGTCCTATAGAAATTAATTTTCAGCGGTGGTTATTTGCAACATAGCTAGATTGAAAAACATAACGAGCTCAAGCTACAACCAACATGACAGTATACAGTAATGTAAACAGTGCCACAGGTGCTAAGTTGTATTCTGCTATTTAATGTTCACCTCTAAAAAGCTTTATTTTTATTAACTATGTCGCATTAGCTAATAGATAAAATAATAACTGTAGAGTATAAAACAAAACAACAACAACAACAACAACAACAACAACAACAACAAATAAATGTAATAAAAACGACATTTCGAAGCCTGGTCATTCTACGTCCATCATGCGTTTTCAGTTCTCCAGGCAGCCACTAGGGGGTGACACGGTCCACCGGTTTGATCAGAGGTTATGGCTTCAGTTTTTGTGCAAGTTGCACCGTTGCTGTAAAGAGCGAGTGTTTAACTCTTCGGTTTGGTTTTACGTTGACAATTAACACCCGGCGAGGTTTACGTCTCTGGGGGCAGCTGTAGGAGGCTAAATACGACAAAGCAGTCCCTACAGGAGAGGTTTGTCTTTGAGTTAGTTGAATGCTATGCTAAGCTAACTTGTTTGGTTCAGTGACTGAGCGGCTATGGCTAATGTAGCGTTAGCTTCGTTCATTTTATGGAAGATGTAGCTACACTTCAGTTATCAACATAGGCTCGATATTGTGGGCATATTTAGCGTACCATTCTGCTTTCTCTGACAGCGTAGCGGCTATCTGTATGAAGCGGAATGGTGGCGGAAATGAAAGTAAACTTAGCAAACCAAAAAGTTCATTATTGTTAGCTCCTATGCTAACGCTAGCTAGTTGTCATAATGAAATATGAGAGCGACCTGTTGTCTGACAGGAGGTGCGCACTGTCATTAAGTGTGCCTTAACAACAAATAGTTGGTCTGATAGCAGAGCAAGTAATCACGTTTTTCTTCCTCCCAACAAGAGATCCTCTGTCCTAAGAGGTGCCACACATTGACGGCTCTGACAACTCGTTGCAACGTAACGGATTAAATCAGAGCCCGTGATGTTCAATCCGCACATCCATCAGCAGCAACAGCAACAGTTTCACCAGCAACTGAGGCAACTACAGCAACTTTTCCAGCAGCAGCAGCCTCCGCCTCCCCCGCCGCAGCCGCCTCCCGGACACCATGTGGCCCATCACCACCAGACACCCCGGTAAGCCTGTTAACTCAAGACCGGGGATAATGTAAGGCCCTCTGGATGACCTGTATGCTAACTGCCCGTCCCAACACCTGTTACGGCTACATTTATCATTTCAGATATTTAATTAGTGGTCTGACAGTATTTGATGTTTATTTTGACTGCTGCCTTCCATTGTTATCTAGATTACTCAAAGGTTATGTGTTATTATCCCTCTTTTACGCGTTATATAAAACGTTTGCTGCAGGATTTCTGACCTCAGACCAATAACACAAAATCACATCACATTTGTTATGGCATCTTCCACAGTCAACCAGCCTATAATCTCATTACAGGTAACAGGTAATCTAATTACTTGTTCACTGTAACGCAGTGCACCGATTTGAAAGCCATATAAAGGCGATAAAGCTGTCTTATATAAATAAGCCTTTAAAATATATATACCGGTATATATCTGCTTAAATTTAACTTGATGTCAGTAATGTGTATAAAGAATTCGCCTCTGTGTGTCAATCTTAGCATCCAGACACTTCCTGCTAAACCTTGCTGCAGATTGTTTGGTATTGTTTGTCTCCTGTTAAGTCAGCTGGTGCTTAGAGAAGGCATTGATAATTTTGGATCTTTTTTCATAAATATATGTTGTTGTTGTTGTTGTTGTTTTGGGGTTTTTTTCCCTTTAAATTGTGAGGTTTTAAATTGCATTTGGTCAATTCAGCAGCAGATGTTTCTCATCGGCAGTGGTTTTCACAAGTGTTTGTGAGCTTAAGCAGTGATTCCACTACATAATCGCGTCTGTTTTGAGTCCAGACTCTGAAGATTGTGGCCGTTAATACTGGTTTTTAGCCTAGTCCGTTGCACATGGAAATTGTCTTTGATTCTCGGGTGCTGGAGAGAGCTGGAGCCTATCCTAGCTCTCATAGGGCGAGAGGAGGGGTACACCTTGGACAAGTCGCCACATGATTCAAAACCAGGACCTTCTTGCTGTGAGGCAACGGTGCTCCATCTTGCTTGGCTGATTCTCAGAATTTTTTAATGATATTGTTTACTGTAGATGAAAGACTGGTTAAGTTCTGGCATGTTATTTTTATATCCAGGCGTGTTGCTACTTAATGTAATTAATTATGAGATGTTCAAGCACTTTGCTTTTACACTACACATCAAACTAAGAGCACGTATTCTTCAAAAAACAACATAGTTTCTCATTTTCAACATTATTTATGTTGTCTTTCTGCAGTTATCCATAAGATGTGGGTTTTAAACAATAAGCAAATTATGTTCATATATATATATATATATTCTTTTTTTTTTTTTTTTTTTTTTTTGGTCCCAACCTTTTTTAGAAGGAAGCTTTTTATTTCTCTGTTTTTAATCCTCACTTAAACTACAATATTTTCTTCTCTTTCCTCATCTTTATTCTGAGAATAAGCGAAGGTGGCAGCAAAATCTGTCAAGCCAGCTTTAGTATGATGGATGCATGTAAAATAAATTCTCAGGTTGTTAAGAAGGCGGAAAACATTTCCATGGCTCTGATGGATTTGTCATTTACCCCAGACGCTCTGCCTTTAGCTGCAGATTTGAGTGAGGATGTGAATTTTTAAATAATAAGACATGTTACTTTCTTGTGTGTATTTCTTTCCTAGAACCATTCCTGTTGCCCCCCAGACAGCACCCCCTCCCCGGATGGTCAACCTGAGCCATGCCTCGCAGACAACCATCATCGCCCCCAATCCCATGCTGCAGGGTGCTTTACTGATGCAGCAGATGCAGGGTACGGTGTGAGTGAATAGCATAAAAATGGCAATACCTGGAAATCTCAAAGAGCAGAAGATGTCACATGACATTTTCATGTATATTGTTTTTTATTTAAAGCAAGCCCTTATAATAATTTCCTTTCTTGTTGTACTTGTGTGCAGGTAACATGCGGGGCTTTGGGATGGGTGGGCAGCAGTTTCGGCAGTTCTTCACAGCAGGGAACAGGTCGTCCCTGCTCGGGCCGGTTCCCATGGGCATGGCTATCAAGTCTCCCATCATGGGTTTCCCAGCTACACGACCCTTCCACCCACATCCCCGCTACTTCAACAACAACAACAACAACACCACCACCTCCTCAGCATCCTCTGCCTCCTCTTCTTCGTCTTCCGCGGTATTTATAACAGCGCTATTGCAGTTACTTTGTCCATTGTGTGGGTTTTTGAGTGAGCTCAGATTACCATCCGAGTGATCAGGCTTGGACAGTACGGCATGTTTTTGATTATTTGTGTTAGTGTAATTATCTTTGTTGTAAGCAGTGTGAATGTATGACAAATGATAAGAATCAGGATTTCCATTTATTCTCAACAAATAAGTAGGTGCACTATAGAGTCAGTGCACAAATTTACATAATGTTTCAGGAATGTATCCCTCAAAAAAACTGCGTAGATAAAGTTTTTCGGCTACGATGGATCATTATTTTCTAGTTTTCATGTGATTTGTCTCTGTGAGTAGGATGCTGCAAATCGACAGCCAGATCGTAAGCGGGACAGTGAGCAGATGGCAGCAGGGAGCTCAGATGAGCAACCAGCAGCAGCTAGCAGTACCACTGGAGCTAATGGCAAGACTCAAGCAGGTAGAGCTGCAATTCACCCATATCAGAAACATAGTAATTAGTTAGGATGGAAGCTGAGTTATAGTGTTAGCTAAATGCCATGTGAATTTAAACTTTTTGTACAAAGTACTTGAAGAATATCAGAGTTAAATATTTTCTTTTTCCCTTTGGTTTTGTTTTTCACCCACAGATGGTGCTACGGGAGGACTGGATGGGCCAACACAACTATCTGAGGAGCAACTTGAAGAACCTGCAGTGAAGAAAAAGAGGACAGAATGGTGGGGAAAGCCTGTTTATTGCTGCTAGCTGTATTAGAAAACTGCACTCTCTATTTCTGGAAAATGTAATTTCTTGTATTTGACCAAAAAAAGGAAAGAAATGGGTTTTGGTTTTTTCCTCTCACCAGTTTTAAGAAGGCAAAAAACAAATTTATAAATGTGTTCTTTTTCTTACTCAGTTATTTGAAATTCATAGCATTAAAAAAATGGTGAAACTTTGCTAAACAGAAATGTTTTTTTCTTGTCTTTCAGGTTGGAGAAGCCCACAGAACAGGGAGCTGCCGAGGCCGTCACTACGGCAAACATAGATGCGGAAGCTCTTTCCTCGGAGTGTAGCAACAACACAGAGGATGTCCACCCTGAAGGTAAAAAGGAAATTACAAGAAAGCTGCCTAAGAGGGTTCAGGCTGTGTTCAAGAATAAAAGTTTTCAAACCAAATATTGACTTTCAGGCTCATTAGAGTTGTACAAACTCTGTTCTTGCCTTATATACTGCATTTTCATGTCTATATGTACACGTTTCAGTTAAAATACTGCACCCATTTCCTGACCAAAATATAAAGAAATGAGGGGTGATTCAAGACCTTTACACGGTACTCTGTGTTATTGTTGGGGTCTTTCGAGGTGAACTCTTATTGGGTGTCTCTTTATCACAAGAATGCATCGCTCTGGAAGAAAGTGGCTCCCGAACAGGATCAGACATTGTCGACGCACTCGAGGAGACCAAAGTTGGTGAGGTGAGAGGAGCCTTTTGTTTTTGATGTTCAGATCATAGAGAACATATTGTTTTTCATGTACCTAAAGAACTAAAGTCTTGTTGATTTTTATACATTTTTCATAAAAGTTCAACACTCGTGGTTCTTGTTTGTAGCTGCATAGCTGTTCGTCAGCCCCGTCCCCCTCTGGCAGGCCTAGTGAGGGTGACCGGCAGGCTAATTTACCAGCAGAGGAAACTTCACAGAGCAAAGATGCCCCAGTAGCTTTGCCTGAGAGCCAGGATGAAGAGGAGGAGGGTGTGGCAGAGGGCTCCAGCAAGTTCTACTGTTATCTTTGCAGCACCACCTGCCACAACCAGCAAGTAGGTTAATGGTGAGCATTAATAATAATATTTTAACTCCACTCTTTTGTCATTAATGTTCTTCCCTTTGTGTGCTAGAACTTCAGGAGTCATATGAACAGCATTTCCCACCAGCAGAGGATGATGGAGATCCAACACATGAGCAATGCCTGCCTCGTCACCCTGCTGCCTCGGGTGCAGGAGTCTCTACAGGGAGCAAACAAAGATGGGTCAGTTATTTGCAGATTTCTTTATGAAAAGCATAGCAGCTTTAAAAGGTGTGGCATATTTGCACGTTTTAATTAAACCCCTTCAGAGACCACCTCCTTCCTCCTGTGTGTCATATTAAGTTTGAACGTAGAGGGCGACCCTTACAAAGGATGTCCTGTGTTCATTGCAGGGAGAAGAAAGACTTGAAGCGTTGGTGTGCCACCTGTCTCACACACTTCACGAGTAGCATCGCCGACCACCGTCGCACAGAGGAACACAAGGTACATCAGTTTCTCACTACATAGCGCAAAAGTAAAGTTCAAGAAATATTAGAAAATATTTTGAGTAGTGTTGAAAATGCTCTGCTCCATGTCCTCAGCTTGCCAGTAAAACAGACATGTCCTCCTGTGCCATCTGCAAGAAACACTTCAAGAACTCCCAGATGTTTTTGGAGCACTTGCAGTCCCAGGAGCACAGACAGAAGGTGGGAAAGAAATCCTTTTGTTCTTTCTTTTACACATCAACAAATGTTTTCCCAGAGGAAAAGATGTTTCTTTATTTAGAAAATTTTGGCACACATGAGAGAGGTTTTGACCTCCCCAAAGGAAAATCACCAGTGTTCCAGTAAAGAAAAGCTTCTTTTGCCAAATACAATACAATACATTTATATTCACAACTATTTATATTCATAACTATATAGAGACTAATCGAGTTTGTATACATAGATGAGGTAAAATTCTCACTTCAGTTTTCTCGTTTCTAGCTCCAGGAAACGGATTGTGAGGCCTTCGCCAAACTTGCTTCATTGGGCACAGAAGGTTTTTCATTAGAAACAGAGGAGGGGACTGAGGAGGAGAAAGGATTGAGTAATCAAGGAGATGGAGAGGTGAGCTGCATATAAATTATTGTTGGTGATTTCCTTCAGTGAGATGATTGGCAAATGTACAACCCTTGGTTCAGAACTGGTTTAAGAGAATCTCTGCAGTAACACATTTCACTGATGCAGGACGGCTGGTCCTCCCTTAAAGAAGCGACTGACGTGTCCAGTGATGAGCAGTATGACCCTGACACAGTCTATGGTGAGAGAGGCACTCCTGTGTTTTTTTTTTTTTCCACTCCTGCTTTCTCTTCTCCGATATTTAGTATCTTTGTGATGTTTAGTTTCTCATTTCCTTCGTCACAGGGTCCAGTTTTTTAGTTCCAGTCGCAGGTTTTATCTGCAAGCTTTGCAACAAGTTTTACAACTTTGAGTCTTCTGCCCTGCACGGCCACTGCAAATCATTGCAGCACTTTGAGAATCTTAAGGTTTGTCGGTTTAAGTTTTAAGCTTAAAGATAACAACATTACTATTTGCATTCAGTTGTTTTGAATTTTTTTTTATTGCATAACTGCAGCCTTAATCTAGGCATATGTGAGCTCTTAAAAGGCCAGTGTGTACATTAATCTCCCGGGGAAACAAGCTGCATGAGTGTATATCTAGAGGCATAATCCAGTATTTTTATGCTGGGTTTTTTCCCCCCACAGAGGTACAAAGCCTTGGTGAGTCGAAAAGGTGAAGATGCTGAAGATTCGAGAGAATCTGTCCAACCTGCTGACGGGCTCATGCACATAAATGAAACTGCCTCAGACTGTTCGGATAAAAATCTACTCTCTGATGACAGAGATTTAGCGACGAACCTTAAATCCTTGCAGCCCGTTGTCACGCTCACCCAACTTAAAATGCAGATACAGGGCGAGGAAAAGGGAAAGCTGGCCGAACCTGAGGCAACCTCAGAGGACTTGTCTACCACCTCAGCAACCATCACTAGCAACATGGACACATCCCCTGCTGAGGTGCCCGCCAGCAGTAGTGTGGACATGGACTCTGAGCCATCAGCCTCTGCAGAGGATGCCACTGAAGAGTTGGAGGAGAGAGAAGCCCCTGCAACCCAGGGGAAAAAGATTGGGACGGGGAAAGCACCCAGACGCAGGTCGGGAAGGGCGGCAAACAGGCGATGAGGAAATGATGTGCACAGAAAAGAAACAGGTACAATCACAACCACTGACAGGATGTGACTAAAGAGGTGCTTCCATGGAACAGAGACCAAGGAGTTGGCGGTCGAGCTCCTCACCGCACTGGAAAGTTGGAATTAAATGCACAGAGAACAGGACTTCTCATGTGAATCGCTCTCCCAGGGTGAGAAATTAACACAATTGCGGGCGAAGCTCTTAATTTTGGCTTTCAGTTGGAAAATGTGGGCCAGCGTCAGCCATCACTATCAGATTACACATTATAAAGTCATCTAGTCAAAAATAAAAAGATGAAGTAGATATTGAACTTAAAGCATTTGTGTTTAGTATCAGTATAATCAGAACAACTAAATAGACCTTTTTTTTTTTCCCTTTTTTTTCCCCTTTTTTTTAACAACGAGAACATCCTTGTATTTGATGCCCTCTTTGAACTGATTCCCGTACTTTGGTCTCTGGAAAACTGCAACTAAGCAGATTGTGCTTATTTGTGTAGTCGCACTACGACAGAAATTCATAGAGGCTGTTGCTTCAACAGGTGACAGGAAAATAAATATATATAAAATGTATATATCTTTGGATATAATGGCCCATGGTCCCATTGAGGTTTAATTGGCTTTATTCTATCATTCCAAATCTGTGCTTTGGTTCAGACATTGTATTTTTTAAAACCTAATATTTGCTGTGCTGAATTAAAACTGCACATAGTGTTGTTTGCATACTAACTAAAAAAAACAAAGGGTATTGTGACTTTTACTGTATACATGAAGGATGTAGTTTGGAATTAGGAAATGCTGCTTGGTTGCAAAAAAAAAAAAAAAAAAAAGAAAGCTAAATGCAAGTTTTAATATACAATCAAATTTGCAGATATAGACGAATCCATAGTTTTGTTTTGGTTTTTACTCTTTTCTTCCTAAGCTGAATTCCTCCAGTGACATTTAAAATTAAGACTGTTCGCCAAAGTGCTAATTTTCCACCCTGTTGTCCTCAAGAATCAGGAGTCTTAGATGGCTCATTACCAGCTTTTCTCTTTCTGTCTTTATTTTATTTTTGCGCTAATTCTCTGGCTAGCTAGGTGACTGATGGTTAGTACAACCTACCAGTATAAAAGACTGGACTGATGGTAAAGTGGAGACACTGGCTAATCACACATAGCACATGGTGAAATGTAGAATGTAAGCACAATGCATACTTGAGCAGGTGTCAACATTTGTTTTAAAACAAACAGGTCTTAGTGGCACATGGACTGAGCGAACAAAAAAAGCTGAATCGTGGATCTGATCGCAGCCTGGTTCACAGCATTTTATCTTCTTTTTTTATGAATGGCTGGGATTTGGGGTTTAATTTGATGTTGCTGATTATGTTTTGGGCAACAAAAATAACAAGGCAGTCAGCAGTGGTTCCCTTGACACTGAAAGCACTGTCGTCAAAATATAGTCTGGTGAAGAGTATGTGTATTTTTAAAAGGCCGCCAGCAGCCAAAAATAAAGGGCTTCTCTTCTAGCAGTAAGGCACTTAATCTAAATGACGATTCTTCTCGTTTGCATAAGGCTGCATGCACTTTGTCTACATCTTGTTTTTCAGTTTAAACGCTATGCTGTCGCTTCCAGGTCAGAATCGATGGCGCAGGCTACATTTAGATAAAAACAATTGTTTTCCACTCATCCTTTTTAAAAGCATTCACAGCCCAATGTCATTGTTTTAAGTTGCTGCTTATTTGACTCCAGTTTACCATCGTTTTATTTTAGTTGCTGTACCAAGAGTAGAAACACAGTTGGGCGATAGTACAAAACTATCAATTAAAATGTAGCAAAGAGTCCTGTAGATTATCCAGAGGTGTTACTCACAGGTGAGGGTGAAACAGGAAGCACCACTTCCTTCATCATAACCAGCGCTCTGCTCTGGAAACATTTCACCCTGTGTTTTAGAGAAACCTATTATCAACCACAGAGGACTGACTGACACACGTAGCAACCCTTGTAGTCACGTCAGCGACTGTCACATGATTAGTGTTGTATTCTCTCTGAATGAAGGAGACGTGATCTAATCTGTGCTTTTAAACTCCGAAACAGAACGGAGAGGCAAAAAAGGGCATGTAAAGGATGACTTCAAACAAAGCTGTACGTTTCTTATTGTATTTTTATTCAGCTACTGACAAATTGAGATGAACAAATTGGTGATGTTTTCTAACTGCTGGAAGTTTATTGTATTTTTGGATGTTTGTTTTCTGTTTGGGAGTCATCTTAATTTATATTAAAAATGTCTCATAATTCCAACGTTTCGTTTTTTTGATTTTACAGCAAACACTTAACAGACACTGAACACAGCACAGCGTTTACAGTTAGGATGCACAACAAGCATTATAATACATATGAGTGTCCAATGCTTCCTATTTACTTTTTGGGAAGGTATAGGAATTGCAAAGCTAATAATGCGATGAAACAATTGAGGAAGTGGAGTCTTTCTGTTTAACAAGGACTGACTCAAATGCTTGAGAAGTTGTTGATATGACATCTGTATCAAAACAATATTTAGGTACAGAATCTGGAAAGATTTAAGGTTGATCCTGTAGTTTGAACCTTGTTTATCAAAGACCATTTTTAATACCAACTTTAAAAATATATATATTTAGTCGTTTTCTTGCTTTAGGACTTAGCATTGTGACCTCCCACATAATCCTGAGCCTTTTCTTCCCAATACAAAGCGGCACATCTGGCTTTAGATTTATAAAGTCTGCAGTGAAATTAAAGAAGTTGATGTAACATCCAGCTTGCATGAGAAGTTGTTTGAGGTTAGTTACATCGGCACATTGCCAAAGGAGAAACCGGAATGAGCTCTGCAAAAGAGGAGATGTAATCTATCGCACACGCCTGCTGATGTGAGCATCGACTATGAAGATAAAGGGTCACTAGTCCAAATGACAGCTTTCAGGAGTTTAGTCAACTTTCATAATATTTCTATCCCAGCTTTTTCCTTAATTTAACCTCCTGATCTAAATATTCATGTCATTCATTTGCAAGCCTTCTTTATCCTCGTTTATGTCCTCCTTGCTGGTTGAGGAGGACTCCCCATCTGCTGTGGGACAGTGCTCCTCCACATCCTCCTCCTTTGGGGGGGCCAACAACTGGGCTCTGAATTCCAGTCGAGCTTGCCGATTTGACTCCATCAGTTCGTGCAGTTTGCCATTAAGAGCGTCGTTCCGCTCCTCCAGGTCATCGAGGTAAGAGTTGATCTGATCTAGCATGTTGTTGATGGCAGAATACTCTGTGGACGAGCAGCATAGGTTAGTTTGCTTTGTTTGGCAATTTAAAGAGCAACGACTGAATAAAGAGTTTAACGGTTTTTGATCATATAAATTAAATTTATATTGTTTTCAATGAAAGACAGGATAATGCTATGAAAGTTGACCGTTTTTGGCTTCAGTTACCTTTTGTTTGTTTCTTTTAAATAAAAAATAACATACCAGCAATTTAACAGTCCAGTATTCATCACCAAGGTTATTACAGAAAACTGAAAATGAGGCAAATATGAAAACCACTTTAGTTATATTTATTTGACAACACAACCGCCATGAAGAGGCACTGGTGGGGGTGTTTAGTCAGGCAGGGATGTTTACATGAAGGTGAATGTTGAGTGTAGTTACTGTGACACCTTTTCTGAAAATTTTCTGACTCTGTGAAGCACTAAGCACAACCCATGATTCAACAGTTTTTAGAAACCTCTTAAGCAGAAGTCACTGTTTTCTGTATGACCTTCTCAGTGTCCTACATTGTTTTGGAGGAACTTTGGCCCATGAATCTTTACAGTTGCTTCATTTTATTGAACATGGCTGCTAATTACCCAATTGATTCATACAAAAGTTTTAAGGATGGACTTTTACATAAATCCAAATCACGCCCACAAATACCCGCATACGTAATTAAAATTAACCAAAAAGTAACTAGTGTACACTAGTTACTCTGGGCCACTCCAGTGATTGTTAGAACAAACGTTTGTTCTAACAATCACTGGAGTGGCCCAGCGGCTCTAATGATTGCTAACATCACTTACAATGAAAGCTTTTGTTGTTTTACCTTCTTCGCCGAAATCATCTTCGTCGTTTATAATACCATCGTCCGGAGAGATGTTTGGATCTCCATTTGGTCCAGACATTGTTATATATATATATTTATATTCACGTGTACTTAAACAGTAGGAACCTTAAATATCGTCAGTTATGCTATTAAGCTAGCCAGCTAGCTCAGTAGCATTACTAAACGTAATGTAATTGCAAGTAACACCAACAGCGCTGTCTGGGTTCTACTTTAGCTCTATCGTCAGATTTTAATTCACAGTATGCACGACACCTCAAACAGCTAGCTTCCGATATTTGTTTACGGAACCAGGGAATTGTGGGAGAAATGTGGGCGTGGTTTTGGTTCCAAAGCGAGATGACTCACTCTGTGCACAGTCTCTAATGACTAGTCGAGTAAAACAAATGTGCTAAACTAGCCATGCTAGGAAGATTTATAAAATAGTTTTATTTACTTTTACAGGTGTCTACTTTACTGGTTTATGAACTTTAATTCAAAGCTCACGCATGCGCTCATATGCCGGCTACTCTGTAGTTTTATGAAATCCAAGCAGAGTGGGCTGTCTGTCTTCCGTAATGCTCTCAGACCTGTCAGATGGTGGCAGTCAGCTGACTGGGCTCTGTTGTCACCTTACTTAAGCCGATTAAGGTTTAGTTTCTTAAAGGTAGCAAAAAAAGGGGAGGGGAGTATATCAAGGACCGTGGACATTATTTCTTGCAGACAATTGTCTGCTTTTGTTTAATCACACCGGTGGTTCGATAAAAGGATCGCCTGATGCCAAATGAGAGAGGTGAATGGCTGACTTCGTGTAAGATGGGTTTTACTTGATTTGATCGCTGGATGGCGCCAAGATCACACGACAGAGTCTGCGCAGTCAGCCCACGTGTTGGGAGCTTCCTTGTTGAAGCGTTGTCTTCGTCAACAAGCTGAACGAGCTGGTTTGAAGTGTTTCTAAACTATGGATGAGTTACCTGCGGACCTAAGAGAGTTCCTCCTGAATCACCCCTTTCTTCAGCTCACAGGCGGTAAAAAGGTTAGCGAGCAGATTTCTCCACGTCACACGTGCACTTCGTGTGAGCTGATGCTAACCTGCAAATTGATCTAGCACGAGCCAGGTGTTCAGATGTTGTGATTGCTAAAGAGTGCTCAACAGCGGTGTGCAATACTGCCATTTATTGTGTCGATCAGATAACAAGTTAATACAGAGCCAGTGTCGCTGATACTTGGAACTTATAAAGGCAGCTTATCCCAGCGTGTCGTGATTTATGATAAGAATTATCATCAATTTAACACAATGAGCTACATACTGATCTTAGAGGACAGAAAGAAAGTATCGATCATTTTGGACTCGTGTCAGTACCAGTGTTGGTATCAATGCTAGCGATATTTGGATTGATCCACCGACCTCTGCTGACCAAAACATTAAAGCCAATAAAAACAGCCTATTCATACCTTCGATTTTGTACTTTTTCAGATCAAATGTACTTTAAATGGCCACGAGATTCCCTGCAAATTGGCCGAGCTGCAGAAGTTCACTGAGGGGAAGAAATATGAGAAACTGAGTGCTGCAGCAGAGTTCAACTACAGCCAGTATGAGCCGCACATCGTGCCAAGCACAAAGCAACCGTAAGGACATGTTTGCTTGCCCAACAAGTGATTTTAGTAACTACAGCTGAGTAATTTTGTGATGCCATATAGATCAAAGTGGATCCTCTGATGTAATGTATGTATTTTGTTTGTGCTCTAGCAATCAGCTCTTCTGTAAGCTGACCCTTCGGCATCTCAACCGGCAGCCGCACCACGTCTTAAGGCACGTCAACGGAAAACGCTTCAAGAAAGCCCTCTCTAAATGTCAGTGCATCACTTATCTCTCCATGTGCACCTCTCCTGTAGTGTAAAGATTCAGGATGTTACTCATCTCAGCAGTCAGACTTCTTGTGTGATAGCCATCTCTCAGGAAGGAAAGCAAAGCTATCTGATGAGCTTATTCATTTGTTAGCACTTTTTTGCATATACCAATCGTGCTTAATTTGCTCAGACCAATGTAGTCTGACAAATTTGGCAATTTCTTTAATTTATTTTTTGGTGAGCTTACAGTAGTAAGATTCGGCTAATTCTATTCTTCTGCAAAGAATCAAAGTTTAAATTGCATAACGGGAAGGAAACAATACCACAATCTGTCATTTGTTACATAAATAAATAATCAGAAGGTGAGAAAATGTCAGTAAATACAGACTTGATATATGAGTATGCATAAAACACTGAGGGTATGGGTTGTTGTATAGTTACACTGTGAATGTGATGGCTAACACAACTGCCTTATGCCTTCTCTAGATGAAGAATGTGTGAAGCAGGGGATTGAATTCATTCCAACCAGACTGACGCAGAAAAGGCCCAGAAACACTGAAGAGGAGGGCAGTCGAGGAAACCCTTCCAAGCATTCAAGCAGCACGTGGGAACCCTCATCCAGTGATGACGGTCATAGTGACTCTGAGGACAGCATGAGCGACCTCTACCCCCGTCAGTATCTCCCATCTACACACATTAGATTCATTTGACCACTGATTTCAGGAGAAGCACACTGTCCATCGGAAGAACCAATATTAGTCAGGATAATTGTCGCGTTTTACATGACTGGTTCTCCATTGAATCCACATATAATGGCACAGATTAGTGAAACTCTTGTAGCGGGCCTGTTTTACTGCTCTGTAACACCATGTATTTGTCCACAGCCTCCATATTCACTTTGAAAAACCAAGCAGAAGAAAGTATGGAGGACGGAAGGAAAGAGGAGGAAGATGACTTTCAGACAGATGAGGATGAAGAAATGGAGGTTGAAAAACAGGCGGTGCAGAAACGCAAAAAGGTCTGTGGAATAATATACATTCGCCTGACACTTTATTAGGTACACTTACCGAGCTTATTCCCCTTTTGCCTTTGGAACGGCCTTAATTGTTCATGGTATAGATTCTCAATGTGCCGGAAACCTTCCTCAGTGATTTTGGTCCATCTTGACATGATAGCATCACATAGTTGCTGCACATTTGTGATGTGAATGTTCTGGTCAACCAAGTTCCAAGGATGCTCTGTTGGGTTGAGATCTGGTGACTTTGGAGGCGGTTTGAGTACAGTGAACTCATTGTCATGTTCAGAAAACCAGTTTAAAATGATTTCAGCTTTGTGACGTGGTTTGTTATCCTGCTGAAATCAGCCATCAGAAGATGGGTACACTGTGGTCATAAAGGGGTGGACATGGTTAGCGTGGTACTTAATTTGTCCTATGGGGCCCATAGTGTGCATAGAAAATTTCCTACACCACCACCAGCCTGAACTGTTGAGGCAGGATGGGTCTACTTTCATGCTGTTTATGCTATTTGTCTTTTTCTCTTTCAGGCTCAGGGTGGTGGATTTCACAAGAAACAAAGAAATAACAGCTGGAGATCAAGCAAAATGAAAAAGAAACACAGAAAAGCCCAAAATGGAAAGTAAAATCCAAACCCCCATATGAAGAGTATTTTTATATACCCTGCCACGACATCTAGTTTGGAGTGTTATTCCTGTGTCAGAATCAGCCTGTGACCCTTCAACATCTATTACGCGAGGATGTTTTTGGTTCCTGAGTTCCACTGGTCCAACAAAGGCTGATTTACATGATGCATAGAAAATGTGTTTAAAAGTTCCTTTGGACTGGATAAGGTGTGTTTTCTGGTTTGCATTCAACTGCACTAGTGTAAAATATAACTCGGTTTGAATTTGCAAGAACTGTCTGTCTTTTTTAAAAAAACATTTACTCCAATTTTTAACCTAAAAAATGCTTCAAATTATTCTGTTAGGTTTCCAACTTGATATCATACGACAAACTTCAGCAACTACACACAACACATCTGCATCTTTTCCACGAGAACGGAGATTTATCTGACCATCGAGATCTGATTTTACTGGTTGTTGTGCACTGAGGATGCAAACTTTTCTTCAACACAGATTTGCAGCTAAAGATGGAAAATGAAACATTTCCGCTCACAGTTTTTTATATGACTTTTAAGGAAGCGAGAACAGATCTTGTTCTAGTGCTGCAATAAGCTTCACCAATGATGGACTGTTGTTGCTCTATATGGAGCACCACAATAAGCTTTAATCAATCTCATTTAATGTACAGTTTAGTTTTAGAGTTTTTACAAAATTTAACAGCAAAGAATCAGGGGTCTTATTGTTAATTTCCCTCTGTACTGTGGTACTGAAGGTTGGGAATCTGGTTATCGATGAGCCACACAGGTGTATTATCACCAAGATGTTGAAAATTCATAATCGTAAGTCTCTTGCATATGATCTCATTCACCAGGACAGCTGCCTGTCAGCCATTGTCCGTACAGTAAAATTCAGAGAACTTGATTGAAACTGATTGTTTCTTTAAATGGTGCCTTTGTTCAGTGGCTGATACTATTGTGATTTGTCGAAGGCATGGCTGATCTGCTGTAATCTTAGTGTAAATAAAGTAATTTGAACCTTACATGTACATCTAAAGTCATGGTCCGAAGTTTACATATATTCATCGAGGACTTGAGTTGGGTAAACAAGTTCGAATTTGTTTTGGATTTTCTCTAATCCACATAGGGCTGTATACCACACAGGGGTATACATACAGGCTCAATTAGATACATAAAGTCAGTTGATAGTATTGAAATAAGTGGTACTAAAGGTTCATCTGTTTAGTGATCATGATGGACTAAAACTGGTAGTATCTGAATAAGGAGGATTTCTTTGACATTCACTGGATTTAACCAATACTCAGAACAATGGGACTGTCTACCCAGATAGCAAGGAGACATTGAACAGATGTTGATTTTCCATCTGAACCATCAGAATCGTCAGGATTGAAATGTCAACACAAAACCAATGTTGAAACAACATTGAAATACTGATGAAACCTGACACTGACATTGAAATAACATTGATTCACTGTTGTTCTGTCATCGTTGATTGTTGATCTATTTATAGTTGACAAGGTGACAACAATCACGTTGAAAAACCATCGATTTATGGTTGAGCGGGAAATTAAAGCTGCTACCACTTGGACTATTCCGCAGCACCCCTATCACATTGGTACATCCCTCCAGGTAACCATTGTCTTGTACAGTAGAGCGGGACATTAGATTTACTCTCAGCGGAATTGACCGGAGAAGGCATCAGTTCATGCACTGCACTGGCCTGCAGCACGATTAGTATAAGGTAAGAATTAATGACTTTTGTTCTATTCATTATTTCCACGGTTGCATTTGAATAACAGTAAAAAAAAACAAAACAAAAAAACTTGTTAATGTAAAGTTTCGGATAAAATGTGGGAGCCCGAAATTGTGTCTACTTTCATCTTACAATCCGGCAACAAATAAATTGCACTGCAAACAAAGTCTATCAACAAAGAAAACATTTTCGTTTCATACTTTTCCGTTATCTTCCCTTACAAAGTTAGCTTTAACGCTTCGAGGGTTCCTTTGTTCTTGCCGTCGCCTCGGCGCTTGACCCAGACTTTCGCTCTGTAGTTGCTTTTCAGCATAGTACTACAAAAAATTGTAAATCTGTGATATATGATTGATAAGCGTAAAGGTAACTGTATAAATGTGTTCAATGACTTTGTTAATTTTAATGATTGGAGAGCACCCGCTTCGATTCGCACTCAATTCAAACTTTACGCTGCACGCTCACCTAACTTGCGTTTGCACCTTTTGTCCACACGTAAACTGCGTTTAGCATTTACGTGTGGACGAGGAAGACGGAGAAAACGCAGCGTCAAAGGTGTGCGCCTATTTTGACGCCACACTGTGCGCCACGTTTTTGTCTCGGTGCTATGAATTCCTACAATGGCAGACTTATACAAAATACTGTTAATTTTATTATCTTCAGTGTTTAAATGCTTACATATACGGGTTTGCTTGTAATTGTTGCCTATATACATTTTAAGCTATTATTTATTATTTAGTTCAATCAATAGATCAAGTTTTGTAGTGACTATGAAATATATTGTAATTATCTGTTTCCTGTTTATCCTAGACAGGGCAAAAAAGGACTCCAAATTAAAAAAAAGATAAAAATGAAAGACTGGTGCATTGTGCAGTTTAGCACTGGTGGTACAGAAATAGTCCCTAGATCAAGGATAAATGGGGAGAAATTGTCATGGCCTCCATATCCTCCGTGAGACACATTCAGGATCCACGACGCAGTAAAGAGGAGAGTTCATCCTGGTGCAACATGGCTCACCTATGCACCAGTCCGACTTCTAATAAGCCATGGTGGGTATCATCTGGATTGGTGTTGTATACATGTAACAATAACAAGTTTTTCGTGTCCTAATTTATGTCTGGCCATACATTGTGTTTGTACCAGATTTTCACGAAGCAGAACGCAGTCTTCAGAAATATCTAAGTGAACACTGTGATACGTCTGACCTTCAGTCCGAAGCTGAAACTCAGACCAGTCATAAAAGAAAGCACAAGTAAAACTTTTTTTATTTCACAAACATATCTTTGATTGCTAAGAATTTATGATCTTGTCTTTTATACATGTGGAGCTTGCATACTGCAATATCACCACATAATATAGTCCAAAAAGTGGAAGCTTGTAAACTTTTTATAAATGCAAAGCCGTGTACACTTGTGCACTTCAAAAATTCCTTGTATACTGTACCTTCTTGCACATCTCCGTTTCCTGTTTGTGTTGTTATAAATCAAACTGTAACTTTAGGAAAAAATATTCCAAAAGCACATTTGTAATTACTTATGACCGTTTTCAACTTTTTTTTCTTTAGACCAAATCCCCTGTACACATATAGTGACTCAGAGGATGAGCAGCCCACAAAGAAATGGTTTCCCCAGGCCCCTCGAGTGAAAATACCAGGTAATAAAATACTGTCTAGTGTCTTTGTACATATCTGTGTGTGACACAAGGAAACTTTTGATAAGTTGTCTGTATTCTTAAATACTTAAAAAAAAATTTATCTTTTTCTGTCAGACCTGACGAGAGCTGTTAACGAACTCCGTGAGGAGGTCAGAGCCATCCGCAATGAATCGGTAGATGCTGGGGTACTGCCTCTGGATTTGCCCTTGCACAACATTGAGGAGCTAAACAATGCAGAGGCAGCTCTTCAATCACAAGAGGCAAATAAGGCAATGGTAAGTATATAAAGGTTATGTACACTTTGTAACTATAAAGTGTAATAGCTGTCAGATGTGATTTAAATACATAACAACTGCTTGTTGATTAAACACACAAGCACTTGCATACACATTTAAGACATGAGACACGCTAATTCCATCTCTTAAAATGTGTCTATAGGTGAGACGCTTTGCCTTGATTGGAGGGACCACACTGGAGGTGCGAGTCCGCCGTGTAATGGCTTATGCCATTACAAACGAGCTGGCCTCGGTACTAAACTGGGCAGGGGAAAAACCAAGGACCAGACAAAGCAAAAAAGGGCATTTAAAGATACAGCGCTGTGCAGATGCATATTTGGTAAGTTTTACCATTTTTATGGTATATTACTTTGTCTTTCTTAATAACAAGACTTTCATGTCCGGTTAATCTGGAGATGGAGTCTTTGGTCTTTGGCTTGTTTAGTCCACGGGTTGTAGTTTGTACAGCCCGAGGACCCCATGTTTATTTTATTTTAAAGGATACACGGCACACCATGCTAAGACTTATCACTTTTTCCGCTCATAGCTCTTTGGGAATCAAATGCGGCAGTTTGCAGATTTACGCCTGGTGACTTTCATGTTTATCAGCCTAGGAGTTTACATACTTTCTCCCCGCTGAAGACAGTTAACAAGAGCTTATTCATGTGCTCTAATTCACTTATTTTGTGTGTGTGTGTGTGTGTGTGTATTTTTGTCCTAGATGGCCTGACGCAGCAGTTAGGGGCAAACTCTATGTCCGAGTTTGTCTTTGCACAAGCAGTGCAGAAATGGCTCCGATACGCAGAAATGGCTCCGATATCACCCAGATCGTTTGGGTGGTGCAGGACGCACATCATGCATCCCCATCCCGGAGTAAAAAATTACAAACTTCTGTGAAACATATAAACGTAAATAGGAAACTGTCTTTTAATAAAGTATTTAGCAAACGAAACATGCCTATTGACCTTTTTTTGTTTATTTTTTTTTCTCTGTTACATCACATGCAATGCTTTCTTATTTTAGGATATTGCAGTAGTTTAGTATTGGTTAAAATACCTATAAAGAAAGGTAGATTTCCAGTCATGATTTAACTGTTGTTTTAATAAAAAGCAACTGTGTGAAAGAGGTGGAAAATCAGCACCATAGCTCAACAGTGTTTCAATATCAGAATCTGACATTGTTTCAATGTCAACAGTATTAGAAAATATAACATTGAATCAATGTCAGGTTTCAACATTGATTCAACATCAAAACCTGACGTTGTTTCAACGTTAAAAAAGGGTGCAAGAGTGACGTTAGGTCAACGTCACACTTCAACGTTGATTCAATGACACAGCCTGATATTGACTCAACATTGTTTCAATGTTTTCTTGCTATCTGGGTAAGGTCTAAGAAGGATAGCTGTAGATTTACACAAGTTGGGACGGTCTCCTGAAGCCATTTTAAACAACTGCAGATTTGAGGATCATCAGTTCAGACAACTGTATGTTAATATAACTTATTCAAATGTGTCACTACTTTAACAAAAAAACCTGCAAAGATTTGTTTTAGAGGGGTAAAGGTGAAGCTTCCAAAACTAAGAAGACTGTACCAGCTGTCAAGCATGTTGATAGTAGCACTGTGCTCTGGGGCTGTTTTGCGGCCAGTGGTACTGGTACATTGCACAAAGTGGATGGAATAATGAAGGACTGCCTCCAAATAACTTCACTTCAAAACCAAACAGTTGAAATTTGGACAACGATCCCTAACACACATCAAAGCTGGTCTTTGAATGGATGAAGCAGGTTAACGTTAAAGTTCTGGATTTGCCTTGCTAAAGACTCAAACTCAAAAACATTTGTTCATTTGCCTGGAAACCAACCAATTTAAATGAAGTCTTAATAATTGTGTCTAATTGTGTCAGCAAAAGTGGTTAGAACCTGTTAATGGTTACCAGATAAGATAAAACTTGCTAAGGAACATTTAACCAAATATTATTTGGGGAGTACGTATTCTGCCTGTATATTTAGTAGAAAAAAATCCCAAATAAATTCAAACTTGTGCAGCCATTTCTTGTTTTTTTGTTTTGTTTTGTTTTGTTTAAAGAAAAATATTGAAGATGTATGCTGTACAAACATTAATTCCACTCTGGGTAAAGAATAGTTCAAAGAGATCAAAAACAAAACTTCCCATGACATTCATGCTCATCATGAGTGTATGTAAACCTCTGACCACAACTTTAGCATACGTGACTGTTAATATCTCACAGGAGATGACGGCTCACTGTATGATCTCACTATTAAAATAATTAAATAGCCTTTAAAGCCACTAGATTATGCCTAAACTAAAATGGTCTTTTACAGACCTGTCAAATTTATATCCAGAACTGCATCAGTTTGTTCGGGTGCCACCGAAAATACGGCAGAACATCTGAAAACAAGATAAAACAAAAAATCCCAATATATATTACTATTTTTCTTTTAATTATCCACTAAACAAATTGGTTTAAATATAATTTCTCTGACGGTTACTTAAACTTTGCTTAGTGTTGAAATTAAGTGTAATAAAATTGTTTAACTCAGCTTACATTGTATAGATTAGTAGTATTTTAAATATGTTATCTTTTTACAGACCCTATTAGACAGTTTACATACAAACTATAACCATATCTCTAAAAGATTAATTATCAGAAAGAAATTTTAAAAGCACAGAGGTATGACTGTCTAAGGGAAACGGTCTAACTAACAGGTTATAGTGATATTAACATCAGGTGGGTTTGGGGCTGTAAAGCAGCGCTTGTTTACTTGTGTACAGCCGTAAACAATGCCCAGCGGCGAGCCGGAGGACCCCGTACGGATCGGTATACGTGGCACACCGCGGTTGCAGTGCCATGTAGGGGGGCTCGCTCCGTCTCGCTCGTCAAATCGCGGGGCATTGTGGGGCGGAGGCGGCCTTTCTCTGAGTCCAGGCAGTCGGGAAATCTTCAAGTAAATAACGTTAACAGTGGCAGGAACAGAGCGAACACAGCTTGCGGAAAAAAAAACCAACGCACCGAAGCCGTGTTGCGCCGAGCCTTAAACATTACAGCTGGTAAAATTACACGAATATGGGGCAGGAGGATCTTATGAACACCGCTGAAGACGTGGCAGACCAGGTAACTTGATTTTTTCCCCGCACAGCAGCTCACACTGCTAACCGCTGCTAGCAGGTTAGCTGCTAACTAGTTTGTTCAGAATGAAGTTAACCGTTTCCTCTTGTCGTCTGTCGGCTACTCTTTCTGCGTTTCTGCCGACGGCTTCAACTCTTGTTTTAATTTGGGTGACAAATGCTGGAGATGCCTGTCATGTGTGTCGGGATGGGTTTGATAGCAATATTGAGTCACACCGACCAGATGAAACTGGTAGCTAAATTGACTAAGAAAGAGCTGGGTGACAGGAGCACATTTGGTTGTTCCTTCATTGTGTCAGTTATTCGGCTTGCTTCTAGCCACACGGGTTATTAACATTATTATGTTGCCAGACTGCTGTTGTGAAATCACTTATGATGGCTCCAAAGTTGTGGGCTAACCCTAACACGTTACTCAGTTAGCACTCTTAGTGCTTAGCACCGCTGATATTTTCTCTATTACACCGGCCGCATCTGTGCTTCTATACCTTGCTTTGGCTTTTCTGTTATTTATATTCATGTGATTACAACCAACTTGGCATGAGCTGACGCCAAGATAAGCGTTCAGGTAGCCTCCTGACCCTTGTTTTGCAACCACTGGGGACCATCCTCTCCACGTATGTGGTTTTATATCTTCCTTGTTCCTTCAAAACGTTGAGCTTTCTGTGCCGTAGGTTACTGGTCTCACGTTTTTGCAAAGCAGAGCACAGATAAAGAAGCTCAAAGTAATCAAATATCATGGAGCCAGTTCTGCATACGTTTACGACCCTTCGTGTTGACTGAACTCAGTCCAAATCCCAGAAAATGTTCCCTAATTTCATAACGCCTGATTGATTTATATTTGGCCATCACGAGTGCTGTGAAAGATTACATGGGAAAAGTACACACCATCTGATTTGTTTGCCTTGTAGGAGTCTCACTGAAGCTCAATGCAAGGGGCACATCCCTCACTAATGAGTACTGAGCTAGCATTTTACCCAGACTTAACACTTCGAAAGAGTGTATTTCTGTGCTGTTGCAGCAACCTTTGGGCTTGTTAGGATTGGCTCCAAGTTGGCCCATTCATGTCTCGCACAGCAGTCAGAGTGAGAGTTGGTGGATGCTGATAGGCTGCTGAGATCTGACTGTGCTGATGTGGACTGCTGGATAGGCGGGCCAGAGGGCAGGCCATTTCTGCTCTCCTGTGTGACTAGTGTCTGGGAAGTACATGAATTCTTCTTGAGAGAAGAGCCTCAGTTACTTAATTTGTGTTTTGTTTAAATGTTCATCACATTTTGTCTTTGAAGAAATACTTTTTAGTTGAACAAAGCTGTGCTGTGTTGAAATATCTATCAGTAATTCTGCTATTTGCATGTATGAGACTCTCACACCTTTGAAGTTAGTTTGATTAGCTTTGTTTTATTAGATGCTCAACCAGATTGATTAATGAGGCAAGAACATCATATAGAGCAGGGGTATCCCCACAGCTATAACATGTGCTCTTACCAGTAGCAGTTTATATAAAGAGATCAAATTAATATTGAACAAACTTGAGTTCAGCTTATTTGTGTGACGCTTCGAACCAGTCCCAGTTTCTCACATAGCCCCTTGAGATAATTGATTGCCCAACCCTGATATAGAGTGTAACATCTTCATCTTTTATTTAATGTTTTTTGGAGTGCTGATTATAGAAAAATATTGCTAGTGATTTTTGGCATACTATCACACTAATCTTTAAAAAAAAAAATTACAACCAGCCTTCCACAGTCTGGAGGGGACTAAATTTTGTGTGGCACAATAAATGTTTTGTCTTGATTATCTTATTATAATAACCATTCCCAGATGAAATTCAATTAGTTGCGCAGCTCTAATTAGACAGTGGCATCTCCCGCACAGTGGTGTGTTTGACTGTTAGCAGGTAAGTATATATTTATTTAAAGAGCCTTTAGGGAACTTTTTAGTGGATTTTAAGGCTTGGTGACATTGAATTATATTTATACAATATAGCATAATCAAAATTACCTCTTTCCATCCCTCTTCAGACCTTGTCAGTCATTTTTCCTCTCTTTCCCAGTTCCTGCGGGTAACCAAACAGTACCTGCCCCACCTGGCTCGTCTGTGTCTCATCAGCACCTTCCTCGAAGATGGCATCCGCATGTGGTTCCAGTGGAATGAGCAGCGAGACTACATTGAGGCAACCTGGAACTGTGGCTACTTTTTCGCTACATGCTTTGTGCTGCTTAACCTCATCGGACAGCTCGGTGAGTAAACGGGAGCAGTCCTAATTAAAATTGCCAAACAAATCTAGGTGACATCTTTAATGTTAGCTCTTTGATGAGATAAATAAAAATAGTTTAGTTCATGTATTGAAACTACGAGTGAAGCAGGAAGCATCAGTACAGTATTTGTTCAGCATGAACTGTTACTTCCCAGTGTACACCATTCTAATTAGGCATAACTTCAATACATGTTCCTTCATGAACTCTATAATGTTCACTTTTGTGGTAGCTGTTGTAGAAAGGGTTTGATTTAAGCATCTGGTTACTCTAGAGTCTAGAGTAACCAGATGCTTAAATCAAACCCTCTAGAGTCTAGACCTTTGATACATATTGTGGACAAATTCAACGAGGACTGACTTAAAAACAGAAAAACACGTTTTTATGATGCAAAAAAGATCATGATAGAATTACTTCGATAGCATTAGTTTCAGGCATCAGTCAAGTAGACCTAGAGACCAGTCGCCAACACCCTGGCAATCGACCTGAATTCACAAAGCAAAGGCCAGCAACTACTTGCCAGCCAGAGAATATAGTTTTTCTCTAGAGTGTTTCTCAGTAATGGACTCGTTCTTGTATAGTGCTTTTTTTTTTTTTTTACTCTACTACTCAAAGTGTTTGAATCATGTCTCATTCACCCATTCAGAGCCATTCATACAAACACTTTGTTTTTGTCTAAGTTCTTTATATCTAACAGTGACTCAGCAACTTGCAGTTCAATGTCTTTAAATTCTGATAATGGTTAAATCCAGCCAGGGATTGAACCACCAACCTTCCAATGAGTGGAAGGCCTGCTGTACCTCCTGAGCCTGGACCTCCATGACTACAGCTTTAGCATTTGATTTTAGGCAGCTTCCAACTAGGCATTATTTTCTTTTGCAGAGTACTATAGTAGGTTTGGATGCTTTCTGGTTCAGTATAAGTCTTATTTATTTAATACTGGGCTTTGGCGCAGCCACACAGGTCATTTCTTTCCACCTCCCTTTACGATAGTTTGTCCTTTTGATTGGCTGCACCTTCGCAAACAGAAGATCTGAGCAGCAGATGACTGGGGCTTCTGTGCTAACAGGCAGTGTACCTGCAGTGTTCAAATTAAGCATGTCTGTACTCTTTGACATCACACATGAAAATAAAAATTTTGCATAACTGAGCACTTGATAAGCCTGAGGCCTTGACTCACAGGGATTATTTGTAAATTGCACATGCACACACAACTCTTGCAGGAAGTCATAAACAGTGTGAGCAAAATGTATGTGTCCCACATTTTGTCTGTCTGCTGCTCATCTACCTCCACCTCACACTATCCCAAACATCCTTATCTATCACACTGACCCTCTACATCCATCCTGACCCTCCCTTGAGGATTTCATCTTTTCCTTTAACATCCTTTTTGTAATATATCCACTATCCCTCCACTGCACATGCCCAAGCCATCTAAGCCTCACCCTTCTAACAGCAAAGTTAATCTAACACAAATATGTAATATAATCCTATTGATAAAGCACTGCAAATTATGGTTTATGATTGCATTTTGCAACGTAAAGAGAAGAACGGACCATATGAGAAGCATTCAAGGCTTAACTCTTCTTATTGTCCCTGCCCAAACAGGTGGTTGTGTCCTCATCCTCAGTAGAAATTTTGTACAGTATGCCTGCTTTGGACTATTTGGGATCATAGCGCTACAGGTGAGAACAGTCGTATTATATTTCCTTTCTTTTTATGTCACTGTGTCTAATCTGAATGTTGTGGTTTTTTTCCCCACCAGACGGTTGCATACAGCATTTTATGGGACCTTAAATTTTTGATGAGGTAGGTGTCACTAGGTGCTGAACTGAAACACAACTTTAATATCATGCATGACAAAATCAAACTTCAAACAAAAGCAGCCATCACTTTTTACTGACATGTTGTTTCAATTCAAGTTTGCTCACGAGTGATGAAGCAGAAGCGGATGCTTTTTGTGGTGCCTTCTGATAACATTTTCATTTAACTTGAATTAGAACTAGTTTAATCAATAAGGGAAAAAAATATAGTGTAGGATTGCAGGAATAGAAAGTCTAATCTCCTCGTAGTGGCATTATATCAGAATACATCACCGTTTCCAAACAGACACCAACACTTAGGATTACCGTAATTACTGTGGAGAAGACCTGTGATTTAGATTTAAACACCATCAGGCTGGATGAATCATGGGTCTCTGGAGAAATCTGTTAAATATAGTGCCACGTTTGTCTGTTTATGCATTTTGTGGGCATTTAATTCATGTCAGGAGAGAGTTGTAGTATAATGTAGTAAATCAGCTCTATAATTAACAGAAAAATAGTCAAATTTGATAGCTGAAACATTCGTGTTATTCAGAATAAAATATAAAAACATTCTCGCCATACAAGTAGGCATAAGTTAATGGAGTAGTTCCCTTACCCTGCTAATTAAACAACAATCGGATTGTCACCATTTGACAAGTTAAGAGGGATGGCTTTTTTCTGCTCATTTGAGGACACTGTTCAAAAATAACTGTCCTCTCTCCTCTTCAAGAAACCTGGCCCTTGGAGGTGGTCTGCTGCTGCTACTGGCTGAATCTCGTTCAGAAGGAAAAAGCATGTTTGCTGGAGTCCCCTCCATGGGAGAGAGTTCACCGAAGCAGTACATGCAGCTGGGCGGTCGAGTACTCTTGGTGCTCATGTTCATGACCCTGTTACACTTCGACTCCAGCTTCTTCTCTGTGAGTTCAGACACAATCAAATACCCATACGTTCTCCAGCCGCTTCATACAGATGGTTTTCCTGTCATTAAAAATAGTTTTATTGCAATAGCCTTGAATTAACTATACATTAAGTCTCATGTCATACTACCACGACAGGTGATCAAGATGATACATATTATATTTATATGCATTTCTAAATAATGCAGGAACCATACTGACTGGTTTGCATCTAAACCATGTTTTAAACGTCACATCAGAAATCTTAAAATGACTGCTAGACAATGTTCCCTCTAATTTTTCATGTGTCCGAGCGAACACACAAACTCCCTGAGCGGTCCCTTGGACCACTGTGAGCAACAGCAGACGTGTGCACTGTGGTCACGCCAGCATCAAATCCATCCAAGTTACATGGTTTATTAAAATAATCAAATTACAGCATTTATGTTAGACTACTTTTAATTAACTGCTTTAGCCCACTTACAATGAAAAAAAAAAAAAATCTTGTTCATGACCTGTGTAGAATGGTAACACTATTAGAAGTAAAAATAACTTCAACTCCAATTTTGAAAACACAATTTTCTATTTTTCTTTTATTTTTATTTTTTGTTATAAAGCTCCGACTTGTATTATGAGTCTGTGGTCTGGGAGAGAGTCCTGTAACTCTCTGTCTGCAAAACACAGTACATAATGACCAATGTTGGGCAATTCATTATATAGTTACTACTTCAAAAAAGTTACTGAGCTTTGTAAACAAAGTTTTTTGGGGTTTTTTTGCAGCTGTTTACCTAAAAATGCAGCCAAGGCGTTTTTGTTTTTTTTTTTGTTTGTTTGTTGTTGTTTTTTAAATAAACATTTCAAACCATTTACAGAACAATCAGCTGTTCTGCATCAAATTTGATGCCACACAAATGATTTGTGCCACTCCAAAAAAAAATTTCTGTCCACTATGAGATAAAGGAGAACAACAGCCTGATGCCTGCAGGCCCGACAACAGGAGATGTATCACTCCTGTAACACCTGTAACATTCAGCAGTCGCCTCATTGTTCTGACACACACAACAAAACTATTGACTACACTACACACTAACTACACAAGATTTGCGCTAAACGTCTCAAAACACAGCCGTCACTCCTAAAACTTCCTCCTCCCTAAACATCTAAATGCCATGTTGCCATATCATTTTTTGATTGGTCGACATGGTACATTTTCCCACCAATAGGAGGGGGGGGTTTCTGGTTTTGGTTTTGCTCACAGGCGGAGAGTGCTTTCGAGCGTTTTCCTTATAAAATGCCATTTTTACCGTTTCTTCCCGCAGTAAATGTAAACAACGATAGTATTCAGGAAGAAAACCAAACATTGCATGTATTTTTATCATAACTCTGGTTTTACGTGGCCTATCAACACAATTTAAAAACTGGTATAAAGTCCACACTTTTTCCATCAATTGTTCTGTCTGTCCTGCTCACATCTCCAATGGTTGTCCACGTTGTCATTAACGTGGCTTCACTCCCCATCAGCCACGCCGCTTTGCTAGCTAAAACACCGGTGTCGGCACATAAGGACGCTGTCATAGCCTGTCAACGACGTCGATTAGCTGCGTATATATGAGTGTGAATCACGTGATCAGCTAGACTATGGGATAAGGTGGCATCGTTCTATTCCTATACTGGAGCAGCCAGTCACTTACTGACTAACACTGCAAAACAGAGTTGTTAACGTATTTACTTTAATTTCAATTCAGGTTAGATTTTTTTTTTTTTTTTGTGTGTGTGTGTGCAAAGACCGTGCCAGCAGTGTGCAATTGCGCACGCGCGCAGCTTAGAGGGAACATTGCTGCTAGATATTTACTTAATCTTTACACGTTACTATTGATCAACTAAATACAAGTGGTAACATGTACGTTTCTGTAAATAATATGACCAAAGATTCACAATAAAATGTGTCCAAATAGTCAGATATTACACAGTAATGAACATTATATTCATTATGCACACAATTGTACGGTATTTTATTTACATTTGTGTCACATATCATTTTAGTTCATTATCCTCTATAGAGAATGGTATTTGTGGTGAACTCAGATTTGCTCAAAGGTCACACAGTCATCACAGTCAACACTCAGTCTCTGTTTGCTCAGCTTTTATTGTCATGATGCCATAAATGTGTAATCAACACGCTGCAAAAGAGGTCATGAAAGAGCGTGCATTTATACTCACTGTACTTTAATTTCACTTATTTTTTTCTGAGATTTAATGTTATCATTAACATTGCCTCAAATTGCAGATTTTCCTCATGTCTCACAGTCTAATTACGTGCTTCATGTGAATCAGGGGGTTCTCACCTGGATTTAAAGAAACGTTTTATTCTATTGTGCGATACTTTCAGCTTCTCCCTTAAGCTTTGACTGTACTTTATGAACCAGCAACAGTGATGTAAATTTTGTCATATGACCGTAATGGTAAATGGCCTGTATTTGTATAGCGCTTTACTTAGTCCCTATGGACCCCAAAGTGCTTTACACTACATACAGTCATCCACCCATTCACATACACATTCACACACTGGTGATGGCAAGCTACATTGTAGCCACAGCTGCCCTGGGGCGCACTGACAGAGGCAGTAAGGATGAAGGTCTGTGCGGGTGTCCAGCTGTCAGCCTGTCTTGTTTTGTTTTGTTGTACTCCTCCGCATCAAATTTACTTTAAAATGTCCCAACTATGCATGCACCCAGGCACTGGACTAAGTATAACAGAAAAGACTACTCAGCCATCATGTCTTCAGCTGTGTATGTCGATGCCCACAACAGAGTTTAATCAAGCCTTTATTTCTCAAGGGGCTGCCACAGCGGATGGATCCGCATATTTGATTTGGTCCAAATTTTATGCCAGATGCCCTTCCTAATGCAATCGTCCCATTTATCTGGGGGCTGACACTAAGACTACACTGCTTTGTAACTCCCCCCAAGGCAAGGGGTCTCAAACTGAGGCCAATGTGTTAACCACTGGCTGTGATTAAGTCTTAAATAACTAAAGCCCAAGGTGTACTTTAAAGTTTTAGGGTGGTATATATGATTTGCTCTAAGTAGATTAAAAGTGTCCTGTAGCCTTTTTTTGTTGTTCTTCAAACTCTGTCCTAGTAGTATAAATATTAATAAATCAGAAATATTAAGTAAATGCTTAATAACATGGGCTCATCCCTCAGATTTACACCACAGATTGCAATCCTCATGATTTTCATATGAACTCACCTTCTTCCACAGATACTGCAGAACATGGTGGGGACAGCTCTCATCATCCTGGTGGCCATTGGTTTCAAAACCAAGTTAGCAGCACTGACCCTCGTAGTGTGGCTTCTGGCTATCAACTTCTACTTCAACGCTTTCTGGACCATCCCCGCCTACAAGCCCATGCACGACTTCCTCAAGTATGACTTCTTCCAGACCACGTCAGTCATTGGAGGCCTGCTGCTGGTGGTGGCTCTTGGGCCTGGTGGAGTGTCCATGGATGAGAAAAAGAAAGAGTGGTAGGCATATGAAGCACAGCATCACTAACTTCCCCTGCCAGCTGGGACAAAAGACCCTCCCCCTCCAGTTCACCAGGGTACATAGTTGTTGTTTTTTTGTTTTTGTTTTTTTGTTTTTTAAAAATTTGTTTGCTAAATCCAGAGACGCCACCTCAGCCATCATCGGACTTTTTTTCTTTCCCCACCTGCTGATTTAGGTTTTTTTTAAATTTGTTTTTTTGTTGTTGTTTTTTTAACTTCCTTTTCTCGTGACGGCAATGATAAACGCCCGTGTAGTTCAGAGTGCAAACAACCCCCAAAAACCAGTGAATAGCAAATGGAGGAAAAGATTTATCTATTCTGTGAAGAAGAAAAGGGTTTATTTTACAGGTGTTACATGTTTAGTTAGAACTGGTTAACTGCAGCAGTTTTGGGTTTCCAGTGGATGGCGACCTTTCCCGACCATTGCATCGTTGCCGCCTGGGAACTTGGTATTGATTGAAAACAATTTTGCTCTCCAGGTTTGTTTTTTCCCCCGTTAGCCACTCTTGTCTCTCTTCCATCCGCACCATCAGTCTCAATAGACTGATGACTCCTGTTCGTGGGGAGTCAAAACCGGGTGGGATGTTGCATATTGTATACTAAGTGTTGGATTGCAGTTGTGTTTTTTCAACACAGATATTAGCTCCAGGACTTGTTAATGGGCACTTTGTACTGTACGTCTTTGGCAAATGCCTAACTAGTGAACTGTTATACAATCGGAGATAAAAGCAGGGGGGGAGACTCATCGTTTGTGAAACACCATATTCTGCGACCTAGGAAAAGCAAAGAGGACTAAGCAGAGTCACTAGCCACCTGGACTTTGTCTTTGCTCAGTGTTTTTTGCCCTGTGTAAGGAAAATCTAAAAAAAAAAAAAAAAAATCTGTGTATTAATTTTCAGAAGTTTATATTGTATTTTTGATCATCTTTTGTTTTGTTTTTTCTTTTGATTTTGAAATTTCATGGCGAAGAAATAAATATTCAAAAATATAAAGACACTGGCTCAGTCAGTTTTTAACAGTTATATTCTTATAAACTGGCAAATAAAGCCAAATGAATGTAAATCCTCCTTTAACAAAGTTGTGAAGTTTAAGCCTCTCCTCAGAAAACTGTAATAAGAAGTTGTTTGGACATAACCATAAAAGCATCAGTTGTTTTTGAAGTGATAAACTTTGAGTAAATACTGACCTCTGCTGGACTGTGGTGGTAAAAGTCATTCAAGACAGCGTTTGATCATTTGCAGCCATAGCGATAAAAACTTAAAACTACATATTATCAACTGGACGGGTATATTTCTGTCGTGAGTTTTAGCCACTGTTTAGGCGAGTTGGTAAACACCTCAACTCAGAAAATTAACTCTATAAAAGTTAAACTTAGATAAACTATACACAGAAATCTGATGTCAAATTAACACAGACCTCTTCAGATCTGGTGGAATTTTTAAAAAAGCATTTGCAGTCTTCTATAGCCGTATACACTTTAGAGTTCATTCTGCGGCTTTATCAGCAATCGCATCGTCAAACAGTATTGGCCTGGTGCCACTGGCAGCCGTAAATGTAGAGTGCCCTCCACTTTTTTGGACGTACAGACACATCTAATTGTAAGACGTCATGAGTTTGTTGTCCAACATGAGAATGAGGAGAATGTGGGAGGCAGGAACAAAACAAAACCTTTTTTTTTTTTTTTTTTTTTTTTACACCATGTTCCATTTTTAAGTTCATGATATAATTGATCATGATTATTTCTGCTTTCCTTGATGCTTTCCTTTGATTTTTGTTTTGTTTAAATATTTTATTGTGGAAAGCTCATTTTTAAACAAACAGCCATCAAACAAGGAAGTCTCCTGTATTAAGTTCAAGCTCTGTAACTTTTCCTCTCTTTCTCCTTTTACACTAAGTGGGAAAGTTTTCTAGTGATAGGAGCACTCTGTGAACTTCAAACATGTGTCACATTTTAAAGAAATGCAGCAAAATATATTTAACAAATACAACTTACATTTAACTTGACATGAAAACATATATTGTTATAGATCAGATGACATGATGACACAAATGTTGCGTTAAGGACAATTGATAGATTGAAAATCACATCACTCAGTCAGAAAAGCAAGAAATACAGTATTTGTTTTGTGTCTTAGTAAGGTACAGTCATTCATTCATCACTAGCAATACAGCAAAATTAGTCAGTGCTTTGTGTAGTGCAGAGTTGCACGGTGGCATGACAAACGAAATGTTCAGTATAAACTGCTGTTTACATTTACTAACACCATCTTGGGTTGTTAACTCAGCGTTTGTGTCATTGCTCTGACTTTCTGGGTTTGAAATCTAACTTGAGAGAGTTAAAAATCTGAGGTTGGGTGAACCTCCCCCACTGAGTCCCAGACTTGATCTGATGATAATGTGTAATCGAAAAAATTTTGGGGTTTTATGTGACGACACAAAAAATGTATAAGATCAATTTTCCTCTATGCGAGTGTTTTCAGGAAACAGGATATGCACTGGATCATGACCCCTAGTTACCCAGAAAGATGATAGAATTTAAAATGTCAAAGCGAGCGCCATGGCAAGCAGAGTGCGGTGACGTCGCAGTACTCGGGTTGCACCAGGCTACATCTCTGCGTGTTTGGGTTTTTTTGTTTAACTTAAATCAAAGCTGCTGAGCTTATGCGGCTACTGGTTTATATAGAAAACAATAATGTGGGCGTTGGGTTTAAACTCCACTAATGCGTATTATTATTGCATGGACTATATCATGAGGTTTAGCCACAAAAAGCTCATAGACACAGATAAGACTATTTAATCCAACACTGCCCAAATACTCCGCTGGCAAATGACTTTTTAAATCTGATAAACTCTTTTAATGTTGTTCAGTCAACTGCCCAACACATGAAGGGGTCATACTTTGGATTAGGTCTTATCTTGCGGCCTGTCACTTCTTGACAATGAAATCTAATAACATTATTAGATATGTCGAAAAGCGGAACGAAAGTGGGGAAAAGGACCGATTACAGGTATCGTTTGAGGCACTTAATCCTTGTCAACTAACCAGAAAGCCATTAAATCAGTAAAAACTATTTTAATACTAAGTATTTTTCTAAAATTGTGTCCAATAATCATCATAAACCTTGTATTTTATTTGGCATTATAAATTCAGTTCTTAATCCACCCCCTATTGATCCCCATACAGTAGTGAATATAATATGCGAAAATATTCTGAAATTCTTCGTTAATAAATTGTAGACATCAGGTCCCACATTATTCTTATCTTTCTTGGTATTCTTCCTACTATTGACCCATTTATTCACTTTCCAACTTTTGCTGTTTTTGATCACTTCGAGCCAGTGTTACATTCACTACTTAATGAAATAGTTAATAACTTGAAACTTTCAAAATGTTCTTGGATGTCATTCCACCTAGATTGCTGAAAGATGTTTTTGACACTGTTGGTATATGTTTGCTCTTCATTGCAAATAGCAGTCTGCAGTCTGGGTCTGTTCCCCCTGACTTTAACCCTCGTGCTACCCTAGGGAAAAACGGGACCATTTTGGGTACGAAGGGCAACAGATGGGTGTAAATTTTAAGGGATGGTCAAGAGTTAAACATGCTGTGGTGGAACCTATCCTTAAAAAGCAGAACCTGGACTCAACAGTTCTATCAAATTAGAAAGTTGTCCTCCTCCAGCTCCAGACCTTTTTATATAATCACGGCATCGGTGAAGTATTCCAGTCTGGTTTTAAAACGCATCATAGCACTGAAACTGCTACCGACTCGGGAGATTCCGCTGTTTTAATATTACTAGATCTCAGTGCTGCTACTGAAACGGTGGATCATAGGATTCTTATCTCCCGGCTGGAACAATATGCCAGTATTAAATGGATTGCATTGGAATGGGTTAAATCTTACCTATCTAATCGATGCTTCTCTGTTAGATTCAGAGACACATCATCCTCAAGGACGTCGCTCTTTTGTGGGGTCCCTCTGGGATCCATTCTTGGCCCGGTTCTCTTCTTAATTTACATGCTTCCTATGGGCTCTATTTTAAAAAAAAAAAAATATGGTGTCCCTTTTCACTGTTATGCTGTTGATTCACAGATCTACCTCCCACTGAAACGCAAATCTGTGAACCCTCTGAAGAGACTGTTCGATTGTCTGGAAGATTTTAAGGCATGGATGGTTTTAAATTTTCTCAATTTAAATGAACAGAAAATTGAGATCATTGTCTTCAGCCCTAGTGACCATTATGACCTTGGCCCCTTAGAAAATTATAAAAAATCATTTGTGAGAAATTTAGGTGTGATTTTTGATAGTAATTTAACATTCAATAAACAGATAAATAATGCCTTTTTCATCTTGCCTCAACTTCTGCAACAGCCTCTACTCTGGTGTTACTGCGTCATCAATTGGCCGACTACAGCTGGTTCGAAATGCTGCGGCAAGGCTCCTGACTGGCACGCGCAAACGAGAGCACATATCCCCTATACTTACTACACCGGCTGCCAGTTAGTTTTCGAATTGATTTTAAGATCTTGATACTTGTTTTTAAAACATTGCATGGACTAGCTCCTATATATCTTTCAGATCTTCTAAATTGGTATATCTTTGAGGTCTGCGGACCAAATACTTCTAGTTGACCCTAGGTCTAGATTAAAACACAGCCCGGAGACTGTGCAACAAGCAGTGATACCAATGCATGCATAAGTAGAGAAAAATACGTCAGGAGGGATAAAGAGAGAACGGTGGTCTGTGGCGACTATCTGCTAACCCATTTCCTTAGCGCCTGCACCCAAAAGAAAAGAGGGTGCAGTTAGCATGAACACCAAATGGGTCTCAAATAATCATAGTGTTACCTAAAAGTGCACAAATAATTAGTTGAATAATAGCTAAATATTGCTTTTATCTTGTGGACTTTTTAAGCTTTTTAATTCAGTAGTGACAATTACATTTATAAAGCACATTTCAGTAAACTCCATTTGCTACAGTGACATCTTCAGTCACTGAGACTAAAGGCATCAGTTGGATGCTGATGTAATGTTTCTCTGTCCAGATGAACAGAGTTATCTTTGCATTACTGTTGTAACAGTCTATAAAAATGTACAGTGGGGCAAAAAAGTATTTAGTCAGCCACCGATTGTGCAAGTTCCCCCACTTAAAATGATGACAGAGGTCAGTAATTTGCACCAGAGGTACACTTCAACTGTGAGAGACAGAATGTGAAAAAAAAATCCATGAATTCACATGGTAGGATTTGTAAAGAATTTATTTGTAAATCAGGGTGGAAAATAAGTATTTGGTCACCTCAAACAAGGAAAATCTCTGACTCTCACAGACCTGTAACGTCTTCTGTAAGAAGCTTTTCTGTCCCCCACTCGTTACCTGTATGAATGGCACCTGTTTGAACTCATCATCTGTATAAAAGACACCTGTCCACAGCCTCAAACAGTCAGACTCCAAACTCCGCCATGGCCAAGACCAAAGAGCTTTCGAAGGACACCAGGAAAAGTATTGTAGACCTGCACCAGACTGGGAAGAGTGAATCTACAATAGGCAAGCAGCTTGGTGTGAAAAAATCAACTGTGGGAGCAATCATCAGAAAATGGAAGACATACAAGACCACTGATAATCTCCCTTGATCTGGGGCTCCACGCAAGATCTCATCCCGTGGGGTCAAAATGATCATGAGAACGGTGAGCAAAGATCCCAGAACCACACGGGGGGACCTGGTGAATGACCTGCAGAGAGCTGGGACCAAAGTAACAAAGGTCACCATCAGTAACACACTACAACGGCAGGGAATCAAATCCCGCAGTGCCAGACGTGTTCCGCTGCTGAAGCCAGTGCATGTCCAGGCCCGTCTGAAGTTTGCCAGAGAGCACATGGATTATACAGCAGAGGATTGGGAGAATGTCATGTGGTCAGATGAAACCAAAGTAGAACTTTTTGGTATAAACTCAACTCGTCGTGTTTGGAGGAAGAAGAATACTGAGTTGCATCCCAAGAACACCATACCTACTGTGAAGCATGGGGGTGGAAACATCATGCTATGGGGCTGTTTTTCTGCCAAGGGGACAGGACGACTGATCCGTGTTAAGGACAGAATGAATGGGGCCATGTATCGTGAGATTTTGAGCCAAAACCTCCTTCCATCAGTGAGAACTTTGAAGATGAAACGAGGCTGGGTCTTCCAACATCACAATGATCCAAAACACACTGCCCAGGCAACAAAGGTGTGGCTCCATAAGAAGCATTTGAAAGTCCTGGAGTGGCCTAGCCAGTCTCCAGACCTCAACCCCATAGAAAATCTGTGGCGGGAGTTGAAAGTCCGTGTTGCTCGACGACAGCCCCAAAACATCACTGCTCTCGAGAAGATCTGCATGGAGGAATGGGCCAAAATACCAGCTACTGTGTGTGCAAACCTCGTAAAGACCTATAGTAAACGTTTGACCTCTGTTAACAGGTCACATTTAACTACTGATTTTATCTACTGTTCTGATTTTATCTGTTTTGATTTTATATACTGTTGTTTGTTTGTTTGTTAATTAGTTAGTTAGTTTATTTGCTTGTTTTAATCAATTTTAAATCATGCTTTTTATTTGTTCTTGTTTCTAATGTCTCTGTAAAGCACTTTGAATCACCTTGTTGTTGAATTGTGCTATACAAATAAACTTGCCTTGCCTTGCCTTGCCTTGTTATTGCCAACAAAGGTTATGTTACAAAGTATTGAGTTGTATTTTTGTTATTGACCAAATACTTATTTTCCACCCTGATTTACGAATAAATTCTTTACAAATCCTACCATGTGGATTCATGGATTTTTTTTTTTTTCACATTCTGTCTCTCACAGTTGAAGTGTACCTCTGGTGCAAATTACTGACCTCTGTCATCATTTTAGGTGGGGGAACTTGCACAATCGGTGGCTGACTAAATACTTTTTTGCCCCACTGTATATGTTGCTATTACTACAAAACATGTCAAACACTTAATTTTATAACTACAAAACTTTTTTCCAAATTCACCATCTTTTTCTTGACTCTTTCGTAAACCTCCATAATTTTGTGGGTCATGCAGGATAACTCTTTTACCTTAGCACATGCCTAATTGTAGATTTGATAACATATTAAGTGAAAAAAAACAAAGGAAACATTTCTTTGAACAACTGCTGTATGATTATTTTTTATTTCTGATGCAAATTGATAGTCCAAGTCAGTTACATTTTCTTTTGGAAATCTGAAACCTGCTGCCCAATGTAGTTTGATTTCCATTAATTAATGCTTATTAACAACAACAGGTTGCAATATAACTTCGGCTGCCTGGTGACCGGTTTCCTTTTTGAGGTATTTTCTCAGGGTAGGCACGCGCACGCTTTTCCTCTCCAATTGCAAAATTAAATTTGCTGACCTTGATGTTTTGCTCCCTTTTCTCCTTTGATTTTTCTTTTTCACTAAGGATGTATCCTGTATAACACTTCCTGTTATACTCATCCCACTTTTGTTCTCTCAGCTGTTCCTCTTGTCTTTTTTTCTCTTTTAGCCATATGGCATTTTTTCTGCCTTCATCAATAGCTTTTAGCATTTTTGCTCTCATTTTTTCTTCTTCGATGCATCGGGCTGTAAATTCTCTGGCCTTTTTTTCCGCATAAGCCTTTTCTAATTCTGCTTCTCTTAGAGCTTTTTTAACAGCCTGTGCTTTTTGCTTTGCTTCCAGTTTTTCTGAAGCGATGTCTGCTGTTAGCTGTCTTCTTCTGACCCTGGCCATGGTGTGAGCCATTGAGAGAGCCATGTTTTTATCAACTTCTCTTTGAACAAGTTTGTCATGTTCATAGCGCTCTTTCACTTTTTGAATTTCAAGGTAAGCACGCGCACGCTTCTCCTCTCCAATTGCAAAATTAAATTTGCTGACCTTGATGTTTTGCTCCCTTTTCTCCTTTGATTTTTCTTTTTCACTAAGGACAAATTCTATATAACGCTTCCTGTTATACTCATCCCACTTTTGTTCTCTCAGCTGTTCCTGTTGTCTTTTTTTCTCTTTTAGCCTTATGGCATTTTTTCTGCCTTCATCAATAGCTTTTAGCATTTTTGCTCTCATTTTTTCTTCTTCGAGGCATCTGGCTTTAAATTCTCTGGCCTTTTTTTCCGCATAAGCCTTTTCTAATTCTGCTTCTCTTAAGGCTTTTTTAACAGCCTGTGCTTTTTGCTTTGCTTCCAGTTTTTCTGAAGCGATGTCTGCTGTTAGCTGTCTTCTTCTGACCCTGGCCATGGTGTGAGACATGGAGAGAGTCGTCTTTTTATCGACTTCTTTTTTAACAGTTATCTCACCTCCTTTCGCCATGAGGCATTTTTAAGTTTCTCTTCAATTGCCAGGTTTGGCGCCTGAAAAACCTCGATTTTTTGTTTAATTCCGATTATTTGTGATGTTGTTCGTTGCGTTTATCGTAACCTTAAAACGTAAATATAGGTTAGTTTTAAGGTTACCTGCTAATCCTTTCGAAGAAATTTTTGATGTGTTCTTTTTGTTTTCGTTTCAGTTTTCTGTCAGCAACTGTTGCCTAGTAACAGAAAATAAAGGTAACTTGTTACGCTGGCGGGTGACGTGACGAATCCTACTTCCGGGCCTAAAGTAGTCTGCGTTTAATATGGCTTTTGTGTTGTTAACATGTTTAATGTTATGTCTTTTCTTCTATTTAATCTCAAAAAGCTCCCAAAACAGTCAGTGATCACTGTTGACCTCCCTCGGCTTTTATTACCGCTAATCATTTATTTAAACTCAGTTTTTAAAACCTTAGGATGCAACTACAGCCCAGCCCATGCAGCAGTATATGAATGACTAACCTCGTATTGTGGATGGATTATCTCAGTTGTTCTCCTGGCTGAAGTTTGGTCCTTTTACAGCATCCTGCCATGCGATTACATTTGTTCCTGACCACTGAGAACACTCACGTTAACTTTTATCGAGTGGAAAAAAAAAGTTAGCTTGTTTATATTATGCTAACATAGCTGTGTCGCTAGCGGTCACGTAGCACATCATTATATACCAGCTAGCCCAACTTCAGTAACCCTACAAACGTCACTGCTGTTTAGTTTTCTGTCTTCATTTATGTTGGAAGTGATAACAGAGCTGTACGTTTTAATTTATTTCCAAAACCCCGCAGTCAGGACATACTACATTGTATTTAGATAGAAGCTAGCGAGCTAACTCCCTGCTAACTTCTAACTACATAACGCACTTATTACTTTTTTTTAAAAATATTAAACTTTATTAAGAAACAGTATATAGAACATGTATACATTCAGAACAAAATTAACATATGCCAGGGGTGTAATACAATGAATTACAAACATTCAAATATTTTGTAATTACTACAAATAGTAATAGTTTTCATAGCCTTTTTGCTAAGTGATCCGGGGATCACCTGGACAGCGAGAAATGATCACAGGTCCGTGACGCTGTAAACACGTGCACCTGTGGCACGAGTGACCAGGGGGACGCTCTAAAACTCTCAGGAACCACAAGTAAAGTATATTAGGTTATTATATCCTAGACTTCACTGAGTAAAAAAGGATGAAGATCCATTGCAGCTGGTCTCAGGAGATGATGAAAGCCTGAACACTTTCTCTACAACAACAACAAGGTGAGTTTATTGTTGTGATTGATTTAGTTTTTGAAGATTTGTATGTTACTTTAATTATAAAATTCTTATATTGCAACTGAATGCTGTTATGTGTATGCAACTCTACATGTATTATAGGAACATTAATAATGATAATCCACAGCAGATCTGACCAAAATTCTGTTCTTTCTTGCTGGATTTCAATGGTAACGTGTACAAATTCATTTTATTTTCAAGTCACTTCCCACCTCACTTTTCTCAATACTAAACTTTCTATTTTTAGTCCTTTTATTTTAGCTTGAATGCAAACGACATCAACAAAAAACAAACTTCTTAAAATTTCTTTTTGTTCCTCTTTTTTTCCTCAGAATAAATTGTGACCAGGCTCATTGGCTGAGATGGTGGAGCAAAACAGCAACGCATTAACTGTGACTGCTGAAGTTCCTGTAGGAACCCAACAACTCTGAAAGTCCAAGGAAAAGGTGTGCATTTTCCCTAAAGCTCAGATGGAATTTGATGGTCTACCATGCTGCATTCAGGGCTCTCTCTCACTGGTATATGAAGAGTGCTACCAATAGAAAGTGTGCACACAATGTCTCACTTCATGCTTGCTCTTCACTAACCTCTGGTGTCGCTTTCTAGTCACTTGTGTTGTTATTGTCTCACAAGCAGAGGATTTTGATTGGGAAGTAACCATGACCTCTTTTCAGAGTCTTCTCTAACATTAAATGGTTGTGAAATATGTCTACTTTTCTCCTCTGCTTTAACTGCTAAGAGCATTTTGAGCACAGTGGAGAAAAGGGGTTGCGCTGAGGATTCTGAACTGTGGTGTTTAAGTGTTGTCACTGCACAGATCCTTATTCACTTAGCTGCTGTTTAGTTTAAAAGTCTTCATCAGAACAAACACTTCTAATTGCACTTTGCTCCTCACTGTCTTTGAAAAGTAAGAGCTGATAAAAACAAATCCACTAAATGCACTTTTATCTTTAAGTTTGGTATAGTAATCTGTCGAACAGACAAGTAATCATGTCTGTTCTAATAAACCCAAATTTCAGCAACACCTTTGGATCTTTTCGGTTTTATTCATATAGCACCAGTTAACAAATCTTGTCTCAAGTCACTTTATATTGTAAGGTAAAGACCCTACAGTGTTAATCTAGGACAAATGTTCACTCTGATTCAGTGTTGAAGCGAATGACATCGGTAATCAAAGGTGAGTTTTTGGCCATAACTGACTACATATGTATAATATATCATGAGTGGACAGACATGGATGTATAGCACACCTTAACTGTTTGGCTGAGCTAAAACAACCACAGCAGGGATTCTAGCTTAAAGGTATTCTGGATATTGTTAAATGTGCAAATATTGGTATATTTTTTGTTTGTCAGCTGTCCTGTTTGAAGAAAACACTTTGACGCCACTTGAATGCATGAATTTATGAACACATTTTCATGATGTTAGGGACAAAGCAGTAAGGCATAGAGGACACAGGTTTTTAATTCAAAAATCAGAATCAGAATCGTGTTTATTGGCCAAGTATATGTGCAGACACATACAAGGAATTTGGTTCCGGTAGATGGTGGCTCTCAAGCACAGCAATGTAAAACACACACACACACACACACACACACACACACACACACACACACACACACACACACACACACACGTCTATATATACATTGCACATACATAATGTTACAGGAAAAATGATTCTGTTTCTTTACCTTCTTTTAAATGTGCAAGCATGCCCTTTTGTCTATGGTTAGATTAGTTTAGAATTATCTTTTTAGACTTTCTCAGCAAAGACATACTGTTTTGGGACATATTGTTTTAGATTGTTTTATCTCTCACAGCTTTCTCCCAGCTCTCTGCTGACGAGACTAGCGCCACATATGGAGTTGTTTATTTTATCTGTTTTGTATTTTTCTTATCCTGTTCTCACTGTCTTTCCTATAAAAAGTGCCCAGCCTCTGTACACGTTGTGAGTTGTTCTTAGCAGCTCACCCGTGTACACGTTTGATAAAGAAAGTAACTTTGTCTCATTGTGTCTTTATTTCTCCTGGGTCTTTTACAGAGTTTTCCCCCAACATTTCTTGGTCCTTCGAGCTGGAGCGCCTCCATCGTGTCCCATCTCCGTGACCAGTCCACGTTGTTCGTCTGTCGACAGCTCACACACTAGGTGTGTGATAAAAGTCCAAGAGCGTTTAAATTCGGGTCTTGGCCAACGTCTTAGAAAGCGACCCACGGTGGTGGGACCCGATCGAGGTGGACCAGACCCGGCGACACTGACCAGGTAGATACAGACACACTGACACAATCTTGCGTAAAAGCGCATTTTGAATTCAGGGAATTTAAAATAGCGGAAGTAGCTCGTCGACTGGTAGCTCTGGGAGCTCGTCGACTGGTAGCTTTGGAGCTCTGGGTAGCTCCCCCAGCTGGGTCTAGACTGGGTCTAGGGAGTAAGTAGCTCTGGGAGCTCCCCTTATCATAAGGGTTCTGGTCGCGCGCGCGTCGAAGCTGTGAATGTGAATGTGTGTGTGTGTGTGTGTGTGTGTGTATTGTTTTAATTAATGGAGCAAGCTGAATTTTCACGGTCCAATAAGAGACTGAGCTGCTCCTACTGTGTTTTTCTTTTACTGCTATTCACTGACGTGCTGGTGAGTTGAGAGAACGGTCGAGTTCCGTCTCGTAAAGTTCACACCGCTTTTGGAAATAGTCCGAAAGTAGAAGGGCGTGTGAGCAACCACTCTCGTCTCTAATACCAGCGAAGGTGATAGCAGCTGTATTGTGTATATATTACTTAAACAAAAATAAGTAAATACATAAATAAGATGGGTAATCAAGCAAGTGAAATTAAAACTCACTCCTGCTGACGAGCAGTGGTGAGAAAAGAAAAGTCCAGACGCCGGACAAAAACAGTGTCTGTAAACTGAGAGATTTAAGAAAACAAAATATAAACAGTCAGAAGAACAGAACTCAACTGCCAGTTTAGTAAAACCAGAAGACGAGACACTGTGCAGTTCCCACAATCCTTTTAGTAAACCATCACTCACTCCTGCAGCCGCATCTGCAGCAACACCCATATCAGGAAGAACATAATAATCCCTTATTAAGTGAAAACTAGAGATCACAGTAGTTTTGTAGTAGTTTAAAAGGGTTGAAAACAGACCCCACTGAGTAGATATAAATATAAAAAGTACGAAATAAAGATTATAAAGGGAAAGTTACAGTAGAAATTATCTTTAGAGTATTTGAAATTAATAATAGCAAGGATAACAACCTGTAAAGTGATATTAACAATGAAACACAGTTGGCATGATGACCATGCCCAGCATGTATAAAATGAATATAAAGCAAATAATTCACACGAAAATATTTTAATAACATAAATAAAGTATATTAAGGCTGTGTCATTGTTCAGCCAAGGACAGTGTGTGAAAAGGTAACTGTCTCCACCTTGGGAAAAGGATGATTCTGCAGGTCATCTGAAGCCCTTGATGGATACAAAATAAAATATAAATAATATATTATAATAGAACTGCCTGGTCCGCCATGCAACAGAGAGAACAAATGTGACCGTAGATTGGATGAATTCTAAATTATCTGTTTGCTGAATAAGATGATCCTAACTAACAAATTGGCTCAGGAGTAGTATAGTGGTACACACTGATAAAATATTATAATATGCTATTGCTGTTATATAAGACAAAGAGGATAATATTAACAATGACATAATATTAATATGAAGAGGCACCTTAATCGGTTATGATGTGAGGTGGATAATTGTTAAGCAGTAGTCTGCATCAAGCTTAAGGTTTGCTGAAACTCAGTGTAATGACATGTGAGATGAAGACAATACGGAGAATAACTAAACTAATGAAGTGCATAGAGGCACTTGACCAGCTTGAAACCTATCATCCTAGAATGACACATTGCTGAGATATAGAGCACACCTATAATAACAACCAATAAGCAAAACCCTGTAGACAACAGCTAAAACTACAGGATTGAGAAGCTGAATTAAATATGTAGACACTGCTAAGCTGATGAGCATGTTACACATTTTCTTTTCTTTTTATTTATTTGTTTCTTTTAGAGCAGAAGCTGCTGTAACACACCCAAAGAAAGACTCTAGGTCTGACCAACCGTTTCAGTCATGGGCAAAAAGATGTCAGTCAATAAAATTCTAAAAGATAAAACAGTCCAGTGTCCCACTTAAGAATTGTATAAAAACACACAGTCCCAAGGCCAGAGCCAGCTATGCCACACAGCCAAGTTGCACTCCACATGTTGCCTTTAACAGGGTTAGAAGTTGTCCTTGGAGACCCACCACCCTGCAAGCATATAGTCAGTGGTCACTCAAGCCTCTGGAACTCTGCTGCCTTTAGGCTGTGGCATATAATAGGCCCTGGCCTGCACAGAGAGACAAAACGACACACTTAATATAAAATTCATAGGGCAAAACCCATCCATCCCAAACATATCTGATTTCATCACATTACATACCTGGGGCCCGTTCTTCGTACCTCGCTAAGTAGGTTAGCCGGATTAGATTGTTGACGATTTCGCGTGATCCTGGATCAGTCGGTTCCCCGAAGCTCATCCGGGACTTGCTGTCATAGCAACAGAGCCGTAAGCGTAAACCTGCTCGGGAGCAGGTTTACTTTATGTAAACAGGATTAGATCGCGGCCACGCAGGTATGTCCGCTTCATTTATACGAAAGCAACAGCGATATTTTTCCACTGTTTTACCATAAATAAATATTATCAATGTAACTAAAGGTAATGCAGCACTTGATCCTTTTATTGATGTCACACAGATACATACAGGTCATTTCCTAAAAAAGGGAAATGAACTATTAACATTCTATTACATGTATGTGATTATTACAGATGTAATTCATATTTCAGAGTAGTAATTGTAAATTACTTCGTGTAATCAAGATGAGAGACCACGGCTATAAAAGTGAAGGTGGATTTGGGAAGCCTGTCGCAGCCATGTCCTGTCCGTATACGCGACCAACCCATTGCGGAAGGTGCAAGATTGATAAGGAGAGTCCTCAGAATTCAGCGTATATTGCGGGACAGACAGGATCCTTTACCTCAGCGCGACAGTGTGCTCATAGAGAGATATCGATATTCCCGTGAGGGTATTATTTACTTAACCAACTTGTTGACGAGGGGGTGCAGGACCACCACCTGTCTTTTTTTCCTCTGCCCTTTTCTTGGTTGCTGTTATGAACAAACTAACAGAGTATTACAGGCCAGTATTACCTTGCCAAGAGACGCAAAGCAATCTAAGAGATAAATATTACCATTCTGTAGAATACTCCTGTATTCCACTTTTACTTGTTCCCATTTTCTTGTGGGTCCTGTTGTGGCTCTAATGTGAAAGGGGATATAATATAACATATTATAATATAATATAATGCCATATGATATTGGACAATATAGTGTCATATGATAGATCTACCCTACCGCCTACTGGTGTTGGCCAGAGGGGCCGATGGCGCGATATGGCAGCCTGGCTACAACCGTAGCTGCCTCCACCAGTGTGTGAATGTGGGAGTGAATGAATAGTGGTATCGTAAAGCGCTTTGGGTGCCTTGGAAAGCGCTATATAAATCCAATCCATTATTATTATTATTATTATTAAATTACCTACGAGTTTGATTTGTCAGCAACTTTCTGCCAGCCCTCTCTCCTTGCTTTTGCAGCCTTTGCAGTGTTCTCTTGCGTTTTAATTAAACTCTGAAACTCCTGAAATCCCTCACTCATGAGTTCTTGCTCTGCTGCCGGAAAATACCGAGCACGCCCCTTCGACATTTTCGCCGACCAATCAGCGGGTTGCCGATCAATGTTTCTACTATCGATGCGTAGCCCCTTTTACGACACCCAGTGATGTCACATTACTGCGTCCAGCTGTAGTAATCGTCAACAGCAGGTGTGTTCGGGGAACCGGATTAGCGAGCTCACGGTTAGCGCGATGATTTGATCTTGGATGTGTCATTTGATCTTGGATGTAGTAAGCGATGTACGAAGAACGGGCCCCTGCACAGAGAGACAAAACAACACAGCAGTGTTTGTAGTGTGGGCTATAAGAAGACCAGTGTATCAGTGCAATCAAGTACACCTGCCTCTAATTAGTCCAACCCCATTCCAGCCATTGGCTCACCAAAAATGTGACACACACAAAACCACTCCCAACCCAGTGCAACTTCACACAATAATATGGAGCTGAATTAACACAGGCACATTAGTCTACCATGTTACAAGCTGCATGCTATTACAAGCCAACATATGCAGACTTCTGCCTTGTTCGGGTGGCAGCATTTTTCTTTTTTCTTTTGTGTCCTGACACGTTTATGTTTTTTGTTTTTGTTTGATTATTTTGTTGGTTTTGGAAACGAATTTAAACGAACTTGTGACAATACTTGAGAATCACAGTGACACATAGTGATTAGGCATATGATTGAAAAATGCCTAGGTTTAGAGCTGTGAGCTATGAGCTGTGAGCAATGCAAAGTTAAATATATATATATTTGTATAAATGGGAAACAACCCTAACTTGAAAGTTTGAAATGTGTGAGATCCATGAATTGTTTGAAGAACTAGAAATTATCTAAAAATGCCTTAAGTGAAAATGTAGAGTTGCATCTATTCTCCCAAACCAAAAAAAAAAAAAAGGAGAAGAAGCATTCTGTAACTTAGAAATAAGGCTGACATGTTGACAACAGACTAAAACACTAATTCGCAGGTGGCTATCAGGAACAGAGAGGCGAGCAAAGTCACAAACACCAAGGTAGAGACGCTCTGACAAAACTTAAGATAGCAGTCATGCCATTCTTTTCTGGTATTACACCTGAGTGCATGCTAAATGACACCCGCCACATCCACTTTCCAGAAACCGACCGAGTATCACAACATTCTGAGATTTAAACAAACTCCAGGCCCAGATCCACCTTATGATCAGCAAGTGTGGAAGCTAGGAGAACAGCATTTGACCTTACAGCACAGGCCGAAATTGTGTAGGTTACGCAGTAACCACAGATAGTAAAATAATAGAAGCAAAACCACTTTCTTCTTCATATTCTGCACAGAGCGCTAAGCTGTCAGCTGTGATTTGCGCATGTGAAATACACAAAGATAAACAAATAACCATTTATATAGACAGCCAGTATGTTTTCTCTGCTGTGCATCATTTTGCAAAAAATCTGGAAAACCAGAGGAATGATTACACCAACCAGAAAACCAGTTCAGCATGCCAACCTCTTACAACGCCTCTTTCATTGCTACAGGCAATAACTTTGCTGACAGAGCAGCAAAACTGGCGGCACAAAAGACAAACATCACATTGATGGCAGTAAACACACATCAGATTCCACTGGATGTGTTGAAAAATGAACAAAAAGCAGCAAGCACAGCAGAGCAGGCAAAATGGCTAAAACACGGTGCAGTTCTGACAAACGACTTAATGATGTGTTATGGCAAGCCAGTGCTGCCAAAATCTCTCCACAAGATGGCGGCATTAGTGACTCATGGCTATACGCATTTGTCATCGGGGGGAATGACCTGTATTGTCAACTCTCATTTCTACACTGTAAATTTTGAAACTTCAGCAAAACAATTTGTCAGAACGTGCATGACGTGTCAAAAATATAATGCTCAGGGAAATCTGCGACCAAAAAGAGGCCGTTTTCCCACTCCACCTTATCCTTTTCACACAATTCATATGGATTTTATTGAACTAAGCGAATGTCAAGGGTCGAAATACGCCCTAGTGGTTATAGACGTGTTCTCAAAATGGCCGGAAATCTATCCAGTGAAAAAGGCAGATGCAATTTCAGTAGCAAAGTGTCTGTGCAATCACTTCATACCCACATATGGCATCCCAGCTTTGATACGATCAGACAACGGCACTCATTTTGTAAATGATGTCATCACTAAGGTCTCTGAAGCACTCGGTTTCAGCATAAAACACCACTGTGCTTATCACCCTCAGAGCGCAGGCCTTGTAGAGAGAACTAACGGCACTATAAAACAAAGGCTCAGGAAATGCATGGCAGAAACAGGAAGGCCGTGGCCTGAATGTTTGGGTTTAGTGAAAATGTGGATGCGCTTAACGCAAGGCTCCCATAAACTAACTCCATTTGAAATCATTCATGGCAGGCCGTTCCCACTGCCGATCACCAGTCAACCAATAGACAAAGCAATCAGAGAAAACACATTAGCAGAATGGATGTCTAAGCTATTGGAAAACAAAGAGATCATTGTACATAATCAACAACCTGATGATGTTTCTCCAGTGTCTTGCAGACTAAAGCCCGGTGACTGGGTTCTGATCAAGGTGCTCCAAAGGAAAAACTGGAGCACACCCAGGTGGGAGGGGCCATACCAAGTCCTCCTCACTACACCGACCGCTTGCAAAATTGCGGAACGACCATCCTGGATCCATCAGAGTCACTGCAGGCGAGTAAGTGAAGCCATCTAAACACAGCTGACAGCAGGCTTGCCCACTTGTTGTGATCTCGCCCGGTGGAGGGGTCAGCTTTCCTGGCCGGGGGGTCTACTCGCGACAGGAGGGTGTGTCCCGTCGTCATGAGGTGGTGGCTCTTAATAACTGCAGTGGCCCTGACCATGGCCGGGCTCCTCATCTTTGCTTCCGTGAGGGACAACAAGTCACGCAATATGAAGAAAAGGCAGACACTGTATGACAAAGGACAGTACACCAAGTTTCCCCATGGCTACGCCACTAACTTTTGGTGGCAGTTTATGAACACTACAGCTCACTGGAATAATAAAACTGACTGCTATGCATGTACCCATATGCCCCTATCCTCGCAGACGTCTGGCCTGTGGCCGTACAGCATACCTGAAGATCGCAGTTGGTGTCTGTTGGGCCTGGCAACACATCCAGGCTACGGTACTCTTTGGTCCAAGGCCAACTACAGCATCCCAGCAAAAGCAACCTGGAGGTCATCATCACCCACAAATGTGAACTGTTCCGGACAGACCTACCTACTGACCTGGCCCCAAGTCTCAGACCCACTGCCTGATGTAATTCTACTGAACAAGCTGAACGCAGCGCAACTGCCAGTATGTGTGATGAACAATGGATCGCGGGCAGTGGGGGAGCTGCCTACTCACCTATCTACCGGATGCCACTACAAACAAAGACTCAGTACCAGACAGGATGTGCACGGACGGCACCAAGCAGTAAAGGAACCAGAGTTTCGCATCTGAGGAGGAGTGAAATTCTTACAGAGCTTGATCCCCGGCATTGGAGCTGCCGAGGTGCGGGATCATGTGGAGATCAACCGATATGCTCTGCTACGACGCATCAACTTTGACAAAGACCCTGGGACCGGCTTTAGCAGGAGAACAGAAGGCCATCAGAACGATGGTGCTGCAGAACAGACTGACTCTAGACCTGCTAACGGCATCACAAGGAGGAGTTTGTAAGCGGAGACATTTATGAAGCTTTGCAGAATTTGACCATTCTGCAGAAATATGTCACTGACCACACATCTGGAGCAGCTACGCCGCCATGTCTAAGAGTAATGATTTCAAAGATGATAACAACTACAATGACTGCTTATGTTGCCGTGCCTCAAGAAGAACAGCATCCCGTTGCAATTCTGTTAGAGGAGAACTTGTAATAACTGCTAATGAATGACGTGGTGATTAAAAATGACTTGTCAAGTGATCATGCACTGATTAACACATTAGTAGTTTATGCAGGTACAATATAAGGTTTTCATCATTTTAAACATAAGGTTTTCATCCTTTTATTTTTTGTAGTTTAGTTTTATTATTTTTTCTTGTTTATTCCACTTGTTATTTCATTTACTATGATTTTCATTTACTATGATTTTCATTTACTATGATTTTCTTTGTTCTTTTTATTATTTTATTTTGTTTTATTCTTTAGACCAAATGATTTCCATTTCTGCTATGCTGACATTTTGAAAATTTAAAAATTGCTTAAGATACTTAATAAATAACCTTCACAGACAATTGTTGTATACATTTAAAATAAGTTAAAACAGGAGGGAATGTTACAGGAAAAATGATTCTATGTTTCTTTACCTTCTTTTAAATGTGCAAGCATGCCCTTTTGTCTATGGTTAGATTAGTTTAGAATTATCTTTTTAGACTTTCTCAGCAAAGACATACTGTTTTGGGACATATTGTTTTAGATTGTTTTATCTCTCACAGCTTTCTCCCAGCTCTCTGCTGACGAGACTAGCGCCACATATGGAGTTGTTTATTTTATCTGTTTTGTATTTTTCTTATCCTGTTCTCACTGTCTTTCCTATAAAAAGTGCCCAGCCTCTGTACACGTTGTGAGTTGTTCTTAGCAGCTCACCCGTGTACACGTTTGATAAAGAAAGTAACTTTGTCTCATTGTGTCTTTATTTCTCCTGGGTTTTTTACAGAGTTTTCCCCCAACACATACACAAAGCTGAGTAAACCAACTATAAATAACTAATCTAAACTTATATACATAAAATACAGAAATGGATGGGGTTTTATTGACCCAAAATATGATAAATAATTGACAAAGCTAAAACTTGAATAGGCAGACCAATAAAAGAGGTCAACTCAATAAACTAAACTCAAAATAACAACTAACAAAACCTCAAACAAACATAAGACAAACTGACCTCGTGAAGTGACTGTGACAAAGTGGCTAACTCAAACAAAGAAAGATGTATTGATATAACAAAACAAACATTTTACCTTCCAGTGTTAATATGTGTGCCCTCCATAAAAACATTGTAAGGTGTGGTGGAAAAAGTAAACTAAGTTAATAAAGAAACAATATATTTGACAAGTAGTAAAACATATTTAAAGTAGCAACTGTAAACTAAAATGATGCAACTGGTGGTGAGGTGTGGAGCTTACCATGTGTGGCTTGCCATCACACATGAGGAGAAACTGATTACAAGAAAAATGGAAAAAAGTTTGAGTTATGCTGTCATTAAATTTTAGCATAGTTTTTGAGTTGAGGACAATAAATGAATATTTAACATTAAATGTACCAATGTGGTTGTGTACTACTTGGGCAGAGATCATTTTAAGAAGTTTTAATTTACAAGCAAATGGTGTATAAGGTTGTAATTGAATGGAAATGTATTGTTAAGGATATAAAAAAGTACATTTAATGGGTTAAAGTTAAAAGTAGTGACTGTAAATAGTAATAGAAATAAAATTTTTAGTTTTTCTATCAACAGAAAAAATCTGTTAATGATACAGAAAGTATACCATAAATAAATGGAATTTTTCATAGCTGAAGGAAATGTCCATAAATCTATTTGGAATGGTATAGAACTTTGCATTTTCTTAGAGACTGTGACACTTTGTGAAGGGTATGAATAATTTTGGACATGACATTTTATCTCAAATGTAAATAAAAGCTGAGAATTATTTTTTTCTATAACAATGCCTCTCATACGTTGTCTTATTATCTTTTGGGAGACACCTGTGTCATGTCCGATCCAAAAAACCTTGCTGGTTGAATAAAAGTAACTTTAAGTCAAAATTTGCCAGGGGTATGAATACTTATGGGCTTGACTGTATGTGATCATTACAGTCTGATGTACCAGACAGCTGACTGTGGCCACTCCTAAAGTTATTAGTTGCTCAATCATCATTCCTTCATTCAGCCTAATCACAGCCTCCTGCACTTGCATAAACATGTCTTTGGACCACATGTTGACACTTTCAGTGAGCAGCTATTTTGAGCCTCTGCAAATTGTATTACTGTTACTCCTTAACAGTTGATACATAATTTTGTTGTACATGTAAAATGACAAAGGGCTGTTCTATTATCTTTTCTTCTAATAAAGGTTATCTTATCTTATCTTATCTTCTATTCTATATTTTTGTTTAAAAAGATGAAAGTCTACACTTATATCACATCTTATTTGATTGATTTAAAATCTATTGTGGTGGTGTACAGAGGTAAAATTATGTCATGGTCCAACAATTTGTAGACCTGACTGTAAATTATGTTTTTTGCATGGACCAGAGACAGGATTCACTGAAGTAGGAATATATCAGTAATAGTGTTTTGAAAAAACACTTTGAGCAGAAAAGCCTTAAGCCTAATTTTAAGGATGGTAGGCTTATTTTTTTCACTTTAACTGAACCTGTGCTCCTCTGTGAAAAGAATTAGAACCAATGGTGAATATGCTAGTTCTATAGTTCTCTTACAAATACCAGTTGCATTTGCATGGAGCTGATCTGTGTGCACAGGTCCCACTAATGGTTGTTGGGGCTTTTTGCCACGTTTCTGACATGGCAAACAGCCATGGCTGGTCCTTGATGTCCTTCTGCTATGGTTAATGTCCTCTTCTGTGGCTTCTCGTCTACACTCTTGGCACTGCAGTGTGGTAGAGTGACAGTGGCTGTGGAGGTGCTGGATTGCTACCAGCAGTGACAAGGACGCCTGCAAAAATCAAAACTTGTGAGGAATCAGATGAGAACAATGATCTCTCTCAGTGGTATCAGGTAAGATGGAGATAAAATCTTTTGGTTGCCATTTGTACACATACACTAGGTCTGGGTACATGGGACATGTTGTGCAGAGCTTAAAGTCAAATAAACACAAATATATACAAACAAAGGACACACTTGATTATTAATTGACACTATGTCTAGTAATAAACAGGTATATAACAGCAAATCCTGTATTACACTTAAATGAAGATATATATTGCACAAAATAAATTTGTGTGTGCTTTAGTTTTGTTTTTTGCCATCAGTCTGACTGGTAGAAAAGAAGTTGTTGTGGAAGCATGTGGTGTGTGTAATCAGACTGTCCACTCTGCTGATATGTTCATTGTTTTGGTCAGAGGAGGGTGTGTCCCGAATGATGTCTCTGACGATGTGTTGTGTACTTCTTGTGGCGTTGTCTGCATATTGATGGAAGATCAGTCCTCATAATCCCCTTTGCAGCCTTTATTACTCTCTGGAGACTCTTCTCCTGTGCCTGTGTGTTTTTTTTCCATAGCAGACAGTGATGACAGTATTGAGGATGCTCTTGATCACTCCTCTGTAGGCTGGAGCCATAGGGTGCAGCTCAGTCCTGCCTCTCTGAGCAGAGTGATGAAATAAAGCCAATACTGGGCATTTTTCACCGTAGCTGTGGTGTTCGTGGTCCAAACCCAGGGTCAATTTTATATTAAGGCCAAGGAACTTGTGGCTTTCAACACTCTTCACCTGAGTCCCATTGATGTCTAGAGGCAGAGACTGGGTGTCAAACATAAGGCCCATGAATGGGCCAAGCAAAAGACTGCAATCTGGCCCACTGGACGGTTTTGGTAAATATGAAGGAGGGCATAAATTTAGGACTTTTAACTATATTTTCACAGGTTTTACTACAGCTTTTCCTACTGATAAAGGCCTTCCCCACGACCATTCATACTACACCAGAGTAATGAAGTAATAGTTAAATAATTAAATGACAAAAAAGGTCCTTTTTTTTTAACACTATTGAAATGTCAGAGGTTTTTAAGAGTTGTTTCACAGTGAAAACTAAACAAGTAAAGTATGTGAATTAACAAAAACTCTCTGGCTTGTAATTACAGAAAAGTCTGTACAACGAGCTACCAGAACTTTTTCTGTCATTTTATACATCTGGGGTTTTTATTCTTCGTTTTTTTGTTTTTTTTAACAATTTAAGGTCAAAGAGTGATGCTGTTTTCTTTCATAGACTACAGCAACATTTCTTCATTATAATATATTCTTCATTATGTATAAAAGTGAGACATACTGTTCCAATTTACAATGCGTTTCTTTTTCTTGTATTAACATATCCCAGGATTGTGTAGGAAATGTTTTTTTTCACTGACAGAAAGGCGAGTTTCACTGCTCCAGACCCATGAACTCAAATTAAAATCGGATATGCTGTTGAAATCCAGTTTGATTCAGTTCAATTCAATGAACAAGCACTAAGCGACAGGGGAAATGGAAAACACTCTTTTAACAGGAAGAAACCTCAGGTGAAACCACACTCGGGAAGGGGCAGCCATTTGCACTGCCTGGTTGGGGGTAAGGGGAAGAAGACAGGACAAAAGACAGTCTGTGTAAGAGAGCCGGAGATTAATAACCAATTTAATCAATAATGATTAAATGCAGAGTGGTGTGGAGTATAAACACATGTCTGTGAAGGTTCACAGTCATCCAGGTCGTCGTAGTCTAAGGAGCTTGGATATACAGTATAAACACATGAGTGGGTCCTGTTGCTGAACTATCAGCTTTAGCAAAAAGGAATGTTTTGAGCCTAATGTTAAACGTAGAGATTAATAGTAGAGAAATTGCACTGCCTGTTCTTATTGTGATACTCTGGGCATCAAATGTGTATTTAAATTCATTTTCACTGACAAAACGGGGGTTTCACTGGTCCAACCCACATAAGATCAAAGTGGCCCACAATGTAATATGAGCTTCACATCCCTGGTCTGTGGCAAACACCTGCAAATTCCCTACTTGTATGTATTTTCGTTCCCTGCTTTGCACAAAATCTGGAGAAATGGATTCCTAATGAATTTCAGATTGATTACATTTAAATGCCAGTGTATCTACTGAGCAAGCTCTGGTGCTCCCATAAATTCTTAAATAAAACAAATGCTGCTGACACAGGGCGGTCAAAGTAGGGTTGCCAACCGTCCCTTAAAAAACGGAATCGTCCCGTATTTAGAAACAAAAGCACACGTCCCGTATTGAGCTAATAAGGGACGCACTTTGTCCCGTAATACAGTGAGAATCAAAAGTAGTCTATAAATGTTAATGGAATTAACGCTTTGTTTGAAAACATAATTCCCAGCCCCTCTCCTGCTTTGTGACCAATGAGCTGACACCACACTTATGACGAGTATGACAATTCAGATTACCGCTCATCTCATTGGTCGAGGAAAGGTCGCTTACGGAGAAAATACCGGAAGACAACAGATGACCACAACAAGAAGCATGGCCAACAGGGAAACAAACGCCGACACTGCGGTGCAAGTCTCGGACGACAGTACACCTAAAGCTGGGCAGACACTGTGCGATTTTTTTCAGTCGCGTTATTCAGCTCCTGCTCAAACTGCACGATTGACTCGCAGGGGTTAAAAGTTGGTAGGTCACGATGCAGGTCTCACACTATACCGCCCGATGCTCTGATGCGACCTGAGTGCTCACACTGTGCCTCCATAAAATTAAGGTTATAACAGAAAATCTGTCGCGCTCTCCCTCTGTCTTTCACTCACACAGACACACCACCACCATCAACTTTGCTAAATTGCTAATGAAAAACATTGATCAGGCAGCTGTGATTGAGCAGCAATGTAAATCCAACTATTTTCATGGTTGTTGTGGTCGTGATAATTTTGTGAGGCCACATCGAAAAGGCTCGGATGAGCTTTCCAAAGTTCTACAAGTTGTGCCTCCATCGCTTGTGTCCAGATCACACGCTGCACAGCCGTGCTGCTCCGTCTTTTTCGCTGACATTTGTGTTTGCGCGTGCGCAGTGTGACAAACTGCGGTGACACCCTCACGACCAAGCGATTGATGATCGGGAGCTGGTCGTGAGGTGTTAATCGCGTCTCGTTACCCCACGTATACTACACGACGCACGATGAAGGCCAAAATCGGGCCGATCGCCAAATCGGTCGCACGACTCAAAAATCGGTTCAAAATGGGCCAAAAATCGCACAGTGTAAGCCCAGCATTACACTCACACAGACACACACACCACCACCATCAACTTTGCTAAATTGCTAATGAAAAACATTGATCAGGCAGCTGTGATTGAGCAGCAGTGTAAATCCAACTATTTTCACGGTTGTTGTGGTCGTGATAATTTTGTGATGCCACATCGAAAAGGCTCGGATGAGCTTTCCAAAGTTCTACAAGTTGTGCCTCCATCGCTTGTGTCCAGATCACACGCTGCACAGCCGTGCTGCTCCATCTTTTACACCAACGTTTACGTGTTTGCGCGCGAGCAGTGTGAGCGGCTGTGATGAGACCCTCACGAGCGATTGATGATCGGGAGCTGGTCGTGAGGTGTTAATCGCTTCTCGTTACCCCACGTATACTACACGACGCACGATGAAGATCACTCAAAAATCGGCTCAAAATGGGCCTAAAACCGCACAGTGTAAGCCCAGCATTAGAGCAGCAATGTTTGTTCCCCTCAGAGAAAGGGAAGAATGGGAAAAGGAAAACACCTGGCTGGAAAAAGTTAATATGGGCATGTGCAGTGAATATCAGCGCTATGTGGCCAGAAGTGTGATAATATAATTTATTTTGTGTAATAAACAACTGCAAGGATAGATGATTACAAATAGATGACTAATACATAAAAGTAATACATAGATGAATAATGATGATGAGTTAAGATGCGTAATCATGGGAACAAGCGGGTTTACAAACAGGAGCAGCTGATTAGCATTAGAAAAGCTGAAATAATACCTCAACTGAAGCCAATTGTACTAAATGCACTAAATGTGCACTGTTACAAGAATGTTTTTCTTTCTATTGTTTTCTATTATTTTAAGTTAAGCAGGACAGAGTTCTTTTAAAGAAAGATTTACTTATATTCTCAAAAGTTAAGCATGACAGGCTTCTGTTTAAGAAGGAGACCTGTTTTATGTGTTAATGTTGTCATTTTGAGCTAAAAATAAATGGCTAAATGATCATTTGTTTCACATGTGTTCATATCACAAAGAATAAACATCTACTTAAATCAAATTCAAGTCAAATGGTTAAAAAAATAATTTCACACACAAAAAAAGAGCTAGAAAATTCACCACACTGGGAAGGGTGAAGACAACTGGGTCGCCCGGCCCTGGCCACGAGGTGTCCCTTATTTATTTTTCAGGGAGTTGGCAACCCTAGGTCAAAGCGACACGAACACGCTACGTGCCTGCTGTGGATGACGCAACGTGTCGCGAAGGGCAGCAAACCGTACAGCAGAGTCAGCGAACCGAGCACGCTGCTGCTTTCCTGCGCTCCTCACCGACAGACACACGCGTCTCTTCGGTTAGAAAGAAACCCTCTGCAAGTGTCTGTGAGTACAAACTATCTATACATGTACATGTGTTTATTTCTCTCTGTAAGGGTAGTTACGCAATCATAATGAGCGTTGTGAATTTAGCTGGAGGTTGCCGTCAGTCGCCGGTGACTTCAGTTGCTGTGGTAATTCTATGCGCCCCTTAAACCTTGTTGGCAACATCTCCCAGAAATACCTGTGTCGGTAATAAGTATGTATTCACGCCAGTAGGATGAAAACATTTTGTAGAGAGCTCTCTTGCGACTGTTAAACCTTTTCTTTAAATGTGTTTTTTAGCACCGGCGTATTTGAAAGAACAGTAATTATGTAGTGCAAGTTGTATCCCAAAACCACACCCTGTTTCCGAAATGTATTTACGTGGGGAAAAAATAGGACTCGTCTGACAAAAGGGAAGGACTTGCCTCTGCTTATGTAAAGTCATTTCTTCTTTACTTTCACATTCATGAGAATATTAGTGATGTGCGGATCGATACTGAAATATCGATTCCTCCGATACCAGTCATTTATGTTCTAGAATCGATACTCATATTAAAATATCGATATTTTAGTAATTTAGGGTAAATTTGTAGGTTATCATTAACAGGAACAGAGTGCAAATAAACTATATCATTTGGATTGTCTACATTGGAAGGAACTACTTAGTCTTCCGCCTGTCATAGTCGTGACATATGTTTGTATAAATGTGTCCAGCCCCTTGTTGTGCACACTCACAACAATGGCTGAGCATAAATGGAGTCATGAGCAGACGTATTTTACTTCCACAAACGGTTGAGACGTAGTTTGCAATACATGTGGCAAGAAAGGGAGGTGTTTTGGCAACACTACTAACCTCATCAAGCACAACAATATGACGAGCTTATGTTGAGGTGAACTGAAGAGGAGTGGACATGGACAGGTGCTGCAAGGGCGAGACGGACGTCTCTCACGGAGTCCTTTAGTGCTGCAGGCAGGCAACGTGTTCAAATAGCGCACAACTTCAGTTTTTTTTTATTTCTATATGATAACTGTGCATTATTAAGCGATAAGAACAAGTAATCCGATGTCCTGTAATCATTATGATGCTATAATTTGAGATACAATAACTGAAATACGTTTTTGTACAAAGTATCGGTATCGGATCAGTATCGTCGATACCACCCTGAATTTAACTTTGTATCGGATCGGAAAGGAAATCAGTGGTATCGCACATCACTAGAGAATATACCAATGCTAGCACGCTGTTATTATATGTACAAAACAAACATCACATTCACACAAGCACAATTCTGTGGTCCTCCTTAACTTGCCACATGTATGTCACGATCTACAATAAAATGCTATATATACTGCCAGCTAGACTTCAAAAGTTGCTTAAATTAATATTAACACTAATTAGGGCTGTTCATATAATGATATATATCGGATGACGATATAAAAATGTCTATCGTTTCATTTTACGCTATCGTTTGTTTCGTGGTGTCGCAAAATAAACTGTTTATGGCAATATTTTTTCATCGTGGCTATATTAATTTCGGAAAGTTCTCTTTCTCTTTATATAACCACACTATGGACGGACAAGCGCCTGTTTTTATGCGTTGTGAAGCAACAACGACGGTAACAGCATCGCGTGTCCGCTTGTTTATGTTCCACATAAACCTTTCACATTAAAGCTCAAGATCCTGTTGAGACTTTTCAAAATAAACGGAATCACGTGAAAGAGCAGATGAGAAGTAAAAAAGAGCCACCAGGTGCTAAAAAATAAACCGTAGACTCAAACGTTAGAACAGGCTTTTCCCCGCAGCACGCCGTGTAATAAATACTCACAAAGAAAACGGCGGCCCTTACAACTTATGTCTAAAAATGTATCGTTTCATGCATCGGTTAAAACACTCGACTCCAGCTACATGACGCACAGCTGGAAACACTTCCCGTAAGACAAGCTGCCCGAGATTCACAGAATTTACAGAAAATGTTACATTTTTGTGATTTACGATAGAATTCTTATATCGGGATATGAGATTTTGGTCATATCGCACAGCCCTAACACTAATGGTATTACGAGAATACTAATTCTAGTACTTGTTAAGTCTACAATGATTTCATTTTAAGAAGCACTGAGCCAGCAAAGAAATGCGTGCATAAGATATTGTAACTCAGCTTTAAAAGTAATTGACTCCAGCAACTGCAAGTACACTATATTGCCAAAAGCATTCGCTCATCTGCCTTCACACGCATATGAACTTGAGTGATATTTCATGACCTTTGCTGCTGTAAAAGCTTCAATTCCTCTGTGAAGGCTTTCCGTGAGGTTTAGGAGTGTGTTTGTTGGGAATTTTTGACCATTCTTCAAGAAGCGCATCTGTGAGGTCAGACACTGATGTTAGACGAGAAGGCCCGCTCGTAGTCTTGGCTCTACTTCATCGCAAAGGTGTTCTGTTGGGTTGAGGTCAGGACTCTGTGCGGGCCAGTCAAGTTCTTCCACACAAACTCACTCATCCATGTCTTTTTGGACCTTGCTTTGTGAACTGATGCACAGTCATGTTGAAACAGAAAATGACAATCCCCAGACTGTTCCCACAAATTTGGGAGCATGAAATCTCTTGGTGTGCTGAAGCATTAAGAGATCCTTTCACTGGAACTAAGAGACCCAGCCCAACTCCTGAAAGACAAGCCCAAACCATAATCCCCCTCCACCAAACTTTACAGTTGGCACTACGTAGTGTTGAAATCTCCCAATTCTTTGAATCTTTGGGCTGAAGGAAGGACAATACTCGGTGTATTTATGCTCAATCAACAATACTTTATTTCCATACAATTCAACACTTAAGAGCATTAGGACCATCATGATAGGGAGACCTGCCTGCAGAGGGTCACAGCGAGTCTCGAAATGGTGACGTGTTACTCAGCTTCTTATAGCCGCTAGTGGCCCCCACCTAGTCGTAAAAGCCTAAATATTCACATTCTTTCTCTCTTATGGCGCCTAAGTTTTGACCTCGGCTCCCTGTCTTCCTACAAAGGTGGGGGTATGGACTGTAGAATGGATGTATCCATTCCATGAAGCTCTCTACGAACTGTTCTTGAGCTGATCTGAAGGCCACATGAAGTTTGGAGATCTGTAGGAGACTGACTCTGCAGAAAGAAAGAAATTACATGCTCACTGAGCTCTTGAGGTCAAAACATTTATTCCTTACAGCCTTATTAACTCAAGATCTGTTTCAATTGCCTGCGCAATAGCTGGTATTAAAGTTTGTGAGCAGAAAATGCTCATATTTGAGCATCTGACCTTATATTGGAAGTTTTCCAAGCTAACCTTGGAAACTTTACCAAATCAAGAATTGTCCACAACTTATCTGAACTAATGGTCTGTTGGGACCTGCTGTTAAGTCAAACAAGGACAGCGATCAGAATTTGGGTTATTAATTGACATTTCGTCATTACGAGTTAATAGTTATGTAATCATTGAATTAATGTAATTGTTTCCCTGCCACTCGACAGCTTCTTTGGCTGCTTCAGCAAAAAGCACTCATCATGTCCAAAGGTAAGGTGGTTCTGGCTTACAGTGGTGGACTGGACACCTCCTGCATTCTGGTCTGGCTCAAGGAGCAGGGTTATGATGTCATCACCTACTTGGTAAGGTTTGAAGCCATGCACGCAACAGTTGGTTTAGTTTTATGCTGCCAGGCTTTTGCATGTTGTGTCCTTTTGGTTGTACAGTTGGCTTTATAAAGGGTTACAGGTGTTCACTGTGGTCTGTTATTAAAAAAATCTATAAAAACAACCCCAAGACCTACCGTTTTGGGTATCTCTGCATGGGTCAAAAGGTTTGGATTCATAATGACAGCTCAAATCTGCCTGGATTTGCGTTTTGCCCCACAGCCACTCAGAACTGCACAATAGGCAGATTTTCCGATTGTCTAACTTCATTTAGTGATTTTTTTAGGTCAGTTGGGGTGGGTGTCAGCCAAAGGTTCATAGCTGTTGAACAGGATGTACACCTCAGCTCTAGCTCTTCAGTGGAGTAAAAGAAGGCACTCATCCAGTACATGATCCAGTGTAATGTTTCATGAAATTACAAAACCACGCACTTGCGTGAATTTGCTAAACAACAGTCACATAAACAAAAACCGAGAGGGTTTACTGTGCCACTGTGCAAGTATAATTCATGTATGATTACTGCAATATGCAGGTTCTTTTAGAGCAGCTACAATTCACTTTACTATGTGAGAAAAATAGTCCCTTGCTCAGTTCAGGAGATCAGTACAGCCTCTTCATGGCCTCGAGTGGCGTTCACGCTCAGTTGTTGCATCTCCTCAGCAGACGTGATCTGAACTGCAAGACGGTGGACTGTCAAAAATAACACTTTGGTAGGCACGTGCCTCTGTGTGTCGATGCATTTAATTTAGAGAAGAATTTAAACTAGAGAACCTGCATATTTATCTTCTTATTGTGTTCATCCTGTTTCCCCTGCAGATTTCAACATCAACGTTCACATTCAAAGCGCTTTTCTGTCTTTCTAGGCCAACATCGGGCAAGACGAAGACTTTGAAGCTGCCCGGAAAAAGGCGGAAAGCCTTGGTGCAAAGAAGGTAAGTGTCAGTGAAACAGGATGTTGTATTTGATTAGGATTTGTTTGCAGCGTGAGCAACATCAGAGAATGTCAGCTACAATGCTTTTAATGCTTATGCACAGCCCGACTAATCCTGGATTTCTGGCACTGATCCCAATACTAATATTTTTTTCTAGATGTAGAAGTGTTGCAGTTATAGTAAAGGCGGAAAATTGTTTTTAATTTCATTAGGATTTTATTTCACGGACGAGTTAGCAAGGCAGTGCTTGATTCTGCACCACAGTCAGAGTCACAGTCAGTCTTCTGGACAAATGACATGATGGAACCATTTTAACAAAGCCCTGTTCTGTGTCCTCGCCTCTGTGGCTGTGCAGGTTTTCATTGAAGACCTTCGTACAGAGTTTGTGGAGGACTTCATCTGGCCTGCAGTTCAGGCCAATGCTGTCTATGAAGACCGATACCTGCTGGGCACTGCGGTAGCACGGCCATGCATTGCCCGCCGTCAGGTGGAGATTGCACGCAGGGAGGGAGCCCAGTATGTCTCACACGGTGCCACTGGAAAGGTAAGTGAGACAATGGGCATGGAATTATGCCGTGTGGGGTAAAAATGTCCAAAATCTGCAAATGTGATTCCGGGAATAAGTTTACATCTTTATTTTTTGAAGAGCAGGGACATAAAAGCAAATGCAGGGCTTGTGAAACAAGACTAAAGCATCAGCTTTCTTATTATAAATTAAGCCTCAGACATGGCAGTTAAAATTGAGGTGTTTTGATCCCAACCAATTTCAAAGTACAGACTTATTAGCTAGGTCTAGGTCTAGCTAGGTCTAGCTCTCTTTGCACAGTTGCTTATTAACCTAAATAAGACTACAAAGTTAAAATCTACCCTTCCTCTTCCTCAGAAACCCTTTCTATTTAGTCCTTTGAAAAGAAACAGGCATTACAGCTGAATAACAGCTGTCTTATTTCTAAAGTGAGCCTTTTTAATGGGAAAAAGCGTACAGCTCAAATGGTAAAATAGGAGCACAGAGTTTATTTGGTCAGAGTTGATAATTTAACAGATCGGGACAACTTTGAGTCATCTAAAGTTCAAGTGTCCTGACTGCAGCTCTACCAGATGAAGATGTTTTCAGGCTGCATGCCAAGAACTTTCTCAGCCTAGGTTGTGAAAGTGACAGTTTGTGATGTTCTCATTATTTAGACTTACTGCAGTTAGCCACACTTTCATGCTATTGTTTTCATATCCCGATTTGACCCGATGTATGTTCAGAGCACAAATTTAGCTGCGTTAGTAATAGTTCCTGTATATTTACACTGCAAATTTATGGAGATTTTTCTGGGATTCATAATATATTTTCAAATATATTTCTGGAAAATAAAAAAACCCTTTAAAAAACATGTTGTACTTTTTAAATACATTTTCGTTCTATTATTTTACGTCTTTTCTGAAATGCAGTGTCCACATGTTGCCTATAGATGGAGTCAAAAACCACATCATGGAGTTAAAGTACAGGTTTAAAACATTGTAACTTCTTATAGCTGTGTGAGAGGCCAGCGACCTGTCCAGGGTTTACCCTGCCTCGTGTGTCAAAGTGCAGCCCATTTATTCTTTTACTATTTGTGTTGATAATGAGGAAACTATGGAAGCTTGTTTAAGCCACAGAAAAATTGAGTTAGTAAGCCAAAAGTAACTATTTTTAAATTTTAGGATAATAATCCAAAACTCTAAATTGTAGATAACAAAAAATGTTTAGTAGGTGATTTTTTTGTTCTAGTGTCAGAAACAAGCTTCTATAGAAAGAGACAGTAGAGAAACAACTACTAACAACTAAGAAACAACTAAAATTTAATCAGTTCATCCATTAACACAAAAAGTAATCAACAATTCTAAAAAATTTGAGTCAGTGTGAAGTAAAATAGTTCATTTTAAGGGTTTTTTTTTTTGCATAGTAACTGTGATTCATTTGGTTTTCTTTACTGTCTTTGATAGTACATGGAGGGCATTTTTGAGTTTAGGATGTAGTTTGGGGAAAACTAATTGTTTGAATATGTAAACTTGGGGTTTGGGGTCTTTTCTGGCCCTTAATAGATAAAAAAATAAAGCAGATTATTAGTGAAAATATGAATAAATGATTAAAAATGTTAGCAATGGCCCTGCTGTGCACTTTTAATCATCTGCGTTTATTGTAAACTGATACAACAAGTAACACAAGAAACATCGAGTTGAACTGTTGTTTGCACTTTTCAGGGAAATGACCAGATACGCTTTGAGCTAACATGCTATGCCCTCTACCCTGAGGTCAAGGTGAGTTTGTTTATTTATTGTGTGGATGTAATTTACTGACACTGTGGAGTAATGTCAGTATAGCTGGAAAGAGTTTCTCTGTTTGTGTTCTTTAGATCATCGCACCCTGGAGGATACCCGAGTTTTACAACCGCTTCCGGGGGAGGACGGACTTGATGGAGTATGCAAGGGTAACTCCGTCAGTGGCATAATGTCAGAAACACAATTATTTTACCACCTTTATTTTCATAGCAATGGGTCTGTTAACATTTTCAAGGTACAGATTCAGCCTTTGACTACAAAAAATCCTAACAATTACCTGATCAAATCTCCAAGTCCTAAAAGTACCATCCACTTAATAGTGACATTAACATTGTCCTGAATTATTTTGAAAAAAACAATTATTAAGCATGCAGTGGACTACCAAAAAAGGAGATTAGAGGCTATATTATAACGAACATTTTGTATTGAAAGGTTTAATTATTTATTACCTCAGATTCTCAGATTAAATTACATGGACTACTTGTATTCTGGTGGACGTTTGTCGATGTAGTCGCATCCAAAAAAAAATGATGGGCCGACCAGTTTTTCCCACTAGAGGGTGGTCATGATGTTTAGCCAACACCTTTCAGGCAAGCCTGTGAGTTAATTGTGAAATGTACCTTGTCTTAAAGCGCAGATTTTTTTTTTTTTTTTACTTTAAAAAAATAAAATTAAATAACAATAAATAAATAAATAAATATAAATAAATAAATAAATAAATAACTAAATAAATATATATATATATATATATATATATATATATATATATATATATATATACATATACATATATATATATATATATATATATATATATATATATATATATATATATATATATATATATATATATACACACACACACACACACAAAATGTCTTTGTCTGTAATCCTTCAGTCAGAACCTTCTCAGTGGAGACGTACCCTTTTGCAAGTCGCGCTCACAGGATGTAACTTAAAAGCTTCTTTTGCTGTTAAACTGTAGGAGCATGGCATCCCTGTGCCTGTGACCCCTCGGGCACCTTGGAGCATGGACGCCAACCTCATGCATATCAGGTGAGCAGGACTGGTGTGATGCATCTTCTTTAGCTCTTATTTCAGAATCTTTGATTTTATTTTATTTTTTCCAGTGAGAAACTTTAATTGTTCAAATTTCTTTACAGCTACGAGTCGGGCATCCTGGAGAATCCCAAGGTAAGCTCGCAATGTTTAATAAAAGGAAACATAATTCATCATTTTTTATATTTAATCCTGCAGGGACTTACTTGTGTTAATTTTGAATTTATATTAAAGCTGTTACAGTATAATACTTGTTAACTAAAGAAATGCCTTCTAATATGCTGTTCTGTAACTGTTCTAAGAAAATAGACCAAAAATTGTTTTGTGCAGACTGTCTGAGGCATTTTTTTCTAACCTTCCTCACTGACACCCCTGTTCAAGCTTGTAAAAACAAGAGCTGATCAGAAGAGTTTTGCACAGGTGCAAAAACAATTTAAGTGAACCTGAAAAGGTAAGGTAAGGTTTTGCCTAAACTTCTGAAGGATGACATCATCTTCAGATCAGTACCTGTTCTTGAAATTGATCGTGAGAAATAGAAAGAAACCTGCATAAGCCGCTTGACGTACATCTCATTTTTGACCATTGTGAGTCATCTCTTCAGCATCCATCTCATGCGCACACGCCGAACTAACAGACCTAATGCTGCGTTTTTGTGTGTACGTGTGGTTAAATGTGTCAGACACTCGGAGGGACACATCAGTAAACCTTCCCTTCAGTCGACTGACCAATGCCAGCCCTGCCAGAGACAAACATGACTCACTCTCCCACAGTGCCATGGGTGAGTCAAGGGTTTGATCTCTGCAAGGTTAAAGGTCAGTGTAGTACATACAGGTTGCCCCCAGTGACCCCCCCACGCCCCCCAGAGCTCCCATCCCTCGGTCGTTGTGTCTGTGCCTCTGTCTCTCCTCACCCCGGGTCCTCACCAGGCCCTGGGAAGAGCCTGGGACACACAGACACTGACTTGTCGTCAGCAACGCTTCTACTAATTCCCGATTTCATGGGAGCCTGGGAGGGGGAAGGGTTAGGGCGTTGCGCCCAGCTGGGGCCTCCTGAGTTCCAACCCCAACTCCTCGGGACCTCATTGTTCCACTAGTTGCGCCGCCGCAGGCTGCGACGTGGGAGGGGAGCCATTTCATCATGACACCGTGACACCAAAATGTCACCAGTAACAGTAAAGTACAAAGACAGTGCGCCAGACAGATGAGTCCCCAATGGACGGGGTGTCACAGGGAGGCGAGGGGTCCTGCGCTGCTGGAGCGGAGATGCAGGGGCAGGGCCACTGTAACTCACAGACCTCCATCTCTTGCTGTCTTTCTCTGTCCCTTTCCCACCCCTCCGCTGCCTCTTTAGTGGCCGTCCTGTGGAGAAATGTTTTGAAAAGAATGAGACGAACTAGCTCAATAGCATAGCGATGTATGATGATGGTATTGTGTGTGTGTGTGTGTGTGTGTGTTCATGTTCATTCGGGAGGGGTTTGTGCTGAACCTTTTCTCTGATATTGAATCGATTCATGGCCTTAAATACAATGAAATATTTATGGCACCGAGGTCTGAAGTGGTAAAAGGATTTGAATATATTACTCCAGAGCCTGAAATGTGGGACTAGGTAGAAAATTCTTTACAAAAAAGCAAAAAGTTTTCAAGTCTTTTTGTTAACATTTTAATTTAAAAAAAAAAAAAAAACACCAGTGCAATTTAAACTTGGGGGGTAAAAACAAAAAAGCCACTTCCCCCTCCAAATTCTTAAACCAGCAGGTCACATTCTGATCTACCTGAAGGTCATCTGATAGAGGTCACCTTGCTCTCTGTACCAGCCTGTCTCTCTGCTCCAGTTACAGCCCTGAAGGCTGAGGTCGGGCCGCGACTATTCAGACGATACAATAGTCCCCCCCTCTGTATCTGTGATACAATGGTCCCTCTCTGCTGAACACCGTCAGATTAGAAAATATCCAAATGGTCGCTCATATGTTCGTCTGTAGATAAGCGTCAGCAGTTCAGGTTACTCTGTGATTAACACTGTATCCTTCCTGATAACCTCAAACCAGGTCACCTACACCACAATAGGCTGCAGGCTTTTGTTTACTCATCTCCATATGGCAACGTTAACCTATGTGAAGACATGCATTCATGCCAGCTTTAGCTAGCTGTTGCAGACTGTTGGCATGCATCTGATAAGTGCACTGATGTAGTGGTTGTTATAAAGTTATTAGATTCTGGTGTTGCTGGGAACATGAAGGTGTAGTCTGTTTTGTCTCCTGCTTATTCTTTACTAATTAAGAAGAGATATTAGAGACTGTAATGAATATGAATGTGCAGGGTTTTAATGCCTAGGATTTGCCTAATTACATTTCTGGAAACAAAATGCTAACTAGGAAGGCGATAAACAAATATTATGTGCTGTTATATGTTTTTTTTGACTTCATAGACCACCACCTGTTGGCAAAACAGCTGAGGTTTTAATTGTTGCTTAGCACCTCTTATGTTCTGTCATCCATCATGTGTGGTAAACAATCCGGCACTTGTGTTTGGATGTCTCCACATCCTCGAGCTTCCTCACTGTCCCCGCTCTCTTCGTTCCTCCGCACATGAGCAGTCAGAGTCTGCCCTGAGGCAGCTTGACACTCGTCCTGAGTCATTAAAACATCACCTCGGTCTTAATTATAGCCTCTGTCAGCGAGTTTCCCCGGGCCTGCTTCTTTTTTCCTTTTTTCTTTGATCCGGGAGCTGATGGCCCACTGCTCCCGTTGACCAGGAGTAAAGGAGCGAAACGCCGTGCCCCTGCCCACCTAGAGGAAATGAAAACTTGTTTGCTGCCGTTCACATTTGATCGCTGGAAAGATGGATGGTCGGAGGACTGCCTGTAGGGGTAGGAAGTGGGCTTGTAGGTGTATGTATACATGTCAGTGTGCGCTCTGAAGCAAAGAGGTCAGTATTTGTCATGCGCCTTCGCTGCTCTCAGGTCTCATTAGCCTGACCTGTGCTACTCGGCGAGTGCTCTCTGCGCCCATCTAAGCATCGTCATCATCGCAGCTTTGCCTTCATAGACAAGCGCCTGCTGTCCTCATTAAATTCAGCCCAGGATGTGACACTATCCAAGGGCGCTATGAATATAAATATCTCTACAGCACAACACCAGCATATTGTTTTATTCTTGTCTCAATTTGCCATGTTTGCATTTTAAGGAGAAGGACAGACTTGAAACGTGGTGATTTTAGGATCATTTCCAATCTGTTGCGCCAAACATGTTTTCCTTCTTTTTTCCCTCTTTTTTTTTTTTTTTTTTTTTTTTTTAAACCATCCTCTCCCGCTCTCTTCCCAAATCCTGCTTTCTCCTCCTGCCATTTCTGCTTCTTTTGGCCCCTTTTTGGCTTTGATTGAAAACCAATGAGGCGACTAATAAGTGGAAAGATAGAAATTTACTTGCTTTAAGTTCATGCGTCAGCCTTCTCCTTTTGCTGCCCGGGCCACGTTTAGCACAACAATATCGCAGAAGCAAAGACTGCCAAAGGAGCTGCTCTGTGCTACATGATGGTGCGCTTCACGCCCCATTTCCCACCAATACCCCGTCGCCCCCCCGCCTTCGCCATCTCTACCTTTTCCTCTCTTTCAGGGCCACGGCTTTGGGACAGGTCCACCTGCAGGGGGTTTGAATTGAAATGCATTGATCTCTCGCTCACTGGAAACAACCCTGTCCCTTTACGTTTCCTTTTTTCCCCCTTCTTTTTTGTATTCAGTAGTATGTAAGTTCAAGCTCTCAGCTTTGGCATCACATTACTGCTACTATACTTTTTAAATTAATGATTTTTTTTTTTTAGCTGATCGTGTGAAAATACTTTAGTGGTTATTTTAAACTCGGACGTTCTTCAACAACAAAAGCAGGGAGCCTAAATGAACAACTTCTTGTTAATTAAATGATAATTAAAAGACCATAAATGGAAAAAACTATAAACAACAGGTTTCCTGTAGTGTAGCATCCCGCCACCTGCAAGTATTCTTCCAGCTGGTGCCTCTCATGTGCTGTGTTGCATTTGCAGGTTAGAAAAAGATTAATTCCCTCTTTCCCTCTTCCCTCTCCAAGAGTAAGCATCAAAAGGCTTTTTAGGGCAGTCATTTTGTCCCTCTGCCATTCGCTCTCATTTGGCATCTTTCAGGGCACTGAGGCAGAAAATGAAGGAGAGGGAGACAGCCGCCTTCCCAGTCAATTTCGGTGTTTAGTTAAAAGGAAGGAAAGTGATTGCGCTGCTCGTTTTCTCCTCACTGACAGGCGGCGAGCGGATGCCGATTAGTTATTGAATGATGATTTAGAGTCTGGTAAAGCTTTCCATTTAAATGCACCCAGTGGTTATTTTGCATAGTCCCCCTGCAATTTGCCTCAGCTCAGGAGACATTGGCCATCATCTTGTCCTAATGCCGTGTAATTGTTGGAGGGGTGCATCGCTGGGCAGGCACGTCAGACCACCACGCTCTTTTAGTTCCCAGCCGTGACTTTACTGAAATCGCTCCCGGCTCCCGCCAGCTGGAAAAAAGAAAAACGACAAATGTCTGTCAACGAGGACAACTTTAGTGGATTTTAGGGTGTAGACTTGAAGGTCTTATTGTGCGATGCCCATTTAGGGGAAGATTCTTCATTTGAAAATAAAGCAGAAGGGGAAACGTCACTCAGAAAATCACAAGTGGAAAACTGGAAGATTAGAGAAGAGTGAGAGAATGGCAGAAACACGATAGAGTCGGCAGATTCTCTCAGACGGGCAGAGCTGCTGCTCAGATCGGTGCTGTCGTAGCATCAGTGGGGTTTTATTGTGTTTTTCACTTGTCAGGTATACACTGTTCTTTAGGATGTGAGTAATTTCATTCTCGTGCCCTTTCCCACTCTTTCTCGCTGTGTTCTGCTTTTCCTCGCCTTCCCCTGTGGTGCAGGGCCACATGGGGAAAATGAAACCAAATAGAGGAGAAAAATGGAACATTGATTTTTTTCCCCCTTTTTTTTGTCTTCACTAAAGTCCTGATGTCGTTTTCAGGTCTCTTCTTTTTCACGCATCATTCCCTCTGTTCTTCTGCCCGCCGTGTCCTCACACAACAGTCTCTTAATACTGTTTTTTTTCTTCTTTTTTCTTTTTGATGAGGTCTCAAGAGGTCTGAGTTATTCCTCTCAGGGAGTGAAGTGTGTGAAATGGAGAGAGTGAGTGTGTGCCTTTGTGTGTTTTTCAGAGTCGTGCACCGGCTGACCTGTACCTGATGACCAAGAACCCAGAAGACTCTCCAAATGTCCAAGATGTGCTGGAGATAGAGTTCAAAAAAGGTTTGTGGGCTCGCCACATGTGTCACCTGTTGATCCCTCCATCAGTCTGCATCTGTCTTTTACCTGTTTTTGCAGTACTGTGCAAAAGTTTTAAGCCACCCATCGTTTCTTTTTGCTTTTATTCTGTTTCATTTTTGAAAGTTTTCAGTAATAGGTCTCCAGGTTTTTTTTTTTTAAAGCTCTTTCAAAGTTTTTCTTTGACTGCTTTTTCACTCATTTTCAGCTCCGCCCTTGTATCTGCCCATTTTCAGAACACCGCTTTTTGTTAAGCCAATGATCAGTGAGTCATTCAAGCTTAAAAAAGACACCTGTATTGTCTACAATAACAGACAGCTTAGCAAAGAAACTGTTTTAAATGGTATATTTGGGTGCTTTGTTACTACCACGCGGTGGCAAAACACATAATTTGCTGTAATTTCTTTTGCTGAATCTTTGAAAAATGCCCAAAATAACAGTTTGACAGAGATGGCGTAGGATCAACACACAGAAGAGCTTTAAATGTCCTTAAAGAAGCCCAGAGAACTATTCCTGAAGACTATTTGAATACATTACAAGAAAGCTTGCCTAATAAGAAGTGTAGAAGAAGAAGAAGCATGTACTTTTTATACTGTTTCTGTTTGCACATCTTTTAATAAATTGCTGCACCTTTTCCCACAGTTTTGTTGCAAAATATAAAGAAATCAGGGAAGGTGCAAGCCCTTTACACAGTACTGTTCATGTATATGATGGAGGAGTTTGTATAGAACTTTCCAAAACACAGAGTAAAAAGTCTTTCACAGTTTGAATGAAAGCTACACATTAAAGATACGTATACATGTTCCAAGATACAGACAAATAATTAAACATGGAGTCACATATTCATTCCAACATACACACAAACAGATGTAAACGATGGTCCAGAGTAAAGAGAAAAAGATTAAGGGAAAGATAACCTGTAAAAATTAGTTTTCAGCAGCCGTTTAAAGCAAATCACAGATTTGGCCGGCCTGACAGGCTGAAGGAGGCTTTTCCAAAGTTTGAGCACCGCAGTCTCAAAAGCAGTCTCGCCTCTGACTCTAAAGTAAGAGGGTGGAACAGTTAGGAGTTCTTGATTCAGCCATTTGAGAAGTCTGCTGAAGCGATGATGTCTCAGTAGCTCTAATAAAAGAAACAGGGGCCTGTCCATGTAGAGCTTCATATGTTAATAAATTTCACTGGGAACCAGTGAAGGGAAGAAAGAAGGTCTGTAATGTGTGAGAATATGCGTTCAGCACTAAACGGAGACTGGCTAAGGAGGACTGAGAGATGCACATCAAGAGCGAGTAAGAGTAATCGAGGGAGGAGAAGATTAAAGAGTGAACTAAAAGTTCAAGATGACTGAAGGACAGTGAAGGCTCGATTTTTGTGATACTTCGGAGGTGAAACCTTTATCATGCGAATTGAAAACAGACAATTCAATTGACCTGTTGCCATGTATTTGATGAATAATTGAAGAATGGATGTGGTGATGGAGGACCTGCACAGGGTTGGTGTGACGGATGAGCCACTGTGGTGACCTCTAAGAAGGAGGTGAATTATATGGAGGATAATCACGCAGTGTTTTTAGTGTCATTTCTTTGGCCTCTGCCTTACTTTGTGTTGCTCCATCAAACCTGGAGACATTCTGTTGCACGTCATGCATAAACATTCAAAAAATGTGTTAAATGTAAACATTTCGGAGCTTCTGTTAATCATCGTTAAGAGGTCGCGTCCACTATCGCTCACTGTCCACTGCAGGCCGTACCTCATCTTGTTACTTAACACTGATGGTTACAGCTGTAGGGCTACAGATCTGAGGCTGACTCAGCTGCACTTTATCACCATTTCTGACCACCCAGTCTTATCCCTAACCCCTCACAGCATTACTTGGTCCCAATCTGCCATGTTTGACCCGGGGGCACACACACAGGCCGGAAGCATTAACTCCAGCTAATACATTGAGCCCTGAGGGGCCAGGGGAACGCTCATTAGATATATTGCTACGAGGCTCAGGGTGAGTAGTAGAAAGTGTCACATGTTTGTGCAAAAAGAAAACTGCAAGACGCATCCAAGCCTGGGGCAAATGGCACAGATGTCCCTTCATCGTGGTTCCTCGGTGGAGGTTGAACTACGGCAACATCAATAGGCTGAGGAGACACTAGCGCCTCTGATTGAACAGACTTAGTGGGCAGCTTTACGAGCTATAAGCTATAAGGGTAATTTAAGGGAAGTTCAAAAGTTTAGCAGGAAATTTTAAAGAGCAAATGAAAATGCCTTTCAGTGGATCCGCAACGAAAATGGATACCCCGATCTCTCTTTACCAGTTTCCCCCAAAGAAATGTTTAACTCCGAAACAAGTTGCTCGGCGTCGGTTATCTGGAGATGCTTTTGTAAAACAGCGATGCTCTAGTAAAAGCCCGGTCTGGTTTCGCGGGCCCTTTGCATGCCTGTGCTCCATTTTCACACATATTCTCTGTGCCTTTTATTGAGCGCTCTATGACAAAAGCTGTTTTAGTTGTCCACACAAAGGCCCAAGCCTACTCCTCCCTCTGAGCACAAGATCAGCACAAGAATGTTTCATTTCATTCCCCCTCCCACCTTTTCATCCCTGCCTTTCTCACCAACGTTTTCTCACTGATTAAAAAAGAATATTTAACGACAGGAACCTTTCTACCCCCGTCAAACGCTCCGTTCCCCCAATCCTCTCCCCTTTTTTTAAGTGAAAAAAAAAATCATCCCTCCCTCCTTTCTTGCCAAAGAGGTAAGGAGGAAAAAGAGACACAGAGGAAAAATGTAAAGCAGTAATTTTTCCTACAACTGTGTCTGCGCTCCCATTGTCTGCACTGTTAGGCCACAAAAAAAGAAAAGAAACTGAAGAAAGGGGATCATGAGTGGAAAAATACCCCCTCGGTAAATGATAGAACCCAGAACAGCGCAAGGACGAAAAGAGCCGACCCCTGCACTCCCACGTTCAGACGCTCAGCTAATTTATTTAAACTTTTAATCTAATTATTAAATATCTAGGAGAGGTTTTTAAAAAACACACTGCCCTCTCCTGCTTTCACTCTTTTTTTCTTCTTCCCCTTCTTCTTCTTCTTCTTCTTCGTCTTCCATGGGAGCCACCATGATTCCCGCGATATGAGAATGGGCTGTCAACAAAGCCCTTGTCTAAAAAAATTAACCAAGTCCCTCACATGTCAGTCCCATTAGAGCTTAGCAAACGCTAGCTGAAAAGCAGAGAAGTGCTGCTCTTCTCTTCAAAGCTGTTTGACTGACAACTGCAAGCACGCTCAAGTGTGTGTAGGCCACGGGATGGACAGCGCAGCGGATTTCGTCCTGCTTCCTCCTTGCGTAGTCTTAAAAAGGATATATACCCCCCCTCCTTCCACCTCCACCTTTGGCCTGCGTTGCTTTATCAAAGGCCACGAATAAGCAGGTCTATGACAGTGATTGATGCGCACTTGGGTTAAGTGTGCGGAGAGATCGTGGGCGTCTAAAGAGCAATAGGAAGATGAGTGCAGGTGCTTTAGCTTCCAGCACATGCGCAAAACACACACAAGAAGTGAGAAGGAAAAAAACCTCTGAGCTGAAGAGAGTATGGGTAACAAAGCTGTGTGTGTAATTGAATTAGGTAAAGCCAGCCCACAATTTCACAGCTTTCATATGAGACGGGCCTTTGAATTTATTAGCCCTTCTCTCCATCTCCTTTTGTAATGGCTTTCACTTTTAGCTGGAGACTATTTATTTGACTGGCTGAGATAATAAGCGCTTGTCAGCAGATTTGATAAACTCTCCTTTGTTTTTTTTTGTTTTTATATCTGTTCAGTGAAAATTAATAATTTGTTTTTTAAGCCATTTGTCCAAAACATTTTTTTTAAACTAGACTGTGAAAGTAAACTTTATAACTCTTTGATTCTTTGATGTGTTTCTTGTGTTTTTGAGCGTTACATTAATTTATCAGCTGCCTGCTTTGCTGTAGTTGTTCTTTGTTGTATCAGAAAAACAGAGAACTTGGATATCAGCCTATAGATACAATTTTGTTCTGTTTGAATCTCAGATGTAAGAAAGCATGATGTAGAGGATGGATAACGGCCTGCATCAAAGCTATTTTAGTTACTATTTATGATTCTGTTTCTATGTTGGTGTTAAAAAAAATCTTTTTTTCTAAATCAGTATTTTATTCCTGCAGGTGTTCCTGTCAAGGTGACCAATATGAACGATGGTATTTCCAAAAACACAGCACTGGATGTCTTCTCTTACCTCAATGAGATCGGGTAAGCATTTTTCTGTGGCTTCAAAACAACACGCACCTTCTGTGTACGCCTGTAAGTAAGCCTCTCTATCAGGATCGTGTCCCCAGAGGTGGAGCAGTGGTTAAGTTTACCACCTCTAGAATGATGTCTGTCGCTGCTGGCCCTGGGATCAACTTCCACCAGTTTTCCCTCCTGCGTTTCTCTTCCAGCCTTGTTTCCTCTCTCTGCTTTCCAACTGTCAGCGTAAATGAGAAATACTGAAGGTGAACCAGGCGACACCACAGAGCAAACTGTTTTCCTCTGCTGCTTTTGGGTTTCAAGGTGTTTCCTGTGATTTTTATTTTACACACACTTTTTTTCTTTAATTCTTAACTTCAGACCTTCAGACTAATGCAGCACATTTCTATTGAGTTTAAGCACTCAGATTGTTTTCTTATTACAAAAGATTTTTAAGATGACACACACACACACACACACACACACACACACACACACACACACACACACACACACTCTGATTAATACATCAGGGGCAACTCTGGGGTTCAGCAAACCACGTCTCTGATCAGTGGAGGACATGCTCTACCAAGCAAATGCATCCTTGTGCGAACAGTGCCCCTAATCTGTAGCCAGATGCTACAGGTGTGTGCTTTTATTAAACTTGTGCAATGATGTTGATGATGCATTCCTATGATTGCATGATTGGTGTGTATCTACCCAAGATATTTTGGGTTTATTTGAATTCTTACTGCTCTTTGACACAAGCACCCCAAAACAATAGCTGTATGGGCCACATTCAGGTGTCATTTTCCTGTAGTTGCTGTAGAAGCTGTTCATTCAGTATTAAGTAGCTGCGAGCCAAAGGGTCTTCAAGAATCACTTGTAGTAATTTATCGATCTCTAAATAAAAGAGTTTAACTTCAGGTAAAATAAACATTTATGTGTTATTTAAATGTTTTATGCCTCCACATTTGTAGTATAATTCTGATAAAGTCACAGCAGGCGGACATTGTGCCAGACACAACCCTGGTTTCTGGAGCTCTATTAGCCCTCTGTCCTCTAATAGGATTCCACTGGAATGTTCCAGATTTTGGAGAATTTCGAAGGAAAAGGGAAATCTGATAACAATTAAAAACACCTAAGTGTCAAGTGTTAATTTAAAGATCATGAGTAGGTCTTTTAAACTATGTATGACCATTTAATATTTCTACATTTCATTATCTGTTTCTTATTATCTCTTTCTCCGCCTCCTCTCTTTCATCTGCCTCAGTCATCATTGCTCTCTCTCCTCCCTCATTCTCTTTCTCGTCACCTTCAGCCTCAGCCAAGACTCCTGAACTCAAGTCAGGGGTCTAACAACAGAAAATGTGGGTAAACCTGCTTATTTATTACTGGTACCGCCATAGTTAGTTATTGCAGATCCGACATGCAACCCTCGGACTGGAGACTTCCAGGTAATGTTAGGCTCGAGTATTTTAAAAATCGCCCTTTCCTTCTGACAAATAGCTTGGTTGCATTCTCACATCATATCAGAGTTTGTTCACTAAGTGTGTGAGCCACTTAAAAGAAAGTTTCTCTAACAGCAGCTAATGGCAGCTGATAGAAAAGTTCAGCATAACTTCAAAAACTCACCTCGGCATTGCTGTCATCAGAGAGAAGTGGGATTCACTGTTTTACAGCCTCATTCAGAGTAAACAGGCGTGGACACCTGGTACAATACAAGCTGAGGTGAACAAACGACAGGCTGTATTCACTACAGATGAACTCCAGCTAAAATGTATGAGGTGACTCGGGCAGGTAAAAATGTAAAATATTTCAAAATATTTCAAAATATTTTTATTTCTGATTTATTGCTAAGTGTTGATATTATTCAAACATGTTAAAATATATAGTTTGCACAAATATATTTGAGCTGGAGAAACATGCTGGCCGCCCGTGGCCATTGTTAAGGAATGCATAGCAGCTGGCTGAGCGTGTTATTCGTGGACTTTTATAGGCAAAAAAGTGTAACACACATTTTCAATCAACAATTTCCACCTGTTTTCTGCAGTGTGGCCCAAAATGTCACACAGATTGAATAGAAGGGAATTTCAAGGTCAACAAATTAGGGAATTGGCGGAGCACTTCTTCCTTTTTGATGATCTAAATAATTTAGGAGTTTATCCAACAGTCTTGTCTTTATCTCTTAGGGGAAAACACGGAGTGGGCCGGATAGACATTGTTGAGAACCGTTTCATCGGCATGAAGTCCCGAGGTAAGACTTAAAAATGTTTTGTTCTTCTTTGTCTCTTTTTTTGTGCCAGATTCACCATTCCTGACTTACTTGAGCAATAATATCCACTGTAAATGCAGTAAGGTGCATATATTTGCACTTACTCTGAACTGCCTCATAGTATTTTAATTTTACATGCACTGAAAGCCTTCCTTTCAACATCCAGAGCTTTCATCCAATTTGCAGTTAGTTTACATGAATGCTTCAAGTGTCACCTCTGCTGTTCTACTTCCATAAAAGTGGGCCGGGTGGCGAGCACGCTTCTTAAGAGAAATGTTTTTCCTGTGGTTCACCTGGAATCATAGACTCCAAAGTTGCTTCCATTCACTTATGCATGCACACATACAGAAAACACACACCGTGAAGAGGAAAGGTGCACACGCTCCAGTGGATACACACAAATGCACAGTCGATCACGTATCTGCGCACACATCGCTCTAGGATGGTTTTTTTGTCTCTTTATCTTCGGCATCAGCAGGCAACTTGAAAAGCTTCTTTGTTAGGTCTCTACATGTATTACCACAGCAAATATACAGGGCCAGCGAGCAGCCCTGGCCTTGCGAGACACGCTTACACAAACTGTCCTCTTCCTCCCCGACACTATGTGCTATGATTGGCAAATTGACTGGCCAACAAACTGTGGCTGTGGCGCCACTTGGCAGGTAGAAATTGGAAAATGGGAAGCCCACTTTTCTCTCCCCTCGACTGAACAAAAGATCAAAGCTGTTTCCTACACTGAAGCAATAGGAAGAGGTGGAGCAAGAGGTGCCCGAGTGGTTGAATAACTACCATCAAGTGTTCACGTTGCTGTCCTCGGAAACGGCACTCGTGTTAGCACAATAGAAGATGGGAGGAATTGAACGGGGACATGTCATTTGTGTTGGGTCATATTTATTTGTGTGGGGTCAGGGAGGCGGCAAGGATTGAAATGGTTTGTCAAGAATCTTGTCACTGTGCTACAAAGCATTCAGCAGCCTGTGTGCCAGACTAACATTTCCCTCCTGTCAAAACACTGTCAGACCTCTGACCAGTGCACCCATGATGGCCTCAGCAAAAAGCAGTCGGAAATGGCCTCATCTTTTGATGAGTGGGCTGCCTCGTCAAAAACTGCTGTCAGACATCAAGATGCTGGCTCTAAAAATACTTATAAAAGTCTTTTTTTTTTAATGTCTTCATCTAAAGAGTCCCACCAATAATTAACCAGCTCATCTTGATCTAGAACAGGGGTGGACAACTCCAGGCCTCGAGGGCCGGTGTCCTGCAGGTTTTAGATATCACCCTGGGTCAACACACCTGAATCAAATGATTAGTTTGTTACCAAGCCTCTGGTGAACTTCAGGACATGTTGAGGAGGTCACCCCTGATCTAGAAGATATTTAGCTTTATTCGCTTGCTTGCGCTACCTGTTTATGCTCAGCTAACAGTTTGCCTGAAGGGTCAAAGAGGATCAGCTTAAAAAGAATAAATTCCTGTCCTGAACCCCTGCAGGCCTGCAGCCATGGTTAGCATACCTGCACTGACTGTATAAACCTCAAAGCCACTGGATTTTCTTTCTTTAAGCCTAACTAAACTGCCACTGTTGGGGCTTAACCAGATAGCGTTTCATTGTTTCCTACTCTCCGTGAAGCTAGTTCTGTTTTTGGAGCACTTAAGCTGAGTTTTGTTCGGGGGCAGTTTTAACTCATTTATCTGATCGAGCCTAGAATGGAAATGTCTTTACGTGCCCTCCGTGGCCCAGGATCTCCAAAAAGCCACAAGCCGCTCTTGCGGCAGCCTTTTTGAGGCTTTAGACAATTAGCGGCGTCACTAATGCTTTGTTTTTTTGCCTGCGAGCACAAAATAAATGCTTCTCAGATCAGCGGTCTTTAGGCTTGTACAGATTCGGATTTTACCTGACATTTAAGTGACAGCTTCATTTCTCCTGTCATCTACCTCATCTTTTCTCCCTCCCTGTCCAGAGGGGGTAAATTGCAGGGTAGTCAGAGCCGTGGTCCAGACTCCGGGCTGACAGGGGCCTCCTAACCTGTCACAGGCTGATCCATGTTTTGTGAGCACTGTGAAGGCCTGTCTGTCAGACGGCTGATGTAGTTGTTTGGCTGCAGTTAGTTCAAATGAACAGACCTTGTAGTTTATGTTGCTATGAATGGCCTGTGAAGATTATGCCTTGGAAGTAATTATGTGCACTATCCCAGTGCCTCTAAAAATATGATATTCATGAGCAGTCAGGCTTGTAAAGGTGCCAGCACTCTCATCTAAAACCCAGCTGAAGTCTTTTGTGCAAGTTTGACTTTGTTTTGTTGATTTTTGCTTTGGTTTGTTTAGGGATATATGAAACCCCAGGAGGTACAGTTCTGTTGAAGGCCCACTTAGACATTGAGACCTTTACCATGGACAAAGAGGTGCGGAGGATCAAACAGGGGCTTGGTATCAAGTTCTCTGAACTTGTGTACAATGGTGAGTGCCCAAAATATCTCATCTTAATTATGTTGTTTCCTCTTATTCTGTTTTTCTCCTGTGCAGTTCCTGCAAGAAAGAAGCAAACACGCTCAGTGCATCCGTACACTGCTGTGTGTTCAGTGTGTTTACACGTGTGTGTCGAGCTTTTCTCGGCTCAGGTGTCCTAATCCTCCCTTCTGCTCACTCTTCACCTTCATCCACATAATAGGATCAGTGCCATTACAGACTGACTACTAGGTTGCTTCAGTTATACCCTCCAGAGGCAGGAAACAAACACACACACACACACACACACACACACACACACACAAAGGTGATACTTTGAGGAGGAGGGCAGAGATTAAACCCATTGTGGGTTTAAATCATTAATAACTCTGCAGATAGCAGACGGCTGGTAGTGGGGCTTATGTTAACAATCCACCTGTTCAGCATCTGTTTTTTTGCAATATTTACCTAAACAGTGTTTTATAGGAGAAGACACATTTGACACTAAACGACTGATTAGCGGTCAAATAAATGCTTAGTTGATTAAAATGAATCTAAATCCGCTTGCAGAGGTTTAAAGAAAGCCCAAATCTTAAAGCATCACTTTCACATCACTTTTGAAAGCAAAAGACCAAAATGACGGATTTCTTTGATTGACGATTTAAAATAATAATTCGTGTAATCTTCTCAAACAACCACTTAACAGAGCCATGCTGGCATCTAGAAGCAGCTAACACGAAGATCAAAAAAGAAAGGAATGATTGTCTTTGAACATGGCCAGATGATGAGGTGGAGGTCAGCCTCTGGTGAGAGAAGGACCCCTGCTGAGTGGGGTGTGACTGACCTCTGAACATATATAGACGTGTCCCTCGCCCATCTGTCTTAGTGACTGATGATCCAGCTCATCAAAATTGGAGAAAAGAAAGGGGGAAAGGATCTTTACCTGAGACAGAAACGAGACCAGAGCAGAGAAAGAATTGTATCTCATAAAAGAGCGAACAGTCAGATCTGTGTGGCCATCCGTACTTGTATTCAATAAATAAGGAAAATACAGTGGAAAGATTTTAAGCAGTTTAGATGTTAAATTGTTATTCATGTGCCCAAACGTATCCATTACAAGGTGTCCTGATTCCAGGTGTTTGGCTTTACATGAAAACAAAGAAGCAACAGTGACGACTAAAGTCCCCAGAAAAACAACTTGTTTAGACCAACGTGCCTCCCAAGTGTCTTTGAAAAACCATTTGCAGGTGAACTGTGAAGATGGATTTTTAACACTGCATTAAAGTAAATAAGAAACACAAAGTCAAAAGCTTCCAGGTTTTATTATAGCACTTATGTAGATCTTGGGCTGTGTGAGCAATACAAAAGTCAGCAACACAAGCACTTTTCCACAGTCGTGTAAGCAACAGGTAAGATCTTAAGAGTACAATAGTTTCTTTTTCTATAGTGTCCACAAAACAGGTGGACATGGCAACCATGATGATATTCAGTGGTTATTTTGGAACTAATATGAAGCCTTGAACTTCATTTATTATGGATGAAAAGCTAAATAACCAGCTAACGCTAACTAAGCTTAGTTTGCAAGGTGCATCCGTTCACTATGCGAGTGCCTCACATAAACCCTGATATCTTGTAGTTGGTTCCAATTAGCTTACAAATAAAGTTCACAAAGTTGAAAATCCTTCCATTAAAACACTTCAAAGATAATCTAAGGGTCCACTGACTCCAGTTAGCAGAGGTGAAGCTTAGCAGATGGTCTGCATCCACCTGTCATTCAAAGCATCCACATAGAAAGACACTAGAAGGAGAGGGAACCGTTAGTGATGTGAAGCAGGCGGGTCCTGGTTAAACCTTTTCCCATTTTTGAAGGGACTGTTTAAAGTGATGACTGATAGAAGTGAAACGTACTGCTGACGTGCTGGCAGCTGTAAAGTGACAGCAATATATCACTGCTTTATATGTGGATGGGCATCTATAATGCATCATTTTAAGCCTTGTTACCATTAATACTGGCAAGTTATTAAAATATTATCTATGAACTACTTATAAATAGGCTGTACACATGTTTAATTATTCTCTAAATATGGGATCTTTGATGGGGATTGACTCATTTTTGTGTGGATGCCTCAAGTGGTCATTCGAGGAACTGCAGTTTTTTTTGTTTTGTTTCTTGTTTTTCAGCCCTGGTTTTGTCTTATCTCTCCATCTGCCTGGACTATAATAAAAACAACTCCTAAACCAACCCTTGCATTACAGGTTTCTGGTACAGTCCAGAGTGTGATTTTGTGCGACACTGCATCGCCAAGTCCCAGGAGAACGTGGAGGGCAAAGTGCAGCTATCTGTCTTGAAGGGTCAGGTCTACATCCTGGGACGAGAGTCACCCAAGTCCCTGTACAACGAGGAGCTAGTCAGGTAAGCAGAGGATGAAATACAAAAAAGTGCATATGTGTGTGTGGTTGTAAGACAGAAGTGACAGCTGCGTGTGGTGCTGCTCTGGTGCATCCACATGTTCACCAGTCGGCCTGTTATTAGGTCACTTTGACAAAGCTCTCTGATGATCTCCACATCAGCATACTTAACTGACCCTGCCTCACAAAGACATCAGAGAAGTGTCAGACTCAGTTCCTGCAGGGCAGACCTCAACACCCCCCCTCCGCCCCGGCCTCTTAGCTGTGGTAACAGTGGGTTTGTTCAGGAGGGTGACCCCTAATGCCCTCTGGGCAGGCTCAGCACTGACCAAAGTGAAAACCTCCTCCATATGTCTCTCCATCTCCACGTCAGTCACACACACACCAGTTGTACCCTAAAGTCAGAGAGCTAATGGTGTTTTCAGCCAGACGAGAGAGGTGATTTCACTCGGCTTTTAAGAGGAAAGCACCAGCATGTCATGCTAGTTAAGCAGGTCAGAAAGAGAGACACTAAAAACATGCCTCACACAGTCAGCCATTCAGTTCCTTAGACTGGTTTGGCAAGCGAAACAGCCAGTTTAAAAAAAGGAGAAAAAATCAATACGGTGAGTGTACATTTTGTCCTGTGAGAGAGGGGGAGATAAACAGAGATTATACTGTACTCAGACCAGGCACGCAGCCAGCTTTAGTAACCCATACTGGCTTGTTTCAGTTTAGTTTTTTTTTACTAATATTCAGTTTTTGCTAAACTTTCAACTCGTTTTAGATAAATTATAACTCCTCATTCCTTTAAACAGACAATTTGCTGTATGGTTTTAGTTGATGAACGCTTGTGTTTTGATACGAGGCTTCATTTTATAAAGTCACATTTCTCAGCAGGGATGATACGTCTGTGTGACTCAGTGTTGTGTTGCACCATCGCAAAGTCCTCGGGGCCACTGACAGATGGGCCAGTGGTTCCACATAAAGGGGCTCTTTAGAAACATCAGCCCCCCAAAAAACTCTCACATTAGTCTCAAATTTAGTCACTCACACTGACACACGGCTTTATTTCTTACCCACGGAGAGCAGGTTTTTCTTGATAAGGTGTTGTCTTTTCAGGAAAACACACGCCTGTGACTACAGACCTGTCGCCCTACATGCTAAACCTGAGAATAAATGCTTGAATTTACGAGACCAAGCCGACTCTCAGGTGCCTTTCAGCAGTTAAAAGCAAAAAGATATTCAGTTTCATATATACTTTTCTTTGTTGATCGTATACAACAAAGAAAAGTATGAAATTCTTTATATGTGGCAACGTGAAACCAACAAATGTTTGGGTTCTTACTAAAGTCTTAAGTAAGATGATGAAGTTATAAAGAAAATAGTCGTAATAGTTACAAAATTGATTTTGTTCATCTTCTGGCCTCTTCTATTTGTGCCGCACCAGTGCTCAGTTTCTGAAACTAGTGTTAGCATTAACATTTAACAACAATGAGGAAAACATGTCATACATTGCAATTTTTTAAAGATCATAGATCTCACTGCATTTTATAAGATCTGTGTTTGAGATACAGAATGTGCATATATAGAATAAAGACACTATTTTATTTCAGAGGTGCTCCTGGTGAGCTTTTGCTTTCGGTATGTAATTTTGCCTCAAAGTAAGAAAATAAAAACTCAGTGATACACCTGAAACAGGAATACGCTTTTATTTTTTCTGTAGTTATCGATAGCTTTCTCCAGGTAGCTGAGATGGTGGGACACCAGTATAACCAGAGTAGCTGTGAAAGCTACCCAATAAAAGAAAAGGAGCAAAAAGGGATAGTGACAGAAGCTAAAACCAAGAGTGAAACTTAGAAGGGGATTTGCTCAATGAAAAGAGCTCCAGGACTTGGGAAGGTTCAGAAGTTTCAGCTGGAATTATATCTACTAAATCAGTTAGCAACAAAGCCTAACAGCCTAATACAAAAGGGGCTTTAAAATGGAGGCAGCGGGTTAGGGTGCAGGGGGGAAGTTGTCTATTGGCACTTTAGAAGAAACTTTATTGGATTATTCTTTAATTGAGAACAATGGATAAAACAAACTGAATGAAAACTTGATCTATTTCGAGAAAATGCAGTGAACCAGAACTTAAGTGCTTTCTATTGTACAATAAAATGCATAAAATCCCCTAAAAATAAGTGTTAATACACACTCATTGGCTACTTTAGTAAGTATTGCAGCACTGGGTTGGACCCCCTTTGCCTTAATCTTTTATGGCACAGATTCAGCAAGGTGCTGAAAACATACTCCTCAGAGGTTTTGGTCCGAATCGACATGACAGCTTCACACAGTCGATGCAGATTTGTCAGCTTTACATCCATGATGAGATGATATCCTGTTCCAGCACATCCAAAAAGTGCTCTACTGGATTGTGCAGACCATTTGAGTACAGTGAACTCATTGTCATGTTCAAGAAACCATCCTGCTGGAAGGAGCGATCAAAGGACAGGCACACAGTGGTCCTAAAGGGATGGACGTGGTCAGAAACAATACTCAGGCAGGCCCCAAAGTGTGCTAAGAAAATATCAAACACACCAACAGGCTGAACTATTGATACAAGGCAGGATGGATCCATGCTTTCATGTTATTTACGTGAAATTCAGACCATGCCATCTGAATGCTACAACACAAATCGAGACTCGTCAGATCAGGCAATGTTTTTCCAGTCTTCTCCTGTCCAATTTTGATGCCTTGACCATGTCTACATGCCTAATCGCGTTGACTTGCTGTCATAATATTGGCTGATTAGATTTTGCTTTAAAAGCAATTAACCGAGCGTTCCTAACAAAGTGGCCATGCCAGACTTGTTGGAATGTTTTCCAGTTTCTACAAAACATGTAAAACTACTTAACAACACATTTTTATAGATGTAATATGTCATTGATATACAAACGAGTACTTACTTATGTATTAGATGACAAGCTTATTGGGAATTACTTCTTCGTTGCCACTGACAGATGGACGTACCTGACAGCGATACACCTGGAAGCAGCAATCTCATACACACACACTCTCACTTATTTGCCACTACATGAAAACCTGTCAAAATCACACACACACACGCACACACACACATAGAGACCAGATTAGGCATGAAACCCCCGCTGACATCCTGTTGGCTCTCCACAGGCAACAGTAAACGGCGTCATTAACACAGTGGTAATACAGCCCTTCGCCGCACCCATCTGAGACAGAAATGTCACCCTCCTCGCTCTCAGCAGTCTCCGCTCTCAATTAGACTGCAGGGTTTCTTAAAGGAATACACAATCACATGCTTGCAGACACACAGGCACAAAGTGCTGTATTCTTTGTGGCCACTCACTCATAATGGTGTTCAGGTGCTGGGCAGGGAGCCTTGTATTGAGAGTTGATGATTTAGTTGTCGGCCTTTCTTTTTATAGTGTTTATCCTATCATTTGTTGGCAATTTCCTCTTTTGCTAAGTGCTTTTGAAGAATGAGTGCAAGCTGTACACCGGGAGTTGGGGGTGTCATAGAAGGAGAGGACTCAGTAAGGGAGTGTATTAAACACTGCAGGTAGAAACTGCTGTAATTACACAGCACACGGGCACTCTTTGTGAGACACAGTAAGAAGAGATGACTACACAACAAGCAGCCTCGACAACATGGGACAACGCACCGCCGCAAGTTATAGATTTACTACTTTTTCACAAGAAGTGGATAAACTGGAAGACAGACAGCAGATTACAAAATCATCTCAACACTTAGCTCACAGTTGATATGATGGGATTGTTTGTAAATGGGTTATGTGCGTCTTTTGTGTTCTTGTATGCGTGAGCGTGTTTTCATTCTGCTGTGTTGATGCGCAAGCAACTAAAGAAGAGCATTCAGAGGAAAATCAATTGGGACACTGTTTCAAAAGATTATCAATGATCCAGTTATCCCAGCGGTTGATGAGGCTCTGTCTCTCTTTATGTTCACGCCAGTGACGGCAAACACTTCAATCAGTTTGTTACCCCACTGTCCTCTAACGTTTGCCTTCAGTGTTTGGTCCCTCCTTAACTGATCCCAGATTTGAAGATTGCTCCCTGTTGGCTCACCTGCTTCTTTTCTGACTTCTTTTTGTTTCAGCATGGACGTGCAGGGAGACTACGACCCGTGTGATGCCTCTGGATTCATCAGGATTAATGCCGTCAGGTTAGCGTTCGCCTTAAAACCAAAGAGTGACTGTTTATTAAAGCCAGCTCACACCTATGCTTCATCCTTCTTTGTATATTTTTCTGCCACAGGTTAAGGGAACACCACCGCTTGCAGGGTTTGTCCAGCACCAAGCAGTAGTTGGTGTCAGTTGTGGAACAACACCTTCTTTTCTTGTTTTCTCTCTCCATGACATATTACAAACCAACAAATTTTAGTCTTTGTGCCTCTAGTATCTACCTTATGCCTTATTATGTAGTGTTGGTTGTATTAGCACAATAGGAAGCACATCATTTTCATAGTTGAAAGCACGTAACAGCAGGATTGGCTCACTCCAAAATATGAACTGTGGATAAACTCTTGATATGTATTTCTTAGTATTTGGTTCCCTGGAATTTTCTATTCTTGGCATCATTATTTTAATACCATGAACTGTTTGTATTCAAATAAAAAGGGGTGAAATTTCCTTTTTCTTTGTTTCTCTTCCACTTTTTGGTGTTTCATTATAAAAAGCACAAGTCATTTATGTCTTTGGCAGACTGTGTATTTGTTTTTTAGTTTTAATGCATGCCTGTTTAAGTCTTGGGGCCACACTCGGTGCCCCGAGGAAGCCGTGTCATATTTTACAATATGCAGATGTAAGGGGAGCGCTGCAGAAGTGAGCATAATGGTTCAGTGATAGACACTGAAGTGGAAGCAATGAGGTCATTTCTGAGCTCAAATGGCACAAGTCAGATGGAAGGAAAACCAATTGGACGCGATACATATGTATATTCGCCAAGCATGGCGTCCCCACGCTTACACGACAGAGGCAGGAGGGGGTATTGTAAGGTTCACTTACAGCTTTTTTTCTTTTCTTTTTTTTAAATTGGAAGGTGGTACATTGGTTAGCACTGTTGCCTAATAGAAAGAAGCTCCTGAGATCAAATCTAATCTGGGGCCTTACTACGTGGAGTTTGCAGGTTCCCCTTGTGCATGTGTGGGTTCTCTGCAGCTAAACCAGCTTCCTCCCGCAATCCACACAGACATGCATGTGGTTAGGTTAATTGGTGATTCTAAATTGACTGTAGGTGCGAATGGAAACGGTTGTCTGGCTCTGTGTGTTATCCCTGCGACAGATTGCCGACCTGTCCAGGGTGTACCCTGCCTCTCGCCATGTGATAGCTGGGACAGGCTCCCCTGCAACCTTCAACTGGATAAAAAGGAGAAAATGGATGAAAAATGGGTACGGTCTTTTGGATGACTATTTAAAGATCTGTGAATAGGTGAACGTGGTGCAGTGTCGCTCAACAGGAAGACTTGAACGGGAATTAACAAGATTAGGAAGGAAATCTATAAAATTAGCTTTAATGTGGAGATTAAGGCATTAGGGAACAAAACTACAACTGTACTGCTGAAAACACGAGTAAAATATGTGTATGCTAATGTGGCGGGTTATTGTTACAGCGGCTTTTCTGAATCAACTGAAATGTGGCAGCAGATACTAAGTGCTTAAGATGTCGATGTTGTATTGTGACAACATTTTGGAGGTCGACAAATTAAAGGAAATACTGACTTGTTGACCTCATTCCTTTGCCCCCTCGCAGCCTGGATACTCTGAAGGAAAAGGTCCTCTACACTACATTCCATTAAACCAAGGTTCATGTTATACCATGACAAAGCAGTGAAGAGCATTTCTCTTCAGTTTAAACTTTCTCGTTCACTTTTTTAACCTGGATAACTGCAGCCTGTTCAAACACCATTACTGGTATAAACCACTGGGGTCTAAACAGGCGCAAAACAAACACTGTCTAAGCCGTTTTAAGAGATGCACTGCAGCCCTGAACATTTCTATTAATCACACAGCAGAAGTGCATGTGAGAATGCAAATGTTAGCTGGTCTTCAGCCTACCGGCTTCTCATTATAAAGTCTATGTCATGTGGGATTGCACTGATGTGTGAATACATCTGAAATGGACCATTTGTGGTTCCTACATGTGGAACAGCTGTGGAAAACAAAACTGCAAAATTCATGTTAAAAAAAAAAACAGGTTAAAAGTCTTTGATGTGCAGTCCTTAAGCATATGCTTGCCCCCCTGGATTGGCTTTGAAAACCCTTAAAGGAAGATGTTACTACACTGAGCGATGACCCCTGCCCTGTGAAGAATCATTTCTATTCTGATGGGAGTTGTCTCTTCTTCCATAGAGCATCAGGCCTTCAAAGTAAATACAGTGGACACACTGTGATTGGAAAGCACTCTCCCTCATCATAATAGAGGCTTCTCTTTCTACGTTTTAGGTGTTTGCAATTTCATTTTATGGTTAGATGTAAAAATAATTCTATGCTGTAGCTGTTTCTCTTCTTCTTCCCTAGTTCCCACCACTGAGAGATGTCAGTCCTGTATCGAAGTGCTGGGTACGCTGTGGGCCTCATATTAGGGTCCACAGGCACAGGAGACCCCCCGCCAGGTCTAATGGGCAAAGAGGAATTCTCGGACCCTTTCAGTCCTGCAGCAGCCACTCAGCCACTGCACAATTACACGGCAGGCGTCTCAGTCTTTGCCTGGTCAATTACCAGCCAGTCCCTGCATTTACTGTTGTGCGCACACAGGTTGTAAGATAATCAGTGTCCAAAATTGCCCGGTTAGAATGAAGGGATGGAAGGAGAGTTATTCAGATTAGTCAGTCAAGCTGAAGGGGTGGCAGGAGGGATGGGGACAGCTATCAATCTCAATCTGGCTTCAGTGGTTGGAGAGGGGGAGGATTGTGGTGACCTTTCTGTTTTGTTTCTAGAAAGATATGATCCTGTGGAATTTTTTTTACTGATATAATAGCTTGCATGCATTTCTTTTCAGAATTACAAGGTTGCGTATTGAAGTTTTACTTAGGTGAATACTGCTCTATCAACAACTCTGCACGTGTGTGTGTGTGTGTGTGTGTGTGTGTGTGTGTGTGTGTGTGTGTGTGTGTGTGTGTGTGTGTGTGTGTGTGTGTGTGTCTACTTACCATATCACATGTCATATCCCATCCGCCACCCCCTCCCTTCTACCTGCCTGTCCGGCCAAGCAGGTATGAAAACTGTCCCACACCTGACCAAGGGAATTAATCATCCTTGACCCTGGACCAATTACCCCTCATTACCCACTATGTCTTCCTCTCAGGGGAGAGTTGTGTGACAATAGAGTGACATGAAAGTCAGCGGTAGCACAGGACCGATGGACACTCCTAATGGACACTTCTGTGCGACTGTGTCTTCTCAGGAGGCCAGGTTGACTAGCCTTCCACTCCCTGTCACTCTTCCGCAGCACATGTACAAAGGAGGCTATTGTCCCGGATCACAGTCCGCGACCTCTTGAGCTGAAGTGCAGAGGGCCGCCGGCAACAAAAGCTGGAAAAGAAATACTCAAAGGTGGTGATGATAAGAAGGTTTAGTTTAACTTTATTTAACCATTTGGTACAGCTTTCTAAGATGACAGCACTTTTAAATGGATTCTAAGTTACTAATAATTTATAGACCAGTTATGCAAAATACTAAAATCTCTTTGGATGAAAGTCCAAACTTCACTTCCATCTAGTATTAATTCAGCTGCAAATGTTTGAAATGTACAGTGATTAAGTGCAAGAGAAGGGATGGGTGGTGTTGCTAATGCATGATCTCTCCAAAGTGTACCCTACCTCTCGCCCTATGTCAGCTGGGATAGGCTCCAGGCCCCCTCTGCATGCCTGAATTGGACGTGCAGTTAAGAATGGATGGATGTATGTTTGTTACCTGCTTCAAACCACTGCTTTAGCAAACTGCTCTCAGGACTTAATATTTCCCCATCGCTATCTCTAAGTTGTCATGTTGCAGTTTGCTTCTTGAATTTGCAGGAAGCTAAGTTAATCGTCAGGTTTTTACCCATCTATTGTGATATTAATTTGTTGAGGAATTAACAGAACAAAGCGCACGAGAATGTCTGCTGTGTCCCCCCCCCCCCCCCCCCCCCCCCCCTCCCCCTTCAATCTGCGCTCCTCATCTGCCTGTCAGTGTGGAGAGAGAGCGATCCTTTTTTTCACTGACCTGTCCGCTTCAGCACAGTAAGACAGGAACAATGACCAAAGACCGTTAATTACCACCAATTACAGGCCAAAGAAGCTCTTGTTCACTATGGTTTGTGTGTAACCCAAGCCCAGGAAGCCGCATGACGGCTGTCCCGCTGTGTCTGTTCCTTCACCTGCCTCCAGAGCACCACATACACGCACTGTTCTTACCACCATCACGTCATATTTTATACCTACCTGGATTAATAAACACCCGCTTGTATCTGAATAAACTGGCAGCTGCTTTTTGTGCTCTACCATTTCACTTAATACTGCTTTACTTAGCAGGTAAAGGGTTAATGGACTGGTCCCCTGAGGTTAGTGTAGAAAGCTTATGGGCTTGGCAAAGATGATGAGGTCATTCCCAGCTAAGAAACAATAAGTGATTTGCAGCACACAGTAAACATTCTGCTGGGCTACTATGAATACATTATTTATATTAATATTTTCTGTGTTCACTGGAAGATCCAAATTGAACAGGACAGTATTAATAGCACATATATGAGGATAACCGCCTCATTGTTTTCTATACAGATGTGAAGTATCTGTTTTAACCACGGGCCATTAAATTGAATACTTTGAATAAACTGAGATGGGAGTGAAAGTTTCTGACACCTGTTGTATTAATTATCTAAATTATCTAATTCTGTGGTTCACGTGCTGGGTATAAGTGCCACTTATGCAGGCTAGTCTGAAAGCACTGATGTGTCTTTATGGGTCAGATGTGCGCTTCATTCATACTCCTGAAACTTGATCTCCTGCTGCAACATCAAGGCGACCATCTGTGAGGAACCATCAAAATAAAACCTTCCAGGCTAGCTAACATCCACGGTTCCTGTGTGTGTGTGTGTGTGTGTGTGTGTGTGTGTGTGTGTGTGTGCGCGCGCGCGCGCGCGTGTGTGTGTGTGCGCGCGCGCGTGTGTGTGCGTGCGTGCGTGCGTGCGTGTGTGTTTTTACCTTGATGTCAAAGCCTATTTTCTGGTGTCAAAGGACACCCATACATGATGTCCTGAAGATCTATAGACAGATGGGACCATTACGGTCAAAGCCCCTGGCTTTGTTTGTCCTAAGTCGGTGATGAAATATTGATGGAAAAATAGAAATATTTTGCCCGCTGCTCAATGTTGCTCATCTAAAAGGGTTAATGAGTGTGAGGACTTCCCTGTCTCCTCTTACAACCAAATGTAGCTCAACTACTCACTAACATTGACCGGAGTCTGCAGGCTCTGTGGGCCTAACAAGAATCGATAACCTTTTTCAATACCGGATTAAGTCCGGGTATAATTGCTCAAGTAGCCGAATCCTGACTGATGAGTGCGCTGGCCTGCATTTTACAAACTTTGGATATTGTCCGTCTTTGAAAAGATCAGAATAGTAGGACATTAAAAAGATTTTTGCCTATTTTCCTTCTTGCTGAGAGTGAGACTCACTTCTGTCTGGTAAATATAAAGCCACAACCATCTGCCAGTTAGCTAAGCCTGGCTCTGTCCAGACGTAACAAAATCCACCCTAGCCTGAGGTTTTTGCACTTTTATCTTTGCACAGATTAAGCAAACAAACTGTAACATGTTTGTTGCCTTTTGTGGTGGATTTTGTTCCAGCTGAACTGAGCCAACCTCTCTTGCTTCCCCTTCTTATGATAAGCTGGACTAACTCCCAGTCATGTAGGGTCATGTTTAATATAACAGTGATAGAAACACTGATCATTCACTGTCAATTTAAGTCAACGTATGCTTCTTAATCTGTAATTAAGGGTAGAAATATACATCACATCATATATTACCTACAGGTTTCTTAAGTATTTGACTAATTTGTGGATTTTTTCCGCAAACTTGCACAAATTGCTTCTTTTTAGCACACTAATCGCACAGATCAATACTGAGATGAGCGTACTGACTGTGATTCTCTTTACTTGGAGCTTCAGTACACTTTTATTGGCTACATTATAGCTTAAAGTAACATCTTTGCTTTGACAATGAGTTTTTTCCGACTTCATTTAAAACCTTTAAACTCCTGTGTTTGGATAATTCTTTGAAACTGGTTTGAAACTTCTGCCGTACTTTCACTGAATCCAAACCTATCAAAGTTATGACAAACACAAGCGCACACACACACACCATTACAATGCCCTCAATTTTGCAGGTCCCTCTGGGAAGCGCCAATGCAGCATGTTGATCTCAAATCAATAGATTTATCTCCCTGTGTTGCTTCCCTTCCCCTCCTCTCCCTGGGGGTCTGCTGGCGAGGTTTGTTTGCTGGCACACGCTCTTTATGTTCTTCGATCTGTTACTCTGTGAGGAGGTGACTGGATGAGGGGTTCAAGGTGGATGCTGGTAGCCTCATTCTCAATGAATCCCCTGGATGATGTAAATGTTTAATGGCGCTGGTTATTCGGTTGTTATGGCGTGTGTTATGATGGATGGTAATGCAATGTTTTCTGATGGTGCCTGAATTACACCGCAGGGTATGCAGGCTATTTGGGCTGGGTGTTTAACTGGCTTTCATTACTGAACTTTGCAAATATGCTCTGAAATTATAGTTCAAGCTGCTGCAGTATTTTCTGCTTCAGTAGTCATTTTAAGTCATTTTTGCACAGCGTCTTGACTACTAAACATGGTAACTTCACTCTAGCTTTCTTGTTATTGCTTTGATACTAAATGCACTGAGTGACCACATCTTTCTCATCCCATATAAATGTCTTCCAACTCACCTAGCTTAAACGTTTTGTGTGCCTTGTATTCTCCATGTTTACATGTAGATTTTAAAGCTGACACATTTACATTTGAAACCTAATTTGACAGAAAATTATTGTAATTTTACAACATTGTGCTAAATCTTGAAAATGGATCATAAATCCTGAAGCTATCATCTACATCAGGGGTGTCAAACTCAAATACACAGTGGGCCAAAATTCAAAACTGGAACAAAGTCGCGGGCTAACGTTAATATTTATTGAAATATATTTATTCATCCAGATATAAGAATGAATCTTTTCTTATGGACTCAAACACGTTTTGCTGAAAAACTGAATATGGAACAAGCAAAGCTTAACACTAAACAATATATATATTAGCTGTATAATACCAGTAGGCCAGCTCTGATAGTAATTTGGTATGGCTTCGCGGGCCAAATGTAATTAGGCTGCGGGCCAAATTTGGCCCGCGGGCCAGAGTTTGACACCTATGATCTACATGTAAATAATGCACTACATTACACAACACAGTTACAAATTGCATTTCATTTATGCAAATTAAATTTTGTACAGTATGACTGATTTAGTGGAGGAGTGCAATTTTCTATTGGAAAAACAACTAGTTCAAAGAGAATATTGTTGATTTGTAAAGATAGTTATCAGGTCACTAACAAAGTTTAGGTTGATGATGAACAAATTTTGGATCCATCCTTTCATGTTGTTTACGCCAAATTCTGGTCCTACTGTGCGAATGTTGCAGCAGAAATTGAGACTCTGGCAACATTTTTGCAATATTCTATTGCCCAAACTGAGGCAAACAGTTTCCTGTTCTTCATAACTGACTGCCTGTGAGGCAAAGATACTACAATATTAGAAAGAGATCCCAACAACCAAACAACCCATTATGAACAAGCAACTGGTGACGGTAGGAAGGAAAAAACACCCTTTCTACAGGAAGAAAACTGTAGAAAGTGGGTTTGCAATACTCATCACACAGGTCTTGTACCCTAAGTATAAACTTTATCAAAAAACACCCATTTTGAGCCTAATCTTAAAGGTCATTTTGAAAACTCTGAGAAGCACAAGTAAGCCAGCGGTCTGAGACTGAATTGCTCTAGTAGAATAAGATGGTACTATGAGGTCTTTAAAATATGATGGGACCTGATAATTCTAGATTTTGTGTGTAAGGATAAGAATTTTGAATTTAATCTGAATTTAATAGGGAGCCTTTCTCACCTTCCTCCTCGATTCTGATGCTCGGGTTGAACTTCACCAGGCTGTGTTGACCATGTATACATGGCTAAATGCATTGAGCCTCCACGTGACCAGCTGATTGGATGCTATGCGTTAATGAGACTTTGAACAGGTATACCTTATAAAGTGGCCACAAAGTGTACACATAGTGTTTTAGCTTTGGTGTGAGACTAACAGGGCTGCTAAGCTGTACAAAAGACTCATGTGACGTGTTTTGCAAACCATAAAGAAAGGCATGCAACCAGTTGTGAAAAATAGGTTTGAAAAGTTGTGAGATGGTGATAAATTATGCATGCTAAGTTGGGTTGTTTTCCTTTTTTGGACAGCCCTGGAAGATCTATGCGCCTTTGTATGCATGAAATGAGGAACACTTGTTTTGCTGTGCAGTATTCAGGGATGTGCTGCCACCTCAAAGCTGATCCAGCTGTATGCCTTGGCTGAGCATTATGTGATACTTTGCACCTCAGTGAGTATGAGCAACACAGCAGTAGGTGAGGGTTTTATCTCGAAAGTAGATTCAACACCAGCCGAGGACATCAACGGTCGGTTCCGCTTTTAAAATGCCTCGGGGCCCCATAAGCTGTGGGTTTAAAGTGCCGAAAAGAATTGCAACCCTGCTTTGCTTTGGGTGAATAAAAAAAACATTCAGTCCATTTCTGCAGCTCTGCCTGCTGATATGCTTTTATTTCTGTCATGCCTGGTGTTTGGCTTTGAACGGCGCCTCGTGTCATCCTTATGAAACTCTTTTCACCGGCTTGTTTTGTGGTGACAGCAGAAGAATTACCTGCAAAACACTCTTTGTCAGCTCAGTGTGCAGAGAGCTCACAAACAAGACCATTTAGCTATTATTTCCTCTCAGTATCCGTTAGACACAGCAAAACGGATGTTTATCAAGAAAAATGGGCGACTGTGGGAGAGGAGGAAAATAGGACAGGTGAAGAGAGAGGCCAGGAGAGAGGGATGGAGAAAAGACGAGAAGGGGTGAGGATGGGGGGGAGGGTTATTGGAGTTGAGGAGGGGTCATGGTGTCCCAGTGGAGAGAAATAGTGGAAAACATCCGTAATTTTCACTGCGGGATCCCGTGTAATTGAGTCATTTAAAATACAGATACAGAGCTGAATCAAAGCAAAGTGGCTCTTGGCGGGAGGAGGGGGCTGCAAAGTAAAATGGAAAAGAGGTAAAAACAAGGAGGTAAAAAGTGTGTTTCTCCTATTAGTGGGAGAAGCTGGTCTGTTTATCCTATTCATCTGTCAATCTTCTCTTTCAAGACACCGTGTTACCTGCCACAGATTTTCTTTTGTTTGTCCTCATATACTCTTTCAGTCAGCATTATGCTCCTGTTTTATGTTTTTTTAATTCATTTGTGGCACTGACTTAGCTTTTTGTCTCTGACTAGGTTCGTTTAGTCTTTGTGATGGATCTCCTATAATTTGACTGTTATGTTGCACTTTTTTTTATATCTCATTTATTTTAGTCAACAATCAATGTTGAATTGACTTAGCAAATTCTTTATATATAGCTTCTTCAGTTTCTATCATTTCTGATCACACATTTCCAGATAAATAAACACGACTTATAAATTGAGGAGTTTTTGGATTTTACGTTGTTTTTCATAAATAGAGAAAATGCTGATTTGATTTAGTAGCTTCGATTTTGTGAAGACATTTTTTAATTCTCGTTTTTAAATTTTAAAACGAGAGATAAACCTGTGGCGTGAGCAAATTTTGTTTAGACTGCAACAGAACAGCAAAAAAAGCAAGCAGCAGCACCTATGGAGAATAAGAAATGCAATAAAGAGTTAGCACAGCCTTCGTTTTAAAATGAACTTATGTGATCATGTAAATGAGTGTTAGAATGTAGAAAATATACATTTTACTAGCAGTGAAGTATTTCTGTGGGATTCTAGGATGAAAGTAACTTCAAGCACATAGTTTGCAAAGCAGGAAAACTTAACTGTCAAACTACTGTACAGAAAAAAATCACCAAGCATATATGGCATATTGTTTTCACTGAATTGTTGAGCACACCCAGGTGCAGACACACCTTACAGTTTGTGTCGCATGTGTGTGTGTTGCAGGTGTAAAGAAGTGTCATTATTCAGTAGTACTGTGTGAGAAGCACTGAGCATCTTTATAATGGCCATAATAAATAAAACCAATGCTTTCTGTTATGACAGGTGAACCAGTACTGCAAATACTGCAAACAGACATATTGTTGAACACCAAAAAAGTAAGAGCAATTTTTTCCAGCAACTCTACACCTCATCCCAAACCATAAGCAACACACACATGCTTAAAAAACATAGTTTAAGTACACCTACACTGGCTTATACAGGAAAAAGATAATAATATTACAAAGTAAGTAAATCATTAATCATTAATATTTAATATGAAGGTTTAAGTCCTGGGACAACTGCTCAAGGTTTAAAGGCTAAGATAAGATCTGTGATTAGAAAACTAGTTCCCATACTTGCAGCTGCATGTTTCTACACGCTGTTTAAAGGTGAGCTCAACATTTTTCACAGGTCATTTAATATATGGAATATTTGTTAAAAAATAGTTATGTAAATTCTTTTGTGCCTCCATCTGAAGGCACATGAATCAGCATTGTTTGGATGTGCAGACTTTAGGTTTAAAAGAATTAAAAAATAATGAGCCCCATATGCTTCGTACAGACAAAAACTTGCACCCATCTGGTAGGTGGTTAAGTTGCACTGTGAGTAATTCTGGCCCCTGATTTTAAAACTGCACAACCGGGGTGTCGAACATGCAGCCCCGGGGGACCATATTCAACCCAATGGCTTTGCATGGTGAGAAAATTGCAATGAAGTCATTCACTACACTTTTCTTTTTTATCATAAGATGCAATCCCATTACTGCTGTGGTAATGTGATGTTAGTATTACTACACAGAAGAAGTATTTTTAGATGTAGACATTTTGTTTCAGTAGGATTGATGTTTAGATTCAAAGGCTATGCATGATCAGTAAATGTAACATGTCTGTGAAAAGCACTCCGTAATTAAACTTTACATAATTACTCCTTCCTCTCCTTCACTTATTAAAGTAAGAATAAATTAAGGGTTTTATTTAAGGGGTTTTTTTTGCCTATGAAACACACTCTATAAATAGTTACTATAGTTACTTTCTTACTTATTTACTCACACTACTTGTTATTTATGCAACTAACTGTGAATTGATGAATTTATGTTACTCTCTTTTTATTCTTATGCAATGTTCATATATGGACAATACACTAGAGTGAAACAACAGAAAGAATGTGTTTAGGGTCATAGTGTTTGTTGCAAACTTCTTACAGAGAAGGAAGAAATGAAAGAAACTAGTTATGCAACATACAAAATTTACAAAATTGCCAAAATTTGAGTGAATGCATGATATGGATAATACAAAAAACCCAACATATTTATTACGTTTGAAATTTAAGAACAGCTATTTTGGAAATTGGTTGTGGAAATAATTCACAAGCTGTGGCCCTCATTTTTTTTTCAGATATGAAAATCATTAACGCTTCAGAGCCAAGGTTTATTTACTGCTTCCTGCTGCATGAACAATGTCTTCCTGAATGAAAGCCATGCTGGGATACCTCTGAGACCTCTGGATGAAACTCTAAACTATGTCTTGCATCCAGCCTTTAGAAATTTATGCCCATAGCAGAACTATGGCAATTATAAAGCAATTACAGTCTCATATTGCCTGTTCTTTTGAGATTGGAGAGAAAAGAGGAGGAGGTAAAAGCTCGGTAGTCAAAAAGAGTAAGTGTGCCAATATTGATGCTCCTTTTTCCTAACTGCTCAGTTGTCCACCTCTGCATGTGTTCCACTTGCCTGACCGCAGAAAACATCAAATTTTGACTTCACTGAAATGAGCATGAAAAGGACAAAAAGAAAAAAGATCAGCTACTCAGCTTCAACTGATGATACTTTTTTTTTTTTTTTTTTTAAAAACAACCTTTTATTCTTGAGAGACCAAAAGCTTGGCTGAGTTTGTGCTCAAATGCACTTCGCTGGCGAGTGGCCCAACAGTTTCACCACAGTGAACCCTGGGAACAAGCATCTATTCTCTGCCAGACAATGACAGGGAGGAAGCTGTGTCTGTGTGTGACACTTGATCAGCCTGCTACGGTAACCACAGCTCCACACACATAAACACACACTTGGTCAGTTCCCGCTGCTTGATTGGCAGCACTCCAGAGACCCACACCTGCCTTAACTGCCTTTGCTTACTACTAGGCCATTTAACCAGATGGCGGGCTGATTTTATACAAATTGTATGTGTGTGCTTGAGTCCATTCTCATGAATGCATCGTCTGGCTGTATATGAAGAAAACCACCTGACTGTGTCTTTGATTTCCCAGCCACCTCCGGGTTTGAATACATTGGCAGCACAGCACATGGTTGCAATATGTTAGTCGCCCAGATCAGACTTCAGTCCTGCTAGATTGGAGGTCTTCATTTAGAGGTGCTGGTCTGGGAACAGCGCTCAGTTGCCATTTAATTTCTCTGCTTCTTTTCTGGGAGTGATAACATGCCCGGGGGCCGACGAGGAAAGGAAACTGATATATGTAGTTACGTCTGTAAGACACGGCATGCCAGTCTCCATGTCTCAAATTAGAGCAGCTGCATGAACTTGCTACATATAAGAGGAAAACATATTTAAGTGTTTAAGAAGCAGCATCTTAACAGACTTATGAGGATCAGTTGTGGGCAACAGAAACTTCCACACAAATGACCAGACAGATTAGACTTGAAGAAAACTTGAAGAATGAAGAAAATCCTCATCAAGACGACTCCAAAAAAATCTCCAGAAACTCTTAACTGCATCTGCTCTGCTGGACCACATATTAATATCAGTCCTCAGTGGTCAACTTGTCTGAGGTTTGGATACAATTTATGGAGAACGAACTGTTTTGCATAAACATTTTGGAAATTTGCAGCAATTTTACTCTTCTGTATTGCTGCTGGCATTTTCCAGATGTGCAATGATATAGATGTTTCCACATATGCAGGTTTTCATTTTGTTGCATGAGATGGGATTTTTTTTTCATCCTGTCAGACAGTGAAATATGACTATAAATAGTAAAAAAAAAAAAAAAGATTGAAACATATGTGGCTCGAGGAATCCGCAAACTGTATGTTAAGGCTTTGCATTTTCAGCTCAAACACGTAATGTGTGGACCATCATTAAATCCAAAAATAAAGTTCATTATGTATAATTATGTGTAATTAAAAGTTGATGTTTTACTTAGACTTGTTTTGTTTTCAAAAAGGTATTTTTTGCTTTTAAAGGTATGCTTTTATTTTGCCTTTCTTAGTCTATTGGCATAAGAATAAGCTGCCAACAATTGACATATATGTTTATCCATATATGTGTATATGTACATTCATATATGTTTATGTTTATCCTTTTAGTAAGTAAGAAAGTGTCCAAATTTTCCCTGACATGAAAAATGTCTCTCTTTCTCTGATTTGTATACGTATAATATGAATAGATTTGTGTTTGAAGCCGATAAGCAGTGAAAGACCAAAACTCTCAGAGTACCACAGACAAATAAAGACATAAACATAGAGAGCGATAGCGTCTCAATAAATACCATTAAATGCACAGATTATCATTTGTCATATCCTATTTTTATTTACATTTTTCTCATTAATTAATTAAATTACTGGTATACTATTTTCCTTTGCTGTTCGTTTTTTCCTAATTTCATTTATTTATTTATTTTGGATTTTCACAGTTTTGGTCTTTGATATTAGCCAACCAAATTTACAATATCCGTTTTAAGTTTGTTTCCACCACTGAAAAATAAGCAGCCAAATCTCAAAATAAGTCAGAAATTCTTGAAAGTTTGACTTATGAATATTTATTTTTGTTTAATTTAGTGGCAGAAAAAAGCTGCCACAGATATAGCACTGACCTCTGAGTGATATATATATATATATATATATATATATATATATATATATATATATATATATATATATATATATATATATATATATATATATATGTAGATATAGATATATATGTATGTGTGTGTGTGTGTAGAGAAAGAGGGGGAGAGAGAGAGAGAGAGAGAGAGAGAATTCGACTGAATAAAGAAATACACAAAATAATTCTTTTGACTAAGTACATATGATCTTTCAAATATATAATATCATTAATGTGTGCAGTACAATTCTCCTCTATAGTTGTAATGACTGTGTTTTTCTTACCTATGTCCTACATGCCATGTGTTCTACGGTCAACTCGCGAGATCATCTGGCTCGCGGTGCTTTGGTTTGGCACGTGTGCTTTTTTTTTTTAAGTGCGGCTCTCAGCTGCCGAGGCGGATGATGATGATGGCGGAGCTGGTTCAGGGACAGGCCTCGGTGGCTCAGCCCGGAACGAAAGATGACTTCGCAGACACGATACGCCGGGTCCGACAGGTAAAATGCTCTTCAGCGAACACGGGAGAGACGCTTTCGCACCGCAGACAACGTGTTTGCGGGCGGAGCAGACCGAGACTTTGGTTGGGGCATCCCAGATCCTAAACTATAAACACCCCTTTTGCACACTGCGAGCTGGCAAGCTAACATTAAATAGCCGAGACGGCATAGCTGAGCGGACAGATTAGAGTTTATAGAGAGCAGAAAACGCTTTTATTCAGCGTCAACGCGGTGAAAACGACCCATAAAGACACGTTTGTCACAAGACACGACGGCTTATTGAGGTGTCGAAGTTTGTGCTACTTTAGGAAGTTAAGTGAGTCCACTGCAACCTGTTGTCAACTCTCAGAAGTTGCAGTTAGCTTGGCTTGCTAGCTGACTAACACAAGTTGAATACCCTGCAGCTCGACACCACGTGACTGAAGCTAACATTTAGTCAAGACTTGAAGCCCAATACGGCTAAACTCTCTCTACGGGCTAACTTGTTAGATTACAATGTTAAGTTAGCTTCAGTGAGACAGCTGTAAAGAGGCATCATCAAAGATTAGTGAGTAACTGAATGCATCACCAACGATTAAACTACCTCGTTTGTTACGCTTGTAATTTATTAACTCTTCCTTGTGAAACGTGTGGCGTGTGTTGGACATAAAAACACAAGCGAGCAAGTTACTACAGCTCGTGTTAGCTAGCTAGCGTTTGTGGTAGTGTGTCCTCGCACGCAGCGTTGGAGTTAGGCCATGTAACGTAACGTCATCAGTTGAAATAAGCCCCCCTCCACTACTCCTGTTATGTACACTGGATTTTTCCACTGCTCCTTGAAAAATAATAATTAAAATAAAATGCAGTTTCGTCAGAGATGCTGTCCGGTGTCTTTTTGTGACCGTTGCAGACATGGTCACTGGAGCAAGCTATCAATAAGTTGATCACATGGAGCTCGCTCTTTACTGCAGGCTTAACTAAAAACACTTATATTGTGCAAACTGGACTTTACTCTATAGCTACTACTGTGCCCCCCTCCAACCCCCGTGAATTATAAACCCCACCTGAATATCTTACCCACTAAAGTTGTGTACTCAAATACTTCCACAGCAGCCCAATGCATTTTTTTTCTCAAAATATACTAATATAGGTCAATTTAATCTAGTTTGGAGCTGACATGAGCAAAAACATACTGAATGTATTTCACTGTCTCAGAGTATGATTGTTTTCACATTATAACAAGTTCTTTTGGGGGGGGGGGGGCTATGCACACACAATTTAAGGTATACAAACTTTGTTGGCTTTCCTATCAGAATTTTGTATTATCCTTTACATTTATAAAAAAATTTTAAAAGTACTTTAAGCTTGAGTACATGTAGACACCACATACAACACAGATCAGATGAACCTGGATTACCCCTTTTTAAAGCTGCATAGACACCGAAAGCTATTCACTCATCGCACATTGCTTTGAAGCTGATGGCTGGTCAGTTGTAGACATTCCAGGCTCTGGTGCCTAGGTGACCCACTACCAAGTCATACATCAGTCGGTTGCTTCAGTTACTCATCTGGAAGTTGAGAACTGTTGATCTCAGGTCGCGCCCATTCCCCCCTTGCCCGCAGTTATTTTGCCCCTAGTTGCTTCATCAAATCAAAAATGTCATTCACATTCTATAGTCTCTGGTCACCACATCACTGCAAATCGCTTCCAGTGTGTACATAACTAAAGTTTGACTAGAAGTTGACTAGAGCACTACAAAGTGCTTTTGGGGAGACGTTAATCTGACGGAACAGCAGCAGAAACGAAAACAAACTAAATACACTTAAAGAAACAGGATTTATTGGTGTTGTGGGAAAAAAGATGCAAAGTAATGTGCATTTTGATTGCATGATTTTTATAATGCTGTTAGTACGACTCTGCTGTAGGGCTGCACGATATTAGGAAAACCTGCGATGTGCGATTGTCTCCCCCGAAAAAATTTCCGTTGTGAAGGTTTTCCTTGTATTTCCATTGTTTATTCAACTTTTGTTGCCTGTGGACTTGGGCTTGCATGTGGCCAGTCAACCAGGGTCGTTGCGTAGTCAACATTAACAATACTACTTGGTTAAATGTACTATTGTTATTCGTACACCTTTGAGTGGCTTTGTAGCGTAGTGGTCTGAACAGTCATCTCACAAGTGAGAAATCCTTGTGCTGATCCCAAGGTTTTGTCTCTGGAAGGGCAATATAAAAACAAAGAGAAAATCTGACAGATGAAACGTATGGAGCTACCCACCGTGGAGCCCTCTTGTAAAAAGCAAGTAGCTAAAAGTAGCTTTTAGTATGTCCACATGCTGGTATATTGCTTTGCCAATTCATTCTGTTGGCTGTGAAAATACAATTAAAATGCTTCTATAAGGTGTTATAGATGCATGCATACAAGTAATGGGCCATTTTAGACCTTTGCTAAGTGGGTTATCAGCAACAGGGCAATGTTATATCATGTATAATTTAGCTTTTGTGGATAGAAAAGAAATGTTGTCCTGAAACGAAAACAATAGGATCATTTCCTTAAGGTGGTGTAGATGCATAAAGGATTAAAAAATGGGTATTTTTTTTTATCCGGTTGCTACATCGTTGCTCGGCAACTTTATGGCATCTTAAGCCTAGATTATACTCTGTTGCAGACATGGACAGCTCGGGACCCGATGGCAGAATAATCATTCCCGTTATACTTTGACATACACTTAAACTCCGCCACCTGGGGAGCCTGCATAGTTGGTGCATTGTAATGTAAATTCTCTGCGTGCGAGTTCACACGGGCAAAAGAAACCGGCTGGCACACGGACATCTACAGGGGCCCTCGCGCTAACAGTACATTGATGAAATTTACATCACTAGTTGACTTGCGGACATGTAAAGTATAATTCCTGCTAGGGCTGTTCAATATAATGATAAATATTGGATGACGATATGAAAACGTCTATTGTTTCATTTTACGCTATCGTTTGTTTCGTGGTGTCGCAAAATATTTTTTCATCGTTTTGATGGTCACTGTAGAATTTCTTAAAGTTCTCTCTTTATCTTATATTTAATATAACAGAGTGTTTACGGATGAGCAGCTAAAAAGAGCCGTCAAGTGCTAAAAAATAGACCTTAGAACACGCCATGTAATAAATACTCACAAGGAAAATTGCGGCCGTTTTTACTTATGTAACACTCAACTCCAGGTTCACGACGCCCATGCACACATTAACACTTCACTCAAGTCGAGTTGCCCAAGATTCACAGAATTTACAGAAAATGTAAAATTTTTGTGATATATATCGTTGTCAGGACTAGAGCAGGGTGATATGACCAAAAATATCTATCACGATATACATTTGAAAATTTGCGATAACAATATAACTGACGATATATTTAACACTAGACAAAATACTTTACAACTCCTCAACTTTATTAGTGCAAAAAAAACCCCCATCAATGTATTTTGCTCTTACACAAGCAGCTTTTTAAGTGCATTAAAATTTTATAAAAAATTTGCACTGCAAATGCAAATCCTTGCTGATAGTTTAACCAAAAGGCATTTCCAGTGGAAATTGGCCGACATATCCTCAGCATAACCATGTATAATATCCACAAAACTTAAAAAGAAGTTATATACACACAATACGGTAATATTATGTTGAAGCAGAGTACGTATCACTCCGCGAAGCTCCTGACTACGGTAGCTATAATGCTCCGACACTCCATCAAGCGGTGCAGCTTCGTAGCTTAGCAAAGTCGTACTAAAACATTTGACAGATTTTCGAGCGCCGTGTAGCACATAAAATCGTTTCGAGGTCAGTAAACACAACCCGAACTCATACATAAGGCACACGGGATTATAAGGGGCACTGTCGATTTTCAGAAAAATCAAAGGATTGATTTCAAGTGTGCCGTCTTTACCAAAAAACACTGTAATAACGACGGCCCGCTAGCATGCTCTACCAAAAATAGTGCTTTGTTGTGTATCTGACGGACGAAAGCTAAACCAGTTCCACACCACTGAAGCTGGAGCATTTTTACAATCCAATTCTGGTTCATCCGTTTCATTTAACGATCCACTTTCGCTCTTCTCATTCTGCGTCGCAGCCATGTGCGTATGTAAACAAAGGCACTGCGCATGCGCGTTTTACACATATTCTATCGCGATATTTCATTTTCTTATCGTTGCCCAACATTACACCGGTATTACCGTGAACGGTATGATATGGCCCAGCCCTAGTCAGAACGATAAATGTCTTATATCGGGAGATGAGATTTTGGTCATATCACACAGCCCTAATTCCTGCTTTCGTATATTATTCATAATTGAATTTTTGTGAATATGAAAATGTTCATAAAATGTCATAAAAGAAATTATGTAATTTTATTTATTTTAAATTAAAGGTGTTACAGGTATATGAATGGAAAAACATAGGCCATTTTAGTTTATTGCCAGGTGGTTGCTAGGATAAGATAATCTGTAAATAAAAACCTTCAGCTTAAGACATACCTGTATCAAGCGTAGTTGCTCAACACCAAGCTTGGCACAGTTAGTCACTGGCACACAAAGAAACAGAGATTTCTTGTACCATAGTAAGATTCCTTTAATGTACAACAAGAGTTACCGGTTTGAAAATGTTACAACACCACCAGCAATGCAGCCAATGTCCCTCTAGGTTTCTGTGAACGAAAGTTGCAAATAACCCAGTGGAACTGAGTAAAATGTTGAAAACTGTGCGTAACTGCACCAGTTAGCACTATTTTGATGTTTTGGTGTTTGTTTTAAAGGTGGATGTATGGCACCAGTTTCTCAATATACTGGAATATAACCAAGCAACTAAGGCCATGTGCTGAGCTACACTAATCTGATCCTCTGTTTGCTACAATGTACATGGCACAAAGTAAACTATATTTCAGGCACATTTAAAACACTTAAGTTTCACACAGCTCCTCAAAAATACAGGGAATATTTAACTATTAGCATAGGACCACTATTTTGAAACCACAGACTAAATTATTGCCATCTTTCTGTTAGAATCCAGAAGTAGACCGTGTACATGTAGCTTAACAGATATGAAAGAAAAGATTTGACTGTGTGATTAATTGCAGAGAGCCATAAACAGTTGAATGAAGCACCAATAATCTGTTCGTCTCTGCCACATTTTGTTTGTGGCTGGTCCTAAATTGCAGATTTGACTCGCTACACTAGTTCCCTTAAGTGGCACCACATACTCGACAGAAAAGAGAAGTCATCCCATCGTTTTCTGTTTTGTTTTGTTTTTTTGTGCATCATGTGACATTGATGTGGCATTAGTGTTGTACGGTTTGTTTTGTTTTTTTGTGTCGTTTAAGTTCCCTCTGATGCAGCTAAAGCTAGTACCTGTTTGTCCCTGCTTGGGAGCAGCTGCTGAAAGTGACTGACATTTAAATCTTGGAGCCGAAATGGCTCAGCCGTACATTTCCTACTTTCTGCTTTTATTAAATGGTCTTGAGCCATAACAACAACAAGTCACATTAAATTGCTAGTCTAATTCACCTCTGCAATAAGCCCCCTATTTCCCATTATCTCAGTGTTGTTAAGCCATTTTAATCCCTAAATAAGTATTTGACATTTAACACATTTGTTTTTTATTAAAGTATGAGACCTGACTGACAGTAGCAGTTTTTCTTGTTTTGCATAGCTGCTCTGCAAAGGTTGCATTCAAGAAGTGAAACCCGGAGGACAGGCCAGGCTGCAGTGCTGTTTGCCTTATGGCCTCACTGGACACAGAAGGCTTTCTGCTGATGAATATGAAGTGTGTACCCTTCAGTGAGCCACCATCCATGAGATGGCATGCCTGTCAACCTCTTGCATCATAGATGTAGATTTCTACATTTGTTCAATGTCAGGAGTCCAAAAGTCAGAAAGGGGGGGGCAAATGATAAATTAATCTACACCTCTGCCCACAGTTAAATCTTTTTTCCCCTAACATTATTTAACTTGCACTAGTTTGCTCTCCTGACCCACAGCTGCAGGTTAACGGGTGGTGGTGGTGGTGGGGGGTCAGGCAGTACAGAGCAGCAGGGGAACAGTAGCTTAACTGAGAGTATCCGCAGTGTTGAGAACAAATTCATATAGACGGATGTGGTAAAGGTGATAAACTTGAAGCTTTTCTACTTTTACAATAAGGTTTGAGTCAGCTCCTGTATAAATGCAGCATGTAGCAATTGCTGGTGTTTAAATTGCCTTAATTTTTGCTGGATAAATATAAAATGTTTTGAATTATGTAGTTATTTAGCAGTCTGCTAGTACCGCTATGATGATGGCACAAGGACTGGGCGATATATCGAGTTTTTAAATATATCGATATATTTTTATACGAGATGAGAGATGTGACGATATCGTTTATATCGATATAGTCTATGTTACATTATAATTATACTTGTGGAGCCGCATGTTTGCCTCTTTTGTCTCTACGCTGCGTCACTCTGCCTCGCCTCTCTCCTTCACTGAGCACAACTCCCCCTCCCCCATCGCTTCACCTGCAGGTAACGACAAGATGGACACGGCAGCTATCAAAGAGGAGCTGGTCGGTAAAAAAACATTTGGAGATTACTATTTTAGTGCTGCAGCGTTAACGTTATTAAAATGAAGTTAATGCCATAACTGTATTAACACGGCAAATCTCCGTTAACGAGTTGCCGCGGATCGCCCCGTGTGCGGGGCTGCATGGCGTCAACGTGTTAGCGTTACGGTTAGCGGTTACCTCGTTAACGTGTTGACGCCGTGCAGCTAGCACTACTAGTATTTTCACCATTTACAGCGCCATAAAGTGAAAAATGAAGAGTGTGTGAAACTGCGTGCTGTATCTCCTGCCCCGAAACAAACTACCTTACAAAACTCGTATACCGTATTTTTCGGACTATAACCTTACACTAAAATCCTTTCATTTTCTCAAAAATTGACAGTGTGCCTTATGTGTGAGTTTAGGGCTGTGCGATATGACCAAAATCTCATATCCCGATATAAGAATTCTATCGTCCCGATAACGATATAAATCACAAAAATGTAACTTTTTCTGTAAATTCTGTGAATCTCGGGCAGCTCGACTTGCGGGAAGTGTTTCCAGCTGCGCGTCATGTAGCTGGAGTGAGTGTTTTAACCGATGCATGAAACTATACATTTTTAGACATAAGTTGTAAAGGCCGCTGTTTTCTTTGTGAGTATTTATTACACAGCGTGTAAGCCTGTTCATCACCCCGTTCTACGTGAGCAAAAAGTGAGTGTTGAGTGCCTGATTGGGAAATTGTAGTTCAATGGTGGAGGTCTGTGGACAGCTTCAGACTGCTCATCAACCTGCAGAGAGCGTCTGATGTCAGAAAGGGGCAGTGTCAAAAATATGTGGTACGACCGATGTGTGGTACACTCTTGGTTATAGGTTTTGCATGGCTCCTGTTCCTGGTAACTCCGCTGTCACTCCCTTCCCTATTTTGGCCCACTTATCAACCAGTTAGCAGTCTTCCACATGGGACATCATTGCAGCTGGGATGCTTCTAGGGCTGAACGATATATCGCATTTGCGATAATATCGCGACATGATCAAGTGCAATTTTCTAACCGCAAAGGCTGCGATTATACTCTGGACATGTCCAAATTCATGGGCTGCATCCTCCTGAGGCCGCATTTGTAGACCGATTACGTCACAGCGACGCGCCGAAGGCTGTCCAAATTCGTAGACTCCTCCGAATGTAGCCGACAAATGCGTCCTCCTTTTCCCCGAATTTGAAGGATGGGTCAGGTGTGTCCTTCGTGGCCTACCATATCCCAGAATTCATAGTGCGGCCCAGCCAAACTCCAGTTTCCAACAATGGCGGCCGCTACTAAGTTTTAAAATTACTCATACTAATCTTTCTGGGTCACAAAATAAACTTTTAACATATTTTCAGGCGAGAAAGTAGTTGTGTAAACATCAAATATCTGCTCGGTTTATCAAGATATCGCATATTTGCAAAAGTGACGTTTTCGGAGGCGTCTGCTACCCACCAGCTCGACAGCTAGCCGGGAGCTCGAGGGTTACTGATGCGGCCGAGAACGGCACATCATTTTCAGATCACTGCGGAGTTTCGCTGCTCGGGTTAAACGTAATATATAAGTCACTTAGACAACCTAAAAATGTTATTGTTGGGCTTTTTTCAGTGTTTTGTTTGTTCGTGAGTAAATCGGTTTGGCTGAGATTAAAGTTATTAGATTAGATAAAATAAAACTTTATTAATCCCCCGGGTGGGTTCCTCCTTGGTTTTCACACAGCTGACTAAACGTCAAACAGAAAACTTATTAAACAGAAGTATGAGACAGTCGAGAATTTACACCAGTGTCTGGTTATATTTTAGATAGCAAGAAGCAGACGGCCGAGTTTATTAAACTCCACCGAGACAGCGGTGACGCTAATCAGAACTAGCCTTCTGATTCAGAAGGCTAGACCGTCCAATTTCACGCCTTTAAATTTTAAAGGCGTGTTTGTGTGTGTGTTTATACAATTGCTATTATGTTTGCACTTTATGTGTAATGTTACTGACTGCAGAGATCAGTAAGATGTGTGCATTTTTTATTTATTAGTTTTATTTATTTAATATTATTTTTTAATTGAATGACTGTCTAGTAGTTCACAGATGTCGAAAAACTGAGTGTGGTAAAGCCACTGATTTTGTTTATGTATATTTCTGCAATCTGCACATTGTACTGACTTTCATTTTAATGTTTACACCAGGGTTCCTTGTCAGCACTTTATGCTCAGATGTTTGTAAGCTAAAAATAAACTATTGTGTATGTTCAAATATACTGTTGTGATTGAAGAAGTTAAATAAAAATGTCAGTCATCAATTCATGCATCACCTCATGTCATCATAACAGAGGTCTGTCTTCCAGGAAAGAACAGTTTAAAATTAATGTAATATAGTATTGGCCATACTATATGATGTATTGCTTGTCTTTGTTTAATAATACAGAAGACAAAGACCTTAAAAAATAATCGCATATCGCATCGCAATCGCAATATTGGGGCAAAAAATCGCAATTAGATTATTTTCCATAATCGTTCAGCCCTAGATGCTTCTACACAAGGGAAGAATTTCTGCTTTTATTTGAAACTACATTTAGGTTAATGAAGATCTCTGCTTTGTCTCGTTTACTTTTAAAATGATTTCTCACAGTGAAAGTTACTAAAATACAAAGTTAGGACTTTGTAGAGATGGTTTTTGAAAAGCTCCGCCTCTCTCCATGCGGGAAAAAAAATCAGCTGAGATGAAAAGATATGCATTTCACATTTCTTCTTAATACAGAAATGTGTTTTTGTGTTGTTACACATGTACTTAAATGCTACATCACCATGGAAAAAAACAACCCCACACCTGCTTCCTTTTATGCCTCCTTATTTCCATTGCAGGCCTCTCACTTCATGAAGTGGATAATTGTCCCTGAAGGTGATGGGAAACTCTAATTTCCATCACTATATTTTCATATCGGGGAAGAAATTCCAGTCAGGCGCATATGGCAATTCAGTGTAATTTCCTGTAATCCAATACTTTTGTATGGAAGGAGAGGTTGCAGATATAATGGGGGAATGGAAGATGCAGCCGGTGCTCACAAGAAGATTTAAATGTTGATCATTGCAAGCATCTAATTTAGGCAAGTGGCTGATTTGGAAATGGCTTTAAATCAGTTTTTAGTTGAGCTTTAAAGCAAATAGCTGCACTCTACTTGTACTTTAAAGATGGGCTCGAACACTTTCCATCACTACAAGAAAACTGGGTAGTGAAACAAATGTTGTGTTGCTAACGTGGAGTGCTGAGCCTTACAGCTTGTTTGGTAATTTAAAAACAAGTGCTGGTCAAAGCTGAGCGTATTGTTTCGTTATGTTTTTTTGGGGGGGGGGGGTTTAGATATTCTGTGCTATATTTATTTGCCAGATTTCCCTGAATTATATTATAATTTAAAGAAACTGAAAAAATAAAGAAAAGTTGAATGTGCAACTGTTTGGTGCAAGTTGCATGATTTGTGTGTGGGGGATATTGTGGTGTCAACAGTTTTCCCCAACAGCCTTTCAATTTTGGAGATCAGTAGCAAACTAAAGTCCTGTGCACAACCAATGACGGCTTTGTACTTTCTTCTATCTGTTGTAGCTGTTTACTGTCACCAGGAGGCAGTGTCACAAACACCTGGTCAATGGCTTGTCAATGCTGTATCATTTTTGATCTTTGGGTTTTTTGGAAGTGCATCTGGACCAGCAGCTGACCAAAATTGCCTGACATTTATGCTGGCTGTCAGGCCGCTGGTTAAGCAGAACCCTGCGTTGTATATAATTGCAGTGAAATTGTGTTGCTGTTTGCTTTTTGGTTTAGTCACTGTGTGTTATACATTAGGTCCTTTAATTAATTGCTAGCCGGCCCTTTGAAAGAGATTCAGTTTTCGCTCCAAGGACCTGGGAGTCTTTGTCGGTGTTTTAGGTAGCTGTTGTGACATATCTTGTCAGTTGTGATATTGCAATGTACTCTGATCTTTATGATTTATTGATGAAAGCTTGAAAACTTGAGCCAGTGAGAACCAGAATGTGACAGATGTTTCCAGGAAAGCATCACCATCGATCAGTCGTTTGAATATATATACTGTCACAGATTGCAGCTGTCAAATAGATAACACCCTAGAGAGACCAAACTTTGCTCCAGAGCTGATGCTTTAAATCAAGCAAGAAGGAAAGACGAGGTGTCACACTTATAAAAGGTTGCCCAAGATTGTGTTGGAAAGGAAGTGTATGTTGAAAGGGTATCATCATGTATCTGCTGTTTTGTCCGCAGATGACAGCCAAGATGGGAGGAGACCAGATGCCCAATATGAACAGTTCATCTCCAGTCTTGGACCCCTCCATGTATGGCTTTGGAGGCCAGAAACGTTCACTAGACAATGGAGGTGAGTCTTCAGGATATATACGCGCACACGCCGCATATTTTATAACATACGTGCTCACTGGCCCCTTTGTTAGGTACACTTTGGAACCACTTTTGACTTCAGAACTGCCACAATCCATCATGGCGGAGATTCAACGTTACTGAAAACATTCCTCAGAGATTTTGATACTGTCATGATGGCCACTCCCAGCTGCTGCAGATTTGTCATCTGCACATCCATGAACTAACACCACATCTAAAAGGTGCTCTGCAATCTGGTAGCTGAAGAAGTAGTGAACTGAAGAAACAACCACTTTATTTGGAGAAAAATAAAACAAAAAAAAAATGCAAGAATAGCCCAGACGTCCCAGTTTTACACTAGCACATGAACGCAGCTTACATTTGTGGATCTATGCAACGCTGGAAGTGTAAAATTACTTTTTAAAACCCCACATGGGCATATGACATCTGTGTCTATCAGGCAATTCATGCGCACACATTTAAGGTTTTGTAAGTGAGGGAGTGTATTTTTAAACATTTGTATTCAGACAAAGCTTTTTAAAAGGAGAATTTGTCTAATTTGTGAAGCCGAACTTTATAAATTGTGCGTAATGATCAGTATTTATTCCGGTGTGGATTGAAGCATGTGCTTGCGAGTCCTCAAAAGTTGACGCATCACTGCACACATTAGTAAATCTTAATTTATGCCTTCCTTTGGAGGCCCATTTGCATCTAGGTGCATTTGAACATGTGTACCTACCAAAATGGCCAGCGAGTGTATAGTTCATATGTTGGCAGCATAAAATTCACAGATATGTTTTCTGGTTCTGCAGCTTCTCTTGCATAATGTTTACACGGGCATTCTGCTGCATGAAAACAAGACGCGTTTATCACTATTGGAGAGCGATTTTCAAAATCTGGGATATAGAGCCGCAGCAGGCGTGTGGTTGATAACCAAAGGAAAGCATGCAGTGAAATTAAACTGATGTAGGGAAGTTTGTTTTGGGTGTTGTCCCTTTTCCTCACTGAACTTGATCTTTGTTTTATTTGCTCTGTTTTATTATTAATGATTAATAAAAAATGGGTGACATGACGCATGGCTCTTTGCCTTTTTAGCTTGCAAGGGTTTGTGCAACTCTGTTTCATACTGGGCTCCACAGAGTTTAGCCAACAAACACCATTATCCAATCCGAAGGAGAAAATGAGGCATCGCCTTTTGGCGTTACTTTTCAACAAAAAGCTGTGGCAGCAGTTGCTAGAAGCAGTTAATCGCTGCTTATAACAGTTCAAGTGCACTGGTGGCCAAATGTTTGCAGCACATGCCATGCCTTGTGCTTGTGATTATTATTTTTTTCCATCTCTTGCTTAAGATGGAGGGAAAACAACATTTCTTGAGTTATTTGGTGATTGGATAACTTGTACAATTTGCATCAGTAATCGTGATCCTTTTTCAGGGTTTGGCACAGAAGAAATACATTTTTGTTTTTACTCTTGCCTCTAGAGCTCTGGCTAATTGACAGTTTTTCCGCAAAATGTACAGTGAAAGCATCATGAAACCTGCTCTGTTATAAATAAACATACGTGTGGACAGCAAATTGGAGATCTCAAACCAGACTACGCTAAAGCTTTGAGACATTTTCATGTAAAAGCAGCTGAATTTGGTCATATTAAATAAGGAGTTATTAATTTGAATTGTAATAAATGGCTTTTCTTTCTAAACTCTTTCTGAGTGACTCTCATTCAGTCACTTTTCAGTATTCACGGTTCTGTGTAGAAGTTGCCAAACTGCCTGTGTACATTTCATCTGTGTAGGAGGAACTGTTGTAATCTGAAGTGTTTTTGTGTCTGCTTGGACCTGACACTGCAGTGTCGTGATTTTATTTTATTTATTTTTAACTACAACAACAAAACATTGCATTTTTCTATGCCTTGCACACAAAACAAAGATTTGATGTCTTTCATATCCCCGAAGTGGAAACGCGAGACATTTATCCTGTCGTCTTATCTCCTCACAGTTGTTTGTATGATAGTTCCACCCTGAATGAATGGATAAGAAAATTGTATGCAATTCTAGTTGAGGTTTATTTGCTACTGTCATTGTTTGGATCGCTGTGTGCTCAGCTTTTTCTCAGTCAAGGTTTTTCTTGCAGTCTGGAGGGGAAATGACAGAAATTGTATCTGTGTATCACTGCAGTTAATTATCAAACAAGTACACAGGCACTCGAGGCATTCAGACTTGATCATCCAGTCTTGTCCTCGTACGAGTGAGACACACACCTTCCTCGTTTATATTCATAGCGGTCCCATTCTTAAGCGTTAACCCCAGTGCTTTTCCAGAAGAAGTGAAATCAGTGCAAACAGCCATAAAATTGATTGAACCCACGAGATATCAACTCAGGTGTTCACGTCCATGGCAGCACATCCTCCAGTGACCCTGCAGGACCCTTGCTTGGTGCTACCTGTCAAAATTCAATTCAGGACCAGCAGTCGCTGACCCGGCTGCTGCCTCTCTCTTTCTGAGCGGCTCTGATTGAAACACTCACTCATACACTTGCAGGCCCGATTTCCATGCTGGTGAAAGCCCCCTGCTGCAGGTCAGCCACAAACATGAAGGATTGGCAGAGCCGTCCCCTCCACCACTGACTCGTTCTTTCTCATTTTGCTGCTTCGCTGGCGATCACTTGGGCAGATATTTGTGGTGCATCTGCTGTATTTTAAACCATGATCTCAGATTATTTGTCACATGTTAATTGGTGTGCTTTCCCCTCTTTTTCTCTCAGTGGGGAACCATCTCAGTGCAATGGTACATCAAAGGTAAGCAGAAAACACCTGAATAAGTCCTGTGTTCATAGAAGTGCACTCAGTTTATCAGCGTATTTTCTCATACAAGCACATGCATGTCTGTGGTTAACAGTATGTTGTTGTGCCGTCAAAGATGAATATGAACCCAGTTTTACATGGTTATCATAAAGTTGTTGCTGCTTTTGCTTTTAAGTACTTTTGCTATAGTTTAACAGTAAATTAAATTAGAAAAACGTAAAGCACCTTTAACGTGGACTTGTGATTATCTCATCATACAAATATTAATATAGTGGTGATCACATTAAATGGGGTCAAAGTTTAAAGTGATGTGGTAAATTTTTCTCAGTGAGTCAAAAGCTCAGGCTTATTAGCTTTTCTTTCCTACTCTCGGCTCTGTATGTAATCAGTGTGAGCAGATATTCCCTAGCATGGTCATCTCAGCCCCCTGCTGATTTGGCTGCAACCACAGAAGCTCCACACACCTGCTGTTCAAACCCTCTGTTTATGAGCGACAGCCATTCACAATAAAGTTAGCCAAAATTTGTTTCTGACTGTGGGTGGACACCAAGCCTTGGTAATAATATTTTAAACTGTTAGTCATGCAAAGCTATTAATGTCCAAGAATAAAACGAATATGGTACTCAAATTGATCCTCATAGGTCAAAGCAAACCTTTTGGTTCAAATTGTAACTTCCTCACAATCTTATAGCCTCAAACAAAATAAAATGAAGTAAATTATGTGCCCTGTGATGGACTCGCAGGATGTGCCCCAAATTTCAGAAGTTATTCTGTTGATTGTATAGAAAACGGTCATTAGTTGTAGTCCCAATAATTTCAGCATTATTTCTTTTGATGTGTACAAGATGTCTCTGGCAGAAGGGCAGAATATTGATCATGTACCAATTTCTCTCAGGGCTTTTACAACAGAAGACTTCAAAGTGCCTGATAAGATGGTGGGATTCAGTAAGTAGCCTAACATTTGACCTGTAATCATCAGTATTGACATTCTGCTCAGTTTTTGGGTCAAAGCACTGGGCCTCAATCTAAATTGTGGGGCGGGGGAGAAAAGTTAAATGCTGAAATTTCTCTCTTTTTGCTCAGTCATTGGAAAAGGAGGCGAGCAGATCTCAAGAATTCAGCAGGAATCAGGTTGTAAGATCCAGATTGCTTCAGGTAAGTCCAGTTTAATCATAAACATAATATAAAAACATGGTGGCAGTGAGGTCTTTCAAGGTGGCAAAACAAATGTAATAACACATAACATGGTCACTTTTCATTTTGTATATAAATACTGCGCCGTGTGCGTTACTCGCTTTTATTGTGTGCAGCAATAAAAGATGATGGTGAATGTTGTTTCCTCTGAGGGTCAAACTGTGGCTGGAAAGAAGTTTGACATAAATTAAATGTTGACGAGGTGAAAAATCATCAAAAAAGCCCCAGATGAAAATTTAATTTATTGTATATGTATGATGTACAAGATAATATATTTCAAACTCTCATCTTCTGTTTTATTTGGTCTTGTTTTGGTGACACATTGGGTTTCTCCAAAGCTTCAGCCTTCCATTAATATCTTTTTTCTTTTAAGTCTGAGCAAACTTGCTAATTTTTCATGATTGTATTTTAAAGATACAATTTATGCTAGCAGAAGCCTCGTGTCTCTGCCAGAGGCCGTTCTGCATTTGCAGCATACCTGCAGATTAAGAAAATATTGAATTCAGGATTTTGTATAGAATATTTACCTGAACTTTTTGTTTTTATCAAGCTTTAAGTTTGCATGAGCAAGCCTGTACTTTTGTGGACTTAAAGTATGATGTGATAAGATCAATTACTAAGTTTTCTGCTAAGGCTAGCAAACTTGGTTGGTAAGCGGCATTCACAAACTATAGCTGAAGCTCACATGCCTGCTAATTAGTGCAAAGTCAAGGACTAATAAAATATTAGAAACACTCAAATCCTGGGGCGCAGACTTCCTGGATGTCTGTTCCACACTTTAGGCTAAATTTCACTGTCAGATTCCAGATAGTGAAAGTTGGACTTTAACATGTGTTGCTAACTTTTACCATTTAGGGAAGGGGAAGAAAGTCTAAATGCAGGGTTTTGTTTTTTTTGGGGTTTTTTTGTTTCTTTGTTTTAAACCAGGTTGTAACCTATTGCATAACATAAGAGCCAGTCGCAAGTGGACTTTACACTTTAGAGGACCTGCAGTTTGTGGCACTTGGCATTTTTATTTTCCAGCCTCTCTGTGGCTCTCGTCTTTGTTCTGCCATTCATTTATTCTTTGTCTTTGAGCCTAGTACAGAGGGTTTGGGAGTTTTGTTTTGTTTTTTTCCTCCCCACTCAAGCTAAATTAACAAAACAGAGGATTGTCTTCACATAGTTTGTCCAACATTGGTTCCAGTGTTACTCGCACAACTATCAGCACTGTTTGTGGGACATGCAGTGTTCGCCACATCTCAGGCTGTGGTTTGTTATCATGTTAAGTTGCAAGTTTGTGAAATATGTTGCTGAAAAATGAAACTCACCTTTTCTAACATGCAGTGCATTCATTTTTTTTATTGCATGAAACTAAAACTTAACCAAAACTACTTGTAAATGCAAAGATTTATTTTTTAGTGATGAGTTTCTTTAATTGTCTGTTTTCTTGCAGACAGTGGAGGCATGCTGGACAGACCCTGCACGCTGACTGGCAGTCCAGAGAACATAGAGTAAGTCTCACATTAACTTTGACAGATTAACTGGAACTCCACATGTCATTAGGAAAGTGTGCCCTTTTGTCATTCAGGGCTTGAACTCCAGTCTCTTTTCACTTGAAGTGCTGATCAGTGAATGAATCACCTGAGCTCATCTTTCACAACTGCAAAGCGTTTTCTTTGGGGGTGGTTGTGCAGGTTGTAGTGACAAATCCCTTGTCTTGCTCTTGGCTCCATCCCTTCAGGCAGGCAAAGAGGCTTCTGTGCGAGATTATCGAGCAGTGTAGGTATGGTCCAGGCTTCCACAATGAGATGGACGGGAACAGTTCCATTCAGCAGATCCTGATCCCTGCAAACAAAGTCGGCCTGGTGATTGGAAAAGGAGGAGAGACCATTAAACAACTGCAGGTCCGCGAGTAGATGCACTGCACTGATAACACAACACATGCACTACAGTAAAAACGAACCATGGTGATGACCTGATTTTTGAACTTCGTATTATTATTGCAACATTTTGCATACAGATTATAGGACTATAAAGATTGCAAATGGAGAGAATGGGTTTGGTGTTTAACAACTGTTGGAAGTTTCGGGGGACACGTCACAGCCCTGTTGCACAGGGTTAAACTTTTTTTTATTTTTTAGAAGGTGGTTTCGTGTTAGTCTGTTTGAATCACGTGACTGTAATTAAAAATATGCCTTGAAGTGGTAACTGTCTGCTTTATCTGAGAGTTCTGCAAAAAGGACACTAAAAGCACAAAGCCATCCTCTAAAAGAGGTCTGAGGAAGAAGGAAGCAGCTCTAGTTCTAAATTATCCACTGACTTACAAACTGCATCTTTAGAACAGATCAAATTAAGGTGGTCAAGTTGAAATTGATTTCTTTAGACTGGTTCTTTTGGGACAAACTTAAGGTTTGTGTGATTCTTCATCGAGCATTTAGGAATGAGTAAAGTGTTTGACCTGTCCAGTAGAAACTGACCCAAACTGAAATCAGCTGGGCTCTGTTTTAAGCATTAATCACTGGAGTAGGAACAATCGGAGGGCCCTTTTCAAACATTTTTCAAGGGACCTGTTTCAGTACCAGTGTGTGTTTTGAGCCTTGTTGTCAAATGCAGTGGTCTGATTGGTCAGATATCTTTATTCACATGTAAACAAACAAACAAAAACAAGCTTAATTCAAAGCTAAATGCCACAAATTTATCCTGCAAAAGTACATGGTTTGTGTGAACGGCTGCATTCAGAATAGTTTTGTTTTAGTTTTTTAACAACAAAAAATACATCCTGTTCTTTGAGATGTGCTAGAATCTCCTCCTTTTTGGAGCGAGTAGTATTTTGTTCCCCAGGTAACTCTTTGGTGGTTGTTTCTTCTTCTGTCTGATTGTACCCCTGCAGGAGAGAACAGGAGTGCAGATGATAATGATTCAGGATGACCCCATGCCCACTGGAGCAGACAAGCCCCTGAGAATCACTGGGGATCCCCACAAAGTGCAGGTCAGCCTCAGAAGTGCTCAGTGTGTGCCACTATCTGTCCTGTTTTACACTCAATTTTACACATTTTATGCCTTCAGCCTTCGACTCAAACATTTTATTTCGAAACTTTTTATTTTTTTGAGGAGCGGGTCAGTCCGACTTGGCTGTGTTTCACATGCAGGATCGTTTACCCAGTATTTGAATTTTCTTCTTAGCAAGCCCGTGAACTTGTGGTGAAGCTCATCCGGGACAAAGACCAGGGGGACTACAGAGCTGGCAGGGCAGATTTTGGCTCCAAAATGGGTGGAAGCAGTCTGGACGTGAGAGCCTTTTTCTCTGCTTTTCAGCTTCGGGACAGCCAGCTAAATTTGCTCAGAGTACATTTAAGCGTTCTTCATTTTCCTTTCTTTCTGTCAACATAGGTGGTTGTGCCTAGATTTGCTGTTGGCATCATCATTGGCAGGAATGGCGAGATGATCAAGAAGATTCAGAATGACGCTGGGGTCAGGATCCAGTTCAAGCAAGGTAAAGAGGATTGAACAAGGCCTCATTTTGGCCATTTCTGCCTAATACGATTGGGTCTAGATTAATTAAATCACATACAAGGGAGTAGCTGATGTGCATCTCTGGTATTTTAATTAAGCTGTCGTAAAATAAGCTGTCATCATTTGTAGTTAATGTAAACTGTAGAGTAAGAGGTCAAGAAAGCCCTTAAAATCTGACATGAACGACACACAAAATATGGACTTAGTACAACCATGGGCTCTTGAGTGTCTTTGCAAGTGCTTGAAATCAAATTTTTGTACTTTATTATAATAATTTTACATTTGTAAAGTGTTAAGCTTGTACATTTTGGTCCTTATCAGCCTACCTGCATGTAAAAGATGACAAAATTATAGTTGTAGTGGTGATGTACTTTACAATCAGTCACAGAAAAGCTTTTTCTGAATTAGCCCAGCTGTCAGTAGCTGTTCATTCAGAAGTTACGGTTTTGTTTGACATCTGTCTCCTGGAGTGCATGCGTAGTTGGTGCATTTTCATGTAAATTCTCTGGAGACGTGTCCATGCAGTCACGGGGGGGAAAAAACAGGCAGCCACTAAAGTTAGAAACATATCACCTATATTTTCTTAATTTAAATTCAGAAAAGTATATAAAGTCTTCATGCGGTTTAAGCTTCTCTAAAATAACTTTTCCTCCCTTGAATGTGGTTGTTCAGATGACGGTATCAGCCCCGACCGTGTAGCTCAGGTGATGGGACAGCCCGACCACTGTCATCATGCGGTCCACCTCATCAATGAACTCGTTCAGACAGCTCAGGTATGTGCTTCTTAGTCCCCGTGTATTTGCATCTGTTCATGCAAAGTTGGCTTTAAATATTTAATTAGACAATTTGTTTATGAATAAATTTTTTTATTTTTATTTTAAATGTCCATCAGAGCAGTTGCTCATATGCAGGGATTTTTTTCCTGACCTCCAACAATCTGTCAAGTTCTTTTGTGTCTTTATTATAATGACCTTTCTCCTGTCTCCTCCTGACAGGAGCGAGATGGATTTGGCGGCGTAATAGGACGTCGAGGGCGAGGTGACTGTAACATGGGAGGGCCTGGAGGTCTGCAAGAGATGACATATGCAGTACCAGCTGATAAGTGTGGCCTGGTGATTGGCAAAGGTAAGGAAAATGTTCTGGAGATATTTAAACACAGATACAGTTTTTTCTTTTAAATATCACTAACGCTTAAGCACAAGATGCTGTTTTTTGTATTTGTTTGAGCTGATGTTGCATAAGCCTGATTAAAATGAGCAGACTTGATAAGAGTATCCAGCTCAGCAGATTGCAGTTTCCATTTTAATAACTGCCGTTTGGTGTCCTGCCTCTGAGAGAGACTGATGAGGAGAGGAGGGGGTGAGTGACCACCCTCCTATTATCCCTCCAGGGCTCATGTATACAGCACAAGTGGCATTCATTGGCTTCACTAAGGGCTTAATGACGGGGATAATGCGTGTAATGTGACATTAATTGTTAAAGGTGCATAATAACAGCCCTCAATCATGTGGAAGGCTGCCTGGCATCTAATGAGGGTCTTTCAGCCCAATAGAGTGCAGCGAGGGAATGAATAGGAGGAATTAGCTTATTGGCTATTCATGCCCACTCTATTGCCAGCTATTTAAAAGTCATTGACCATTGCATTGGAAGGAGCTGTGTGTGTGTTGTATGCTAGGATGGATGCTGCCTTAGTGTGTGTGTGTCTGTGTGGGGAAGGGCAGGTCAAAGGGGGCCTCTTTACCTAAGATAAAAACATGGCAATAGAAATGTCAAGTGGCTTTTGTGCATGTAGTGGGGCGAGGGAAACAAATAAACCTGGGCGTTGCGTCCCCCTCTCTGTGCATTAGCATATGAAGTGGGCCAATATGGTGGAGATGGCGGTGGGTCTGGGTGCTGTCAGGCATCCCTTAAAGGGTGCAGTGATTAATATCTTTACGATGCCATATGCAGCTCATTGCCCCTCTGTTCTGACCTCATACACACCGCCACACCGAGCTTGACGAATCAAGCCACCCACCAACCTACTCAGACTTTACCAGAGACGTGACGTTAGTGCAAAACACATAACCAACATCACAAAGTATATATCAGTATATCCGTACATTTGCCGTAGTACATCTGTATATTTGCTTAACTTATCTGTATATAATTGCTCTTATTGCACTTCTGATTAGATGCAAACTGTATTTCGTTACCCTGTATTTATACGTGTGTAATGACAATAAAGTTGAATCCTGATCCGAAAGTTACACCGCACAAGTTTTAACCTGAAACATCTAAACCCACAGTGGGCTGCTACCTTTGCTACTGGCTAAAATTACCATTTGTGTAGGAACTTTTGTTATTCATCATAATTTCAACCACTTGTTGTTTTGTTTTTGTTTTTTTTAATGATTTAAGCTTTTAATGATGTGATTTTGATATGGGGTTGTTTTGCTAATTTAAGCTGAGTGAGTAAATATTTAAAAGGGGCCTGTGACTTTTTCAGCTCTTCTTGTCAAAGAGACAAAAATAAACTACCAATAAGTACGTCTGAGACGTAATAAAAGGTTTAGTTTTTTGGGGTTTTTTGGCTTTTTGGGGAGGTATTTGGGTTTAAACTGTTTATATACTGAATTGTTTGCACTTTTAGTCCTTTTTTTTTTTAAATTTATTTAATTTTAAATCTCATTAGTGACAGACTGCTGAGAGCACGAAGGCACGTTTTTATCTACTCCGTTGTTTTCTATTTCATTTTTTAAAATTTATTTTATAACTTCTATTTTAAGTTTTTAAACTAACCAATGAGATGTTAAAATAAGATGTGATCTCTAATTGTTTATTTCTTTGGTAGATTCCTAATCTTACAAAAAAAAAAAAAAAAAAGCCCAACCCTTCATTTGACTTCTGTAAAAGGTGTTAAAAATATATATAAACAGTCTTCCCTTGGAGATTAATGTATTTGAATGGGGCTACAGGTTTGTCTGTTTCCCTGCTCTCCCAGTGGAGCAGAGACTTTCACTGTTTAAAAGTAAATAAATAAAATTTTTACCTCAGCTGCATTTAGTTTGTTATTAGGCTGGGGTTTCAGTCTCAGCAGTATTTCATTTTATTTGGCCTTCTTGGACAACAAGTCAAATGGTGCATTGGTGTTTATCCCATAACACGAGTCAATACCCATCCTTATTTTTTTAAAGTGGGAAAATACTTGCATGCAGTTCAGCGAATATACATTTCTGTTCGTGTTTTAGAAGTTTTATTTATTCCACTGTTTCAGCTATAACACCCCACTGTAATGTCATATAAAGCTGAATACAACGACATTAGAAACATCGCTGCCCATTCTGCTAATTCTACTTTCCCTTAATGCCACTAGAAGTTTTATTTTCCCCACCAGCAGCTAACCAGTCCCTTGGCTTCGCCCTGAATGCCGTCACCAGTTGCACTTTTGTCTCCCTCCTTTTCTCCACCTCGCTAAACCAGTCTCATTAATAAAGCCTGTATTATCTGTCCTCACTACAGCCCAGTCCATGAAATGAATAGTCGGGGTCTTCATTGCTCTCTGCTGTCTGACTAGAAGAGCTCATAATGGCTTCATTAAGGCAGAAGTTTCATTTGGTTGACAATGGGTTAATGGCCCATGTGCAGTCTTTTGGCAGCATGGAATAAGGCTACCGGAGGAGGAGAGATTTTTGATGAGCGCTTTCATTCGGAGGTCAGCCAGGGTCATCAGAGTGTCAGCCACAAGTGAACAAATATGTAATTGATGTTGGGACAGCCCCGGTGTCCCCCCGGGAAGCACCCTCGGAGACACCCCCCCTCCTCTCATCACAGAGGACAACACCGAGTCAAGAATGAAAGGGGGTAAAAGAGACAAACGATATCCCAGAAGGAGGATACGCTTCAATTTTGGCCCCCTTTCTCCTGCCAGCTATGTTTCATTTCTCCCTGCTGGTGTAATTGCTCTCCCCACACGTCGGGAAGCTGGCATCCGATGCAGAGGAGGGGCTGTCGTGCAGGAGATGTCTTCCTTTGTTTCCTGATTTGCATGGATGTTACAAGAGAATGGTAGATAAGTGGTGAGACACATGCCGTATTTTTCTTAAGGTAGCACTCTTAGATTTGGTCAGAAGAGAAAGTTGGCCCAGTGCTCGCTCCATGTGTTGTGGAGCAAAGCACCGAGTCGGACCTCAGAAGAGAGGTTACGATGACTTTGGTCTTCATGCAAACCCTGTAAGACAAACTTGACGGTCTCGTATTGAATGACCAGAAAGTGTAGTGAGCGACAACTGTTTTCTTCTCTCATTGCTTTAGTTTTGATGAAGTCACACACAGATATCATTTCCTTCACTTATCAGGTAATAACCTAATTTAAAGTAAAGACCTTTACACGCCGGCTGCGTGAAATCTGTGCAAATAGTTCATGCGTTCGAAATATTTTTCAGACTCTCCTTTATTTATTTTGTTGTTTTTTGATACAGCCGTGCACACGGATTTTTATTTTTTTTAATTTCTTTTTTCTTTTTTCTTCCCATATCTGAATAAACCGATCTGGCCAATCAGATCATTACACTAAAATAATGCAGCTTTACATGTACAAAAGCCGTCGTGATACAGCTCCAACTCTGATGAAACCACAGAAACAACAGGACCAGCTCATCATCGCTTGGTCTCATCTTGTTTTTAACTGCTTTTTATTGTAATTTCTTTTAGTTTTTTTAAGGGCAAATTTCTCACAAAATGTGTGTGTGTGTGTGTGTGTGTGTGTCAGTCATAGCCAGTTTGACTCTGAAAATTCTGAATTTCGTGAGTTGGGTGTGTAACGGCTTTTAGCCTCTTGGCCTTAGAAAGATGGCACGATGCATAGATGGAGTCATAAATAGAAAGAAGAGGGGAAGCTGTTATTTATGGTTTTTACAAATTCAGTCATGCAGATAATTGGGCACTAGCGGTATATGAAAGCCAATCGTTAGGAAGGGCTGTGGACATCAGTGATAGCAGTAGCATGGAGAGGACAGTGGTAATGAAATCTAAAGTGGATTACAGCTCCTGTAAATATTAGTCGGGTGCATTCATAGTCAACAATTAATAAAACTGAGACGTTACTAAAATCGTTTCCTTGTCTGGAGCTTCTTTCAGCTGCTCCCGTATTCACAAAGGGTTGTCACAGCGGAGGATGAAGGCTCTTCTTGACATAACCCTCTCAAGGATTTGTTCCTCCTCTTGGTCTAGAGCAAGGGCTCTTTTAACATGTTAGGCGAATGTGTTAACCACTGTGCTAAACACATAACCTTGTTCCCAATTAGCTGTAAGCTTTTCACTGCTTTATTATGATAAACTCTGACCAGTACTGATAGTTGAGCACTTCAGATCTTGGAGTTTACTTGGAGATTAGATCTGGAGTCTTCCAAACCCACCTCAGCCCACAAGTGTTTGGCGTTAGTGCTAAATGCACTGTTGTTTGAAAAATGTGTGCAAGCTGCATATGAAAATTGAGTGCGTTTTTGTTTTGTTTTTTCAGGTGGAGAAACCATCAAGAACATCAAAGAGCAGTCTCGTGCCCACGTGGAGCTGCAGAGAAACCCGCCGCCCAACACCGACCCCAACGTGCGCATCTTCTCCATCCGAGGCACCCCTCAGCAGATGGAAAAGGCCCGCCAGCTGATCAATGAGAGAATTGGGGTAGGTGGTCTAGCTCCAGCCCCCCACGATACTCCCTCCCCAAAATGTCCATTGTCTGGTCTGATATTCATGAGCGCACATGTCAAAGCGGGGAGCTTCTCGGTTGAGCTAGGCTGCTCTGGTCCTGGTGGCCAGCAGGATGTCACCAGAGGTTAAACATGAAGAATCCATCAAATGGACTTAATGGAGTGCATCAGCGCTCGGCCCTGCCCTCTGACCTTGCCTGTTGGCTCCTTTTAAACACAAGTGTGGTCTCCTCTCTTTATCTTGTCCAGGGCCCAGGAATCGGGGGGAACAGCACCTTCGGTATGAATCCCTACAACCAAGGACCAACCACTCCCCCGCAACAGTAAGGGTCCATTTCTCTCCTCCTCACAGTGCATTTTAACACACACCTATGTGAATATAGATGTTCAGCAGATGCCGTTTAAACTCACGATTGCAATCTCCTGTTTGAAGTGGGCCTCAGACGTTCATGACTGGAGGATGGGGGACAACTTTTCAGATATGGCAACCCCAAGGACAACAGGATAACGGTGAGTAATTTCACCAAGAATGTGCTTCTTTATCTAGACGAATACTGTGATGCATTTTAAGAAGTTTTATTAGCTATAAATTTGAAAACTGCGACCAAAAGCTCGGCAGCAGAGCACGACTAGCTCTGTTCTCAGTCTTTGGCAGCTTTCCCGGAGGTTATCCACGTGTTTCTTGCACCGACGTGTTTTCCATTTGCTGTCAGTGGAAATCATCAGAAAGCAGCATTGCAGATGGAAAAGCGGAAAAGTAAAATCTAGCCTCAGTAACTCTGGCGGCATTATCTGTGTCTGGTTTCAGGTCACAATGGATCCCAGACGGGCCAGATGGACTGGGAGCAGTATTACAAAAAGTTAGGCAAGTGTCCCTCAGGAACAAAAGGACATTAATCCCTCAGCTCTTTGTTTTACTCTTTCAAGACTGAAGTTGAATCTCATCTGTGCACATTCATTTTTATTCACACAAGCCTGTTTTTAAAAAGAAAAAAAAGAAAAAAAAAGAAGAGAAAGTCAGTGGAGTAGAAAATAAAAATTCTGCTCGTTATAGGTCAGCAAACCCAGGCCCAGAGTACTGTTCCTGAATACAACAAAGGATGGGGTATGTAGTTTTACCGTGTTGTTTTAGGAGTGCAGTAGATACGGATTTAAGCATATGCTCAATTCCTGCATTTGTTTCTTCTTCACCTAATTTGTTTTTCCCCTCCTTCTGTTCAGGCCAGGCGGCTAGTCCTGGATCTCAGCAGACCTCCAATCCTGACTACAGCACCTGGGTTGACGTCTACAGACAGCCGATGGCCTTCTTCAGCCAGGGCGCTCAGACGCAAGCCCCGGGTCTTCAGGTGAGGTCAGACTCAAATGTACAGATGTTGAAGGATCAGCCCGTCTCATACGGCATGCATTCAGTTTTATACTCCTGGAGTAAATATTAAAGTTAGGAGGATTTTATTTTTTTTGTATTGCTGCTGATTGTGGTTTACATTTAAGAAATCATAGTAGTGATATTTTACTTTAGCCAGGTGTAGTAAAAATATGTACTGTTTTTGTTTGGTTTTTTTGTTGGGATTTTTTTTTCTTGATAAATAAAATTACATTTGTTAAAAAAAGTAAAATATTTATATAATATATATTATCACTTTTTTTTTCCAGCTTAAATTGGTGTATTTAATACTAAGCTCTTGGAAAATAGGAAGAAAAAGCAACTTTACTCCCATTAAGACTGTAAATATTTTATCCATTAACTGACTGTTAATTAGAAATGGTTCACACTCAAAATTAAAACTGTTTTTAGAAAGCTCGCAGTATGCTGCTGCACCGAACACTGTGACGATGCAGCGTTTTTGCAGTGCTGTCAGTAGTCGCACGTTTTAATGGAAGTGCCTGACAAATGTCGATGTGCTAAACGCTGTCATGTTTTAACTTTACAGGATCATTAGAGAAGGCGCCCAGGTTAAAGACTTGAATCACTGAGGATGAAAACAACCCTTCTTCTTCTTCTTCTTTCTTTTTTTTTTTTTTTTTTTTAAACTGGGGGTGGGGGTGGGGGGGTCTAGATTTCCAGCGCCTTGAAGACTTTTTTTTTTTCTTAGTGAGAAACACTAGCTGTAGAGTGACTTATATAATAAAGTAATATTTCTAAAATCAGGAACATTTATTTGTTACTAAATGCTTATGTACACTGTTATTTTGGATAGACAGTATATGGGATCCCTTTGTTCTTTGGACTTGAGAGAGCTGTTCTGTTATATTTTTTTCTTCCTATATTTTCCTGTCTTTGCTCAGTTTGCGCGCCAAAATGAACCCAAGAGTTGTAACATTTCAAAAGGCAATATGATCTATTTTTTTCTAGCTCTGTCGAAATGAAACCATGATTGTGTGCTTAGCAGTCTTGAATACAGTGTTTTGTTGTCACATGTCGTAAGATGTTTAAAACGTTTGTTTAAAATGTCTTTTCTCTCCTTTTACATAATTCAATAAAATGAAACTGTGATGTTTTTTGTTACAGGTTTTTTTTTTTTGGTTTTTTTTAAAGGTTAAAAGGTTTAAGGTGGGTTAATGTCAGCCAGTGGCAATAGTTCTAATTTAATTCCTGTTGTGCATTGTTATGCTGTTTCATTGTCATTTTTATTGTACTCTGGTTTAAAGAAAGGTGCAATATCTTATTTCACTTTTGAAACAAAGATGGGTTCTCTAATATTTTGACAGACTTTTTAACTTGTAGTTTTAAGATGATTTTTTTTTTTTCCAAATGCAAATGTCATGGATAATTTATTACACTGATCTGATTTAGGGGGATGTTGCAAATAGCTTTTTTGACTTTGCTACCTTGTACAACTATGTATATATATGCTCATATATTTGACTGTTTAATTTAAACATCTGTTTCATATATATAGATATATAAATACTTTTTTTCCTGCGATCAGAGTTGCAGGAAAATTGTCCCTCTTTTTCTGTTCTGTTTTCATACTGAAAATGTTCAGATTGTGAATGTGCGATTTGAAATTTGATGTTGCATCTTGTTATGAAGCAAAACAAGACGTGGTGGATTTTGTTTTTATTTTATTTTTCTCTCCTCTCCTGGGTGTGTGTTCTGTACCTGAACTATTCAAGACTGCTAAGCCCCTGTAATTCGTACCTGTGTAATAATTAATGTAGTATTTTATGTTTTAAGTATTATGATCAAAACCTGTCTTATTTGGTACCTCCCAGTTCGCCGGCGCCCCCTCTGAGCCCTTGCTGTGGACTCAGCGGGGCGTTGGACTCAGTCCAATGCTAATACCTTTTTTAATTTTTTTTTTTTTTTTTTAATTTTCTTGTGTGATCTAATATAAATGATGCGTCATTATAGCAAGTGATTCTGGTTATTAACGTCATTTCTTAATGAAAAGGGATATAAATTCAAAATGTCTAATTATGGTGTTTATTTTGTTTGGTTCTTTTTCCTCCTCTTGTGTACAGTTAACCATGTATTGAAAACATCCGGACTACCTTTATTGTGTACTATTGAGCTGAATTTTTATTTTTTCTTTTTTCTGTTTGAATATTGTAATCATTTGGATGTCTTTGGTTGTATTCTGATACTAAAGTGTTAAATTTCACATCTGAAACTTTCTGAGAGCTCTATTGTGTTCGTGTGTGTATATATATATACTAACAGATGATACATAGAGGATATATAGGCCAAATGTATGTTTTCATGTTTTATAAGCAGAATATCTATTTTCTATAGTCCATTGCCAGTTCTCAAATTCAAATAAATTTTCCGCAAGCCTCTCTTGTGGGTGATTTATGCTATTACACGTTCATAATGGTAACTTTCCTGCACTGCCGAGCTGCTGCATGCTGTAATACTTCCACTGCGTTACGTCCACAGACAAAAAAAATACCTGCGTGTTTAAGAGTCTGTTGCATGACTTTTCATTGAAACTGATTTTTGATTTATTATTAAAATAAGCCACTGCCTTAAGTTTCTGGATGAGGACTTCAGTTGGAGTTGTACTATAGCAGACTTCACCTTCAGAGCCTGTCAGGAAATCTAAAGTTGGCCTTCCTTTTATCTTTTTTTTTTTTTTTTTTGTTGTTGTTGTTGTTGCTCCAAATGCTGCACTACTTGGCCACATTTCCTCTACAGCCATTCCTCATTGCACTTGAAACAATTCTTGCACTTTTTCCTTCCTCATCCTTCTCGCACATTAAATGCTTAAAGCCAGCATCAGCTCATTCCACTGTCCTGTCCCACCCCTCCTCCTCTCCTGCAGCTCTTTCCAGCTTTGTCACTGCACATCTTTGCCCTCAGCAGGGAGGCTCTTGCCACAGTGGATCCTGCGTGGCCCCGTAGCGGCCCCTGCTTTGATGCCGTGCAGCTGTTTCCAAATCCAGCCCTTGATTTTGATCCTCTTCGTCTTTAACGTGCCATCCCTGTGGACGTTTTGGACCTGCTGGGTCCTTTGTGGCCATCTAATAATTTTTTCTTTTTAAGCAGAGTGAGAGGGGCACTTCATTATCTGTAGACACACCGAAGCATTTTCCTGCTTATCCAAACTGACAGTATGATGGGGAATTTATGCTGAATATGCCGATCTGTTGCACAGGCAGGTGCCCCTGTATTGAAACGTTGATTTAAAAATGATCCTGCTTGTACAATAGTACTGTGGCCTTTTTAAAAGCGACTGCTTTCAGTCTGAAAAATGAGAAGAGCAGAGCATTTAAAGTAAACCACATTTTTTTGATGTATTTATGTGCAAGTAAAATATGCCTCAAATTATTTTAATGACTTTATGCAGGTTTTGCAAATGTTGTGCCAAATCAATGTAGTTCTAGGGACCTTTACTTCATTTTGAGGCCTCTATTGTTCCACCTCACTTAGCTTGTAAACAGCAAAATGATCTATAATTTCATAAACACTCTGCAGAGTGTCTAAAATTAGATGCGTCATTCTGCATTTATCTTACATCACCTGAGCCCGAATCACTCTTAAATTCCTAGATTTTTTTTTTTCCTCCCCAATCATAGCTGAACATTTTCATTATAATTCAATTTTATTTTGGCTATATTTGAGGTAAAATGGCAATGTAATGTTGGGAATATCGTTCCAGAATAACATTTTTAATATAAGGTAATTATAGTCTACTCGGCATGAAAAAGCCTTCGCAGTTCAGAATTATTGGATATTTTTAACACTGTTAGATGGGGGGAATGGCAGCAGTGGTTGTTTTATCCTCTTCCCCCTGCTCTGTGTCCAGGTCTTGTTTGTATAAAAGAGCATTACTGATTGGAAAGGCCAACTTCGACTCAGCTGACTGTACGACTTGTTTTTATTACGTCTGCATGCAATTTGGTGCAGTTTCATTAGAAAATATTTTAGAAAACGATCAATTTGTCTCAGACTCATTATTTTTAAAAGGTAAAAGTACAGTTGTCAGTATTTATTTATTTTCAAATCGCACTCCAAACTAATGATGAGAGAAACTGGATTTGTGGGACTTTTATCCACAGCTTAGCAGTTTTGCGGCTGCTACTAAATTTGGGTACATTTTCTCTTTAGAAGTGTGAAGTAGATTTAAGGGGATAAATCAAGTCGTGACATTTTAATTATTACTGCAGTTTCTGCTGATTGATCGAAAAAGGAGACTGATATAACTTCGCAGCTTCACGTCGCAGCCAGTGTTGGGCAGGACGAACCAAACCATGTTTCAATTAGTTTCCATGCTTTAAGTAAAGGTGGGCCTACACACACACACACACACACACACACACACACACACCCCTCCACATCCAGCAGGTGGCCTGTCCTGTCCCGCAACCGAGGGAGAGAGGGGTGAAGAAAAAGAGGCTCTTGTGGGTGGGGTGGGGGCTGCACCTCTCTCACCTTTGCAGCAGATGAGCCGGCCTCCAGGATCCGGCGCACTGTGGCAGCTACCTTAATCTGTTTTTAATGACACTGCGGAGGATCCCGCGGGAGGCTCTGCGCTCCTTTCTCCCTGCTGGTTGGACAGCAGCTGTGTGTGTGTGTGTGTGTGTGGGTAAAGTGTCAGTGATTTACGTTCTTATTTCTAACTAGCAACAAAAACGGGGGAAAAAAATTCCAAGCAAATTCTTGAAAGCATCTTTTAATATTGAGTAATTTTCAGTTTATTCTCTGACATTTTAATGTGTAAAGCCAATCATGTGTTTTCTCCTGTTTTTCTTCAGGGGTGTATCTCTCCATTCTCACCCCCTCCGATTCGCGTAAAATTCCGCTATTTACCCACAAACAAACGCTCGCCTTTGATAGGTTTCCCAGCAGCTCTTTGAAATCCATCAATTACCACATTCTTTGTGCAATAATTGTCAATCATCCACATTAAATTGATAAGCTTTAAATGGACAGAATAATGGCTTAAATTGTTTTACAATGGAACGGCTAAGCGGGATGATTTGCCATTGCTGACATGCCCGCGGCTTTACCAGCTCCGCATAATGCCACAGGTTAATGCATAAATAAGCAAATCAAATCCATGCGTTACCCCAATTCAATTCATTTAATTCCTCTTTAATAAAGAAGCGGCCCACCCCCCCCGTCCCCGCCATTTACCTCGGATTTGTGCGATGAATGCTATAAATGTAAATCAATCTAGATGAGAAAGAATCCCATTGAAAGAGCAGAGAAATTTCATCTGGGAAAAAGGAGACAAACGTGGGAGGGGCCCGCTCATAAAAAGCAGCTGTACACGGTAATCTTTTTTCGTGCCCTGTCACTCACCTTGCCTTTTCACTATCTCTGCAGCTCAACAAAACTCTCCGCTATTGTATTTACTTGCCATATCTTCTGTGCCATTACATCGCCATAGTCCATATTCGTCCAGAGAGAAAGAGGGAGAGAGAGAGCTCAACGTTGCCCACTTTTTTTTTTTTTTCGGACAATCCCCTTGTAGTTGTTGGACTGAAAAGAGGAGTGCATGGATGTCAAATTGCCCTCAAAACACCATGAAAGATTGATTTGCAGCACTTTTCAGGGCCCTGACATTACTGGGAGGGGAGCTGAATAGGAAACCTGTGAGCCAGGGATGGAATAAAGATGTCCTCTCTGCTGGAAAAGAAGGAAAAACTGCCCATTTAGCCCCAGTCCATCAAGCCCGAAAAATAGGCAGGAGAGGAAAAAACACAGAGGACTGCGACTATATGGAGAAGAAAAGGGCCCATATATACTCATCTAAACGTCGCCACAATACCGAGTGGGGGTGGAGGGGATCCGAACATCCATGAATATTAAACCGCTTACCTCAACAAGGGCTTGAAAAAGTGAACCACGTCAAAGCAGCTTTGCATTTCTTTTGCATGCGAACAAAGCTGTAAAAGAAAGAAAGAAAGAAAGAAAACCCTAAAGTTGAGCTTGTTTCCATTCTTGTTATTCCCGCGCTAACTCTTCACAAAAAAATTAATATTACCACCACATGAATACGAAATGCATGAGAAAAAAATGGGCGAGCAACTCCCAGACGCAATGACCCACTTCTGTACGCATGAGGGGAAACTTCTCGTTCTTCTTCATCATCATTTTAACACCACCTTCTCCTTCTTTATTCTTATTTATCAAACATACATCATTAAGAAAGTCCCAACAAATCCACGGAAGCACCCCCCCCCCTTCCCCGGCAGCACAGGTGTGCATTTAAAGCGGTATTTTTATTTTTATTTGTGTGCCTTTTTCGATCTCACAAGCATGACTACAATGGCTTTGCGCATGTGTGTTAATTTAATATGCAGCTTTATGTGCGGATAATTACCAAAGTAAAGTTTGCCCCTCCGCTGACCCACCCTCCCTGCCTCCCCTCACTCTCCCCTCCTGTCTCCGTTGGTTTTAATGTCTCTGCTGGTTTGTTGCCGTGCAGCAGGCAGGTCCACGCGGTGAGGGGTGTGTCATTAATAAGTAATTAGACAGGGGTCACACTAGCCACTTATATAAAGAGACCCCCACAACCAGGCAGGGCAGCTTTACTGCGCACAGTTTGGAGCAGAGAGAGGGGCGGACTGAAGAGCAGCTCCCTGTGTGTCCACTTCTTCTTCTCCTTCTTCTCCTCCGCTCGCTGCAGCTTCACTTATCATCATTTCTGGGTTGATTTTTCCCCTCCTCGCTCTTTGTGTTTTTTTTTTTTTTACTCGTCTTACAACATGGGCTCCGTGCTACCCGCCGACGCTTTGGCTCTAAAATCTGGATTTAAGTGTCCCAGTCGCTCGCTGTCGGACGTGATCACATCGGACATCCTGCACAGTTTCCTGTACGGCAGGTGGAGGAACGTGCTGGGCGAACACCTGGCGGAGGAGCGGCAGGGCAGCACCGGCAGCAGCCCCAAGACCGCCTTTACCGCCGAAGTCTTGGCTCAGTCCTTCGCTGGAGGTAGGCTGAGCTGCTGATGCTCTACTATTTCATTCAAATGTTTACCCACACTGCAGTGCGGGTTTGTGGTTTTTTAATGCCGATTTTGGTTTGTTTTCGTTACACCAGGTTGTGCGTAAAAGGTCCCCTTGATTTGCGCTTTATGGCTGTAGGACACATTTTTGGAAGTATTTGATCAAATCATCTTTCTTCGTTAATCAAAGCCGACAATAAAACTTTGTATTTTTTCCCCCATAGATTTTCTCTCTCTCAAAATTCTCATTTATTTTCATCGCTATAAACACGGACCTGTTACTGGCCTTCTACAGCGTTTACGTCCTAAACTTTCCTTGACTCCTCGCTGCTTTCCACGTTTTCTCCCAATTTTTTTTCTGCTTTTATTTCGACCCATTTAACGCGTTAACCCTTCCCCAGCTCCGAGACCTCGCGCTGGAGGCTTGTTAGGCGTGTAACTGAAAGACGCGGAGCATTAAATTCATTTGGTTAACTTTGTGCTTGACCTGGGAAAGTTTCCACTTAAACCTCGCGGAGTGAAAGGTTTCCTTTCTTTAAGATGTCCCCGGGTTTTTCTTTTTCTTTTTTTTCTTTTTTTTTATCCTGCATTCATCAATCTCCGGACAGTCTCTTTTCCTCTCTTGGCAGCTATGGGGCTCCGGAGCCTTTCTCTTTCTCTCTCCTTAAAAGATTTGCTGTTCCTCACATAATGCACCGTGAAGGCTAAATCTAATGCTATTCATTGCATGTCAACCATCTAATCGCCTTTCCATTTTTTTGTTGCAGAAATTTCTGAGGCTTTTAACAAGTCCGCGTTTCATTCAGTGCAAATTTATTGCTACAAAGTTCTTAAAAGGATAATGAATTTGGAATTAGCCGTTTCTTTTCCAGTAAACTTTAATGAATATCACATCTGAAGCATGACAAATTGTTGGACCCTGCGCAATAGAGGACCATTTAACCCCTATTCGGACGGGATTTTTTTTTTTTTTTTTTTTGGCAGCCGAAGTAATAAAAAAAAAAATCTTTGATTTTGACATTAAAGAAGCACGATTTTCTTTTTTTCCTCCCTCCTTTCTGTTGCGGATGAAAATGCTTTCCGAGAGGCTTTTGCACAACAAAAAGTTTCAATTCAGCCAGATAATCGAATTAAACGGAGGATGAGGTGTAGCTTAATATTTCGTGACTAAAATAAGATCCAGTTCATTTGCTGCTTTAAGGACTTTTTTCCAGCAAAGCTTTGGTGCTGAACGTCTCCCGACCACAGTGATCTGGCTCCCATGCCCTTTAACTGACACAAAGATTCATAGTACGCGGTATCATCTAAACTGACCAGCTGCTCTCAGTATTTTAACTTCCTTATAAAAAAAAACACAACAAAACAAACAAACAAAACAAAAAACATTCTCACGTTTCTTCCTCTTTATATTCGTAGAGGTGCAGAAGCTGTCCAGCCTGGTGCTGCCCAGTGAGGTGATCATCGCCCAGAGCTCGATCCCCGGTGAGGGTCTGGGCATCTTCTCGAAGACCTGGATCAAAGCCGGCACCGAGATGGGCCCCTTCACAGGGAGGCTCCTGTCCCCTGAACACGTGGACCTATTCAAAAACAACAATCTCATGTGGGAGGTGAGCTTCTAACTTCATTTGTTCATCCCGCAGCCTGATGAGGCCCGTGTTATCCAAATTCCTTAGTCGGACTCTTTATAAATTTCTCCCACTTTTTATTGCCTTGTGCGCTCAGGTGTTCAACGAAGACGGCACAGTGCGTTATTTCATCGACGCCAGTCAGGAGGATCAGCGCAGCTGGATGACTTACATCAAGTGTGCCCGGAATGAGCAGGAGCAAAACCTGGAGGTGGTGCAGATCGGCAGCAGCATCTTCTACAAGGCCGTGGAGGTGAGGACGCACTTAGGTTCAGTCCAGATAGCAGCTGTAACATGCCCATGGCATTAAAATACCTCTAAGCGTGTAAAATGCAGGTGCCACCTGCTGGCTAGAATAAGAACTTAACCCGTGATTTCTTTCTTTATCATTTGCATCATTCACAGAGCAACTAATCGAAATTTCACGATGTCTAACTGATATTTTTTTTTTTATCTCGCCTTTTCCCTCTCAGACCATCCCGCCAGACCAAGAGCTGCTTGTCTGGTATGGAAACACTCAGAACACGTTCCTGGGAATCCCTGGAGTTCCCGGAACCGAAGAAGAACACCAGAAGAAAGGCAGAAATGGTGAGAAGCAGGTTTTATTTCACTGTGAATGAAAAAGGAGCTACTTAAAAAAAATCACGGTAACCACGTGAAACTCGAGCTGAAAAGGTTTTCAAACATCTCCTGCTCTTTTTTTCTCCCCAGATGACTCCCACCCCTGTGACGGCCCTTCCTCGTGCTCCCCCTCCTCCTCCTCCGCCACCCCCTCTTCATCCACGAGTCGGATGCGCTGCGTCATCTGCCACCGCGGCTTCAACTCCCGCAGCAACCTGCGCTCGCACATGCGCATTCACACTCTGGACAAGCCCTTCGTCTGTCGCTTCTGCAACCGGCGCTTCAGCCAGTCGTCCACTCTGCGCAACCACGTGCGCCTGCACACCGGCGAGCGGCCCTACAAGTGCCACGTGTGTCAGAGCGCGTACTCCCAGCTGGCGGGCCTCCGGGCGCACCAGAAGAGCGCACGGCACAAACCAGTGGCTGCCGGAGCCGATGCGTCCTCCCAGGTGTCCCCTCCTCCCCCACAAATGACAGCCGTACCCCACCAGATGCCCCTGGTGCACCACATCCCAACCATGGTGCTATGATGACGGAAACACTGGAAGGACTGCCAGGCAGGACGACGTTGCACTTTAGATTAGAGCCGATTAGAGCAAAGGGTGCTCAGTGAAAGGAAAACACGAGTCGAGGTGACGGTGAAAGCATTTCTCGCCTAATTTGTTTTTGCGTGTTTCTTTTTGTCAGAAATCATGCTTTCATTTTTGTGTTTTGGGAGATGAAAGAAAGAGAGAAAAGACAACCCATATTTCGTTTTTATATCATTTGTTATCAGTGATTCTGTGCGTAATCCTTAAATCTAATTGATATGTTTGCATCAAATCCTCACCAGCTCAGGTGTAAAGTACCATCACAGATGTGTACAGTCATGTGAAACTAAGGGAGTACATGGTTTCCGCTGCATTGTTCCACACTGTAAACTAAAATAGTCACTTTAACGTTGTACAGACTGGGTACTTTGGAGAGTTAGGTAATTATATAAAAAATGGAATTGTATGCTACTGTACATGTGAATGTAAATACATTTGTGCTTTCTTCTATTCTAAATAAATGATATGATATTACATGTGGTGGTGTTTCAGTTATTTTCATACATTAGTTCATCATTAACCATATGCCCAAGTTTTATTATCATATGTAAAAGCATCATGTTTCCTTGGACAGTTAGATTCTTTCTTTACTTTCCACAACAGCTCCAAATATTTAAAGGAAAGTCAACATATAAAATAGAAACATAGAATAAATGATATTGGTTTGAGTCCTCTCCCTATCGTCAGCATGCAGGAGAAGAATTTAGTGAATTAAATCAGTGAAGTTGTTCTTCTGAAATGGTGCGTGTGCCTCAGGATTAAGCTTTTTTGGCTGTGTCTGTGTCTCTGGGTTTTGGAGTGTTTGTTGCCCATGTGTTTTTTTTTTTTTTTTTTTTAATACATATAAATGGAGGCAAAAAGGGATGAAACATAATGTTCAAAAACGTAGATACTTCTCTAGCTCATTGGCTCATCATTTTTGGCCTGGACTTGTAATAATCTTTGCATCATAACCATTATTACAAGTAGTTAGATGGGCATCTAAGGAGCGACTGGAGTTCTTCCAGTTTCTTGAAGACGTTTCACCTCTCAGCCAAGAAGCTTTTTCAATTCTAAAACCAAATGGTGGAGAGCCCCTGGTGTTTAATCCCCAGTGGAAGTTGTCCCTTAAGAGTGTCGATAACCCACTATTGATCATTTGCCTCATCATGGTCAGTTATCAGAAGATGAGGTGCTGAATTTTAACAATAAAAAGTTAATATGCAGTGTACAGTATTAAAGTACTGACCGGCATGGATACTTTAACATATTTGGTGTAATCCCATTAACAAGTAGTTGACGTGTTTTTATGATTAGTGCATATTTCCTGTGTTGCCATGGTGTTTTCATAAACCTTGGAAATATTTTTATAATCCTGCACGCTCAGCAGACTGATCCCCAACAAGTCCTACAGCCCGAAACAGTAGTTTCTTCCACAGGATGGCGCCAGAGACACTAGAGAGAAGAGATGGTTTCACAAAAAGGTCATTTTGTGTGTTTTTATGTGCTATCTTTGCTCATATTGGTAAATAGACTGTAGGGGTTATATGATTCTCTGTTACTGTAACTCCTGTGTGCTCTCTATTATAACCAGTCCAGTTCTTTTTGGCCACTTCAGATATTTTTATACGACTGTTATTTTATATTTGTTGCATTTTCTGCCCCACTCTTGGCCAGATCTCTCTAGAAAAAGACAATTTTTATGTCAGTGACACTTTTTAGCTCGATAAATAAAAGTCACTTTACTGAAAACTGATTGCAGCCTCACTTTGTACAAGCAATCGTCTTTCTTCTTTTCTTTTCTTTTCTTTTTTTTTTGACAAATACTAGAAATCACTACTTTACTGGAAACACACCAGGAAATACAAAATGAAACATCCTGCACAACTCTTTATTGGTTAAAGTCATGATGTGACATGATGACCTGACTGATGCTGCTGTATTTGTCAGCTGTCAGACATTATCCAGCTTCCCAAACAGGAGTTTTTAGATAAGTCATCATTATAACAAGCACAGAGCAACACAAAGTCAGACCAGAGCGGAGATTAAACACTTTGCAGGGTGTCCGGGTGGAGAAAATGTGGCTGTCGTTCCTCTCCGCACCGCTGAGAGGAATTAGGAAGGCTTTTGACTGGATGTCGCTGCATCATCAGACACTGTCCACACTTGCTTTCCTGGAGAACGAGGTAAGTAACAGCATGTTTAGGACAACTCTGCAGATTATTGTTCTGAAATGATACCATGTTACCCAATGATGAACACCTTTACACTTGTATGCCTCTCCTGATGATGTCCCGTCCTTTGCTGAGGAGCAACAGCAAGACACGACCCAGGCAGCCACATTGTGCAGCGCTAAATAAAGACAGAAACTTTATCTGTCTGTTATCTGTTGCAGCATTAGCCTAGCCTCTTCTGCTGAGATAATGGTGCAGCAGGTAAACTGATCCCTATCAGGTGTAACATATGCCATTAACAGCAATATGTCTGTGAAGGTTCTCAGTCATCCAGGTCATCGTAGTCAAAGGAGTTTGCAAAGAAAAGCGTCTGGACTTCTTTAAGTTGCTTGAAGAAAAAGATAAAGGACACTCTTTCGAGGATGCCAATGTTCACATTTTGGACAGAGAGGACAGATGGTTTGAAAGAGGAGTGAAAGAAGCCATCTATGTCCACTGTGAGCGACCATCTTTGAACAGAGGCGGGGGTTTACGACACCAACTCTCTGCCATCTATAATCCAGTTTTGAGATCCCTCCCCAGACGCCTTAACGCCCACTCACATCCTGGGCCATCTGATCTCAGGAATTCGCATAAGGTGGGGCCAGGTTTCACAATGAACACACCCGAAACTCTGGCTGATTGGGACCCACACCCAGTTTCACACATAAAGTTACCATTGACCACTGACCATTGGCTCAGGCGATTAGAGGATCATCAGGGGGTCCTTTTGTCCCTCTGTGGGGGGAAACTCCCACTAGGTTTATATCTGGGACTCTCCACCATTTGACCTTAGAACTGAAGAAGCTTCTCGGATGAGAGGTGAAACGTCTTCAAGCAACTTAAAGAAGTCCAGACGCTTTCCTTTGCAAGCTCCATTGACATATGCCATTAACACATTCACCCAGGATGCATGTCTATGTTTTACATCTTTATTTCATTAAAAAAATAAAACATAAAAAAAAGCGGTGAAAATGTTGCTTATCTAAACAAAAATAAATGCATTACTCACATTATTTAATTAATAAATATATTCATTAATAAATCTTTATGTTTAAAACTTTAGGAAAAAATCTAGGGAAATTTAAAATCTTACCAGAACATATCAGTCACAGCATGGCTCCACGTCAGTGTTTTCTTCACCGGTCAGTCTTGGGGTGTCAGATCTTGTGTAGCTGGTCAGTAGTCAGTGTTATATGTGCAGCGACAGTGCCAACCTAATGACTCAGCTATTTTTCAGTCACACAGGCTTCAGTACACAACTGGGGTGTCAGTTTACCACGAGCCACCACTCCTGTTACTGCCCTTCATTTCTCCATTGTCTGCTTACTTCATGGGCAAGAAAAGAAAATGAGATAATTTACTGATGCTAATAAAATGGCTTTTTATAGGGGTGGTGTATATTTTTACACACATATGAAAAAAGTTTTCCATCAGCTTTTTCTTAATTTTCCATCCAACGTCACCATGTCAACATAAATCTTAGAGCTGAAACAATGTTGGAGAAATAAAGTGAACAGTTTCTTTTATGAGTTTTCTTTTTGCATTTCTCTTTTTGCATTCATCAAAACAATCACATTATTTGTGTATGTCTGTTTGTGTGTGTTGCATCACTTTACATAAAAAAAAACATAAACAAGAGTAAAAAACTACCCAAAAAAAGTGTTATGTCTATTGGCAGAAACTGAGTTTTCTTCTCTGTCTCTCATCTAACTAAACATATCAAATTCAGAGTTGGAGATGATGATGATGATGATATGAGTCATAAAATATCCTAAGTGTAAATGCTGAACAGGCCGAGTTAACTTTGTTGAAGTTACTTTTATGTCTTAAGGAAGGAGACAAAAGATTTTGCATCGATTGGTTAGACAGAGGGATCGAGCTGGAAAGGATTAGCAGCAGCTTTGCGTGATTAAAGAAAGAAAGAGAGAAAAGTGTGTGTCAGGAAGGTGGAAGGAGGACTTTGAGGAGTTGATGAACGGTCACAGCAGATGGAAGAGAGCATGGAAAGGTGAAGGTGTCCTCTGGAGAGAAGAGGAATAAAAGTCAGTCGAAGCAAAACCGAATACATGTGTGCGAATGAGCAGGAGACAGTGGTGAAGACAAAAGGTGGAGGTGGGTGGAGACGAGTGTCAGGGTTGACTTGTGACTGATAGATAGCAGCAAGCAAAGGCTTACAAGATGACAGTGAGACCTGAGATGTTAAGATTAGAGGAGTATCTCAGCGGGTTGGGGGGTTTGGAGACACAATTAGAAAGACAAGGCTGACATGTGCAGAGGATGTTAATGATGAAGCTGCCAAACAAAAGAGGACGACCACAGAAGGAGATCATACAGAGGTTTGGTGTGACATAACAGGATACTAGAGTGATGCAGATGATCAGCTGTGGCGACCCCTAAAGGGAGAAGCTGAAAGAAGAAGAAAACGATTATGCAGTTAAATAAAATAGAGTTGCTTTAGTAATCTCAATATGACACAACATTTATTCTTTATCTTTACTTTTGACTTTTAAATCAATTTTTCCGAACTCTTCTGTCGGACTGCATACGTTAAAGTTCCTCTGTGTGTGTATCGATTATTCTGCCATCTATTAGTAGCGTCTGTCCGTCTCGTAGCTGCTGCAGGATTGTTGTCATTTTCTGTGGCTAGCGTTTAGCGCTGGCTAGCCGTTGGATTTTTCTCTCCAACATACTCTGATCCAGCAGGTGGGTTGTGTCATTAAACCTGTATGAAGCGAGGCTCTTTAAATTAGTCAACGAAAGCTTTTAGTTGTAAAATTAGCAGCTAGCAGTCAATATTGAGTGTTGCCGGGCGCAGCTAAAAGTTGAAAACAAATGTCAGCTAACAGCTAGCTGCATTCTTAATAAGTTAGCTCGCTTAAAGCTAGCTACATAGTCTTCTGCAGTAGCTGAAAACGAAACTCTTTTCCAATTTAGACTGGCAAACAAATACAAACGTTTATTACTTACAACGTATTTCTACAGATGTCCGGTTTGTGAGGAGGAAGGCTAGACTGGTTTGATTTCACTGTAAACATAGTACCCGACATAAAATGTCCATGTTAGGTCATCGTTTCACGACGGTCCCTCACGGAAGAGCTGGGGACGTTTACTCCAAAGTTGGAGAGGGTGTCGATCACATTTTTAAAAACTCAGTTCACGTAAAATTTTCCGTTTTGCACTTTTGTGATGTAAGGAAATGCCACGCTAACATGGCCCTGTTCCAGCTGCTGTGAAGAGGACTCGACATGTCAGCTCCCCCTTCCTTTCAAAATTCTGCAAATAAAGCAGGTTTTAAGGAAGAGGGCAGGTCGTAGGTTCACTGACATCACGATGATGTCTTTAATGGGCCGCTGTCTTTGCGCTGCAACAGCTGTCAACAGCTGTCTGGCTTCAGATAATCTCATTAATGGTGGAGCCACAAAAATATGCAGCACCCTGACTGGTTATTTTATTTTAAAAGTGTAGCTGAAATTTTCATTATAATTGAGCTGAAATGAACAGAAAACGCTAATGCTAGAAGCTGGATCTGTATTTGTTCTTTATAGCTCGTGCAATAAATAATAAAAATAGAATTTCAGTCATATCGCAACTGACTGGAGTCAGAATAGGAGTTAATCTCATGGAGCCTGAGTGATGTCTTTATTTTACATTGTGTGTTTTATAAAGCAGTGAATGAGGTTTTTTATCCTTGGTTGACTCTCAACCAAAATGCAGCAAATAGAATATAAAATGCAATATACTCACATGGATAACATAAAAAGGATTATAAATGTGCAGTCATAAAAATATTTGTTTGGACAGCTTTAATTTGGAGTTGAAAGAAGCTCACAGAAACTGTCCAGTTTCCTTCCTGGCTTAAAATGGGCTTTTGGAGTTAGACCACATAGATAAGCGTGATTGGTCAAGATAAAGTTGCAATTCTGTACATTTTCCTGCCATTTCTGACCATTTAATGATCAAAAATATATTTTAAGTTTACTTTACGGACGTGTAGACTGTTGAGGGTGTACCCCCATCTCTTACCTCTTGGGAAATACTCCACAAACCTCATTTAAAGTGCTTAAAAATTTATTTTTTTAATCATTGTCCTTGTGGTTTTTCTCTGGCCAAAACCTCTTTGCTATTAGTCAGAGAATGGCTTATATTCAGATGAAACCCTGAGATATAATATTGCTGCTAATTTTTCTAACAACAACAGGGACTAATTAATCATCATCACCTAATATGTAGCAGTCCGGGAATCCATCAGCTAATTTTTCCCTCTGGAGACAATGGTCAATATTTCCGGGCCAGAGATATCTGAGACAAGACTTCCTGTTTTGATGATTTCAAGATGCACATCGACAAATGAGTTCCCTATTTTGGTATCCTAGCAGATTTTTTTTTTTTTTTAACCTGAATGCAGACACAGACTGCTCAAACACAAAACCAAAAAGCTTCATAAAAAGTTGGCTCTTTTATACTTTGTGCCTGAAACCTTTGCACAGCACTATACTATACCCGTGTGTGCGTGTTACTCAGGATGTTAGGATGGAGTGTGGCCCAGTTCTGCCGGACAGCCTGGTGTTGGAGATCTTTCTGCGTCTGCCCCATGATGCTGTGCTGAGAGCTGGTCTGACCTGCCGACAGTGGCTGGCTGTCTCCAGAGATGAGTTCCTGTGGAGGGAGCTGTTCTACAGCTACTACCGCATTCCCCGCTTGGTACCCCGGCACCCTGGTAAATATCTTTATTATTTATTTGTTTCTGAGAGGAATTTAGTTACTGCTGAAATGCTCTCTCATTAATTCCAAAACCTGCCTGTGTGCAGCGGCTGTATCGTGGTACAGGGAGTTCAAGCGTCTGTTTGACTGCATCCCCTGTGTGGAGGTTCAAACTCTGAGAGAGCACACCGACCAAGTCCTTCACCTGGCTTTCTCTCATCGGGGTCACCGCTTCTCCTCCTGCTCAAAAGACTGTACTGTTAAGGTAAGATATGCTGCTGAGGTTTCTTATTGTCTATGGAGGACAAGGGGACACTTTTACTCAATTTTAGGTATTTTACTCATCTGGGGGGGTTGTTGCAGAAGATCAGTGGCAACTTGCACAAACAGTGCAAACAGAGTAAGGGAAAAATGTCTGACTACCTGTGCAGCAATGTCTTGCTGTCCAAATACATAGTGAGTATTACTCCAGGCCATAAAGTGCAAAGTATGCAGCAGTGCTCGCGGAAATTAGTGGACAACCAATGGCACAACTGAAGTACTCAATACCATCACGCAAAGAAAAAAATACAGTGTTGAGAGGACGAATAGAAGTGTAGTGGAGAGTTAGTCATGATTCCTGCTCAATCATCCAGCGCTTCCCACTGAAAACGCTTCATCCAGATGAACAGAGTCAACTTTCTGGGACAAAATATTTCTATTTTTTGGTTAAATACTGTTCGTAGAGTCGTGATTAATTAGAAAAAAAATTATGTTGGTTTTTATTTATTTGTCTAACAGTGATCAGTCTCATCTGTGACTGCAGTGGTTCAAGGAAAATGATGAGTAGTGTCAAAAAGTTTCGTGCTCTAAGAAGTTTTTATAGAAATGGTGATGCTGAAAGCTTGCATAGGCCATTTTTTTATTTCTCACAGAATATTACCAAGAATAGACGAGGGACTTGCTAAATATTCAGCCCTGTGAGCAAAACCGATAGTGGCAAGGCAAGGCAAGTTTATTTGTATAGCACAATTCAACAACAAGGTGATTCAAAGTGCTTTACAGAGACATTAGAAACAAGAACAAATAAAAAGCATGATTTAAAATTGATTAAAACAAGCAAACAAACTAACTAACTAATTAACAAACAAACAACAGTATATAAAATCAGAACAGTAGATAAAATCAGTAGTTAAATGTAAGTTTTGAAATTTAAGCTTAAAGTGTGGATTTGGTGCTTTATTCAAATGCAGCTGAGAATAGGTGAGTCTTCAACCTGGATTTAAATAAACTGAGTGTTTCAGCTGATCTGAGGCTTTCTGGGAGTTTGTTCCAGATATAAGGAGCATAAAAGCTGAATGCAGCTTCTCCGTGTCTGGTTCTGACTCTGGGAACTGATAAAAGACCGGATCCAGATGACCTGAGGGATCTGGATGGTTCATACTGGGTCAGGAGGTCATTGATGTATTTTGGTCCTAAACCATTCAGAGCTTTATAGGCCAGCATCAGAACTTTAAAGTCTATCCTCTGACGGACAGGCAGCCAGTGTAAGGACCTCAGAGCTGGACTGATGTGGTCCACTTTTTTGGTCTTAGTGAGGACTCGAGCAGCAGAGTTCTGAATGAGCTGTAGTTGTCTGACTGATTTTTTAGGTAGACCTGTAAAGATGCTGTTACAGTAATCAAGCCTACTAAAGATGAATGCATGGACTAGTTTTTCCAGGTCCTGTTGAGACATCAGATCTTTTATCCTTGATATATTCTTGAGGTGATAGTAAGCTGACTTTGTTATTGTCTTAATGTGTTTTTCTAAGTTTAGGTCTGCATCCATCACTACACCCAAATTTCTCGCCTGGTTTGTGGTTTTTAGATGTATAGATTGAAGTTCTCTGGTGACCTGTAATCGTTTTTCTTTGGCGCCAAAGACTATTACCTCAGTTTTGTTTTTGTTTAGCTGGAGAAAATTGTGGCACAACCAGTCATTGATTTCCTCAATGCATTTACCAAGAGCCTGTACAGGGTCTCGGTCTCCTGGTGACATTGTGATATATATTTGTGTGTCATCTGCATAGCTGTGATAGTTTATTTTGTTGTTGTTTATAATCTGTGCCAGTGGGAGCATGTAGATGTTAAACAGAAGGGGTCCCAAGATGGAACCTTGGGGAACTCCACATGTGATACTTGTCTGCTCAGATGTGAAGTTACCTATTGATACAAAGTATTTCCTGTTTTCTACGTATGTTTTGAACCAGTTTAGTACAGTTCCTGAAAGACCTGTCCAGTTCTCCAGTCGTTTGAGTAATATGTTGTGGTCAACTGTATCAAATGCTGCACTGAGATCCAGTAAAACTAAGACTGACATTTTTCCACTGTCTGTATTCAGACATATGTCATTAAACACTTTGGTCAGAGCGGTTTCAGTGCTGTGGTTCTGTCTAAAACCTGACTGGAAGGCATCGTAGCAATTATTCTGTTTTAAGAAGTAACTGAGCTGTTGAGAAACTGCTTTTTCAATGATCTTACTTAAAAACGGGAGATTTGAGATCGGCCTGTAGTTGTTCATTTGTGTCTTGTCAAGATTGTCCTTTTTCAGTATAGGTTTGATTACAGCAGTTTTTAGTGATTCTGGAAACACACCTGATAATAAAGAAAAGTTGACGATCTGTAACAGGTCTGACTCTAAAGTCTTTGAGACCTTTTTGAAAAAACTTGTTGGCAGGACATCTAAACAGCAGGAGGAGGAGTTCAGTTTACCTAAGATGTCCTCCAGGTCTTTGCTGTTAATCGGGTGAAACTGTTTCATGGTGTTTAAACAGTTTTTTGGTGGACACAGTACATATCCTGGATCTGCTGTTGATGTACCAATTGCTTGTCTAATTTTTTGGATTTTTTCAGTGAAGAATTTGGCAAAGTCATTGCAGGCCATGGTCGAATGAAGTTCAGCTGCCACTGACACAGGGGGGTTTGTTAGCCTGTCAACTGTAGAAAATAAGACCCGAGCATTATGGCTGTTTTTAGTGATGATGTCAGAGAAGTAGGACCTCCTTGCACTCCTCAGTTGCAAATTATAATTGTGAAGTTTCTCTTTATAAATGTCATAATGAACCTGGAGGTTTGTTTTTCTCCATCTGCGCTCAGCTTTCCTACACTCTCTTTTTTCATTTTTCACCAGTGTGGAGTTTCTCCATGGAGACTTTTTCCTTCCAGAGATAACCTTCACCTTAATGGGAGCAATAGTGTCCATTACATTTAACATGTTAGCATTGAAGCTATTGACGAGCTCATTGACTGACCCTCTGGACAGGTCAGGTGTTAATGGGAAGACCTGGTTAAAAATTGCACTACTGTGTTCAGTGTTGTTGATATATTTGTGTGGGCTGAGATTTTACTTTCAAAGAAAACACAGCAATGATCAGACAGGCCCACATCAGACACAGTAACCTTTGAAATGCTCAGGCCTTTGGAGATCAGTAGGTCAAGAGTGTGTCCTCTATTATGTGTGGCCTCTGTTACATGCTGAGTCAGCCCAAAGTTGCCCAGAGTGTTACTCAGGTCTTTAGTCCCTTTGTCCTGAGGGTTGTCCACATGAATGTTAAAATCCCCAGCAATAATTACACAGTCAAAATCAACACAGATCACAGACAGCAGTTCACTAAGGTCATTAAAAAAGTCTGTGCAGTATTTGGGAGGCCTGTAAACATTAAGAAACACAACTTTGGATGGGGCCTTCAGCTGTAAAGCCACATATTCAAAAGACTGAAAACTTCCAGGAGATAGCTGCTTACATTGAAATGATTCATTAAATAAGACAGCAACCCCTCCTCCTCTCCTGCTCGCCCTGACCTCACTGATAAAACTGTAGTTAGGAGGGGTCGTCTCGATGAGAACAGCTCCACTGTTACTTTGGTCCAACCAAGTTTCAGTTAAAAACATAAAATCAAGGCTGTGCTCAGTGATTAAATCATTAATTAAAAATGTTTTCCCAGCTAGAGATCTAATGTTTAATAAAGCCAACTTAAGTGTTTTAGAGGTATTACTTGTCCCCTCGTGTTTGGGAGCAGTCTGTGGCACACAAGGTATGTTTACTATGTTTAAAGATCTTTTAGAGTGCAGCTCTCTGTGTTTTGACCAGGCCACATGTCTCCTGTCACCTAAAAGTACAGAAATTTTAAAACCTTCTAGTAAACAGGGTCCCAGCTTCTCCTGGGAAAAGTCATCACTGCCATAATCCTCACAGCCCGGACCCTTCACACATCACGCATCAGACTGCGGAGACAGGGCATGAAGAGGAACTAAGGGGGGCGAGGCTGGGCAATGTGACTTCGATTGCTCTGTTGAGGGTGGGGCTCGATGGCGAACCTTTGGCCGCTCTGGTGGGGGGTTTATGGGGGACAAAAAGGGATTGGGACGGGGGGGTAGATCTGAGCCCAGCATTGACCCGCTCCATCATCTCCTCAGTGAATTTCAGGTGTGGGGAGGAGGGAGAAAGGGAGGGGGAGGAGGGTGATGGCCTGTCAGGGGTTTGGGGGACTGGGGAAGGTCGTGGTCCCTTGTCCTGGTCGTTGGTGTTGTTGAGAGAGTTGGAGGCAAATAGGGACCCCTCTTCTTGCCTTAGATGTCTCTCCTTTCTGAGGCTCTTCCTCAGATGCCATGGATGTGGCGTTGGTTTCTCTAAAGTCTTATCAATATCCATCCTGCACATTCTCTCACATCTTCTCTCTTCCTGTGTGCAGCTATGGGACACTGAGCGGCCAGATGGTAATATCTCCTTGGTGCACAGCTCCAGCATGCGGCAGTTTAACTGGGGCTACACCCAGTTCTCCCAGTTCAACGCTGATGACAGCCTGCTGCTCGTCTCGGGTGTCTACCTGGGACCACACCACTCGTCATCAGGAGAAATCGCTGTCATCAGTCTAGGTAGGAACCATGAAATACTCCAAATTGCTTTTGAAACCTCATGAACATCATTAAATAGCTTGATTTGATTTACATAGTTCAGGCTCAAAGAAGGAAAAAATACTTTTTTTAAAATTTTGCGATTAATGATTACATTTCTGAATGAACTTCCATGTTAAATGCCATTTTTGGTCACATTTTATGGTGTAAGAGCTTTCACCCAACTTCATTATCCAACTCTCCAACTATGAGGTTATGCTCAGGGTTACTCATCGAACTGACAAGTCATTTAAAACGTCACGTGCTAGTCTAAGCTGCATTTGTTCATTAATGTGTTCTCTGTGACGCTCTCCCCATTCGATGCGTTGCTACAGAAAATTACACGCTGTTGTCGCGGGTCAGGAACAAGCCCTATGATGTCTTTGGCTGCTGGCTGAATGAGACCCACCTGATATCTGGAAACCTGCACTGGATAGGCAACATGACATCCTGCTCTGTGCTCTGGCTCAATAAAGCCTTCCAGGTGAGACCATAGACTGTAGCCTTGATATTATTATTATAAAATCTGCCATGCAGTTATCATAAAGGAGGAAATGAGCAATATGTGTAGTCGAGTGGAAAATGTGTGTTTCCCCTGATTTAACCTATTTTCACTGTCAACATGTGAGTCTAACTAGAGTGTGTTTGCACAGGTAGAAAGCAACTAATTGTAAGATGCGTTTGAGATCATGAAAAGCCCTCAAAGACAGCTTACATTAGTCTATGAAATTAAAAACATATACACGCTTAAATGATAATAAAACACATAAAACCACTAAACTGTAAAAACTGATCAATAGATTGTAGACTAAGGCCATGTCATAATGAACGGTTCTGAATACATGGGATTTATGGTCCGGAGATCCGGTGTAGGCATATCCCAAAGTTTTGGGGCAGAGAAACTAAAGGCTCAGGTTATGAAAGTGAGGAGGAGGATCTAGAAAACAGGATCTTGTGTGTTATCAAGTAGGTGCTTACATGACCGTGAGCGGAAAAACCTCCCAACAGCTGAGAAAACAAAGATTGCATCCACACATTAGTAGAAAGGTGGTGTTATTTTTCTTTTTCAGTATCAAAGACTGTTGGTGAGGTATTAATCCATTTGGTTTCTTTCAATAACTCTGAGAAATTTGGTTTGTTTTCTTTTTTTCAAAGCAGCAGACTGTAAACATATTTGTTTCTATTTAATTTTAATATGGCAGTGCTCTGTGGGTTTGCTCTTGTTTTGGAGCACAGACTCACACATCTCTAAAATCTTGCGTATATTCAGCAAATTCAATAAAATCGAGGAGCTCGTGGTTATGAATATATGTGAGCATGTGCAGCGGTGGGTTTCCAGGGGAAAAACAAAAAATAAACGTTCCTTTCCTGCAACAGGATATCGAATCGGAGAACGTCAACGTGGTCAAGCGCCTTTTCAAGATCCAGAACATCAACGCCAGCACCATTCGCACGGTGATGGTGGCCCACTGTCGGCGGCACGATAACCCGGACTTGCTGTTGGACTATGAAGCTCAGTCTCAGGCCCGAAGGCAGAAGGGGCAGCACCACCACCAGCCTCTCCTCTTTGACTTGGCAACGTCCGGTAGCGAGGAAGAAGAGGAGCAAGAAGAGGAGGAAGAGTGCCAGAGGGGAGCGAGAAGTCACGGCCTCCCCAGTCCTCGTCTCCCTCAGCCGACCATGTCGGGACTGGAGCACGTTATACATGTAAAGAATCTGTTTGGCTTTTGTTTTGTTTTTTTAGCTTTTTCATTTTTTAAATTCAATTTCTTTTGTTGCACTTTCCTTCTTCCTCCCAGAGCCGAAAAAACGTGGGGCAGAAGGAGCTGGAGATTGAGACCCAGGTGGCTCAGTTGATGGGCAGAGCCTACACGAAGCCCCCTGACCCCAGCCTCACTGAGCCGTCCGAGTCTGGGGAGGAAGACAAAACGTACTTACTCTTCACCACCGGCAGCCTTACATACTCCCCTCACCAGATAGGTAACAAAGTTATTCAGCAACGCTGCGATATTTTCTCAAAATTGTGCCAACCCTCTCTCACCTGGAAGCTCCTTTTTCACTTTCCAGGCATTAAGCGAATCAGGCCTGAACAGATGACCACTTCGGGTCCTGTTCTCGGCGAAGAGCGAAGTTCAGACGAGTTTTTTGATTCCCTGGATCATGTTATTGATATCCACGGTCACATCATTGGCATGGGCCTTTCTCCAGACCACAGGTAATTAAATGAGAAACATTTGAGCTTATTTGATCCTGTATCAGCTTTTTAGTTTAACATCACTTCTCCTCTGTCATTGGTCAGATACCTGTATGTTAATAGCCGGGCTTGGCCAGCTGGATGTGTGATCTCAGACCCCATGTCTCCGCCCCCCATCGCCGAGGAGATCGACCTGCACGTGATTGACCTGAAGAGTTTGAGAGAGGAGAGAAGAAGCCTGCGCGCTCATCGAGCTTTCACACCCAACGATGAGTGCTTCTTCATCTTCCTGGACGTCAGCAGAGACTTTGTTGCCAGGTGTGTTTGTTATTTTATTCCTCAGACACAGAAGTTTTTCACACTTGAGCCACTCTCCACTGGGCAACAGAAAAGGAAGCGATACTGCAGTGTTGGGTAAACGTGCTCACCATTTCACTGCTCAGGATGTAAGAAATTCCCTTTTTTTCGTTTTGGCACAGTGCGTCACAGTGTGTCAGTTGTACATGACGTTATTTCTAGTAACAGGGGTGTGTCAGAATTTAAAACAGTAATCAGACAGCTCGTTTGAATGAAGACGCTGCTTTCGGATGTTAAGGTTTACACTCAGGACGTGTCAGTCGTGAGTTTGAGCAAAAAGAAAATAATGAAGCAGAAACAAAATCTTCCCTCGAAACCGAGAAGAATCTGTTCAGTATGATGGGTGCTGTCATGAAGAGATTTTCCACTTACTGTCCATATTATTCCCCCACTACTTATATAAAAACAAATATTTCCCATGGCATGTGAAGATTTTTGTTGAGAGTGACAAGGATAGAGGGACAGCTCGGATTGAGCTGGTTTGGATATGTACGGAGGAGAGATGGTGGGCATAACGGACAGTAGATGTTGAAGAGTTGCCAGGCAGGAAGAAAAGAGGTAGACCAAAGGTTCATAGATGCAGTGAAGTGACACCCATTATCACTATAAGACAAAATGTAGATCCACAGCCGATATATCAGCAAGTTTGATTTGCTTCAGATTTCTCACAAGATAGAAACCCACAACTGAGACTCGGTTGGTGTCTCCTCCTAGTCCCAAACTGGTGATCTTTTGCATTTTAGGGAAATACGATACCGCATACTGTACCATACTACACGATACTATAGCAGGTTTATTTGTAAAGCACTTGAAACCAACCACATGGACCAAAGTGGTGTACAGAAGAATAAATAAAAGACAAAAAAAAACCTAGTAGATAAACACAAATGAAATAAATGAAATAAAATGTGTTCATAGATAAATATTAATAATCATATGCTGTTGTTTTAAGGGGTTTGTGGGCTGTGATTGTATGTTTATGTCTGAATAACTCAAATTCTGAACTCTGTGGTTTAATAGAAATATGTATAACACAGTTTTGTTAAACTCACTATTCACGATTTATTTGATTGAAACATTGATGAGGTAAAAGCGCTGCGTAACCACACACAGCTCCAGCTTCACAGGGGACTACCTTGATCTATTTCAAAGTAAAGTAAACGTATTCATGTGTTTGTCAGTTTTAATTGATATTCACTGCAAATGTTTACACACTAAATCAAACGCTCGGTAACCGCTCTGACTTACCCTCCAATCTCCCACCTGTAGTGGAGCCGAGGACAAGCACGGCTACATCTGGGACCGTCACTACAACATCTGTCTGGCGCGTCTGGCACACGACGATGTGGTGAACTCGGTGGCGTTCAGCCCCGCCGACCAGGAGCTGCTGCTGTCCGCCAGCGACGACTCCACCATCAAGGTGTGGCGTTCGCCGCGAATGATCCGCCTCGCGCAGGCCTCCGCCCGGCCGCCCAGACCACGCAGCCTCCTGCCGTCCTGGCTGAGCCGCAGCAAGAACTCCTGCATCAACGGAAAACCATGAGTCAGGCTGGAAAACACTTGAAGCGGGAGGGGGAAGCATGGTGAGGAAAGTCTGATCTTTTCCCTTTGTGGTATGAATATATACACACCCCATGTATGTGTACAGCGTGGGCACAGTCTGTTGTTTTCGCTTGAGCTCACGGTGTCGTGACCTAAAGCAGTGACTGATTCAGCTGACAGGAAACGATAGCGGCTCAGACACAAGGGGGCGCTGTTGTGCCAGCAGAACTGACTGCAGACAGAAATGATACGCAACGTTAACACAGGTAGAGATGTAGAGAGTGTAGAGCTGACGCCTAAACACAGATGCCCAAAAACTGCTCCCCTGAAAGATGGTTGTTCTCCTTTTTTTTTTTTTTTTTTTTTTTTCTTTAAAAAAAAAATCAGTAAAGTTGCGTCCGAACAGTTTGGACTCCTGGATGTGACGTACACATGTATACAAAGGTCCTGCTCCTTTAGGGCAAAGTGCAACTGAGAATAAGCTGAGAAATGTTCGTTTTCCTATCAGCGGCTGTATCCAATTGACGTCTCGAGTTAAAAGTTCCTCATAAACGCTTTTCTCAAAGATTTTATAAAAGAGTATAAAACGAAAAGGGAAAAGGAGTTTGAGCTGCATTTAATGCGGTCTGCTTTTTTTGTTTGTTTGTTTTGTTTGTTTGTTTGTTTTTTGTCTGTGCCCGGGAAATGATTCATCACTATTCTATTAAATGTAGAATTACTGAGCAGTTTAATATAAGAGGAACCGCTGGCTGTGAAGAAGAGTTGTTTGTGTAGCTGAGTGTTTATTGGATCTGTATAATATAAAAATGTATTTAAACCCTTTTCATTCATTAGCATCACAACGCTGCACCCTTTATTTTGCAGAATTTTGTTAATTAATTTTGCTTTTCTTATTTAGCAACATATTGTGTCCCCCCTCTGGAGAAAGAAACTTTACAAGTAGAGCCTTTTTAGGCAATTACCTAAATCAGGGATGTCAAATTCATTTTATGCTGCGGGCCACTTTGATCTGAAGAGAACCAGACCAGTAAAAACATTTAAGTAAACATTTAATCCCTGACATTCAACACTACATGATCGTTTTTCTACATGATAAATGTGTAAAATTGCAGAAAAAGTGGTAGCACGTTGCCCAGACTGTCCTGTATTTATAAAACGTAAAGGTTTTGTTAATTACTCTTTTGTTAAACTGTGGACCCACGTTTTTTTTTTTTTGTTTTTTTTGGTTGATAGTGTAAAAACAGGAATCTGTTACTTAACTGCTTTGGTGTGGTAGGAATGGGGGAGGTCTGTGTGAGTCAAAAAAGCTGCAAAACTTATGAAAATACAGTAAAAATTTCCAAATCTATGCAATCTTTTCCAAAGCCGTCCATTGAAGTCTTTGCCGGGCCCATTATGGTCCTCAGGCCTTATGTTTGACACCCCGACCTCGAGCTCCAATTGGTCCTGTGGATTTTAAATGAAAGCCGCCGTTCTCCAGTTTGTCCACAGACTGCTGAACAGTGCTGTAGTGTATAAATAACTAATGTATCTCCTTAAGGATTAGAAGGCAGTGTTAATCTTTATTTTAATGTGGCACACATGTAACTTTTAATATCACTCTTTATTTTTTAAACATTAATATGCTGTAATAAAGATATTCAGTGGATTTCATGTTGTAACTTACGTTGCGTACCAGTGCCACAGACTTTTACCCAAAGCAAAGCAATAATGAGTTTCATGGACCTTTCAGGTTGCACAAGTGGCGCCTATTACTTGAAATTAAATTCAGTTTAGAAATGCTTAAAAATATTTTGACTAATTTTATTAGTCTTTTTTTGGTAAGTTGACAAGAAACAACAGATTAAAAACACTTCCACAGAAACAGACAGAAAGTATAAAGGACTGAAGACAAATTGTGTTGAAATGTCTGTTGGTATTTACATCATACTTTAAGTCCCCTTTGAGGTGCTTTTGCTGGTAAACACAAAGCAAAACAAAAAGTAACGCATGGTTACAGCTACAGTTCAACCAGCACAAAGGTACTTTACTGGCTTCTTATTTACATTTCCACGCAGATGCCTGTTTAAAGAGGACGTGACTGATTTTAAAACATGGCTTTAATTATGATTGGGCGACTGTTTCACTTGTTGACTTTTCAGAATCCCCTGTGAATCCGACACTTGAACAAGCAGGTTTCATTCAACTGAACAGTGTTTTGTTTTTTTCCCCCATGTTTTTAAATTTGTTTAAAAAGTCACAAACTTTCTCCTTTTTTCCCCCCGAGCTCCCCTTTCACTTCCTCCTCATCACACTGTCATGTTTTGCCAATGTTTGCTTCCTCATGATCATTTTTTTCCAGCTTGTGTTCTTTTCAAAACCTCCACGTTAATAAAGCGCATGCCCTGCAAATCCAGAAAACTGAACATGTGTCAGACTGATATTCTTTTCTGCCAATAAAATGTTGCTTTCTTGTGCAGTTTTTGATTAAAGGTTTTGAAAAGAGAGCTCAATGCATGCTTAGCCTTATTGTTATTGCCTGTTTGCAAGTATTTGTCAGTTAATGAAGTTTAGAAATCGACCCTGAGCGCTCTATTGGTGCAGTTTGAGTTTTCTCCAGTATCAGAGTCAAATCTAAAAATAGACACATACTACACAGGCATATTTTTAGCTTCTGTGTGAATTAAATTTTCCATCAAAGTGTCAATGCCGCTTACTAATAGTCATGTAGGGGGGAAAAAAGTACATCCCTGGTAACTGTTGTCTCTATTTTTGACATTTTTAGACATTTTATTTTTGATACAGCACCTACAGCACAGATAAAGATGATATATGTGAACCATACAGCAGGGAAATTTAGTTGTTTTTTTTTGTTTTTGTTTTTTAAGTAATTCATGAAATAATTTTATCCTGTGCATCTGAACTTGTATTGCCCACCTTTTCAGACAGCACTGGGCTTCTTGCACATTACCTACAGGAGCTGCGTCATGCCCTGAAGCCCCCGGCGCACAACTCTTCTGCTGATGCCGCAGGAGGTTTGGAGCTCTGCAGTTAGTGAGTCAGCAGAGAGTTGGTGACTTTTCTGTGATTTTTGCACCTCAGTCCTCAGCAGACCCGTGCTCTTTGACTTTGCGTGGTCTGCCACTTCATGGTTGAGTTGCTGTGGTTCCTAAATGCTTCCACTTTTCAGTAACACGACTTATAGTCAATTGGAGAGTATCTAGGAGGGGAGAAATTGCACCGACTTGTTGCCTTAGAGCATCACCCTTGAATTCAGTATGATCTTTAGAAAGACTCATTCATTTTTGACAGATGTTTGTAAAGGCAGACTGATCAGCTGGGTTTTTGATTTTCTTTATCTGAGGTGATGGGACTGAAAAGAGCAGAATTAAAATAGCACAGTCTTTAAATATTTCATCACCTATCTATAATATCATCTAAAAACTGGAGAAATCTTTTATGCATAAAGGGTCCTGCATGATTTGGAGCAACACCAGTTTTTACACAACTAGGATCCTACGTATATCAGACAAGAACCAGAAAGAGCCCAGTAGCTGGTCTGCTCGCTTCCAGATGTTGACAGAAGAGGGGATGTTGTTGCCATCAAATTCAAAATGAGCTCATGTTTTTCATGCAACAATAAAATGTCTGTTTAAACATTTAATATTTTTTATGCTCTATGATAAATTAAAAAAAATGAGTTAATGAGATTTACAAAGTCACCGCATTCTGTATTTATTTAAATTTCACACAGTGTTGCAGATTTTTTAGAATTCACTTTGTATATTTAGATATTTGACAGCAAAGTGTCGCAACTTTACTTTAGACTACATCTCTAAAACATTTCAACTAGAACAGTTTCTAGTTCCGTGGATTTGTGATAAGTAAGGGGCTTTACTTTTGTACGGTTTCAGTTTTGTGTCATTTGTTTAGCACTCACTCTTGGTCACCATCTAAGAAACGATACACGATAACTCTGGGTGAGAACAGAAGCATCAACCAAAGTGTATCAGTTATAGCTGTGTGTAGGTTAGTGGATCAACAGTTACCGGCAATAACTAATTTCAGTTATAAGGGGGCTCGAAAAAAATAAAAATAGGTCAAAAACATGGCACAGCTGCACTTGTTGTGATATCATCTGGTGACCTCACAGCCTCTGACTTTGAAGATTAGATTAGAAAGTGCGTCACCATCTAAATACTTGAGAATCTAACCCAGGGGCTTTCAGAAGAAAGATTTTCATTCCTCACGTAGTCATCGATCACACGTGCGCCGTCCCTCTGGCAGGGTCTTTCCAACCACATTTATCTCAACCATGATGAGGCATTTCCACAGCCTCAGTGAAGACCATCACTGGCATGTATAATGAGTCATTTTGTGTTCTTCTATCATGCTAGTGGGGTTTCATTTTTGGTGAACATGCTTTGTGTGGTGAAGCTGATGTGACTGACATGAAACCTAAAAAGTGGCTGAAACATGGTTTAAATGGACTGGTTAAAGTAAAGGGGTTGCAGTTCTGGTTTTATTTGTAATTCAGCACACTGACATGCTACACATTAACACAGTCAACATTTTCAGTTTTCACCTATGTTAGCCTGAGGTACAAAGGCATTGCTGAGGCTGCTGGGAAGCAGAGTGGTCTTAAATTTCATAATCCAAGTGAAACATTTCACTCGTTCTTAGGAATTTGTTCAGTGAGCTCAGTACCTTCAGATCTACAAGGTCTGAGTGGAAGAGGTTGTTATTAAACTGTCATACACTTACATTGGAAACTCTTTGGACCTCTATTAGAGCCTCACAGAAGTCAAAGGTGCAACAACAGGACAGCTGTGCACACTGCTTCTGCTGATTTGGGCATTCACCAAAGCAGGCTTTGTGTTTCTTTGCAAGGCAGGAAGGCCGGCATATGTTTTGCTAAACAGGCTACTTAAACTTGGTTTTATGTTCACACTCTGCCCTAAAACGAATAAAAGTTCACACATTTCCCATCATTTAAAGCGCCTCCTTGACGACAGAATGGGCTGACGAGCACTTTGGATATCAAACCTTTTATATGTGAAATAGCTGGAGTTCCCCTAGAACAACGTGAAGCAAGGAAAAACAGGTACACCACATCTATATTCACAACAAACACAGCTCAACAAACACAGCTATGTTCCTTTGCTTTCGACACTGCAGCGTGGTGCTTGGGTTTTTTTTCTTCTCTTTAGCGCCCTTGCTAGTTTGCATCATCCGTTTGTTTTAGGAGAAGGCATCAGAGTTTTACATAAAAGGAATCACCTGTAGTGTTATGTGTGTGTGTGTGTGTGTGGGGGGGGGGATTTTCACATGTGGTTATTTTAGGAAAAAAAAAAAAAGACAAATATAAGAAAACATGTGGTTAAAAAAAAAAACCCCTTTTTTTGTTTACAAGATATGTTTGACTTAAATTATTTGTGGTGCTTACACCCTTGTGCCTACATTTCACGTTGCTACATCCAACAATTATTAATTTTTAATAATGAATTAATCATGTTTAGGTATAAACAGGATTAAAAAAACAAGTCATAAACAAGAAGACAAAAATAAAACAAGGAAATAGTATTGTTATGCTTTAAATGAACTTTTAATTAAAATCAAATAGAATTTTGTGAAATTTTATCTTAAATGAAACACACAAAAAATGGTTAAATTAATAATGTACCTATGGTCAAATGGTACTTTAGCATCCCTTAAAACACTTTATAAATAATCACCAGTCATCAGAGTCGTGAAAGATTCAAAACTAACTTTATATGATTGAGTACAGTATGAGTACAACTGATCAGGCATTATAGTTAGCAGTAGCACTGACATAATACAATAAAGTGTGTACATGTATATATTTATTTATATATTTGCTACTCTGTGTAACAGTAGATGCTTCAGGATTATTTAGTAATACAGTATTAAGGGATTATTTGAAACAGGCTACATATTTTATCATCGTTTTATCCCCTTTAGATTCATTTAAAATTTGATATAAAATGTTTACCAGATCGAGCCGTTTAAGTGACAAGTGCACGCACCACGACCTCATCAACACGAGAGCTTTGATAATCTAGTATTTTTGATTCCTTTCCATCAGTGCTTGTTTGGTTGTCATTGGTCGTTGTTTTCCTATACTGCATGAGAGCTAACACAGGCTAAAACTAAACACATCTCCCATTTGTCTAAGTATGTGCCTGTAAAAACTAAAACATTTTATTAGAACTAGTTAACTTTAATTATCTCGAGCCATAAATAAATAGTAACTGGAGATAATCTCACAGTGGTGGAAAAAACAAAACACACACATACACACTCCCACAAAGCTAAATAAGGTGTATTATATCTATTATGATATTAGGCTGCTTATAATATAAGAGATAAATTATCGTCTACAAGATGCAATACAGATATAAGGAGGGTAACATCAGGATAACAGATGACTTCAGACCCTTTTTTCCTCAGAGAGCTTTTCTCAGCTCTCACCGCTGATTCACTGATTCACTGCAGATGGATCCTCGGAATGAGTGCAGATGTCACATCGCACGCCCTCAAGGTGTAATGACATCCTAATGATGCTTTTAATGTGATAATATATAAATATAGTAACCTATATGATAATAACATTGTATTTTTGTCATATATATATATATATAATTATTATTATTATTATTATTACTGTTATTATTAATATTACTATTAAAATGATTCATTATTTGGTTTAGATTTTTGTTTCTGTGTTTTTGTATTTTAAAAAAACAAAACAAAGCAAAACAAAACAAAGAGTTTTTTGGTGTTACTTCCACAGTACACCCTTATAAGCCTGTCAGGTCTACAATGGCTTTAATGAAAATTGTATCATCTCTGAGGTAAGGGCTCTTTCCGGCCAGTTTGGCCAGCGGGCAGAAGAGTGGGCAGCCGCTGGCGATGTTCATCTCACTGATCGGCCGCTGGAAGGACGAGGAGCTGACGTCTGGTCGGAAAGCATCGATGATGTGCTCCCTGTTGTTCTGATCCAAGAGCATCAGAGTCACCTGGCGGGGAAGAAGAAGAGAAGAGGAGTTGGTTTCGTGCCGCTCATTGAGAGTTTCGTGCGTAAACGTATTAAAATGGTTCCCCACCTTCTGACTGAACGGCCACTTGAGCAGGGCGTCGCACTTTCCCCTCATGACGACGAAAAACAGCGAAAGGTGCGTTCCCCGGCCCGTCCCGTCACCATTCAAATACAACCTTAGACACATTTTGTAGCCATATTTGCTGGAGTAAAAAGCTGCGTGGAAAAAACAAAAAAAAGAAGGGTCAGAAATAGAAACGGAGCCTAAAACAGCATCATGTGAAATCAGCAGAGCCATGCACGCTCCCTGAAGAACAACAAGGGTGTAGCGGCGTGGAATTCCCCTCCGTCTACACGCCAGAAGATAATGTCATGTGAACTGTATGACCTCAAAACAAAACAGAAAAATCCCTCCCACCTAAAAGCATACCACACGTGATGTTTTTCCATCCTACCTGGTGAGAACATTGCAGGCGCTCGACCAGCCACGGCATCCTGCCTTCGGCGCGAGAAGTCGGAGATTTTCCAGACGAATACTCCGTCGTAGGTGCAGAACTGGAGTTCGCGCATCAGCTGTTCGGTCTCAGACAGCTGCAAGTCTCTCATGGTCAGCGTCCTCTCCAGCTGTCGGACTTTGTTAGACAGATTTTCAATCTTCTCTTGGTCTAAGCGGTGTTGGTGTGCGAATGCTTCCATTGTAACAGAACTGCGCTCCACCTCGCGGTTCAGGACGCACACGATGTTTTCTAAAGCGTTCACCTGTTGGTGAAAGAAAAAAAAAAAGAAGAAGCAACAAATGATTACTTTCCCATTTCACCAAATGAACAGAGTGGTTACAAGCGACATCAAACCTGCTGAGACTCACTTTTTTTTCCAGGTCAACAGACTGCACCGAGGTCATGGGCCCGGCTCCCTCATTAGGATCCCTGTACAGGCCCACTCCGGAGTCCTCCTGCCACTCCCCGGCACCAGAGCCCTCTGAGCGAGCCCGAGTCGCTGACAGCACCAGAGGCAGCAGCAGACGCAAGTGCTCCATAGTACTGTTGAACTCGTGGTCACAGAGCTTCCCGTTCTCTACCTGACACAGAAACACGGGAGAGCTCGTCTAAGTTTTATTGAGACAAAGGTCAAACCAGTTAGTTTTGAGCTGTGGTGTCCAGTTTGTGCCTTCAGTAGGACAAATTTAGCTCTAGGTGTGGTGACTACCAAACTAGGCGAGTGGCTCCAGCAGTTCCCAGGAACAACATCGGAGATCTCTGTCCACAGAGTGCAGTCCTAGGAACAGTTAAGATACTGCACAGGACCCTCAAGCTCCCAGGCCTCCGGTAGAGGACCCAAGCTTGAAGGATAGACCGGATAGCGGGGGCAAGCGGGGAATGTTTTATATATTTTTAAACAGGTTTCACTTGAGTATTTACATGCAGCTTCTTTTGTTCTGTTGGCTCAATGAAAGTAAACCCAATTTAGATAAAGCTTAAAATAGCTCTAAGTATGTGTCTGGAGGCCTTTTAAGATGCCTGCTGAGTAGTGCTGATTGCTTCTAGAAGAACTGAAGAAACAGCCTTATCTAACCTTTTAGACGGCTTCCTGGCAGCATGAGCAAACACCTCCTTAACTGCCACGATAGTTTGATTCAAAGGTGCCTAAGCTCTCATTGGTGCTTGGGTATAATATCATATCACATCACATTTGCCAAACTGAGCTCAGCCAACTTTAAACTACTGACGAAAGCACAGAGCGCGAAATATCTCATGTGAAAGGGTCACGTGACTAACCTCAGGGAACACATTAGGAAGAAGGAGATGAGAAAATGCATTTAATAGCATTAAGTCTGCTCTGCAATGACACCAATTTATCCAATGACCCCCGCCGAAATCTTTTCTGTGTGCAACATATTCTAGCTTTCACGAGATAACTCACATCTATCTGTGCTCCAAATACAAAGCAGCTGGTGGGAGATGATTAGCCTTGTTTAGTTGGAAACTCCCTGGCTCTTTTGGAAGTTAAACCTCTAACAGTGGTTTTAGACTTCTGTGTTAAATCTACGCTCCTGAAACCCTATAATCAGTATAACTACACAGTCTGCACAGGTATAAATACTGGAAACAGCGTGTGCCGCTTACGTAGGCTACATCATACGCTCTACACAGATTCACGGCATACATCAGGCACAAAGCAGCCACTCATATCTTATGTTGATGTAAAACAGAACAGTAAAAACACCAAACAGTGATGCTGTGACTTTAGCCAGGCCAGCTCCTTCATCTGATTTCAACTTCATAATTTACTTACAACAGGAAAAGTATAAGCCACATTACTACCTTACTGTACAGGACATACATTTAGACTCCTTATTAAACCACAAATAAGCATCGAAATGAGAAAAATGAGTTCGATCACACTGGTCAACCCTCTACGATAAAACATAAGACAGGAGTTTTGGTGATTATGTAACTGCACCTACCATAGACTTGCAGCCCACTTCACTGAATGGACACGTGCTCTTTGACTTGGCGCAAGACTTCACATGATCATTGAACTGAAATGCAGAATGAACAAAGATAAAAGACCATTTATAAACAGTGCATCAACAGGAAAGTGGAAGTGAAGGACTCCTAGTCAAAAAGAAACTAAGTATCATAAGGAGACTGCCCTAAACCACTTAGATTACATTGAAGGTAACGGCGCTAACCTTTTCTCTTGGTATCTTCTTTTTTCCACAGTCCTTGCATTGCATGGGAAACTTCAGACAGATCTCATCATGGGCCTGAAATGCATCGTATAGCAGAACGTCACTTTGTGTCCATTAATGCCAACAAAGAAGAAGAAAAACAAAAAACAGTGTATTTTAGTGTAGTCTCTTTATGTCCCACCTTTATCTCTTTGAAGTTGAAGGTCATTTTGCAGTACTTGCAGTTGAGAGTTCTTGCCTCGCATTCTCTCTCATTGTGTCTGTCCTTCTCCGTGAGAAGGATAAGGGTTTGGCAGCCCTCGCACAGGATCCGCTCGAATTCACAGCGACCTTCGTGCTGAGCCTGAAAATAACAGACATTTTTTATTTGTTATTATTTTCGAACTGCCTGTTTGTTACTTGTAAAGCAGGTTTTCAGCATTGTGAAAGAGCAAACTGACAGTTGGGTCAAACCCTTCCCAATCACTGATAAATAACCGCTTTTCAGGAAGTGTTTAAATGCAGGTGTAGCTGCTCTGGTACAGGGTGTATCCTTAGCTTCTATGTGGAAAAACAAGTGTTTTTTGTTTTGTTTTGTTCTTTAAAAAAACAAAAAAAAACAAAACACCTCCAACTGACAAAAAAAGTGAAAGTAAAAGCACAATACACTGATTTGAGTATGAAAGAGATAACTACGGTTCTATGATTGCGCACACGATTGTGATCAAGATTATTTTGATATTTACTTGTTTTTCATTGCAACCCCCATTATATACACTTTTCTTACTTTCGAATGACATGCTAAGCAAACGAAATTTAAACAAAAAGCGAGCTCCACAAACATCTGATAGGAAAAAAAAGGGATGAAAATGTACCATAGAAATAGAATTATAATGAAGAGAAGATAAAAGGGGAAGTAGAATAATTAAAGAAATATATTTAAAGCTGTGTATTCGCCATTTAAAAATACCGGGAATCACGCAGACGGGGTGGAGCTTAAGGTGGGGTTAATCAACAGGGAAGTTGCAGTCTTTCAGAATGACTACCAAAGGCATGCTGCAGACCCAGAAGCAGAAGCTCAGGTACGTTAGCCGGTTTTTCGCTTTGACTGCTGACTTTCCAGACTTGCTACGCTCAAAAATCTTGAACCGGATCGCGTCAATAAAAATGACTCACATTTAGAAGATTCCTAATCTCATCCCTGTCCTCGGCACAACACTCCAACGCCTTGATGTGACTATTTTTTCCCCAGCTTCAGAAGGCCTCGCTATGGGTGTGTGCGACTAGCAATTTGTAGCTTTTCCCACACAGTGACAGTGACTAAGATACCAGGCCAAAAATATATGCAAAGTGGGTGTATCACACAGCATAATAGTTTGCGAAGCAACAATAAGAGGTTGGCATGTTTTGATCTTTTGGTGTCTTCTTTTTTATTGTTTTTTTAATAAGAGGAAGATTCATCTGCGTGCTAGTGCTTGGGATTCCATTTCCAATCCGTGCAAATCCCACACATTCGCCTAGCGTTTTCATTTAAACAGCATATCATTTTAACATTTCCCAGGTGAAAAACACACACACGCGCACATACATGCACACTCACAAAGTGATGTAGATTAGGTCACACTGGTACGCTTAGTTAAAACCACAAACAGACAAGAATTGTTGTAAACATCCTTTTCACAGTGTAAGCATCATGGTGCCATCTGCTTACTACACAAACTACGTAGCTCATCTAAAACTGATGCTTACAGTAGAAACACAGCTGCAGACAGACACACACACACAAGGCTCAGTCGCACACACACTAACCAGCTTTATTTACTTCACGTGTCTTTCATGCATTTTTACAAACTCCAGTCTGTGTTCAATGAAATCTGGGTTTCTGCTAAACTGAATGAATACAAGCAGTTTCCTTAACAGCTCTATAGTTTAATGGTCAGTAACCCAGTCACGCTAAGCTCAACAGGGTTGTTCCATTCTGGTACTTTCCACTGAGCTTTTGTTGATAAATGAGGAGAGGCTGGGACTTTCCAGCCGCCTGTTAAGTTTCACTTCCTGTTTGCAGCAACGCAGCACATAGTACAGAGCGTGCTATGAAAGCTGAGCATTTTTCAGGGAACACAGTGACCCGGGAACGCAGATTATAGGTCAGATTACCCTCTCACGTAGATTAATAAATACTGACAAGGCTCTTTTTTGGTAGTGTAAACCTACACCCAGGTAAAAGGCAGCAATGCCCATGCCACAGGAAAAGACAGATTTCATACTTTACCTCATACTCTTTAATAGATCCAGTCCAGTTACAGCCCTGGTTCAAACACCTGGCTGGCAGGCTTGCTATTTCTCGGCCTGCTGCATTGTCTGGGAAAGCCTGTGAGGTGTGTGTGTGTGTGGGGGAGAGGGCAAAAACAAAGAGATCAGTGAACTCATAAAGCCTTCAATGCTCTTAAAAGAAAGCAGACAAGAGTAGGATGCATTGATGCATTGTGTGGTTAGGGAAACCCCCGCCAGATTGCAGTCATATTTTTTCCTCTAAAGGGCAGTAATCACATGCTGACTACTCCTAGCATAACAAAGACAGTGGGTTTGAAACCTGAATACATATAAAGGCTTACCTCACTGCTGTTTAGAATGGAAATGGGTTCCTCGTATATCTCCTCTTGACGGCAGGCTTCACATGGCTTTGGGCCAGAACTACCAAACAAGACAGGTTTGTGACTTTACTGTAAAAGCAGCGGCTCGACACCAACAGTCAGCAACAATTTCCTGCTGATCCAAAACTGCAGCAACTGCTGACCAGTGTGGATCACAGCTCGAGCAGAGGAACGTTTAATCAATACAAGGGAAATGAAAAGAAGCTTGTAAGCATCATATCAGTGGGACAAGAAGAAAAAAAAAAGAACTAAAAACAAAAAAAGTTGCTTTAGCAAGTTTGAAGGCGATTAAATGAATAACCAAAACACACACACAAGCATAAACAAAGGGCACGTGTGGGTGCGACACATCACATGGTGAATTTATAACGTACATGATCTGGTTATTTTGAAACAAATAAAAGCACTCGGACAAATCACATGCGAAATCCACACATTTCACAATCACTTGTGTTACTGTTGTTTAAATGTTTGGGGAATTAACAAAGAGTCTGCCGGTTTAAAAAAAAAAAAAAAAAAAAGGTAAAATTCCACATTTTCTGTCACATTTTGTTTAATTATACTTTCATTAAACATTAGATAACACATAACTGAAACGGACATCAACTAGAAATGAATTAGTGTATCCATGTATGTATCTGTAACGAATACACATCACAAATACTCGTTACAAATACGTTGGTGTGACACCTCTTTGTACTTGTAGTGAATATTCAATACAAATCCAGCGTTTTTCCTCATGTATTAGTTTTTGTTAATATTCTTTACGATTACTCTGTAATGAATTTGAATACATAAGGCAATGAAAACACTGGATTGGGTATTCATTACAAATACACCTCATGCATTAACAATCCACAAGTGTGTGAATGACTCAGAAAGGAGGTTTTAGAAAGAAGACCTTTAGAATGAATCAGCAACACCACATCCTTGTGATTCACAAACATCAGTATGACAGGTCCATCATGTGGGGCATGAGTCTGCATTAATAACTGATCTTGTCTGGACAAAACTCCCAGAGTTGAGGAAAGATGAGGAAAGGGTGTGCTGAAGCATGTCCAGTAAGACAGGAAACATTAGGTGCGGGGTAAGCAGTTTGGTCTAAGGACCTCCGGTCTACCTGGTGAGCTGCTTGAAGCAGTGTACACAGAAGCGGTGGCCGCACTGAGCCTGGACAGGCTTCCTCAGGACCTGGAGACATTGCTGACATTTATATTTATTTTCCATGGGCACTGACAGGACACTGAGGGGAATCCCTGGTAAAGAGTTGGGACAGTCCAAAGAAATACGGGCCATTCTTCTCCATCAATCTGGTGCTATATCCTGTTAATGAGAACACAGAGAAACAGCTGTCAACAACCAGGCAGGAACTAACTGCAAAGATGGAATATAAACTCAAACTAGCAGTGAATTACCCGCTGGCAAGCTTAACTATTTAAAAGATCACCATGAGAATCTGTGTGACCCTCGAGGAAATATTTGTCCACGCTACTGTGTAAGTCTTGGCACAGCCAGCAATGCCACACAAAAAAAGAAAAGCATGGTAATAATATTCAAAAATATGGAAAACCCTGCTTAACACTGCAACGGCTGAAACAAGATCAGCAAGTCAAATGACTTGAAGACATAGGTACTTTTTCTTTTTGAGTTATCAGAAAAAGTCTTGTGATTGGTGGGATAAACATAGCTGTGAGAGAAGCAGCATCAGGATATACAACCTAATCTATTTAAACACGTATCTAAACCCGTTTAAAAAAAATCCCCTGCTTACAAAGAGCTGAGTAACTTTAAACTGTAGAACTTGGTTTTGTTGTACAGCATTTCCAGATAATAATCAGATAAGCATATTTCTACTGAGAAATACTAGTGAAATATTTCTCACTTTAATGCGGTGTGAAATGCAAACACAGCATTTACACGAGCTTTGCTGACATCTTTTGTACTTCACAGAAACGATGATGATGATGCCAGGCATCAGACAGCATAGCACATGTATTTTGGGTCTTTCCTTTAAATACTTTTCCTGCAATGCTGTCAACATTTCTCACCCTCCACAAATAGTTTCTGTTACCTTTGTTTCAGTTTCAAGCTCGCTTTAAAGCGTTAACACTAAAAGATCACTTAAGTCACGGTTTCTTACAGGAATGGCACTTATAGGGGTGCTGGCCACAGCTCCACCATGTGCTCAATTTGAGTAAGTTTAACTAAGTAATAGCGGGTACTGAAGGTACAGTGAAACACAGTGGCATAAATTAAAGGACGAGAAAGACGCAGACCCTTTTAAAAATCGTTTTAACATTAGCTACTTAAGTCAAAGTGACCATTAACCGTGTTAAAAGACTAAGACCCAATTACACTGCTGCCTGTTTTCCCAATTACCCCAATTAGATGTTTGATGCTTCACCAGATTACACAATTTGTGTCTTGACTTTTTCAAACCATGTTGCTGGCATCAAATTCACAATCAGCTCAACTTTAAAACAAAACTAAATTCTGTTCAACATGTAATATCTTTGCATTTTAAAATATAATGTACATGAATTCAATTTTTAAATGCATTAACTTGAAGCTCCTTTTTGAATATATATTCTACAAGTGGAAAAGGTTTGCCAGCACCCTCTCTCCACACACACACACACACACACACACACACACACACACACACACACACACACACACACACACACACACACTTTATATTATTTTATACCTGGTTAAATTAAGGCACCAAATTTAGGTTAAAATACCTCCTTTAACTGTGTTCAGTATGTCTTAGAAATTATCAAGAGTTATATTCTGGCAATCAGAAGATGGTAAACATATTTTTTACATTTACATTTAAACAATATCTTCCCTCACTAATTCTAACTGTTTAAAATCATTCTTCCATTAAAGTACTTTATGGTAGGAAATCATTTTAGACTGAAATCTGTGAAGAAAAAAGTGAATAAAGAAAATGCCCAACTGGCAGAAAACTCACCCCACCTGGTTCACAGACACCAGAATATTATGCACTGTCTGCTTCCTAATCACTTATCACTGCCAGTAATAATCTGGCACAGTTCACCTCACGCTTCCTACATTTGTCTACCTCAGACTAAAATCACAGCATATAGTGGCAGCTATTTCACCCACTGCATAAAGAACAGCACCAGGGCTTATTTTGTCTTTGCAAATATCCCTTCTGTCACAAATTTCTGTAAATGTTTATTCTGTCGGTATTATGCAATTTTTTTTATTTATTTATATATATATATATATATATATATATATATATAAAAAAATTCCCTTGTGAAAAAATGTGTGGGGAATGTCTAGTGTTTGTTTTTCCCATAACCAGCAGATGACAACTCTTACTGATATATTTCCTTACTGATATATTTCATATATTTCCACTGCATGTGTAAGTGGGTTTTACAGGTGTATAAATTATATATAATACACGCCTGCATGTCAAAGAAAACTGCAAGGAATGTGGACAAAGTGCACCTTTGCATGTCACAAACTTGAAAATATGGTTGTTTAAGTTTGTGGTGTTTGTAGGCTTAAGGTAATATGTGGCAAAAGCCACACAGCTTAACAGTGCTGTCTCACCATTCAACCATTTATGTTCTTAAGTCAAAGCAGGTGCTAAGGTGAACAGAACAACACCCATAAAGTAAATGTTAATGTTTAACTAAATGTGAATGGTGTATGCAATTCCAACAAAACAGCTCAGGTTTTTCCCCACAAAGAAATAAAGTGGTAAATTCCAAATTGTGTCTACAAAACAGCACCACTCCTGATGGTCACGAGTTTTCAATGAACTTTTTGCAGACGTGGTCTCCAAGCAGAACATATCTGAATCGTGTTTTCAGTGGATTTTTCCTTAGACCAATTTAGATCCTTTTCAAACAAAGCAACTAACTTTCATGGGGGGAAGTAAGACCACACAGAAAGTGGATGTTGAATCAAAAGATAGATGCAAGGAAAACCCCTATGTTTTAATTTCAGTGGGAGTATTAACACTGAAACTGGAAATAGTTAATCCAACTCCAATACATCACTCAATAAATAAATAAACATAATATATGTAAATCCAAATACCCATAGCTAAAAAAAATAAGAAGCTTTGTGTCCTTCCTACAAACTCATCTACAAGAATTTTTTTTAGATGAATCACATTACAGCCAAGATCAGCTTACTGTCTAAAGATCCAGCTTTTAGAGTTTCATTTCATTTTTATTTATAACTGTGCTTCACATAAATTTAACCTCTTAACTGTTACTTAAATCTTAGAAATTTCTAACAAAATGAAATACTTTGGCATCTTGTTTGTATATGTTTGTTTTAAATCTAGATTTCTGTTGAACCTTTATTTTTAGAGTTTTACTTATCTCACCCTGAATTAGAACATATAGTAATATATGATTTGAATACACTGTTAATAATTTCATATTAAGGCAGGAAACGCTGCTTTTCTTTGGAAGCTCTTTCTTCCCGCGTGTATTTATTTGAACGCAATTCAATTCTGCCACTCACCCCATTCACATTAAATCATGAGTAACTTTTCTGTTACTGGTATTGCGTAAGAAGTTCAAGCCTAACTTCATTCTTACAAAACTTAACTGAAAAGCTGCGGCAACCTGCTGTGAGCGAAAAGGCGTGCAAGCTCGTGTTTGGATAATGTTGTAATTACAACATCAATTCAGCGCGATCACTGGATCGCGTGGAAACTAGTCATAATTGTCAGAGAAACACACAATGAAACACTGTGCATTGAAATATCAGAAACAAGAATTTAAGTTATATAAAAGGTAACACACACGAGGCCTACGTACAGCTAAACCTTGAAAAGTGACCTTTGTCATGTACAGCAGCATAAACTTTTCTGTGAAACGAACAACACAGCCAGCAACAACGAAATAAAGCAACAACAACAACAACAACAAAAAGAATACAAAATTTCAGTCTCAACATTTCAGCTTCTGTCTCAGACAAATAACCACAGCTGCTCTTTAAAGCTACACCCAGCGTTGCTCAAAGCCTAAAAAAAACATCCTCTTCCTGGGGAGACTCGTCCTCTCAGCTCGCCATGTTGCCCTGCGTGTTAACGCTGAACTTCTGCGAGTTCAGTGTGAAAATGCAGGGTGCTTCAGACCCTTTCTCATACAAAAGCCCAAACCTGAATGTTTACTCACCGAGTTCGCAAAGACTGTCAGTGGATCTTACAGTCGTCACCACCACGGACACTATTTCACCTCGTAACTTAGCTACACCCTTAACACGTAAGCATCGGAAACTACGGTATATAAACCCGGCCAGCGCGTTCAGTAGCAGAGAGCTTAGCCACTGTGATGTAGGCTGTTTAGCATCTATTTTACTAGATTAGCTCCTGTAATATTTTAAATATTATTTTAGAGTTTGGGCTATTGCTTTTATTAAGCAATTGTGTACTTTGGCACGTAAAAAACACTTTAATTATTTTAATGAGCACCTGCGAACTTCAAACAGCTAACATTAAAGTGTGTTTGCTTTTACGACTTATACGTTTACCTACTCAGACAGCTAATTGCTAGTGAGTTATAGGAAGGGATTCACAGCATGCAAACTGACTAACCTTGGAGTCTGGCCTGTGTTTCTCAACGAGGGGAAAACGCAACTCAACTTAGAACTCGCTCTTTATCATAATTCACGGACGGGTGTGTCACTAAGTGCACTTAGTTTTAAGCTGCTGTTAGCGAGGGCGCAGTAACGGCTGGGTTTTTATATGAAAGCCCAAAGCCACCCCTCTCAACGTAGTTTGGGCTGCTCCGAAGCCGAAAACAAGTGCTCCACTCACGCATGCGTACTACCGCAAAAGAATGTGGCCGCTGATACCCTTCCGATGGATCAACCGGCGGCGACACTGTTTTACAGTTTCTAAAGGTACGAGTTTAAGCAGGTGTCCTCTGTGTTACAGCTTAGTGTTCTTAAAAATAAACCTGGTGGTAAGTTGATAAAGGAAAGAAGTAGTGTGGGAGCCTTGCTGTCAGCATACACCAGGCACAGGGCTACGCGTTACTTAGCAGTATGTCAACCAACTGTTAGCTTAACGTCAGGGAAATGTTCATCATTGTTTACCGAATCACTCTTAAAGAAAACGTTGTAGCAGGCGAACAACACATACACTACACTGGGATGATCTTTTGACACGTCATCAAACAGTGCTGAATGTCAGTGATTTATAATTCATATAAATCAAAGTGTTCTCCAGCTTTGTGTCCCATGTGTTTATGGAGCTATCTATGCTCTTGTAGCTCATGCAGATCATTCATGGCGTGTACAGACTCAAAATGTGACGTAAATTAAGCACACGTTTCTGCCAAAACACATACACAAGACAGGACTGTGGCTTTCTTCTCTCAGAAGGAGCCAACATTGTTGTCATTATTGTTTTGTGTTTTAGTTTTTGATTTTATCACTTACGTCAATCAGTTTTTCACTTTAAGTTCAGGTAGGTTTTATTGCTTGAAAATACTTAATTTTACAGGTTTCAGTGTTACTTTTAGTCCCTATAATCTTTGTTACATTGAGGCCACACATTAGAGGAAAGCTTTAGGAAAATCAGTGCAGGTATTACAATAAAAACTCGTCTGATGGCTGAAACACAACCCTCCATCATATCATATGTGGTTGCAGTTAGAATTTGGGAACTCTAACTAATGGAACATATCTCGAAAAGACTTGTTTATGAGGAGACGGAGACCTATTTTTGCATTATTTGAACAATGAAGGGAGAGAAACACATTAGCTTCATCTATCTATTTATAATTTTCATTTTTAGATTTATTTATATTTAAGCATTATTATTATTATTATTATAGAAAAGTAATTTTGTGAATGCTATATTCTGCCGCCATAACTGTAAATGTGACAACTGTAATATAACAATGAATGACTAATTTTTTAAGTGTTAATAAAAATTAAGTAAAAAAAAAACATCTTTTGAAAGCAGTTGATTCACATTGTTCAAGACATCCAGAGTCTCAATACACATATCCATCAATGCCTCATCAGCCAAGCTATTATAAAATATTTGCCATACTAACAGATAGTTACTGAGGATATTTCCTCTGTATTTATTTAAATGTAATTTTAGTCAGTTTTCCAGGTTCAAAAAAGTCATTTAATTTAGTTTTAATCTGTTTCAAAAGTCTAGTTTTTATTTTAATTTTACTTAATTAAAACTTTTTTCTTTTTTCCCCTCTAGTTTTAGTTAACTCTAATAACTTTGATGTGCAGTGCAGTCTGTTACTACAAATAAATGATCTGAATGGTTTATCCTGCCATAAAGGTTTTGGTATTTGGACACTCCACTATCAATAATCGGTTTAGTTGTTTTTTGTTATAACAGCAATAGAATAAATATGTCTCTATAGAATAGTGCAGCATTTAATACCACTCCATCTTTTCCGTAGTAGTTTGTGTTCAGCAGCTGCACAGCAGCAGCACTGAGTTTGCAAACATCCACTACGATGGACTGTACCCTGGACATATTCCCACCACCACCGTTCAAAAAGCTCTCTTGTCCATTGGGTCAGGTGTGGCGGCACTGCAAAACCCCTACAGACATGGTGAGACACTCACGTGAGCATTTCCGTGTGCACTGATTTTCTTTCTGTGTGTTAGGGACTATAAATCGGTTAAGATGAGGATGTTTAATCAAAGTGCTGTTTACAAGGTCAGTTATAAACCTTAAAGCACAGCTGTTTTTGGGTTGAGGGGCTTTGGAGTTAACTGTATAAAATTTAGTGCCAAAATTTACATTTGAACTTTTTTGCCTTTGTGTCTGAATCACAGAGATCGGAGCCTAACCTTAATTTACATGTATTTTTTGAGCCAGTGTTTTCACTGTACAAACTGTCTTCTCGATCTCCAAAAAAGAACAAAGTAGCACAAAATATGTAAGAATAAAAAAAGCTGTGTATTTTTGGTATTTTGCTACTTTGAGGAATTCAGGCTTCTTGGTAAAACTGATGTCAGCCAGTCTCCAACTGATAGGGATGTGAACAAGTCTGACCTTGATGTGGCTTCAGATTGTGGGATTGTTTTCCATTTTTCAGAAATGATACCACTGATTAGTTTCTTTTCCCATGTACTGATAAAGCGTTTTGTATTCATCCTCAAGGGCTTATTCTCTGGAGACCTTTAGTACGTGACTTAAAATGTCTTGGAAACAAAAATGAGACTAAATACAAATTACAGCCACATATTAGTTACCCTGAAACTCCAATGAAGGAACAGAGTCATAACACCTGTCAGCTGACATTTAGTGAGGTTTCTCATGACATCCACTGCTTAGTATCGATTCATGTCCAAAAATAAATTGATAAATAAATGGATTTTTTTTTAAAAATGCATTTTTCACAGGCACAGAGGTCTTTCCCAGCTCCGTCTTTAAAGCAGACTGATTAAAAGTTTGTGAAGTTTCTGAGTATTGCTTCCATGATGAGTAAACAGTAGTGACCTGTTTAGAATTAACACATGGTTTCTTTACTGTAAATAAAAATATCGTCAACTTTTCACTGTACTGTCATGATGTTGAACTCGGTGCCCTTGGATTTCATGAAACTCTGGGTACTTTACAGACATGGTTGCAGTCCTGGGGGAGACAACGGGACACCTAGCACTCATAAAGCTCAGGGACAGGATGAGAAATGACCCTGAAGGCTACGCTGTCCTAACGTGAGTCAGTGTGGCAGAACGTCATAGTGCTTTCTGCTTCGGGCACATTAAAAATATGTGTCCTGTCTTCGAAGGACGCTGTTTAAAATGTAAAAAAAAAACAAAACACCACAATGGTGTGATGTGCAAATCTGATAAACCCGTAGTTTATTCACAATAGAACATAGACAACAAATTAAATGTTTAAACAGAGAAAATGTATCATTTTTATAATTTGATGGCAGGAACCTGACTGGGTATAAAAAGAGCATCTTTAAGAAGCAGCATTCCTCAGAAGTAAAGATGGTCAGAGGTTCATCAGTCTGCAGAAAACTGCATCTACAAGTCATTGAACAGTTTCAGAATTAATGTTCCTCAGTGTAAAATTGTGAAAACTTTGAGTTGCTCATCATCAACAGTTTAGTTGGAGAATCTGGAGAAATCTCTGTGCACATAGGCAAGGCCAAAATTAGTACTACATTTCTGGTGTTTTTGGACCCTGGCAGGAACCCTGCTGTCTTCTCTAAGCTATCCATTTAAAGTGGATCGAGGCAAAGACAAAGACAGTTCTGTAGTCAGAAAAATCCAAATTTAGAATCTTTGGGGCGAAAACATGGATGCTGCAAGACTAAAGAGGAGAGCGACTATTCAATTTGTTATCAGCGCCTGCATATCTCTCTAATGGTATGGGAGTGCAACAGTGCACATCTGGAGAGGTAACATCAAGCAACTGAAAGGTATATACAGATTTTAGAGCAATATACGCTCCCATCCAGATGATGTCTTTTTCAGGGAAGGCCTGAAAGCAAGACGATGCTAAAGTGAAAATATGACAAAGAAGACCCAGGACTGCTGAGCAGCTGGAATCCAAAAGTCCAGCAGCTGGTTTCAGTTTTTCACAGTTTAAACATTCTATATGGTTAAGCTTGCATTGCATTAGTTTTTATTTATATTTTACACAGCATCACAGCTTTTTTGGAATTAGTGTTGCGCTTTATTCTTATTTGATTTGATCTTGCAGAGAAAGGCCGAGGATCCGGCTGTCTACGCTCGATCTGACAAAGATGGCTTCGCTGCCTGACGGCTCCTTTGGGAGGGAATACCTCAGATTTCTGGAGGACAATGTGAGTATTTGCTGATGTGATGTGCATATATACTTGTTTTTTTGTGCATTTGTAAACACTTATTGTTTGGTATAAACACGCTTCCTTCCTTCTTCCGTTTTTTAATTTTTCCCTCAGGATGTGACTCCTGACTCAAGAGCAGACGTGAAGTTCGTGGACAACGAGGAGCTAGCTTATGTCATGCAGAGATACAGAGAGGTCCACGACTTGCTGCACACCTTACTGGGCATGCCCACTAACATGCTGGGTGAGTCGAGTTCTGTGTAATCTGAAAATGCTATTTTCTGACATTTACTTTTATCAAAGTAAAGGTTTATTTATAGAAACTTCACAGCCAAGCCACGCATTGTCTTTATATAGTGCATACCTAATTGTATGTCAGTGAGAGTTATTCTGTGCATGCCTGAACAAATGTTTCCAGTTTTACAGCAAAAAGATTTGAACTTCATTTCTTCGCTCCCAAGTTTTCTCATCCAGTTGTCTCTACAAACCTACAAATCTCTAAACATACATTTTAAGTCCATTTGATATAAAGTGTTGACCTGAGTTTTCAGTTTTGCAGGCATCTCCTATTTGACCAATTCTATATCAGAATAAACCTGCCAAAAACTCTGAGAAATAGGGTTCACACAGAAGTTATTTTAATACACTGTTGGCTGACAACTTCTCCTTTTCTTTCTCCTAATTTAATCTTTAATTTGCATGTTTGTGTCCTTTTCTGTGTCTTCCGTTCAGGTGAAGTCGCTGTGAAATGGTTTGAAGCTACTCAGACCGGGCTTCCCATGTGTGCTCTTGGAGCTGTGCTAGGGCCACTACGGCTAAATGCAAGGTATAGTTGGGATAACAGGAGAGTTACAGTTTGACTGACTTGCTGAAATTTCTGTAAGTGCTGGGTTGAGTCTGATTACAGGCTGACGTCTGTTTCAAAAAGCAGCAATAATGTTGAGTTTCGAACTAAACTCCTTATATGATTACATTTTTGTGCAGCTTATGAAAAAATGTGACATCATCAGTGGAGCTCTGATGCCAGGATTCTCCATTTTAATGCAGTATTTCGATTCAATTCAGTTTCATTTATAAAGCGCCAAATCAGAACAACAGTCACCTCAGTGTGCTTTATGTTTTAAGGTAAAGACCCTACAATAACACAGAGAAAAAAACAACAAGATTTCCCACCAATGACTAACAGGATGAAAGAAAAACTCCCTTTTAACAGAAGTAAACCTCCAGGAGAACCAGGCATCTGCTGCTTTCAGTTAGGAATGACACACCGAAGAAAGCCAGAGATTAATAATAACTAATGATACAAATATAAAGCTGTGCTCTACATCCATTACTATTTAATAACAAATCGGTCACATTAAAGGCTAAAGAATTTATATTTAACTGGAACTTCAACATGAACATCGATGCGCTCTGTGGATGGCTTTCATATTAAAGGAAATGAAATCAGAGCTGCCTCAGCAAGAGGGGAAGAGTCAGAGAGAAACTTAGGGCTCAGTGAAAAACCCCACCAGAGCATCTGTTACCTTGGTAACTAACCCAGACTTTAAGTCAGCTCTCTTCCTGCAACAGAAATCTAGCTAAAAAAAAAAAGAGAGAGAGAAAGAAATCCAGCTATTAAAGATCAGATAAATATTGTTCTAAAAGGGGAACAGCAAGCTCAACAGGAAGGAATTCAATGTTGTAATCAGTTGTTCTCGTGAAATATGAGAATAAAAAGGGAGCCAGAGGGAGAAGTGAAAACCCGGACCACTCTCCAAGTGGAGATGGAAGTGAATGTTAGATTGTAGACAAAAGTGTTCACTCCCAAATCCAAATCATTTTCAGGTGTTCTGATCACTTCCATGGCAGCAGGTGAATAAAATCAAGTACCTAAGCATGCACTCTGCTGTTATAGGTGCAAAGGGTGGGCCAATATGTTAAACCCCATGGATTAAGAATGGGATGTTACTCAAGTTCATATGCTTGTGAAAGTAGACGAGTGAATACTTTTGGCAATGTAGTGTATGTAAATCCATTTAAGTCCATTTCTGGAGTATTTGACGTGTCATTGTTTCTTGAAATAAAAAGCAATAAACCATCTCAGTTACCCAGAAGCCAAACTTGCATTTACTGTCATCACCGAATGACCGCCTCGTCTTTATAACAGTTCTTCACTTTCAGTTCAGCACAATGGAGAAACTAATCGAGATGATCAGAAGTCCTTTTGTACTCAGATTTAGTGGATACAGTGTAAAAAGTCCAAAATAAAACATCTGGAAGCAGTAAAATCCTGTAAGTGACTAAATTGTGCGTGGGTGTGGGATGATGAAATGTATGTGGGCTGTTTTCCTGCAAATATAAAGTCTTCCTCATTTAATACCTGTGAACTTCCTCAGTATCAGGGGACTTTGTTGTTTATTGGCCAGGTTTCCTCATTATTGTTATATGACGCTCTCATCTTCCTTCTTCCTCCTTCTCCCAGTCGTTTACAGTCACTCTTTACATCTTTGGGCCCGTGGGCTCTCCAGAACGGACGGTGTGCTCGCTGCGTCCTCAGCATCTTCTACGAGAGGCGCTGGGAGCAGAGCCTCGAGGACCTCCGGCGAGAGCTCAACATCGAGCCACCTCCTGTCATACCAAAGGCTAAGAAGAAGAAGACCTGAAGAGGGAAAACATAATGAATGTTCTGGAAATTGCTCTACAAGAGACTAAACCAGAAATATGTAAAAGATTCTGTGGAAATTTGTAATGCTGGGGGGAAGGGAGAATTTCCCTCTGCAAAGATTTGAAAAATCTCCTTTCCTGTTTTTCTGGTTTTAACGGAAGATGATCTCAGCTGATGAGACGCTTTTATTTGTGTCTGATTCTGCCATGTAACTAGAATTATTAAAGTTGTTGTAGTTATTAAAACAGGCTTATTTTTTGACACTAATATTACTTTTTGCTCAGAAGTTGTAACCTCAGCCACTGTGTTTTCTATTGTGTGCATGTGGCAGAGTTCATTGGATACAGTGAAATACATCACAGTGTTTAAGTTGGATTTGTGGTACTTTTACAGAAAGATGTATTTACACAAAATATCTGCACTTGTTCATCTGTCATTGCTCATTAACTGAAACTTGAAATGTGCTCTCAGGGGTATTCTGACTTTTTGTTTTATCGCCTGGTACTTTTCACTTTCTGTGTTCTACAGGGTGGGCCATTTATACGGATACACTGTAATAACATGGGAATGGTTGGTGATATCAAAGTCTTGTTTGTGGCACATTAGTATATGTGAGGGGGCAAACTCCTCAAGATGGGTGGTGACCATGGTGGCCATTTAGAAGTCAGCCATCTTGGATACAACTTTTGTTTTTTCAATAGGAAGAGGACCATGTGACACATCAAACTTATGGTGTGCTTGGTTTCAACGTAACTTTATTCTTTCATGAGTTATTTACAAGTTTCTCTTTGTTCACAGCCATTGACATGTCAAAGAGGTTAACACGTGAGGAGCGGATCGAAATTGTGTTGATATCTGGTAAACGCAGTAACCGGGTCATTGCAGCAGATTTCAATGCAAAACACCCTACGAGACCACCCATCTCCCATGCTACAGTCAGCAAACTGCTTGCTAAGTTTCGTGAAACTGGTTCAGTGTTGGATTTGCCAAAATGTGGACGCAAGAAAACTTTCACTAATGAAGAAACATCAGTGGCTGTCCTAGCTTCATTCAGCCAGAGCCCACAGCGTAGCACTCGCCGCATGTCACTGGAGAGTGGCATTAATCAAACATCCCTTCGGCGGATATTAGCTACTCACAAATGGCACCCTTACAAACTCCAGCTACTGCAGCATCTCAACGAGGATGACCCAGATCGGTGCACAGAATTTGCAGAATGGGCAAAACAAAAATTGGAACAGGACCCTCAGTTCACGCAGAAGATTTTGTTCAGTGATGAGGTAACCTTTTATGTGAATGGTGAAGTTAACAAACAAAACCACCGCTATTGGCCTGACACTAACCCACATTGGATGGATCCCTCCAAGACTGCTGGAACAACAAAAGTGATGGTTTGGTGTGGTATATGGGGTACAACGATAGTGGGTCCATTCTTCATCAATGGAAACCTCAAGGCCACTGGATATGTGAAATTGCTACATGATGATGTGTTTCCCTCTTTATGCACTGAAGCCTGCATGTTCCCTGAGTTTTTCCAGCAAGATGGTGCACCACCACATTATGGGTGCCAGGTCCGAGCATTCCTAGATGAACAGTTTCCTGGAAAGTGGATTGGTCGTCGTGGGCCAGTTGAATGGCCCCCAAGGTCCCCCGATCTGACCCCCTTAGACTTTTATCTTTGGAGTCATCTGAAGGCAATTGTCTATGGTGTGAAGATACGAGATGTGCAGCACCTGAAACTACGGATACTGGATGCCTGTGCTGGCATTTCTCCTGCGGTGTTGCTATCAGTGTGTGAAGAGTGGGAGAAGAGGGTTGCATTGACAATCCAACGCAATCGGCAGCACATTGAACACATATGTGTTATAAAATATTTTATAAGTGGTGAGAAACTTGTAAATAACTCATGAAAGAATAAAGTTACGTTGAAACCAAGCCCACCATTGTTTTTCTTGTGACATTACCAATAAGTTTGATGTGTCACATGGTCCTCTTCCTATTGAAAAAACAAAAGTTGTATCCAAGATGGCCGACTTCTAAATGGCCACCATGGTCTCCACCCATCTTGAGGAGTTTGCCCCCTCACATATACTAATGTGCCACAAACAGGACTTTAATATCACCAACCATTCCCATGTTATTACAGTGTATCCATATAAATGGCCCACCCTGTAGAACAAAAAAACTAAACAGGATTATAAAACGAGATTGCAGGTTAGCAAAATCATAGTATGATCCAACTCTGGGAGTCGTGAGGGGGGAGCGAAACACCTCCACTGGGGCGGAGCCAACCTTTCCTAAATCTCGTGCTCAGGTCTCTCATACGTTGTAGTATAACTACAACGTTTTAGTTTTTTTATGTTTTGTTATTATATTGGTCTAAAAATCCCCAAAGGACACAAATTGAAATTGAATTTACAAAACAAAAATAATCTAAAATGCTGATCCGATTGAGCAATACTTTGTAAGGTTATAATACATTAGTGGCCACTTTATTAGGTGCATTTTGCTAGTAGCAGGTTGGCTTTTTTTTTTTTTTGCTTTCAAAGCTACCTTTATACTTCAAGCTGCTGGAAACGGTCATCAGACAATCAACAACACCTGAGTTATTGAGTGTCATGTAGGCTGTAGGGTTTAACAGATCCTCGGTACTACGGGTCTGCAAAATGAACCAATGTATTTATACAATGCAGGATGGATCCCTGACTTCTTGTAGTTCACACCATGTAGTTTTCTGACCCAACCATCTGAATGTTGCAGCACAAATCGAGACTCATCAGAGCAGGCAATGTTTTCTAACCTTCTGTTATCCAATTTTGGTGAGCCTGCATGATCATAGCCTCAGGATTTGGTTCTTCAATAACAGGAGTGACAACTGGTGCAGTCTTCTGCTCGGCAAGTGGTTGTTTGAATTACTGTTTCCTTCCAATCAGTGTCACTCAGAGAACTCCCACACACTCTTTTTCAGATCATTCTCTGTAAACCGTAGGGATGGCTGTGCAGGAAATCCCAGTAGATCTGTAGTTCCTGCAATACTCATACTGTCTGGCAATAACAAACATGCTAGATTCAAAGTAGCTTAAATCCCCCTTCTGATGTTCGGTTTGATAATCAAAAGGTAGCTTTTAGTTGTAAGTAAAACACTGTACATAATAAAGTGGCCATTTAATGTGTAAATATTGCCAATTGTTTAGGGTTTATATAAATGCTAATATTGATCTGATATCCATGCAGTGAGTAATTGCAAAACTGAATGCAGTTGTCAAATGACTGAGGAACAAAAGCACCTGATGATTCATGAACTCTGATGGGGAAAGGAGTGTGTGATAGGGCAGCTGTATTCCTTGACCTTTTGACTGTCTTATTGCAAACTTTACTCTCCTTTTTACAGTAATAACGACACGAGGAGGAAGTAAAATTCTGTACACCTGTCGAGCTGTAACGGCCGAACAGAAGCAGCTTTCCTGGTAAAAACATACATGTCAGTGAGGTCACAAGAGATGTTTTTAAATCGTCCCTAATTCACTGCTCAAAAATATAAGAACAGAAAATCTTTGTTTAACTTTTCCAATGTAGTATTTCAGATACAAAATATAATTTTCTTTGGGCAAATGCCTGATTTTGTCTCAGATGTTAAAGTGCGCTCGTTATAAATGAAATTATCCGTTGCAGAAGACACTTTTGTATGCAGAGTCTACGGTCTTATAGTGATTGCTACATGCTGGAAAATTTACTGTGTAAGATTGAAATAACCGTTTGTTTCACATCCTAATGACGAAGCATGATTTGTATGATCAACGGTCTTTGATCAGTCATTGCACAAATATACTGTTGATAAGGTTGCAGCTGCAATCAGCTGAGACTGAAGAAGTCACTTGGATGAGTGACGAAACGTTTCTCCCACTGAAAACGCTACGTCCAGATGAACAGAGTCAACCTTTAGGGATCGCTTTTTGGAGGTTTACATGTTTCCTCTCTGGTGCTCGTGAATGTACAATCTACTTTCCAATTTAGGGTTATGAGGGGGCTGGAGCTAACTCCAGCTGTCACAGAGACAGACACACCCATGACCCATTTGGAATTACCATTTAACCTCAAACATGCATGTCTTTGGATGTCAGGAGACACCCGGAGTACCCAATCACACAGAGAACATAGAAATTCAGCACGGAAAAGCCAAAGCCTGATGGATTCAAATCCAGGAACTTGTTCTGTGAGGCATCAGTGCCAATCACTGCACCACCAGCCACTTGTCTTGGGCAGCCATGTCAGTTTCATTTATCTTAAAATTTGGGGAAGTTGTTTCACAGACTCTCATTGACAGTATGTACCCAGTTTGGGAATATCCTGTATTTTTGCATGACTGACTCTATCCGTGATCCTCACTGTTCTGAGAGGAAACTTGGAGATCACAACCAACATCAAGCTTATGATGTCGGTTTCTAAGGTCGGACAGTGGTGCCCTCTAGTGGTTAAAAAGTAGATGGCGCTTCAGTGAGTGGGAAAACACTCCCTGGCCACTCTGTCAGTCACACCCTGTTAAGCTGCACGCAAATTCAAATATCCGGTCGGTCAATCACATGCCACCAATGCATTAAGATGATAGCCAGTCATGATAGACAGCACACACATTTAAATCTTCATTAAAAACACATTCATTTTCACATTTATTCTCCTTGGAATTTGGCACCAGTTGACATCCTCATCCTTTGTTGTCTGATTTTATTTGTATTTACGTTTTTATTTCAGTTTTTTAATCTTATTTTATTTTAATGTTAAGTATTATATTAAAATTTCCTAATGTTTTAGTGTAATTTTTCTTGTAGCCATATACTTTTAATGCACTTTTACACAGCTGACTTTATTGTTTTAAATGTGCTATGTAAATAAACATGACCTTGACATGATAGGAAGGCAACAGCAATTTAAATAACTACTTGTTATATTTAAAGTATGCAGAAGAGATGTACGCCTCGAAGCAGAAGACCACACCGTGATTTCTGCTGCAACATTCAGATAGGAGTGTCAGAATCTGGTGTAAAGTATATGAAAGCATGGGTCAGGCTGCTGGAGGTGTAATGGTGTGGGGGATAATTTCTTGGTTTATTGTGTTTCCCTTAGTTAAACCCACAGCCTATCTGAGGGTTATTGTTGTGGGAGATCGTCATCACAGTTGAGCAGCCGACAAATCAGCAGTAACTGTGATGTCATCATATTAATATGGGGGGAAAAGTCTGAGGAATGGTTGCAGCATCGTTGAATCCCACGAAGAACCAAAAACGAGAGCCAACCATGTACTAGCAAGATGCACCTGATAAAGTGTTAATTGAATGTATTATAACGTTCAGTGATAGACAAAGTTCCAGCTTCTAAATGTTCAACTGTTTTTCAGCAGTTTGAGTGTCTTTTTCTGCCTTAAAGGTAATAATTGATCACTTAAGAATTTCTAATTTCCCACATAACACTCTTCCCTCTCGCATTTTCAAGGAAGCTTTGGAGACTATTGGGCCCTGTATTTTACTTTTGAGTGCATCACTGACATTAGGTTGTGTACCAACTGCCTTCAAACATGCTGTTGTGCAAACCTTCACCCTAATGCTCTCTCTAATTACAGGCTGATCTCCAAATTCATAGTTCTTAAGCAACTTCAGGCCTTTTTAGATGTTAATGATATTGGTGAAAACTTCTAGTCTGGTTTCAAACCTCGCCACAGTACTGAGACAGCTTTATTAAGAGTTTTTAATGATCTTCTTTTAACCGCTTATTCGGGTTGCTCTGTGGTTTTAGTTTTACTAGATTGGACTTTGCTTTTCATGCGGTTGGTCATAACATTCTTTTATCAAGGCTAGAGGTCGTTCTCCGTTGCTATGGTGCAATTCTCTTCCTCTTCTTTCCGTATTTACTGTGGTGTCCCACAGGGGTCTGTTTTGGGTCCAACTCTTCTCCTTGTACATGCTGCACTTGGGATCCATTTTCAAAAAATACAATATCTCCTTCCACTGCCATGCCGATGACATCTAAATTTACTTTCCCCTGAACTTGGATGTCTCTACCACACTGCAACCACTGTTTAACTGTCTTCATGATGTCAAAGTCTGGTCATCAAATAATTTTCTCTCCCTGAATGAAAATACAACCAAAGTTATTATTTTTGATAATCATAGCCCTTTGGGCCAGCAAACTGATACTCTTGGTCCTCTTGCTAGCCATCTCTCCCACACTGTAAGAAACCTCGGAGTATTTTTGGATAGCTCTTTCAAATTACAGAATTTTACCAGTTACGTTAGATTTCCAAAGCGAAGCCCTATCTTCCTCTGAAATACCTTGAAAAACTTATTCATGCATTTATCACCGCTAGACTGGACTGCAACTCTCTCTACTTGGGCCTCCACGACTCTTCTCTCCATCGTTTGCAGTTAGGTCAAAATGCTGCTGCACGCCTTTAAACTGGTACTAGAATGTATGATCACATCACTCCAGTTTTAGCCAACTTACACTGGCTCCCTGTCAAATATCACATTGATTTTAAAATTATCTTGCTTACTTTTAAAATTTTAAACAACTTGGCACCTAGCTATCTAACTAAAGTCCTCTACTTGTATAACCCCAAAAGAGCACCAAGATCTTCTTGTCAGATGCTCTTAGTACAACCAAGGTCTCGGCTGAAGTCCAGAGGTGATCGTGCCTTTGCAACTGCAGCACCTAGACTCTGGAATAACCTTCCTGTTGATATTCATACATCTTAAAACTCACTTTTTTACTTTGGCTTTTGAATCAAACTAGTTTGACTATCATCCAGCTTGTTTTTTAATGTTTGTCACCTGTGTTGTTTGTTGGTCTGTTTTCTTTCTTAATGCTTCATTTTTTAATTTTTCCATTCTCTTTGAACCTTCACAAATGCCCCTTTTTATGTAAGATTTATCAAGAAGTATCATTCTCATATATTTACATGTGGAAAATGACCAGTAGCTGGATTATTTGCGCCAGCTTCCTCCTGATTGCCTTTCCCGCTGCCCGAAAGTACCAAAAATCCAACTTAAACACTACGCTGTGCTTCACTGTATCCCAGTGGACATGCCACACATACACAACATCAAACACTGCTGCGGCTCAAAGAAATAACAGGGTAATATTAGACTCAAGTAATAAAAGAGTCAAGTTTAGTAACTCCTTTACTCACCACATAACATCTAAAATTTTGACAATACAAAACAGTTTCAGATTATTGTTAAAGGGAGTTTCTTTTCCACATTTAAAATAGTCCTGGATCAACCAGAATAAGCGATGTTTTCTTTGTGGATACTTCTTAGCAACATGTAATCATACTAAAAACACAAATATTCTTTATTAAAAAAAAAATGTTATTACTATAACAACACTACTTTATAATGGGATCAGCTCACAAATACGTTTAAGCCTAAAATAATAAGAAACAGTAAAAAATAAAGGTGTCTACAGCAGGACTGAATAAATAGAAACTGAGTGTCTGGAGTTCTCATTACTGCTCACACAGCGAAGCTGCTAATTAAATCTACATTAGAGGACGTTGTTTCTCTTTGTGGTTTCTTCACATCATTAATGCTCATTTAGCAATTTTGGCACTATATAACTCTGTGTGTGTGTGTGTGTGTGTGTGTGGGGGGTGGGGGGGGGGGTGGGGGGGGGGTGTCCATCAGTGCAGTATGGTGATACTGCGGTCAGTCACGGCAAAGGCCGGCAGCAGCGGGGCACTGAAGTTCTGTGAGACTGAGTACAGCACAGCGCAGGAGTGTGGCTCGTAAAACAGCAGCGTCTGACTTTGCCAGTCCAGCAGCAGGCCCACCCTCTCTGGCCTCCTCGCCACTTGTAGCGGCACCTTCTTCCCTGCGTGGCAGAAGGAGTAGTCTCCGTCGTAGTGAGACAGCACCCAGGACTGACTGTTGTGGCCCAGTCGAGCTTCGTTCCCAGAACCTTTGCGCTCCAGGGAGGCGTAGCAGACCCCGACTTTAAAGGCGCCGCTCTGGCCCACGTCTACCACCCAACTGTGGGTGCCAGAGGACATAGACACCGAGCCTAAGGCGTTGGGCCAAGAGTCAAATCGTGCTGGGTCGTAGGGTGGAGACTGCCGCGGTTTTTTGTGGAGGAAAGTTAAAGTGCAGACGTCCTCAGACAGAGAGAGAAGAGGGCTGACTGTGCGCTCATCGAACTTTAAACATGATGATCCAGAAGCTGTGAGAAGAAAGGAAAAGGGTGGATTACTATCATGTTTTTGTTTTTATATTGTTTCGTTATTAAACATGAGAATATGCATGAATACAGAGAATATAGAGAATATAAACAGGACATCAAGCAAATTCCGAGCGCTGCCAAACAGATGGCACATGGCCTCTTCTCCAAACACAGAATACCTGGAATTACTTTACAGTACTGCCCCGTTCATCTTCCAGATCTTCCTGATATACCAGTAACTCCTGAATTTCTAAGTTGCACAAGTATAATGTGTTTCAGTTTACCCTACATTCAGATGTCCAGGCACAACAAACACACACACGCATTAGGAAATCAGATCATCTTTGGAGATAAATGGGTGATTACATGCTTAAATTTGTGTCGCTAAAAAATAAATGTAAGTACTGTATGTGCTTTATGTTCAATTTGCTACAGTTAGCAGGGATATTTTGTAGGGCGTCAGTCTGTGTCTGTATGACAATGAGAGTGACGATGTCATCATCTTATTATGAAACCTCTGTCTTTCTGCATACTCACCCTACACAGCAGGAGTAGCACACATGTGTATCTTAGGTGTCTGAAGGTTGTTATCTATATCACGCATTATGATGTCATCATGTTGTTTAGCAACCACCTACCAACGACCTAAAATGATCCACTTGTAGAATTTGTGCATCAGTAACACCTTTTGTTTTGATTTCACCACAGTAACACCTGACTGAAGATATTCTATCCGTTTTTTAGGAGAGGGACCACACCCCAAAAACTCCTTACACACATACATTTATAAACTTGCCTAACAACCACCTTACAATGGACTACAATAACATTTATATAGTAGAGCAGGACGTGAGCACTGCAGGGGACCCACAAATAAGGACTCTAAGGATTCTTCCTGCCCAGAATTGATTCATCTTCAATTTATTTATATAAACAAGCTCTAACATCCCTGCTTTTAAAACTTTTATTACAAATTTAGTAGACCAACACATATAACATTTATGCAACAGCTGCAAATGAAGAGTAATGATATTTACCAACATTTTTTAATAAAATTACATTTTTAATGTTAGTATAATTGTTGTAAATGTAATTATACAATTTAAAATTCACTACTTTACAAAAAAAAAAAAGCAGGGGAAAAAAAATGAAGCACATTTATTTTTAGATTAAGATGCCAAATTATTTAGTTGGATTCCTGAATAGAAAAATGAGTTTTAGTAGCTGAATGTTGTTCTTCATGAACTCCTGACCTCTCAGACACAAGTGCCAGATCAAATTTGGGTATAAAAACATGAACTCAGTTTGTTATTTCTCTAATAAATAACACAACTTTTTAAAAATCAATTAATTCAGAAAATATTGTGCTAAACTAAACTTAAAATGGTAATTATTTTTATGCCTCATTTCAAGGCATAATTTTACTAACCGTCACATTTTAAAGAGTATTTTAGAATAATCATTGAGTTTCAGTTAGGTTTGACTCTGCCATTTCACTGCGGCGGTACAATAACTACTTTCCTTTTATGTGAGAAACAAAAAAACATAATTGGTTTTAACTAGGGCTGGGTATCGTCACTGATTTCTAGAACCGATTTGATTCTGATTCACAAGGTCCCGAATCGATTCGATCCACGATTCGATTCAATTCGATTCAATTCGATTTGAATCTGGGAAATTTTGCCTTAGACAGTCAGGAATATTATAATTCAGATCAGTACATTTACATATTTTTGTATCTATAAAAAGAAAGCTGACACTCGCAAGACTTTAGCAAAGGTGTGAGCATCACAGCAGATGCCTTTGTGTCAAAGTAGCTGAAGATAAAACACAGAAAAACATGAAGGTGATTTTCCTGGCCTGGGATTTTATAAAAATATTCTGCAGTACATCAAAAACGAAAGAAAACCATTGATGAACATTACCTCTGAAGTTACAGCGGTTTTATTAGAGACACGGCTAAGCGTTTTGCAAAATTTTAAAAAGTTTAAATTTGTTCAGAAGCCTACTGAACGGCAGAAATTAGCTTTTCTTTTTGGAAGTAAGCAAAAGGGGAAAAAACAGCGACAGCGCTGTAAACAACGGCAGACTTGTGCGTAACAAGCAAGGGAATAATGAAGAAAACATCAGAATCAGCGAGCTGTCGGCTTTCAGCCCCGACCGTGTCCGTGCCGTCGAGTGAGAAAGGCGACATCTCACCGATTCTGATGCGTCGGCGGTCTTTGTGCAGAATCCGTGCACCTGCTCTCATTTACTGTTTTAGCTGTTTGGTGGTTGTCGAAACTGAGATTCTGGCATTTCAGGCAAAATAAATTTATATTAAAAAAAATCTATTCAGGATTTTAATGAATCGATATCACGTTATCCAAGCCAGAATAGATTTTAATCGATAAATCGATTATCAAAACCCACCCCTAGTTTTGACCATATTTTGGATATTTAGTTTATGGAATATAATGTACTGTTGTTAAAGAATGGGGTTGCATCCAGGACAGAAATATCTGCATTATGCTGCTAACACAATCTCGACTTTGCAAGCACCTACACAGACGCTAAGCTAGCCAAGAACCCAGAGTGATAAATGGTAAATGGCCTGTATTTATATAGCGCTTTACTAGTCCCTAAGGACCCCAAAGCGCTTTACATATCCAGTCATTCACCCATTCACACACACATTCACACTGATGTTAAAGCTGAGTGAACACTGACCCCAGCCCAGCAGCCAGACCCTGAACTTTAACAGGTAACAACATGATGAGCAGTCAGGCCTCTGTTTCTACCTGTTCATGTGTCTAAAGTAGAATCTGTGTGTTTGCAGCCTCAGGTTTATATAGTTAAATGCTGATTATGAGACAATGCATTTAAGGTGATTTTATGGAGAAATGTGAAATGAAGTAGTAAAACAAATTACTTACTCCTAGGTGTAATTAAGTAACATACTGCAATACTTTTAATAGAAGTGTTCTGTGTAATAATTCCTTTTTTTTTTGATTGATGATCCCAACTCTTATCACAGGAAGCAGGGGAAATGCCTCCATCGTGAATAACCATTTGACCCTCAGCATGAATGTAATATCTTTGACATGCTGCTTAGCGATGGCGGTGACACTCAAAGCCGAGCCAATGAGAATCAGTAATGGAACAGGAGCCGTTTTCTTACATCTGTATAAACTGTAATCGGATATTATACTTTTTTCTGAGCATACTCTACAAAATCCACTCCGTTCATAGGTTTTTAAGGTTGGTAAATACACCTTGTAGTGCTGCAGTGAAAACTTTTATGCTTTTGAATTTTGAATGTGCTGCATTTACACAAAATGATTAACAAGTATAATAGAAATCTACTGACTGTTTGGCCCGAGCAGCACTGCAGTAGCCCACAGACCCCTCAGCAGCTTGCTTTCAGTGCAGCACGGGTTCAGGCTGAGCTGGTCTGTGTCACAGGGCTCCCCGACCCCCTCTGCCTCCTCCACCCTGAGCAGAGAAGCAGAGAAAAGAGGTTTAATGATACAGCTCCTGAGCAAGAAAATAGTATTCACAAAATATTGCTTCATAAAAAAGAAACATTACCTTTCAGCTATCTCCTGGACACTGGTCTGAAAAATGAGACATTAAGCAGGTGATTACTCTCAGTGATTATGACTGTTATCAGGATACAGTTATTAGAGCCGCCCCTGTTAACCCCTTCCTGCTAAAGCTTCCCGAGTCTCTCACCACCAGCTGTGCGTCGGGAGTGTGCGTCAGCGTGTGCACCAGACGGGAGCGTGTTTGCGACAGATTCGTCAACGCTTGGCCCCAGTGGGCTCTCTGGGTCAGGAGACACTGCTCCACACGCTCCTCCTCTCTCTGCACCTCCTCTAAGAGACGCTGCTCCTCCTCCTCCAGGGCTTCGCGTGCCGCGCTCACCTGAGCCAGCACCTGCTCCCTCGCCCTGCTCGCCGCTGCCTGCATAATAAGACAGCAGGGAAGAAGAAATGCATGAGTGTGAAGTGAATACTTGTGGTTTGGAATCCAACTGCATAAATGATAAATCCTTTATTGATTTATCAATGATTTTAAAATGATTTCCTTTAAAATCTGGCACGAGAAAACTGAAAATGAAACATTTACTGTCTCCAAAATTAAAATCTTTATCCTTGTGCATGTCTGTGAAGGTTCTCAGTCATCCAGGTCATCGTAGTCAAAGCGATGACCTGGATGACTGAGAACCCTCTAAGCCTGAAGGGAAAAAGAAGGAACACACACATGTAAAGGAAGCACTCAAAACGTGCGGCTATCCTAAATGGGCGTTCTTAAAGTCAGCAAAGAGGCACAGAAAAGAAGACCAGACACCAGCGAGGGAGGATAAGAAAGACAGACGCAACAACATTGTCATCCCCTATGTAGCCGGTGTATCAGAGAAACTCAGGAGAGTTTTCTCCAAGCATGACATCCCGGTGCATTTCAGACCCAGCAACACGCTCAGACAAAAACTGGTTCACCCGAAAGACAAAACGCCAAAACACAAACTTAACAATGTGGTGTATGCTGTACAGTGCAGCGAGGAATGCCCAGACCTCTACATTGGAGAGACCAAACAGCCACTTCACAAGCGCATGGCACAACACAGAAGAGCCACCTCCACAGGACAAGACTCAGCAGTCCATCTGCATCTTAAGGATAAAGGACACTCTTTCGAGGATGCCAATGTTCACATTTTGGACAGACAGGACAGATGGTTTGAAAGAGGAGTGAAAGAAGCCATCTATGTCCACTGTGAGTGACCATCTTTGAACAGAGGCGGGGGTTTACGACACCAACTCTCTGCCATCTATAATCCAGTTTTGAGATCCCTCCCCAGACACCTTAACGCCCACTCACATCCTGGGCCATCTGATCTCAGGAATTCGCATGATAAGGTGGGGCCAGGTTTCACAATGAACACACCCGAAACTCTGGCTGATTGGAACCCACGCCCAGTTTCCCACCTTGGCTCAGGCGATTAGAGGATCATCAGGGGGTCCTTTTGTCCCTCTGTGGGGGGAAACTCCCACTAGGTTTATATCTGGGACTCTCCACCATTTGACCTTAGAACTGAAGAAGCTTCTCGGATGAGAGGTGAAACGTTTTCAAGCAACTTAAAGAAGTCCAGACGCTTTTCTTTGCAAGATCCTTGTGCATCTCCTGTGAATTAGTCTCACATGGTTTTTACTCTCTTTTAATCATTTAGCGTCACTTGTACAGTTCTTTGAATATCACAAATGCGTGAAAAATGCCATAAAAACCACATCCACAGTCCCAGCACTAATTTTCACATCTTCATACTTTAACTGACTAACATGACAATATACATACGGCACACCGTGAGCCAATCAAACTGTGTCAGCTATCTGAGATGTTGGCCTGCAGTAGCATGGGTATTATTTTTAGTTAAATAGAATAAAAATAAAAAACAGACTTTAAAAAAAATGTAAATCTAAGTGAAACGCTTTGTGAAATCTCATTATTAGTATCATAGTAACATCCCTCCTTTTTTATCCATTATTTTGGTAACAATTTTATTACAACTTGCCTGATGGGTCAGTAGTGGATGGTTGAAGGTCTACAAGTCTGTTTTTTAAAATGTTTTAATGTAACACCTGCACTGCTGTAATAAATTTAAGTGCACGTAGCATATAATTTATTTTCTATTATCCATAGCATAAAATTTGTCATACTGTGACGTCGTCTCTCTTTTTAATGCCCACTTCCTATCTGGTATTCTCTCCTATAACTCAAACACTGGCCTACACCTGCGCCTAATGGAAGCTGCTGCTCCTCATAAGCAGTGACACAAGCACTTGACGGTGGGCACGGACGACAGCTCGTTAATGATACTTGTGACTCGCACATCTGACCAAGCACAGCAAAGTGTACAGAGATTCACTGACCACGCTCTTCCCCACCCCCCCCTGTGTAAAGCTATTTTGTTACAGAAACATTTGATTCCTGCTCAGGTGTGGTGGTAGTTTTCCACTTATCAGACTTTTCTTGTTTGCTTGAGGCTCGATTTGGTCTCTTTAGTGCACAAGCACGACTTGTCCTGAACACCCATTAAGCTAAGAGAGGCTGCAGACTTTGCTACGTGCACTGAATCAGCAAGACTTGCCCCATGCTTTGTTGTTACAGTCTTCATCCGTTACATTTTTATATATTTTTAAGTCAGTGATTATATCAAAGTCTTTTAAACCATGTGAAGCACATGTTATAAAATATATTATCATTATCTTTTCATTATTATACCCCCGGGTTAATACTTAATTGTAAGAGAAAATAAATAATTGCCTCCTAATATTTATAGAACTTACACATACGGTCATATAAAGGAATAAACGGGTAAATGCATGTTAAGTTTTGTTTTACGTGCAAAAAAATTCAAAAGAAAAATTTACCAATAATCAATTAGTTTGCATATTTATCAAAGAAATGTCCCAGTTTTGTTTGTTTTTCTGAAATATGTCGATTTGCTTCCGTTTCTCTGCTCTAATGTGAACTGAATAATTTGGGTTTAGATGGACAAAACAGTCAAAATAAAGACTTCCCTTTGGGCTCAGAGAGTTGATTTATATATGTATATTATACTAATAGTAAAAGAAAAAAAATTTATAAATTGACTGATCAGTAGAAACAGATAGCAGCTTGTAGAAATTTCTATCACTATACACAAACCCAAAAATTCACATCTGAAACAGGATCCAGCAAATGTCAACACAATGCACTTGCTAAACAGGTTCCATAGCATTTGGATGCTGAGATCATCATGAGTGTGTGGTGAGCCTGGGTGGGTGTGGATCACCTGAAGCTTCTGCTCTTTGGCTGCCAGTGTCTGCTCGATAAACCTCTCAATCCTCAGGGCCTGCAGCTGCATTTTCTCACACACGTCCACCAGTTTGTCCTGATAAGAAAAAGGAAAAAAAGAAAAACCTAAATAGCCTGCACACTGTCTGCAGTTCAGGAATAAAAACACATTAAAAACCACGTGGAATTCATCAGCTGGAAACACAGCAAGAAAATCCTGTATTCTCAAATACCGCTGAGAGGAATCAGCCAGTGTGGCACTCCCAAAAAAGCCCTAAGAGCTACACAAACAATAACTTAACAAATATGGAAACACCCGGGCCACTTTGTTTCATAATAACTGTTATCTGGATAACTGTTATGGTTATACAATTGTAGGTGAAATATAAAAATCCACACTTTGTCAGTCATGATGGGCAAAATCTTTCACAAAAACTCAATTAAATCAAAGTATTTTTACTTTTTAAACATGTATTTTGTTAAGTTTAGTCAGAAAAAGGTCATTTTATGTTAAATAGGGTTAGAAGAAAATAGTTGCCCTTAAAGATAGTTCCACTCAGACAAAGTGAAACCTTCCTGAAGCCATTTGGAGACCTGCAGGCAGATTATTGCGGGTGAAAATGTGTATTTATTGTAGCTATACACCCCTGAACTGAAAATGATCACTATGAGTGAAATATGTTAAAACAGCTGTTGCTTGGCTGCCCGAGACTCACCCTGACTCTGGTGACTCTGGTGGCCAGAGGGGTCACGGTGTGTCCCTGGCAGGAGCCCACGGTGGCGCAGTGGGAGCAGATGAGTTTCTGCTCGGTGCCGCAGAACCAGTCCAGCTCGGATTCGTGGTCTACACACAGCTCACTCTCAACAGAGTAGATCCCGGACTCGGTGTCGGAGGTGGCCGCAGCCAGTGAGGTTTTTCCGGGACTGCCGCTCATAGTCGGCCGCGGAGCGTCGACTGTCTTCTGCAGCTTCATTCCGCCTCCCAGCGCGGAGAAAATGGGCTGCTCGCACTCCATACTCCAGCTTTTAACTTTTAGAGTCTCCTCTGGGTCACCCGATGGGGACGAGCATGTTAAATCACACGTTTCGAAGTCCTCGGTCATGGCACGAAAGCAGGACAGGTGCACCGGCGGAGGAGGAGTCGCATCAAGAGCGTAGCAGTAACACAGGTGTAACAGGTGAGCGGAACGCGGAAGTAACAGGGATCTCAGAGGTCAGAGCTCAAAGAAAGAAATAAGAAAAAAAAAAAGCTTCTGGTTTTCACACGAGCGTCACCTGATAACCGTCCGTAGAGTCTGAAATCATGCCATCATGCAAGCAGGTGTGCCTTATGGCCTAATAGCCTGCGGTTACATATTCATAGTATCTCTCATTTCCCTGTTTCACTGGTGTTCCTGATTTTGGCCACTTGAGAACCTTTTTTTTTCTTTTTCAATATGCAGATAACACCTTTGGTTTTAAAACAGTTACTTTGTTTAATAAAGCACAGCTCAAAGGGCAGGAGTTCAACCTTAGTCAACTTTAATTCATAGCCCTACATTGTGGTTATTTCAGAAGAAATTCATATATAGATAATATTTTAAAAATCCTACTAACTGAGCAAAGTCCCTAAAATTCAGCATGAGTAAAAACTGAGTGGGATATTGTAGAACAGGTCAGGGTACATTAGGTAAATCACACTCCGATAATTAATGAGAATGTTTCTTTGTAGACATTTATACTTTTTATATACTTAAAATGTGTCAAATTGAGTTTTGCTATACTTCGAACAAAGTAAAACTCTCACGTGTAAAATAAAAAGGCTTTATTTCCTCATTTTGGCTCATTTATGGTGAGTTTCTGACCGTATCAATGCAACAATAGGACCCTGGAGTGTCTGTTAGATACCTGTGTGTGAGCAGAGCGTAATTATATTTTTCAGGAAGGACAGGTGTGATAGAAACTCATGGTTCATTTTATGACTATGTGCAGGGATCGGCGGTGCGGCCACACCTTGAGACAGTTCATTTAGCAATACTGAGCAACACCCACTCCCTGGAAAAGCCAGTGAATCCAGAGAGACCTGGGAATACCCAATGTACACTTTGGAAGATGGTCTGCTATCACATATCATACCACAGCCAAGTCCATTAACAAAAAAATGCCACTTGCTTTGTAAGGTGTGCCATCCAAAAAAACTCTTTAGCCGCCTCTTATTTCATTACATTTTGCTGGGATGAGAAACAGGTGCAGTGATTTATTGAGCTTCAGGCTTCTTGAGGACGTTCAAAGCTCTTCTTTGGATGTTGGTTTCCTTTTGTTCTGTTCTCTGCCCACATGATCCCACGCAGCTCCATTAATGTTGAGGTTCACGCTCTAATCAATGAGTCATAGTTTTCCACTGTGTGTCTTTCTATTCAGGTAAGTAAATAAGTAAGTAAGTTGAGTAAGTAAAGTTTATTTATAGAGAGCTTTTCACAGATATAAATGTCACACAGAGCTGTACAACAATTAAAACACAATTAATAAGAAAAACAGACTAAAAATAGCCCTGATTAAACAGAAAAGTGTTTAATAGTTTTTTTAAAGACTCCACAGACACACACTGTTGTGACTCTCCCCTGATGACCTCCATATATAGATAACATTCAAATTTGGATTCATCGCTCCATCAGACCTGTTGCCACTGATTTTCAGTCCAGTTCTTGTGTAATTTGGCACAACTCAGCCTTGACTCCTTGTTTCCCTTCCTTAAGAATGGATTAATGACAGCCAGCTGAGACCATTTCTGATGAGGCTTCAGTGAACTGCAGATAGATCAACTGAAGGTCCAGATGCATCTCTCATTTCCTGTTTCATGAGGAAATGTAGATAGTTTTTTTTTTTAGGTTTGGCATGTCTTTTTTGTCCTCCACTTTTCCAGATTTTTCCATTTTTTTAAGTCACACTGCACGCCATGCTGAGATATATTAAGCATTCATCTAATAGCTAACTAGCAATCCCCTTTCTGGAGCAATGTTATGCCTGTCAAACTGTGCTATCTTTGACTTCTTTTGTAGATGTGCTATTGTGATAGGCTAAAAAAAAAGTGCCTTAAGATACGTTTTAAAATTGGTTCTTTGCCCAGTTTTCATGTTTAGACACAGCTCTGGTTCATCCTTTCAGTTAGATGCTTTTCTTATGCTTGAATGATTTACGTGCCAGTGTTATGCAGTTCAGCAAATAAAAAAACACCCCTTGGAAAATGGTCACATACAAGGAGTACAGTGAAAAGTGAGAAAAACAGCTGATGTCCAAAGAAAAACTGACAGACATTTGGAAAAAATGAATAATGGTCAAAAGCACTTTAAATAGTAACAAGAAAGTCACCTGTACATTTTGGAGCAAACAGATCAGATCTCAAGAAACTCAAACCAGCAGGAAGAGACACCCCCGACCCCCACCCACTCCTCCCAGAGCCATGTCTTTAGAGAAATGAATAGGAGTGATTGACAGGACAGCATCATGCCTTTTGGCTCAGATAAGGTGGGTTTCCACTCAGTTCACTCTGAACTGAGAACAACAGAGAAACAGGGCTACCATTGTTATACTGACATAAAAAGCTGTTTTGTAAAGGGGAAACAAGTAAACACAAGACAAAGAGGTGCTTATATCATGAAATGATTAAGGGTTTCCAGCACACTGAGTTTGTTGTGGGAGAATGATGACTATGTGATTACACAGTAAAAGAAGGAAAACAATAAAAAGATTTTTTATAATCCAGACAAAAAACAAATGAAGCTCATGCTTTTCTGTCTCTTGATGCATCCTGATGAGTTCCATTAGAAAATAAAGTTACAATAAAGGACATCAGTGATCTTAAAGAAGTAACTGCAGCTTCCTATCAATCTGGAAAGGGTTATAAGACCATTACCAAATGATTTAAAGTCATACATTATACCGTTATGGCATTATAGAGTATGAAAGATTATTCACAAGTGGAAAACATTCAAGACAGTTGCCAGTTTTCCCAGGAGTCGACGTCCTAGAAAATTCACTCCAAGGTCAGAGTGTGCTGTGCTCAGAGAAGCTACAAAAGCTGAGAGCTACATTTCAGACTCTACATGCCTGAAAAATGTTCAGCAAATGTTCAAGTTCATGATAACACAATTAGAAAAACACTGAACAAGTTTGGCGTGTTTGGAAAGGTTGCCAGGTTAAAGCCACTTCTTTCTCAAAAGAACGTGGCAGCACGGCTTAACTTTGCAAAAGTGCACCTGAACAAACTACAAGACTTCTGGAACAATGTCCTTTGCAAGATGAGACCAAAGAGACCATTTTTGGCCATAAAGAATATCAATACAAAAATCTAAATTTAACAAAAATCAAACAAAGCATATCAGCACAAATGCCTCATATGAACTGTCAGTGTGGTGGGGGAGGGGAGATCATTTGGGCTTGTTTTGCAGTAACAGCACCTGAGCAACTCTGTATACCAAAGTATATGTCAAATGTGAGGCCATCTGTGCAAGAGGGATCCTAACAACAGCAGCAAATTTCAACAGAATAACTTAAAAAGAAAAGGAATAAAGAAATTCTTACATATTTGCTCTTTTATTAAGCATTTCTTCTACATTTTCAGTCTAACTCAAGCTGCTTGGTTTGAGGTTTCTGTAATACTGTTCCTGATCTCCAGAGGGCGCTGGCTCCCCTTAACTAAACATAACGTGTGTTGGTGTGAGGTTCCAGACTGAGAGACCACAAAGATTATTCTAAATGAGGACTCTACATGATAGGCTTCCTTAAAAAGGATTCATTTTTAATGGCTTCATATTCCAGATTTTCCATGTTTTCTCGGCACATTCACTTTGAAGAAAAAAAACTAATGGCATCTAAGCCATTAGTTTTACTTTGTCTCTTTTCTGCAATTGCAAAATTGTTAGGATGCTGTAATCAGGGGTGTCGAACTCCAGGCCTCGAGGCCCAGTGTCCTGCAGGTTTTAGATCTCACCCTGGGTCAACACACCCAAATAACACGATTAGTTTATTAGCAGGTTTCTGGAGAACTACAAGAGTTGAGGAGGTAATTTAGCAATTTGAACCAGCTGTGTTGGATCAAGGACACATCTAAAACCTGCAGGACAGCGGTCCTCCAGGCCTGGAGTTCGACACATGTGCTGTAAATTGTCATGATCCCTGGGTCTTGACCCAAGGTGTTGTTTGTCTGTGTGTTTTGTTTCCATTTTATCTTTAAGGATCACATCCCTGCGTCTCTCTGTGTTCTGTCACCATGTTTGTCTTCTGTTCCTGTAAAGTTTGCATGTTTTAGGCTCAGTCTCAAAAGTAGTTATGCTTTCTGTTTTATTGTGATAACCTCTTGTCTCATGTGCATTGTGTTGACTTTAACTTCCCTTGTCATGTTATTCCTGGTTTGCTCCCGCTGTGTTTTCCGCCCGTTTCCTCCTCCCTCGTTATCTGTGTGTATATATTGTCTTAGTCTTCCTTTGTTTTGTTGTCCCTTGTCTCACCTTTGTAACTTCCTAGTTAGCAATTTTCTAGTATCTCCCCAGTTTAAGTTCTTTTACATTTTTATGTAGGGAAGTCCATAAATAAAGCTGTATTATGAGATCAGTGCTGCTTCTGAGTCCTACAAAGTAACAAAATGTTTGAACTTGGAAAAGTAATTTTTAATTTGATGGCAGCAACAGATCTCAAAAATGTTTGGGACAGGGTTGTGTTTCTTTTAACAACAGGTCATAAGGTCTAGAAACTATGAAGGCTAGCTGATGGGCTTTTGGTAGAGAAATGTTGCACCTCACACTATAGAAGTGCAGGCTTTTGAATTGAGTGCTGATAACATGCCAAATGGTCCCAATCCTTTTTAGTCTAGAGCAGGGGTCCCCAATCCCAGTCCACGAGGGCCGGTGTCCCTGCAGGTTTTTTTTTTTTTTTTGCCTGTCCCATTTGGTTCTTTAGCCATCACAATTGTTGTCTGAAGACCAACAAGGATACCCAATGGATTTATTTTGCCAAATGGATCATCATGGCATTGCCGTATTGGTCCACTTGATCGACCTTTGTTTTTATTATTTATTTTATTTTATTTTCAGTTGTTACAGACAGGACAGACATGAGTGAGGGATAGGAAAGGGAGAAAGAAAGAGGAAGAAAAAGAAAAACAGAAGGGGAGAGGGACAGTGAGAAAGGGGAAAAAAATCTCCTGGATCACCTGTTGAGAGAAAAAGAATAGAAAACAAGCAAAAAAAAAACAAAGCAACATACTAAACACAACACCATCGCATTAATCTAGCTAAGTGTAAACAGCAGTACTACTAATACTAAATATTGAATGTTGTTGTGCAGCATGCAGGACAGACAGCACACAATGTGCTTTGAAGTAGCAGCCAAGAAAGGTGTAGTTTATGTCTATGAACAGTGAACACCCGTGTGCACACCTGTGTGGATCAGCGCGCTTGTATTCAAATGGTTTCCACATGTAATGGTCTGCAAGAGGATGTAGAGAGCCATAGCCCTGTCCCCCAGGGCATGAAGCAGGCATGGAGGAGATCCAGGCCCCAGACATCCAGAGGCCCCAGAGTGCGAGAGCCCAAGGAGGACCACCAGAGGGGCATCCGTGCCACCCTCATGGGAAGGGCTGGGGATCCCCAGACTAGGGGTCACCCAGTAGCCACCGAGCAGAAGCTAGAGGGGGCTGCACTGGCGTGCCCGCCGGCTCTACCGGCAGCCAGCTGTGCCAGAGTGAACCGAGCCGCAGGCCCAGAGGCCGGAGGCCCGAGGGCCCCCCGCACCCCGGAAGAGGCCTGACTGAGCAACAGGCGCCAGGCCCCGCCAAGTAGCCACCGGGAGTGAGCCGGTACATACCTGAGCGCCCAGCCCCGGACACCCTGCAGGTTTTAGATCTCACCCTGGGTCAACACACCTGAATCAAATGATTAGTTCATTACCAGGCCTCTGGAGAACTTCAAGACATGTTGAGGTCATTTATCCATTTAAATCAGCTGTGATGGATCAAGGACACATCTAAACCCTGCAGGGACACCAGCCCTCGTGGACTGGGATTGGGGACCCCTGGTCTAGAGGATGCAGCATCCAGAATTTCCAAAAACAATTTCAAATTCTGACCAAAGAACATATGGCTTCTTCTTTGAATGATGGAGCTTTAATCTGCATTTTTGGATGCATGGTGTTGATAGGCAATGGTTTTTGGAAGCGTTCCTAAGCCAGTGCGGTAATTTCCATGACAGAATCATACTTGTGTTAGTGCATTTCCACCTGAAGACTTGAAGCTTTCAGGCTTCCAAGATTGATTTTTGGCCTTTATCCTTGCGCGCAGAGATTTCTCCAGGTTCTCTAAACCTTTTAATATATTACATACTATTCATGACACAATACTCAAAATCGTCACATTTTTACACTGTGGATCATTATTCTGTAATTGTTCCACTACCTGTGGATGCAGTCCAAATCAGGTATGGCTGAAGGTGACCCAGCATTGGCGGAGGAGGAGCTGAACATCTTCTTCACACGCTTTGAGGTCACTGCACCCTATGCCTCAGAGGAACAGCTACACCATACAGCCCACAGCAGCAGTACCATCATCACTCTGGAGGAGCATGAAGTGAGGCGCACCCTGCGGGCTGTTAACCCGAGGAAGGCAGCCGGCCCAGATGGCGTACCAGGACGTGTGCTGAGAGACTGCGCAGACCAGCTTGCCTATATTTTCACCAGGATTTTTAACCAATCCCTTGAACAGTCAAACGTCCCACCCTGCCTCAAGACCTCCACCATAATACCCTTGCCCAAGAAATCTCATATCTCTAGCCTAAATGACTATAGACCAGTGGCACTAACCCCGGTGGTGATGAAGTGCTTTGAGAAACTTGTGCGTTACCACATTACAGCAGCCCTACCCAGCAGCCTTGACCCACACCAGTTTGCCTACAGAGCAAACCGATCGACAGAGGACGCCATAGCAACAGCACTCAATGTAGCATTAACACATCTGGAGAGGCAAGGAAGCTATGTGCATATGCTCTTTGTGGATTATAGCTCGGCATTTAACACCATTCTTCCATACAAACTGGACGCCAAGCTAAAAGACCTAGGGCTTCCTCACAGCACCTGTAAGTGGATCAATAGCTTCCTCACCGACCGCAGACAGAGAGTGAGAGTGGGACGTTACACATCTCCAGCCCTAAATCTAAGCACTGGGTCGCCACAGGGCTGCGTGCTTAGTCCACTGCTCTACTCGCTTTATACACACGACTGCACCCCCGCCCACCAGAGCAACGCCATTGTAAAGTTCGCAGATGACACTACTGTGGTGGGGCTCATATCTGGGGGAGATGAGTCTGCCTACAGAGATGAGGTGGAGCGGCTGTCTTCATGGTGCAAGGATAACAACCTTCTCCTAAACACGAAAAAGACCAAAGAACTCATAATTGACTACAGAAGACACAAGACAGAAATCCAACCACTAATCATCAGCGACGACTGTGTGGAGAGGGTGGCAGACTTCCGCTTCTTGGGAGTCAGCATAGAGGGAAACCTATCCTGGAGTGTGAATACCTCTGAGCTACTGAAAAAGACACAACAGAGACTGTACTTTCTGAGAGTGCTTAGGAAGAACAACATCACACAGAGACTGCTGGTGTCTTTCTACAGAGCCTCCATCGAAAGCATACTAACGTACTGCATAGGCATATGGTACGCTAGCTGCACAGTGGCTCAGAGGAAAGCACTCCAGGGAGTAATCAACGCTGCCCAAAGGACAATCGGCTGCCCTCTCCTCAAACTGAAAGACCTACACAGTTCCCGCTGCCTCAAAAGAGCCCATAACATCATAAAGGACACCTCACACCCTGGACACTCCATGTTCGAACTGCTGCCTTCAGGTAAACGGTATAGAACAACATACACAAGGACTAACAGACTCAAACACAGTTTCTACCCAATTGCAATATCATGTCTCAATGCTACTAAAAGTAGATGACTTTCATTGCCCCTGTTGTCATTTGTGCCCTTGATGTTGGAATGCTTTCAGACATGTTTTGTTGGATGCGCTAACAAATTGATTGAGTGATTGATTGTTTGAGTGATATATCAACTAGGTCGTATGTTGAGTATCTGTATGGGGCCTTAGGCCTGGATTGCTTGGGTGTATCTACGGTATGAGAATACTGTATTTTATATGTATTTCTATCTTTTATATCCTATCATTATAGTTTTTAAGTATTTAATTATAGTTTTTAAGTATTTATCTTTTGTGATGTTGCACTGACCAGAGACATCTTTCAATTTCATTGTACCTGTGACAATGACAATAAAGAATATTCATTCATTCATTCATTCATTCATTCATTGTGGACTGGTGAATCTCTGCCTCTCTAAGATGCCCTTTTTATAACCAGAACCAAAATATTCCCGCAGGTGTTTCTTTTTATTACCACCTACTTTTGCAGTCTTTTGTTACCACATAACACATTTCTGGGATGTTTTACATACATTAAATTCAAAATAAGCCCATATTTTTCATGAAATAATTAAATATTTGATATATTTTTTATGATCTGTTGTCAATTTAAAAAGGGTTTTGAGAGATTAGCAAATCATTGCAGAATGCTTTTATTTACAATTTGCACAGCCTCCTAACTTTTTTGGAATTTGGTTAGTAGTTCCTGAAAACCCCCTTTTGTTTGATCATCTCTTAATAAATCTAATTACACTATATCTACTTCCTTCTCTAATATATATCTAATATCAACCAACGATTTCTTTTCAGCAATGTAGCCAGGCTGCTAAGAGTCAGAGCTCTCTTGAACCAAGTATTACTTTAATAATAATGACTTAAAATGACTTAGGTTAATGACCTCCAGGATACAAAGTATTGAATAATCAGGCCCCACCATATGTTAAAGACCTCATAACACCATATTATCCAAACAGAGTACAGGCTTACTTATGGTTCTTTGTGTTTGGCAGAGGCAGACTGTATGTATTGTGAAGAGTGGACCCAAAATGCAGACGCGAAGGAACTTGGACCAAAGCTTGAGTATTAACAAAAACCAAGCAGTTTAATAAGACTGGTAAAAAAGGTACAAACAAAGGGCAAGGCATACTGAAGTAAAACTAACATTAACCTAAACTGGGAGAACTAAACAAACAACAAGAAAAACCTAGACATGAAACATGGCGTGGACAACAGACGACCTGACCAGGAATGAACAGAAACACACAGACTAAATACACACAAGGGTGATTAGGGGAAGTGGAAACACATGGGGAAACAGCTGACACTAGTCTGACATAACAAAACAAAGGAAGCAAAGCTGACTACACTGACATAGGACACAGACCTTCAAAATAAAACAGAAAACATGAGACAATATAACCTTGACAACATAAGACACGGAGCATGAAACACATAAAGGGCAAAAGGAGACTAAAAGAAACTAAACAACCAAATAAACAATCTGGAGCACTCAGTCCAAACACAAGTGCATAGGAGTTCAAGAACATAGTTCAGGAAGGCGACCCAGATCTCGGTAGAACAGGAGTTCATGGCGAAGCTGTTCAGGTGGCTGACCAGGGGGTCGAGGGCACAACAGTCCGTAGTTGAAAAGTTCAGGGGGCCGACCCGGAGGCTGACAGCACAGGAGTTCATGACCGAAGAGTTCAGGCGGCCAGCCACAGGTCCAGCGATGGCGACGGAGCAGATCAGGGGGCCAGCCACGTGGAAAGTGGCGGTGGTGAAGCGGGCATGGCTGACCACACTTGGATGACTTGGCAGGCGGCTGGCGGCATGGACGAGACCTGTCAGGTGGCTCAGTCAAAGTCCAGACAGAAATGCTGTGGTGTGACCTTAAGAGAGCTATGTGTAAATGAATAGTCCGTCATAAAGAAGAGTGGGGTAAAATTCCAGTGCATTTATTTTACACCATATCACAACTGCTGACAAACACAGAATCCAGTATAAGGTGCTGAAAAGCCAAAATGTAATGGGGTTGTGTAGCAAGAAATGCTACACAATGTAGGAAGAAATGCCTTCTATTAACTATGAGCAAATGTTATGCAGTCAGTGAATTAAGTGATTGTAAAAAGAAACCGATCTTTCAAAATACACAAAGAACTATATCAGATTCAGTGCGTCTGTGTAGGTTCTCAGTCGTCCAGGTCATGGTAGGTCTGGCTAGGTCAGCTATATTCCACACATGTAAAGAAAGCTCTTGAAACATGTGGTTATCTCAACTGGGCCTTCATTAAATCATCAAAAATGCACAGAAGAGAAGGGCAGACGCCAACTAGGGACAAACAGAAAGACAGCTGGACAGCAATATTGTTTACCCTTGTGTAGCAGGTTTGTCAGAGAAACTTGGAAGAATTTTCTCCAAACTCCCAAGCACAAGGTAAACAACATAGTGTATGCTGGGCAGTGCAGTGAGGCGTGTTCATACCTCAGTATTAGAGAAACCAAACTGCAAAAAAAACCCACAAACACATGGGCCCAAGACTCATCTCTAAGCCTGCACTTAAAGGACAATGGGCAGTCTTTTGAGGACGCAAATGTTGACATTTTGGACCGAGATGACAGATTGTTCGAGAGAAGAGTGAAGACACCCATCTACATCCCCTGTAAACGACCATCGTTGACCCCATTACCAGAACATAGTCTTGAGATCCCTTCCCAGGCTCTTAAACCCCCTTCCACACTCAGCCTTGACTCAGGTGACTTCAGTAGCTCACATGGGTTGAGCCAAGATCACACAGTGATTTCACCCATAACCCCGGGTGACAGTGAAGATTTCACCCTTTTTTCACACCTTGATGATGTGATTACTCACATGATCAATAACTGGTTAATGACCATATCCATGGCACACAACACTCACTAAGGTTTAAATAACCGGGACTCTCCACCTTTTGTTAGTAAAACAAATTAATCAATGAAAGATAAAACGTCTTCACAAACCTAAAGAACTGCAATTACCTTTTTAAGCTCTCCATATCAGGTTTTTCAATTTGTTTTTTGCTCCTTAGATGCTAAAGTAATAGTAAACTATCATCTGAACACTGGCCAATTTTCTCATTTTATTATGTTTTTGTTCTTGCATTGAGCTATAAACTGAATACACTGTGTACTTTATCCTTGATCCTGAACAGTAAGTGGCCCAGCTTTCTACTGACTCTTTTTTTTTGTCCTTTTCTCTTTATTATATTTATCTCTATTTTTCCAGTCTTATGATGTTCTTGTATCCATGTGTACCAGTTTCTCTTATTCCACTGGGCTCAGTGTTTACCTTATGAATCATTGTTAGCCTCCTCTATAGGCTTACGCAATGCACATTCAATGCCTGTCGCCAAATTTAGCAGCAAACGGCGCATCATGACGTCAAAGCCCTCTGCAATAATCCCACCCAGCCATCAAACATTTCGCGCGAAAATGGCTGGAAGTGGTCACGAGAGTGTGATGACGTTATAACTGAAAATAGGCGGTCTTTTGAAACTGCCGCTTCCTATTTGGCAGCGTGAGGTGACGTGTTGTATTAAAAAGCCTTAACGCCACGCTTGATTGGACGCTGCAGTTAGAGGTACCTCCCGCCCCTCCCAGCAGCGGCAGCTCGTTCGGCTTTCCTGCGCCAGCGGCGGTGTGTCACCGAGGCTGGGCTGCTGCCGGAGAGATCCGGACTCAGAATATACCCAACCATTTAACGCAACCTGGCAAACGGGGCTAAGAGGCGGGTTTTGAACCTGAATACAGTTTAGGCTGGACCCTACGCTTCTTCTTGTCGCCTCCGCCCGTCCTCCTGATGTCGGATTTCAAGCTCGGGATCGTACGGCTCGGCCGTGTGGCCGGGAAGGTGAGCTGGATCCCAGGACTGCCATGTGCGGCCGGGGGAGGGCCCGCGGGGAAGAGAAAAGTCACCAGAAAAGATATAGTTAGCGATGCTCAATCAGCTCTAGCCAACAGAGTTGTTTATTATGAAGCAGTCGCAAATGCGGGAGTAGTTCGGCTTTACCGATTTAAAGGCGTTTGAGCGGATTAGAAAAGCCGGCCGTGCCGAGCCAGACTGGTTTCTCAAACTCCGCCGCTAACGCTAATTAGCATGTAGCGCGTTACGCTAGCCGCTGGCTAACATTTAACGACCAAACAGCGCCAGAAACGTAAACACGTGCTCAGTTTTTGTCACAGCCGCTGTCGGTGGACTGGAAACCCCTCGGCGGTCGTGTCATACCCAAACACTCGGCGGTGCAGTTAGCAGAGCCACGCTAGCCATGTTACTAGGATTACCCTCAAGTGTCGGCTAATGAGGAAGCCATTGCCATCAACTGATTCTTTTGTGCAGTGTGACAAAGCACCGATAGGACGACACTGCCCAACATCTGTGCCTGTGTCGGCTTTGGCTTTAATCGTACTAATTAACGCTTGAAGCAGAAACTGTGGCGAGCGGTGGGTCAGAAAGCGCTCCCAGCTGCTAACGCTGAAGTCAGGGGACACACTGGGAATAAACCGTATTTGAACCGTGAGCAGCCGGTTGCCCACCTGCTGAGTGGCAGGGCTCCGGTCACTCAGCTGTAAACATGATGTCACTCGTGGAAACGCCACACACATGCAATCATAGAAAGAAGAAAGTGTCACACAGGTTTCATCTGCTTCATGTTGTGTTGCTGGAGAAGAGCTCAGGTGTCTGTGAGACAACTGGGACTGCTTCAGAAACGTGTTGCTGCTGTGGTCAGTGTAAAAAGTTTGGAAGGTTGAAACTTGTCCTAGCAGTAGTGCCCCCGTTTATGACTCTGCTAGTGCTAATTCACAAACAATAAAGCTCCCCTGAGAGTGGGGATGCTGTTGTTGCAGTTGTAGGTTTAAACATGAAAATGAACCTGAATTTTCTTATTTCAGACAAAGTACACGCTGATCGATGAGCAGGACATACCACTGGTGGAGAACTATGCCTTTGAGGTAAGCGTGTTTGATTTTTCACTACTGCTCTGATATCCGGATACAGTTGAGAAAAAATATAGAGCAGTGTTTTTCTGTTTCCAGGCACGCATGGAAGTAGATGCAGATGGCAATGGAGCTAAGATCTTTGCTTATGCTTTTGACGTCGGCAAAGGACGCTGGGCAGGAAGGCCGCTGCACGAGCTGCTCTGGTAAGTCTGTTTAAACTGTGTCAAGGTGTTGTTTTTTTCTTCTGTGACTGCATATCGTAGTCGTTTACACACTGCTTTAACAAGCGACAGGTCTCAGGTTTGCAAGCTTGTGGACTTGCATCTGGGATTTAAAAATGGACAACCTGCCAAATCAAACATGTGGAACTGCCTGCTGGAAATGGCTTCTTCTGTGGTTTATCCTCTGCTGGAAAATCTATGAGCATGCTTCTTGTGAAAGCGCCCTCCATTGTAAGGCTCATCTTAGTTTAATCAGTGTTAAAGTTGTCAGATAAGATAAATGGGTGCTCATGAGAATTGCTTCAGCTTAACAAAAGTAGGGGAAGGGGCTAAAATGGCAAAACGAATTCTCTCGGCGCAGCAACACAGGTGTCACTTAAACCATCAACTGTTTAGCGAGCTAGCTTTTCAGTTTTATCACTAGTCGTGAGAAATAGAGGTTGTATAGTAAACTAGTGCATGCTCAAGCTCTGTAGTGGACTTGGCTTTCAATAACGCTTCATATTGGATAAGAAGTGTTCTGAGCTAGCATCAGCTCCTTACTGAGGAGTCCTTGGAATAAACACTCTTCTTATCAAAGGTCAGATTTTCGTCCTGCTGGTTGCAGACTGGCTAACTTTTAATGTCTTTACCCAGGGAGAAGCACAGAGGAGGCATCGCCCCTAGTTTTCAAGTTATCCACATCAACTCTGTGACGGTGGACAACCGACTAGACAACCTTCGACTGGTTCCAGTAGGCTGGAGCCCTAAACCAGAGGAGATTTCCAGCAAGCAGAGGTAAAACATTGCTTATAGGTACATGTGAAAATGCTAGAAAGGACACACTGCTGTTGAGGGGAAATGAGTCTTAAATCCTTTTGTGATTTATTCCAGGGTTATCCAAACAAGTAATGCATGCCGAACATTTCTCATGTTATCTGTACAGAGAGCAGTCCCTCTACTGGCTGGCTATCCAGCAGGTACCAGCCGACCCTGTGGAAGAGCAATATCTGGAGCTGAGTCGCACACGTTACTACAACGCAAATGGGGAGCTGGTGGAGGAAGAGGAGTGTTCTTGCACCTACTACGAGTGTCACTACCCTCCTTGTTCGCTCATTGAGAGGAGGGTATGTATTCCAACTCGTGTAGCAAAGCATTCCCATTCGAAAGCTCCGTGCTCTCAGAGCCAAAGATGATCTTCTTCCTTGTCTTTCCACAGCTGCGGGAGTTCAACATATGCGGCCGCTGCCAGGTGGCGCGCTACTGCGGGTCCCAGTGCCAGCAGAGGGACTGGCCGGCCCACAAGAAACAGTGTCGCGAGCGTAAGCGGGCGCTGGCCCTGGAGTCTGAGCCCGAGCGGTGATCCGTCTTCATCCTTGCTTGGAAGGGGAGGAGGAGGATGATCATCGGGGAGGGAATGGGGTTACACTTGGGAGGGGGAGCGGGGATTAAGTGCGGGGTGGGGGGGGCTTCCTGAGAAGAGACAATGTTGATTGGTTGAGTGATTGAAGGAGTTCAGGACTGAGAAGACGAGGGCACGGAGAGTAACGCAAAAAGACATCTGCCACTTCCCAGGACTGGTAATTCTCCATAGCTTGCTTTTCATGTGGATGACAGGGATGGGATTTTTTTATTTATTTTTTTTCGGTTTGTTGGTTTTTGTTGTTTTTTTGGGGGGGGGGTCTTTGTTTTCTCTCGAGGGAGAACCTCGGGCACTACCTGCTGCTACGGTTTTGTATGTAAGGAGGAGAAAGTCATCTTGTTGATGAACTGAACAAGCTTCTCTGGACCACAGTCGGAATACAGACCGCCGTCATCCCATTGGGTGTCACTTCGTCTGTCCAAACAGGGGACTTGGGGGGCTGCAGCATCTGTCATTCAGCTGGTACAATGGGACATGGACCTTTTCACTGTATCGCTCCCTTTTCTGACCTCTCTCGTGCACACGGCTGCTGCGCTCACAGTCATCGACACTTTAGCTGCCATCGCCGCGGCCTCCCTGTCTGTATTCCCCACACAGCAAACCACGACACAGATTATCAGAGATTTCACAGAGTCCCACTACCAGTATTGTGTGTGTGTGTGTGTGTGAGCGCCTGTGCTGCCAACATGTACAAAAAAGGACTTTGAGGTGGTCACCATTGCTAATGAGTCGAGGTTAACGGACATCTTTGCTCTACTTAAAGGGGGCCATATTACTTAATTTAAAAATGTCCTATTTAATTATAAATTGGTGGTCTGACAGTAAGATCATTGTTCTGTAATAAAGTAGCTGCCAAATAAAGGCGTCACTTTTTTATTTTTTATATATATAATTTTAATGGTTAAAGACTTCAGTTTGTGCTGGAAGTAGGTGGTGTGTGTGTGTGGGGGTTTTTTTTTTTTTTTTTTTAAGAATTTCCAGTTAACATTTAAAAAAAGAAAAGTGGTTTCTATGGAAGCTTGTTTCTGCAACTGTAAAAAAAAAAAAATAATTAAATACATTTGGGGTGGAAACAAACAAAACTAAAACATTTTTAAATTTATTGCATTTATGTTGAAATTTTGACTTATGAACTCAGTCTTCTGAGAAAGTAACTGGCGTTTTTGTTTTGTTTTTCTACTTTGGCAGAAACCAGCTTCAGTATGACCAGTGTTGTTGATGCTCTTACACACAATTTGTCCCAGTAAAAGTGAGCACTGATGGCGTAATATAAAAGCAATTTATTATTTGATGTTCAATAGCTTAACCTGTAAGAATGATCTTTACCAAAGTCTTCTCTGACCTTCCGTAGCTTACCACTCCTGTCAGCTGGTATAAATCCCTCTTGGGCTCAGTTTGCTGGGTTTTTTTGGGGGGGAGGGGGTTGTTTCTTCCGAACAGACACCTGCCTTTTCAAACTGTATTTTTACATCTCCAGGGTTACGCTGAATGTGTGCATTGATTGGCGAGGACGAGCTAGTGCTCAGTTTCTCGCATGTGTGTTTGTAAGGGTTTTTTTTTTTTTGAAGAAAATCTTATCTATGGAGCTATATTTATTTTAAAAAATTGATTGTGAACCTTTCTTTTGTCCTGGTGATATTTGAAGGCATAAGTCATCGTTATAAAAAGTGCTCATTGTGGGACCTTTTTTTTTTGTTGTTGTATATCTGTGAGGTGATGAGGTTAGATGGGCTGAAACATTTCATCGCTGTTACTTGATTTATTTTACTTTCCTGATTCTAGATGGATGATTGAATGATTGAGTTCTGGCTGTTGCCTTCCCAGTGTTTTTTTTTTTTTTTTTTTTTTTTTTTTTTTTTTTTTGTAAATCCCATGAGAACACTGCACACAGTCATGTGACAAAAAAACAATCTTCCACGTGAGAGGTGTCTTGGAGTGTAAAACTTGAATCCCTCCCACGGCCCTCTTTTTGTGACTTTTATTTTGGAAAGTGGTTTGATGAACTGAACCATTTCCTGCTCTGGAGCTTTTTTTTTTTTTTTTTTTTTTTTTATAGACATGGTGGTCCTTGTCGACTTTATCCATAAATCACCTGCCTTCCTTGTGTTACCTACAATGCACACCTGCTTAATGTGTCCTCTTGTTTCTTAGGTGAGAATTCCCAACACTTAATAAGCATGTGTATATGTGATTTATTTGCTTTCCTTGTGTGTGCGCGTGTGTGAATGTGAAAGTTTTTGAACACTGCACTAAAATTTGGCTCTCGTGTTGGCATACCTGTCATAGATGAGGTGAGGGGTGTGGTGTGGATTTGGACAGCGTGTACAGATTGTGTCTAAAATAAATTTTTATTATTTTTTTTTTTTTTTTTGGGTAAAAATATACGCATTAATCACCTAGAAATAAAGAGCTACAATATGTGAATGGAAGTACAACTGGGATAACCGACAGTTGCTTTTCCAATGTTAAATGATAATAAATAAAAATGAACCTCATTTGGTGGAGTTTGGTTTGATGTGCATACAGGGGCCACATACAGTGAGAGCAGGGAGCAGGTAGAGGTATGCACTGCAGAGATCGGTGATAAAAGCGAGACAAGGTGAATGAGAGGGAAGGTGGACAGGTTTAAATACCTGGGGTTGACATCCAACGCAATGGACAGGGCGCAAGAAGGGAGTGCAGGCAGGGTGGAGTGGTTGGAGATGAGTGTCAGAGGGTTATTTGTGAAAGAGGTTTAGAGGAGCATAATGAGACCTGCTGTGATAACAAACAGGAGGCTGCGGTGCAGATGCTCAGTCTTTCTCTGGGAGTTAGGATTACAAATGAGTACATTAGATGGACAGCTCAGCTCGAGTGGGTTTGGACATGGTTTTGGTGCAGAGGAGGGATAGTGTTTTAAGGCGGGGGGGAAAGAAGATCACAGTGGTGATGGAGGCAGATGATCCGCTGTGGTGACTCCTGAACGGAGCAGTTGATTCCTAAAGTGTCTTGATTATCTGAACTCTTGGTATCACAAAGAAATGCCTCCAAGTACTAGAATAATTCATTAATTGAGTGGAGGGGATTCATCTGTGTAACTTTGTCATGCTCCGATCAAAAATATCTACAGTCACCAGTTCGCACCCGAGTTATACTTACAAATGTGCTGTCTTTCTGCTGCCTCAAAACCATACATCATTGCAGGTGTGAGCATCATAGTCCACAGAAACTCCTGCCTGACCTCATCTGTCAACCTGTCCATCACCATCGCAAACGAAAATGAACTCAAAGTCAATACGTGATGTAATCCACCTCCCCATCTTAAACCTGTGTCAATCCTACTGCACTCCTCACCGCAGTCTCACCACCCTCACTCCAGACTTCCTCATACAGTACCACAGTTCCTCTCTTGGCACCAGCCATACTGCTGCTCATCACTTCTCTTCATGACTGAGCATAACAACTCTTTCACAACTCTTTTAGATATTACAGCGCTGCACATCAGCCTGCTTCTTGACCATCAACACTTCATTTCTTCAAGCATGGTGTTAAATAATCTGGTCTTAAAGGCAACTGCTCTCTCTCCACTCTTCATAGCTGCCCTCACTTCCTCTGCACTTTACGATTCTCTAACTTTCCTCACTCAGCATACCCGGGACATCTTTCCCTTTTCTGAATTCACTTACGATTGAGATGAATAGTCACACAAATAGGGTGGCATTGGCAGCATTTGACAAATCAGAAAGGGAGGAGGGAGGTTCACGGATCATATGACTTTTCTTCCGCGGAAAACCATCACTGTGAGTGCCACCTACTCCAGACATGTCATCAAAGGGTAATAAAAAAATCTCTAAAGAGCATAAAAATATACCAGCAAAATCCAACACTGCTGTAAATGCAAATTCATCAGCTTAAATACAGTTTATGATTTCGTCACTGAGTGAGCTCCCAGTGCTGTTGATTATTTATAAGGTGACAGCAGCACATTAGATCTCTGATACTTTAAACTGGATCCATTTAAACATTAAAGCGTGCTGTGGACATCGCTGCAGTTTGTCGCAGATCAAAGTGCGATGAATGTGATTGGTTGAACGGGTTTCCTTTGTGTGTTTCCAGGAGTGTAAAACAAACCAATCAGCCGGTTAGAATGAAGCAGAACAACATTTATAATATTTTTTATGTCATTACGAACATTCCCGCGACAAAGAAACATTACACGACATTTATAAAATAAAATAAAAAGTACAGAAGTAGTACAGAAGAGTCAGGGCTAACCTGCAGTTACTTGGACAAACCAAAATCAGGTACGGGAGAGTCCGCTCGCTACTACTTCTTTCTCCATCTTTACCTCAACTTCCAGCACTTGTTTTCTCAGCTCCATTCTCTTCCGCGTCAAAATTTCTCGCCCGAACAGGGACTTGAACCCTGGACCCTCAGATTAAAAGTCTGATGCTCTACCGACTGAGCTATCCGGGCTCTGACGTGTGTTCAGCTAAAATGTAGACTTTACCAGGATGTAGTGTATTTAGCTATTTTTTTCATGTCCGCTGTATATGTTTCCATTCAGTCCAAAAGACCTCCTGGGGTAAAATATTCTTTTCATTATTATTATTATTATTATTATTATTATTATTATTATTATTATTATTATTATTATTATTGTTTTAATTTAGACCAAACTCTTCACAAATATGCATGTCTTGTAAATAACCCACTAAAATTAATACTAAAGATACAAAAACCAGCTTATGTTCTGTCATGCATATGATGTCTTAAAAGATGCATATAAAATGTAGCTAGTTTGCAATAATGACTGACGTCATTAGTGCTGCCTGAGAGGGGCAGCCAATCAGGAGCAAGTTGCTTTAAATGGAAGGAAAGAGATTATTTTGAACTGTGAATCAGCAAAGCTAGTCCACTTTAAGTAAAAATAAATACACTTAAGAGTATCAAACCCAAAATTTGACCAAAAACATACCAGCTGTATTATTTTACCCCAACTGTCTGAGGCAGAGCTATTACTATTTGATCACTCTGTTTCAAGGCAACAGACCCGGGTCTTAAATAGAGCCACTGGATAAATCAAAGGGAAAGGAAGAAAATAAGTAATCAGATCAGTATTTATTTTCAGTTACATTTTACATTTTATTGTGAAAAATTTCTTTATTAGTTATATGAATGAAAATAGAGAAGCTGAGAAGATTAAAGGGGAAGTCGCTCTTTAATGGAGCTGCTGTCTTCCATCACGTTGCTTTGGCACTGACTGAACCTATTAAGCCTATTAGCTCACTTTTAATCTCAATATTTATGCTCTTATTGTGAAAGTATGATGAATAATAAATGAAACATTATATGCATCATCACAGTCACCACCTTGAGAGCTAATGTTTTCTTACAGTCTATGCTTCATGTATCTCCAGCAGTCCTTTGCCCTTTGTTTTCTCTCCTCTGTAACAAGCAACAGATGTTCGGATGCTCTGCTGTGGCCTCCCTGTAACTCTACCCTTGGTGTTGTTTCTTGGGTCTCAGCAGTTGGATTCTTTCCATCTGCCTGTTCTTTCTCTTCTAGGACAGAAACTGCTCTCAGGTCTTTAAATCTTTTAGGCCACTGTGGTGTCAGAGTTCAACAGACCGGTCACAGACATCAGCAGAGAGTCTGGGCACTTGCAGATTATTGAGATTTGATCTATCTGACATTTTTGTAGTGCTAACAAGAAGAATTTTTATTTCTGAGTATAGATTAGAGACCATTTTGGTGAAGTAGTTCAACAGTGAAGCCCAGTGGTACCCAACAAAGGAGATAAATACAATCCTGAATGAAAAGTTTGATAGTTCAAGTCTGCATTTGTGCTGAAAGCGCCACATGTGGTGGTTTAGGTGCCCTTTGTTATGTGTCTGCTAGGCAAAGAAGTTTGGGTAGCACTGGCTAAACCATCTTTTTTAAACGTCGAGATAACATCCGAAACACCCAGAGGTCAGGTTCTGCACATGCGCACAACAAAGAGGAGAAAACCTTATTCTTATGGAAATGAGGAAAGTGTATTTCCATAAGAATACATTTTTTGCTTTGTGTGTGTGTGTTCCTTGTCTACTGCACGACTTAATGCTGGTATTGTCTGTTGCTCTAAATTGTGGACCTTTACCACTGCAGAAGATAAATCTCCCCATCATGTGTAAGTACAGCACTTAAATTTCTTCAGTCTGGGGGAAAATCTTAAATGGACCCTCTCTAATATATAAGTACTCCTTTCAGAATGAGTGTTTGTTGTCTCTCATATTATATATATATTTTTTCTTACTGTTGAACTTCACAACACCAGGCAAGGATTTTTTTTAAAAAATGTTTTAATCTTCTGGGAGCTTGCATGATTTGTAGCCTCAGTTTCCTGTTCTTAGTTGACAGGAGTGGCAGTCTGCTTCTAGGTTCGGTATGTTATGTATTCAGAGATGTTCTTCTGCATACGTTGGTTTTAACAAGTGGTTATTTAAGTTACCATTGCCTTCTTATCAGCAGCTCAAAGAGTGGCTGTTTTTCCTCAGCCAGGCATTTTCTCACACAGAACCAATACATATTTCCTCTTTCCCCAGAGATGGCTGTGTGGGACAAACCCAGTAGATGAACAGTTTATGAAATCCTGAGACCAGCCAGTCTGGCACCAACAACCACACCACAATCAAAATCTGTTAAACTACCTTTCCTGACAATGCCCACCATGTGGTTGGCTGATTAGATATTTGCGTTAGTGAGTTAGTATATATTTCATTCATGTATGTATTTTCTTGTGTTTTTCTTTCTTGCAACCTCTAAAATGCTACCTTGAGTTAGCAAGGGTGCAGTACCACTCTCCCTCCATTAGATGACGCCACAGTTTTGGACAGACTGCTCTATTTTTCCTTCTTCGGTGTTTGTTGTTCTCAAACACGGAACTTTCATAATAGTACATCTACAGCAAGCTGTGGACTAAGAAGTTAGGGAATGAGTTAAAGTGGTTATTTCTTATATATATAAAAAAGTTACCTCCAGCTTCAACATGGTTAATCTGGGGCTCACCAAAGTGGACGACGCGTTGGTGGCCAAACATCCGGTGGGTTTTGTGTTTGTTTTTATGCGTTTTTATTACCTGTGCACTCTGGAGGACACTGTCCCTCTGCACACTTGGAATAAACCAGCAGCTGCTCACATTGATACAACAGAAATGTGTAACACAGGTGAGAGCTGTTTTTATTTGTTGTCTCTCAGGGTTTGGAGAGCTACGCCGCCTGTCAGTCTCATGCTTTCATGAAGGGGTCTGGGACCTTTGTGCTGGGTAATACTTTTATTTATTATTTATTAAAAGTCACACACTTAAAATAAGAAATATTTCAGTCCATGTTACAATCTTTGACTTTCTCCTATTTGTACATTCTTAATGCTTTCATGCTTTCATCCAAATTCTTGTTGGCTGTGTTGCTCTAACTTTGACCCAGTCAGTGCTGCTGTTTTTATGTGTAATTCTGAACCTCAGTTGTTATAAATTGTTTTCTGCATTGTGTTGACATTTTTAATGAAAATCAAGACACTGAAGTAAGGTCAAAGTGAATGTAGGCAAACAATACAGATGTCAGGATTTGCAGACAGAATGTACCACAAGAGGGAGCTGTATCACCCACAATGATCACACTGATCTCAGCACAGGGAGAAAATGATTATATTATTAAAGTTAAAATAACTATTGTTGTTATTATATCTATTTATGTTTTTGATGTTGCTTTTTAGCATCCTGGACTGTTTTTGTTTTTATGCCAGCAGTTCATACTGTAAATGATTTAATGAAGAAATGATAACAGAAATGTACTGAAGGATACCCAAACATAGCTCTGACAATATACTCACCGATCACTTTGTAATGTACATTGATTTAACTGTTTCTTAATGCAAATATCTAATCAGCCAATCACATGGCAGCAACTCAGTGCATTTAGGCATGTAGACATGGTCAGGACGACCTGCTGGAGTTCAAACTGAGCATCAGTGTGGGGAAGAAAGGTGAAGCTGCTGTCCTAGTAAAAAAAATTGTAACAACCATCTCTATGATTGATAGAGGATAGTGTGAAAAAGACAAAATATCCCGTGATCAGCACTTTTCTGGTTGAAAATACCTTGTTGATGTCAGAGGTTGGAGGAGAATGGCCAGCCTGCTTTGAGTTGATAGGAAGTCTAGAGTAACTCACTGCTTCAGTAACTGACCATGTCCGTTCCTCTGTGACCACAGTGTAACCATCTTCTAATGGCTGTCACAAAGGTCAGGTCATCTTGAACTGGTTTCAAACACAAGGACATAGGACAAAGAAATAAGCCATTTTTGAAGGCCTTGTACTAATAAAGTGTCCAGTGAGAGGATTTATGCCTTTTTTGTCCAAGGGAAACTAGTACACCTACCACCCTCCAAACAAAAGCTTGACTGTTTGGCATTTTCAGTTTTATTCAGAGCCAACAAGAGACAAGAAAGTGAAAGAAAGTGTGGGAATGACAGTGAATGTCCAGTCAGCTGGGAATCAAATCCAGTGCCCACTGCTGATGGCATTTACCCGTCTGTGTCCTACCCACTCAGCTGTCAGGTCATCTGTCATTTTAGGTTTAACCTAGAAATTAGTTTAATTGAAAAAAACAAAACAAAAAAACCAACCAGCAGCAATAAGAAAATCTGCACAGTTACAAGTGTAAATGTTTCTCCCTGGTTTTAGATGTGTGACAGTGAGTTGTGTTGTTGGTGCAGGTGTTGCAGGTTTTTTTGCTATTCAGAAGGCCCTACAGAGGAAGCTTCCTTATCCCCTTCAGTGGAACCTGCTCATTTCAATAGGTGAGGAGTAAAATATTTGGATTGTGCTATTAAAAATACATAAAGAAATGTATTTAGCTCTCAAATGTAGATCTTACATCAGTGCTGCCACTGAAACCACTGTCTCTCCCCTGTGTGCTCTCAGTGGCATCATCAGTGGGCAGTTACGCAGTGACTCGCTGGGAAACGCAGAAATGCTCAGACCTCTGGTTGCTCCTAGAAACAGGCAAAGTCCCAGACAGGTCACCACCTCCAGGTGAGCACAGTGCAGAACTGTATGAAATGTGAATTTAATGTTGTGTTAACTGTTGTCTTGGATATAAGATTGAAGAGTCAACCTATTGAGGTATATAGATTTATGATCAGAAAAGTTATCGGCGCGTATCATTTCATCACTTATGATTCACCAAATGAAGACCGTATGCTTCATCTCTACCTTTCTCTTTACTGTCTTTCAGTACCCCAACAAGAGGAACCAACAGCACCACAGAAGACAAAATATGGTGACGTGATGGAATGAAGAAGTTTCAAACAAATTTTATTATCTACAATATAAAGATTATAAATATGTAAAGAGAAAGAGCTCAGTGGTGCTCTGCACATTTTGCATGGCCCACATGATTGTGTATTATATTTATTCTGGTTGTGGAGCTCTTAAATTTCATAACAGTATCAATGTGTGGATTAAAAAAAAACAAAAACCCTGGGTTTTCCTGACTCAGAGGTCAGGAATTAGTTGTGGGTTTTTAGTAGGAATTAGATGTAATGCTTGTAATCCGGTGTTGTTGTTATTAACAGGGTTCGTACGGGTGCTTGAAACCTTGAAAATGCTTGAATTTTAATGTTGTCTTCTCAAGGTTTGAAAAGTGCTTGAATTTCAGATGTGGTGCTTAAAAGTGCTTGAAAGTGTAACTGTATTTCATTCACCACACATAACTATCTGATTGAATAGTTTTCTTATCAGATAGAGAAATAAAATGAGTCGCAAAATGTAAAAGCAAAATTTCGCCGTCTGGGCTGCCTCGTGTCTGTTTCAACGTGTGACCCCGCCCCTCCGTCGGACAGTCGGGGATGAGTGCGCTAACATACCTGTAGGTTGCTGTTTTAATGAGTGTTTGATGGAACAAATGGCGGAGTTTGCGCTCTCCGGTCGCATGATGAGTCCTAGTAAATAATATTCCAGTGCGTGTACGTTACACACGCTATTTTTATTTTTTTTTAAATTACGATTATTATTTTGCCAGCTGTCAAACTCGCTGGAGAAATGATTGAAATGCACTGAGTGTGATGCAGTATGGCAGCGCTATTATGGAATATGCTGTGAACTTGGCTAACATTACTTAGCAGTAATATGAGTTCATTTACTCAAGTGAAAGCTTTAAACATTAGCCCGATACATAACTAGCCAACTTAAGGCTTTCTGATTAACCCTCTGGGGTCGACGGACCCAGAGTCTCCATTTCAACTTGGGTCGAACGTGCGGACTTCAAACTATGTACCAGGTTTTAAATTGTGTTGATAGGCCACGTAAAGCCGATGTTTGTTTGTTTTTCTCTCTCTTCTGAATAGAACTGGCGTTTACTCCGGGAAGAAACGGTAAAAACAGCCTTTTCCAAGGAGAGCGCTAGCAAACACGCTTTGATTGTGAGTGGAAAAAGAAAAAACACTCCTTCCCTATTGGTGGAAAAATGTACCGTGTGGACCAATCAAAAAATCACATGGCAACATGTGGTATCTGGTTGTTTGGGAAGAGGGGGAAGTTTTAGGAGTGAGCGAAAGAGAGACAGAGAGTTTTGATACGTGAGAGATTTGTGACGTTTACGGTGTTTGGAGTCTCAAGTTAGTTTGTTGTCTTGTGTAGTTAGTGTGCGGTGTAGTCGTTGTTTTGTTTTGTGTGTCAGTTCTACTAGTGAACATCACAGTTGCTGCCTTAAAGCCACCAAAGGCAGATTGTAGTGTAAACACTGAGTGACACACCTGGGGCCCGTTCTTCGTACCTCGCTAAGTAGGTTAGCCGGATTAGATTGTTGACGATTTCGCGTGATCCTGGATCAGTCGGTTCCCCGAAGCTCATCCGGGACTTGCTGTCATAGCAACAGAGCCGTAAGCGTAAACCTGCTCGGGAGCAGGTTTACTTTATGTAAACAGGATTAGATCGCGGCCACGCAGGTATGTCCGCTTCATTTATACGAAAGCAACAGCGATATTTTTCCACTGTTTCACCATAAATAAATATTATCAATGTAACTAAAGACAATGCAGCACTTGATCCTTTTATTGATGTCACACAGATACATACAGGTCATTTCCTAAAAAAGGGAAATGAACTATTAACATTCTATTACATGTATGTGATTATTACAGATGTAATTCATATTTCAGAGTAGTAATTGTAAATTACTTCGTGTAATCAAGATGAGAGACCACGGCTATAAAAGCGAAGGTGGATTTGGGAAGCCTGTCGCAGCCATGTCCTGTCCGTATACGCGACCAACCCATTGCGGAAGGTGCAAGATTGATAAGGAGAGTCCTCAGAATTCAGCGTATATTGCGGGATAGACAGGATCCTTTAGCTCAGCGCGACAGTGTGCTCATAGAGAGATATCGATATTCCCGTGAGGGTATTATTTACTTAACCAACTTGTTGACGAGGGGGTGCAGGACCACCACCTGTCTTTTTTTCCTCTGCCCTTTTCTTGGTTGCTGTTATGAACAAACTAACAGAGTATTACAGGCCAGTATTACCTTGCCAAGAGACGCAAAGCAATCTAAGAGATAAATATTACCATTCTGTAGAATACTCCTGTATTCCACTTTTACTTGTTCCCATGTTCTTGTGGGTCCTGTTGTGGCTCTAATGTGAAAGGGGATATAATATAACATATTATAATATAATATAATGCCATATGATATTGGACAATATAGTGTCATATGATAGATCTACCCTACCGCCTACTGGTGTTGGCCAGAGGGGCCGATGGCGCGATATGGCAGCCTGGCTACAACCGTAGCTGCCTCCACCAGTGTGTGAATGTGGGAGTGAATGAATAGTGGTATCGTAAAGCGCTTTGGGTGCCTTGGAAAGCGCTATATAAATCCAATCCATTATTATTATTATTATTAAATTACCTACGAGTTTGATTTGTCAGCAACTTTCTGCCAGCCCTCTCTCCTTGCTTTTGCAGCCTTTGCAGTGTTCTCTTGCGTTTTAATTAAACTCTGAAACTCCTGAAATCCCTCACTCATGAGTTCTTGCTCTGCTGCCGGAAAATACCGAGCACGCCCCTTCGACATTTTCGCCGACCAATCAGCGGGTTGCCGATCAATGTTTCTACTATCGATGCGTAGCCCCTTTTACGACACCCAGTGATGTCACATTCCTGCGTCCAGCTGTAGTAATCGTCAACAGCAGGTGTGTTCGGGGAACCGGATTAGCGAGCTCACGGTTAGCGCGATGATTTGATCTTGGATGTGTCATTTGATCTTGGATGTAGTAAGCGACGTACGAAGAACGGGCCCCAGGGCCCTGTTTCAGGAAGCCGGTTTAGTGGAAAAACTGAGTAAGTATACCCTGAGTTAACGAAAACTCTGGGTTTTCGGTTTCACAAAGCGAGTTCAGCTGCAGCCTGAGTGAGTCACTATGACGACACACGCCGTGAAGCTAACCTGCCCCCTAGCAGGTTTACTACAACTAACCCTGACTGTCTCCGCCCCTTTGTCGGAAACCTGACAGTAGGAAGTGTCGGACATGGCGTGCCACTTCCTTGAAGAGCCAGTAGATCGTGAAGCCCAAATTCTTCGCAGAGCTCTCCGCCGGGAGAGAGTGATCAGAGCGCGTTCGGACATTTTATCATTTCCTGATGATTTTCTGTGCGAACGTTACCGTTTCTCAGCACAATCTATAAGTTATTTGGATAACATCCTCAGGCCATATATTACGCATGTGACACATCGCGGACATGCTCTCAGTTCATTGCATATTATTTGTATTGCACTTCGGTTTTTTGCAAACGGGAGCTTTCTGTATAATATTGGTGACGCTGAGCACGTTTCCAAGGCTACCGTCTGTCGGGCAGTCAGGAATGTTACAGTTGCACTGAAACGTCTCCTGTACCCGTCTGTGGTGTTCCCCGGTCACAGACCCACAAGATTCATCAAAGAGGGATGCCACAAAATTGCAGGTATCAGGATGAACGAAACTTAATTCATGATGTGGTGATATTTGAACTACTACTTAAATTTTACATTTATTCTCACGGTTCCCAGGCGTGATTGGCTGTACAGATGGCACTCACATTCCAATCATTGCTCCTTCAGTAAATGAAGGAGACTATGTGAACAGGAAGTCTTTCCACAGCATTAATGTACAGGTACATAGTTCCCTGTAGCATTTCAAACTAACAAATTATTTCATTATAGTAATGGATGCTAATTTGTGTTCTCTGCACTGTGAAGATCATATGTGATGCTGCCAACATTATCACAAATGTGGAAGCCAAGTGGCCAGGCTCTGTCCATGACTCACAAATATTCCGTGAATGTACACTGAGCACAAAATTTGGACATGGTGAGTTGAGAATACTTTAAAATATATAAAGACCAATTGCTTCAGGGACATTTGAACTGAAGTGTATCCTTCTGTCTTAGGAGAGTTCACTGGCTACTTGCTTGGTGATAGGGGGTATCCATGTTTACCCTATTTGCTTACCCCTTACCCTGACCCTGAACCGGGCCCACAGCAGCGATATAATCTGGCTAATTGCAGGACAAGAGCCAGAATTGAAATGACTATCGGAATGCTTAAGGCCCGGTTCCAGTGCCTGCAAAGACTCAGGGTCACCCCAGAAAGGGCATGTGACATTATTGTGGCATGTGTGATTCTTCACAACATTGCCACAATTAGAGGAGAACACTGTCCTTCTGAACCAAACATCAGCAGTGATCCAAACCATGAACATCCTGACCCTCCCACGGACATACAAGATGGAAGCGCAGTCAGAGACACCATATGTCACAATCATTTCTTTTGACCCATCACCTCAACATGTTGAAAGAAGAATAAAGAGATTTTTTGTTCAACTGGCTTTATTGGTCGCCTGTATTTCCTGTACACAAAGTATTAAAAGATGTAAACCTCATAAAGTGTCTCTGTTGCTTCCTCCTCTGTAACAGCTGTCAATGTTTCTTCATTATTTTCCTGTAGTAAAGAAATAGACAACATTGCTGTTCTACTGTAAACTCATATAATCTGTGGAGTATTACTCACAACTGCATGTTGGTCTGGCTCAACAGGAGGCTGCACCAGATGCAGTACACCACCACCATCAACTGATAGAATATGAGGTTTATACAGGTCACTTATAACTTACAAGGGACCAAATGGCAATTAACAAACATACCAATCACCTTACACTTCATTGTCATTATGCTCTCAAAGACAACCAAGGCTGAGGGAAGGCAAAATCAGTAGGAAAATAACTTCACTACAAAATAATCCATTATGGTAAAGAGTTTATCAAATGAATGAGCAGCACTGCAAAGGTGACTGTGAAGAAAGGATGTATGCACATCATGTATTATTTTGAATTTACCCCTTATGTAGGCACTTGTGTCTTGCGGGGTTATTGCCTCAGAGGATGTCCCCGCAGAGATGCCTTCGGCCACAGGGCGCCCACTGTTTTGGCTGAGGGCCAACTGCTCAGCCTCTGTGAGTGGTGGTGGTGGAGGACCCCCACCTGTTTTTCGGGCCTCCGCTTTTTTTCTGTTGGCTATAACGGGCCACATTTGAGCATACAGGGTAAGCAAATATGTACTTGTAATGTGCTCAGATAATTTCAATAAGTGCTTACAGACAGAAAATTAATGTAGCCTCTAACTGCAATTGATTTACATCGGACACACAGACCAAGCACTATGGCTCATAATACAATTACACCTTACCTGTTTGGACTATATTTTTATATTTCATTTTTACTTGCTGCCAGGCACGTTTGGGGCCTGTTGGGTTGCACCTGCGCTCACATCACAAAATAAAATGTATAAAATAACAAATAAAATAACATATGATAAAATAACGTGTTAAATGGGTGGAAATCCCTCGATCAATGTTTAAATTAACACTCACGCATTGACTCTGTCGGCTATGTTTTGCCATGCATGCTTTTGCAGCTGTGGCTGTGTTACTTTTTTCCGCGGAATTTGCATGTTATCGGCATATGCTGCCATCAGAATTTCGGCCTCAAGCGCTGTGAAATACATTGACCGCGCCTTCTTTCCCTCCGTCTCCATGGTGACTCGCTTAATCTGTGCTCCACTAATCAGGGCTTTATGTATCCTCGTCCGCGCGCTTCACTTGGGGTTAAAGCAACTCCGCGTTGACTGAACTAATTGTTATCAGCCTTTCTGAAACCGAATATTCCGAGTTGGACAGTTCGGGGTTACTCAACCGTGAGTGTCGTTTTTCACTCTGAGTTTTCCAAACCGGCTTCCTGAAACAGGGCCCTGCTGTCAGACCTGCAGGTTTATCCCTGTGCTGTTCTCATCTGTGTTATAGTGGACACAAACAATTTTTTGGAGTTGCATAAATAATTTAAGTGCCTTCTTCTTTGATGCAGAACACCTGATTGTTCTGTAAATAGTTTGAAATGGTTATATTGTGGTGGACTCCGGGAGACGTTTTCTCGTGGACTCCGGCTCCCAGAAGAGCCTCCTTCCCCCTACCGCTGCCGACGGACTAGCAGCGAACTGTGGGCCGCAGCTCATTGCAGCTAATGGCTCTCCCATCAAAACGTTTGGGGAAAGGTTGGTGACTGTTTGTTTTCATGGCCGGGATTTCCAGTGGAACTTTGTTGTTGCCGCTAGCTCTGTACCTATTTTAGGTGCTGATTTCCTGTGTGCTCATGGACTACTTGTCGATGTCGCTAACAGACGTTTAATCGATGCTCTCTCGTTTTCTTCGCTACCCTGTTTTACTCGGGCAGCCGAGCCCCTGATTCGGGATAATGTAGTGACCTCCGGGGATGCTTTTCAGCATTTGCTTTTAGAGTTTCCATCGCTGTCTGTCCCTAATTTCTCTAGCACGGTAACGAAGCATGGGGTTGAGCATTATAGTCCCACGGTCGGGCCCCCGGTGTTTGCGCGCTGCCTCGACCCCGCGAAACTGTCCGTCGCTCGGGAAGAGTTTGCAACCATGGAGCGCCTTGGCATTGTACAGCATTCGAACAGTGCATGGGCCTCTCCGCTTCACATGGTGCCCAAATCGGACGGTTGGTGGCGGCCATGCGGAGATTTCCGCCGTTTAAATAATGCCACGGAGAATGAACGTTACCCCATCCCCCACATTCAGGATTTTTCTGCCAATCTCGCCGGAACGTCGATTTTTTTTCTAAAATTGACTTGGTGCGGGGGTATCACCAGGTTCCCGTGCACGCCGAAGACGTTCCTAAAACCGCTGTCATTACCCCCATCGGCTTGTTCGAGTTTTTGCGCATGCCGTTTGGCCTGAAAGGTGTCGCCCAGACCTTTCAGCGGTGGTTCCCCTTTCGTGGCGTCGTCGTGTTTTTGACTTGGTGCATGCCCTCTCTAATCCCGGCGTCCAGGCCTCGGTCAAACTGGTCAGCGCCAGGTTTGTTTGGCCGGGCCTTCGCAAGACGGTGAAAGAATGGGCGGCAGTTTGTATCCCATGCCAACGCTCGAAAATCCACCGGCACACACAGGCACCCCTCGAACCTTTCCGTGTCCCGGGTAGGCGTTTCGATCACGTACATGTGGACCTGGTTGGTCCCTTGCCGCAGTCACAGGGGTGACCTGTTCCTGGTCCTATGCACCACTTCCTGCCTGACACTTTTGTTCCGAGTTCGTTGGACTCTGCTCGTTTCGCTTTCGTCAGGCACGATGCCCATAGGACTCCGCTGCATCCACCATATGACGGGCCATACAGGGTTCTTAAACCAGGCAACAAACATTTCATTTTGGACTTTGGCAGGAGGTTGTCTCTGTTGACAGACTTAAGCCTGCACATGTTATGCAGGAGGATCAGGTGGTCCCGGCCCAGGCCCCTCGCCGCGGCCGCCTACCTGCCACCGGGCTGACGGATTCCGTTTTTCCCCCCAGGAGCGACCCAAAATCAACGGAGTCCGAGTCGTCTGCAGCTTTTTCTGACCGCCAGTGCCAGCCTCGCTCCCGGGCTGGGTTGCCCTCTGTCAGTTCCCCACCCCCCCAGTTCAGCCGTTTGCTTAAGCCCCGGGTCCTGGACTAGTTCTGCTGGGTGTTCGGGGGGGCATGTGTGGTGGACCACTAGAGGGCTCCACTCACACCCAGTGTATAGGAAGTGTGTTCCTGTGTATTGTGGCGCGATATGCGCAGTTGATGTTGGAGACGAATAAAGGAGTGAGAACTGAGAGCTCTGTGTCGTTGATGCTTACCTCCACAATATAAAAACCGCCTGAGCCTTGGCTGCATTTTTAAGTAAATAGTACCATATAACTTTGTTGTTTGCTAAACTTGTGCATATTTTTTAAAAATGTACAATTTTTATTTGCATTTCAAGTTATGAAAATGATTCATTAAACATGCTTGTGGTTTTTACAGTCAGAAATATCACTTTCTACTCATGTTTTAAGCACAATATTTACATATTTACAGTATGTCAAAATGAGTAAATAACAGATTGGCAAGATAAACAGTTTTTAAAGGTGAAATATAGAGGCCAAATCAAAAGTAGTCAGAAACGGCCAGTTATACCCTGGACCCCAGAGGGTTAAAGGCTAAAAGCAAAGTTGCCACCAAGTACTGTTTATATTTGTGTGTATTGCTGCAGCTTTTTTGAATATTAATTTGGTGCCTTTGGGTGAAATAATGGTAATATGAGTGATCCATATGGTCACAAAGAATAGCCACTTGTTTCTGTGCTACCAAAGTTTCATTCAAAATGTGTTTATGGTCGGCACCTACACATTAAACTACTTAAACATTATAAATGTCTTCAAGCTCACACTGAGGCCTGTGGGGCACTATCAGCCACTGAGACAGTACACACATTTATATGTGTATTTGTATATGAATATTTCATACTTTAAGGCTGCCTGTTTATTTAAGTGAGATGAACAAAATACATTAGAATTGTACATAATAATATGACAGATGATAAATTAAATAGATTTTAAGTAGATGCTTGTGCATTCTTAAAGTCTTATATGTTGAATTGAACTATGTGATCTGTTCAAAGCCTCCCAGTCAGTGCTGTTCTCCATGCCTGTCTGACTGTACATGATGGTATTAGCACAAACACTTTGAACGTGACGTTTAGGACTTCAGCAATAATACAGACAGCAATGTAGTTAGCAATAAAACAGTTTTATTGGGAATTAACTTAAAAAACAAACAAACATCTGTCTCCTATTTTCTGTCACACAGGAAAGAAGCATCAATATCTGATGAGAAGACTTATTTATTTCTTTTTGGGCTTTTTTTTTTCAACAGGAGAAGAATATCCCTAACAAGTTGATTTGTTCACATCTTAATTTTTAAGTGAAATGTGCATTTTGAGTTTATACACTATGTACATAAGGCGACCGTCCTTTTGCAGTATTTTTGTGTGGTGTGTTTCTCTGTCTTAACAAAAGGGGATCAAAGGTGTTCAAGTTCACCTAGGATGATTTGTTTTAATTTTCACATGGTCTTACAGAGGTGATGCGAATTGAAACATGCACTTTTTTGGGGGGGGGGGGGGGGGGGGGGGGGGGGGGTGCTGGAAAAAAGCTTGAAAAGGGACCTTGAAAGTACTTAACAAGTACTTGAATTTCACCCAGAAAAAGGTGTATGAACCCTGTATTAATATTTGGATGTGTTGGGTTGTCGTGCAACAGAATTAACAGTGCACTTCCAAAACCAGCTTCTACTTGTTACTGTAAAGCTAATGATGTAGAGCTGCTTATTGGACTCTCTGGTGGGCCAAACCAGTAAATGACAAGCAAGTTACTAACCTTTTATTTAAACATGTGCCTGAACTACACAGAGTAAATCATGTGGGGACAGTTATTCCTTTTAAATCCTTGCTTTCTCAGAGTAGCAGCATATTAATCCTGACAACATTTAGCTTTCAGCCCCTGGACGTCTAATGGTTCAGGTGTGCTGTAATAGAGTCTTTAGGTTACCTTTTTTTGTCTGCATTATGACAGACTGAGAAGAATTCAGTGTTTTTCCTTTGGAAGTTTTTGCTTTAACTCTATTCTGCTAATAACCTTGTAATATTTTCTTCAATAATATGTAAAAATTACAAAGTATTCTGTTTTTCAGTATTTAAACTATACGGCCACTATTTAAAATATACAGTACCAGAACCAAACATTTATTTCATACATTGCATTCATTCCACACGTCCACGCATCAGATTGAGGAAGAAAGGAGACTTAAGTGACTTTAAATGTGGCGTGGTTGTTGGTGCCAGAAGCGTCTGAGTGTTTTAGAAACTGCTGGGATTTCCCCACTCAGCCATCTCTAAGGTTCACAGAGAATGGTCTGAAAATGAGAAAATGGCTTATTGATACCAGAGGTCAGAGGAAAATGACCAGGCTTCTTTAAGCTATTGTAGATGGACAACAGCAGCAGAAGACTGCTGTTGGCTATTAGGCTACTTTCATGCAAAAAGAAGACTTGCATTGTCATGCCAGATGCAAAACAAAATCTAATGTAAATATGAATAGACTCGAGCTATTTATATAACAACCAACTAAATACTGCAAATCCTGCATTACTGAGACTGCATTATTTTAAGATTACAAGGATACCTCGAAAATGGGGACCATAAATATTCACAAAGATAGTATTCTATCAATATGGGATTTAGTGGACGCAAACATGAGCAGTCTGTTTTCTCCAGACTTATTTGCACAATAAGGCATTAGTAGTGTAAATTCTGAACCATGCAGTGCAACCCATTGAAACAATAGAGTCTTTCAAGCATACTTTTAATACCTTAAGTGAATGAAAAATCCAAAGTTCAAGCCTTCGAAATATAGAGAATTATTCTGAGAGCTGGAAACACAAATTCAAACCAGAGATGTGGAAAGCACGTTTGAGAGAGACAGCGGATATGGGAGATTCTCATAGTAAATGAAAATCTGAATAATGAACCATTTTGGCTTCGTTATAATATTCCTTTTATTTTTCCTGCTGCTCAGCTTGAGTCAACCCCCACTCTTTTAATTCCTCTCGCTCTCTTCCTCCCACAATATTTCAGATTTGATTTAACACCTCCAGCATTTGAAGGTTTTGAAGTCTCTTTGTGTCTTTCCAAAAAAAAAAAATCATGCATCATGTACTGAATAAGCTCTCAAATCCTTTGTCACATGCACACCGATACTGCTGAAGGGGAAGACTTTGAGAATCAGAGCAAACAGGAGATAATGAGAGGAGAGAGAGTGTTACATGAGAGGACTGACTGGCCAGTGAAGCAAAGGATCAGTACATGACCACAAAACCCCCCCCAAAACCTTAAACAGCATTATGGACTGGCCTTTCGGGGCACCCTCAGCAAAACCTGGCATGATTAACAATGCCCAGTGTTTGTTGGTTCGAGTCTGTCTGTGTGTCTGGCACGTGCATGACAACATGAGAGGGAGAGATGGGGGAGAGCAGGAGTAAGCGCTCAGTTGTCTGACCCTGTGAGCGATTACGCTGAGCTGTAGCTGGACAGTGCATCCGTCTCTCCTATTTCTTTCACTCTCTTTCAATGGTTACATAAAAATTGAGCCAGGGATGCAAAAAAATCCTAAAAACGATCTTGGGCCCACAGTGGAAAAATCAAAACCTCTTTAATTTTTTGGCTCTTCTTTGTGGCCTGCAGTGGCGATCAATCCACAGAAATCGATGTGTTAAGAAGAAGAACTGGTGTGTGATTGACGTGCACTGGAGGGGCAGGGGGTGGTATTGATTATGTGTCCTGACTGTGCATTTGGTACACGAGGCAAGGAAAGCGTGCAATTTAAAATCTGGACCAACAGGAAAAATAACTGTAAAGTAAGCATTAGGTGGTAATTACAAGACATTCTTTAGGACACGGCATGTTTCAGGTAAATCACCGGTTCACCCTGTGTTGATGACAATGGTAAGGAAAGTTCAAGCCTGGGCAGGTCCGAGATAAACATACATCTGTGCACACAGTTTTTCCATGTTACTCACTGCTAAAGTGGGAGGAAAAGTGTCAGAAAAGATGTGTTTCGACTCTGTGTAAACATTGGATATAAAGACTGAGTCAACTCGCTGAAAGAAAACCTTGTCATAATGCATGTTACATAATATTTAAGCTGATGTATGATGAAGGAAGTCGTAAAGATGCATAGCACACCCTGTAACCTGATTTAAAGGCCAGCCTTTAAATCAGGTTACTATCAATTCCTATTTACATACTGACAGAATCTCCCCTGTTAAAGGTGTATAACAATAATCTTTTATCTGATGAGAACGGTTCTTGTGCCATTTTAGTGTTGATGGACCTCAATCAACCATAACATTCTTTTAAAACATTTGGTGCTTGTGGTCAGTCTACAGGGTCACGTTTTACGTGGGTTTTCCTCATATTTGAAAAATATAGACCTTTTCTGTTCTTGTGGGAAACCCTTATCCCCAGCTTCCGTTAACCTTGGTATCCCTCAAGGATCCGTTTTAGGTCCTCTTTTTTTCATGATATGTGTTACCTCCTTGGCTTCATCTTTCAAAAACACAAAATTGACAATCACTGTTATGCAGATGACACACATTTTTATCTATCTGCCACACCTAAACAGTGACCACTCCATTAGGAACATATTTGACTGTTTGGGTGGTTTGAAATCCTGAATGGCAAAAAAAATAAAAAATCCTTCAGCTAATGAACTGAAAAACTGAAGTTTTTCTATTCAGCTTGGATTGTTTTTTATCCAGATGTGGACAAACTGTAGTGAAAAATGTTGGGGTTTTTTTAAATGTAGATTTCCTTGTCTTTTAAATTAAATCTGGAAATTTTGTTATGGGAAGCTTTTACCAAATGAGAACCATGACTAAATTAAAACCTGCTTTGACAAAAGATTTTGAAACAGTTATCCACACCTTTATTACCTTTTGAGTGTATTACTGGAACTCCCTATAGGATTGCCCAATTCCACTCTCTCTCGCTCTGGTTTGCAGATAATTCAGAATATGGCTGTTTGTCAAGAACACAAAGGATCGTGTCACATAAAAAAAAAAAACCCATTCTGATGATCCCCAGGCCTTTTGGGAAAATATTCTATAGAATGGAGATATAAAAATAATAATAATAATAATTTTGGAAGATTTGTGTTGCGTCACATCTGGCATAAAATTAAAACAGCATTTCATAAAACATAAAAAGAGCAATGCAGCAACATGGTGGTGGTAGTGTGATGGTCTGGGGCTGCATTGTTGCTTCAGGACCTAAACAAAGGCATATTTGATGAAAACATGAACTCTGTTCTCTACCAAACAAATTCTGAAATAGAATGACTGGTCATCACGGGACAATAATCTGAAAAGATACTAGCAAGTCCACCTCTGAATTAATAAAATAAATAAATAAAATAAAGGTTTTGTGGTGGCATAGTGAAAATTTGGACTTAAATCAAATTGACATACTTTAGCATGACCTTAAACAGACTGTTTATGCTCCAAAACTCTACAATTCTGCAAAGAAGTATGAGCCAATTTCCTCCACAGTGATGCAGAGACATGTTTCCAGATATTGCAAATGCTTGACTGCAGTTCTTGTTGCCAAGGTCGGCACAACCATTTATTAGGTTTAGGGGACACATATCAAGACTTTTAAATCATCATTTAAAAACAGCATTTATATTTATTCTGGCTTTCTTTGTCTAATATCAAAAATATTGAATGACTAAAACATGTTAATGTGACAAATATGCAAAACAAAAATTAAGAAACCAGGAAGAGAGCAAATACTTTTATTGCAATACTTGACACTGCTGCCTGCAATGAATATCTAGACCATGCATGCAGGCACCAGAATGATGAGGAGATAACTTGAATACCTGCAACAAGCAACTTTCTACTGTCTTGTAGAATACTTGCCTTTATTTTTGCCTGCTAGACTTCTTTATGGAGCACAGAAGTATTTTTTATACACAGTCGGTATGTGTTAGTCAGTTTAATGCAGACAAAGAGATGTTAAACAAATGTTAATGTTAAACAAAGGGGTTCTGTATCGGATATGACGTGTGTAAGGTGAAAGTTTGCACGTCTTTTTTATTTAAAAACGCCCTGTATGTAATTATATCCAGGCTTTATGAATAACGTCTGCGCAGCTTTAGTAATAACAAAAGCACAACTCAAACTGGAGCCTACCTAAGGTCAGAGCCAATGAGCGCGGAGCTCGTGCACACCGCGGCCAATGGCTGGTCCCGGGATGCTCGCGCACAACCGTTTGAAGGGCGGTCCTGGGCAGAAAAAGGAAAGTATGGATCTCAGAGCGGCGGAGGTAGTTATTCCCGAAATATATGCAGCGGAGGCGTTTTGGGGGATAAAAGTTAATGAACATATATGTTTTCTTGCTCAGTAAGTAAGCGGGAATTTATTTTACACTCTGTATCTTCATCTTTGCGTTTACACGCAGTTAGGCAACCCGTGTAGTGTGTTTTTGACTGATTAGCTGGGGACTATCAATACCTTCATGGCTCTGATCGCGACTGACCAGAGCTGCAAGCTGAACGGGACTTCAGTGATTTACGGCAGAGCTGGTTCGAGGAAAGAGGTGTTTCGGGGACCCGCGGACGGCTTTAAAACTGCCAAAATGCAGCCCAAAGAAAGTGAGTATTCAACAGATGGTTTGCCCAAAGCCTTTCTGCACAGCCTGAGGACCCTCTTTGACATTTTGGATGACGGTGGTCGGGGCTACGTCCATATCTCAGAGATCGAGAGCCGCTGGCAGGGCGCAGACACTCGGGACCTGCCAGGCGGAGTGCTGGGCTGCCTCAGGAGGGTCACACCACCGCACGGCTGCCTCACTTTTGAGCGCTTTGTTGCCGGGCTCCGGTACTCCATGCTCAACCCGGAGAACAGCTCCAACTTCAAGGCCCAGGCGGCCGTGCACCCGCAGCAGGCTCCGAAGCAGCACCACAAACTCGCACCACTGTCCAAATGCAATGTCGGGACTCGGGTTGAGAACAAGGTCCGCCCGCTGGGGCCGAGTAACGTAACGAACACCCAGCAGCACCGGGCACCCCCTCAGCACAACCGGGCCAGGCCGGAGGAAGGGTCCGGGTACCCGGCGTGTGGACCGGCGCGGTACAGCGCGGGCCTCGATAGACCCGGGCGGAGTTTGGAGCGGATTCCCGTCGCTCCAGAGGGTGGGTGTTACCGCACCGACACGAGCCATGTTACCAACCCGAGCCATGTTACCAACCCGGCACAGCACCAGCAGAGCAGGGGCAGGTCCATTGAGTCGCTGGCATTGGAGTCTCCACAGCTCCAGAGACCAAGTAAGTGCCACTAGAAAACTGCAAGTGTGTGAGGGGGCAGCGAGTTCATGCAGGACTCATTATGTCATCATTTATAACAGCAACTCATAACTGCTCACTGAAAACAGATCCATATTTGCTCAGTTATGGATCTGTTTCTCATGCTCAGATGCAAAGACTCACAATATGCTGCTTTCATGTAATTATATGAAATTCCGCGACCTCTGAAATTTCTAGCCAGAGCGATGAATCTTTCAAAGTGTTAATAACTTACTAATAAATGCCAGACATAATTATCAAAGTCCAGTATGATGGCTTTAAATTAGTCTGACTGGCAGAGATTGATCTGAGGTCTGTAAAACAAAGACATTTCTGGCATTTCTTAACCAAAATTAACAATCATTTATTAATGTGCTCGCAGATATTTTGGGGGGCGCATTAACTAAATCGATTTTTATTGTTCCAAAACTAAAGCATCTAATCTGCATCTGAGAAGCTGCTAATTAAGAACACCAGGGCTCAGAAGTAATGACACTAAATTTCTGTGATGAGTCCTTACATTGCATGCATAACCTGAGCTGATATGTCCACTGCAGTCCTACGCTCTTCATTCCCCTATTATAATTTGACTGGGGCTACTGAACCGTGATGTCCACACAAGTGCACAATATCTTCAGAGTTTCTTGCAAGTCACTGTTTGTTATTCAGCTGGGGTTTTTCACATGTGAAAAAAGGGAACATTGAAGAGAGTCCAGTAACAGTCTCTGGGATTTTGATAGCACGTTATGGCATTATGTCATGGCTTAAACAGAGGGTCTGCTGCAGTCACGAGTGCTTAGTTGAATAATTGCCATCGTTAACCCTAAGATAGGTCAGAGATTATGTTAGAAACTACAGAGATTTAGAGTTTCATTCGAGTCTTCAGTATTTAGCTTTCTGGTCTTACACCACTACTGTGGTGAAGTTCTTAAATATATACATGCTGTCATATATGGAATGACAGTTCTTTTTTGCCCTTTCATATAGTCACATACACTCAGCTTGAGTCTGTTCGAGTTTGCATCATATCTGTACACTCAGGCCTGTGCGGAGCTACAATAAGAGTGACACTCTTGCCATCTCTCTGTTGAGCCCACAGGGCTTTAGTTGCATATACCATTTGAGAACAGTGTGAATTCTGATTTTCACTCATGCTCAGATGCAAAGACTCACATACGTCTATTCTGCTTTTTGTCTTTTGTGGTGCTGTGATTAAATGAAATCGAGGGAAACCCTTACATTTTAAACAGCATTGTTCTTCCAGCTTTGTGACCCCACCTCTGGGATGAACTGGAATTAGGTGCTGACTACGATCCGGATTCCAAAATCAGCAAAAGTTTGCATGCTGATATAATGGCGCATTAATGGCAGAAATGTTAAAGCATCAAAGCAAGAGTGTGCAGCTTATGTGTCCACACACTTTGGGGCATAATACAGACTGACCAGCAGTGTTCATGCTGTAATCTCTCACATGCAGCCAAACCCTGTTGGATTAGTCCAGATTACAGCACACAGGCCAGGACTTTCTGAATCACGGCAGCAGTGAAATCCTCCTCAACGCTGTGAACTTCATCACATATCCCAGACACTCACTCTGTCTTTCTCTGTCTCCTGGTTTAGTGAAAGCTGTGCACTCTAATCTAAAAATCTGATGATGATAAAATACCACAGAGTACCACTGAGATGTGGTACATATAGATTTTGAATAGTTTGGAGATAGTGCCCACTTAACGTGAACCTGCATGTACTTCAGCTGTGACAGCATGATCTTGGAAAGAGGAAAACATTCACTTAACTCCACATTCATAGGTATAGAGGCCAGGAGAAGAGTTAAAGTAGATGTGGGCAAAAGAATAAGGATGATTTTTAATTAGATTAGACTGATACCAGCGCTGCTGTCGAATCAGTTCACAGCTTTGATTCTTTATTGATTCGCTCACTGATTCCTGATTATTATTCATGTGGAAAAAAGCAGGCCTGTGCAGATTCAGTGTCAGTGATGCAAGAGTTTCATTAACTCTCTGTCTGAATGGAGTGTAGAAACAGTATTTAAAAAAAAAGGGCTTGACTGCCTCAAGTTTGACATCACTGTTTTGCAATTTGCTACTGTTAGACAAACATTCAAGCATTGGTGAAAGAATGTGATACACCTCAAGGGAAGAGATTGTGACGGATTAGACAATCTGGAACCAGTTTGCAACCTGAACCGCTTCTCTGTCACTGCAGAGAAACCTTGTTAGATCTATAGAGTAACTGGAAGCAGATCTACACCTGCTTGGACTGAAATCAAAGTCTGTCCCTTTTTTTTAAGAAATAATCCTAACCCGATGTCTTCTGTCAGTCCTTCCCTTGTTAAACATTAAAGTGCTGCACACTGCTGGCTTTAGAAGCACCAACAAGGCTCAGGAAACAGCTCAGATGCTTTACATCCCTATAAGCATTCACACAAGGGACAATGACCATATGCACACTTTAAAATAAAACAGAAAATAGAAATGCTGCCACATCAGTGCACATTTACAGAGTGCAGCTCCCTCCTGTGGTAAAAACTGGCAGCCCAAATACATCAGTTCAAGCATTTTCTTACTCTTTGTGAACTGTTAGAGTAACATGCATTCTCATATGCGACGTTTTTCATCTGAAAGTACTTTGGAAATCAGAGTATGACAAACAATTAAATAAATAAATTAAAAAAATCTTTTAAAATAACTGGAAAAAAGCAGCCAGTGTCCAAAGAAAACATTTGATTTGAAAGACCTTCAAATAGCCTGAAGAGATCTTGCTCAAGACAACAAAAAATTACAAGAAAGTTTCCTAGAAAGAAATGAGGAGTGGCTCAAGAGGAACAGAGTGTTGGTGTGACAGAGGAGGATGCTGAGGATAGTGTGAGATGGAGGCAGATGATCCATTGTGGCGACCCTTAAAGCGAGCAGCCAAAAGAAGAATAATTATAGAAGTATGTCATAGTGCAGCAAAGAATAGGAGTATTTTTACTTTACTGTGCAAGATTGTCACTTTTTCAAATGTTTTTACAGCGCAGTGTATTGTGTTTTTAATCCACTGTCATCAGGAATAACCGAGTGCACGCCAGACTGCATTGCTATGCTGAAACTGTCTGTTTCACGTTTGTCTAGGTGTTGTGAAATCAGGTTTGCCGAGGTCTCAAAGTGAATCAGCTACAGGATTTACCGGCGGCTCAAGGAGACACGGGCGGAGCCGGGAAGAGCAGAGGAGGCATACCATTTCCAATGGAGTGGATTACGGAATGGTTGGTGAATGAAAAGCAGACAAACACATTCGTTTCAGGTTTTTATGAAGTTACCATGCAAACGGGAATAAACAGACCAGCTGGAAAATGTTACATGTTTAAGCCTGTTTGGAAAAGCAAAGATAAGTTAAGCAGTGACCCTTAAGCCATATACACGTTGTAGTTTAGCAGGCGGCCCTTTTCACTGTTTTATTTGTGCTGGAGTTTCATAGAGAGACTGAGGCCTGTGTGGAAACTTAATGAAAAACAGACAAATATCTATTTTGACAAGTTTAGAAAACATTTCCAGAGCAGGCTCTATTCTGCTTCACCTCCTATTGGCCCACACATTCCCCTCCCATCCCTCTGCCCCCCTGCCTCCCCCTCTGACTTCGCCCCTCCCACCCTCTGGTCCAGCGCTCGCTCTCCCTCTCTCCCCCTGCCTCAACGTTTTCCACTCTTTCCAGCTCACCTCTTCTCCCTCTTCCTTTTGCGTGTTTTTGTCAGCGTCTCCGTGTCTTTCTTTTTCCCCTGGCCTCTGTGTCTGGAGAAATTTACTGACCGGCTCCCCTCCTTCTTCCTCTATCCCAGCCCCTTTCCTCCTCCTCCCCTCACTCCCCTCTGTCCCTCCCACCCCAGGCCGGCTTGGCCCGCTGCTGCCCTGATGGTAGTGAGCCGAGTTGGGCCCAGGGGCCTAGTAGAAGTAGAGGACTCGCTTGGCAGGCCTGGCCCAGCTTTAACGGCTGTGTGGGTGGCCTACACTACCGTCTTCATCCCCCTCAGCAGTAGCCTCTACAGCAGCAAGGCCCTGCACTTTTTCCTCTGGGTGAGTAGGTTGAGAGGGATGGAGAAGGAGAGGGAGAGATAGCCTCTATCCTCTTTGACTATCTGTGAGATGGTTTTGTAAAGAAAAGGTTACACTGTTGAAGATTTTGTATTGGTATTTAATTGTGTCAGCGTCAGTAAAGATTTCCCAGTAGCTTTTTGATGTATGAGCTGAAATGGACAGTAGAAATTAACGATTTGTACTTATGAGGTTTTTCTTTGTGCCCAAAATTGTGAGAAAGTTACAAAGTAACAAAGATTTTTTTTGGTGGTTACAGTGTCTCCATTGTGAGGATTTGATACAGTTTGAGTGTAAGTTTGACTTTTTGGGTTATGATTTTTTTTAAAAAGTCTCTAAGAAGTCTGATTAATTAAAGAAAATGTAACTAAATGATGTGAGTTAGCTGATTGACAGCATGCCATTTTAAACCATTTCTTCACCAATGTATGCACTTCCTGCCTTAGTTTCTTTAATATTCAGGTATATTAAATATGTCAGGAAAGGAGACTTGCCAATTAATCAAATGATCAGAATAAGTCTTCATAAATATCCTTGTTTTTATCACTTTTAGCTTGAAAACACCTTGTGTTCTTTGAATCAGTTTGGTATCTAATCTGTGCTTTTGTGTGCATTCATGACAGCACGGAAGCACAAGTCTTCCATAACCCTTTAAGCTTTTTGCTGTTCTACTTCTTCTGTGAGTATTTTCTCTTTTTTGCACCCTTTGGGAGATTTGATACTGGTGCTTCATTCTAAACATGGACTCCCCCCTCCGACCATTTCATTATCAGAGGCCCCCTCCTCTCCTCTTCATTTGTGAACACTCTCACTTTAGTGTGAGTGAGAGTGAGTTTTGGTGAAGGATTTTAGTGTGTTGTCAGGCAGTGTTTCCCGCATGTTTACTGGTGTATGAGCGATGATCTGTGGAATGTAGGGAGCTGTGCAGGGTTGGCTGGATGGATGGAGCCATGGGTGGATAGATAGACATAGATGACACACCAGGTGGCTGAATGCCAACAGTGAGGCCTTGACTGTGGCTGCTTGCTGCATGGACAGCCTGGTCAGCACAACTCATTGCAGCCTTGCTGGGCTGCAAACACACACACACACAAACATGCTTTTTCTCTCACACATCTCTTCCTCTCTGTCTCTCTTTCACAAACACTGGGGTGGCCATAGCTGAAGTGCTGTTTACCCCATTCTTAGGTTGCTGTGCGGTTGCCATAGGGCTGGGGGTGATTGCTCCTCTAAACATTGTTCATGATGGGAGAGAGTCCCACACAATTGGTGTGGCGCTATTGTCTCAGCCAGCACAAAAGAGCGTGCTGCGGATGCCCTTGTGAAAGGACTGGAGTTTGTCTACCATGCAGAGTGCTGGCAAAAAAATAAAAATAAATCAGTGATTAGATTTCATCTTGATTCGAAAGCGCACTTAGTGATGTCACGAAACTTAAATGTTTTCATTCATTAGAGTCTCAGTGGGGAATCTATCCAGAAATTAACTTCAGGCGAGTTTGGTTTAGGTTCTTAACCAAGCTTTTCTCTTCCTCTTTCTTTTCACTCTCCTACATCTGCTTTTCAATTTCAACTCACGCAGTTGAAGCAAATGAAAGAGCTGGAGCAGGAGAAGGATTCCCTGCTGGCGGGCCTGGAAGTGGTGGAGCGGGCCCGAGAATGGTACCAGGACCAAATCCACAATGTCACAGAGAGACAGCGGCACATCGGCCAAAGCTCACACTGTGCGGTCAGTTCAAACACTACTGTGAAACAGCTACAATGTGTGATATGCATTTAAAATAAAACTTATAGACCATGTTGCATCACAAGACGGTGCTTCTGAAATATCTAGAATAAGGACTAATTGTTTAAAACAATTATAAATTGTTAGTCTGTGAAATGAATGAAAACACTAAGAATGAGGCTGCGACTGTCTCAGTAATTTGTTGTGATATTGCATTCAGTGTGAACTGGAGGTTGCACGGTTTGAGTGCTCTTCGTGAAAATTGAAGTAGGCAATATGTTTTGTTTTATTTTATTTTTTTTAAATTAACACAAGTTGCCCAACAGGGATCTACGACCGTGCACTATTTCAGGCTTTAGAAAATCTAGTTAATTATGGGCGACTTTAGGGAATCACATTTCTTAAAAGATCAGCTGAATATTATGAAGCATTAGAAAAAGTACAAAAGGCTGTATTCTATCATTGTAAAGTCTTTACCTTTCAATATAAAGCACCTTAAGGCAACTCCTGTGATTTCATGATATGAATAAAAATGTGAATATAAATAATAGACATAGTGATGGAGCTGATTAAAGAGAAGACTTTCATGTCAGAAAGTTGGGTTTGAAATGTTGTATTTATTTGTTTTTTTAATTGAAGGGCTTATAGTAATCTGCAGGATGATGGTGGAGTCTTTATTTTCTTATTTCTGCCTACTGCAGCTTTGATATGATTTGACTTTGCTTCAAATCAGTTATTAATTAATCAACTTTGCTCACCTCGTGTCACAGAAGTATGACATTTTTTCAGTCATTTATATAGACTGTATATAAAAGATGGATGTGGCTAACATCTGATCCTTTTTTGAAGTCACTAATTTAGTAGTGCATTGTTAGTCACAGAGTAAAAGAAAGTGCTTACCAAGGTTATTATCGTTAACGAAAACTAACGAAATAACGAAAACTATAAGTGAAAAAACATTTTCGTTAACGGAAATAAAAATAAAAACAAAAAAAGGAAAACTAACTAAAACTGTAATGAGTTTTCACAAAACTAACTAAAATTAACTGAATTTATAGCAAAAATGTGTTTAGTTTTCATTGATGTGTGCGTGTCATACAATAGTCAAGGGTGAAAATGAAGTTTAGTGTCCAGATTTTTTTCTTGCTGTGTCTCATTATGCCAGCAGGTGGCAGTACGTTAGTCGAGTCGTCTGTGTTGCTGCTCCGTCCACGCGCAGAATCATGTCAGGAAAAGTCGAGAGAAAGCGCCAGAGTCCAATTTGGGATTACTTTGAATATGACTGTGTTTTGGATAAAGCAAGTGTCTTGTAGTGGAAAGAGACAAATTATGAGGGACATTTCTAAAGGGGAAAAAAATCCCACAAACCTTAAAGTGCACTTGAAAAGCTCACACAAGAAGGCTAACCTAGCTTACCTTGAGAAGGTAAGGGAGCGCACTCAAACCTCATCCCCAGAAAACAGAAGCTAACCCCAGGCAGGCAGCGTGATGCATCCCGAGACAACAGGACGGGGATATCTACATAACTGTGTGAGTCAATTGCCTTCAAAAGGTTTATCAATTCACTTGAACCAAAATTACGAACACCCGGTGCTGCAAGAGTTAAGTCTCATTGGGGCCAAGATATAAATTTTATATTTGCCTGGTATCAATGGTTGTTCATCTGCCTTTATTTATTTATTTATTTAAAGAACCCATAGGTGGGAATGTGAGTTGTCTGTCTCTGCGTGTTAGCCCTGCGACAGACAGGCGACCTGTCCAGAGTGCAGGGTATGGTAGCTGGAATAGCAACATACCCAAGGATAAGCAGAAGAGCATGACTGATATGATGAAACTGGGATTTTGTTGCACTTAATTATTGCAAACACAACTAAAACTATAACTGAAACTAATCAAAACTAAACTGAAACTAAGGATTTTCAAAAAAATAAAAACTAAACTAAACTAGCAAACAATTGGTAAAAACTAATTAAAACTGATATAAAATTGAAAATCTGAAGTCAAAACTAAATAAAAATAAAAACTAATGAAAATTGCAAAACTATTAAAACCCTGGTGCTTACTGAGCAAATAAATCAAAGTCACTTTCACAGTGGTAGGCTGTAATGGTACTGGAGGTGGGGTGAGGGGTCATTTAAAAGTTTTTTTTAAAAAATATAATAATAACAACAACAACAACAATAATATGAATAATAAAATATATAAGATTATATAAGAATTTAAGATTTAAAAAAATATATAAATACAAAGGAATTCATAATGTTAAAAATGGCAACTTAAAAAAAACTAGTAGCACAAGCTGATATATACATATATACATTTTTCCCCCATTATGTTTTTCTTTTGAAATCCTGGGGGGGGAAAAACGTTAGTATCTAAAAGTGATTTTTCATTTTTCTGACCAATTTTTGATCTTAAACTTGTCTTATCTTTTGTTATTAGCTTGAAAGAAATTTAAATGGGAAAGTAAGGCTGTTGATGGAAAATCATCAGGATTAATGAATGAGGACACATAGGAAATGCTTTATTTTCCACAGAGTCTCAGTTTTAAGGTTGGGCGGATTAAGCAGTGTGAAGTTTGGGAATGGCTGCTACATACAAAAAGAAGTGACCCCCTGCTGGCCATTAGAAAGAATGCAGGTTTAAGGCACTACTTCCATCTTTTATATACAACTTTCTGCTATAGCCTTTCCAGTCACTGCTTGTAAATGTGAGCGAGAAATGCAGGAAACTGATAATTTAAGGGCAGGAGAAGAGTAATTCAGTTACCTCAGACAAAATAAAAATATGTAACAAGGCTTGGTTTATGTCTCTGCAACTGTTTTTCAAGCACTTTTACCTGATTGGACACAATTTTTGACCTGAGCTTACAAATGCTTTGTCAAGTCACCATCCCAGCTTGCCATGGGATCTTTCTTTCTCTTGATGCTTGAATGTCACCCTGATCGTTTTTTCATGCTCTCTCGTTTGCAGGATTTTTTCACAGAAGCCAATCAGAGTCGCATGAATGCTCTCATTCCCAAATTACAAGAAGCCAACCGCTGCCTTAATGAGCTTATTTCCTGCACGGGAATGGTGAGTTTATCTTTTGTTTTTCTTTGTTTTAGGATTTAAGCAGAGTCAGGCATTGCTAATGATTTGGGATTTATTAGTGTAATCTAATTACAACCCCTAAGTTTGGATTTAAACTTTTCTCGACCTTTTCAAAATGTCCAATAGCCAGAACATGCTTAGCACGCCCAGCTCCTGAGGAACTCTTTATGTGGGGTTTCAATATTGTCTTTCTCTGTTGTCTGTAGATAAAGTGCAATGTCAGCTTGTGTAAATTGTGTAATGTTGTAATGTATGTGTTTGTAATAAGCCAACCACAACCCTACCAGGCCTGAATATTTGCTACTCTAATGAAAGACTTGGGGTTAAGAATCAGCATTTTTTAGAATAAAATCCCCGAGAGTCACAAAACCTGAGAAACAGTATGCTTATAATCATTTAGCTGTAATAAAGCACGTGGGTCTCGGCATTATCAGAGTTTTATTAAATGACATCAAATGAAAGAAATTAAATAAAAATAAGTGGAATGTATTTAAAACCTAATTTTGTCCTACTCAGAGTATCTCTTTTCTTTTTGTTACCTGGAAATGTTGAATGCAGTAAATATTTCTCAAAATAATAATAAATAGCCTGAAGCAGGCAAAGCAGTTAAAGGGAAGCCAGGTTAATGTTCAACATGTTAATTTTGTTACTCTGTGACACACTGTGGCAGAGCTGAAGTGTAACAGGTTCCTGTTCGTTTCTTAGCAGCCATTTCCTTCCAGCGGCGCTCAGACAGCAGCTCTCTCAGCTAACGCCCAGCCTCCTGCTCCAGCTCCTCCACAAGCCATTCAGAGACTGAAGGACCAGAACCGCCTCCTCACGCAGGTTTTATATATTTAATCTGTCACCAATAACCAACCAAACATACTGTTTGTTTGTTTTTTTTAAGCCTGCACACTTATTTTCTCTTCTACCTTTTCTTTAAGGAGGTGACGGAGAAAAGCGAGCGGATCACCCAGCTGGAGCAGGAGAAGTCTGCTTTGATAAAGCAGCTTTTTGAGGCCCGAGCCCGCAGTGCACAAGACACAAGCACCTTGGATTCCACCTTTATCTGAAAAAAAAAGAAATAAAAAAGAAACTCCACCCAACACCAAACGTCAGCTAGGAGACAACACGATGATGTCATATCAGCACGCCGGTAATCTGAAACTGACTCCTGTTTACCCAGCTGCCCGTTCAGGACAGTGATGCACATTTAGCCATAAATGGGAGCACTCCAACCCAAATCAAACCACGCACTGCTGCTAGATGCAAGCGCTCCTGATCCTAACCCTGATCTTGTCTAAATCCGTTTTCTTTTTTTTTTCTTTTTTTACTTCTCGTTGTACGAGTACTGCAGTAACACTCCTGGTAGGGTTAGAAACTTGAGGCTCATGGTCCCATCACTCCATTTCTTGCAGGATTAGAGGATCTCCACTGCACAACAAACAAATAACGAGAACGTTTACATTCACCGGGAGTCCACCATCGCTCCTTAAGTAGCGGTTTGAGAAGCTATTGGACAGTGGAAGTGGCAGGGAGGAGACATTTCTCTTGGAATAAAACGCCATACTCTTAAACAAGGAAAACAAATCATTAGCTGGATACACTTGCTGTGACCTACATACATTTTTTTTTTAAGTTTGGTACTTTTATTTCAATCTGTATAAGAAACACTGTGTCCCCGACTTTCAGTATTTCTCCCCTTTGATGTAAATAAATCCTTAATAGCACGTTTCCCTGATTTCAAAAGCTGACAGAGATGAATTAATGAAAGAGCGGTTTGTATTTCATAGTAGCATGTTAAATGTTCCTCAATTTTTGAATGTTATTATCTTTTTTTAAAGACTGGAGAAAAAAAATATGGAAGGATAGCCTACTATCCAATGAGAGGCAGAGGTGGATTAGGGAAATTTGGAAGTTTGCATGTGGAAGAAAGCTGCGGAGCATGAACGTAGTAGATGGTGAATGTTTCGGAAAAGCTGCTGCCAGAAAAAAACCCAGTAATACAGATAAACAAAAGAAGCACTGATCACTTCGATACAATGGAGTGTTCTGTTGGGAAATATTATTCCCTAGAATTTGCGCTGGTGTTGCTTTGACTTATAACATTTGCTTAAACACTCCTGATGGTCAAACTGATAGCAGCAGCCTGCCACCCTGCGAACGCAGCTGAAGAGAATGGCAGACATCTGGCTTCCAGCCTCGCTGATGCAGGACAAGCTAGGGCTGTGCGATATGACCAAAATCTCATATCCCAATATAAGAATTCTATCGTCCGATAACGATATAAATCACAAAAATGTAACATTTTCTGTAAATTCTGTGAATCTCGGGCGGCTCGACTTGCGGGAAGTGTTTCCAGCTGCGCGTCATGTAGCTGGAGTCGAGTGTTTTAACCGATGCATGAAACTATACATTTTTAGACATAAGTTGTAAAGGCCGCCGTTTTCTTTGTGAGTATTTATTACACGGCGTGCTGCGGGGAAAAGCCTGTTCTAACGTTTGAGTCTACGGTTTAGTTTTTAGCACCTGGCGGCTCTTTTTTACTTCTCATCCGTAAATAATCTGCTCTTTCACGTGATTCAGTTTATTTTGAAAAGTCTCAACAGGATCTTGAGCTTTATTGTGAAAGGTTTATGTGGAACATAAACAAGCGGACACGCGATGCTGTTACCGTCGTTGTTGTTAACCACAACGCATAAAAACAGGCGCTTGTCCGTCCGTACTGTGGTTATATTACATATAAGAGAAAGAGAGAACTTTAAGAAATTAATATAGCCACAACAGTGACCATCAAAATGATGAAAAAATATTGCCGTAAAGTTTATTTTGCGACACCACGAAACAAACGATAGCGTAAAATGAAACGATAGATGTTTTTATATCGTCATCCGATATATATCGTTATATCGAACAGCCCTAGGACAACTTGATCCACAGAGGCTCAAACGATCTGGTGCCAGACACCACAGGACACCCCTGGAGGACCTGCCTCGATGACCTGAGGGATCAGATTTTAGGATTTAGAAGCCAGGTGGGGGAACTATACTAAATCACTCTATTCTCTGAAAAGATTTCACTTTGAATCTTAGAGATTAAAACGCTAGCACAGATGTGAAAACCCTGTTTTGTCCTGTTATGTTTCCCCTTTTACCAGCAGTCTGCAAGTTTACAGGAGTACTGTTTAGTTTGTGGGTGGAAATAGAAATAATTAAACACATTATGGTTTAATAGCAACTGTATGGTACTGCTGGGATGTCTGCGTATAACAGTTTCTGTGCCGTGTGGGTGTCCAGCCCCAACTTGTTTGATTGTATGTTTCTTGCTGCTCAAACTGCATGATGTGTGAAACTCTTTTTCCTTCTGCTTTCTATTGAGAGGACTTCAGGTTAAATGTCAGAAATAAACATGACAGCGATGACACTGGTTCTGTGGTTCTTCGAGATGCATTTTCCCACAAGCTTTGCTGACGCTAAACACTTAAATTAAAGAGTAAACATTATAAAAACAGCACAATATGACACAAACGAATGATAGTTGTTTGAATCTGAGCTCTTTTCATATCGATTATCTTTCAGTGTGAACAAAGCTTATTTAAAAGAAATGTGGATGCTGATGCAAACGCAATATCAGCTAGTCTCTATATCAGAAAAGATGAGCAGCTCTGTGGTCTTGCTTCTCTTTTTCTGCTCCCACATTTTGATGCAGTTTGCTAGTCACGAACTGCAATTGCAATTTACACGACAAAGCAGTTAAATATCTTTACAAAAGAAAAACTCAAGTAGAACTGATATTCAAGGATAATCTGACCCGTTTAGCTCTGCTGTGAATTGTGCTGTTAATTCTGGTCATAATTCCAGGAGATTTCCCTTGTTGGCTGTTAGTGATGATTACCTGATGTAATTAATGCAACACATTTGCACTTCTCCCACAGATGGCAACAACTCACTGCCTTTATGCATGTAGACACGATCCAGATGATCTGCTGAAGTTTAAACTGAACTTCAGAATAGGGAAGAAAGAGGATTTAAGTGACTTTAAATGGGGTGTGTTTTTTTTTTTTCTGGTTTCTGGTGTTTATTTGGATGGTAGGGTCAGAATTTGTTGCACCGTACATGAATATTTAGGTTTGTGGTGCTGTAATGGTGTGGCAGATATTTTCTTGGCGCACTTTGGACCCCTTGGGACCAACTGAGCATCATTTAAAGGAACCTAATCCAAGGGAGGAACCATTGTTGTGTCTACACATAACTTTGGTACTAGCAGCCTGTTGCAAAAATGCATGATTTATTTCCATGTCTTTAGTTCAATCTGCAAAAAATGCCAAAGATAGCACAGTTTGACAGGCATAAAACAGTATTTGTGCATCAACAAGCTGATTCCCAAAGAGCTATTAACTGAAAACTTGGCATATCTCAGTGTGGTGTGCAGTCTGTCCAAGTGGAGGACAAAAAAGAACCACGAGGAATAAAATGAATCCTATCTACTGAAAACGTACAGTATCTAAAGTTCATTACCTTAATAAATAAGACAAAGACCTGACACAGGACTGAGCGATACATCTATCAGTGCGCCCCAGGGCAGCTGTGGCTACAATGTAGCTTGCCATCGCCAGTGTGTGTGAATGGGTGAATGACTGAATGTAGTGTGAAGCGCTTTGGGGTCCTTAGGGACTAGAAAAGCGCTATACAAATGCAGGCTATCTAGACCTTCAGTGGATCCATCTACTGTTCACTGAAAGCACTTCAGAAATAGCTTCAGTGGAAAGGTGGAGAAACGCCTGAGGTATGCCAAACATCACAAAAACTGGACTGAAAACCAGTGACAACAGGTGGAGGCTCTGCCTCTGGCTTCATTTCAGTCAAAGGTGTTGGAGATCTTGTGAAAATCTACAGAATTATGAACACAGAAAAGTGCCGTCAAATTCTGATCCACTGTGCAATACCATCTGGAAAACGTTTTATTGGCAATGGCTTCATTTTTTAGCACGACAATGATCCCAAACACATAGCAAATGCAGTACAAATATAACTGGATAGAAAAACAGTGAAGCATTCGTGGATTGGCCTCCCCAGAGCCCAGACCTCATCATTATTGAAGCAGTGTGGGATCATGTGGACAGAGAACAGAACAAAAGGCATCCAACATCCAAAGAAGAGCTTTGAAGAAGCCTGGAAAACTATTCCAGAAAACTATTTAAACAAAATACAGGAAAGCTGCCTAAGAGAGTTCACGCTTTGTTAAAGAATGAATGTGATCCTTCTAACAAGTTGTTCCCAATTCACACTATTTTCTCCTAGAAAAAATTGTAAATAAAATACTTTATAAAGACGCTGCACTGTCATGGACTGCGAAACCTTGGCGGTCCAAACAATGTAACTCAGTGTGACGTTTAATGTCAAACTGCTCGCAGCCAGATGGTCATACGATGCAACAGATGTGGAAAATCACGCTGTTCCTGGACAGGTCTGTGTGCGCACAAGGAGGCTCGCCAAGTCTAACTTATACTCGAGTCACCGTCGACACCGACAACTGACACCGATGAGGGATATCAGTGTGATCATTATCTGCACAGGAACAGCATAGATATAAAGGATTATGCTCTACAATATGACCAAGGTAAGAGTCTTTGAACTTGATGAAAAACACTAATATTCATTTAAAAGTTATGTGAAGCCACAAAAAGTGTCTGGATTCAGAAAACAGCTGACATGTTGCTTTCATTGCCATCTGCTTTTGTTCTTTCCGATGATAGAGTATCAGAGCAAACCTGTGGAAATCTTCCATCTTTCATGAGGGAGAAACACCTCCTGTATACCTGACAACAACACACACACACACACACACACTCAAACTCAAAGGTAAGCAAACCTCAGCAGGCACCTTGTAAAGCTGTTCAAACAACCCAAACCAATGAAACGCTATAAACGAGCAGGACGCCATGAAGGGACTGACAGAATGATTTACAGGCATTTACATATTCAGAGACTGTAAACTTCACAGCAGTCTTTTAAATTAATTGTGATTAGTTGCGAAAAGGTCAAAGGTCACCTGAGAGGTAATTCTGTAATCCTCCACATCAAAGGTCTCCATAGATCCTCAAAGCATTCATGGTGTAACTGTGAATCACTGCGTGAGGTGACGTGCAGTATTTCAGTAGGAATAGGGACGCGTCCCCCATTTGGCGTGCTTGATAACCCACCCGGTAGACATCACACCGTGAAACCTGACAGTCTCATGTAACCTGTTACACATGTTACACCAATCAGAAGTGATTTTTCTGGACTGTTGCATCAGTTGTTTACTGCCGATTTTCCGTCAGGCACCATTAGTTTGTTGCATCATTGCCAATCGCTGTGAATGGATGACGACTTGCCGCAACATCTGCTCCTCCCTTAATCTTTGTTTTAACCTGTTTTTTTTTTCCCTTTAGCTGTTTATTTCAAACCGCTTCAACTACCTTTCACCCATTTGAGAAATTACTTGCGTTAGTTTTGTCAGTGTTAATTTTAAAGGTGGTGCACGCGGGCCCAAAAAGACATCGTGGCATCCAGAGGGAAAGCCTCAGCCTCCACGCCCTCATCTCCACGCTGTGATTGGATGATCCCCGAAGTGTTGGCTCATGTTCCTTCATATGTTTCTTAATCATTTAGAGGTAAACAGGAGACACATGAATGATTCGTGGAGATTTTGGGCACCAGCCGCTTCAGGAAGACATTAATCAGGTGAGCACCCGGTAACTCCTGATCGCTAGATTACAGTAGAAACAGTTTTGCTTAAGTGTCTGCATCCTGTGTTAGCTCATAAGTCTTGGTGGCCATGTTTTCTTCATTGGCTAGCGCTGCAACCTTTATGAGCACTTTTGTTCTACATGAAATGGAGCTCTGTTCAGCTTAGGCTGCACATTTACATGCCACAAATAGAAATGGTGTGGTGCATGGAAACATGCACAAACCCACACACACAATTCCAGCAGCTGTTTATTGAACGTTTGATAATATTATGCACAGTCTCGTCACAGCTCTGTGGGGGGGTGTAAAAACTTTGTATATGAGGTTGCGAGGCTATTGAGGGTGTCATACTTGAACAGTTAAAGGCAAAAGAGGCTGAAAGGTAAGACGATTTCTGTTCATAACAATATGAATAAAGGGTGAGAGGTGTATCATTACTGAATTAATCAGCTGTAACTCATTCTGTTTATGATATTTCTAACATTAGCCAGCTGTTATTAGTAAAAAAAAAAATTAAATAAGACTTCAGTTTTACTTGCAGCATCAGGATGTTCACTTGGGTATTGAAGAGGTTATTCTTCACGCGTTCATTTATCTCTGGCTCAAGTGTCAAAAATACAAAAATAGGTGCCGTGCTGCTGTAAATGCAAACGCATGTATTGTGACAGTATAACTCCCAATATAGCAACAAAATTAGCCACACATAACTTAAGCTTAAAGAGACACAGTAAAGTAAAATGTTAAAGCAGCAGTAGGATAGCAACAGCTCTATGTCAACTCGCCTCTACCAACCATCACCCTGAAACACTTCAATACTGTGTTCCTGCTTGACTCTTGATTCTAACGGGCCTTGCTGGCCTCTTATCTTACAGATCTTTGCACATCTTCTCAATACTTCCCTTTCTGATCTAGTTGAGAGGTCATGGAGGTTTTCTACATCAATTCGTCTCTGCTCTTCATCTCTCACAGACCGCTCAACTCCACTGCGGTTGAGAAGACAGTGTATGAGTCCTGCAGAAACATGCCTGCCGTACTTATCTGGTATCTGAGCATGCAGTTCACTAACATGTTCCTAGGCATCCCAGCCAACGTCACGGTGCTGTGGCTCATCCACAAGAACAAACGCGACTCTTCCACCTCTGACATCTTCATCCTTCATCTGGCAGTTCTGGACGTCCTCTTCTGTCTCATCCCTCCCCTGGAGCTCGTAAACCTCGTCTTCCTCACCACGACTACCAGCACCTGGTACGTCCTGCGCTTCTTCTACGGCATCAAAGACTCCTCGCCCCTCTTCCTTTCTTGCATCTGCCTGGACCGCTACATGGCCGTGGTCCACCCCATCATCTTCACTAAGCTCAAAGACCGTCTGCACAGGGCAGTCCTGGCCATTGTGGTCTGGCTGATCATTCTGGTCTACGCAGCTGCCAAATGCGCAGGAAACATCGTTAACTTCGACAAGGTTTTCACGGTGATGATCCTCGGAGCGTTCGCCTTCATGGTGTACTGCAACGTAGCGATCCTCTGGGTGCTGAGGCAGTCGCGGCCTGGCGGAGATGCCATGCATCCCGTGAAGAAGAAAGCCTTCAAGATGGTCCTCATTATCCTGGCCATCATAGTGTTCAACTACTTCCCACCTGTCGCACTCTTCCCGTTCAAAGAGTACTTTTCCCCCGATGTGTTTCGCTGCTATATTCACTACATCGCCTTCGGCTTGATGGACTTCAGCAGCACCATTCAGCCTGTGCTGTATCTGTCCAAGGAGGGGCTGCCATGGAGCATCACCTGCAGCCAGAGGAGCAACACTTAAATCCAGCGGGGCTACATGTATGTTGGATGTATTCGAACAAATGTACTGCTCCTGCTTGATTGCATGTTGAAAATTATGATTAATGAAACATTTACCAATGAGGTAAATAGATCTAAGCGCCCTACAAGACCCCAGAATTTTGAAGTTCTTGGTTTAATTAACAAGAAAGGTCAGACCTACAGATAGCTCTGAAATAATACATCTTTAAGGGCTGTGGGAAGTTATAAAAATCATTGTTATTTTACTAGATTTCATAGGATAATTAATAAAGGAATGAGTATCTTAGAGGTTAGTTAGTGACACCCTCAAACAGCAGTTACAGTGGGTGCTGTCAGTAGGTGTGCTGTGACACTTTATGTGATTTCACTCTGCCACTGTAACATTTTCTTTAATTCAATTTTTTAAAAGAAAACCATGCACACCTATTTCTTTATATATCTGATTAAATAAACATGCATGCCCTTTTCGTCCTCGCGTGTAGCCATGTCCTCAGTTTGAGTCGCAAACTACAAGGAATCTAATGCACATGAGCGCAGACAACAGAGACTAATTGCATTTAAGGCAACGAGGAACACCAGCGATAAAATATCATGTTTGGAAATCAGGCAAAAACAATGGTGGACAGATATGAGTACACGTTGGTGAGATGATGTCGCCGCTTCCTTTTGGCAATATTTTACATATTCAAACCTCAGATACCTGCAGTCTGACCGCGATGAGGCAACAGGTCATAAATCCCTTTCATAAAGATGATAAATTTTCACATGCAGCCTCCCTTAAAATTCACGGTGCCATGATCTTCCCTTTAAATTCACACAAATACTTGATACTGGTAGCAGCAGTGGAACATTTGATGGTGTTGTGGAAAATCTAACAATAACCTGCAACACACCCAGTGAGCTTGATTTGAAGTGGGTTTAGTAAACGCACTGCAATGTGGAGAGAGCATCCCAGTGAAACACTAGGTCCATCTGAATTGTGGCCACCGCCCTAACATCTTATATACAGAGACACAGACAAAGAACATTCCACAAACTCTTACATGTTGGCCCTCTCACGGGGGGGGGCTATACCTCCTCCCTCACAGAGCCAATTATGACCTTGTTTTCTGCTTGATCCCTGATAAGCAGAAGGAGTCCCACTATCTGTTTAACGTCTCCCATTACAATGGAGTGCTCTTACTATAGTAAAGTGAGAAAGTGATATTACTGTAACTAATGTGATATGATTAAATATGTGATTAATACACGAGAAAAGAAATCTGCCACCACAATGGCTGAAAGGACTTGAACCTAGAAGACAGGGAATGTGTAACCATTTTGCACAGAAGCTATTATCTAATTATTCAAGGCTCCTTATTTTATGATTTTAAAATAAACTTTTTTTTTTAAATTATCAGTAAAACCTACACTCAGTAACTCTTAGGCGGGTTTTTTTTCTAAATGTATTAAAATCCAAAAATGAAGCTCCAATTTTCTCACATTTGTTTAGTAGAAATCACTCTAGCTGCGCTTACAGCCCAGTCTTTATGTTTCTGCAAGCATTGCACACCTGGATTCTAGCACTGTTACATACCTATCAATGCATGAGACACTTCAGTGAAAGTAAAATCAGTTCACCTTACCACAATCTGAATACCACACTGTGGTGTGTTTTATTTTCATCGTGCACTGAATGCGTTTGAATGTTTCTGTGTTTTTTGTGCTTTTTTTTAAACGTATAAAAGCTCAATAAAACATGAAAATCTGTTTTCGTTAATGCATCTCTTTAATTTAGACACAGATTACACAAACAGGCTTTAAGTAGCACACAGGCGGACAAATCTGTTCATATAAACTGATATACAACAAGCAGGTACCACAACAATCATGAAGATGGGCTTTTACCCAGCCGTAATGTAACTGTTAGCAAGCCTAAGCTAATCCTCTAAGATCAGCATGACTTACAAAACAGTTACAATATTTATAGAAACATTCTTTTAGTGACGTTATTACACAGATACATTCCTCTCAGGTCAAAGGATCATGTGCTAACTCTATAGTTAAAGCTATATACAGCATTAAATTAATCTAATTTGACCACGCTGCTTATTATTAAGTGAATGTGCCTGTGAGTGACATAATTATAGTGTTATTCTGGTTAAATTAAAAATTTTAGACAGAGCCACTGTTGAAGTTAATCTTGTAGCAACGACTTAGTGTCTTAAACAAAGTCAATAATTTGTCTTTCAAAGTAAAGCATTTTTAAAAACAAGTCACCATAATGGTAACATAGAGGTACATTAAAAAAAAACAGTGTGTTATGACAGACAGGGCTACAAAGGAAACAGATTTTCTTCCATTGACAATACATTAATACAGCACAGACTGGACAACAGTGTATTGCACTGAAACACACACACACACACGCACACGCACACACGCACACACACACACACACATGCACGCACACACGCACACACACACACACACCAGTATCAGTAGTTGCACAAATTAATGTTAACTTCAGTTCCACTTACAGGCTTTTTAGAGCTTTTAACCACAGCTCACAGTACTGCAGTACTGTGAAGAAACCTTCAGTCTGTTGTTTTCATGCCAGAATTAAATGATAGATTTTTTTTCTGCAGATGAGGCTTTAGAGGTTCATACAATGAAGCAGGACTTGGGCTTATCAAGGTAACTTCAGGATTAACCCTGTGTTTTAGCATTAACGGGGTTCATGCTGAAACACGTGGTTAACGGGGGTATATCACTGGGGGTTTATCACTACGGTAACTCCAGAGGGAATAATCTTTCAGATCAAACTCCACTGACCAATCAACTCTCTGGAAAACTGGATCAACAATCCTGGAAGATCCCTCAGTGCAACGACACTAAGAATGTTTGTAGTTTTTAAAGACCATCTAAAATCTTTATATTTATGTGACAAGCACCAGTAAGAAATACTATAAGATTATTATATGCACATTTTTTCCTTTATTACAACCATATTATGACAATGTAACAATATTATTGTTTTATAAGCATTCATATATGGTCAACATATATGATCCTAGAGAGGGCGGTGTGTTCAAATCTGCAGGCCGGATAGTTTGGCTTTTATTTTCTATTACATTTTAAGTTTTTAAATTATGATAAGCCAAGTGATGGAGTCGTGACCAGCGCCCTTGCAACCCTGAACTGGATTTTGTTTTTTCAATAGATGGAGAATTTATGAGACACTAGCAGTACAGCATTTACATTAGGAGTTTGTGCTTAGTGGCTCTAGACGACTTTGGCACCTGAAGTCACAACTGGCTCTGTTGCTTATGTAAATGCAAGTTTTTTTTCTGCTTTCTGATCAAGTTAGAAATCCGCCACTTACTCAGCGTCTTGTCTCACATCCTTTCACTGGAATTCCCCCTAAGCTGAGATATAAAAGGTGACAGCTCATGCACCTCATTTACATGTAGTACACTCAAACTCCGTCTGCAGAAGTAGGCAGCTAGATGTGCTTAAAAAGCCCTAAAAAAGCTTGTAAGTGTACCATTATCGCATTGACTACAGTCACATACAGCACTCATTGTCAGTTTTTAAATGACTCACCTCCTACAGTTTTAATTTCTAAGGGTGTCTGAAAGCATCTCTGAGGCTGCGGGTCGGTCCGAGTTCCTTTCAGCCCGACACGTGTCTCCTTCACTCTGAGCCTCCTGCTCTTTTGTTACGTGCATCTTCAGGTGCTTCTTCAGGGAGGACTGGTCAGTGTAGGTCTTCCCGCACTGACTACAGAGGAAGATCTTCTCCTTGGTGTGGACTAGCTCATGTCTCTTCAGGTGACCGGACCTGCTAAAGTTCTTGCTACAGTATGAGCAGCTGTACTCCTTCTCGCCCGTGTGAGTCCTCTGGTGCAATTTAAGGCTGCTGGCCACTGTAAACTTCTTGCCGCACTCGTTGCAGCTGTACGGTCTTTCCCCCGTGTGCATCCGCATGTGGATGGTGAGGTGGCCCGCCTGGCTGAAGGTCTTCTTGCACAGCTCGCAGCTGTACGGCCTCTCTCCAGTGTGGATCCTGTAATGTGTTTTCAGGTCACCCAGGCCATTGAACCTCTTACCACACTGGGCGCAGCAATACGGCTTCTCACCGGTGTGGATCCGCTCATGGATGCGCAGGTTTCCCGCGTTGCTGAATGTTTTGCCACACTCCTGGCAGCCGTATGGCCTCTCCCCGGTGTGGGTCCGCAGGTGGACTTTCAGCTGGTTGTGTTCGTTGAAGCGTTTCCCGCAATGCGAACAACAATATGGCTTCTCTCCGGTGTGGCTGCGTTTGTGTATCCGGAGCTGGCTGGGGTGAGCGTAGGTTTTACTGCACAGATTGCAGCTGTAGGGTCTTTCTCCCGTGTGAGTGCGCTTGTGGGCTTTGAGGAGGTCGGCCCGGCTGAAGCATTTTCCGCAGTAGCTGCAGCTGTGAGCCTTCTCGCCGCTGTGGGTCTTGATGTGAATGTTGAGCGAGGTCGCTCGACTAAACGTTTTGGGACAGGTGGGACAACGCAAAAAGTTGTCACAAACTTCTAAAAACTCCTCTACAGGAACAGCAGGTAAATCGTCTCCTTTAGGGGTCACTGCTTCTGGCTCAGACACATGCCTCGTCCCCACCGCTGAATCCCCCTCTGCTTCTGGGTAATTTTTTGACGCATACTTCAGTTCATGCTGGTGGAAACTGTCCCCATTCTGCTCCTCTTCCTCAGTCTTTATGAACTGACCGTCCTGCATGTATTGATCTGAAACAATGGTGACTTTAACATCGCCTTCATCACCACCGTACTCATGCCTGGGCTCCGGGGATGGCTGCTGATGTGCGTATTCATCACGACTGTCACACCTGACCTCTGTGCTCTCATTTTTTATTGGCTTCATTGTCATATTCAGAAGCACTGACGCCTGAGAGAGATCAATAGCCTGGCTTTCATCCATATCTGACTTTATGGATATCCCAGTTTCCATACCTGTTGAGTTCACACACAGATGCTGTACTGTGTGGTTAGTCTGCAGAAAAAGGGTTGAAGGTGGCAACTCCCCCCTCATCTTTTCTTTGCTCTTCCTCTTGACGCTCTTCTTGTCACTGCTGCATATGGACACCTTGAACATACCATTGGGATGACTCCCCCATTCTGCAGCTGAGAAGTTTTCAGTGGCCTCTTCTTCATGTAGATCTGTGAATTTCAAGCAAAATAATGAGCAAAGCAGCAGCTTTTAACACAGCTAAATGTATGAATAGTATACATTAGTAAGTAGAACTGACCTAACCCCACTGACTGCATGTCTCTGGACTGTGGGAGAACATCAAACTGCACACTGAAAAGCCCCGGCCAGATGGTCGATTTGAACTCAGGACCTTGCTGTGAGGCAACAGTACTTTCTTGCTATGTTTGCACATGTTTCAATAAATCCCTGCATCTACTTTCAATTTTTTCTGGCAAAAAATATAAATAAATGATAGGTTGCTCAAGACGTTTCCATTGTACTGTATTTTTTGCTGGTTCTATACTAATTAGCATCCATACTATACACAGTATTACTACTACATATTACAGTAGACATAATTGTCCTTTACAGCGTTGGCTATAAATGCATTGTGCGGTGAATTTGCGCATCAAAAATCTATTTTATGCACAAATATATAAATCCAACTGCTTAAACTATTGTTTGTTTGTTTGTTTATTTTATAATTATGGTCATTTTATTTGGGGGAAGGCCTAAACCTCTTAGCACAAAATCTGCTTTTTACCTCATAAACATTTTGGCACTGAAACTAATTGCTGTGTTCTTTACTGATAAATAATTGGACAGTTTTGCCAATTATTCAGTCATTCTTTTGGCAACAAACAGTTGAAATAAGTTAAGTTTAATATTCATAATTGATAGAGGATTCAGTTTTCTTCTCATATTTTATTTTCTTCTTCCGGCTGCTCCCTGTAGGTGTCACCACAGTTGAACATCTGCTTCCTCTCTGTCCCTAGCATTCTCCTCTGTCACACCAACCCTCTGCCATGTCCTCCTTCACTACATCTACGATTCTCCTTTGAGGTCTTCCTCTTTTCCTCCTGCCTGGTAGCCCCAGCTCTTCATCATCCTTTGTCCAGTATATCCACTATCCCTCATCAAACCATCTCAACCTCACTTGTCTAACTTTGTCTCCAAACTAAACCTGAGCTTCCAGTCAAAGAAGTAAAGTAATCAGCTGAAGTTGTAGCTGTAAAACATGCACAGCTCCATTATTTGCATGTAAATGTTCATGGGTATAGTGTCACGTGGTTCCCTTGTACATAAGTCTATCTGATGATGGTCCAGGGCATGCTTTAACTAACATGTCATGAGCGACAGCAGGTCACCATACCTCCAGGTGCAGACTCTGTGCTTGTCTGTGCAAAAAGCAGCCGCTTCAGGCCCTCGTTTTCAGACTCGATCCTTTGTATTGTGCCCTGGTACTCGGACAGTGTCCGGTCGACTGAGTCCAGGATGTCGCTCACCGTGGCTTTAAAAATCTCATTCAGTGAAGACTCTAGGAACGTTTTTAGATCCACGGTCTTGGCCATTGTAGCCTGAGCGGACACAGCTGCACACACTTCACCAGATGTGTGTTTGCGCAAGGTTGAAAGTCTCTGGGTAAAAGTGGGTGTGTGCGAGCCTGCTGCCGTGTGCGGAACAAACAAAGCAGAGACAGCGAGGAGAGGACGATTCTGCTTGTAAGACGACTCCCAGGTTTGTAGCGCCCCTGCTGGTGTGGAGGGCAATTGACTGTTTGTGTTTGTACAATAGTGTTAAAGTTTCTTTAACAGCAACAAACGTACTTGTAGGAGCAGTAATAATCCGCATTACCCCAGCGGCAAGGATGTTCACCTAAAATGTTAGGTAATACTAATATTTTGATACCAAAGGCCATCCTGATGCTAATAATGCTAATAAATTTCTAGAGTATAGGTAACAAAGCAGTTCCTGGGATTCATATTTATATGTTAAATATATAAACCAACTTAACGGTATAAAAATGGTAACAGGGAATAAAAGCTTCAGTAAAACATCAGTTATTCGTTAGCAAACTCTTGCTATGAGTTACTGCAGTTAATGTGTTCGCTAACTGCTAACGAAGCTAACAGAGTGCTAATGCTAATAATATTAATGCCATTTAGAGACATTTAGAGATAAAAATTGACATGTTAATATAGCTATCACCGGACATTTTTATGTATATATTTGTAGGGCTTTCAATAAAATTCTTCATCTTTAGTTGCAAATTAAATTGAATGAAACTACCATAGATAGTTGCTCACCTCCCATTTTTTCGTATGTATACAGGAAACAGACTAACGTAAAGAAACATTTTATTTTATGAGCATTTTTCATGACTGACATGGGCAATTTTCACAAATGTAACACATATGTCAAAGTGCAGGCCTGTGCAGTCACAGACAGCTCCTTCATGGTACTGCAGCAAGGTGCCAATAATAACAATTAGATAGTATAGCTAAACATTTACACTTTTCATTCATAAACACAGAATTTGTATACACCCAAATACAGGCTATCCTCTTGCTTGGTACTTGTTGGACTGGCTTCTGTGAAAGTGCTGAGTAGACAACTGCTAAAGGAAACATTACATTTGCAAGTCAGTATCCAGCCAACCTACCAGGAAAACAGTAACAGTGAAGTGTAGCTCTACTGAACAAGAAACATTATAGACATAGAAAACCAATAAATGCAATTTAAGTATAATAAAAGTGCTATAAGGTCGTAAAACAGACAAAGTTGAATGATTTCTCTATTGATACCTTGAAAAGGTCTATAGCTAGATTACATTGACATTACATTGATTATTGTTGCTCTATGTTTATAATAGATACTTGTGCTTGTGCTAGTTTTAGTTAAACAGGTGTATGATTGGATATGGTGGTATCATTTGTAGGCCATTAACTCTAGAAATTATACACAAACAACACCTGTCTCAACGGTTATTCTCGCTTTGTCACACGCAGTTTTTTGCTGGTTTTACAACTAGTGAGATACAGAGAGGCCAATTTACGTGGTTCCTCACCCCAAGTTTTTTTTTTTTTTTTGTAAGATATTTCTTTGCATTTTACACCAGTGAAATAAAATGCATACGCACAACTCTCTGAGTGATTTGATGCTAAATATAGGATGAATTGATGTGTGAGAGAGGAATGTCTTAAAAAATGTCTTGTATGTGTCAAACAGGCTTTTCTGCTCACAGTTGGCACCAGCAGAAAGAGTAACTGCTAATGAGTCTGGATACCTTCTGGTTTTTCCACATTGTTCCTAGTGGCATCTGAAAGAATGAAGTCGGGCCACTCCCCTTACCTCACTGGTGTCTCTGTGGTTGTGTGTGTATGTGTGTGTGTTTGCATGCATGCCTTTAGGCCAGTGGGGCGGGGGCCAGGCCTCTCAGGTGTCCTTTTAGTTCCTGAGTCATCTGCCAATCACAATGAACCTTTCCTTCCTCCTTGTTGCTGCCATTCAGCAGATCTTTTCCTCCTTTCCCTCCCTTTACTTGCTGTTCAGAGTGAAAAAAACGACGCAGGGAGACGTAACCACGAGTTTGGTCTAGTTAATATGGACAGGAAGCATGATGAAGAAGGTAAGGGAAGATGGTCCAGACTTGGGCTTGTAACCTACACTTAAAGGCTGCTAGGTGGATATGAGACTTGTTTGCTATACACAGCTCTGAGGCTTACTTGCAGGCTTCTCTGTGTCTGCGTGTTGAGTGGCTGTTTCTGTGAGTGCACAGCGATATAAAGCCGGTATAACACAGTGGTTTGCTTTTCTCTCCACAGGACTTAAGAACTCACAAGCTGGCTGATCATATGATGTCGCTTTAAAGAACCCAGAGGGGGTAAGTCACGCTTCACATTTGAAAATATTCCTCCTATAATGAGATTGGTTTTACTTTTATTTCTCTGAATACTATTATTATTATTAAGCCATTTCAAAACTTTTACTTCATTCGATGTGCCTGTGTTCCCTTTTTTCCCTCTAGTATCTTTTTTTCCGTTACCATTTATACTTCTCCTTTAATTTGTGTTAACCATCCCCCTAGCATGTAATTTTGGTGAGTATATTCCCATGCAATCTAAGCAACTTCTCGTGACCACACTCAGCTCAGTCAGAATATGTCTAAATGTTTTGGCTGAAGTCACCAAGTTTTATTCTTGTTCTCTCTTTTATTGTGTCTGAGGAATGTTTCCGCAAAGCTTCACAGCCGTCTGGCTTTCACTGGTAAAGTTTTTATCATCAACAATGCTACCGCATATAATCTGGTGCAAAACTGTTGCTGTATGAAACAAAAGTCTATCAAGGAGAGATTGAAATCAGGACAGCGCCATCGATGTTCAATGTGTGAGGGCTGCCCGTTACTTTTTAATTTTTATACCGTGCATTTTTATTACCGTCTGGAGAAATTAAAAGAAAAAGAAAAGCAACAATTTAAGCATTTTGTTTTCAAACACAATCTGACTCATTTAGAGTTTTCTCTCTTTGTTGCCTCCCATAATGTAGCACTTGCTGCACGCTAACAGGAACTGAGAAGTGAGCACCCACACAGGAAATGTGGTCTATCCCGGATGTTGGTTATCTGACGTGAATAAAATAATGAAGATAGACAGAAACTTTTCAATAAAAAGGCATTTTCCAGAGAGAGAGTGGCATAGATGAAGGTGACATTAAAGTAGTTGAATAATACTGATTATTATTTCCTCCCAAAGTGCAAAGGCAGGTGGTATTTTGGCCTCTGTGTTGACAGGAGAGACATCCATGACACTCTTTTGTTTGTGTCGATAACAAGCATTGTAATTAAAGCAGAGACCCGGCTTTATCCACAAGCCAGGTTCGCAGTGCGATTTGGCGATAAAACGATAAACGCAGAATGCAGACAGTTAAACTGCTCACCAGAAGCAACCCCTCAGCCCCTCCCTAGGCCTCGATTCTCTATCCTCACCATGTACACCTCTGACTCTCTCTTGCTTGGCTGATTTTCTGTGGTCAGGAAGTACAAGCGTGCTTCTGTGACATTTTACTTAAAGCTTGTTGCACTGCATAACTGCAAACACACACCAAGAGTTTGAGATCCTTGCCAAATGAACATGATGGGATAAAAATAAAATTACAGACAAAACTGGATTATGTTGCCATACAAGTGGTGAGTGCAGTTTAACTATAATGATAATCTGTATTTGAATGGCGGCAGTTTCTTTACAACTAAATATAGCAGCGTTTTATGAATGGCTTTTTTGTCTGTCAGCTAATCATCTCCCCCCGGGGGTGTTTCTCCATTTTCTTTTTAATGCGAGATTCAAAGAGCTTTAAAACGTGGTAGTAGTTTGATCTTTTGTATTTTTTTCCTTTTTTTAAAATTGTTACAGATCTGTGAAAGGCAGCACCCGGAAGGGGGCTCACCTTAAAAAGTTCCTGTCTGTCATTTGGCCAACGAGGACATTTTGTAGCCATACATCTGCAGATTTTACACCTCTCACCACAACCCACAAATACACTGATAACTACTGAGAGGCGCTTATGGAGGAGGACAGCTTGTGCACCTCTCAGACAGTTGCTACAGATTCAGTGCTTCAGCAAGAATCGAGTAACTGTATAGATCATCAGTCCATCAATTGGGAAGAGGAGGCAGCAGCATTGTCGGATCAGGCCAATCTCAGCCCTAAGAAGGGCTGTGATGCCTCTGAGGAGGCGGAACAGTGGGGCCAAATGATGTGGCCAGTGTGTCATGTCAACTGTACCAGCCCCCCACTTTCCTTTGCTACAGTTCAATGGGACATGCCCGATCCCGCTGCAGAGCAGCCTCTGCTCATGACTGACAGCAGCTCAGCCAATGAGCTGGACTTTGAGGATGTCAGCGCTGTGACGAATGAAGGCAGCACTTCCCCATCACTTCACGAGTCTCAAGAGGATGTCAGCGCTGAGCTTTTCAAAGCGGAGAGCAGGGAGGAAGAAGCTGGCCTCGATCCACAACCTCTGAATTCAGAACCTGAGTGGACAGGAAGTGACACTGACGTAAGGTTTTTTATTTATTTATTTATTTTTAGATAGATAAATAAATAAAGATAGATGGATATAAAGAAGGTGTATGTGAGGTTGTTAGGTTGTTTAGGATTTTCTTTTTCCTGAGTGAATGTTCACACATTTACCTACAGTTTCCTGTATCGTTAACCCTTTCTTTACTGAGCATAACTCAGCATCTCTGTCTTTGGGTTGCTGTGGCAGGTTGAGCAGAGTTAGGTGGATCAGGGTGGATGTAATGTTAGTCAGATGAGCCTCAGCATGTATCTTCCTGCTCGCAAACCCACGGGCAATCACAAGTTTTTCTCTCGCAACTAATGTTCAGTGGCTCGTCTTGCAATTTTCAGCCATGTGATGCTGCAGATGTGCAAGAGCTGGAGACACGGTGGAAAGAAGACGAGCTGGTAGAGAGTAATAACGGTATGTATCACTCAGAGTTGTTGTTAAACATTCATGGCCTTGATGGCTTGCCTTTCAGTAATATTTTCTATAAGTTAACTGCATGCAGTCGTATTCACACGCTTCTAGTCCCATTGAGAGCAGAATCGGAAGAAGAGGAGGGTCGCTCAGTGACATCACATCCCGCTGAAACTGAGGAACTAATCGATACTGCTCTGGGAACTGGAAGCTCGGATGAATATGTGGACAGCTTTGTAGATTTAAAGCTAGAAGAGGAACAGAAAGACTCCTGTGTTCTGCTGACTGGGCAGGAGGAGTCAGGAGAGTCGGAGGAAAAGCGAACTTCAGCAAATGGTGACAAAACCGAGGAAGAGAACGAGCAGTGGGGCGAGGTAGAAGAAGGGCAGAGTGAGGCAAACGCATCCTGCAGTGAAGAAAGTGTCATTTGTCTGATGAATGTGTGAGTATCATGAGCTTGAAAAAGAGGAACAGGAAGCATGTGCTAACATTAAACCCACTGAGTGAAAAGTGTGAATAAATCATCTGTAAAACGCTGTTGATATTCTATACCGTCGCTTGATTCTGAAACCAAAAAGAACTCGGTATGTTTAACACCGATTGCATGACAGAACATCGTTTAATCATTTCTGACACCAAGTCAGCAATGATTTTTCAAAAAAAGCTTTCTGGGTGAGGTCGACTTATTACAGTAACTAAATAAAACCAAGAAAAATCTTTAAGTCTACAAGATTGAGAACTTGACATTGTTCACAACATGTCAGTAAATTTAAAGGAGATTTGTTCAGCATTTAATGAAAAATGAAAATGAAAAATATGTTTGCAGAATGTCAGCTCAAATATAATTATCACATTATTTTTCTTAACAAGAGTGTGACTGGGTATTAGGTCCATACTGAAAGAACCAGAGACTTAATTTTGCCAGAACATCTTGAAAGTACTAGCAAATGTTGTCTCGTCTCCCGAGAGGAGGATGTTTTCACACCCATACAAAAATTTCTGCTTTCTGACCAAAGTATCAAATTCTTACTGACCTTTTGATAGTCAATTCTGCATTTTATTTAAATTCAGGTAACAAAATCTGCCACAATCATACTCTCAGCTACTCCTGTCTTCCTCAAAGGGGGTCGACAAAGAAGGATCCACGCTAGCTTTTGACCCCATGAGGCTGGGTTTGGGTCTCCTCCCAGTCCCAATTCTACATTGCTCACTCAGAAAATTTAAGTTATTCTGACTGCTGTCCATTCTCAAGAAACAATTTCTCCTAATTTAACCATGTAGTCTAAACTGTATGCAGATTTTCTAAGGAAACGACTTTGCATAATTTTTTAAAGAAATGTTAATCTAGATATTATGAGGAGGGAGTTGCATAGCAACATAACAGCTCCTATGCAACATAACGATTTCTGTGCAACTGAGTGTGGTGGCGATATATTTTGATATATTTCCTGGTAATTTCTAATAATAGCTCAATACTGCTTTTAATAATAAATGCCACCACTGTTGAATTTTAGGTGATGATTATTAGAATAGTAGGTAGTTAAACTGTAAAAATAGAACAATGATGGCACTGACACCTATCAAATAGTGCTATCACAACTCCAAAAGACCCGAAGATTGTGGTTGGTATGTAATGGTATGTCTTTAACGCCTACGTGCTGTTAGCTAAATATACTTCTTTGACCGAAGACCTCCTACTCCTCATCTGGGTTTTTGTGATATAACACTTAATGGTTACTAATACACAGTTTCTCAGCTGCATTTTGATGTTTCTATGTTGCATTTAAATTATTTTGTCATCTAACACCAAACAAGTTGCGAGCATGATCGCTAAGAGCAGCTTTATTTAAAGTAGTGGTGTTGACAGAAGCCACACAGAGAAACAAGTCAGTAAATATCATGCAGAAGAGGTTGATTGACATCTCTGGCCCTCGCTAACTGCGTATCCTTCCATTGTGTCATGCAAGTTTTGTTTTTTTACTGTATAGTATTTTTTGCAATAACTGCACTGCATATTTCGTGCACTTTTTAGGGAGGTACATCCAGAGCCCCTTCCAACTGATGACACTGGAGTGTCGACAGAGGCAGATAAGCTAGTGGATCTGCCACCCCCAGAGCTTTTGGAGGAAAGCCTGCAGTTCAGCGCTGAAGAGGACCAAGAGATACTGAACCAGTTACATGAAGATCTCACCAGTCGGACAGAAATGTGTGAAGATGTCGAACAGAACGTGGAGCCTGAACAGCCAGAAGCTGTGGACAATGACGAGGGAGCAGCGTTACAGGTTTTAGAAAATGCAGAGAGGATAGAAAACAAACAAGAGCTGGTTGAAAAACTGGAGGATTTAAATTGTTTAGAGCAACAAGACTGTGTTCAAACAGCTTTGCAGGACACAGACGCTTCACTGCAGCTTGAGGTGCAGGACAGAGAGCCCGAGCATCTCGAGGTGACTGAAAACCCAGAGCAGATACCAGTAGAGGGGTCACATGAAACCGAGGAAGACGCTGACCACTTAGAACCACCCCAGCATCTGGAAGAGTCACCAGAGATGGAACTGACAGACCAGGTAATCCAACCTGACGATGCAGAGCAGCCAGAGGAGTCTCCTCAGTTGGAGCAGGCTGTTTGTGTTGAAGCTGAAGACCCTGGAAAGGCAGGGCAGCAAGAAGAGACAGCGCCTTCAGAAGACGATAAGGAACCAGTAAATACAACCGAAACTCAGGAGTTAAATGAGGAGGAAAAACAGGGTGAGACTTCAGATCTAACAGAAGATGTTAGGGGGACTGAGGATGGAGATTTAGAAACAGTAGTGGCAAACGGAAAGCAGCCCACGTCCCTGGAGACAGCGGTGCCTCTTATGAATGGAGGCGAGGTGGACAGAGAGAAGGCCCGCATCCTCGCTGAAAAGCTGTTCAAGTTGGACGAGATTCAACGTGGAGATGTGGTGAAGCACTTAGACAAAGAGTAAGAGTATATATTTTAATAGATTTGAATCATTTTAGTCTTTTGGTGGTGGCGCCACAGAAGAGCTCCAAGATCCGTATGTTTGCAAATGTGTGCTCAAACACAACAGATTATATCTATGTTAAATTTTATTTTTGTGACACATTTACAGTTTCCAACTTGTGAAACGCTTTAAATTAACTATAACCAGGTTACTTAAATCCATGTTCAAATGCTAAAGAAATCCAGAAGTGGAGACTTCGACAAATCTTCACACCTTTTTAAATGCAAAAGCATCCATTATTATTATGATTATATTATAATTTAAGCGTGCATACGTGTAGTAAATATCTCATAATTTTAATCTACATTGAGTCCTATCTGTTTTTGTGCAGAATACTTTTAAAAATGTAAAAGAAAATTCTGAATTTTGGACTAAATACTAGGACATATGTTTGTGTCTATGCTAGCTACCACCTCTCACCACTGCCAGGTGACAGAAGTAGGCTATGACGCACATATTATATGCTTTTTTTAAGTCAGCATATGGGTTTCACATTTTTTCAGATGTATATATAAATGAAAAAAAAAAGTTAAAAAATGTTACTAATCATCTAGTTTTCTGCCAAAGGCGGTGGGCCACTGCTATATATTGTATATTTTAAATTATTTCATTTATGATCTTAAATCATCATAATTTGCCCAAAAGAGACAACTTTGCGTTGTTTCGAAGGTGCTGATTTACTCTCAGCACCTTAGGGTTAGGTGCTGAGAGCAGGCAAGAGCAGCCAGGGATCGCACACCAACCCTCTGAGTAGCAGATGACCTCCTCTACCTCCTCAGTTGCAGCCACCCCAAACATATGAAACCTTAAGACCTAAAAGGCCCGCCTGAATTAAAACTCACTCTTCCCTCAAATTGAAAAAGCCTCATAACATTGAGTCACTGAAGCTGTTGCGGAGTGGGGTTGGGTAAGGAGGTTTGAGTGTGTTAATGCTTTGCCGTTGTATTGAAGAAGTCAGTATTTTTTCGTAACACCACATCCTTCCCCATGAAATAAAATTACAGATGAATGTGGCAGATAAATAAAGCGGTGACAGTGCTGACGTAGTTTATTTTTTCTTCTTCTCTCTTTTATTTATTTATCAATTGTTTTTATTTAGTAACGACTTCAGCCGCGCTGTCGGAGAGGAATACCTGAAGTTCTTTGACTTCACCGGCCAAACTCTGGATCACTCCCTGAGGTAATAAAACAAACAGAAGCTTGGATTGCCTCCACCGACATCTCCTTTTAAAACGGAGAGGTTCAGAGAGCGTCTCCTAGTCATTTTCTTTCTTTCTTAGGTCTTTTCTCAAAGTGGTGGTGCTGATAGGAGAGACGCAGGAGAGAGAGCGCGTGCTGCAGCATTTCTCCTGCCGCTTCCATCAGTGCAACCCTGACTCCTTTTCCTCCTCGGGTGAGCCTGTTGTGTCGTGCTGCGAGATACAGAGATAGGAACTTACATTTAACAGATTCTTGCGTCAACATCACTTTTCTGTTTTTTTAATGTCCTCAGGGGCTGTGTTGGCTCTGACATGTGCCCTGATGCTTCTCAACACTGACTTGCATGGACAGGTAGCAGACATTTGTGGCATTTAGAGCAATCATTGTAAACTTTGTGCTGTAATCAAACATGTGTTGTGTGTGTTGACAGCATGTAGGAAAATCCATGTCGTCTTCTAAGTTTGTGTCAAACCTGGATGGAATGAATGATGGAGTGAACTTCAACAAGGATCTCTTGAAAGTAATACTTTCCTAGATTTTCAGTTTTTCCTTTGGAGAGCTCCTTGAGAAAAGTTCAGTCCTGATTGATGAAGCTTTTTCTCTCTTTGCAGAGTCTTTACAACTCCATAAAGAACGAGCCGCTGGAATGGGCTGTGTAAGTAAAGCGATTGTGCGTTAGTCCTCCTCGATTTTAATGCGTGATCTCACTCGCATATTCTTCCATTTTATGTCAAAGTGATGAGGATGAGCTGAAGAACGTGGTGAATGAAGATCCGGGCGACAATCCACGGCTGCGCTCAAAGGTTAACCCCTTCCTGGACATTCCTCATGACAAAAAGGCTGCCGTCGTCAAAAACGGGTTTCTCCAGAGAAAGCTACACGCTGACATCGATGGCAAACGCAGTGAGTGCGACACAGATACACATCTGAGATTCACGCTGCAGCTTTAGATACACCATCTACACATTACAGCTACAGAAGCTGCTCATGCCACGAAGCTCCCAGTGCACTGTTTCTGTGCACCAGAGGAGGTTTGGAGCTCTGCAGTTATTATGTCAGCAGAGCGTTGCTGACTTTTGCTCACAAAGCGCCTCAGCACACTGTGACTTCACGTGGTCTTCCACTTTGTGGCTAAGTTGCTGTGATGCCTAAATGCTTCCACTTTGCAATAATTCCACTTCCACAACTAGTCATGAAATATCTGTGAGTTAGGGACTTCCTAACAAAGTATTCCTTCCTCAGGATGTTTTCCATGTTTTAGAACAGATAAATAAGGTATGTTTTATCCCATCTGGTCTGAAACTTTGAATTTGAATTTGAAACTGTAGATTTTAAACAATAAAAGTGAAACTGAAAAGACTAAATCTGCTCTGGAAACCAACAAAATCTTAAATTAATTTGAAAATAAACTAAAAATAATCCCCTAAACTTTACTCTTTACTTGCCTCAAACATATAACGCTCTTAAAAAAATGGAAATAAATGTATAGATGTGCGCATGAGTACAGTTATTTTGAATTATCAAGAATATTTTGTAAATCGTTTGACGTTTTATCGTTCCAGTCTGTGCCTCAAAGTTACCGCTTAACCTCGTGAGGCAGAACTCTTACTTGTAACACCTCAAACTGAGAATGAAGCAGATGGTACAGTGGTGTAACGAGATTTTACAGTCACTGGCCACTTTATTGAGTACACAGGTTCAACTGCTCGGTAACACTAAGATCTAACCATCCAGTCGCATAGCAAAAACTCATGTGAATAAGATCACACAATGAAGTTCAAAACAAACATTAGAATGAAATGAGATGAGGTTGGTTGTTCGTGACAGACGGGATCATCTCATATTTCAGAAACTGCTGACCTTCTGGGATTTTCCCCACACAACCACCTCTAGGGTTTACAGTAAATGGGCTGAAAAAAGGAGACAGTAAGCAGCAGTTGATGCCAGAGGTCAGATGTATTGATGCAGCAGCTGAGTGATGCTGTCATGTCAGCGTAAAGCGTAATCTCTGAGGAATGTTTCCAGCAAATTGTTGAATCTGTGCCATGAAGACTTAAAGCAGGTCTGAAAGCAAAAGCAAAGTGAAACTAATAAACTTCCCACGAGGGTTTATTTAACTAAACTGTGATTTAGTGATGCAGTCAGATATTGTTTTGAACGCTTAGCTGTAAAAGGCTAAGTGTTCAAAACAACGCTTAGCCTTCCCTGCCGGGCGGTCGGCACGGACACCTCAGTTTATAAATGCAAGAAGTTGAGAATGAGGCGATGTAGGATTTGAAATTGACACCATAGGTGCATCTACTAAAGATCTCGAAAAACAGTTTTGAATCTCAGTGACCTTGAACAAGATTTTCAGAATGTTTTGAAAATCTTGTGAATGCGATAATTTGAGAAGGAAATCAGCTATGATTTTGAGATTTATACCATATGTGCATCTGAAGGCTGAGGGCTAACGCTGGCAGCCACCAGTATTTCTTTGCAGGAGGAGGTTTGGCGAATTTTAAAGAAGTTAACGTCTCCTTTGCATGAGTTTTGTTACTAAATGCTGGATGCTTCTGTGTGGTAGCACCATGGGGAAAGAGAAGCTGGAAGACTTTTGATGGAGTGCTTAAAGGAATGGTCCTTTACTTACAGAAGGTCAGTAACTCCATTCCTGCTTTGTTAATAGTGTAACAGAGTCTATTATACAGAATATAGCATTATTTCCTGTGTTTTGTGATTGTGCGTTTCTTTATGTTCCTTCTTATGTGTTAGAATGATTATCGAAGGGATCAGCACATTATAGAGGAGGTGGTGAGCGTGCATCACTCTCTGGCTGAACCAGCAGCTGATTACACCAAGAAGCCACACGTCTTCCGTTTGCAGACGGCCGACTGGAGGGTTTTTCTCTTTCAGGCCTCGTAAGTCGCAGCACGTCCAAGCCGAGCATACATATGCGGGTTTGTGCCAAAGAGTCCAACGGCCGGTGTCAGAACAGCCATTTGTTTTTCTTGTCAGGTCCAAAGCGGAGATGAATTCGTGGATCAGCCGCATCAACTTAGTCTCGGCTCTTCACTCGTCGCCTCCGTTCCCCGCTGCCGTCGGCTCCCAGAGGAAGTTCCGCAGACCGATCCTCCCCGCATCGCAGTCGGCTGAGACTCTGGTACACACACACCGAGCTGTCCACTCAGACAAACCACCACTTTGTGTTTGTGTTTTGCTGTGGACATGCTTCATTAACCTTCACGTGACTGAACTTTTTGCTCACTAGAAGTGACAGAGTAGGCCTGTTATATTTTAATTTGTTTTTAATGGCTCTATTTGTGCTTCCTTTAGTCTAGAATAATGTTCTAATGTATTTATTTACGGTTTTCAATCATCTTGAGACAAAATGGAGTTAAAAATAGCAAATTAGGTTTATTTAGATAACCCTTGTCTTTTACTTCTCATAAAACAAGTGTTCCTTCGCTCGATAATATTAGAAAAATGTACATTTTAATGTATTTTGGTGTCTCCCACAGCCAGCATAAACATAAACGCTACAGTGATATCATTTCTTTGGTTCTTAAGTCCTGTTTTGAAGATTAGCCTTTTCTGCGATCTTTGTTTCAAAAAAACGGATAACACGAGGAGGAGCTGGTTAGACTGGGAATCCACTGACTCAGTTGTCAGCAAATAAACATACCACAGATAATCCTCCATTTTGAATTTATACAAAATAAACCTCATTTTTTTTGTCATTATGAGCTGAAATGAGAGAGAATTAGACTCATCAGGAAAGAGTTTGACCTCCAGATAGAATGCAGGTTTTAGGCCAGTCCACATGGGTTTTATTTTTTCCAACCTGGGAGCTACGTCCATGTGTTACACCAGCGATGTGTAACTCGTTTTACATCGCCCACTTTGACCTTAAGTGGGGCAGACCAGTGAAAATCCCCTTTTCAGTGTAAAGAAGTTTAACTACACATTGAATCCCTCAGATATTGTCATAGGAGAAAAAAAGAAGTGCAGTTACAAAAATGCTGCTGTAGTAAATGGATGAAAGCTGTCAGCATGACTCTTTGGGCTTAAATTGTAAGAAATAGATGTGTAAAATTACAGAAAAAGGTTCTAGCAGATATGTCTCGATGCATGCTCAATCACCCGGGTAAGGAAATCTGTTCTAGGAACTAATTCATTCGTGACTTCACTAAATGTTTGTTTTGTTTGATATTTTATCAACAGCACAAGTTGTAAAATCTATGAAAATACAGTAAAGTACAGAAGTCTATGCCCTCCTTATAATTTTCCACTGGGCCAGTTTGGCCCCCCAGCCCTATGTTTGACACCCCTACTGTCTGTGGTGGCTGTAAATATTGAAACCATTAGAGGCATTTTATACATTTTGTATTTCAGTAGACGCATAGTGTGTCCAGCTATAGTGTGTCCGATAGTGCTTCTCTGCTGTTGTTTCTGTTGGTTCCTCACCAGTGTTTGTGTCACATTTATTTACATGAAGCCTCTCATGTGTTCCCTGTGCAGGAGCATCAGCTTCAGTCTCATGCAAAAATGCTGGAGTCCTTCAAGGTGGACCTCGAAAACCAGCAGCAAAGCACGCTGGACAGCAAAAAGGCCAAAGCCCGGGATATGGAGGAGCACCTGCAGTACCTGCAGCATGAGGTGAGATGGACCCAGGATTTTATATCCATATATGATTATTAATTGAGCCACTCATCAGCCTGTGTCCCACAGATATGTCGCTATGAGACCTACATTCGGGTGCTGGAGGGGTGGAAGAGCGTGAAAAAGACAGGCGACA